>NC_064644.1:465886273-467314398 GCF_023864345.2 Schistocerca serialis cubense | reverse complement strand
CACAGTCGCAACAGATGGCTGCTGGCCGTTTCTACAAGGACTGAAGTGGGTCTGCGCCTTTGATGATCCACCAATACCATTATTTCTACAAGGACTGCAGTGGGTCTGCAAATCTGGTGGCCCACCAATACCATAATCTCTACCAGGACTACAGTGGGGCTGTTCTGTGATGACCTACCTATCAATATTCTTCAAATCTTCGACTGACTCTGCTGTGGGTTTGCTCTGGTGTGGCCCATTACCTGTCTGCATGTCAAGAGTCAGCACTGTCTTTCCGTTGGAAGAACAACACTACTTCTTCAAGACAACATGGAAATCCACTAGTTCCATGTGCATTTACTTTTACTGCTCAGACTTTGAGAAAAAAGCTACAATTTTACTGTGATGAATGATCAGGACCGTCTTTATGAACTGTGAGAAAATTTTAGCTTTTGACCAAAATTGTATCAATAAGTGTGTGCATTTGATTTCTTTGTTATTGAAATTATGAAAATTTTTTTGAAATCTGTATTGGCCACTGCCCAAAACAATTTGTAAATTTTTTGTGGGGAGCATGGGGGCTATGTAAGTAGGCTGTTTAGGTTTTTATATTGGTAACGCCACATAGCGCTCTCTATGAAAATCATTGGCAGTGCTGCGTGCAGTCTGTGGCTGGTTAGCATTGTTGTAATATTCGCTATTGTTGCGTTGGGCAGTTGGCTGTTATCAGCGCATAGCGTTGCGCAGTTGGAGGTGATCCTCTAGCAGTGGTGGATGTGGGGAGAGAGATGGCTGAGTTTTGAGAGCGGATGATCTGGACGTGTGTCCATCAGAGACAGTAAATTTGTGAGACTGGATGTCATGAACTGATATATATATATATATATATATATATATATATATATATATATATATATATATATATATTCACTCCTGGAAATTGAAATAAGAACACCGTGAATTCATTGTCCCAGGAAGGGGAAACTTTATTGACACATTCCTGGGGTCAGATACATCACATGATCACACTGACAGAACCACAGGCACATAGACACAGGCAACAGAGCATGCACAATGTCGGCACTAGTACAGTGTATATCCACCTTTCGCAGCAATGCAGGCTGCTATTCTCCCATGGAGATGATCGTAGAGATGCTGGATGTAGTCCTGTGGAACGGCTTGCCATGCCATTTCCACCTGGCGCCTCAGTTGGACCAGCGTTCGTGCTGGACGTGCAGACCGCGTGAGACGACGCTTCATCCAGTCCCAAACATGCTCAATGGGGGACAGATCCGGAGATCTTGCTGGCCAGGGTAGTTGACTTACACCTTCTAGAGCACGTTGGGTGGCACGGGATACATGCGGACGTGCATTGTCCCGTTGGAACAGCAAGTTCCCTTGCCGGTCTAGGAATGGTAGACCGATGGGTTCGATGACGGTTTGGATGTACCGTGCACTATTCAGTGTCCCCTCGACGATCACCAGTGGTGTACGGCCAGTGTAGGAGATCGCTTTCCACACCATGATGCCGGGTGTTGGCCCTGTGTGCCTCGGTCGTATGCAGTCCTGATTGCGGCGCTCACCTGCACGGCGCCAAACACGCATACAACCATCATTGGCACCAAGGCAGAAGCGACTCTCATCGCTGAAGACGACACGTCTCCATTCGTCCCTCCATTCACGCCTGTCGCGACACCACTGGAGGCGGGCTGCACGATGTTGGGGCGTGAGCGGAAGACGGCCTAACGGTGTGCGGGACCGTAGCCCAGCTTCATGGAGACGGTTGCGAATGGTCCTCGCCGATACCCCAGGAGCAACAGTGTCCCTAACTTGCTGGGAAGTGGCGGTGCGGTCCCCTACGGCACTGCGTAGGATCCTACGGTCTTGGCGTGCAACCGTGCGTCGCTGCGGTCCGGTCCCAGGTCGACGGGCACGTGCACCTTCCGCCGACCACTGGCGACAACATCGATGTACTGTGGAGACCTCACGCCCCACGTGTTGAGCAATTCGGCGGTACGTCCACCCGGCCTCCCGCATGCCCACTATACACCCTCGCTCAAAGTCCGTCAACTGCACATACGGTTCACGTCCACGCTGTCGCGGCATGCTACCAGTGTTAAAGACTGCGATGGAGCTCCGTATGCCACGGCAAACTGGCTGACACTGACGGCGGCGGTGCACAAATGCTGCGCAGCTAGCGCCATTCGACGGCCAACACCGCGGTTCCTGGTGTGTCCGCTGTGCAGTGCGTGTGATCATTGCTTGTACAGCCCTCTCGCAGTGTCCGGAGCAAGTATGGTGGGTCTGACACACCGGTGTCAATGTGTTCTTTTTTCCATTTCCAGGAGTGTATATATATATAATGACTTTTGAACACTATTAAGGTAAATAAATTGTTTGTTCTTTATCAAAATTTTTCATTTGCTAACTATGCCTATCAGTTGTTAGTGACTTCAGTAGTTAGAATCTTTTATTTAGCTGGCAGTATTGGCGCTCGCTGTATTGCAGTAGTTCGAGTAATGAAGATTTTTGTGAGGTAAGTGATTCGTGAAAGGTATAGGTTATTGTTAGTCAGGGCCATTCTTTTGTAGGGATTATTAAAAGTCAGGTTGCGTTGCGCTAAAAATATTGTGTGTCAGTTTAAGCAGTCATTTATAATTTTTCTAAGGGGACGTTTTACCTGTCATTCCGAAAGTACACATTTTTAGTTTTTTAAAACTTCTGGTACATTTAATTACTGAAGCAGTAATTATTCAAGTATTGTAATCAGTATGTTATTTAGGAATCTCATACCACTATTCTTCTCTCCTCACTGTAGTTGATCTACTAGCCATAATCTCTTAGTAATTATATTGACGTTGGAAGCATACCCTGCTATGGTCGATGCTACAGCTGATGAGTATGACAAATGATAGTGTTTGCTTTCAGAGGCCACAGGTACTGTAGATACATGTCACACACGCAGTAAAAGACGGCAAAGCAGTACAATATTATAGGAATGCATTTTCAAGAGAGCCATTTTCTGCGACATCAAAATCTCATCTTCATGCTACCTACTGTAAATCATTCGTATGAGGATGCGAATGCCGCTGTGAATGGTTTGCTGTTATCTGGAAGCAAAACTCGTATCTTCTATTCATGACAGTTCACTAAATGATTTCCTGTCTGCTGTTTCGTTTCAATTTACATTCTTTATGTTTTCATTGATTTTGCTTTCGTGTTTTCCTCTTATTGAAATAGCTCTAAGCGCCATGCTCACGCGTTAATTAGTTGTCTACAAGTCTGTATGGGATAGGAAAAATTATGTGAACAATGGTAGTAATGGGATGGTTGTGTTTGACAGTCAACAACGCAGGTAAGGCAGGTGTCGCACTGGACTGTGCGTCTTGAGTACAGACTAGACATCAGTGCAGGTTGTTTACGAGTAGTGCACATTAAGAGGCAGAGGTCGACGTGCAATGAAAGACCTAACAGAGTTCCAAAGATTGCGGGGGCCCCATTATCGGGAGCATCAGTAAAAAGACAGCCAACGTATAGAACGTTTGAAGAGGAACTGTTTCAACAGTTATGACAGCCTACACAAAAAATGGAAAGACATCATCGTGTAAACGTAATAGTAGGCGCAAATCAAAACTAAATGACAGAGACCGTGTACGCTAACACGAATTGTGTCGAAACAACACAAATCTACAATGGCTAAAGTGAGTGCAGAGCTCAATAGCCATTTTCGACGCCTCGTATCAATCAACACTGTCCACCGAGGACTCCATAAATGGAATATTCATGGACGAGCTGCTATACCGAAACTATTCGTGACGACAACCGACGCAAAGAAGCGTAAAACATGGTGTCGGGAGCATAAATCCTGGACGACTGATCAGTGGAAACACGTCATACGGTCCGACGAGTCAACGTTTTCATTATTTCCAACATCGAGCCAGGTTCACGTCTGGAGAACGCCAGAAGAATCTTACAATCCTTATCGCTTGATTCCAACGGTAAATGTAAATGTCGTGTGACCCCCGTCGGGTAGCCCGTTCGTTGGGTGCAAGTCTTTCGATTTGACGCCACTTTGGTGACTTGCGCGTCGAATTCCAACGGTTAAGCATGGAGGTGGAAGTGTGATGGTATGGGCATCCATATCACGGTGTTCTGCTGGTCCCATCATTACTCTCAAAGGCCGTCTTGTAGCCAACGATTATGTAAGCATTTTAGGTGATCAGGTGCATCCCATGATTCAAATGTTGTTCCCCAAAAATGATGCCATATTTCAGGACGATAACGCACCGATTCACACATCCATGACAGTGAAAGCGTGGTATGAGGAGCATGCAACTGAACTGCAGCGCCATCCCTGGCCTGCAGAGTTCCCGGACGTGATCATTATCGCCCCTGTGGGCGGTATTGGAGCGCAGACTCCGGAGCAGATTTCCGCATCCCTCGTCACTACAGGAGTTAGAAGAAATTCTGATCGAAGAGTGACATAACGTTCGACTGGAGACTAAACAATCATTATATCGCAGTATCTAAAGACTAATCGCAACTGTATTACGAACAAATGGGAGTCCAATCTCTAATTAAGCAACCATTTCCAAGTAAGAACAGGTGTTCACATAATTTTACCTATGCCCTGTACATATTTAAAGTAAGAGTAACCACCTGTATGAATAATATAAGTAATGAAGCTTTCATAAAAGTATGACTGAATCAGATGCATCTACAGGATGAGTAAACAGATGTTAATCAGAATCACAGGCGGCATAAGAATCTCGCCGAGTGCTCAACAATACGATGTTGTCTTTGATGATTGAACATCTTACCAATAACAGCTGACTTGGTCACAGAACGTTTCTTGCTTCTAATTACTCGGATACAATTTAACTGTAACTCATTCCTCTTTTAACCTCATAGACAAGTACGTTGGCTCAAAGGAACGAGTTTACCGATTTTCGCATATTATGATTTCACGCGATCATACATAGGTTTCTCTTGTCCAAATCAAATATACGGTCGTTTAACAATAATATCTTTCCTTACCACCAAAATAATGGCTTCGATTCTTACGCAGTTGCCCTACTCCATGCTTCTTTACTAAAGAATCTCAATGTTCGGGAAACATAAGGAGGCGAAATTGCTTCCATAGATAGTCATCACGATCAATATTTCCACATTAGTAAAGACATTTACGAGGTGCATTCAAGTTCTAAGGCCTCCGACTTTTTTCTAATTAAGTACTCACCCGAAATCTATGAAACTGGCGTTACTTCTCGACGTAATCGCCCTGCAGACGTACACATTTTTCACAACGCTGACGCCATGATTTCATGGCAGCGGCGAAGGCTTCTTTAGGAGTCTGTTCTGACCACTGGAAAATCGCTGAGGCAATAGCAGCACGGCTGGTGAATGTGCGGCCACGGAGAGTGTCTTTCATTGTTGGAGAAAGCCAAAAGTCACTAGGAGCCAGGTCAGGTGAGTAGGGAGCATGAGGAATCACTTCAAAGTTGTTATCACGAAGAAACTGTTGCGTAACGTTAGCTCGATGTGCGGGTGCGTTGTCTTGGTGAAACAGCACACGCGAAGCCATTCCCGGACGTTTTTGTTGCAGTGCAGGATGGAATTTGATCTTCAAAACATTTACGTAGGATGCACCTGTTACCGTAGTGCCCTTTGGAACGCAATGGGTGAGGATTACGCCCTCGCTGTCCCAGAACATGGACACCATCATTTTTTCACCACTGGCAGTTACTCGAAATTTTTTTAGTGGCGTTGAATCTGTGTGCTTCCATTGAGCTGACTGGCGCTTTGTTTCTGCATTGAAAAATGGCGTCCACGTCTCATCCATTGTCACAACCGACGAAAAGAAAGTCCCATTCATGCTGTCGTTGCGCGTCAACATTGCTTGGCAACGTGCCACACAGGCAGCCATGTGGTCGTCCGTCAGCATTCGTGGCACCCACCTGGATGACACTTTTCGCATTTTCAGGTCGTCATGCAGGATTGTGTGCACAGAACACACAGGAATGCCAACTGTGGAGGCGATCTGTTCAACAGTCATTCGGCGATCCCCCAAAACAGTTCTCTCCACTTTCTCGATCATGTGGTCAGACCAGCTTGTGCGAGCCCGAGGTTATTTCGGTTTGTTGTCACACGATGTTCTGCCTTCATTAAACTGTCGCACCCAAGAACGCACTTTCGACACATCCATAACTCCATCACCACATGTCTCCTTCAACTGTCAATGAATTTCAATTGGTTTCACACCACGCAAATTCAGAAAACGAATGATTGCACGCTGTTCAAGTAAGGAAAACGTCGCCATTCTAAGTATTTAAAACAGTTCTCATTCTCGCCGCTGGCGGTAAAATTCCATCTGCCGTACGGTGCTGCCATCTCTGGGATGTATTGACAATGAAGACGGCCTCATTTTAAAACAATGCGCATGTTTCTATCTCTTTCCAGTCTGGAGAAAAAAAATCGGAGGCCTTAGAACTTGAATGCACCTCGTAGTAACTTCATGCCGTCATAACCACACAGAGTGTGCTGCTTAATACTGATGACTTTGCTATAACTTGGCTCCACTGTCCTGAAACGTCTCTGTGGTTCTTGGAGTCCTCTTTCCTGAAGTTTTCCTACTTAGTAGAAGCTGAGTGGTCTCCTTATCGGTAGCGCCTTCTGCTGTACCCAGACTATAAATTTATAAATTTTACATTCGCTAGATCAAATAGATTGTGGTGGCTTACGAGAGAGCGTAGTTTGACTTGTGATCACACTTCAAAAATTACCAAGCTCATTTCCGTTTCATTGATAACAAATATCATTGGCAAGTAATATTTTTCATCTGGTAAGCAGTAGAAAATTTTATGTCTTCTGACCCTATTCTTCGCTAGTATTCCTAGCGGTAGTCGGAGAAAGTTGTGACTCACGTGCGCCTCTTCAGTAGTAGCGTACGAATAAACATTGCACCGGATGCTGGGATACACTGTAGAGTTTGTGTTTTTCCCATTAATAGGTTGAGCACAGCTAAAGGGAAAGCCCTGATGCCTCAGGGGATTCTGCTCAACCCACAGAAGCCATCCACTTTTAGTATCCTAATAACTATTAATACAGCCCGCATCTCGTGGTCGTGCGGTAGCGTTCTCGCTTCCCACGCCCGGGTTCCCGGGTTCGATCCCCGGCGGGGTCAGGGATTTTCTCTGCCTCGTGATGGCTGGGTGTTGTGTGATGTCCTTAGGTTAGTTAGGTTTAAGTAGTTCTAAGTTCTAGGGGACTGATGACCTAAGATGTTAAGTCCCATAGTGCTCAGAGCCATTTGAACCATGTTAATAACTAATAATACATAAAATATAACGGGGGCACCACAAGCTTATACATACACAAGGTGCGTCTGAAATGGTCTGTGAATGTCTCATATGTTAAAAACTGCTGGTCAGAAGGAGACACCCGCTCACGCTCATTGAGAGAAATGTCCCTAAGCGTGCAAATGACCGAAGTGAAACAGTCGTGCAAGCTGTGGTCGAGCTAACGGAGACAGTGTGAGAACTCGCATCATTGTAAAATGGGGCGCAAAATCGAGCAACGCGTTAATACGAAATTTTGCTTGAAACAAGGGCAATCGCTTTTGGAGACTCCTGGAATCTTAGTCAGGTGTATAGTGTTGATGGAGGGAGTAAGAAGCGTGTGTGTTCGAGTCGTTTAAATGTTTTAGAGATGGAAACGAAAGTATTGAGTATTAGCCGCTTTCGGGTCTACCGTCTACAATCCCAGATAACATCGAGCGAGTCCGACAGATGCTTGCAAACGATCGGCCGTTGTCTTTGAGAATGATAGAAGAGCTAGAAGTAAGCAAAAAAAGTATAAGTACTATTAATCGCAAACATTAGAAAAGGGGGGATACTCGTGTCCTGTTTGTACTACACGCGCTCACAGACGAGCAGAAACAAACTTGCATGGAAACATTTGGAAGTTTCATAAATATGTCTGAACGGAAACGGTAATTTTAATTACAGTAAACGAGACCTGGTGCAGCTGATATGATCCAGAGACGCAGCGATACAGTTCGTTGTCTTCCCCGTCTCCCAAAGAGGTCGGGTGACATGTCCAAGATGAAGACCATGTAGAGCGCCTTTTTCGACAGCATAGCTTTGATCCGTCATAAGTCCGACCCGAGGGTCAAATTGTCGACTTGGAAGTTTGCAAAAGAGTTTTGAAACGGCTGCTGCAACGCATCGTGTTCCGGAATGGACCGTGGAACTTCCTCCACGACAACACTGGCCCGCCTACTGCAAACCGCATACTCTACTTTGTCGCTCAACACAAGGTGACTGTTCTTCAACAGCCACATTATTCTCCAGATTTGGCACCAGCAGACTTCTTTTGGTTTCCCGGTCTCAAGTTAGACCTGAAAGGCTGACGTTTCTCAGACACTGCGGATATCCGACAATGAGTGTTTCCAGTACTTCGACCGATTCCACAAGAAGCGTTTGCTGACAGTTTCCAACAGCTTTACAACCAGTGTCAGAAGTCTGTTGTAGCTCATGGCGATTACTTTGAAGGATAGTAAAAGTATTTTGTTTGAAACTCTTGCTTGGTTTATTTTCTGAGACCATCCATCGAACTTCCTGGATGCATTCTGTAGAGACTTTGAGTTATTTTACAAACACCTTCAACCATTAGTAATTACCTCTAAAATAACAACGGGCTTATGGTTAGCTTTGAAACTGCAGGAAAACAGTTGGGGTTTTCTCGGAACACACTTTTCCCTCCAAGTTCTCGGAGAGACACTTCTTAACTTCGACGGAGAGTCGCCGACAGATGTCTAAGTACTTTGAGGTGTGCCCATGGAAGTGTGTTGGTATTCTAACTGTTCATATTGTATTTTGATGTCCTCGCAGACACTTGCCCGCGAAAGGCAAAGGTCCCGAGTTCGAGTCTCGGTCGGGCACACAGTTTTAATCTGCCAGGAAGTTTCATATCAGCGCACACTCCGCTGCAGAGTGAAAATCTCATTCTGGAAACATCCCCCAGGCTGTGGCTAAGCCATGTCTCCGCAATATCCTTTCTTTCAGGAGTGCTAGTTCTGCAAGGTTCGCAGGAGAGCTTCTGTAAAGTTTGGAAGGTAGGAGACGAGGTACTGGCAGAAGTAAAGCTGTGAGTACCGGGCGTGAGTCGTGCTTCGGTAGCTCAGTTGGTAGAGCACTTGCCCGCGAAAGGCAAAGGTCCCGAGTTCGAGTCTCGGTCGGGCACACAGTTTTAATCTGCCAGGAAGTTTCATATCAGCGCACACTCCGCTGCAGAGTGAAAAATCTCATTCTGGAGTATTAATAGTAAACTCTAGCTTTTCAAAGATGGTACGATTATTTATAATAAAGTCTCGTCTCAAAAAAGTAAAAGCTCCACAAATATTCAATAGGACCCTCAAAAGATATCAGAATGGTGCAAGGCTTGACAACTTGCTTTAAATGGACATTTCAAATAATGAAAAACCGTAGTACCCTTTGACTACCAAATAAAGGAGCCGCAGCTGGAATCGGCAATCTTCTAAAAATACGGGTTTGTAGGTAATGCAAGTGGTATACCTGGGTTCATTGGTAGCTTACTAAGGAACTGAAGTCAATTTACAAAGCAAATCACCTACAAAACACTCGTGTGACCAATTTTAGAATATTGCTCATTTGAGTACGTATTGTGGCAAATAGAACTAACAGGATACATTGAACGTATACGAGGAATTACGACGCTAATCGTCACATGTTTGTTTGAGCAGTTAGAGAGTGTTACGAAGCTGCTGAAGAAAGTTCACTGGCTGACAATTGACGGATTGCTCAATATTATATCACGAAAAAGCTTAGCTACGAATATTGAAGAACCAGCCTTAAGTGACGAATCCAACATATACCACAAACCCTCACGGAAAGATACTGTAGGTACCGCAAGGATGACGTTAGACTCATTACAGCGCACTCAGAGGTGTTTAAATAATCATTTTTCTCCGCGTTCCGTATGTCAGTGAAACAGGAAGATGCCGTGAAACTGGTACAATAGGATTACCCTCTGGCATGCATTTCACAGCGGTTTGCGGAGTGCAGATGCAGGTGTAGACACAAAAATGCATGATATGTGAGAAGATATTTATTCATGTATATCCAAAAACCTGAGGCTAAATATAGTTTTAAACAGACTTCCTAAATGAGCAATGCTGCTGGTAAACGGGTTAAATTCCTGCTCAAGGCTACACATTGACTGCCACTAGCATACCAAGTTGTTATAACCCGAAATCGTCCTTCGTTATTAACTTGTATTATACTTCTATGAATGCACTTATCACAACCGCAGACAATGACCAGAAATTGTAAGCAGCGGTAGTTGTGTATTTTCTACTATTATGTTTATATCAGAGTGACTACATTCCTTTTCGTAGAAAGATGGGATGTAAACAGGCACGGAGAAGATAAAAGGTAATAAAAATAAGAAATGACGTTTGTTTGTCTAGTTGTCACAGGCAAACTGTTATTACTGCATTCAGTGACTTTCTATTATTGTCGCACTCTTGCCTGATTAGAGGAAGCGACGAAAATAATAGCAGTTTTCATAATATATGAAACGGATTGCTGTTCTACTTACGTATGTTAGCATGTTTCCCGCTGTTTTTGAAATCTTCCAGAATTTATTGAGGGAAGCAGAACACTAACACGATAGTCTGTGAATCACATGCGAAGGGCATCAACGAATTCCTGAGTATATGAAGAATGTCTGAAGCAAGACAGGTAACACTCAAATAGCAATGACCAGCCATTAGGAGCGAGAAGACCTTGCTAAATTAGTGTGCCTGATTATGTAAAATATGGTGGCTCGGGGAAACATAGGGTTCGATAAAAGCTGAACGTTGATATTAACTGAGGCACTGTTACAGCTCAGCTTGAGAAGAACGCGTGGAGGGACCGACCGTGGCCGTATCGGAGAGCATTCGCAAATCTCTCTCTGAGTAGGCAGTGATTCAATAGACGCCTTGTGGACGCTCCTTTACAACTTTGTAGGACACCCTGTAGTTGCTTCTTATGACAGTTGGATGGGCAGAGGTGGGAATCACCTACTCGGTCATCAGTTTCCAAACCCATGGAGGGAGAAAGTACTGGATCATAATCCAGTGACGTACATTCCCATTGAGCTTCTACCTCACTTACTTCCTCCTTCCACTCTGTCACATCCCCAAAACACATTTTATCCCATGTCCGCAGCTCGTGGTCTTGCGGTAGCGTTCTCGCTTCCCGGGTTCGATTCCCGGCGGGGTCAGGGATTGTCTCTGCCTCTGGATGACTGGGTGTTGTGTGTCTTTCATCATAATTTCATCCTCATTCACTCGCAAGTCGCCGAAGTGGCGTTAAGGAACTTGTGGAGCGGCGGCCGAACCGCCCCGCGAGGCGTCTCCCGGCCACCAATGACATACGCTCATTATTATTTTATCCCACAAAACGTCTGTACTGCACTTATTTCCTCTAACTTGCTCCATTTAAAGATAAACAATAATTTTATACCGTTAGAGCAGTATTTTTAATAATTTGGAATTTTTTCATCCCCTGAAACGAGAAGGCTATTGGATTTAGAGAAAGGTGAATATGACGTAGTTTGTAGGAAATTTAATGTAGCTGAATGTCGTTTTGCGAAACAGTTCAGTTAGAGGCCACGGTTTTAGCATTCGAGATAAGCTAAAAAATTGGCAAGGTGTGAGTCGGAGTCGCGTACTGTGGGTTCACTACAACCTTAATCATTTATATAGACAGTTCATCCATTCCGCGAATCGAGAATCTTGAACATTTGTCTCTTATCGACATTGATACTGGTAAGGTATAGCTCCCCGTGATTCTAAGACTTTCGAGAATGTTTTACTTTCACGTTTACCGTCGCATAGCAAATGAAAAAAGAAATGCTGTTTGCGTGTGATATAATTACATATTAACGATGTTCTGGTTTTTTTTTTGTTTCATTTACTTCGGCTGCGAAACTTTGCTTCTTGCCAAATTTCATGATACTACAGATTTTAATGAGTCAGGATCAAATGGCACTAAGCACTATGGGACTTAACTTCTGAGGTCATTAGTCCCCTAGACTTAGAAGTACTTAAACTTAACTATTCTAAAGACATCACACACATCCATGCCCGAGGCAGGAATCGAACCTGCGACCGTATCAGCAGCGCGATTCCGGAGTGAAGCACATAGAACCGCTCAGCCACAGTGGCCGGCGATGAGTTAGGTTTCGAGTATCGAAGTATGTGACATTAACTGCATTATTTTTACTTGCATTGACTTACAAGCTTACGTTTGCTATACCGCCCAGAATCTATAGATCTTAATTTTTGATACAGATTTCAACTTGGTAAGTGTACCCACTCCTGAGAAAAAAAGGTTTTTGACAGTCTAACAGACAGACAAATCGAGAGACAGACAAAGTGACCCTCTAAAGGTTCCGTTTCTACCGACTGAGGTACGGAATCCTAAAAAGTTACCTTTAAAGTCACCCCCACCTCGATGCTCACACCCCACCGTAAAGGACTTTTAGTACATTATCCAGGGCACTCCTTCCTCGCACTATGCAAAAAGTTACGACTACAAGATCTTCTCCCCTAATCGACATTTTTTTATCAGCGTTGATTGGGCTAACCAGCAGATTCCTATAGTTGAGAAGTTTAACAAGGACCAGAAACGTTTTGACCGTCGTTTACAGAGACTTGGTGAGTATCGTGAAAACTATTTTCCAGTATATCTGTCACTAAATTACTTACTCTACCATAATAATGTGCACCTTACTTATTGAAATCCGTTCAAACAAGTTTGATTTAATTCGTGACAAATATTCGTTTCATGCTTCTACACAATGATATTCAGACAGATCTAAGAAGATAATGTAATAGCATGGAATACAGATCTGAGATGGAGTGAAGAAACGTTGTACCAAACAACTGGCACGAATCCGGGCCGCCAGTCAGTGCCTGATATTAACAAAAAATCAAAATACAGTGGAAAAAATGAATACTGCATATTACTTTATTGTCAGTACTAGACGTAACGGGAAACAAAACTGGTTTCGTACTGTCGTATATAGTCACAAATAAACAAAAATAAAGGAGATAAACAAATTTCCTCTTGATAAACATAAACAAAATCAAAATATTACAAAAGATTCCAACGCAGTCACTACAGTTTCTTCTCACTGTCATCTTACGTAACAAATTTTCTATTATCCAGCTGGCCTCCTCGTAACTGGAGATACTTTTGGATGCGGTTAGGCATACTCCTTAGCAAATTGTCCAGATAGCCTGAGGGATATTGCTCCATTCCTCACCAGCGGCCTCTGCAGTCCCTGGTTGGACAGGAGGGTTACCAGCCTTTCGTTTTAGAATGGCCCATGCATTTTCAATGCAGCTAAAAACTGAAAAATATGTGGGGGCATTCCATCCTATTCTTCATAAGATTGTGAGAATAATTATCGTTCGTCAGTGTGAATCCTGGTATAATATGTTTACTAAACAAAGTCACAATGTGTGCAAGGATGTCGTCCCGATACATCACAGTGGTTATCTGCCCTTGCATTGGAACAATAGATGTCCTGTAACCATACATGAATTCCGCTTCAAAACACGACATAACTGTCTTCATAAGGGTGGTGATCAATGAAACAGTTGGGTGAAAACGTTGTCCTAGTTGCCTCCACATACGAATATCAGTATTGTCAGGGTGGAGACAGAGACGGGTCTCATCAGGAAAGAGCGTTGTGACCCACTGCTGCGTAGTCCACAAACAGTGGTTTCGTGACCCTGTGAGACGAGGCCATCTCTGAACCCAATTTGGAATAGGAGACCTGACAGGCCTTCTGGAGAGTAATCCCTGCTCATGGGATCTGTTTCGTATCGTCTGTGTTGACACCTGCACTCCTGTAGCTGTCTGTCACTGCCGCCGTGGATGTGCCGCATTCTGTTGAGGATATCTACTTGCTGTTACACGCAGATATCGGTGCTGACCGAAGGTTGTTT
The DNA here is from genome assembly GCF_023864345.2 of Schistocerca serialis cubense. Lineage (NCBI taxonomy): Eukaryota > Metazoa > Arthropoda > Insecta > Orthoptera > Acrididae > Schistocerca > Schistocerca serialis. Next base: position 467,300,393 of record NC_064644.1, on the reverse strand, counting down.
TTCTTTCGAGTCCACTACAGTGACGGTACTCAGCTGATATTGTCGCTGGAAAATTGATCCAGATTCTAGACACGTTAATTTGACTCACGGAGACATTCAGTGTGACGTCCGCCTGTCTCACTCGCTGCCACACTGGAGTGACTATACAGACCCTCTGATCGTACGTTATTGTTTTCCAAACCATCCGGAAGCAACACAACTTTCGTGATGATACACTGCACAAGTATTGCAGTGTTTACTGGTGACACAGTTGCCATAGACTGTAAACACTACCCCCTCACCATAGAAACAAGGCCTGCTTCCACTATAATTACATTGCAAATAAACCAATGTCTCGATATCATAAGGTGATTCTGCATCACAAAGTTCAATTTTAAAGTTTCGGAAATTTGCAACATATAATTTGACCACGGTATAAACGGCAGCACTGAGATATCGATTAATTCTCGTACTGCCTACGAGTCCCGTGCCTCAACCGCAGCGCCACCGCGCTTAGTAAACTGGTGGCAGATCGGTGAGGTGTGACGCAAAATCTTAATTCGTGTTCTGCCTTGGTTGCTCGACTAGAAACAAGAGACAAAACAGCAGACGAAAAGCGGGAGGGACCGTGTCTTGAACCAAAGATGTTCTTAAGTGCCAGGGAATGTCACACACGTCAGCGTCAGCTCCCGAATTAATACTTTAAGTGATTCTGAGTTTCCACACAGAGATATGGTTCTTTCGGTTTAAATGATCCAGCTGTTGTACTCCGCCGTGGTACGCCTGTCAGGTGGAAGCATGGTAATCCTAATCACTTGAAGTGGTTTATGGGAACAATGTTAATAGGGACAGCTATAGATTCACCACACGTTAAGAATAAAATTGAGTCTGACATGAATAAGAAACCATTGTCTTAAACAATGTGTATTTGTAAATCCGTAATCTGAAATGATGTACGAATGATACGACAGACATCCATCCCCCCCCCCCCCCCCCCCCCCCCTCCAATGAACCATAGACCTAGCCGTTGATGGGGAGGCTTGCGTGCCTCAGCCAAACAGATAGCGGTACCGTAGGTGCAACCACAACGGAGGGGTATCTGTTAAGAGGCCAGACAAACGTACGGTTCCTGAAGAAGGGGAGCAGCCTTTTCAGTAGCTGCAGGGGCAACAGTCTGGATGATTGACTGATCTGGCCTTGTAACACTAACCAAAACGGCCTTGCTGTGCTGGTACTGCGAACGGCTGAAAGCAAGGGGAAACTACAGCCGTAATTTTTCCCGAGGGCAAGCAGTTTTACTGTATGGATAAATGATGATGGCGTCCTCTTGGGTAAAATATTCCGGAGGTAAAATAGTCAGATATCCGGTCGGGGACTACTCAGGAGGACGTCGTTATCAGGAGAAACAAAACTGGCGTTCCACGGATCAGAGCGTGGAAAGTCAGATCCCTTAATCGGGTGGGTAGATTTGAAAATTTAAAAAGGGAAATGGATAGGTTAAAGTTAGATATACTGGGAATTAGCGAATTTCGGTGGCAGGAGGAACAAGACTTTTGGTCAGGTGAATACAGAGTTATAAATACAAAATCAAATAGGGGTAATGCAGGAGTAGGTTTAATAATGAATAAAAAAAATAGGAGTTCGGGTAAGCTACTACAAACAACATAGTGAACGCATTATTGTGGCCAAGATAGACACGAAGCCCACGCCTACGACAGTACTACAAGTCTATATGCCAACTAGCTCTGCAGATGACGAAGAAATTGAAGAAATGTATGATGAGATAAAAGAAATTATTCAGATAGTAAAAGGAGACGAAAATTTAATAGTCATGGGTGACAGGAATTCGATAGTAGGAAAAGGAAGAGAAGGAAACGTAGTAGGTAAATATGGATTGGGGGGAAGAAATGAAAGACCCAGGCGCATGGTAGAATTTTGCACAGAGCACAACTTAATCATAGCTAACAAGACCCAGGCGCCTGGTAGAATTTTGCACAGAGCACAACTTAATCATAGCTAACACTTGGTTCAAGAATCATAAAAGGAGGTTGTGTACATGGAAGAAGCCTGGAGATACTGACAGGTTTCAGATAGATTGTATATTGGTTAGACAGAGATTTAGGAACCAGGTTTTAAATTGTAAGACATTTCCAGGGGCAGATGTGGACTCTGACCACAATCTATTGGTTATGAGCTGCAGATTAAAACTGAAGAAAGGAGATGGGACCTGGATAAACTGAAAGAACCAGAGGTTGTACAGAGTTTCAGGAAGAGCAAAAGGGAACAATTGACAAGAATGGGGGAAAGAAATACAGTAGAAGAAGAATGGGTAGCTTTGAGGGATGAAGTAGTGAAGGCAGCAGAGGATCAAGTAGCTAGAAAGACGAGGGCTAGTAGAAATCCTTGGGTGACAGAAGAAATACTGAATTTAATTGATGAAAGGAGAAAATATAAAAATGCAGTAAGTGAAGCAGGCAAAAGGAAGAGAAACGTCTCAAAAATGAGATCGATAGGAAGTGTAAAATGGCTTATCGAGTATGACTAGAGGACAAATGTAAGGATACGGAGGCTTATATCACTAGGGGTAAGACAGACACAGCCTACAGGATAATTAAAGAGACCTTTGGAGAAAAGAGAACCACTTGTATGAATATCAAGAGCTCAGATGGAAACCTAGTTCTAAGCAAATAAGGGAAAGCAGAAAGGTGGAAGGAGTATATAGAGGGACTAACAAGGGCGATGTACTTGAGGGCAATGTTACAGAAAAGGAAGAGGATGTAGATGAAGATGAAATGGGAGATATGATACTGCGTGAAAAATTTGATACAGAACTGAAAGACCTAAGTCGAAACAAGGCCCCATGAGTAGACAACATTTCATTAGAACTACTGACCGCCTTGGGAGAGCCAGTCCTGACAAAACTCTACCGTCTCGTGAGCAAAATGTATGAGTCAGGCGAAATACCCTCAGACTTCAAGAAGAATATAATAATTCCAATCCCAAAGAAAGCAGGCGTTGACAGATGTGAAAATTACCGAACTATCAGTTTAATAAGTCACGGCTCCAAAATATTAACTTGAATTCTTTACAGACGAATGGAAAAACTCGTAGAAGCAGCCCTCGGGGAAGATGAGTTTGGATTCCGTAGAAATATGGGAACACGTGAGGCAATACTAACCCCACGACTTATCTCAGAAGCTAGATTAAGAAACGGGAAACCTAAGTTTCTAGCATTTGTAGACTTGGAGAAAGCTTTTGACAATGTTGACTGGAATACTCTGTTTCAAATTCTGAAGGTGGCAGGGGTAAAATATAGGGAGCGAAAGGCTATTTTCAATTTGTACGGAAACCAGATGGCAGTTATAAGAGTCGAGGGACATGAAAGGGAAGCAGTGGTTGGAAAGAGAGTGAGACAGATTTGTAGCCTCTCCCCGATGTTATTCAATCTGTATACTGAGCAAGCAGTAAAGGAAACAAAAGAAAAATTCGGAGTAGGAATTAAAATCTATGGAGAAGAAATTAGAACTTTTAGGTTCGCCGATGACATTGTAATTCTGTCAGAGACAGCAAAGGACTTGGAAGAGCAGTTGAACGGAATGGACAGTGTCATGAAGGGAGGATATAAGATGAACATCAACAAAAGCAAAACGAGGATAATGGAATGTAGTCGAATTAAGTCGGGTGATGCTGAAGGAATTAGATTAGGAAAGGAGACACTTAAAGCAGTAATTGAGTTTTGCTATCTGGGGAGCAAAATAACTGATGATGGTCGAAGCAGAGAGGATATAAAATGTAGACTGGCAATGGCAGGGAAAGCGTTTCTGAAGAAGAGAAATTTGTTAACATCGAGTATAGATTTAAGAGTCAGAAAGTCGTTTCTGAAAGTATTTGTATGGAGTGTAGCCATGTATGGAAGTGAAACATTGACGATAAATAGTTTAGACAAGAAGAGAATAGAAGCTTTTGAAATATGGTGCTACAGAAGAATGCTGAAGATTAAATGGGTAGATCACGTAACTAATGAGGAGGTATTGAATAGGATTGGGGAGAAGAGGAGTTTGTGGCGCAACTTGACAAGAAAAAGGGATCGGTTGGTAGAACATGTTCTGAGGCATCAAGGGATCACCAATTCAGTATTGGAGGGCAGCGTGGAGGGTAAAAATCGTAGAGTGAGGCCAGGAGATGAATACACTAAACAGGTTCAACTGTTCAACTGTGTGTGAAATCTTATGGGACTTAACTGCTAAGGTCATCAGTCCCTAAGCTTACACACTACTTAACGTAAATTATCATCAGGACAAACACAAACAGCCATGCCCGAGGGAGGACTCTAACCTCCGCCGGGACCAGCAGCACAGTCCATGACTGCAGCGCCCCAGACCGCTCGGCTAATCCCGCGCGGCTACTAAACAGATTCAGAAGGATGTAGGCCGCAGTACGTATTGGGAGATGAAGAAGCTTGCACAGGATAGAGTAGCGTGGAGAGCTGCATCAAACCAGTCTCAGGACTGGAGACCACAACAGCAACAACAACGATAGACATAATCACTTTAAATTATTTATGCAAACCATGGTAAGTCAAGTTATGCGAAATGATTTACGGAAAGAGTGGTAAGCATGTTCATCAGAAGTGATTTATGGAAAACGTTGTAAGCCTAGTCATCCGAAATGATTTACGGAACCCAGAGTAAGCATAGTCACCTGGTGTGTTTGACGGAAATCCTTAAAAGAGTAATCACCTGATGTAATTCACGGAAAACATGGTGAAACATAAACGTTTGAAAATATATATCGAAGCCATGGTAAGCCTAATTAAGCGCCAGGACAGTCATTCTTAACCCCAGCCCCTTAGAATAACTCTTAGAACCAAATATGAGATTCCAATAGCAAAACACAACACTCCTTCCCCCTCCTACACACAGACACACCCGTCCCTTCAAGTCACCCTACCATTGCTTATGGAACTGAACTCACATGTACGCAACAGCTTCATGCATGTTATTACTTTAAAAATTACCAAACACTGGATGATCATAGTCTGTGCGATTTCCGCTCCGTTTTGAGAAAAGTTTGTTTCTCACGTGGCTCATTGTTCATGACGTCATGTCTGCTTCACTCGGAGCCGCACAACGATATAATTCTGCAGGTACATTCAAACGCGAATGTGGATATTGTCTTCCAAATGTGTTGCGAATTGAGCTCGTAATGAAGAAGAATTGAAAAGTCATTCAAAAAACTGTATCCTTCTCATTATTCTGTGGGCGGAGATAGCGAGAAATCTTTCGCGTAAAAGTTTCAGATAATATCTAAAGCATTCTGGATATCACTTAGTGCTTTCATTCTCAAATAATGAATATAGTCTACGTAATATTCCCAATATTCCCCTTGTGAGCTTCGCTATAACAAGATATATTCACAGTTTCTAACTTTATTAGGTAAAAATGGAAATGTCGTGTGGTTAGGGCCTCCCGTCGGGTAGACCGTTCGCCTGGTGCAGGTCTTTCGATTTGACGCCACTTCGGCGACCTACGCGTCGATGGGGATGAAATGATGATGATTAGGACAACACAACACCCAGTCCCTAAGCGGAGAAAATCTCCGACCCAGCCGGGAATCGAACCCGGGCCCTTAGAATTGACAGTCTGTCACGCTGACCACTCAGCTACCGGGGCGGACTACTTTATTAGGTGAATAATTGTGTTAAGGCTTTAACGTAAGATTTGCCTCATAATTAGTAAACTACGGCTGCGTTTTAAAGTCAGTCAATAATTATAAGAAATACTGAAGTAGAAATTTATTTTGCCACCAGAAGCTGTTTGAAAGGCAACCTGCCATTGGACAAAGTAACTGCTTTAACTGTTTAGGAGCCAAGAGAGAAATTTATGTGTGACATGAAAGGCGACATGTCAGGTACATTAATGTACAGGCGTGTAGTAAAATAGGACTGTCATAGAAAAATTAAAGGAGAAAAGGCTTATAGAATTGTGAATCAGACACACGAAGCGAAAGTCGGAAGCACACGTGCTGACTGTTGGCGGTGGTGGAGGCGGTAGCGGAGACGAGAGGAGGGCAGGAGAGTAGCTAACTGTCAAACTGAGTCTGCAACTCACTCAGTCGGCTGCTGGCGCCAGCCAACCAAAACAACACACTAGATCAAACTTTTATTCTCTTTTGACGGTGTGAAGGCAAGTGCTTAAACTTTACGACCTGGACGTCCCTTGGGCAGAGGAAGAGGTCGTAGAATCTTATAGAATTGTAAATTCGCCCGATTTAAAGGGAATTCCGTTTAAACCTGCTGGCTTGCAGCGCGGCCGCCTCTGCCGCACAGGAGCTGCAGATTCTGCAGGGCGAGCGAACGACGCAACCAGATAAACCGCCGCGCGTCGTATCTGCCGGAAAACGCACCTACTTTGCATAAACATCGCTGCACAACTTACACGGGGACTTTTGCTTCTTTCCGCCCCAACTGTGCATGCGCATCAAATAAATGGAATGCGAATCATTGTGTTTCAGTGCACGATTTCATTCTGAAATCAGCGCGTTTCACAGACTCTTTTTGCATCTGCGAGAGGATGTTGTAGCAAATCACTCCTTGCGACATCTGTTAGCTATCATGTGTTAATTTCTAAAAAGAGAGGCAGTACTTGCTGCTGATTGGGTCCGACTGCTTTAAGCCATGATGTAACCGTACTGGCGGACGTAAACCTCTCATATAAATGTGGCTTTCGTAAAATGTTAGATGTAATAAGTATTCAAGTAATTTTTGTGACATCGCAACTACCGCCTTTCACTCTAACCTACACCTCGAGTTACCTCAGAGCTAAGTCTGTCACAACAAACTACATCGCAAAAGACTATATGGAATCAGAATAAATGCTGTCAGTGAACTGTACTATCTCCGTCTGCGTATGAACGACGTCACAAACAACCACCTCCTTACATCATGGGTCACTTCAAACATCCTTTATCGATGGATTCAAAGTACCTAATCCCCGTCTATTTATGTTATACTGACATAAAAAGTTTTCGGAAAGATGTCCTAAATAAGCATTGTCTTCGACTGATTCATTCCTATTCCACGACAAACTGTCCTCCATTTATTCACGGGTTACTGTACAGTGAAACGCTAATTTTTATGTTCTCTGACAGTCAGAACCTGATTTCCGTTCCAGCGACGAAACTACACTACTGGCCATTAAAATTTCTACACCACGCAGATGATGTCCTACAGACGCGAAATTTAACCGACAGGAAGGAGATGCTGTGATATGCAGACGATTAGATTTTCAGAGCATTCACACAAGTTTGGTTCCGGTGGGCGACACCTACAACGTGCTCACTTGAGGAATGTCTCCAACCGATTTCTCATAAACAATCAGCATTGACCGGCGTTGCCTGGTGAAACGTTGTTGTGATGTCTCGTGTAAGGAGGAGAAATGCGTACCATCACGTTTCCGACTTTGATAAAGGTCGAATTGTAGCCAATAGCGATTGTAGTTTATCGTATCGTGACATTGCTGATCGCGTTGGTCGAGATCCAATGACTGTTGGCAGAATATGGAATCGGTGGGTTCAGGAGGGTAATACGGAACGCCGTGCTCGATACCAACAGCTTCGTTTCACTAGCAGTCGAGATGACAGGCATCTTATCCGCATGGCGGTAACGGATCGTGCAGCCACGTTTCGATCCCTGAGTCAACAGATGGGGACGTTTGCAAGACAACAACCATCTGCACGAACAGTTCGACGACGTTTCCAGCAGCATGGACTATCAGATCGAAGACCATGGCTGCGGTTACCCTTGACGCTGCATTACAGACGGGGGCGCCTGCAATGGTGTACCCAACGACGAACCTGGGTGCACAAATGCAAAACGTCATTTTTTCGGATGAATCCAGGTTCTGTTTACAGCATCATGATGGTCGCATCCGTGTTTGGTGACATCGCCTTGAACGCACATTGGGACCGCGTATTCGTCATCGCCATACTGGGGTATCACCCGGCGTGATGGTATGGGCTGCCATTGGTTACACGTCTCGGTCACCTCTTGTTCGCATTGACGGTGCTTTGAACAGTGGACGTTTTATTTCAGATGTGATAGGACCCGTGGCTCTACCCTTCATTCGATCCCTGCGAAACCCTACATTTCAGCGGGATAATGGACGACCGCATGTTGCAGGTTCTGAACGGGCCCTTCTGGATACAGAAAATGTTCGACCGCTACCCTGGTCAGCACATTCTCCAGATGACTTAGCAACTGAAAACGTCTGGTCAATGGTGGCCGAGCAACTGGCTCGTCACAATACGACAGTCAGTACTCTTGATGAACTGTGGTATCATGCTGAAGCTGCATGGGCAGTTGTACCTGTACACGCCTTCCAAGCTCTGTTCGACTCAATGCCCAGGGGTATCAAGGCCGTTATGACGGCCAGAAGTTGTTGTTCGGGGACTGATTTCTCAGGATCTATGCACCCAAACTGCGTGATAATGTAATCACATGTCAGTTGTAGTATAATATATTTGTCTAATATATTTGTAACTCGTTTATTATATGCATTTATTCTTGGTGTAGCTATTTTAATGGCCAGTAGTGTAGCTTTCTCGCCAGTATTTGTGTGTGTGGCGACGTATTAAGAACATTTAGTCGTAGTGAGTTAAGTGTACTTCTGACAGTATTTGATCGTTGTCCTCTAAAAAAGTGTACATGATATATTTTTTTACTGTGAAAAGGAAGGAAAGAAGAGCAATCCAGTTTCGCGTCAACGAATAGATCGTTGGAGACACAGCTCATTCTCTGGTAGGACGAGCATGAAGCTGAAAATCAGCAATGAACTTTTCGGAAACACCATGCGGGCATTAATCCCATGGGATTTTGGAGAAAATAACGACAAACACAAATTTGAATGGTTTAACGTGAATCGAACATCATTCCTCCCAAATATGAGTCCATTCCGTTATCTACCTCTCTTCTCTTTTACTGAGCAGCATGATGCATAAAATTGGTAGCCCACAAACCGAGACAACAACGACATTTTATGGATAAGAAAGTGATGGGCTTCACCGAAAAAACAATGGTTACTATTAATGTCTCCACAACATTTACATTGAAGTGCCAAAGAAACTGGTACACATGCCTAATATCGTGTAGTACCCCGCGATCGCGCAGAAGTGCCGTAACACGACGTGGCATGGACACTAGTAATATCTGAAGTAGTGCTGGAGGTAACTAACACGATGAATCCTGCAGAGTTGTTCATAAATCCGTAAGAGTACGACATTTCTAAACAGCAAGTTACAAGGCATCCCAGACATCCACAATAATGTTCATGTCTGGGGAGTTTGATGGCCAGCGGAAGTGTTTAAACTCAGAAGAGTGTTCCTGGACCTACTCTGTAGCAATTCTGGACGTGCAGGGTGTCGCACTGTCCTGATGGAATTGACCAAGTCCGTCGGATTGCACAATGGACATCAGTGGATGCAGGTGATAGAGGTGTAAAGTTTTACTAAGGCCTAAAAGATTATTCTTTCAATTACAACTTTGAAGGTGACACATGTCAGAGTCGTATCTAGACGTATCAGAGGTCCCATATCACTCTAACTGCACACGCCCCAATTACAGAGCCTCCACCAGCTTGAAAAGTCCCCCCGACATGTAGGCTTCATGGATTGATGAGATTGTCTCCATACCTGTACACGTTCATCCCTCGATACAGTCTCATACGAGACTCGTTCGACCTGGCAAAATGTTTTCATTCAGCAATAGTCCAATGTCGGCGTTGACGGGCCCAGACGAGGCGTAAAGCTTTGTTTCGTTCATTCATGAAGGGTAGACAAGTGGGCCTTCAGCTCCAAAAGCCCATAACGATGATGTTCCGTTGAATGATTCGCACACTGACAGTTGTTAGTGGCCCAACATTGAAATCTGCAGCAATTTGTGATGGTTTGCACTTCTGTCACGTTGAACGATTCTCTTCAGTCGTCATTGGTCCCTTTCTTGCAGGATGTTTTTCCGGCCACGGCGATGTCAGAGATTTGATGTTTTATCAGATTCGTGACATTCGCGGTACACTCGCGAAATGGTCGTGGTGGAAAATCCCCGTTTCATCGGTACCTCGGAGATGCTGTGTCCCATCGCTCGTGCGCCGGCTATAACACTACGTTCAGACTCACTTAAAACTCGATAACCTGCCTTCGTAGCAGGAGTAACCGATCGAACAACTGCACCCGACAGTTTTTGCCTTAAATAGGCGTTGTCGACCGCAAAACCGTGTCTTACCTGTTTACATATCTCAGTATTTGAATACGCATGATTATACGAGTTTCTTTGGCGCTTCAGTGTATTAAGTGTTGTCGTCTCTCCACGTTCACCCTAAGATCTTCAGTAGCTACTTAAGAGCATAATTAACGATTAATAACGGTAAGCTTTATATTTTTATGTACGAACCACAAAAAGTACGTTAGTTATTGAAAAGGGCATCATTGTCTTGGGGACTGAATTTATTTCCTTTTCATAAGCACAATATTCACTCCTTCAACTATGGAGACGCATATCTAATCAGTGGAAACTCGCCTAAGGCTATTATGATGTAATTTCACAAATAGTAATTACAGTTACTGCCTTTACCGTTGATCTGTAGCAGTTACATTACGCAGTTAGGTATTTGCTTTCACATTTGATATACAGATCCAGTTCAGATTCCTTCGACGACTTGAAATGCAACTGCATCGTTTGCAAGTAAATTCAAACTCGTTACAACTACTGTAAAGTAATCATAACGTCCTGTGTATATCACGAGATTAAAGATGGTTAAAATGTGTGATGAACTAATCATTATCTCGCGAGAAGATAATGCTGTCCATATCATAGGTGAGTTCGTGGAGAACCTGAAGACGTTAATAGCAGGTACTGAATTTTCAAACAATGTTATTGAAAAAGGATTTTTTTCCTTTTTTTTTTAAAAAAAAGTACGTCTTAAAACTTTGAACATAGCTGCTAAGGTTCAGTAACCGTGTCAGAATTATATTGGAACAAATAAGCCCTCGGTCACGAATATTAAGTCAAAATTGAGCTGGTTTCGGCGCTACTATGAGCGTCGTCTTCAGAATTTGACTAACTGTTCTAAAACATATTAGGTATATAGTACATTAATAAAATTAAAGTTTGTACTGACTGGAAAAGATGCAGTACTTACAAGTCACATATTAAAAAAGATCTAAGCCGGAAAGGCAACGTCATGAATAGTTGTGAACAAGGGTTGCAACAAGACTCATAGTAGCGTCGAAACCAGGTCAATTTTGACTTACTATTTGTTACCGTGGGCTTATTTGTTTCAATATAAGTACGTCTTAAAGTTGATATAACAGTCGACCATAGTGTAAGATTAGTATTCAGTGTAAGAAGTGTACAGATACAAATCAAGTTACGATCTGTAATAACAACAATATATTTGTAGGCGTTATCAAAAGTGCTTGCTTGAGATGAGTGGTCAAGATGGCTTTGTCGCTCTTTTCGAATATTCATTGTCTATACTAACAAAGCTCAGTGAGATGCGAGGTACCGTACAGTCGTCATCCAGCGGCCGACCGGAATAGTTCGACTGACACGAACGTTCCTTAAGTGTAATAGAAATGCCCACTGGATCGTTGCAGATGAGAAAACAGAAAAAGAAATAGTATCAAGAAATTTAATGTATCAATGGTCTACTTCTAACTTTGGGAATTGAGGCACCAACCGTAGCTGTTTCATCACGTGTTCCTTAGTAACGCGTCGACACTGTTTTATCAACTTTGTGAAATACCTAGTTTAGTTTCTGAATTGGAAGCACTCGACGAAAATCAATGTTTCATGATTATACAGATGACCAAATGCTGTACCGGTGTGGTGGTACACTTTTTCGGGTGAATATTTGCTATTTCATTCCATTCGCTTCTTTAGATGAGACGTGGTTTAGATGTGTTGTGTGATCTGCTAGTATTGCTGTAAAGCCTTTTATTACTGTTTTCAGTGTTTGCATAATTGCGTCTACTGGCCAAAGTGTGGTTAAGCGTATAAAATTTAATTCACGCCGATTCTGGAGGAAAATTCGTTTACAATTCATTGTTTACAGGTACTTAATTTTCTGTTTAACAATCAATCAGTTTCTTTATTTTGACGTTACTATCATCACGGAGTGTGAGTGAATAAAATTCAATTCTTTATTTGACGCTACAAAAGGTCGTCAAGCTACAGTCAATAATACCATGACACTTCAAAAGGTTACATAAATAGTTTCGACACTCTGAGCAGTCATTTTCAAACGTAATCTGCATTAATAATTTCAACAACAGGGCATTGCAAATATGACGAAAAACACAATAAAACCAGTAAACTGAAGCAAAAACAGCAGAAGCGTGTCAAAAGATGTCATAACAATTTCTGGTTGATCAGTCTTTTCACAAAAACTTTTTTCAGCTGCAACCAGTCCCATAAACGTTGCAAAAAGTGAAACATGTAATGTAATTGTGGGGTCAACTTTATGGCGTGTACGCAGCGGAACAGACGATTTACTGTCAGTGTAAATGACCAAAAGGGCTGATGGATAATGCTGTGAAATGGCCTTCCACATGGAAGTGCATTGGTTACGATGTTATATAACATATATAACAATAGCCAGTCACTTAGTACTGAAACACGTTCTTTCATCTATGAAGATGATACAGCTGTCGCTGCTCAAGGGGAGACATTTGGAGAAGTGTAATCCAGTCTAACATCTGCTCTAGAAAAACATACTACGGTGTGGGACAAATAAAAGTGTACCGGACGTGGGGATATCATTTTTTCCCCGTGCCTTCCAGCAGGATGGTGAATCTGTCCATACAACAGGCCGAATCCTGGAGCACAGTTACACAATCTTCACACCTGTCAGAGTTGTTAGCAGAGATGAGTCTGGTCACGCCCATCCAAGTCATATAATCTGTCAGAGTGGGGAGTGCCGAAGTTTAAGGTGTATCGCAATAACCCTCACAGTCTTAAAGAACTGCAGCAGAATATTTCAGATGAGACTGCAGTAATTTCAGCAATACAGATGCGATCCGGCTTCAGCTACTTGCTGACCAGGATCCAAAAATGCCAAGAGCTGAATGGCTGCCGCTTCGTGCTCTGGAACTTTGTCCTCCAGGGCATTTTTATTTGTCCCACCCTGTATCTACTACGACGACACTCACTTCAATCCCAGTCTGGATAAAACTCAAGTGTATGCGTTCCGCCTAAACAAATATGGAGTCAAGGAGAAATGGCTCTGAGCACTATGGGACTTAACTGCTGTGGTCATCAGTACCCTAGAACTTAGAACTACTTAAACCTAACTAACCTAAGGACATCACACACATCCACGCCCGAGGCAGGATTCGAACCTGCGACCGTAGCGGTCTTGCGGTTCCAGACTGCAGCGCCTTTAACCGCACGGCCACTTCGGCCGGCGTCAAGGAGAAAGATGAACGTCACCTGGAAAGGATGTAATTTAAACCACTGTGCTTACTCCAAATACCAAGAGCTACACTTAGATCGTGCATTATTCCCTGGCAGTGAATTAACTGTGAATTGCAGAGTAGTCATGCAGATGTGTAGATGTAGAACTTCCAAATAACATTGTATAGACACCAGACAAATGGCTCTTAGCACTATGGGACTTATCTTCTAAGGTCATCAGTCCCATAGAACTTAGAACTACTTAAACCTAACTAACCTAAGGACATCACATACATGAATGCCCGAGGCAGGATTTGAACCTGCGACCGTAGCGGTCGCGCGAGACACCAGACAGAACGTATGCACCAGGTACGTTCTCGCCCTCAAACTGACAAACATAACATGGGGAGCGCTGTCCAGTGTTTCCTCACATCCGCTCTTGCTCTGTGTTCCTCTATTGCAGAGTTCGTGGCTCCATTCTCGAGGGACTCTGAACATGCGAATCACTCTGATGCAGCTCTTGATGAGGCAGCCCGTGTAGTCACAGGGTACATGAGACCAAAAAGATCCTTTTCTATTGTCAGAGTAATACCTTCAGATGTGAGGAAGACAGAGCGAGGTGGACCAGTGGTTGGCACTCTGGACTCGCATTCATTTAGGACGACGGTTCATACCGGGTCCGACCATCCTGATTAAAGTTTTCGTGATTTCTCTAAATGGCTTCATGAAAATGCGGGGATGGTTTCTCTGAGAGGGTACGGTCGACTTTCATTCCCATCCTTGCCTAATCTGATGGGATCGATGACTTCGCTGTTTGGTCCCAGCGCTCAAATCAACCAACCAACCAACGTGAGGAAGATACCAGTTGAGGCTGAAAAGAACAACCAAGAAACACATACTAAGCCACCAGTGTTGGAAACTCACGCTTACCATCACGCTTGACCGCCAGAAAATCCTTCCTCCTTGCCCTAGCAATAACTCCTGCAGCAGAAGCCCGTCGAACTGACAGTGGAGAACAGAGTCCACTAGAGCTACGGACGGCAGAAGAGAAGTTACCCTCAGGCTACCATCTCCAACACGCGTCTTGGAAGTCTCTTAACAGTTTGAAAACAGGGCTGCACGATGCAAGACATTTAAAGAAGTAGAGTACTAGTGATGACGAGTTTTGTGAGTGTAGAGGCAAAATAGCGCTCTGAAAACATGTTCCTTTGAAGCAATCCCAGTGAATCCTGTAACATGGAAGACCAGTCTGCGGTGAATGATTGCGCCCTTCTGAATGTTGGGCACTGGACTCACAAAATGTGAAATTCTCCCAATCATTAATGGTAGACTGTAGTTTTACGCCTATATTGAGCTGCTTGTAGGGAACAGTGTAGCTACTGAAGGTTTTCTTAGTGATGAAGCATCGTTCACAAATATGGTTAAATTGAATCAGTCTTTGCAATGTGCACTACTGGTCAGCTGAAAAACCAACACTGGCTAAGAGAGGCGGATAAAATCGGCCCTGGTAGAAAAACGAATAGTGCGGGTATTTCAAGAATCCCTGTTTTATTGCTGGGACTCAAAGTAGCCTTTAGTATCTATTCACCGTAACGGATAACCTGTTACAGTTAATGGAAGACATATCATTTGACATAAGGCAATCCATTTGCTACAAATAAATCAGATATCGTATCCGTTCCCCATAGACAACGGTGGACCACCTTAACCGTTGGACCGGTCACTTGGGAAACACAAAAGGTGGGAAAAATTAAAACACTTGCTGTAGAAGGACATACCGATGACTCCCGAAGACTTAATATTGAATATAATACTGGCCTGTGTCGCTGTATGACCAGATGAAATTCAGCATGCATTGTTGTCTTTCTGGAATCACGTATGTGAATGCTCAAAGTCAACTTTATGAGTACTTTATATTACATAATAATTAACAGACAAACTATATCTGATTACATGTTTGTTTGCATATAGCGTTTCAGGAACTGGGGTTGCAGAGCTGTTACCTTGTTACTATTTGATCAAGATCCACACATATTTTGTTCTAAGTCCTTTTCGGAGGCTATTACAAATTCCACATAAAAGGGTGCATGGTTTTATTACGAAAACATCTATGGCCAGTGGGGATGCTGGGTCACAGCTGATGTCACGAATGATTAATTGAGAACGAGGCTACGACCTTGAAAGTAGTAGTGGAAAACAAACGTAAATAAACAAAATAGTAAGTGGAACTTCTGTTTCCAAAACAAATACGTTACCAGCTACGGAACCGCTACTAACTCTTCTTAAAAAGCACTGGATAAGATGATATTTCATATTTTATGCTCCATTCATATCTATGAGGGTGGGCTGAAAATTATGCCTCATTATTTTTTATGTAAAAACTCTTAAACCTTTTTAAATAACTTAAACGTTATTAACATTCCACATTTTTATTCTTGATATATATATACACTCCTGGAAATTGAAATAAGAACACCGTGAATTCATTGTCCCAGGAAGGGGAAACAATTGACACATTCCTGGGGTCAGATACATCACATGATCACACTGACAGAACCACAGGCACATAGACACAGGCAACAGAGCATGCACAATGTCGGCACTAGTACAGTGTATATCCACCTTTCGCAGCAATGCAGGCTGCTATTCTCCCATGGAGACGATCGTAGAGATGCTGGATGTAGTCCTGTGGAACGGCTTGCCATGCCATTTCCACCTGGCGCCTCAGTTGGACCAGCGTTCGTGCTGGACGTGCAGACCGCGTGAGACGACGCTTCATCCAGTCCCAAACATGCTCAATGGGGGACAGATCAGGAGATCTTGCTGGCCAGGGTAGTTGACTTACACCTTCTAGAGCACGTTGGGTGGCACGGGATACATGCGGACGTGCATTGTCCTGTTGGAACAGCAAGTTCCCTTGCCGGTCTAGGAATGGTAGAACGATGGGTTCGATGACGGTTTGGATGTACCGTGCACTATTCAGTGTCCCCTCGACGATCACCAGTGGTGTACGGCCAGTGTAGGAGATCGCTCCCCACACCATGATGCCGGGTGTTGGCCCTGTGAGCCTCGGTCGTACGCAGTCCTGATTGTGGCGCTCACCTGCACGGCGCCAAACACGCATACGACCATCATTGGCACCAAGGCAGAAGCGACTCTCATCGCTGAAGACGACACGTCTCCATTCGTCCCTCCATTCACGCCTGTCGCGACACCACTGGAGGCGGGCTGCACGATGTTGGGGCGTGAGCGGAAGACGGCCTAACGGTGTGCGGGACCGTAGCCCAGCTTCATGGAGACGGTTGCGAATGGTCCTCGCCGATACCCCAGGAGCAACAGTGTCCCTAATTTGCTGGGAAGTGGCGGTGCGGTCCCCTACGGCACTGCGTAGGATCCTACGGTCTTGGCGTGCATCCGTGCGTCGCTGCGGTCCGGTCCCAGGTCGACGGGCACGTGCACCTTCCGCCGACCACTGGCGACAACATCGATGTACTGTGGAGACCTCACGCCCCACGTGTTGAGCAATTCGGCGGTACGTCCACCCGGCGTCCCGCATGCCCACTATACGCCCTCGCTCAAAGTCCGTCAACTGCACATACGGTTCACGTCCACGCTGTCGCGGCATGCTACCAGTGTTAAAGACTGCGATGGAGCTCCGTATGCCACGGCAAACTGGCTGACACTGACGGCGGCGGTGCACAAATGCTGCGCAGCTAGCGCCATTCGACGGCCAACACCGCGGTTCCTGGTGTGTCCGCTGTGCCGTGCGTGTGATCATTGCTTGTACAGCCCTCTCGCAGTGTCCGGAGCAAGTATGGTGGGTCTGACACACCGGTGTCAATGTGTTCTTTTTTCCATTTCCAGGAGTGTATATAACTAATGAGGAAGCATTGAATAGGATTGGGGAGAAGAGAAGTTTGTGGCACAACTTGACCAGAAGAAGGGATCGGTTGGTAGGACATGTTCTGAGGCATCAAGGGATAACCAATTTAGTATTGGAGGGCAGCGTGGAGGGTAAAAATCGTAGAGGGAGACCAAGAGATGAATACACTAAGCAGATTCAGAAGCATGTAGGTTGCAGTAGGTACTGGGAGATGAAGAAGCTTGCACAGGATAGAGTAGCATGGAGAGCTGCATCAAACCAGTCTCAGGACTGAAGACCACAACAATATATATATATATATACATATATATATATATATATATATATATAATTTTTTTTGCAGCATTCTGAAGCTAGAGGGCTCCGAATTGTAGCATGTAACACGTCGGTGTGTAACATAACTATGTAGGTACGTCAGAAATAGAATGATGTAATCGACTTTGGAATTCGAAGAGTTGGTCCACACATGGAGCACATTCTCTTTCAGCATGGCAGTGTCAGACCACACATGAGCGTTGCGAAATTTGCAACAATCCTATGCGTTGGGTGCACTGTCATCGTTGATCCTCCATACAGTCCCGTATTTGCATCTGTTTCCAGCACTTAAAGAAAACTTTCGATGACTCCATAATAACTGTTCTCTCGTATTGCGACGTTACCTAATGGAATGGATGCTGGGTGGAAGGTTCTCTAGTCGAAATTCCCCACGACCAAACCAACTAAAACTATACCTGATAATGCTCACTCCTTAGGTAACTCGGCAATGCGCGGTTCCGTTTAAAAAGAACATCTCGATTATGTTGCAGGATCGAGGCGCACAAGTCTGCTTTCATGCCCAGCGGCCAACTCGCTGCAAATAACAACTTGTAGCTGTGATCCTACAGTCAAATGATGCTCTGGCTAGATTTGCGAATTAAGAAAATAACTATACAAATTAAATAAAAGATCAATTAATAATCAATAAAAAGGGTTCTATACTAAAGTCAGTAATTGATATAGACGACACCAGAGTATTATGTCAACTAATGTTCATTCAAGAATGTAGATTTCCAAAATACGGGAAGTGGTCCTACCTTAACGAGTTACAACATAAACAGAAATATAGCGTTATGAAATGCAATAATATTACTCTGAGAGTGTTAGAAGAATGGTAGCCGAGTCCCTAAGCTAAATAATCATCAAAGACACACGAAAAACCAAGTCCATTACGTAATCACAATACACGAAATATTGACTAGCTCAAATACTTCAGAGTTCCACATAACGATTTATACATTAGCACACGAGAGATAACATGCAGGACTCAGACTGTGTCAGTTGCCAGTTCCATAATGCAAGCGGAAAAGTTATGCTGCTTTGGAGCACACTCAGACCTCGCGAAAGTTAGAGTCTCTTCAAAAGTTAAAGTCGTGTAGCGGTGTTCACTGCCCGTAATCAATCACCCACATGATTGATCCTTGCAGATTCTCTCAGGCAAGTCTGCCTTCATCCAGTACTAATGTAAAACTCATGAATTTCTCCCTTGAGCGCACCACTCAAAAAGCACCTGACTCCACTTGAATCCAGTTGTGTTCTGTCACTGCTGGCTGAAGGACATACCCAATACACATACAACGTTCTTATGGTCTACAGACATATTTGACTCAATTTGACCTCTTTCCACAATAAACTAATATATTACAACAATGTTTAACTAAAGAAATGTTATGTACATTTGAACAGAGGTTTGGTCCTACACAAATAAGCCAGCAATCTTGCACAAAACTGCTCACATTAAATGGCGGCAAAATTTCATTAAATATAGTTAGAAGAATTATTTACGTATACTTGTAAGAAGCATCTTTTGGCGCTGTTTTCAGTAATAGATCCAGCTAACACATGCAGTTGACCACTTTCAAACTACACTGTTCTTTATACCGAGTGTAATCATATTTAAATAAAATTACTGCCAAAATAGAAAAATATTCTTTAAACATGTAGACAAATATGACAAGATATGCGGTAATCATGGTGCATTCAGTTGCAATATTATTGTGAATGATACGATGTTCTGAAAAATATTTGCGTAATTGTAAGGCTATAAATACGTAATAAACCAATAAGTGAAATAGAAACAAATATGTGGCTCACAGGAAAGACAGTTATAGTGCAATGCTTTCATCTGAGACATTGTTTGTTGATATAGCATGAAGTGTTTAAAAGTTGTTAATCCAAAGGTTCAATGTGAAATTAGTCACTATAAAATACTAACTTCCGTAGTTTTTATTTATTGAAAATATTATTGTTTTAGTGGGTGTGCCTCATTTTTGTGAGAAGTAGATGTATCCAGATTTGCTCTGTTGTGCAACTGTTATTTAAAATAGAAGTTTAAAGAATTGTGAGAAGTCATTCTTACGACCGTTTTAATGTCCGCCATTTCTGGTGTACTGTCTGTTCGGCTAAGTGAGCTAAGTGAACAAATCATTATCGTAAAACAATAGTCCTTTTCTGGATTTTAACCATTTCAAGGCCAAGTGCAACACGTCTTCTTCCTCGGCTGCCTCGGATGACCAGCAATAGTCGCACCCTGGGGCCGCTGGCTACCGTTCAGTGACACAAATTCACGTCACCTCGTACTAGTTCTAAGCAGCCGAATCGCTTGCCTAAGTACGTGTAACGTTACAGTTCGGAGAAATTTGTTTGTCGCCAGGATGACTACGTTGAGAAATAATTACGAAGACATGAGAAATAATGATGAAGGGTGCCAATAATGACTGCATTCTCTAAAAAGCTTTAAGAAGTTTCACATAAAACGTTAGGAGTGCATTACTTTTAGCACAACCCTCTTGTTTCTGTATAAACTGCTGCACTGCAGGTTTGCTACTGTCACCTATTTGTCATGTCTATGCAGGTTAATGAATACTCTTTTCGACTAGTTGCCTATATAGGGTGTTGTGGCAAATTTCAATTGTGCTAGAGTAATCGGAGTTCATATCCTCATCTGGAAATCATGATTATCATTCTCTCTTGGTTTCTTTCTGAGATAAGGGCAAGGCAATGTCAGGATTCTTTTGCCAACATTTTTTTTTTTTTTTTTTTTTTTTTTTTTGCGAGAGAGCACTTTTCTACAGTAATCTCGACATTTACATAACATTCACCTATTCACTCAGCATGTTTCGTAATGTCACCATGAGAAAGAGCCTTCAGGTGAACTGAACGGACCAAGGCAGACATTAACAAAGGTAAGTGACTGATAGCTAACAGTCCTATATACTGCGTTATGAGTAAAGCATTCAACAGCATTTATTCCCGAAAAAACTAAGATCAGCGTAGATAAAATAGCAACGGTTGAACTAGTTTGGAAAATATCCTTCCTTCCTCAATTTCAATAGCTAATTGCTTGTTTCTGACAGTGCTTGATTATCACTTAAATGGCAACGCTGCCGTGTGTAAAATACTCGTGACATTTTCTGTTTTCAGTCGTGTACCTGGACCTACGAATGTGAATGGCCATGCTACATCAGTTCCTCGTAGCCTAAAGAAACAAGCCCGTTTCTGCCGCAAACGGCAATCGTCCAGAGATCGATTCGTGAGGTATCGCTCCTTCCACAAAACAAACAGCTACAGTCCTTTGTCTTCTAAGTTTACCTTAAATGCTCAACAATAATTTTTAAGCAACTATTAAACTGATATACAGCCATTTTCCCTCACAAGACTCAGTGATAGCAATATCTAGCATGAAATATTCGGAACAATGTTTAAACCATCGCAACCTTAATTTACTTCATTGATGACCTCCTGAAAAGAAATATTATTTAATATTGGGAAGTAACATAGGGAATCTAATGAATGCTTCACGTAATGAGGTTCATATTGCAGGCAATGGAAACATGGTTCCGATTGCTACGATCTGAATCTATATACCCAAGAAAATGAACTTTTAAACTACAATGCTCACAGTTGATGTTTCGTAGAAGACTGATTCTAGGTGTTGCTGCTGCCACAACTGCGTATATCATAAAACTGCAATATGTAAAGGATGGCGGTGTAAACCGAATGCATTTTTCTTGGAACGCAGCCGTTAAATGAGACCAAGTATCGCGTGAAGCTCCATACTGGATGTGAATGTGGAAAGAAAAGTGGCTTCATGCTCAAAGAAAGGAAATTTTTAATAAAATGAGAAGGTGAATACCGATTCTTTTGTAAAAGTGATATATTATTCAAGAACTTTAATTACTGGGTAGGTAGCCTCATACTTAGATTGCGAACCAACTTACGTGGTTCATGATAGTCATCGTTCTCAAGATACAAAATCGAAGCAGCGTGTTGCTTCCGCCTAGGCACGTTCTCGTCTAACGGAAAATTCTCGGCAAGGTCTTGCCCTGACCCGGGCGAGGTATGCTACGCGCAACCCCTCTGTGATTGTTCAGCAGCCAGCCAGGTACAGCAGCCTGTCAGAAATACGATACTTTGGATGAACAGCTAACTGGCGACCTGCGCGCTTGAACTCTTATGAAACAAGTGGACGCCGAAAGCTGACGTGTTTCAACGTTAGTTTGCAATCACTATTCTCTTTTCGTAGCAGCACACACACACACACACACACACACACACACACAGAGAGAGAGAGAGAGAGAGAGAGAGAGAGAGAGAGAGAGGAAGATTATCAATAATTCAGCAAGTACACTTGGGGTGGAATTCATTTCTCCGTATGAGATGTGCTTAAAGAGACGAAGAACCGAAGGAGACATTAGGGGTGGGCGCAGCGCTGCGCTCCCTCCCGGCGGGCGCTCTGCACGAAACACGAGTCTCGAGCGCTGGGCGCGCACCCACGGTGATTTATTTTTATAGCCGCTTGGAAATTGAAGGTGGCGATGCCTCGCGGCCGTTACGGGTATTATTTATAAGTAATGGTCGCCCACGCCGTGGCGTACCTGGCCAAGTTTCTGGACCGGGCAGAGAGCGATCGCGAACGCCAGAACGTGGAGAAGGCAGCTGCAGATCAATGCACCGAATGTGCTGTGATGGCTCCTTCCATTTGAACCTCGGCAACGTCCCGCCGAACTAGAGCACAAGGTATCTTCCGGTAGTGACAAAATAAATCATCCCCTGGCTCAGAAAACTGTACGGTAAGTGCGCTACGAAATAGATTACCTGACAAAAAAATACCAAAAGTGGAAGGAGGAAACGGAAGGAGGAAACGGAAGGAGGAAACGGAGCGCAACTTCAAGGGCTGGATGAGTATGTGATGTTTTTTCAGTTACAATAACATCGTATTATATTTACGAAGAACTTAGCAGCCAACAAATCCTTATAAGTTTGCATACCCCTCTGACCTGGATGCGTATAAAGAATTGGTTGAGAAGGGTGTGATTAAGACGCTGTATCCTCTCCTGAGGCAACCAGACCCATCACTGTTCTTGCTGGTATGTGATATCCTTGGTATTGGCACTGGGACGGAGTGCCCAAACATGTTCTGACAGGCACAGACTTGGGAAACTTGCTGACCATTGGCGTACAATGTCAAGCAAACAGTTAATAGATGCATGTGACAATATCTAAGAGAGATCACCTGTCAGTAAATGTCACCATGTTACTGTCGCTCGAAAGGTAACACATGAGGATGTGGGATGCCTGTGAATTACAGGTGTGTCATCAGGCTCACTCAGTCACTACCAGTGGCGATCCAAAGGCCTACCAGATGGCTTCGCACACCATGTCGCCAGCACTGCACTGCCTCTCCAAAACAGTGGAAGAATGGAAACTTGCCCAGCTCTCCGACGATGGTCATCTAAGAATGTTCATAACCACTACTCATCATTGAACATAATGCAAAGTCCATTCTTTCCAGACACGGCCTAATTCAAAACGCTAACATTTGTGTTTTAGTATCACTGATACCCAATGCATGAGCGTGTAATTCCCTAACCCAGCTGTTGCTAGACTTAGATCAATGGTGCAGGATGACACAGAATGGTGCATGCACTACATTACGTCCACTCATATGACAGGTGCAGATGTGAAGGGGTTAGTATGAGCCAGCCGCACAACTCAGCAATTCTTCTTCGTGGTGGTCAGACGTGGTCCACCAGAATATAGACGACGAGCGGTCTGCCTTCATGTTTACCTGTAGTCTTACACTGGGCAACTGTCAAATCTGGATACCTCATAAATCTGGATATTACATGGTTTGACCAGATTGCTCAATAGAGATGTACCATGAGGCCCTTTCAAAATCTGTCTTCTGTTGATAACGCTGTCTCACATGACTGCACAGAATTTCCATGTCGTTCATAGGCATCACTCAACATTAGATACTCTTCACAGCCCCTACGTACGTCAATAGACTGGCTAACAACACAAAACAGGAACAACACTAAAGCAATGTAATGGCCAATCTACCTGTCACATGGAACTGCAACTTTCATCATGTACTTACTCACTCTTGGTGTGTATGTTTATTAACAACATTGCATTAGTACTGTGACAAAGCTGTTGCTGGCACATTTTACTCTGCAGGTTGCATACTTCCCCGGGAAGAATACATTCACGAAAAAATTATAACCTCCGTTTAACCTATGGGAAATCCACTAAGTCCTCTCCCCTCTCCTACTTCCACCTCCCCTCCCAGTCTGGAAACTGCTGGGAAAAGGCTCAGCCTATGCTGGAAGGATATCATAATACAAAATTGAAATCAATATCAATAATATATTGTCTAATTCAATTATCCTACTTTTTGTTTAACCAGTTTGCAGGAGACAGGGCACCTCCACTTGGATAGACCTCATGTCTACATCCCTACCGTCACTTCCGATCATGTAATAACTGTAAGCACAGAGGAATGGAATATAGTGCAGTACATTAGCTGCTGTCTTTGGCCACACTCATTTGTGTCCATAATCTGGATATTGCTGGGTTGCAGGTGGAGCTCTGAGCGTGCATCTGAATGCACCGAATGTCCTAATTACGTACTATGATACTGAATACCAACGACAGCAGACCGAACGTCGGTTTCGTTTGATATATGATACTTGGGAAACCAAACCTGCTCTCTCTCAAGCAGCTACTTCCGGTTGTAACACCTGCACCTCGAACACGTAGACCAAGATGACATTCTACCCATACAACGGACCACCATTTGTTCCTGTACATCTACATCTACATTGATACTCCGCAAGCCACCCAACGGTGTGTGGCGGAGGGCACTTTACGTGCCACTGTCATTACCTCCCTTTCCTGTTCCAGTCGCGTATGGTTCGCGGGAAGAACGACTGTCTGAAAGCCTCCGTGCGCGCTCTAATCTCTCTAATTTTACATTCGTGATCTCCTCGGGAGGTATAAGTAGGGGGAAGCAATATATTCGATACCTCATCCAGAAACGCACCCTCTCGAAA
Organism: Schistocerca serialis cubense; assembly: GCF_023864345.2. NCBI lineage: Eukaryota > Metazoa > Arthropoda > Insecta > Orthoptera > Acrididae > Schistocerca > Schistocerca serialis. The sequence continues at coordinate 467,275,711 of NC_064644.1, read as the reverse complement.
CCTGGCGAGCAAGCTACACCGCGATGCAGAGCGCCTCTCTTGCAGAGTCTGCCACTTGAGTTTATTAAACATCTCCGTAACGCTATCACGGTTACCAAATAACCCGGTGACGAAACGCGCCGCTCTTCTTTGGATCTTCTCTATCTCCTCCGTCAACCCGACCTGGTACGGATCCCACACTGATGAGCAATACTCAAGTATAGGTCGAACGAGTGTTTTGTAAGCCACCTCCTTTGTTGATGGACTACATTTTCTAAGCACTCTCCCAATGAATCTCAACCTGGTACCCGCCTTACCAACAATTAATTTTATATGATCATTCCACTTCAAATCGTTCCGTACGCAAACTCCCAGATATTTTACAGAAGTAACTGCTACCAGTGTTTGTTCAGCTATCATGTAATCATACAATAAAGGATCCTTCTTTCTATGTATTCGCAATACATTACATTTGTCTATGTTAAGGGTCAGTTGCCACTCCCTGCACCAAGTGCCTATCCGCTGCAGATCTTCCTGTATTTCACTACAATTTTCTAATGCAGCAACTTCTCTGTATACTACAGCATCATCCGCGAAAAGCCGCATGGAACTTCCGACACTATCTACTAAGTCATTTATATATATTGTGAAAAGCAATGGTCCCATAACACTCCCCTGTGGCACGCCAGAGGTTACTTTAACGTCTGTAGACGTCTCTCCATTGATAACAACATGCTGTGTTCTGTTTGCTAAAAACTCTTCAATCCAGCCACACAGCTGGTCTGATATTCCGTAAGCTCTTACTTTGTTTATGAGGCGACAGTGCGGAACTGTATCGAACGCCTTCCGGAAGTCAAGAAAAATAGCATCTACCTGGGAGCCTGTATCTAATATTTTCTGGGTCTCATGAACAAATAAGGCGAGTTGGGTCTCACACGATCGCTGTTTCCGGAATCCATGTTGATTCCTACATAGTAGATTCTGGGTTTCCAGAAATGACATGATACGCGAGCAAAAAACATGTTCTAAAATTCTACAAGAGATCGACGTAAGAGATATAGGTCTATAGTTTTGCGCATCTGCTCGACGACCCTTCTTGAAGACTGGGACTATCTGTGCTCTTTTCCAATCATTTGGAACCCTCCGTTCCTCTAGAGACTTGCGGTACACGGCTGTTAGAAGGGGGGCAAGTTCTTTCGCGTACTCTGTGTAGAATCGAATTGGTATCCCGTCAGGTCCAGTGGACTTTCCTCTATTGAGTGATTCCAGTTGCTTTTCTATTCCTTGGACACTTATTTCGATGTCAGCCATTTTTTCGTTTGTGCGAGGATTTAGAGAAGGAACTGCAGTGCGGTCTTCCTCTGTGAAACAGCTTTGGAAAAAGGTGTTTAGTATTTCAGCTTTACGCGTGTCATCCTCTGTTTCAATGCCATCATCATCCCGTAGTGTCTGGATATGCTGTTTCGAGCCACTTACTGATTTAACGTAAGACCAGAACTTCCTAGGATTTTCTGTCAAGTCGGTACATAGAATTTTACTTTCGATTTCAATGAACGCTTCACGCATAGCCCTCCTTACGCTAACTTTGACATCGTTTAGCTTCTGTTTGTCTGAGAGGTTTTGGCTGCGTTTAAACTTGGAGTGGAGCTCTCTTTGCTTTCGCAGTAGTTTCCTAACTTTGTTGTTGTACCACGGTGGGTTTTTCCCGTCCCTCACAGTTTTACTCGGCACGTACCTGTCTAAAACGCATTTTACGATTGCCTTGAACTTTTTCCATAAACACTCAACATTGTCAGTGTCGGAACAGAAATTTTCGTTTTGATCTGTTAGGTAGTCTGAAATCTGCCTTCTATTACTCTTGCTAAACAGATAAACCTTCCTCCCTTTTTTTATATTCCTATTAACTTCCATATTCAGGGATGCTGCAACGGCCTTATGATCACTGATTCCCTGTTCTGTACATACAGAGTCGAAAAGTTCGGGTCTGTTTGTTATCAGTAGGTCCAAGATGTTATCTCCACGAGTCGGTTCTCTGTTTAATTGCTCGAGGTAATTTTCGGATAGTGCACTCAGTATAATGTCACTCGATGCTCTGTCCCTACCACCCGTCCTAAACATCTGAGTGTCCCAGTCTATATCTGGTAAATTGAAATCTCCACCTAAGACTATAACATGCTGAGAAAATTTATGTGAAATGTATTCCAAATTTTCTCTCAGTTGTTCTGCCACTAATGCTGCTGAGTCGGGAGGTCGGTAAAAGGAGCCAATTATTAACCTAGTTCGGTTGTTTAGTGTAACCTCCACCCATAATAATTCACAGGAACTATCCACTTCTACTTCACTACAGGATAAACTACTACTAACGGCGACGAACACTCCACCACCGGTTGCATGCAATCTATCCTTTCTAAACACCGTCTGTACCTTTGTAAAAATTTCGGCAGAATTTATCTCTGGCTTCAGCCAGCTTTCTGTACCTATAACGATTTCAGCTTCGGTGCTTTCTATCAGCGCTTGAAGTTCCGGTACTTTACCAACGCAGCTTCGACAGTTGACAATTACAATACCAATTGCTGCTTGGTCCCCGCATGTCCTGACTTTGCCCCGCACCCGTTGAGGCTGTTGCCCTTTCTGTACTTGCCCAAGGCCATCTAACCTAAAAAACCGCCCAGCCCACGCCACACAACCCCTGCTACCCGTGTAGCCGCTTGTTGCGTGTAGTGGACTCCTGACCTATCCAGCGGAACCCGAAACCCCACCACCCTATGGCGCAAGTCGAGGAATCTGCAGCCCACACGGTCGCAGAACCGTCTCAGCCTCTGATTCAGACCCTCCACTCGGCTCTGTACCAAAGGTCCGCAGTCAGTCCTGTCGACGATGCTGCAGATGGTGAGCTCTGCTTTCATCCCGCTAGCGAGACTGGCAGTCTTCACCAAATCAGATAGCCGCCGGAAGCCAGAGAGGATTTCCTCCGATCCATAGCGACACACATCATTGGTGCCGACATGAGCGACCACCTGCAGATGGGTGCACCCTGTACCCTTCATGGCATCCGGAAGGACCCTTTCCACATCTGGAATGACTCCCCCCGGTATGCACACGGAGTGCACATTGGTTTTCTTCCCCTCTCTTGCTGCCATTTCCCTAAGGGGCCCCATTACGCGCCTGACGTTGGAGCTCCCAACTACCAGTAAGCCCACCCTCTGCGACTGCCTGGATCTTGCAGACTGAGGGGCAACCTCTTGAACAGGACAAGCAGCCATGTCAGGCCGAAGATCAGTATCAGCCTGAGACAGAGCCTGAAACCGGTTCGTCAGACAAACTGGAGAGGCTTTCCGTTCAGCCCTCCGGAATGTCTTTCGCCCCCTGCCACACCTTGAAACGACCTCCCACTCTACCACAGGTGAGGGATCAGCCTCAATGCGGGCAGTATCCCGGGCAACCACAGTCGTAGTCCGATCAGGGGATGCGTGGGACGAGCTGGCCGTCCCCGACAAACCCCCATCCGGACCCCCACAGTGATGCCCATTGGCAACAGCCTCAAGCTGTGTGACCGAAGCCAACACTGCCTGAAGCTGGGAGCGAAGGGATGCCAACTCAGCCTGCATCCGAACACAGCAGTTGCAGTCCCTATCCATGCTAAAAACTGTTTTGCAAAGAACGTCTGAACTAATCTACAGAGAGCGCAAACAAATCGACAAAATTTAAACGGTTATTAAAATACAAGATTGCCTAGTAAATGCAGTAATGCTGCTACTTGCGCACTGCTGACACTGCTCGGCGGCGGAAGGAGACTAAGCGAAATTACACTATTCAGGTACTAAAACACGATGCTACACTCTCAAATACTATAATACGCCCGAAATTTATGAATTAAACAATGCAAGTACCAAAAACACGCAAAGAAATTAAGAATTAAACTATGTAACAAATGAGTGAGCTAGGAGTATACGACTTGCTGCTGCAGCTGCTTATCCAACGGCGGCAGGGAGCACACTGACTGTGACCAACCGACACTGGCCGTTCAAAACAAAACAGTAGACAAACGACTACGCGAATTTACACTATTCAGGTACTAAAACGCGATGCTACAACTCTCAAATACTATAATACGCCCGAAATTTATGAATTAAACAATGCAAGTACCAAAAACACGCAAAGAAATTAAGAATTAAACTATGTAACAAATGAGTGAGCTAGGAGTAAACGACTTGCTGCTGCAGCTGCTTATCCAACGGCGGCAGGGAGCACACAAAAAGCTTCCAAAATGCTTAATGTGGAGGAATTCCGTTGATCAGGAATTTCCAGACTCACTTCCTGTCTCTGTCTCCCTCAAGTCGTTACTTCCTGTTTGTGTTAACAGTTGCGTGAACCAATGAGTACAAATACAGATCGAGGATTTTCATCCGTCCTCAAAATACTGTGTTGGTACTCGGAAAAGCTAAGTACAAAGGAGAGATGGCACAATTGTGACATCAAATATGACAGGAAATAGTCCATTTGCACTACCCTATCAAACTAATTGTTTTACAATTTCCAGGTGTCAAATAGACTGATTAAAAAGTCACCATCAGCTTATGATGACTCTTCTTCATTATAAGACATATTTTCAGCTTTGAGAAACATATAGAAACATTTTGCACATCAAGTAATTAAATTTACGCCACAAGTAAATCGTATCATTAAATTTATCCGAGGTATTGTATGCACAGACGGTTGAGAACACAAACACCCTACTCCACTACAACGTTTCCATCTTACCATAATCATATATGACGTCACTCACTCGGAACCGAGAAGTGTGCCCCTCATTGATGGTTGCGGAGCACTGGCTACGCCAATTGGGAGACGTCTAGTGATCTGCAGCGATGTAGGCCGTGCTGACAGTTCCACTCACCTCTCCAGGTCTCCGTACACTGACTCTACTAGACATTCAGTGCCCAGAGAGACCTTTGCCGTGACTGCCCAGCAGTCAACCGATCGGTTTACATATCGGAAATAATTTTCCAGGACCTGCAATCGCTATACTGAATCTTCTAACGCAACACACATGTCCATTTCTGCCGCTTCTCAGTCAGAATTCTGGCTAGTTCGCAATTTAGTGATCCAGGGGCGCCATGAGTGACGCTGCAGGGACTTGCCCTTGAGGCATGGGCCCGATTCCACTGACCAGAATCATTCTTAGTACCCACTGGGTATGCAAGGCTCAGCAGCGGCTTTCAGTCAGCAGAAACCTCGTGCACACTCCTGCCTCCGGCCATGGGACACATCGACACAAGCAGGTGTGACTTGGATGTATAGTTCTATCTGTAGTTCCATCCCTAACATTGTCTCCCCTGTCTAAAAATCTACTTTATCCAAACCGAAATGGCGAGTTGTTGCCCACACACCGAGGATTTCTCACTAAAAGTGTAGATTCCTCCCTCTTATACGAGTTAATTTCGAAGAAATCGGAGTATGCATGCGTTTTCACATCGCCAAAGTATCGTTACTTATTGTGAAAATCCTGTATACCAGTATGTCAGAGACAACATTTCCTTTAAGTATTCTCTTATCAGATAAAAATATCTGTTCCTATCACCTTAATATCTGTTACATCTTGAAGCACATGACTCGAATATTAAACTCGTTTTGGCTTCCTAACGGAGTGCTTAAACCATGATCTAGCTCTGTCATAGGATGCCTCTTCACCTTTGAAATCTCTTAAGTGATGTATCACTTTTCAAGTTGCGTAATGTGGCTGATTTCATTATGATGACCATCTCTCCTATATATGTAACAGATTTAAATTTCGGTAAGAGATCTCGCTGCAGCGAAAAAACTCCTGATTACAATGCCCACTCACAAATCACGTAAGTGATACACTCGTCCTCACAACCACGTGCCTGGCGACATATAGTTCACATAAAACTGACTGAATAACTAATTCAATTGATTACGAGAGTCCCCTTGCATTATGAGTAATTTTGTTTCGTTCCATCGCATTACACTCACACGGTAATCATTACAGACGCTTCTGCAACATTTCTATGGACTTCCGATGGCTATGTGGTAACTTTCTCTGATACCAAAATGGGTGGTAACCATCATCAAATAGAATAATATATCCTACACCAATTACGTTCTGTCTGTCGGTTGCCTTGTCATACTGGTGGAAATAAGTCACTTGAATTTTCAGTATACTGCTAACGAAGTAACCAAGTTGGGACCTGACCGTCTTTAGGTGGACTCTCTTCTCCAAACCTGTGACACCTTCGCCACTGTCCCCAGCGCCACTACTACGTGCATGCCAACAACAGCCGTTGCCACCACCACCAAACTGTCTGAGTCTCCAAACCTGGGTCTTAGTTAGAATACAGCCCTGTAGAAACGTTCATAATGCCCCCCCCCCCCTAAACTAGTGGGCAGATGCTTCGAGGACAGGCATGGAAATCCCTGGAGGGAATGTGAGCCTCTGTTCGACAAACATTGTCGAGAATCAACAATTGAACCTGACTGCAAAAGGGTCCTACTGCCACCAACATACATTTTATTTTGCATAAGAACCACCCATGAACCATGGACCTTGCCGTTGGTGAGGAGGCCTGCGTGTCTCAGCGATAAGATAGCCGTACCATAGCTGCAACCAGAATGGAGGGGTATCTGTTGAGAGGCCATACAAACGTGTGGTTCCTGAAGAGGGGCAGCAGCCTATTCAGTAGTTGCAGGGGCAACAGTCTCGATGATTGACTGATCTGGCCTTGTAACACTAACCAAAACGGCCTTGCTGTGCAGGTACTGCGAACAGCTGAAAGCAAGGGGAAACTACAGCCGTAATTGTCCTGAGGGCAAGCAGCTTTACTGTATGGTTAAATGATGATGGCATCCTCTTGAGAAAATATTCCAAAGGTAAAATAGTCCCCCATTCGGATCTCCGGGTGGGGACTACTCAGGAGGACGTCGTTATCAAGATAAATAAAACTGGCTTTATATTGATCGGAGCGTGGAATGTCAGATCCCGTAATCGGGTAGGTAGATTAGAAAATTTAAAAAGGGAAATGGATATGTTAAAGTTAGATATAGTGGGAGTTCGTGAAGTTCGGTGGCACGAGGAACAAGATTTCTGGTCAAAGGAATACAGGGTTAGAATTACATAATCAAATAGGGCTAATGCAGTTTAATAACGAATAAAAATTAGGAGCGCAGGTAAGCTACTAGAAACAACGTAGTGAACGCATTATTGTAGCTAAGATAGATATGACTCCACACATAACACAGCAGCTTGAACTATGAACTGTAGATTAAAACTGAAGAAACTGCAAAAATGTTTATATGCCGACTAGCTTCGCAGATGACGAAGAGATTGAAGAATTCTATGCTCAGGTAAAAGAAATTGTTCAGATAGTGAAGGGAGAAGAAAATTTAATAGTCGTGGGGGACTGGAATTGGATAGTAGGAAAAGGAAGAGAAGAAAACTAGTAGGTGGAATGGGGGGTAAGGAATGAAAGAGGAAGCCACCTGGTAGAATTTTGCACAGAGAATAACTTAATCATAGCTAACACTTGGTTTAAGAATCATGAAAGAAGGTTGTATACGTGGAAGAGGCCTGGAGACACTGGTAGGTTTCAGGTAGATTACATAATGGTAAGACAGAGAATTAAGAACTAGGTTTTAAATTGTAAGATGTGGACTCTGACCACAATCTATTACTTATGTACTGCAGATTAAAACTGAAGAAACTGCAAAAATGTAGGAATTTAAGGATATGGGACTTGGATAAACTGAAATAACCAGAAGTTGTAGAGAGTCTCAGAGAGAGCATTAGGGAACGATTGACAAGAATGGGGGAAAGAAAAATAGCTTATTGTAATTCAGCGCATAATCGGGGTTGATAGTACAGGCTCAGCTGAACTACACGCACTGACAGTGCGGAGCGTTTTCTTTATTCACTACTTCACTTGTTTACGGTAAATAACCATCTGTTTTCGATAACAAAAATGGTTAAAATGGCTCTGAGCACTATGGGACTTAACTTCTGAGGTCATCAGTCCCCTAGAACTTAAAACTACTTAAACCTAACTAACCTAAGAACAACACACACATCCATGCCGGAGGCAGGATTCGAACCTGCGACCGGGTTCCAAACTGTAGCACCTAGAACCGCTCGGCCACCCTGGCCGGCTTTTCGATAACAGACGGGTGAAAAATCTTCGGTAAATAGGATATGTCGGCACATAGTTATCACCACCTTATCCACAAGCGGTTTGTTGTAAGAACGTCAGTATTGAGAGCTACAAATGTTTGGACAGTGAACACCACTTTCCGAGTCCAGTCATCTGAAGTACGTGTTCCGTAAGAACACCGAAGAGCCTCGAGATGTACACTACGTGATCAAAAGTATCCAGACACCTGGCTGAAACTGACTTACAAGCTCGTGGCGCCCCCCATCGATAATACTGGAATTCAGTATTGTGTCGGCCCATCATAGCCCTGATGACAGCTTCCTCTCTCGCACGCATACGTTCAATCAGGTGCTGGAAGGTTTCTTTGGAAATAGCAGCCCATTTTTCACCGAGTGCTGCACTGAAGAGAGGTATCGATGTCGGTCGGTCAGGCCTGGCAGCAAGTCGGCGTTCCAAAACATCCCAAAGGTGTTCCGTATGATTGAGGAAAGGACTGTGTGCAGGCCAGTCCATTACAGGGATGTTATTGTCGTGCAACCACTTCGCCACAGACCGTGCACTATGAACAGATGCTCGATCGTGTTGAAAGATGCAATTGCCATCCACGAATCGCTCTTCATCAGTGCCTAAAACATCAATGGAAGCCTGTGATGTGATACTTCCACGCAAAGCAACAAGGAGTACCAGCCCCTTCCATGAAAACACGACCACACCATAACACTATCGCCTCCTAATTTTACTGTCGGCATTACACACGCTGGCAGATAACTTTCACCGGGCATTAGCCATACCCTCAACCTGGATCGCGACATTGCGTACCGTGATTCGTCACTGCACACAACATTTTTCCACTGTTCAGTCGTCCAATGTTTACGGCTCTTACAGCAAGCGAGGCGTTATCTGGCATTTACTGGCGTGATGTGTGGCATATGAGCAGCTGCTCGACCATGAAATCAAAGTTTTCTCACCTCCCGCCTAACTGTCATAATACCTGCAGTGGATCCTGATGCAGTTTGGAATTCCTGTGTGATGATGTGGATAGATGTCTACCTATTACACATTACGATCCACTTCAACTGTTGGCGGTCTCTGTCAGTCAACAGACGATGTCGGGCGGTACTCTTTCGTGCTGTGCGTGTCCCTCACGTTTCCACTTCACTATCACATCGAAAACAATGGACCAAGGGATTTTAGGTGTATGGAAATCTCGCGTACAGACGTATGACACAAGCGACACCCAATCACCTGACCACGTTCGAAGCATGAGAGTGTCGTGAAGCCCTCTCACGATATTTAATTGCTACTTAGGTCGCTTATATGGAGTACCTGGCAGTAGGTAGCACCTAATATGAAAAACGTAGGGGTTTTCGGGGTTTCCGGGTACTTTAACACACTACATGAAACGAAACCACAAAAGTCTTTAAGAGCCGTTGAACGATGTAACAGTTACATTTATTCTTTTCTGTGGTACCACTCCTAGCATGACAGGTAGGGTCCTGGGAAGAACAAACATAAGACATACTTTTTTGTATGAATTTAAATCCCCTTTACTCAAGCAATAAGAATACATAACTTGGAATGAGGTGCGAAGCTGAAGCGAAGTGTTCTGGCTGACTGCACCTGATGAAATGGGCTGAATCTGTAGCGGAGCTCGCCGGCGAAGGTGGCCGAGCGGTTCTAGGCGCTACAATATGGAACAGGGCGACCGCTACGGTCGCAGGTTCGAATCCTGCCTCGTGCATGGACGTGTGTGATGTCCTTAGGTTAGTTAGGTTTAAGTAGTTCTAAGTTCTAGGGGACTGATGACCTCAGAAGTTAAGTCCCATATTGCTCAGAACCATTTCATTTCATTTTTTTTTTTTTTTTTTTTTTTTTTTTTTTTTTTTTTTAGTGGAGCTCGTAGAGCTGCACAGTACCACAGTAGAGGGCGCTGCCGTCGGTGTCTCGTAGTAGTGCCAACCTCTGAAACTATGTGGCATCTATCGATACCACATCCCTCCCCCCTGAAACGACGTGCCATCATTGAGTATGGCTTCCGACGACGGGTGGAGGAATCCAGGCGCGGCGCAACTGAGGGGGCGGACAGTGCAACTGCCGGGGCGCGCTCCACCCGCGACCCCGAATTGCTCGCGAGGGGGCGAGGAGAACGCCCCGATGAAAAACCTGCCCAGGCCGCGCACCGCTACTGGGTACGTTCGGATGCGGAGCAATGACCTACATAAACGACGGGTGCGGCGGCGGCGGTGTAACGGCAGCCTCAGCGTCCATCGGTTCTGACACCACGGCGGTGGTGGCGGCGGCGGCTGCGTCGGCGGCGGGAGGCGTCCGTCCGGAGCAGGTGACCGGACCGGCAGCGGCGACCACTGGAGGCGCGCCCACTGTGGAGGCGCCGTCGGTGGCGTCGTGAGCAGTAGCGGCGGAAGCCGCGAAGCCTCCAATTCTTTTGGAAACAACCAGCGGCAGAAAACCGAAGACGGCACAAAAGAATCTGGTTCCGGTGTCGCTTGACAGTGTCGGAAGCACCAGAAATGACATATAAGCCGCGGCCAGCCTGGTAAAGAATGCACCCGTGCTCCCAGCGCTGCCTGACAGAGAAAACGCGATAGAACACCAAATCATTTGCCCCCAAGCCAGAGCGATGCGAAGCAGCGGAAGCGTGCAGCGGCGGGTGCAATAGCTGCAGGAGTGACCGATGGGCGCGGCCGTGTAGCAATTCCGCTGGGGAATGGGTGCCGCGCGGCTGAAAGCGATAGGAAGCAAGGAAAGTCCAGAGCGCACGGTCGCGAGAGTGCGTGGCGCGCAACTTGCTCATCTGCGACTTATACGTGCGCACAAAGCGTTCAGCCTCGCCGTTCGACTGGGGGTGGAACGGGGCTGAGGTCAGAACGCTTCAAACTCTGAGGACACGAAATGGGGGCCATTGTCGGAGACAATAACTTCAGGAAGGCCCTCAATGCAAAAAATAGATGTCAAAGTCAGAATAGTGCTGGCAGATGTACGAGAGGACATAGGCACAACATAAGGAAAGTTGCTGTATGCATCAATGACAATCAACCAGCGGGTGTCCCAGAGAGGACCCGCAAAATCAATATGAACAAGCTGCCAAGGCGCAGTGGGAGTCGGCCACGCAAAGAAGCGCTGGCGGCAAACAGATTGATGCTCTGCGCAAGATCGACAGTTAGCAAGCAAATTTTCAATATCTTTATCAATGCCGACCCAAGTGAAGTGACGACGCGCTAATTACTTCGTCCGCACTATACCACAATGACCAGCGTGCAGCAAGCGGAGAATTTCCGACTGCGATGAACGAGGTACAACCACACGAGACTGATCATTGTCAGTTCGTAACAAGATAACACCGTGGTGTACAGACATGTTGTGACGTTGGGCAAAGTAATGTCGAACAAGTGGATCGCGAATTTGCGTAGCAGATGGAGGCCATTGAGTACGAATATACTGCTAAATAATCTGCAAAGAAGCATCGGCGGCTGTCGCGGCAGCAATGTGACGGAAATCCACCGGAAAATCATCAGCTAAGTCCTTATCTTGCGAATCAATAAACATGCAGGACAGTTCGGAAGAATCAAACACTTCGTCAGGAACGATAGGCAGACGAGACAAAGCATCAGCATTGCCATGCTGGGCCGTAGGTCGAAACAAAAGTTCGTAATTGTAGTTGGACAAAAACAAAGACCAACGTTGCAACTTTTGTGCGGTACGGTACGGAACTGGCTTTGACGGGTGGAACAACGATGTCAAAGGCTTATGGTCGGTGACCAAATACAACCGGCGACCGTACAAAAAATCATGAAACTTAGTCCGTCCATATACAATAGCTAAAAGCTTCCTTCTCGATTTGAGAATAGTTTTGCTGGCCAGAATTGACAATTTGGACGCAAAAGCGATCGGGCGATCGACAGAATTAATGCGGTGTGAGAAAACCGCGCTGATGCCGTGAGAAGATACATCGACAGCCAAACAACTCGTTTGGAGGGATCGAAAGGAATCAAACAGCGATCACTCAACAAAGCAGATTTGAACCTGTGAAAAGCAGCGTCACATTCCGAAGACCAAACAAAAGGAACGTTCTTACGCCGAAGGCGATGCAAAGGCGCTGCAATCTGCGCTGCATTTGGTATAAACTGAATATAGTACGTGATTTTGCCCTACACAGACTGAAGTTCTTTCAAGTTCCTGGGCGCTAGCAAGTCTCTAATTGCTCTGAGATGTGACGGCGAGAGGTGGATACCCTGTCCATTAATCATATGTCCTAAATATTGAATCTCAGTTTGAAAAAATTTGCATTTGTCCCTGTTACACTTCAGTCCTGCCTGCAAAAGTACAGTAAACAAGGCACGCAAATTCTGCAAATGTTCGTCAGGGGTGCGACCTGATAGTATATCCTCCAGACAATTGGAAAAACCAGGGACAGTGGCACACAACTGCTGCAAATAAGAGCGAAAAATAGCAGGAGCCGAAACTCAACCGAACGGAAGGCGGCGAAACATGAACAATCCAAGGTGGGTGTTGATCACAAAATAACGCTGCGACTGTTCGTCGAGCGGAAGCTGAAAGCATGCGTCCCGCAAGTCATTAGTGGAAAAGAATTTTCCCGCACCAAGCTTATCAAAAATGTCTTCAGGACGCGGTAAGGGAAACGTATCTACCACTGTCTGGGGATTTACTGCTGACTTAAAGTCAGCACACATACGGAGAAGACCGTTTCGTTTTTCCACACACACGATGGGCGAAGCCCATTGCGAAGCACAAAGAGTTTCAATGACACCACTTTCTTGCAAATGCGTAAGTTCAGTAGCTACGGCGTCGCGCACCGGAAAATAGGCATGTCATTGTCTTTAACTACAACATGCGCTGCAAAGTCTGTGGCACAACCACGTCCATCAGAAAAGACGTCAGCAAAATCATCGCATAGTGCGGCAACACTGTCTGCATGGTCACTAGCGTTGATGCAAAGTACATTGTCCTGAATTGCGAGGCCAAAAAGTTAAAATGCGTCCATGCCAAAAATGTTCGTAGCATCACTAGAGCGGAACAAGTGGAAAGACGCTGTATGGGTCGTTGCACCATACGTGGCTTGCAAACTACACACGCCGATGACTGAAATTTCCTGTCCAGTAAATGCAGTCAGCGTGGAATGCGAACGACGTAGCGGGGGCGAACCAAGTAAGTCCTGCGTTGATTTGTTCAGTGAAGAAACTGACGCACCAGTGTCCAGCTGCATGCAACCGAACGTCCACAAACGTGCGAAGTCACAAAAAGTTTCCAAGCATCGCACTGAATGCGATAGGGAGTGTCTGGCAAAACTTGATGCACGCGACGAGCCGTTGCCGCACGTGAAGCAGAAGTCTTTGAATAAATGGCATGAACGTCGATAGGCTGATGTGAAACCTGATTGTGGCGGTTGTCGTTGCAGTGAGACCCACGCAAGTCACGCGAACGGGAGACATGTTGTGAATCAGAGTTTCTCTTACTACACACAGCTTGCACATATCCTTTCTTATTACAAAAATAACATTGCGCTTGACGGGATGGGCAACTGTCCCATGGGTTTGCACGAAAGCAGTTCGGAAGTGATTTCAGTTTCTTAGTGGGTGCCTGGTTTGAGACGTGTTTACGTGTGCGCGAGCGGCGCGGCGTTGCCGACTGGGCTATAGGGCGGGAGGCTACGTGTTGTCCCGCACTAAGAGTACACACACCTGGGGTCACGTCGAACGCGGAAGTAGCCGTCTAAAGTATCTTGTCTGTCTTGCAAGTCGACTACTTCCTGCAAAGATGGGTTTTTATATCTGAGGATTTGTTCGCGGATGCGGTTATCCGCCACATTCTGCGCAGTAGCGTCTCTAATCATTATTTCCGCATATGAGCGCCCACACGAACAATTAAAGTCACAGCCAGCCGGAGTGGCCGTGCGGTTCTAGGCGCTACAGTCAGGAACCGAGCGACCGCTACGGTCGCAGGTTCGAATCCTGCCTCGGGCATGGATGTGTGTGATGTCCTTAGGTTAGTTAGGTTTAATTAGATCTAAGTTCTAGGCGACTGATGACCTCAGAAGTTAAGTCGCATAGTGCTCAGAGCCATTTGAACCATTGAAGTCACAATCAGAAGTTAGTCCCTGAAGGTCCCCTAACCAAGATATACTCGAGTGAGTAGGGCCACACCGGAGGAGAACGAATTAGTAACGTGTAGCTACCACATTTAAACTGTCACGGAAGTGGGAGTTCAAAGCGTCAATCACTTCGTCGTAAGTTTTAGTTTCTGGGCGGGTGGTGGGAGACAATTTCACGAGCACACAGTACAACACAACACCCGCGTTGGCAATGAAAACAGCATAGCGCTCTGTACATGGTACGTTGTAAGCTGTGAAGTGTGGCTCGAGCTGGGCGACGGCGTCGGTACAGACGGTGGCGTCGCAGGCGCCGAGCTAGCTGCAGTTTGTATTGTGTCCAGTCCATTTATGGCAGCAAGCAGCTGCGTCATTTGCTGAGCCTGAAAACGTACAAGATCGGACAGGAAAGCCTACACCTATGGCGAAGCCATGGTTTACACTAATGAAAGTCTTATAGCAACTGGGGGAAAGTCACACACGGCCACACTTGGAAATCACAAGAAAGCTAAAGCAGTGCCGAGCAAAAAAGGAAATGATAGGAGATGCAAAAAAAAGTTGGCTCGTCGCCAGATTTTTGTATCACGCCTGGAAGGCGGCGCGTGGGTTGGCTCAGGAAAAGGTAAAACACGTCGGTACTGCTGTATGAATTTAAATCCCCTTTACTCAAGCAATAAGAATACATAACTTGGAATGAGGTGCGAAGCTGAAGCGAAGTGTCCTGGCTGACTGCACCTGATGAAATGGGCAGAATCTGTAGCGGAGCTCGTAGAGCTGCACAGCACTACCTAGAGGGCGGTGCCGTCGGTGTCTCGTGGTAGTGCCAACCTTTGAAACTATGTGGCATCGTTACTATCGATACCACACTTTTCGATTACACAGGAAATAAAGGAAACGTTGCGCCCGCAAGAGTAGTGTCGGTGTCAGAGCCTTTGGAATTTGTGATTTCTTCTGACTGTCGCTGCATGGGTTTGTCTATCCATTTCGTTACGGACTGCTACTCATAGCCCCAAATACAATTAAAAAGGGAGAACACTAGAAATTTGCCGCTGCTGGACACAATCTCACAAACACAGAATAATGCTTCATTAAATAAAATCATTTTCCAGTCTTCTTCATACTGGGATTCGGTTATTAAAAGAGCAATATAAATTAGAGTGTTGTGAATAGCTTCCATTTGGATAGCAGATATAGGCTAGTAGTGCGTTGAAGCAACCTGTCGACACGAAGAAGACATAAACAGAACCGTTGAATTATTAACAGTCCTACGAGAACTCTGGCACCAACAGCTGACTGATGGACACAACCCCTGGCAGCAGGATGTAAGGATTACATATGTCGGTCAATCACAAGCTGTGTGTGGTCTATGAAACATTGCCAGAACGACAGCGACAACGGTGAGTTATACCTGACGGAGCTGATGGAAAATTTTGTCGAAAGCTCGATATTGTATCCAGATCTGGTGCGACAAGTAAACCGAGAATGTCTTAAACAAGGACTTGCTGCTGTAACAAGCAGTCTTACAATTAGTTGTAAACCGCCTGTTCCTACTAGCATTAACAGGTTACCTCTTCCACACCCTCTTCAGTAATGATTGTACTCTAATGCATAAAAGCATACTTTTTATGTATATAAGTGTTTACTACGTCATACCTCCTGTGATGTGGCACGCCTACTACGGAGTGTCAGAGGCCGAATGTTTGCTGGCCGCCGCAAGTTTCAGTAGCCCGCGGATCCGCTCATACCGCGGCAGTGTGAGGAAGTCAGCAAGGAGACCAGCAGAGGGCGACTCCTTCGGCGGTCGCGCCGACACCTCAATCGTTGAGCGCAGAAGCGAAGCGTACAGATCGGCAGAATGTCCTGCTTCCGCGGCCCATTTCTGCACACAGGGAAAACAAAGTAATTCTCCGCGAAGCGAGGATTTAAGCTCTCGTTGAAGCAGCAGGACGGGTGACATCGCCTGCCCGGAACTGATGATCACCACCAGAGACGCCGCCGCTGCTGCTGCCCTCGTCCAGTCCACCGTTCACCGCCGCTCTTCTGACCGGGACGTCGCGCTACCGGAGCCTCGAATAGGACATTATTGAGGGGATTGCAGTCAAGAACATTAAGCTGATATCACTCTTACTCGTAAAAGAACTTATCATTCAAGACTAGTGGACTGGTAGCGTTTCCGAACTTAACTTTTGTTTCCACAGTCTAGTCTTGCAAATGGCTTCAATCTTCGCAGTAGCAAGAATAGTCTTTTATGCCGTCTGGAATTACGGAAAAGGAGTTTCAGTTGTTTGTTCAAAAAATCAGAATTGTGCTAATAAACAATTAGTAAACTCATTCAAGCGTGTGTGTTTTGTATTGGGCATAAAATCCTGAACTATATATCGTACAGTATTTTTCAGGTAAATGCAGTCGTATATGTGGGTACTGAATGCAAAACGCGCTGCTAACAGAGTTATTAGTAAAGATGGAATAAATTAAAACGTCGCAGTTGATGATAAAGTTTAACTG
Organism: Schistocerca serialis cubense; assembly: GCF_023864345.2. Lineage (NCBI taxonomy): Eukaryota > Metazoa > Arthropoda > Insecta > Orthoptera > Acrididae > Schistocerca > Schistocerca serialis. Next base: position 467,258,941 of record NC_064644.1, on the reverse strand, counting down.
CTAAATCCTACAATCTAGTAGTATTTTTGTTGGCATTTGATTATTTGGTTGCTGTTTCACGATAGACCTTTAAAGTCAAAATAGGTAAGTAGCTGCACCAAGTGCAAGGAGTGCCAATTAGGCACGTCGTGATAGACGTAATTTGTGGAAAATAGCAGTATATGATACAGCCACCGATGTCGAATTTCAGAAATTCACATAAACAGTTGATATACCATGCCAAAACTTGATAACAGCTTTCGAAATTTAGGTTATTCTCAGCTATAAATTGTTCCACATATACAAGTTTTTAATCTCGCCCTTCACGTCAAATGGGGCATTTATTCCACTTCTTATATTCACAATTAATTAAAATTCACAAAATGGCGTAGGCAAGCCAGAGTTACTTCCACATCTGTATGCTATGTCGGCATACAATGCCGCCTTTATTCATGGTAATGCAGTGTGAAACATAGATAATTATGGCAGTCGCGTGAATAATTCCACGGAGCTCAAAAGGTCGTCACTGTGTCAACGCTAAAGACGTCGGTTGACGGAATCTAACGAGCAGGAAACTTGATATGATGGATGAACAGCGAAATTGTGGTAGCTATAAACTCTTTCCATTCCTCCTTTCTTTTTGTTGGAGGAGGGGACGGGAGGTTGCGTGGTTAGGAGTTGCAAACAGTGAGATAAAGTTTTGGAAAGATATGAAATTATGTTTTAAGATTGATAAAAGTCGCTAAGGGCTCTCATTATCAAATAATGGATGAATGTAGTCCTGGTAATTCGCGCGCTATTCTGATACCGCATCAAGACATAAACTCAGTTACTGACTTTAATACACGACTTCTTGCGTTGAAACCTTAAAGTGAGATTGTAATTAATAATGAGTACAATATAACAGAATTTTATATTTTAATCAGTCAGTAATTATGTGAAATACTTCATTTCAAATTTCTGTTGCCTCTTGGAGTCGTTAGATTGGTAACCAGTGATGGCGTCTGCAGGTCTATAGAGAACCACAAAAAGCCTATTTGACTGCCTGTGGAAGCTGTTGTAGCGCCTATGGTTATTAGCCAATAATTCTTTCGATAAGTGTATAGCATATATAACAATACCTTTGTAGAGGCCACAGCGAATATTTATGTGGTTGCAAATTAGGTCCGTTACTGCTGCTACAACGGCAGGTTATCAAGATTTAAGTGAGTTTGAATATGGTGTTCTTATCGGCGCACGAGCGATGGGAGACAGCATCTCCGAGGTAGCACTGAAGTATTACCATTTCACGAGTGTACCGTGAACATCAGGAATAAGGTAAAACATCAAATCTCCGACATCGCTGCGGCCGGAAAAAGACGCTGCAAGGACGGACCCAACGACGACTGAAGAGAATCGTTCGACATGACCGAAGTACAACCCTTCCGGAATTTGCTATAGATTTCAGTGCTGCACCATCAAAAAGTGTCAGCGTGCGAACCATTCAACGAAACGCCTTCGATATGGGCTTTCGGAGCCGAAGGCCCACTCGTGTGCCCTTAATGATTGCACGACACAAACTTCATGCCTCGCCTGTGCCCGTCAACACCGACATTGGACTATTGATGACTGGAAACATGATACCTGGTCGGACGAGTCTCGTTTCAAATTGTATGGAGCGGATGGACGTGTACGGGTATGGAGACAACCTCATGAATCTGTGGACCCTTCATGTCAGCAGAGGACTGTTCGAGCTATTGGAGGCTCTGCAATGGTGTGCGGCGTTTGCAGCTGGAGAGATATGGGATCCCTGATACATCTAGATAATACTCTGACTTTTGAAACGTACGTAAGCATCCTGTCTGATCACCTGCATCCATTCATGTTCATTGTGCGTTAAGACGGGCTTGGGTAATTCCAGCAGGACAATCCGACACCCCACACGTCCAGAATTGCTACAAAGCGGCTCCAGGAACACTCTTCTTATTTTAAATACTTCCGCTACCACCAAACTCCCCAGATATTAACCTTATTTAGCATATTTGGGATGCCTTGCAACGTGCTGTTCAGAAGAAATCCCCCTCTTCTCCCCTCTGTACTCTTATGGATTTATTGACACCCGTGCAGGAGTCATGGTGTCAATTCGCTCCGGCACTTCTTCCTACACTGGTCGTGGCCATGCCTTGTTGTGTTGCGGCCGTTCTGCGTGCTCGCGGGGGCCAGTTTCTTTGGCTTTTCAGTGTATTTTAAATGGAAGCCTTTCGATTACGTTCCATGTTAATCAGGCTCTAATTTCATGTGCATCTACAGGCTATTTGTGATTCACTAATTTAGCAACGTTTCTCACTGAATGTGTGGCTATGGTCACTGGGCGATCTCTCATCTGTGTTCACGTACGTTTCAGGTGGGGCACTTGCTCACTTTTCTGCTGATGTAAGACTACACGGAACGTGCTAATATGGTCCAAGAGATATAGGTCCACTGGAGCCAGTACCTTTGTCTGCAAGATCGTCCGATCGCCACCCCTAGACAAAATTGCAAGGTCTCACCAAAGAAGTGAGCAGCCCAACATTTCATTTGATGTGATTTAAGAAATGGATCAGCGAACTAATCGGTCAACCTCTATGAGACAATACAGGAGTGTTTGAAAGTACTCGTAATCCGCAGCAGAGACGAATGTCGCATTGCATCGAAATGCGAGGACGATAGAGAGAACATCTCCTTCAAGAGATGCGACTGTACAGTCAATTGAAACATGATCATGTTGAAGAAGTCTTGGGGTGTTTCACAATACTTTGACGATTTGAAATTTGAATAACACAAGCACTAATCACGAAACAAAGTTGTGCATTTTGCGCAAAGTACACTTATTCAAGTTTACGTATGAAATACTACATCGGAAAAACTACTGCAATTGAGGGTTACACAGTACTCGAGGCGTTTCATCCAGTTTTTGAAACAGTCTTCCATAACTACTGTCACTTTTCACTATTAACAACGACGCAGCGTATATAGTGAACTTAAGGCAGATATATTTTAGAGATATTCGGAAAAACGTGCAGAGAAACAGCGCTTCGTGCAGGGTTTGGCAATTGACCGTCAGCCTAAATAAACGTAATATATTGCGCAGCAATGGGCAGAAAGACCGATTACTGTCCGATTATACAACTGACGATAAATCACTGGGCGCAGTGACAGTCGTAAAAGATATAGGAGTTTCCGTCCGTAGTGGCATAAAGCCGAACGACCACATAAAACTAGATGCAGAGTAAACAGACGTGAGGCCCAGATTCACTGAAAGCATTGTAAGAAGATGTAATTCATCGACGAAGGAAGTATTTACAAAAACTCGTACCTCTGATGTTTGAGAACTGCTCGTCAGCGTGGAACTCTTATCACGTGGGGTTAAATATTGAAAATAGAGCTAACGTAAGAAAAACGGAGCGTGTTATCAGGCCTTAGTTTAGTAAATAATTAAGCGTTACGATGTTTCTCACAAACATCAAAGAGCAACGCCGTTAGAGAAGAGTTATGCAACACGGGAAGTTTATCTGTTGACATCCTGAGAAATGATATTTAGAACAATGTCAGGCTAAACTGTACTTCTACATATACATCTAGAAACATACTACGCAAGCCACCATACAGTGTGTGAGGAGGGTTCTCTGCACCACTATTAGTGTTTTTATTTCCTGTTCCACTCGTAAATAAATAAAGGAAGAAACAACCGTCTGTATGCCTTCGTACGAGACCTAGTTTCTCGTATCTTATTTTAGTGATTCTTACGCGAAATGTTGGTTGGCGAAAGGAGAATCCTTCTGTAGACAGCTTCAAATGCCGGTGTTATTTGCTGATTATCTACTGCTTACAAGCAAAACAAAAGGTGGATTGGAAAGAGAATTGCATAAGTTGGTGCCAGGCTCGACTCAATATGATCTAAACATTTCCATAAACAGAACAACACTTTTGGCTTTCTTAAGAAGAAAAGCCTAAGACCCAAATTTATGGTAAATAACAAAGTAATTTCGTTATTTATGTTTTAGTTCTTATGTCACAATGTTACCTAAACTCAGTATAGCTGAAACTTAATACCAATTCTTCTTGAGCAAAGTCGTTCTCTTATTCAATCTTATTCGACACTATCAGTCCTCTTAGCCTCAAGTTGGATTAACGAAAACGACTTTTGTGATACTAAAAGTGATGTTTTTATGCCCAACTTTAAAAAATTAGTACTTTTATTAAAGACTAACGACAACTCAGGTTCTGACTCAGACATCGATATCGACAAAACAAAATCATTAATATAAACCACTGCCCACGACTGGCGGCAAAAGCTCGTACAAGCTGTCTCCAGTTCTAGCAATGAACTGGATACAAGGTCATGTGGAAGGTGAACAACTTCAACATCTGTGACCACTGTTTACCTGGAAAATGGTTCAGAAAACAGTTTGAACTAACAACGTTGTGTCTCAGTGCAAAAGAATGAAACCGATTGTCTCGCATTCCAACCCATATTAGTCCTAGGATATTTATCTGTCGCAATTTCTTTCGCCTCTGGATGTTTGTTATCGCGAAAAATACCGAGTTACATCGTGATTTGGAGGACTCGTTAATACGAAACTCCACCTGTAAATGGCTGCCGAAATTGCTGAAAGTTCGGAGGAAGACAAAGACCTACCACCTCCGTTAGGATCATGCCTAATAAAGCGCTGTAGTGTTCAGTTTTCGACTTGTTGTGAGGGCTAACGTAACGGAAGCCACAGCACAGGGACTATAAGACTGGAACTTGTGAAGGAATAAGTATCTTTTACTAGGTAACACGCCTTTATTAAAAAAATAAGATTGAACTGTTGGCACAATCCCCTCATACACAGGAAAAGTTCCAAGTATTTAGGTACAAAAATTATGAAAGTGAAAACAATACACTTTGAAAACACAAATTAACGAAACGAAATAAATATATTATAAGAAATGAACTGGGAAAAACGTTTCATGACACTAATTTCAGACAAAAAGATGGAAACACCAAACCACAACACATTACCATGCCTAATATGCTTGAAGAAAACTGTTTGGATTCAAAACAGCTTCCAGTCGAATGTGAATGGATAAATACATGTCCTTCATGGCCTTTAAGTCAATCTCAAACTATTCTTCGCGCAAAATAGTTTCAAGAACAGGTAACGACGATGGAGGTCAAGAGCGATCACGCAAACTTCTGTTCAAAGTAGACCACAAAACCTCAATAATATTAAGATCTATTGACTGTGGTGTTCATGGGAGATGCGATACTTCAATCCTCGTTCTCACAAACTCAGTTCTGGATCATACGAGCTGCATGAACAGACACTTATCGTCATGGAATACAGCATCACCATTGAGGAACAATCATTATACCGGGGATGGACCTGATCTTCCAAAACGTTCAGATAATTCTTGGCAGTAATGCCACATTACAGAGTAAGCATGGGCCCCATGACTGCCCAAATCGTCTGGGAGCCCACAGCATGTCTCACACTTGGAAGTAAACACGGTCAGAAGTTGGAAAGACTGTAAAATGAGACTCACCCAACCAAACGACTTTCTTCCATTGCTCCAAGGGCCGGGTATTATGGCTTCGGCACCACGAATTCCTGTTACTGGTAGTTGCATCACCGATGAGCAATTTTAAAATTCCAACACGCTCACAGTTACCACTTCACGGAGCTCACTTCGTATAGTTTTGAATCTGACACAAATCGCCAGTACGACGATTAGTTCTGCTGTAATTTTTGCAGCCGTCGTCCTCTTATTTCTCGTCACCGTTCTTTCCAATGGTCGTTTATCACGAGCTCTGAACACACATTTTCGTTCGCGTTGTGTCTAAGCAGATAATTTCCTTCCTCTTTTCCTGTTAGCGGTGTAAATCTTCGGTACTGTGTGTCTTGAAACACCAAACACTTTAGCAAATTAGGTTGCGGAAGCACCCACCGTACTACTACCAACATTTATCCACGTTCGAATTCACTTAGCTCCGACACAGTGCACTTTCAACTACGCAGAACACTATTTTCACCATGACTGGCACTTCCAACCGTGAAACTTCCTGGCAGATTAAAACTGTGTGCCGGACCGAGAATCGAACTCGGGACCTTTGCCTTTCGCGGGCAAGTGCTCTACCAGAGCACTTGCCCGTGAAAGGCAAAGGTCCCGAGTTCGAGTCTCGGTCCGGCACACAGTTTTAAATGGTTCAAATGGCTCTGAGCACTATGGGACTTAACATCTAAGGTCATGAGTCTCTTAGCACTTAGAACTGCTTAAACCTAACTAACCTAAGGACATCACACGCATCTATGCCCGAGGCAGGATTCGAACACTTGACCGTAGTGGTTGCGCGGTTCCAGACTGAAGCGCATAGAACCGCTCCGCCACACCGGCCGGCACACAGTTTTAATCTGCCAGGACGTTTCATATCAGAGCACATTCCGCTGCAGAGTGAAAATCTCATTCTGGACTTCCAACCGTATTGAAAAGACTGCATATGTGCAGTTAAATATGTGGTTAAATACATCAGTGCTACCTGCTGGCTTGCCGAACACCTGAATTTAAGTTCAAACCTCTATTTCTCGAGGTGTTTCCATGCACTAAGGTTACAAAAGTCATAGGACAGCAATGTTCACGTATACAGATGGCTGCAGTAACGCGTTCACAAAATACAAAAGCTCAGTGCATTGCCGAGCTGTCGTTTGTACTGAGGTGGCTCCCACTCATGTGAAAAGGTCTCCGACGTTATTGTCGCCACGAACGGCAGTTAACAGACTTGAATGCGAAATGGTTGGAACTAGATACGCGGAACATCACATTCTGGAATATTTCTGTCAATGAAGCGCCGGGGATACAAAATTTCTGGGATTACGTCTCACCATGGACAACGCAGTGGCCGATGGCCTTCACTTAACGACAGAGACAAGCGACGTTTGCGTAGAGTCGTTACTGCTAACAGATAAGCAAAACTGTGATAAATAACAGCAGAAATCAATGTGGGAACTACAAAAACGTATCCGTTACGACGTTGCCGCGAAATTTGACATTAATGGGCTATGCAGTAGACGACCGACGCGTGTATCTTTGCTAACTGCGCGACATCGCCTGCAGCGCCTCTCCTGGACTCGCGACCAAATCGGTTGGACCCTAGACGACTGAAAACCGTAGCCGGGTCAGGCGAGTCCCGATTTCAGTTGATAAAAGCTGATGGTGGTGTTTGAGTATGAAGTCACGGACCTAAATTGGCAACAAGACACTGTGCACGCTGGTGGTGGGTCCGTAATTGTGTGGGCTGTGTTTACATGAAATGGACTGGGTCCTCTGGTCCAACTGAAAAGATCATTCACTGGAAACGGTTGTGATTGGCTACTTGGAGACCATTTGCAGCCATTCATGGACCTCATGTTTCCAAACAACGATTGAATAACTGTGGATGACAATGCTCTGGGCCAAAATTGTTCGCGATTGGTTTGAAGAACGTTCTGCACAGTTCGAGCGGAAGATTGAACCACCTACACCGCCCAACATGAATCTCATCGAACATTTATGGGAAATATTGTAAGTTCAATTCGTGCACAAAATCCTGCGCTGGCAACACTTTCGCCGTTGTGGACGGGTATGGAAGCAGCACGACTCATTACAAAGTCCGAGAACACTTTCAATTATTTATTGCACTAGAACGAAAAATTGTACAGATATCATACGTATGTCAATTTTAAGAGAAACTCTGAAAGTGTTTTTTTTCTTTAAGTATACCGTCATAGCGTAGTTTGGTAATTTGACGATAATCACCGCTAGTCGCAAACGTGGCGAGTTCAGGTGCGGAGCGAGCTCCCTTTGTGTTGGAGTTAGACAGAAAGAAATGTGCTACAGCTGTTCAACGGATATTGAGAACCACGTTTGGTAAGAAGCACGAATGTATTAAATTTGAGCGTGATTCCCCGAAGGTAAATGTTTTTTGTGCTTTGTAACGTCGAAAACTGTACGGGCCACTCTTCTTCGCCGAGAGCAATGTCACTGGCTATTCCTTCTTAAACATGTTGCAGTAATGGCTGATGCCTCAAATGCAATCGGACTCACCGTTCATCTTTCAACAGGAACGGGCTCCACCCATTTTCTTCGTGAAGTTCTTGGGTACCTGAACACGGAGCGGCTGCATCGATGGATTGGCCGTACTGCAAAAGGGAACAGGTGTTTCATGAAATGGCCTCCCCAATCACCAGATCTCACTCCGTGTGACATTTTTCTATAGGGACACATTAAAGATCTAGTGTATGTGCAGCCTCTGCCACGTGACGTAGCAGAGCTCCAGTGGAGAATACGGGAAGCGACTGCCACAGTCGATGATGCCATGCTAGGACAGGTATGGCACGAATTCGATTACCATACTGACGTCTGTCGGGTCACTCATGATTCGCATATCGAATGTTTGTGAAAAAAGCTTTCAGAGCTTCTCTTCAAAATCCAATATCTACGACATATGTAAAATGTTTAGTTCTTGTGGAATAAATGACTGAAAGCGTTCCCGGAATTTATGTATACCCTGCATTTCAGACGGGCCTTCCAACAGCTTGTTGAGTCCGTGCCACATCCAGGTACTGCACTTCGCCTGTCAGAAGGAGGTCCCACAAGGTATTAAAAGGTATCCCGTAAATCCTGTCACCTCAGTGTATATTCGTCCAGTCCCCGTGTACGGATTAAGATAAATAATAATTTAACGTAGGATACTGACAGATAACACATGCAGATACACTCAAATTAATCTTCAGTAAAGTAGAGAGCTGTCTATTAAATAGGGGTGTTTCACATAGGATACCAGAGAACGTGGCACACAGCACAGAAGCACATGCACTGCCAATACACTCCAACCATAAGAATTCCGATGGCACCAGTAACAAACATCGACCAAAACACTCCGTCAGCACTCCTCTGTCCAGTCGCGTTACTCTCTCTGCTGTCCTCAGAACTCAACAACCACTGGGTTGCATCGTTGCACACTCATTCCCCTTATACGGCGCCATGCCACCGAGGATGTTTCTGTTGCCTCTGTCCCTAGCGTCCAAGCGTTGAGACCCGACCCATGCTGCACACAGCAGTGGCAGGCCAGAGGCAGTGTAACTGTTGTAAGCCACGCTTTCCAGTAGCGCAAACTGCATGCCGCCGAGACGCTGGACAGGACATTAGATGGGGCAGACCTCCTTCCCCTTTTCCGAGTCACACAGTTTCTATCTACCTGCGCTATACCCTCGGAACCCGTTGAGTGGGAGCGGTAGGTGACAGGCCCTCTTGACTCCGTGAACAGCAAGGTGCGCAAGCCGACGGAGCAACAGTCTTTCTTAGACGACTGCAAAGAAATTAATCAGTAAAAAAAAATTATCATACGTCTTATAGCTTCATTCGTTCGCTTCATGATGAAATACATATCATTTCTGTAGTAACCACAAGCAACAGCGGGAACGCCTTGGGCCGCGGATGGGAGCCGCCAGGTGGGGAAACCGCCGGCGGTGGAGCACGCACCACCGGGTAAACACAGGACGAGTCGGACGACAGACCAACGACAACTGACAACAACCGACCACGAACGACTATGAGCGACACAACAAGGAAGAGATAAACAACGGAGGCTTGTGGAAACCACAACACCAAACACCAAACGTAAATCCACTCGGAACCAGAGCCAGGCAAATGTCAACCACGAGCAACGACCAGAACGCAGTACCGCCGAGATAGAAACAAAATCCAGAGCGTGTACCAGACTGGCTGGACTAGGTTTTTTTTTTTTTTTTACTTTATTGTTATTTTAAAACCTGTACAACAGGCAGGCTGTCAGCAGCATTCTACGCTGCTCTTCAGCCATAGAATACACAATGAGAAAAAACAGTAAGAATGCACATAAGTTACAGAAAGGTGGTCAATAAAACAATAGACACATAAAGTAAGAATGCACATAAGTTACAGAACGGTGGTCAATGAAACAGTAGACACATAAGCCGTTCACACTCGACGATAATCCACACTGCAAACTGTTGATACGACGCACAAACGCTGAAGATGGCGATGGCACAGGTGAACGATGGACTGCGACAGTGAACACTGAACACTAAACACGACGGCACACACGAGACACTGATGGCGATGGTCTCCGGCGCGCTAAAGTAGACATAGCGTGTGCGACTCCGGGGACCTGCCAAGAAAGGAGAAGGGTGGGGGGGTGGGAGAGGGAGAGGGGAGAGCAGAGATGCCATGGGCAGAGGAGATAAGGGGAAAGGAGAAAGGGGGAGAGGAAGCCCAGGGGAAGAGGGATGGAGGAAGAGGGATGTGGGAAAAGGAGAGAGAAGGGAGGGAGGGTGCCTAAAGGAAAGGACACAGGAAGTGGGGGGGCAGGATCAAAGTTGATAGGAGGGGTAGATGGAGGGGAGGAGGACATCATAATGGAGGGGGAGCTGGCGGAAGCCACCTTGGGAGAGGGTAAGGAGGGTGGAAAGGTGGAGACCGGGTGGGACGTGGGAATACAGGCGGGGCAGCGGGCAGGGGCACGAGTGCATGGGCGAGACAAGCGGGTGAGGAGGATCGAGTTTGCAGGAGGTGTACAGGATCCGTATCCTTTCAAGGAAAAGGAGGAGGTGGGGGAACGGAATGAGATCGTACAGGATCCGCGTGGGGAAGGGGAGACGGATGCGATAGGCCAGGATGAGAGCATGGCGTTCAAGGATTTCAACGGATTTATAAAAGCCAGGGGGGGCGGAGATCCAGGGTGAACGGGCGTAACAAAGGATAGGGCGGATGAGGGATTTATAGGTGTGGAGGATGGTGGAGGGGTCCAGACCCCATGTACGGCCGGAAAGGAGCTTGAGGAGACGGAGTTGGGAGTGTACCTTGGCTTGGATTGTCCGGAGATGTCCAGGAAAGGCGACGGTCGAGGATGACGCCAAGGTACTTAAGGGTGGGAGTGAGGGCGATAGGACGGCCATAGATGATGAGATAGAAATCAAGGAGGCGGAAGGAAGGGATGGTTTTGTCTACAATGATCGCCTGGGTTTTGGAAGGTTTGACCTTGAGCAACCACTGGTTGCACCAAGTGGTGAACCAGTCAAGATGGGATTGGAGAATGTGTTGGGAGCGCTGCAGGGTGGGGGCAAGGGCAAGGAAGGCGGTGTCATCAGCAAACTGGAGAAGGTGGATGGGGGGTGACGGCGGCGGCATGTCTGCCGTGTGCAAAAGGTACAGAAGGGGGGAGAGGACGGAGCCTTGGGGCACACCGTCGGAGGAGAAAGAGGTGTAGGAATCCGTGTTATGCATGGTGACGTAGGAAGGACGGTGGGAGAGAAAGGAGCCGATCAGATGGACGTAGTTAATGGGAAGGGCGAAGGTTTGGAGCTTGAAGAGGAGACCGGAATGCATTACGTGGTCATAAGCATGTTCGAGGTCCAGGGAGAGGAAGTTTGTGGAGCGACGGGAATTAAGCTGGTCAGAAAGGAGGTGAGTGAGGTGAAGGAGAAGGTCGTCGGAAGAGAAGGACGGCTGAAAGCCACACTGGGTAACGGGAAGGAGGCAGTGCTGGCGGAGATGCTGGTGGATGCGTCGGGTCAGGATAGATTCCAGGACCTTGCTGAAGACCGAGGTAAGGCTGATGGGATGGTGGGAGGAGACAGCAGACAGCGGTTTGCCAGGCATGACAGGGATTTAGACAAGGGTGTCAAGACGGGAGAGGGTGAAATAGGCCTGGTTGTTGGAGTAGGTGGCGTGTATTTTTAGTTGGAAAACGGAACAGGTGGCGAGGGATATCTGTTGGATGGTGTGGGGGCACTGAAAAGGATGAACATTCTGAAGGACGATGGTGAGGAATCTGATGATGTCCTCAGCGGTAGGGGGTGGGCGAAGGGAATTGCCGGGAGGGGTGGGGGCGCCCAGAGGGCGGATAGGGACGGTGAGTTCAGGAGTGGTCAGAGGGGGTCGGGCTTTACACTGTTGGGAGTAGGTGGGATGAGGGAGATTGCAGGTATTGCAGGAGGGAGGGGATTCGAGGTTAGGGCACTACCAGAGGAAGTGCACTTGCCTACAATGCGGGCAGCTGGCAGCCTCGCGGCACTCAGCTGATGGGTGTGCGTTATAGTGCAGACACCTCTGGCAGCGCAGGGATTGAGGAGGGGAATGGGAGGGGTCGACCTCATAGCGATGGTTGAAGAGGAGGGCACCCTCCTTCAGGAGACGGTCAATGGAGGGGGTATCCTCAGAGAAAACCCACATAAGGTGGGTGGGGCCAGCCAAGTTCAAAATGCGGCGGACCGTCTGCACCTCCAGCATGGGATGTGCCTTGAGCTCCACCAACACCTCCTCCTCCGTGATCGACGGACTGAGCTGGCGGGACCGCTGCTGCTGCTGCTGCTGCTGCTCGGCTGGACCGCTGCTGCTCGGCTGGACCGCTGCTGCTCGGCTGGCTGGCTGGCTGGCTGGCTGGCTGGCTCCTGAAAACCTAGCGCTTCGATTAGTGCTGGAACGGCACAATCAAAGGGCGGTATCCTTGCGGAGTACCACCGGAGATGGCTGTACTAGGGCAGAGCGGGTCCCTATATACGAAACCGGAGGGAGCGGCTATTGGCCGCTGTCTGCACGTGGCTTAGCGGTGGCGCCCTCGCTGCGCGAGAGCCGCTGCTCGGAATAGCCGCCGCAGAGGCCGAGCCCTCCATGGGCTGACCATGTCCATTTGTTCTGCCGCGTCTTCGACTTCGGCGGCGGAAGGTACTAGAATTTCATTAAATCTTACGGTTATTTTGATATATCAGGATAAGGTAAATTACTACACTAAATTATTACAGTTTACATTGAAACACAGGGGTCTCTCTGAACTAGCGTTTGGTGCATGATGTCATATGTTGCTGTAAATGAAATGCAGCTAACATATTCAGTTAGTCTTTAGATTTGGAAAGATATTGCTACCTGTCTCCAATCCATGAAAGAAGGGACTGTAATAAAATGTGCTCCTTGCCAGGCACACAAGCCAGCGAAAAAGCCCGAATGAAATACTGACAAATCCCCTGTACCTCATAAATAATTCGAGATGTCGAAACAAGACCTGACAAATTATAACACACAAGGAGGAGAGTATCTTACTGTATGATTTAAATGACAAACTTCCATAATTACATTGATATTCAAGAAACTACAGACTTTTTTCGATGAAATAATGAAAGAAGAAATTCGCAGAAGGTTCGGGAGGAATTATCTTACAGGCAATTGTGAGTATTATTTATTACTTTATTTAATAATTTATTTGATATGTTTAATTCTTCATTTTAGGGCAGACCTCTTTTTATAGCTTATAATGCCATTAAACAGAATCTTCTGGCGAATTTAATCATTAATTAATCAATTATTCAAAATGACAGTCACAATCGCATTAATTATTTGTCGCCAAACGGTTTCAACCCGCGATGGGGTCATATTCAAGGCAACTTACACCATTTGGTCACTCGCTGGAGTCGTCACCCTGCCAGTGCATAGGCTAACTCTTTAAGCTAGGTTGCGCAAAACTGAGCAGATGGTTCAAAAATGGTTCAAATGGTTCAAATGGCTTGAGCACTATGGGACTTAACATCCGTCTCTCCACTACTGCGTTCTGCTAATGCTCCACTCTGACCTGAGGCAGCACTCACATGAAGGCGATGCAAGCCATCGTGCCATCATGTCTTGGTCCGGGATCCACAGAAGAGTAGAGTACATGTCTGCTGTGTGTGCCAGCTACCAGGTCACTAGGCCACACCGCGTCACTTTGCATCTTGACCCACTCCGTAAGAGCCGTGTAACTGCATCACGTGGACTCCGCCAGACTTTTCCTCGAGCGACCTGTGGCTGATCGCCATCAGTGCTCTCCCTGAATTCCCTATGCAGTCTACCACCATTTGCATCACTATCCTGGATCTCACATCTATTTTTTCTAGGAAAGGAGTTAGTGGGCCCCTCTATCGGACAATTGCTTATTCTCTGATTGTGCTGAGTCCCTTTCTTCGTGAGACTACACATCGTCGGCTAACGGAAATACAACGATATGTTTTTTTGTCAGTTACGAGCATTTTAACATCCCTGGTAGCAGTAGAACATATAAAATTACAATTTTGTGTTTACTGGTTTCTTTTGATTAAAAACCATCATCAGAAGCATGAAAATTAACATCAAATTGTCTTTCAGTTAATGTGAAGAATTAACCGTCTTTAAAATACACTCCTGGAAATTGAAATAAGAACACCGAGAAATCATTGTCCCAGGAAGGGGAAACTTTATTGACACATTCCTGGGGTCAGATACATCACATGATCACACTGACAGAACCACAGGCACATAGACACAGGCAACAGAGCATGCACTATGTCGGCACTAGTACAGTGTATATCCACCTTTCGCAGCAATGCAGGCTGCTATTCTCCCATGGAGACGATCGTAGAGATGCTGGATGTAGTCCTGTGGAACAGCTTGCCATGCCATTTCCACCTGGCGCCTCAGTTGGACCAGCGTTCGTGCTGGACGTGCAGACCGCGTGAGACGACGCTTCATCCAGTCCCAAACATGCTCAATGGGGGACAGATCCGGAGATCGTGCTGGCCAGGGTAGTTGACTTACACCTTCTAAAGCACGTTGGGTGGCACGGGATACATGCGGACGTGCATTGTCCTGTTGGAACAGCAAGTTCCCTTGCCGGTCTATGAATGGTAGAACGATGGGTTCGATGACGGTTTGGATGTACCGTGCACTATTCAGTGTCCCCTCGACGATTACCAGTGGTGTACGGCCAGTGTAGGAGATCGCTCCCCACACCATGATGCCGGGTGTTGGCCCTGTGTGCCTCGGTCGTATGCAGTCCTGATTGTGGCGCTCACCTGCACGGCGCCAAACACGCATACGACCATCATTGGCACCAAGGCAGAAGCGACTCTCATCGCTGAAGACGACACGTCTCCATTCGTCCCTCCATTCACGCCTGTCGCGACACCACTGGAGGCGGGCTGCACGATGTTGGGGCGTGAGCGGAAGACGGCCTAACGGTGTGCGGGACCGTAGCCCAGCTTCATGGAGACGGTTGCGAATGGTCCTCGCCGATACCCCAGGAGCAACAGTGTCCCTAATTTGCTGGGAAGTGGCGGTGCGGTCCCCTACGGCACTGCGTAGGATCCTACGGTCTTGGTGTGCATCCGTGCGTCGCCGCTGTCCGGTCCCAGGTCGACGGGCACGTGCACCTTCCGCCGACCACTGGCGACAACATCGATGTACTGTGGAGACCTCACGCCCCACGTGTTGAGCAATTCGGCGGTACGTCCACCCGGCCTCCCGCATTCCCACTATACACCCTCGCTCAAAGTCCGTCAACTGCACATACGGTTCACATCCACGCTGTCGCGGCATGCTACCAGTGTTAAAGATTGCGAAGGAGCTCCGTATGCCACGGCAAACTGGCTGACACTGACGGCGGCGGTGCACAAATGCTGCGCAGCTAGCGCCATTCGACGGCCAACACCGCGGTTCCTGGTGTGTCCGCTGTGCCGCGCGTGTGATCATTGCTTGTACAGCCCTCTCGCAGTGTCCGGAGCAAGTATGGTGGGTCTGACACACCGGTGTCAATGTGCTCTTTTTTCCATTTCCAGGAGTGTAGATGCATTTAAATCGCGTTAAGGCAGAAAGATAGTAAAACTACCATTTATACTAATGAACCAATATCTAAGTACAATGTTTGTCAAGTTACTATCATCACTAGGTGTAACTTAGATACGAGCTACACTTACTGACGATGGTGTTGAGGCCAACATTGAGCCGGTGTACTGTTTCTTTAGTAACCATGGTACACGTTTTTACCACTTTCATGTTCTAATAATTTTAAATAATGTATGTTTTACACATTGTTAAATGTCCAACTTAAGCTAATGCCAATTTTCTGTTTATTTCTATTAATATTAAATTGGTTGATAGTCAACCGAAATCAGTATATTCTTTTCTGGTGATGAAGAATTTTAAATCAGATATTCGCTATGCATTCCAGGCAGTTTCGAACAGTTAAACAGAACGTTTTGTACGTAACTCCAGACAACACCTTAAAAGAACAAGGTCTATCGATATTAACATAGAGGACGCTCTGACCGGAGTTCTCACTTTGTTTGTACTGAATAGGATAAGTATTACATTTGCGTTCCTTTCACGTGGTAAATGGAGAAACTTTGGTTTCCAAACTCACATCATAGCCGATCTAAACGTATCAAGGTACTCGAAATGATATAAATTATACAATTTTAATGGGCAGATAGTTCCGTTTGTCTATCAGTAAAAGTTTTACTTCCGATCAGAGATACAGATCGTATTTCAAATTCTACATGTTCTGATTTTCCTTATTACCTCACTTGAAATAATACATCTTTTTGCTGCTATGTTAACGGAAAAAGTACATTGAACAACTCCTTTTCCAGAGTTGCTGCAACATCAACAGTAATTTGTAGACTGCATGTGTAGGCTGCCCGCATCTCGTGGTCGTGCGGTAGCGTTCTCGCTTCCCACGCCCGGGCTCCTGGGTTCGATTCCCGGCGGGGTCAGGGATTTTCTCTGCCTCGTGATGGCTGGGTGTTGTGTGCTGTCCTTAGGTTAGTTAGATTTAAGTAGTTCTAAGTTCTAGAGGACTAATGACCATAGATGTTAAGTCCCATAGTGCTCAGAGCCATTTGAACCATTTTGTGTAGGTTATGTGATCTACAGTGTCAAGTATATGTATCGAGCGAAAGTGTGTAATGTACAAGACATTCCACAGGTTTTCAGAATACGAAGAATACAAATCGTTGTCATTCCTTGATTCAGATATGCCTGTGTTCTCAGTCCATGTGGATGTCGGGTTGCCACCAGCCCTCCACTAAAGCTGAACGCTGAATTCGTGTCTCATTATTGTCCATTCGCTATCATTTTGACATAAAGACTCAGTGGATTGCCTGGATCTAAGTTCTTCTTATTGTCAGTATATCCATTTCTAAAAAACTTTACCTTCAAGATCTAAACGAAGTCGTATGTGTTCATTTCGATAGAGGAAAGACTGGCCGATGGATGAATACGAGTTTTTTAGGATGTGTGGAAATATCTCTAGCATTGTTAGATCATTGCTTGGCAGATACATGTATAGATAATTTGAAGCATTGAAAGACAACCTCGAAAGGAAACAAGAGAAGTATAATTACCGCTTCCTTTCTTTAGGGAGGGAAGCTTAGTTTATACAAATTCTGGCGGTCTATGTATCTACATTTGCATATGCAACCACAATGTGTAGCAAGTGTCTGAGGGTACTTCCAGTTCTGTAAAATTATTGCATGTTAGGGTACCTTAGCGTTGTATTTTTGTATAAGGCGTTCTATTTTTGTATGACTGATTAAATAGGTTATTTCTGTCAATGCTTACAAAATTATTTCGACACTCTACCAGTTTTCACTTTGCCGTCATTGCAATATATTGCAGATATCAGTCAAGCAATGTTTATGGTATCACTTTTAAATTTTATGCAGTGTAGTTTGGTCACCTTTTTAGTTTGTGTATGTAACGTCGTCATATTGTACATATCTTTCAGAGCTATTGATAATTACTATAATCGAAACCGGTATAGCTAATAAGTAATTTTGTGAGCGTTGACTGGAATAAACTATAAAATAAATGTGCTATCGGATGCTCTCAGCCAACAATGTGAAAAATATTGTCTGTTACTTGCCGTATTAGTATGAAATTGCCTTCACGCTCATTACGGAAGCGATACGTAGGGGGCTATTTTATACTTCCACGTACCTTCCTTAATACTGTTTCTTAAAACATTGTACGTAGGTTTCACGGGTGAGTTACCATTGGTTTTGAGGCGCCTATTATTCACGTTTCTCAGATTCTCTTTCACGCCCTCCCGTGAATCAAACAAATCTGTTATTTACGTAAATGCGTGGCGTCCTGTTCTTTCACACATGTCCAAAAGAAGGGACACCACGCATTCGTATAGATGATTCGCCTCGATGGGCAACGAAGCCACCACCTTCAGTGGGGATGCATGGCTACGGTCGGCCTACTGCGGGAATTTAAAAGTATCGACCATGGAAATGATGAAAGGGGGCTGCGGATAGGTGGCGATAGATGGAAGTGTGGGTCGGCCGGACAACGAGCCGAGATAGTCCTCTCAACTGCACAGTGTTTAACTCAACTGCCTCGTAGGCAGGCGATTACGGCTTCGAATCCTGGTCCGGCACACATTTCCACGCGTCACTGCTGATTCCATGCCGCACGTGGACTGTTAACACAGCAGGACTCTGAATTAGGGTTACAACAACCAGAAAAAGTGTTTTCAAAAGTGATACGACACTTTGTAGTAAAATGTAACATAGCACTTATATATCACGTATCTTCGGTTAACATTCATTGAGATCAGGCTAGGGAATATATTATTACACAATATTCAGTAGCTGGTTTAAACTCTTCATACGAGTGTTTTACAATTCATCCGTATCCGGTCAAATAGAAGCTACAGGTACAGGTTCAAACTACCGATGTATTACTCATTGTCAATAAGAGATCTTAGAAACTGTATCAAGCGGTTACTCACTACTTCTACAGCTCACATGGTGCAAACCGACAAGTGATCGTGTGAAATTCAAGTATCCCAAGGAATATGGTACCGTCGGAGGTTCGAGTCCTCCCTCGGGCATGGATGTGTGTGTTGCCCTTAATGTAAGTTAGTTTAAGTCAGATTAAGTAGTGCGTAAGCGTAGGGACCGATGACCTCAGTAATTTGGTCCCATAAGACCTTACTACAAATTTCCAAAAAGACTTTTATGAGTTGAGAAGTGTCATGTTCGTGAAACATGCATGCCTTTATGAGACAAAAACATGCCGAACCTGAGAGGACCCCCAGTACGTTATCCAGAGGAAGTCGATGTTATAAAATGTAATGTATGCTGCTGCTGACCCGATTGGGAAAAGAATGTGAGGTAGCACGATGACGGTTGCAAGTGGAACTCCACCTAATGTGTCTGACAACATAATTCACCAAGGCACTGCCTATCAGCAGAAAGTTACCGTGCTGAACGATGTACACCTTCGCCTTACTCCTCCCACATTTTCCTTTAACTGCTTCAGACAGCTCCTGTACCATAATCATATTTGACCACATCTTAATAAACAAACAAAACTGAAGGTATTGCTCCCTTGGCGTTCTTCCTCTGAATTTCCATTATCAATAAAAGCACAACAAACAAAACTAACAACGCGTTTGCTGAACGTATACTGAAATTCATTTTTAGAGCTTATCCAGCCTACGTTAGGCAGTATTATTTAAGCAACGCAATTATGTATAGGGAAGTACATCAGACCGAATAATTGAGGTAATTAACTTGCGTGTTTCAGTCAGTCAATAAAAGCAAAATAATTAGGTGACTGTAGGAAAGTTTCCAAAACAGAAGTCTTATTACCCAGACTGTAGCTGATAAATATTTTCATGACTAATTTCAGTTATATTGCCAAATTCAGACCAGTTATTTTTTCCTTTATTGTAATTTCCATTCCACATCAGAGACGGGCTGGCAGCAGCATGAGCGCTGCTCTTCAACTGAGTGATGTAAATAGACAGAAAGACATGTAAAACAATATAAAGAAGAAAACATGAGAGAATATAGAAACAAAAAAGGCAGAACGGAAGAAAAGAAAGCACACAAAGCAGTGACTGTAAATCGGAGATAAAAGTCAAAAATAAGTATGTTACACAAAATACACACACTAGATTTAAGGGCACCAGGTGAAATACAGCCAGAGGAGAAAAGTCACAGAATGATGAAAACAGCCTAGTGATGTAGGGCATACAATGGAATAGTCATGGACGAAAAACAGGTCGAGCACAAAATTAAAACCACGTCACTAGAGGACACTGTATAACAGCACTGAAACGCAACACTAATGCAGCACACTGATAACGTATAAAAAGCTGGAAGGATCTGCCAGGATGGGGGCTGGAGGGGGGGGGGACAAGGAAAAAGGGAATAAGGGAAAAGTAGGCGAGGAGGAGGGGAAAGAATGGGTGATGAGGTGAGGGTCACATTGGAGGAGGGCCAGGGAGATGAGGGATGGGTGAGGAAAACAGCCAAAGAGGAGGTGCAGCGACTCAGGGGGGAAGGAGGAAAATCCACTCTGGGAGAAGGAGGGGAGAGGTAAAAGGGGGCCCTGGCAAAAGGGGTTGGGGAACAAGGCCCGGTTACCATTGAAAGGAAGGGTAGATGTCATGGCAAAGTTGAACATCTGGGAAGGTTTCAGATCACCGGATATGTAAGCTATAGAGGCCCTATGTGTGCCTTATTGCCATCTGGCCATTGAAAACTGGAGAGAAACTCTCAAAGAAGACACTCCCATAGAATACTAAGCACACTAAAATGAAAGTCATAAGTGTATTAGTGGGGCACAGATGTGTCAAATAAATCAAACAGAGCACATCCACTGCTGTCAGATGTGTATCTGTTAGTAACTGGCACTGTATTGGGTGACAATTTTCAAAAGAATTACACAATACTACAGAGTACCGTCAGGTGACAGCAACCTCGTTCGTAGTATGTACATGACTGCTGCCACCTGGTGCGACACTGCAGTGCTATGTAATTAATATCTGGGATAGAATATCGAGGATGGAAGAAAGACGCAAATGTTGCAAGTAAAATGATGGAACAGTTGTACAGTATGACTCTGGAGGAAACACTCGCGCTTTGAGAGGTGATAGTGTTTCAGAATCTGGACAAAACTTGTCGCATGAAAATATGTTCTTTTCATAACAGTTTCCGAGTAAGCTAATGAAACTCACAGAGGACAGGATAAATCCATCTGCCTTCTTCTTGCAGAGCAGAGTTTCCTCCTTCCCCTCCTTAGTCCCTGCACCCCTTCTTGTCTGTTCCTCTCCCATCCCTTCCCTCCCCAGCCCTCCTTCGGCGCTCCCACCCCCCCCCCACCTCATCCCCTTTTCTCACCCCTCCTCCTCACCTTCTTTCCCCTTCTTCCCATTTGCCTTGTCTCAGTTCCCCCGCCCCCTTCCTTGCAGATCCTCACAGGATTTTATTCATTGTCAGTGTGCTGCGTTAGTGTTGTGATATGGGTTTAATTGTGTGCTCGACCTGTTCTTCGTCCATGACAGTTCCTTGCTACGCCATCCGTCACATGGCTGTTTTACTCGTTCTACGAACTTTTATGCTCTGGCCGTACTTTGCCTGGTGCCTTTTAATGTACTGTGTGTTTTTCTTTCGTGTAACATACTTTTTTAGATCTTTATCTCCGATTTACAGTCACCGCTTTGTATGCATTCTTTTCTTTTGTTCCGCTTTTTCTGTCTCTGTATTCCGCCATGTTATCTCCTTTATATTGTTTTTAAATGTCTTCCTGTCTATTTATGTCTCTTGGCTGAAGAGCAGCGCTTATGATGCTGCTAGCCCATCCCTGATGTGGAATGGAAATGACAATAAAGGAAAAAAAGTATAAATCCACTTAAGAATAATGTAACTGTGTAAATTTTCTCACAAAAATTTTTCAAAAAGTCCACCGTCAACAGCAATGCATTTGGGAGCTCTTGTAGACGGCTGCTGTGTCGCTCATCTGAGCTCATTCATACGGTCCTTTACTTCAGTACACGCATGTGAAATACGAACGATAGGATCCATGCAGCAAGGAATGTCCGGAATTGGAGTAGCATCAGCCCACCTTGTCTAAAGTCAGTTGCCTACTGCTGGAAGCACCAGGCCGACTAAATGTGTATGCGCGAAAAGACGTGTGGTGTCAGAATAATGATTTATGGTCAATAAAGACAACACTACGTAGCCTAATTTCAATTTGAAATTACAATAAAATCCAGACCTTTAGCTGCTTGCAGGCGTTGATAAACATCAAGGGGGACAGCTGAAAGTGTATGTCCCGACCAGGACTCGAATCCAGGATCTCCTGCTTACCTGGCAGATGCTCTATCTGTCTGAACCACCGAGGACACAGTGGATAGTGCGACAGCAGAGACTTAACTTTGGCATGCTCCTCGTGAGACTCACAATTCCAACTTACTGTCCACGCACTACATTTGTAGTGACTCTGCCCACTCTACTCATGGATGTGGGTGATGTCCTTAGGTTAGTTAGGTTTAAGTTCTAGGGGACTGATGACCTCAGATGTTAAGTCCCATAGTACTCAGAGCCTTTTGAACCATTTGAACGACACACTCTTAATATAAACGCTATTGGAATCAGTGCTCAAGTATAAAAATTTAACTAAAATTTCCTTTTGCAATGAGATTGGATCACACGAAAACTAAAACTGTTGAGCACATAAAAGCGAAAATTGACCTTTATAGATTCATAGACGGCAGGAGAAGTTGGCGAACGAGTGAAGAAACATTAGAAAGTTGTGCAATTTATCGACTATACTATCACTGCTAAACTACGCACAACATTCATACAGTTATAGTACAAATGTTTCACTATGCTTACTAACTATACACCAGCGGTATTTTGTATTTCACTGCATTATGTAATATTTTACTATGAAGTGCTTAAATAAAAGAAACTAAAATATTTTCATTATAAACCATGATCGGACGACAGTAAAAGGCATATATTATTGATAAACTGAGGTTCGCATTCCCGGGCACTAATATTACTGACTCTAAAGGAAATGGAACATTGGTAGATAAACTATGACAAGAATGCTTTAATGAATCTAACGCCCAAAGTCTTCAGCAATTTTCCGTCATAAGACATAGTGTCTCATTGTAGGAGCGTACTGACAGCTCGTCTCTTCTCCCGTGGTCTCCATTAATTCGCGTATGGCATGACCGCAAGTTTCATTGGACAGCTTTAGTTTTCTGTCGGGGTGATCGACTTACTTGTTAGAAATTTTCTTTACTCTTAGCAACGCCCTTTCTGTCACATCAAAAAATTCATATTTCCCGAAGCATTTCCTTGCAAAATAGTTACAGGTTAATACGTAAATTTCCAATTTGTCTCTCAAAAAAATGTGTCCTTATCCTGTGCAGTTTAATTGCTATACAACTGCTGAACAAGAACGCTCGCCACTCAACAAGTACAGAGCGATATCTGAATGCATAAGAGGTAAAGAGACTTCCTGTGCCAAGATTTTAACAGTAACTTACCTAAAATTTAGTAACCACGTTCCTGAATTTACGGTCTTCCTGGAGAATAGTCACACTCAAATTATACTCCAAACCAGAAGTTTGATGAAACTCGGAGTAGAAACATCTAAAATATTGAACGAGGCCGGATACGTATGTCGAAATGGCAAATAAGATATCAAAGGAGAGGGAGTGTTCATTGCAAGCGATGTAGTTGCTACGTCTAGCAAGCTGGAAACTGAGTCTGACTGCAAAGTTATCTGGACGCAAGTAACCGCCTTAGGTGAAACAATCAACATCGGATTTCTTACCGTCCCCAAATACTGACGTAACAGTTGCAGAATCATTCGAAGAAAGTCTTAGCTCAGTAGCACATCACGCAACATCAGATGGAGGCGATTCACCTATCGAGTGTAGATTAGGACGTGCATAGACTCGCTGCTGATGGTATAGACCGACACTCTCCCGAAGAAGTTTTGAACGCTTTATTCCAAAACTGCCTTGAGCAACTAGTGTGGCAACCCTAGGGCTATGGAAGTGTTTTAGAAATTGTAGTTACAAATAGAGCATACCTTACGTACAATGTCTGTAGAAAGAGTGGGATTAGTGATCACGACGTCATCATAGGACAACGGCTTTGCCGCAGTGGATACACCGGTTCCCGTGAGATTTCGGAAGCTAAGCGCTGTTGGGCGTGGCCGGCACTTGGATGGGTGACCATCCAGCCGCCATGCACTGTTGCCATTTTTTTGGAGTGCACTCAACCTCGTGATGCCAATTGAGGAACTACTCGACCGAATAGTAGCGACTTCGGTCAAGAATACCATCATAACGACCGGGAGAGCGGTGTGCTGACCCCACGAACCTCCTATCCGCATCCTCAACTGAGGATGACACGGCGGTCGGATGGTCCCGGTAGGCCACTCGTGGCCTGAAGACGGAGTGCTACGTCATCATAGCCACGACGGTTACTCAAGTTAATAAATCGTTCAAGATGGTTAGGAGAGTTTATGTACTAGAAATTACAGAGAAGCAGTTGTTAGCATCATTTAGTACCAATGTAATAGACGTGGAGAAATTATGGTCAAAATATAAACTTATTGTAAATCGTGTTCCGTAAACAAAGTGTCGAGAAAGTGATAGACGGAAAAGACTAACTGATGTTTAAAAACATAATTCGGAAAACGCTGGTAATACAGCGATTGTTGCAAAGTCGGTTGAAGAGAGAACCCCGAAATGTTGACATGCAAGATTTAGTAGAAATTCGTGATCTCATAAAAAGATCGACGAGCGAAGCATACAGTGACTTTCACTGTCATTCTCACCAAGAATCATACAGAACTCAGGTTCTGCCTCTATTCATTAAGCGGGGCGACGTTTCTATTTAACTGCTCGTAGATCATTCTGATGCGACAGTAGAAGAAACTACAAGGAAAGCTGGAAATTTAAAACTCGCTTGTAAAAATTAGTTTACGGAGGAGCACTGTACTGACCATCGGTGGGCCTCTGCTCAAACTTTCGTATGGACACAGAAATAGGCATCGCAGGCTTTGAAAAGCAACTGAAAGTATTGAAAATAAATAAGTCGCCAGGTCCATACAGTAAACCAGTTCTCTTTTACAGAGAGTACTCCTCGGCAATGACCCCATGCTTAGCTTGCAGTTGTTGTATGTAAATCTCCCACACAGCGGAAGATCCCGAGCAAAAGGAAAGAAGCACAGCTGACTCCCATACAGAAGAACGGTAATAGAACAGACCTGCAGAAATGCAGATGTTTATCCTCAACGTCAATTTGCTGCAGAATACTGAACATATTTCAAGTTCAAGTATAATAAATTTCCTTAAGCGAGAAAGGCTTAGAGCCACAAATCAACTGCTCATGCGAATGCCCTTTCTGATAAAGCTGTTTGGAGTCATTGGTGAATCGCTCGACATTTGAATAGGAGTGATATCACTATTCGACAATTTGTCAGGAAAGGATGAACGATGGCCGAACACAATGTCAATAAGGAAGCGGTCGACCTATAGACGACAAAATCTGAGGAACGATCTACTGTCGCCAAGGCACTCAGAGCGCTCAATTCATTATTATTAACAATCCGACGTGCGACTGGTGCTTCAGTGAGCACAAGGACCATTAATAGACGGCTCACAGAATGGGGCCTGAGTTCACAGCGCCCCTTGAGTCGACTACCATTGATAACTGTACAGCAATAAACTTGTGTCCAATATGTCACGTTCGGCTTGGTATTTCATTGGCTGGAGTAGAATTGTCTTCAGTGATGAGACCCCCTTCCAACTGATTCCCGATGATCAGCGAAGACGTGTCCAGGGATGTCCTGGAGAGCGGTGTACTGCCAGCTTGACTGTCACTCGCATTACGATCCGACAACAAGGAGTGATAGTCTGGGATGCCATTCCCTTTCTTAATAGGACCCCTTCGGTTCTCATCCGACGCACCGTTTCAGCACAGCGATACGTCGACGATATTCTACGCCTCGTTTTGTTGCGCTTCGTGGTAAGCCATCCTAGTCTTACATTTCAGCAGGACAATGCCTGCTCGCTCACAGTGCGAGCTTCCATTACTTGTCTTCGTGCTTGCTAAAGCCTACCTCGACCAGTGAGGTCGCCGGATCTCTTCCCAGTTGAGAACGTTTGGAGCATTGTAGTCAGGGCTCTCAAACCAGCTCGAGATTTTGACGATCTAACGAGTGAATTGGACAGAATTGGGCACGATATCTCCCAGGAGGACATTCAACATCTCCATCGATCAATGGCAAGCCTAATAACCGCTTGCATAAGGTCCAGAGGTAGACCAACGCATTATTGACTCGCTTAAGTTGTTAATCTCCTCCTCTTGAATAAACATCCAATTTATCTGAAGTTTTAGTTACTTACATCACCTCTACCGATTTCCATCCCATTCGGATCATTTCTTCAAGCTGAGTCGTTTTTCTTTATTTTTATAGCGTGTAACTGTTTAATGATGATGCTGAACTGTATTACAAAATACTGTCTCCAGTGAGAGTAGGAGGACGCAAGGTGACTTTGGTACAGTTTCTCTTTGGTTTGATGAAATGGAGCTCTGTCTAATTGTGCCAAAATGTATTTAATGGTGATGACTAGGAACAATAATCTTGCAATGTTCGAATACAATGTCAGTGGTATGCCGATTGACACAGTCACTTCTACTAAATATCCAGGCATAATGTTGTAAAGTGACATGAAATGGAAGAATAAAGTAAGATCGCCAGCAAGAAGGGGAATTGTGGCTTCGGATTATTGGCAGAATTCTAGGGAAGTTTAGTTCCTGTATAAAGGACATCCATGCCCGGTTACTGGTTGGGATCACCACCTGGTCTGATTAAACGAACCCATAGAAGGAGTTTAGAAGCAGACAGATAGGTTTGTTGTCGGTAGGTTCGATCAGCAAGCAAGTATTACGAAAATGCTCCGTGAACTCAAACAGGATTCGTGGAGGGAGGGAAGAAGAAATTCTTTTCGCGGGACATTTTTGAAGATTAGGAAATGGAATTTTCAATAGAGTGCACAACAGCATTGAAGCAGCTTAGGTAACTGGCGTTTGCGACAGACTCCAGAGCAGTTCTACTGCCACCCCTCTCGTGTACTCTTGTAAGGTCTGCGAAGGCAAGATTAGGGAAATAAGAAGGTAACAGTTCCTTCATTTGTTTAAGTGGTAAATGTGCTCAATATGAAATAAAAGACTGTATTACCATTCAGTCCCCTGCGTATACACTAACATTACTTCGTATTTCAGAGATCATTTACTTCCGTTGCATTAGGGATGATATGTAGCATTGAATCTGATTAGC
Organism: Schistocerca serialis cubense; assembly: GCF_023864345.2. Lineage (NCBI taxonomy): Eukaryota > Metazoa > Arthropoda > Insecta > Orthoptera > Acrididae > Schistocerca > Schistocerca serialis. The sequence goes on along the minus strand of NC_064644.1, from coordinate 467,231,995 downwards.
AATTTTCGAACTTTGGTCGTTCTGTGTGACGTTTAACAGTTTATTGTGCCACGTGTACATAAATGCGAAACAAATTTATAGCTGTATGTATGCTATAGTACTGAAATAGAATGTACGGGCAGCTTATCAAGAGACTTTGAAAAATAATTTTTATCCTTTGGACTTCGTGAGATAAATAGGTCGAAATGTCCCAAAACAAATAATACTCACGTCATATTATTGCATTTCAAATGAAGGTTAATACTGGGGCTCTGAAAAGTTACAACGTAGTTGTTATGAATTTGGTCATATGCCTATATAACTTCATTCATTCTCCACTGATAAAATTCTGAAGCTTTTCACAGATGTTTTCTAAGTATTTGGGCATAAGGAGCCTGTATTTTCCTGTTTCACCTTACAAAGCAGTAATGCAGTCACAAGTACCGTTCTTGCTCTGAAAATACTTTTATAACAGAGGAAAACCCGTACAACATGAAAGGCAAAGTAATGCCACATCTATCAAATTCAAAAGTACCGCGATATGGTTGCCGTCCCTGGGGGAACATCTCAGTGCAGCGTCGTTCTGACGCTTTTCCATTCAGTTGACCCATACAGATGACATATATTGGTGTATACATGCTGCTATCACCACTAACGTACAACTGACACTGCCGGTAAAACAAACATACGACAGAAGCGATATCAGATAGTGAATTGAGTGCTGCTGTAGACAAGAACATTGGATCTTGCCGTTGGTGGGCTGGCTTGCATGCCTCAGCGATATAGACATCCATAATTATTCCCTGGGGCATGCAGCTCTACAGAATGGTTAAATGATAATGGTAACCTCTTGGGTAAAATATTCCAGAGGTAAAATAGTCCCCCATTCCAGGGCAGGAACCATTCAGGAGGACGTCTCCATCAGAAGAAGCAAACTGGCGTTCTACACTTAATCGGGCTGGTACTTAGGAAACTTAAGACGAGAAATGGTTAGGTTGATGTTAGATATAGCTGGAAGCAGTGAAGATCGGTGGCAGGAGGAACAGGACTTCTACTCATGTGAACACATGTTTGTAAATGCAAAATCAAATAGCGGTAATGCAGTAGTAAATTAATAACAAAATATGAATGCGGATAAGCTACTATAAACAGAGTATTGAACGCTTTATCACAGCCAAGACAGACACGAAACCAATACCCACCGCAATAGTACACGTTTATATTCCAACTATTTCCGCAGATGATGATGATATTGATGATATTGAAGAAATATATGACGAGTAAAAAGAATTTCTTCAAATAATCGAGGGAGACGAAAATTTTATTACGATAAGGCTGGAATTCGATAGTAGGAAAAGGAAGAGAAGGAAAAATAGTAAAAAATGTTCAAATGTGTGTGAAATCTTATGGGACTTAACTGCTAAGGTCATCAGCCCCTAAGATTACACATTACTTAACCTAAATTATCCTAAGGACAAACGCACACACTGATGCTCGAGGGAGGACTCCAACCTCCGCCGGGACCAGCCGCACAGTCCATGACTGCAGCGCCCAAGACGGCTCGGCTAATCCCGCCCGGCGGAAAAATAGTAGATGATTATGGACTGCGGGAAAGGAATGAGAGGGGAAGCTGCCAGGTAGGGTTTTGCACAGAGTATAATTTATTCATCGTTAATACATGGTATAAGAATCATGATATAAGGTTGTGCCCATGGAATAGACCTGTAAAGACCGGAGGGTATCAGATTGGTCGTATAGTGGTAAGACAGAGATTTAGGAATCAGCTACTTAGGGACGGGACATTTCGAGGGGCAGGTGAGGAGTCTTACCACAATGTATTTGTTATGAGCTGTAGAATAAAACTGAACAAACTGTAAAAAGTAGGAAAGTAAGGAGATGAGACCTGATTAAGTTGAAAAACTAGAGGTTGTTGAATGTTTCAGAGGAAGCATTAGGCAACGACTGACTGGAACAAGCGTAAGGAATGCAGTAGAAAACGAATGGGCAGCTTTGGGAGATCAAATAGTGAAGGCAGAGGATCAAATAAGTAAAAAGAAAAGATCTACTAGAAATCCTCGGATAAAACGGGAGGTACTGAATTTAACTGATAAAAGATGAAAATTTTAAAATGCAGGAAATGAAGTAGGCGACAGGGAATATAATCGTCTAAAAATTAGACGGCTAAACAAGGATTTAGAAGAAAATACCACTATACCACTAGGGGAGAGAGAGATACCACCTGCACCAAAAATAAAGAGGCCTTCGGAAGAGAAGCAGCTGTATGAATACCAAGAGCTCAGATGCCAAAGCAGTCCTAAGCAAAAAAGGGAAAGCTGAAAGACCGAAATAGTATGAAGAGATCTATACAAGGCTGATGAACTAGAAGGCAGTATTTTAGAGCTGGAATATCTAACAACCCTACCACAACGAAGGTCAAAATTTTAATAACGATTGTGGTGTTGCTCACGCTGCTAAATACTGCATTTTCGGGCAACAACAGTCATATTATGAGGCAGCTGTCATTAGAGAACAGTTAATAGTTATTTCATGTAATAATGAAAAAACTAGGCACTCATCTTTTTGTGTTTCCCACGCTGGTCTCGTCGTAAAATCTAGCTGGTTATGATTCCAAGCTCGGATGGAAGAAGGCCTAGGTTTTATCCTGCTATATTCAAAAGTTTTGTAGATGCGCTTCACAGATCATTCTTGAAGCTTACACTTTTACTGGACAATGGTGATGTAAAGAAAATAATCAGCACTCCAAATTTAAGTTACACTTCCTTTTTAATTGCTTTTATTGCAATATCACGTGACACACAAACATCACTTCACAATAGAAAATATACTTGAAAACATCTCTCTCACAGTCACTGTTAAAGTTCACATTTTATAAGCGGACTACGTTATGCGCCTTTCCAACATGACGTCCAACACTTGACTTTTTCAAGGTCCGACCCTCTAACAACTCAACAACTAACTAACTAATAATCGCTTACGCGCCCAAAAATCTGAGTTACAAGTACGTCAAAGATCATAGTGAAAGAATACACATAAGAATAATATCATTGCAATATAAACATATCGATGTATCAAAAGTGAAATCAAATCTCAATGTTGTCTTAGAAATATGTTAAGTAGTTAACAGAAATACAGTAGAATATCACTGGTATCGAGAGGTTCAGGTGAGGTACCATAATGGTTACGTAATTCAAGTACCATTATAAATAGTATGTAGATGAAGATGAGATGGGAGACACAGTACTGCGAGAAGAGCCTTCTGCGGTTGCCGAGCGGTTCTAGGCGCTTCAGACCGGAACCGCGCGACTGGTACGGTCGCAGGTTCAAATACTGTCTCGGGCATGGATGTGTGTGATGTCCATAGGTTAGTTAGGTTTAAGTAGTTTTAAGTACTAGGGGACTGATGACCTCAGACGTTAAGGCCATAGTGCTCAGAACCATTTTACTGCGAGAAGAATGTAATAATTTAAATTTCAAGGAAATCTGGCGCTGACAGGTGTGAATATTATCGAACTATCAGTTTAATACTCATGGTTGCAAAATACTAACACGAATTCCTTACAGAAGACTGGAAACACTGGTAGAAGCCGACGTGGCAGAAGATCAGTCTTGATTCTGGAGAAACGTGGGGCAAGGCAATAATAACACCTTAGAAGATAGGTTAAGGGAAAGGGAAACTTACGTGTATAGCACTTATAGAGTTAGCGAAAGATTTTGACAATGCTGATTGCAATACTCTCTTTGAAATTATGAAGGTAGCAAGGGTAAAATACAGGGCGTGAAAGGTTATTTACAACTTCTACAGAAACAAAATGTCAGTTATAAGAGTCGAGCGGCGGGAAATGGAGGCAGCAGCTGAGAATGGACTGGGACAGGGTTGTAGTCTACCCCGATCTTATTCAATCTGTACGTTGAGCAGACAGTAATGGAAACCAAAGAAAATTTTAATTACGGACTAAAATTCAGGGGGGAGAAATGAAAACTCTGAGGTTTACCAATGACGTTGTAATTGAGTCGCAGATAACAAAGGTATTGAAAAAGCAGTTGAATGGAACTGACAGTTTCGTGAAAGGAGGATATAAATGAACACCAGCATAAAAAGCAATGTAGGGATAAAGGAATGTAGTCTAAATAAATCACATGATACTTAGGGAATTAGCTTAGCAACAGAGATACTTAAAGTACTATATGAACATTGCTGTTTTGGTAGCATAGTAACTGATGAAGGCAGAATTAGAGAGGATATAAAATGGAGGCTTTCAATGACAAGAAACGTGCTACTGAAGAAGAGAAATTTGTTAACATCCAATACAGATTTAAGTGTGAACATAACTGTAGTGTGGCCATGTATGGAAGTGAAACTTGAACGATAAAAAGATTAGATAAGAACAGAAAATACGTTTTTTAAATGTGTTGCTACAGAAGACTGCTAAAAATTAGATGGGCAGATCATGAAACTAATAAGGAGGTACTGAATATAATAGAAGACAAAAAAATTTGTGGTGCAAACTGACTAGAACAAAAGAGGGGAGTGATAGGACACATTGTCGGACGTCATGGTACCACCAATTTAGCATTGGAGGTCAGTGTCGGAGGTATAAACTGTAGTGGGAGAGCAAGAGATGGATAGAATAACCACATTGCGAAGGATGTAGATTGCAACAGTTGTTTGTAAATGAAGACGATTGTTCAGTATAGAGCAGCATGGAGTTCTACATCAAATCTGTCTTCGAACTGAAGACCGCAACATCAACAACATTGTGGTCAACAGCACGTTTCGTGATTGAATATAAGAAGTTTATTTAAAATCATACCGTCGATGTCTGCGCTGACGGACATGTGTTCTCAGTATAATACATATAAAAATGGGGTAAAGAACTCAAAGAAAACGCAATTACTCTCTAACGAACGACTGACTGAGAGGAGTTCCTTAGGCCAAATTGTAAAAAAAATATCCTTGAACCAAGTACGAAATTTTGTCAGTAGAGTTAGATTCAATTCGATCGCGTACTTCCCTCTTGATGTGACCGATAGAAACGTTCGAAACGTAAAAGAGTAACAAGTTTCACATCTGATTGGGCTTCGGACTTGGGTATTACTCCATCACCACTTCGTGCCGAAAGCCTCCCTACCACCAAGCAGCAGTGTTGCCACCTGCTGGTGTGGCCAGCAACGAGGCGACGCCTCTCGCAACACAGGAGGCGTAGCGCAGTGGCGACGTACGGCTGGCCATATCAATTAAGCGCCGTTATTGGCCGGCCGCGTGGAGCCGCGAGGGGAGTATCGGAGAACGGTGCGGCTCGTTCCATTAGACATGTGCCCGTTAGCGCCCGGCCGCTTTCGTGGGAACACCTGCCGCAGGGCGACCGCGGAATGTGCGCCCTCTAGCCTACCCGCCCAAACCGCGAAAACTGCACCCACACTGTCTCCTCTCTCCACACGTTTTAACCTTTTCGTAACTGATAGGGTACACGTTTCCCACCAAAAAACGAGAGTGAGTCAAATGAAAACCTTAAATATTATTTATTGTGCAGAAGGGGTACAAAGCTGTATCACTTTTGAACATAAGCTCCCCCACGCTCAATGCAAGTCCTCCAGCCTTTATAAAGTGCATCAATTCCTTTAGAAAAAAATTATTTTGGTAGTCCACGCAACCACTCATGCACCGCGTGGCGTACCTCTACATCAGAACGGAAGCTCATTCCTCCCAACGCGTCTCTGAGTAGTCCAGACATATGTAAATCACTTGGGGCAAGGTCTGGTGAGTATGGTGGATGAGGAAGACACTCAAAATGCAGGTCTGTGATTGTTGTAACTGTTGTACGGACAGTGTGGGGCCTTGCATTGTCATGTTGCAAAAGGACATCTGCTGACAGCAATCCGCGTCGCTTTATTTTATTACACGCCGTAGATGATTTTTTTGGAGATATGTGTATGATGCACTGGTGACAGTAATGCTCCAAAATGACGACTTTTTTGTCCCAAAAGAGATTCAGCATAACCTTCCCTGCTGATGGTGTAAGTAGGCTGTTTAGGTTTTTATGTTGGTAACGCCACGTAACGCTCTGTATGAGAATCACTGACTGTGCTGTGTGCAGTATGTGGCTGGTTTCCATTGTTGTTTTGTGTTGGGCAGTTGGATGTGAACAGCGCGTAGAGTTGCACAGTTGGAGATGAGCCGCCAGCAGTGGTAGATGTGGGGCAAGACATGGCAGAATTTTGAGGGCGGATGATCTGGACGTGTGTCCATCAGAAAGATTAAATTTGTAATACTGTATATGAGAACTGATATATATATATATATATATATATATATATATATATATATATATATATATATATATATATATATGATGACTTTTGAATATTATTAAGGTAAATACATTGTTTGTTCCCTATCAAAATCTTTCATTTGCAAACTATCCCTATCAGTAGTTAGTGCCTTCAGTAGTTAGAATCTCTATTTAGCTGGCAGTATTGCCGCTCGCTGTATTGCTGTGGTTCGAGTAATGAAGATTTTTTTGCGGTAAGCGATTCATGAAAGGTATAGGTTATTGTTAGTCAGGGCCATTCTTTTGTATGGATTGTAGAAAGTCAGATTCCGTTGAGCTAAAAATATTGTACGTCAGTTTAGTGTTGATCAGAATAAGTAAAGAGAGATATGTCTGAGTACGTTCAGTTCTGCTCAGCTGTTTGAAAATCAAATAACGTAAGAGGTTTATCAGCACAGTAATTTATTAATTTTTCTAAGGGGATGTTTCAATGGTTCAGTTCGATATTTCTTTGGTTTTGGTGATGAGGAATGGCGCCATTCCTTGTTCGCTCTCTTCATTCCCTGTTGGTGAAAGTGAACCCAGGTTTCGTCCCCAGTAACGATTCTTGCAAGGAAGCCATCACCTTCTCGTTCAAAGCGCCGAAGGAGTTCTTCACGAGCATCAACACTTCGTTCTCTCATTTCAGGAGTCAGCTGCCGTGGCACCCCTCTTGCAGACACTTTGTGAAACTGGAGCACATCATGCACAATGTGGTGTACTGACCCATGACTAATCTGTAAACATGCTGCAGTGTCACTCGGTGGTTTTCCTTCACTATGGCTTCAACTGCTGCAGTGTTCTGTGGATTCACAACTCGTTATGCCTGACCTGGACGAGGAGCATCTTCCACTGACGTCACACCATTTGCGAACTTCCTACTCCATTCGTAGACTTGCTGCTGCGGCAAACATGCATCATCATAATGAAACTTCATTAGTCGATGAATTTCAATATGTTTCACACCTTAACTACGCAAAAACCCAAAAACAGAATGCTGTTTTTCCCTGGTGCAAATCGCAAGTGAGGCGGCCGTCATTATAGTGATACTGAGGCGATATGTGTACATCTGCACTATGCTGCCTCCTACAGGCCGCTGTTTGTAGCACGCTTACCAACTTACAGGAGAACGGTGCGAAATTTCGATTTGTTATTACAAATTTAAGGTTTTCATTTGAGTCACCCTCGTAACACGCAGTTCTGCGCGTTGGGATCTCTGTACTTAACGTCTGTCTAGCGGTGCCGTGTAACGAGATGCTTTCTGATCTTGGAGAAAATTACTGCGGACTATGGGGTGCATATACAGGGTGGAGAAAAACTGTGTCACGAAATTTTAACGCTGGATAGCTGATGCCAGTAGGAACCAAAATTACTAATGTTGTGTAGGTCGAAAATGCACAATTTCTGAACTACCGAAACTTGGGGCCAAGCGCTCCGTTGGCCGCGGGATTGCCTTCTTGTTGTTCGTCGGTTGGCGGACAGCGCTATGGATAACATAAAAGTTTTCTGGGTATGGTACCGCGTCATAATGTAAAAAAACTACTGCTGCTGGAGAAAAACCAACGTTTCGGCCGCGGTTGCAGCGGCCTTCTTCTCGGTCTAATGGTGCGTTCTAGCTATTCAGTGTCCTTTATATTTTGTTGTTACTCTTCACTGCGCATGCCATTACGTCATAATTTTAAAAAAGGTAGTTAGTTTGATTGATCACTTAAGGAAGAAGGAGAGGGATCTTTATTTTAATAGGTTATTGTGGTGGAGGGAGAACGTGACCTCTGTTGTCTGTTGGCTCTTGTGTTATGTACCATGATTGGTGGTCACCGTCGAATGACAAGTAGGCTGCTGTTTACCAACTGCTGGACGTCGGCCGCGCGACGGCAGTTACTCGCCGGTAGTGCTCGTGCCATGTGTTGGCAGAGCGGTATGTTGGGCTCTGATTGCTGGCAGCCAAGATGGGGCGAGCCTGAGTCTATCCTCCCTTCAACAATGCCTAGAACCGCACGGCCACTTCGGCCGGCCTATCCTCCCTGTTCATGTTATTAAAGTGTTTAAGTAAACAAAATGTTTCAAATGGCTCTGAGCACTATGCGAGTTAATTTCTGAGGTCATCAGTCGCCTAGAACTTAGAACTAATTAAACCTAACTAACCTAAGGAGACCACACACATCCATGCCCGAGGCAGGATTCGAACCTGCGACCGGAGCGGTCGCTCGGCTCCAGACTGTAGTGCCTAGAACCGCACGGCCATTTTCGGCCGGCTTAAGTAAACAACTTCTACTTACAACAAGCGGGACTTCCCGTGGGGTCCCCCATCAGTGGAATCTTAACCAAGATTCTCTTGGACCAAATAGAGAACACAATATTCAATAACATTGTAAAACAAGGAGGGTAAAAAATAATATACTGGTACCGACATGTGGATGACATAATCTGTCTTGTAGATGAAACACATAACAGGATAGAAGAGCTACACAGTAACATCAACACAGTACACCCACAAATCCACTTCACAATGGAATTAGAAAACAACAAGAAACTAAATTTCTTGGATCTTACAATCACAAGAGAAAACCACCAACATGAATTCTCCGTCTACAGAAAACCCACATCCACAAGCACTGTTATCCACAGCTCATCCAACCACCAATCCGTGCATAAATATGCCAGTTTCACACACATTCTCCACAGGATAAACAGAACACCTCTCAAACCAGAAAACTACACACAAGAACTAAATACAATCAAACAAATTGCTGTTGAAAACGAGTACAAAACAGACATCATAAACAAACTCAACAACAAGGTTAAACGGAAACATGCAATACACACAGACAACACAGCAGACCACACCACTTCAGAAAAAAAGAGAGAGATGATACACAGTAACGCACAATAACAAAATATTACATATAGTTCATAAAAGACTAAGACCAGTCAGAGAAACCTCAGACAAATTCGCAACTCTGGAATATATCAACTCACTTGCAAATCCTGTCAGGCCCACTACATAGGACAAACAAGCGTAAATTTCCGAAAGAGGTACACACAGCACATGAGAGCTCTAAAAAGCGACAGCCACGTTCAACTTTTGCAGAACATCTAATGAACAAAAACCATAACCCCACTAATATCGAAAACGATCTACGCATTCTAACAAACAGCAACAGTTTATACCGACAACTAACAATACAAGAAAATTACTACATACAAAAGGCCATAGTCGAAGGGAAAAATGTAATAAATGAATACACAAGACTCTGCAACAACACACTCTTTATCGCTCTGAGAGAACTGACCAAGGACACAGAACAAAAAGCACACACACGCAAGAGAACTACTTCCCCGCCGGCCGCGGTGGTCTAGCGGTTCAGGCGCTCAGTCCGGAACCGCGCGACTACTACGGTCGCAGGTTCGAATCCTGCCTCGGGCATGGATGTGTGTGATGTCCTTAGGTTAGTTAGGTTTAAGTAGTTCTAAGTTCTAGGGGACTGATGACCACAGATGTTAAGTCCCATAGTGCTCAGAGCCATTTGAACCATTTGAACTACTTCCCCATCACACACAGACACATAAATAATGAAGGGAAGTCGTTGAAATTTTCGCTACAGTTTTCCATAGCCTTTCTCGCCACATGCGATACGCCTCTCGCGACACACGTGAACAGCAAGATGGTGTAATATTCTGGATCAGAAACAAAGTGCAGAAGTTTTGTTTTTCTGTGTATAAAAGCTGCCACATACCATCCAAAGAACATGAGTACACGAATAGCTAAGCAACAGCTCAGAACACAGCAGATAACTGCTTTCCACAACGCTACCGCAACCCCAAGTATATATTGCTGACATACGAAGTTCACCTTTTAGTATTTGTTTACTAACAGCCGCTAACATGGTTGCAGATGACATGATGTTCACTAAGCAAAAAGACGGCAAGAAAAGGAGCACAGATAATATGTCGTAAACAGTGCCAATAATTGCTAAAAAATGCTGTAACATACAATAAATAAGGTAGTACGAAAGTATTAATAAAAAACTATATTTCAAAAGACGAATTGTAAAAATGTAATAATCTTCTACTGTTTTTGTACAACCATGCCATTTTTTGAATGTTTTAGATCAAAAAGCCCCACTGACTGTGGTGATATTTGTCGCCGAAACTAGTTAGAGATAATAAAGAAATAAACGAATAACCAGGTATTTTGCATCATGGCGGACTCAATTTCTGATATTACTGTTTTTCTATGCAAACACGTATCAAATGGAAGAGTTCCAAGATAATATTAGTGTTTCAGTATTTCGATGGCCTCTCTGATTTTGCGTTTCGTCATAATTGGCTGCTTGGCCAGCAAATAGGCATCGCTGAATTTTATTTCTTTTCCGCAGTCTTGCTGAAGTTCTGCCACTACGGATTTGTTGTGTTGCCCTAGACGAATATAGCGCTCGTATTTCCGAATGCGCGTTGCTATTGACCTACCAGTCTCGCCGATGTATGCCTCTCCACATCCGCATTCCACCCTGTAAACGCCTGCAGTGTGTAATGCATCCACCTTGTCGTTAGTGCAGCCTAGCACGCCCTAGATCCTACGACCACTACAGAAGACAGGCTGCACTGCAACGCGGCGAAGGTGTTTGCCTATTCGGTCAGTAACATTTTTCACATAAGGTAAGCGCACTGTTGGCTGCAGTTTGTCTATTTCTTGCTTATCTTTCTTATTTGTGTTCGTCGACAAGCCTGTGTTTATCGACCTATGGCTGTAGCCATTGGATAGAAACGTTGTGCGTAGCCTTTTAAGCTCAGGTATGATGTTTTGAGCATCACGTAGGCGCTGCGCACGGATTGCCAAAGAACGGATGAGAGAGTTCTTCTGCGCTGGGTGGTGGTAGGATTGGCCTTGCAGGTACGTGTCTGTGTGTGTCGGATTGCGATATACTCTGTGCCCCAGTGTGCCCTACATTCTCCTGTATACTTCGACATCTAGAAATGGGATTGCACCATTCTTTTCTACTTCGAGCGTGAACTGTATCTTCCCGTACATATTGTTCAAATATTCGTGAAACTTGGTAGCTCCGTTTTACCATGAGGCCATACAGCGAACGTGTCATCCACGTGCACCAGCAACGTGGCGTGAAGGAACTGAACCGAGGGCCGTTGCTTCAAAGGCTTCCATGAATATGTCGGCTGCCAGCGGAGATAGGGGAGACACCATTGCTACACCGTTTGTCTGCTCGTAGAATTTTCCTTGCCATTTGAACTACGTTGAAGTCAGGCACAACGGAACCAGGTCGCATGTGTCTGGAGGGACATGCTCCTGATGGATGCTGGTAGTTTCATCTTCTGGCACGTTCGTAAATAGTGATTTCACGTCAAAGCTGACCATGATGTCCGTAGGTAAAATTGTTTATTGCTTTAGGCTCTCTATAAAGAGCGTCGAATTCTTCACATAAGAGTTCGTCTTGCCAACTATACGTCTTAGTTTGCAGGCAAGATACTTCGCCAAATTGTGAGTAGGCGAATTGATCCCAGTCACTATTGACCTCAAAGGATAACTTTGCTTATGTATCTTTGGAACACCGTAAATTCTAGGAGAGACTGGTACTCTGGGAATATGACCCTTGGCTGTATCAATCCATAATCGCAACCTGCGTCTTTCGAATTATCTTCGCCGTAGGGTCCGTCCTTAGTTCTTTGTAGATGAGATCATTTAATAATTCTTTCATCTTGTCTTCTTACTGCAAGGTGTGTAAGATCACAGTAGCATTCCCTTTGTCTGCTGTTAATATCACAATTTCACCGGTGTTCTTCAGTTCCTTGATAGCTGCCCTTTCCTCTCGGTTAAGGTTGTGTTTCGGTGGCTTGGTTCGTAGTAGAACTCGAACGGTTTCCTGTCTAATTTTCTCAGCTTCTATCGCAGATGTGTGCGGGAGTGCTGTTTCCACGGATTCCATAATTTCTTTCATGGGAATCCGCTCAAGTGTGACGGCACACATACAGACAGGTAGGTACCTGCACGTCCAACCCTACCACCACCAAGCGCAGAAGATCTCTCTCATCCGTTCTTTGGCAATCCGTGCACAGCGCCTACGTGATGCTCAAAACATCACACCTGAGCTTAAAAGGCTACGCAGAACGTTTCTATCCAATGGCTACAGCCATAGGTCGATAAACACAGGCTTGTTGACGAACACAAATAAGAAAGATAAGCAAGAAATAGACAAACTGCAGCCAACAGTGCGCTTACCTTATGTGAAAAATGTTACTGACCGAATAGGCAAACACCTTCGCCGCGTTGCAGTGCAGCCTGTCTTCTGTAGTGGTCGTAGGATCTAGGACGTGCTAGGCTGCACTAACGACAAGGTGGATGAATTACACACTGCAGGCGTTTACAAGGTGGAATGCGGATGTGGAGAGGCATACATCGGCGAGACTGGTAGGCCAATAGCAACGCGCATTCGGAAATACGAGCGCTATATTCGTCTAGGGCAACACAACAAATCCGCAGTGGCAGAACTTCAGCAAGACTGCGGAAAAGAAATAAAATTCAGCGATGCCTATTTGCTGGCCAAGCAGCCAATTATGACGAAACGCAAAATCAGAGAGACCATCGAAATACTGAAACACCCAAATAACATGAACAGGGAGGATGGACTCAGGCTTGCCCTATCTTGGCTGCCAGCAATCAGAGCCCAACAGACCGCACTGCCAATACGTGGCGCGAGCACTAGCGGCGAGTAACTGCCGCCGCGCGGCCGACGTCCAGCAGTTGGTAAACAACAGCAAACTTCTCATTCGATGGTGACCACCAATCATCATCATCATCTTGGACAGTTTCCAGCCACTGGCTGGGTCTGTCGGGAACACAAGCCTCTCCATCGTGTTCTGTCTTTCCACCATTCCCCCTCTTCCACCTTCGTCCAATTCTCTCCTCTTCTCGTCACACATTCCTTCACTCTCTTCACCCATCTATTTCTTGGTCTTCCTCTGGGCCTCTTCCCCTCCAGTTGCAGATCAAACATCCTCTTTGGAATTCTTCCCTCATCCATTCTCTTCATGTGTCCATACCACTGCAGTCTTGATTTTTCTATCCTGTCCTGTACTGGTTCCTCCTTTAGTCTTTCCCTAACATACACATTTCGCAATCTGTCTCGTCTTGTTACACTCAACCTGCTCCTCTGGAACTTCATTTCACTAGCCTGTATTCTACTTTTGTCGCTTTTGTGCATTACCCATGTCTCACTTCCGTATGCCAATATGGGGACAAAGTAGGTTCGGTATATAATTCCCTTGGATTTCTGTGGCACCTCCTTGCTCCAAATAAGCCCCCTAATGCATTTGTAGAACTGCCCTGCTTTTCTGCACCTTTCATTTATTTCCATTGCGTTTCCCCCCTTACTTTCAATCACGCTTCCCAGGTACTTGAAGTTCTCTCCACTTGTAGTTTTTCCCCTCCACAAGTTATATCCACATTTAGCCTATTCTTCTTCCTTGTTGTGACAATTATTTCACTTTTCTTTGCACAGAAATGCATTCCATATTGTGCTGCCGTTGCCTCCCATACATCTAACTGCTCTTGCACCTCCTTCTCGCAATTTCCCGATAACATCAGATCATCGGCAAAAAACACTGCTTTCATTTTATGATCTCCAATTGCAATAGATAACAGAGGTGATGTTCACCTCCACCGCAATAAACTATTAAAGTTCTCCCTCCTTCTTCCTTAAGTGATCAATGGAACTAACTCCCTTTTCTAAAATTATGACGTAATGGCATGCGCAGTGAAGAGTAACGACAAAATATAGAGGACACTGCATAGCTAGAACGCACCATTAGACCCAAAGAAGGCCGCTGCAACCGAGGCCGAAACGTTGGTTTTCCTCTAGCAGCAGTAGTTTTTTACATTATGACGCGGTACCATACCCAGAAAACTTTTGTGTCGACTAACTCAGGCCGCGGAAGCCTACGCAATTATGTCAGCGCTATGGTTGTCGGTTCAACATACAAACATCCCTCGCCCCGTCACTGCCCCAATGTGACAGGCACACGCGCCGAATAGGTCTTAATGTTTGTCTCAACCTCACGTCAGAGGTCCGGATGGGGGTTTGTCGGGGATGGCCAGCTCGTCCTACGCATCCCCCGATCGGACTACGGCTGTGGCAGCCCAGGATACTGGCCACATTGAGGCTGACCTCTCACCTGTGGTAGAGTGGGAGGTCGTATCGAGGTGTGGCAGGGGGCGAAATACATTCCGTAGGGCTGAACGGAATGCCTCTCCAGCTTGTCTGACGAACCGGTTTCAGGCTCTTTCTCCGGCTGATACTGATCTTCGGGCGGACATGGCTGCTTGTCCTGTTCCAGAGGTTGCCCCTCAGTCCGCAAGATCCGGGCCGTCGCAGAGGGTGGGCTTACTGGTAGTTGGGAGCTCCAACGTCAGGCGCGTAATGGGGGCCCTTAGGAATATGGCAGCAAGAGAGGGGAAGAAAACCAATGTGTATTCCGTGTGCATACCGGGGGGAGTCATTCGTGATGTGGAAAGGGTCCTTCCGGATGCCATGAAGGGTACAGGGTGCACCCATCTGCAGGTGGTCACTCATGTCGGCACCAATGATGTGTGTCGCTATGGATCGGAGGAAATCCTCTCTGGCTTTCGGCGGCTATCTGATTTGGTGAAGACTGCCAGTCTCGCTAGCGGGATGAAAGCAGAGCTCACCATCTGACTGCGGACCTTTGGTACAGACTCGAGTGGAGGGTCTGAATCAGAGGCTGAGACGGTTCTGCGACCGTGTGGGCTGCGTATTCCTCTACTTGCGCCATAGGGTGGTGGGGTTTCGGGTTCCTCTGGATAGGTCAGGAGTCCGCTACACACAGCAGGCGACTACACGGGTAGCAGGGGCTGTGTGGCGTGGACGGGGCGGTTTCTTAGGTTAGATGGCCTCGGTCAAGTACAGAAAGGGCAACAGCCTCAAAGGGTGCGGGGCAAAGTCTGGACATGTGGTGACCAAGCACCAATTGGTATTGTAATTGTTAAATCTCGAAGCTGAATTGGTAAAGTAACGGAACTTCAAACGCTGATAGAAAGCACCGAAGCTGAAATCGCTATAGGTACGGAAAGCTGGCTGCCGACATTTTTACAAAGGGACAGACGGTGTTTAGAAAGGGTAGACTGCATGCAACCGGTGGTGGCGTTTGTCGCTGGTAGTAGTAGTTTATCCTGTAGTGGAATAGAAGTGGATAGTTCTTATGAATTATTATGTGTGGAGGTTACACTCAACAACCGAGCTAGGTTAATAATTGTCTCATTTTACCGACCTCCCGACGCAGCAGCATTAGTGGCAGAACAACTGAGAGAAAATCTGGTTCACATAAATTTTCTCGGCGTGTTATAGTCTTAGGTGGAGATTTCAATTTACCAGATATAGACTTTGACACTCAGATGTTTAGGACGGGTGGTACAGACAGAGCATCGAGTGACATTATACTGAGTGTACTATCCGAAAATTTCCTCGAGCAATTAATCAGAGAACCGACTCGTGAAGATAACATCTTGCACCTACTGATAACAAACAGACCTGAACTTTTCGACTCTGTAAGCGCAGAACAGGGAATTAGTGATCATAGGGCCGTTGCAGCATCCCTGAATATGGAAGTAAATAGGAATAAAAAAAAAGGGAGGAAGATTTATCTGTTTAGCAAGAGTAATAGAAGGCAGATTTCAGACTACCAAACAGATCAAAACGAAAATTTCTGTTCCGACACTGACAATGTTGAGTGTTTATGGAAAAAGTTCAAGGCATTCGTAAAATGCGTTTTAGACAGATACGTGCCGAGTAAAACTGTGAGGGACGGGAAAAACCCACCGTGGCTCAACAATAAAGTTAGGAAACTACTGCGAAAGCAAAGAGAGCTTCATTGCAAGTTTAAACGCAGCCAAAACCTCTCAGACAAACAGAAGCTAAACGATGTCAAAGTTATCGTAAGGAAGGCTATGCGTAAAGCGTTCAGTGAATTCGAAAGTAAAATTCTATGTACCGACTTGACAGAAAATCCTAGGAAGTTCTGGTCTTACGTTAAATCAGTAAGTGGCTCGAAACAGCATATCCAGACACTTCGGGATGATGATGGCATTGAAACAGAAGATGACACGCGTAAAGCTGAAATACTAAACACATTTTTCCAAAGCTGTTTCACAGAGGAAGACTGCACTGCAGTTCCTTCTCTAAATCCTCGCTCAAACGAAAAATTGGCTGACATCGAAATAAGTGTCCAAGGAACAGAAAAGCAACTGGAATCACTCAACAGAGGAAAGTCCACTGGACCTGACGGGATACCATTTTGATTCTACACAGAGTACGCGAAAGAGCTTGCCCCTCTTCTAACAGCCGTGTACCGCAAGTCTCTAGAGGAAATGGAAGGTTCTAAATGATTGGAAAAGAGCACAGGTAGTTGCAGTTTTCAAGAAGGATCGTCAAGCAGAAGCGCAGAACTATGGACCTATATCTCTGACGTCGATCTGTTTTAGAATTTTAGAACATGTTTTTTGCTCACGTACCACGTCGTTCCTGGAAACCCAGAATCTACTCTGTAGGAATCAACATGGATTCCGGAAACAGCGATCGTGTGAGACCCAACTCGCTTTATTTGTTCATGAGACCCAGAAAATATTAGATACAGGCTCTCAGGTAGATGCTATTTTTCTTGACTTCCGGAAGGCGTTCGATACAGTTCCGCACTGTCGCCTGATAAAGTAAGAGCCTACGGAATATCAGACCAGCTGTGTTGCTGGATTGAAGAGTTTTTAGGAAACAGATCACAGCATGTGTTCTCAATAGAGAGACGTCTGCAAACGTTAAGGTAACCTATGGCGTGCCACCGGGGAGTGTAATGGGACCATTGCTTTTCACAATATATATAAATGACCTAGTAGATACTGTCGGAAGTTCCATGTGGCTTTTCGCGGATGATGCTGTAGTATACAGAGAAGTTGCAGCATTAGAAAATTGCAGCAAAATGCAAGAATATCTGCAGCGGATAGGCACTTGATGCAGGGAGTGGCAACTGACCCTTAACATAGACAAATGTAATATATTGTGAATACATAGAAAGAAGGATCCTTTATTGTATGATTATATGATAGCGGAACAAACACTGGTAGCAGTTACTTCTATAAAATATCTGTGAGTATGCATGCGGAACGATTTGAAGTGGAATGATCATATAAAATTAATTGTTGGTAAGGCGGGTTCCAGGTTGAGATTCATTGGGAGAGTCCTTAGAAAACGTAGTCCATCAACAAAGGAGGTGGCTTACAAAACACTCGTTCGACCTGTACTTGAGTATTGCTCGTCAGTGTGGGATCCGTACCATGTCGGGTTGACGGAGGAGATAGAGAAGATCCAAAGAAGAGCTGCGCGTTTCGTCACAGGGTTATTTGGTAAGCGTGATAGCGTTACGGAGATATTTAGCAAACTGAAGTGGCAGACTCTGTAAGAGAGGCGCTCTGCATTGCGGTGTAGCTTGCTGTCCAGGTTTCGAGAGGGTGCGTTTCTGGATGAGGTATTGAATATATCGCTTCCCCCTACTTATACCTCCCGAGGAGATCACGAATGTAAAATTAGAGAGATTCGAGCGCGCACGGAGGCTTTCCGGCAGTCGGTCTCCCCGCGAACCATACGCGACTGGAACAGGAAAAGGAGGTAATGACAGTGGCACGTAAAGTGCCCTCCGCCACACACCGTTGGGTGGCTTGCATAGTATTAATGTAGATGTAGATGTAGATGTAGATTGACACGTAAGCTTCGCTTTGGAGCGCACATACTTCACATGCGATTTATTCATACAGTAGGCATGGGGGCGCAGAATTCATTTGAAGAACAACGAGATATGGTTTTTGTTTATGAACTAGCCGACGGAAATCCGCGTGAAGACGGTTGTATGAGGAACGGTACCCAGGAAGACGACACCCACATCCGTAAAAGTTTATAGCAATTCACCAGCGACTTGACGAAACAAGCTCGATAGCGGGATATCGTGGTGATCCTGGGAGACTTCGGCTCTCGAGCGCTTCTAGGAAGCACCTACGACAAGTACTCGGGCGGTTGGACAACACATGGGGTCAATTGTCGATTAGTCTTGGAGGTTTTGAGGGATGACGGCCAGCATCCATTTAGTCTCCACCCTGTTCAAGACCTAAATCCTGTAGCGGACTACGAACAAAGGCTACAGTTTTGCCGGTGGTTTCTGCGAAGTGTAGCGTGAGATCCCAACTTCCCCGCCATTGTGTTGTTTACCGAGCAGTGCACCTACCATCGGGAAGACCTTTACAACACTTGTAGTGTAACGACGTAAGTTTTGTATAAATGATTTTCTTTGGACGTATGACCATGTGCAGACTTCGTCACCTACGTCAGTTACAACACACTTCAAAATTGTTTAAACTCTTTTTAAATTGTCTCTGAATGGTTCTTGAGCGAAACTGCAAAACATCATTTGAGTCGTATGCGCAGAATTACGTCACTCAGTCCAACTGGTTTGCGCAAACTTTTTCAATTTAGATGTCGTTTGTTTCATCTCAGAAATTATATTAATGCAAGTGATCTGATTTAATAAATATTAGAACCACATTGAATAAACTTCATAAATAAATTCTCGGAACACGTATTTAAACTTTTGTAGCATCCACTAGTTTATTATCTTCCTACTTATAGACGTGAACCTGAGCCTTGACAAGATTGAACTGAACATTTACAACATGATTAAATTTTCTATGACGTCATTGTTGCACAAACATTAAAAATTCTTAATTTTTTTCAATTTTTAGAAGCAGGACGCAACAACTCGGTCTCAGGATCTTCTGTTGCTCTTTGGCTGTCGACCCGCGACTTATAGTGGCCAGCAATTTTCTCTCTGGTCCCGGCAGCGAAGATGCTGTCTCCGTTCGTTGCGCCGTCCTCTCCGTACATGAAACATAAAATTTAAATACAAAACTTCAGTCAATTCACAACCATTACAAATATTCCAAAAAATACATCAACAAAAAACTAAATTAAACTTATATTATCCTGCAAACTGGGCTGACACTGATGGATGGGTGACGCTTCAATTTCGCGTCCCTTTACACACTCGAAACGTTCATTCCTGAGCTAGGGGAAATCCTCACGTCACGTACGTCCTCGGACTCCAGAAACGATTTTCGCTTAACATTTGTTCAGGAATTGTGGGTGACCATATTACTGGGCCGATCCGTCTACTTCCTCGACGTACCGGGGCAGATTACCTTCGCTTTTTCCAAGATACTCTACCCGGCCTGCTGGAAGACGTTCCTCTCGAATACGGTTACGCATGTGGTTGAAGCATGATGGGGCGCACGCACGTAACAGTAGTGCTGTGCGCGGATATTTAAATGACCTCTTCGACGGTCGGTTAACTGGCAGAGGTGCTCGTATGACATGGCCCGGCGATCACCAGACCTCACACCACCAGACATTTTCCTGTGGGGATTCTTCAAGGTTCTAGTTCACCCACCCGGACGCGAACCACCTAGAAGGGAATAGGAATTAATGGACCGCATTCAACATGCCGCAGATCACATCAGGGCAATGCCAGAAATCTTTGAAAGAGTTCGGCAAAACACCGTTCGACTTTACCAAGCTTGTATTTCCGTCAGAGGGTCGCCAGTTCGAGCACCTGCTTGAAGTAAACAATGTCCTAGCTACAAAAATGGCTCTTTCCAGGGTCAACACAATTTGTAAAACTTTCTGTGGGCGAACTACAGCCGCTGACGGGTTTGTTCCCGAAACTTCGTATCATGAAACTACAGTGGATGTGTCGGAACCCCGGCGGATTCGCCCCCAGGTCCCCAGAGTGGAAGGCTGGAGCGCTCCCACCGAGCGTGTCTTGGATACATCACGATCTCCGGCAGGCAAAGTATTCACGATCATGTGTCGTCCAGAGCTCCCGGCAACAGGGTAATCCCACGGCCAATCGGAGGGCGTAGCGCCAAATTTCTATAGTTAAAATATAGTGCGTTGTCGACCTATACAACATTATTAATTTTGGTTCCTACTAGCATCAGCGGTACAGGGTTAAAATTTCGTGGCACAATTTTTCTCCACGCTGTATAGAAGGCGGTGAGCGATTAAATCAGGCAGTGTGAGTTTACAATGTGTCTGCGTCTCGGAAATCCTATCAAATCATGATCTTCTCTGTTCCAAGAATGTCTGCAGCAACCAATTCGGTTTTCTTGTACGTTTCAGGCATTGTTTCGAAACATCAGCAAGAACCTCACAAATTCTACTGGTTTGTACATAATTTGTAGGTAGTGGGATTATGCTCAAGAGACTTCTTAAGAAGTAGAAAACATTGGTGGGTGGTATGTCAAAGACATCTTCAAATGCCATTTTCAAAACTTGGGTGTGTTATTTCATGTTTGTCGCTGTCAGGAGAGTAAATGTGTTTTGTTACTGAATCGTTGTAGTTTTTCTGTATCTAGCATCCTGATAAACTCGTCCTAAAACGAAAAATTTAATTCTGGAAATCCTAGGTTCACATGAAAACATGGATCTAGTTAGAACTGTGGGACACATGAGTACCATTTCACCTATTTTAAAAATTGGTTGGTTTAAAATTTTTTTGGTAGTGAAAATGTGTTATCACAAAGGAAGACTATCTTTTAGTTTTAGCTTTCAAAAATACGCCAAATAAATTTTAACCTGGGAAGGATTAATCTGGTGGTAGCTTAGGACGTGCCAGCTCCACGTCTATAACCCTTTGATCCGATATATCCTTGTCTACGCAAATATCGCCTCGATATCTGTCGCCCCCCTCCTCCTCCCTTCATTCTACCAATTCCTGCAAATGTTCGAACGCCTTGTTTCCTCAATCGGCTTACCGACTCCCTCAAGAATCCTTTAGCAGTTCGTTTCTTTTCTCCATCTCCTCGCCCACAATGAACACTTCCGTATATTTTATAGTTACCGTAAACTCGGCTCTAAGAATCCCATTGCCACCTCCCTCCCCCTCCACCCATCATAAATCGTGGTGTGCTGCAGCGCACATATCAATACTTCCCATCCAAACTACAATCACACACTCTCCATATCCTCACACAGCTTAATTGTAACAGATTACCACTCCTTGACAACGAGATCCGACCTTACATCTCTCCCTCGTATCAGATTCTGCCCACTCTTCCCTATCTATTTCTGATCTCAAGCCCCCGCTCCCTCAGCATCCGTCTCTTTTATTTCCTCGAGCATGGCCGCGTGTCATCCTAATTATCCGTTTCCCGAATACCATGCTTTCCTGCCAACAATCCTCCAACGTCCTACGTCTTCCTATAAAACAACGTACCTGAACCAAGTTGCTCGACAAACCAATTAGGCCGAGCGCCCAATGCACCTTTCTCCTCCCCATTACTCTTCCCACAATCCGAGACTTCTCATCAAGTGGTTGTGAAGTGTGATTCAGTTAGTGTTTGTTTCAGTTTTTTTAAATGTCATATTACGTTTCGCTGTGAGTAATTTTAAATATGTACAATGAAAAGCTGTCCTTCATGTAATTTAACACATCTGCGTGCAGTTAATCCCTTTAAAAATTGTATGTCATCGTTATACCTATTAAGCTGTATTGTCTGAAGAACGGAGTAGTGCTCCATTGCTAATCCACGTTCACGTTTGGGTCGAGGGAATGAAATAGTAAAGAAAAAATCATAAAGCACGTAGCGGTCAACTCAGTGAGTGTTTATTCTGTACATGTCTATCAAATCATCGAATCCTCCCTTTGACAAATATGAAAAAAAACAGGAACAAGCACAACTTCATTTTGTCTGGAACCGCACTGTGCTAGAAAGCAATTAAAAATAGTTCATGTACTCTTGTAGCGACCAACAAAACCAGTAACTTTTTTATGGTTGCAAGTCAAATTCCGGAAATGTAAATCTCGTCACCAATATTCCCAGTCAATCTCGGTAGTGACGAAAATACATATACAGTTTGTTTAAAAGTCTTTGCATGAAATATCTAGGAGTGGCCGATCACTCCATTGGTAACAACTTGTGTTAGAGAGAAAATGTTCACTGACAATTCCCAGTGACGCTACGAATTCTTCTTTAGGATTACGTACCTCAGATCGTAAAAGCGAAACCCTTATACGATTACTTTGTTGTTCGTTTGTCTGTCTGTGCGTCCGACTGTTAAGGTCCTTTTTTCTCAGACACGGTTACAGCTATCAAGTTCACTTTTATGTCGCGTATTGAACGCTACACTCCCAAGGTGATGTAAAAAAGTTAAGCTTCCACGTGAGTGAAATAAAAAGATACGGCAGTTTTTTAATACTTGCAAACTCACTCATCAAAACTGACAGGGCACCTCCCGTTGACCGACAGTCACGAAATTTGGCAAGAAGCAACGTTTCACAGTAAAAGTAAGATAAAAAAATCCGAAAATTGTTAATTTGTAATTATGTCGCTTTTTTTGCCATTAGAAATTCACATTGACCTCATGATCTGAGAAAAATCTCAGAAACTATTCTACGGACTTTGACCTGGTTTCCAGCACGTGTATAACTGAAAACATTTCGTGCTAATTGGCTGAGCTGTGATGAAGTGAAATCCTCGCCCGACTTCCGCACCACGCCGGCTCACTCTCCTTATAAATATTCCTTGGCACTTCATGCTTACGAACCGTACAGAATGTGTAATGTTTCAAAGCACTCACAACTGGTGTACGGTTATACTTCTTTGTTTGGGACGAGGTTTTAATATCTCATAAGATATCCAGATAAGTGTTCCACAGAACAGTCAGACATTTACGTAACAACAATAACCCCTTGGAAGGCTGTACCGCTTTCTCCTCTGAATACTTCAGTCAAATCCTACAAGTAATCGTATAAGGAACGAAAGCAGACGAAGTCAAAACATCTGCATCTGCCAGTTAGGAAAGCATGTAAATATAGCTCCAAAATTAATAAATTAATTGAAAATTTACAATAGCGAATGCAAAATCACACAACAAATTTAAACTTAAAGCTCAAAATTAATACATTTTAGAAAGTCTTGTAATCCCCGTGGCAGATATCTTGCCCGTATCGGTATCGGCAGCAGGAAGAATGTCGCAATTCTTGGAATGGGTGAACAATGTAAATGGCTAATAAAGTTTACACAGAGTCTTCAGAACGCGAGTCCCACTGATACTTGTCCCGTTTCTGCTCATTATGGCACTACCAGTCGGACGGCGTAGGCATTCTTCCGCGTGCGTATGCAGTGTTGCCTATCATACGATCATGTGTATGAAACAGGTAAATTCAAAAAAATTAACAAAAATCGAAGGTCCTCATTCACTTCTAACATATTCACCTCTGGTTAGAGACACTCATTCTTAATTTTTTTAAATTCAATCTCTCAGTTTACTGGGATAGGTAGAGTGCAGTGCTCTGCAGAACTCTGCTAGTTCGGTGAAATCTCGTCTCGCACGGCAGATGGCTTCTAGAGGACGTCTACCATCGGCGGGAAGTGTCAGCAAACATTTTGCCTCCAACAAAAGTTGCTCCCCATGACATGGTCTATGACCGTCAGACGTATCACGCAAACACACCTTGTACATACGGGTTGTTTCGCAATTAACAGAGACATCTGACACGCTTGTAGATATAAGATTTTTTCTGTCATCTGTCTACTGACTGGTTTGATGCAACCTGACACGAATTCCTCTCCTGTGTCAACTCCTTCATCTCAGAGTTGCAGTTGAAAATCACATCCTAAATTTTTTGTTAGATGTATTCCAGTCTCTGTCTTCCACAACAAGTTTTTATTCACCATGTGTCCCCAACTACTATGGAAGTCATTCCCAGATGTCTTTTCATGTCCTGTCATCATGTCTCTCATTCTCGTACTTGTTTCTACTTGTATCTCTGGTCGCTGGTTCTGTAAACAAACTCTTCATTTCTTATCAGTCCACCAAATTTTAAACATCCTTTAGTAGCACTATATCTGAAAAGCTTAGATTCTCTTTTTTCCGGTGTTTCCACAGTTTATAATTCACGGCCATTCTATGCTTTGCACACCAAAGTATATTCTCGAAAATTTCTTCCTTCCACCTATAGCCAATGTTTGATACTAGCCGATATCTTTGGCGAAGAAAGCCCTCTTTCCTTATGATAAACTACTTTTTTTTATCGTCCCTGCATCGACATTATATGGTATTATGATTCCAAGAGAGTAGCATTCCTTCACTTCGTCTACGTTGTGGTCACCAATTTTGGTGTTACATTTATCGTTGGTTCTACTTCTGCCACTCGTCATTACTGTCGTCTTACTTCGGTTAACTCCGTAGTGTGTGCTCATTAAACTGTTGTTTTTTTTTTCGTTCAACAGGCGCTGCAATTATTCCTCACTGTCGCTGACGATAACACTGTCATCAGCGAAATTTATCTTTGACGCGCAATAACCCTGATATTTATTTCATTCGTGAACCTTTTTCTTACATCCTTCATTGCTTCTTCGATCTATAGATTGAATGGAACTCACAAAGATGAAATCCCTTTCTTGCACCTTGTTTAATCTGAGCGCTTCTTTCTTGTTCTTCCATTCTTCTTTTTCCCTGTTTGCTCTTATAAATATCTTGTATTAACCATCTTTTCCTGTAGTACACACTTATGTTTTCTAAGAATTTCAAACTTCTTGCACCAGTTTAGTCTCATGAAGGCTTTTTGTCGGACAAAAAATCCTATTAACGTGACTTGACTTTTCTTTAAGTCATGCACGTTATCAGGCGCCACGTTAGGAAAGTCTCTCTTTCACATTGGCCTTCCTTAAGGCCAAACAGATTGTAGCTAACAGAGCCTTAATTTTCTGTTTCATTCTCCTCTATACTGTTCTTCTCAGCAACTTGATTGACTGAACGTTAAGCTGATTGTGCGAGAGTTCTCGCACCTATCTGCCCCTGTTCTTTTCTGGACTGTTTGGATGATATTTTTGGGAAGTCTGATGATATGTCACCAAGCTCACAAGTTTTAGCAACCAACTTGATTTCTGAAGGAATGTTACCTACGTTTCTCTCCTTATTAAGTCCTCGAAAGCTCTTTTGAACTCTGACTGTAGTATTAGATCCTTAAGCGATGTACATCGATTTCCATTTCGTCTCCAACCATATCATCAGACTTCCTTCCCTCCGAGGAGGCGTTTTCTGTAAATCCCCTCTCCTCTGATTTTAAGAATGGAATTCAAAAAAAAAAAAAAAAAAAATGATTCAAATGGCTCTGAGCACTATGGGACTTAACATCTATGGTCTCAGTCCCCGAGAACTTAGAACTACTTAAACCTAACTAACCTAAGGACATCACACAACACCCAGTCATCACGAGGCAGAGAAAATCCCTGACCCTGCCGGGAATCGAATCCGGGAACCTGGGCGCGGGAAGCGAGAACACTACCGCACGACCACGAGCTGCAGACAGTGGAGTTCCAGACGCCTTTATTACAATTTCGAAAAAGTTTTCTTTGTCTATTCTGAATGTTGAATCAGTCCTCTTGACGACTATTTCTTTCTTGATTTATTTGATTTCCCCAAAGCCGTTTGACCTTGGCGTCTCTGGGCGTCCTATTTATTTCATTCTTAAGCGACTTAAATTGCTGTAACTCTGTTGCTGTATCTCTGTCTTTTTATGGACGTTTCTGTACTTTTCCTTTCGCGATTGACCGAAGTATATATTTTATTACACAAGGTTTATTACTTTCCTTGTACCTACATCTGTTTGTCCAACTACCGTGATTCCTCTGTTTAGTGTTGTCCGTTCCTTTTAAACCGAATGCATTTCGTTGTATTCACCATCTCAGTACCTACAGTCTCAGAGAATTTCAGATATTCCTCATCCATTTTCAGCACTTCAGTATATTTCTTTTACCCACACGGATTGTTTGGGATGATTTTCTTAAACTGAAGTCTTTTCTTGATCATCACTAACTAAAGTGTTTTCTCTGTATCCGATCGTGGATACGATATTGAATCGGAGGCAAAATAGAAGGAACAATACAAGCAGAAATGTTCCTCAAACAAGGGTCCACAAACTAGCCGTTCGTGAGATAATTTCCAACAAGTCCCCACGACCTGCTACTGACGTCAGTATCAAATACTGTAGTGGTTTTATCAAATGATACTAACAAGGGAGCCTCCCCATCGCACCCCCCTCAGATTTAGATATAAGTTGGCACAGTGGATAGGCCTTGAAAAACTGAACACAGATCAATCGAGAAGACAGGAAGAAGTTGTGTGGAACTATAAAAAAAATAAGCAAAATATACAAACTGAGTAGTCCACGCGCAAGATAGGCAACATCTAGGATAGTGTGAGCTCAGGAACGCTGTGGTCCCGTGGTTAGCGTCAGCAATTGCGGAGCAATAGGTCCTTTGTTCAAGTCATCCCTCGAGTGAAAAGTTTAATTTTTTATTTTCAGACAATTATTATCTGTCCGTCCGTCCGTCCGATGCGAGGTAACTGCGCTGTAGTATGGGGACGCTACACCTAAACAAACATCGAAACACACGACGTCAGTCGACTACAGCGCACGGAAGAGAGGAATCGGTTGATCTATGACCTTGCGATCAAATGTTTTCGGTTCCCATTGGAGAGGCACGTCCTTTAGTCTACTAATCGCACGGTTTTGCGGTGCGGTCGCAAAACACAGACACTAAACTTATTACAGTGAACAGAGACGTCAATGAACGAACGGACGGATCATAACTTTGCGAAAATAAAGAAAGTAAACTTTTCACTCGAGGGAAGACTTGAACCAAGGACTTCTCGTTCCACAGCTGCTTACGATAACCACGGGACCACGGCGCTCCGGAGCTCACACACTCCTTGATGTTGCCTATCTTGCGCGTGGGCTACTCAGTTTGTATATTTTGCTTACTTTTTTCATAGTTCCACACAACATCTCCCTGTTTTCTCGATTGATCTGTGATCAGTTTTTCAAGGCCTATCCACCGTACCAACTTATAACTAAATCTGAGGGGGGTGCGATGGGGAGGTTCCCTTGTAAGTCGTTGCGTCTGCCTGCGTGACGGGGTTGGATGAGACTGTGGTTTTCGATAATCGTAATTGGTTTTGACCTTTCTTGGGAATGAGAAGCTGCCCTCCCACACCCTCACGGGAACCTTCTTCTTAGTTTACTTTTTGCCACAGAAGTTTCACCTTAATTTATTGAACCATCTTAAACAGCGGTACGTGATAGTTTTGTTTCACATGAATACTTGCGGTTCTACTGGTGAAGCCGTTTTTTTCCCTCTTAAATCACTAACAATCTTTTCACCGAGCTTAAAAACTGTAAGTAACTGGAAACTCCTACGGTTTCTAGAATCCCATACCAATATAACGAATGTGGTAAACACAGGAATGGACGGGGAAATGCCAGTTGCTACACAATAACTTCCAGCTGCATCAACAAAACTTTCAAGTTGACAGTGAAGCAGAGAGTAGTCGAAGAATGAACCACCATACCGTTCAGGACACATAATTAGGATTACTGACGGATCGAAAACTTGAGAAGGCACAAGGTCTGTGTGTATGGGGTACAGTCTAGATTAGAGAGCACAGTCTCTGCAGGACACGGTATTCCAACCGGAAGTGTTTGCTATCACTGTAGGCGCAGAGGAGAATCTACGTTGAAGACCTCAAGGATCAGACAGCCCCTAGAAAAAGATCAAAGATTGTTGCAGAGTGCCATGAAGCCCTTATGAAGCTGGGCAAAAGCAAGAACGTGAACCTTCTGTGGGTTCCTTGTCACTCAAGAAATAGTGCCAGTGAATAAGCTGATAGGCTGTCCAGGACAGAAACGTCGAGTCTATTTGCTGGACTGCAACTTGTCTAACCGACACTAAGGCGACGATAAAATCAAAACAACGTAACTGTATCTGTAGAAAGAAAGCATAACATAAGATCAAAATCAGAAAACGAAGATATGGTAAGCTAATATGACGGAGTAACGTTTTAAGAGAACTTCCGCAGTCCTGAGCTTCAAAAGCATACATTAAATTCGTAGCAGGACTAATAACTGTCCATGGTAACTTTAAGAAACATATGCACACAATAGATATAGAAGAAAAAACCGAATGAAGCCCCAGAAACAAACTCGCACGTGTTGACTATTCGCGATGAAACCACAATCCACTTAATCTTCCAGTGTGAATCGTTGGAGGCCAAATGACACAGAAGATTGGGGTTTATTAATTTCTGAAGAAATTACATTAACAAAGAGTTTGTAAAATGTGTTCTATCGCTCTTTAAAAATACTTTCTGGCTTCTCTAGAACTAGAGAGAGTGAAACCAGCCGGGGCCGGAGTGGCCGTGCGGTTCTAGGCTCAACAGTCTGCAGCCGAGCGACCGCTCCGGTCACAGTTTCGAATCCTGCATCGGGCATGGATGTGTGTGATGTCCTTAGGTTAGTTAGGTTTAATTAGTTCTAAGTTCTAGGCGACTGATGACCTCAGAAGTTAAGTCGCATAGTGCTCACAGCCATTTGAGTGAAACCACACAATTAATTCATAATCGGTAAGGTCAATGGCTGGCTAAGACCGCTTTCGTTTTGTCTCACTGCGCAAGTCATATCAAATCTAGTATTAAAAGCAAATGATGACTCACAGGCTAATTACTCGTATAATGAAGATGTTTAGGAAAAGTTGCCTGACGATGTCAAAACTGGGGTAAGCAAGTCACTTGCTTTTGACGGCAGTGGCTCTATAATACATGTTCTTCATTCTAACGAGAAATGTAGCGATATGATTCACTTGCTCAGTAACATCATTAAGAGCGTCAGAGGCAGCCCAAAGGTACTAAGTTGATGTACGTTTACATGGCCGCGTGGCTCAATTTGATATTGCATTGCAGGGCCAGTTTGTTATTTCCGAGTTGTCTTATATTACAGTAGTGTATTAGCAGGTCTGCACGCTGCATCACTAAGATATGAAAGTCTGCGGCCGCCTCGTTAACACGTTTAATGGGCGGTGAATCATCACTGTGTTCTGACAGCTTGAGCGCCACGCTCTTTTGCCACAACATCATTTTATTTTGTTCCATAAGTTAGATAAAAGACAACGTAAGAGATATAGGTATTATGAAAGAAAGGCGCGATCAGCGAATGCACTGCTCTCGCATTTGATGTAGGTCAACATGTGAAAAACTCTGATAACAATATCATCTATCGGTGACCGTAAGGGTAAAAGAAGAGAAATAAAGTTAGCGTATCACAGACTTTTCTTATTATTTCTCGAAATATAAATTATTCAAATGAATTTTCTATAGGAAATTTTCCTGTTTTTATCCATCCCCATTACATGCGGCTAGTAACATGCTGTGGAACTTACAGCAGTAATAGCTGGCTCCAGAGGGTCCATAAATAACGTGGTAACAATGAGACACTTTAGGTCATTTGGTGGTCTCTCATAAGAGAAAGGCCGTTCGCTTAGGTGCTCCATTAATAACCTTTACGTCGTCTGCAGTGGTGTGGAGAAACTGGTTGCAACATTAGTATATGAAACCGCTATCTGTCCTCGTAATTATTTTTGATGCTCATTACCCTCCTGATGCTCGTTATACGCAATGAAAACTTTTAACGACACTCATGTGAGCTCTTTCCCGGTCTGTGTGTTCCTTTTTCCTCACATAGGTGTCCCAGAACAGAGCCGGCGGTGAGAAGTTTTTGGAATTGTAAACTTCACTGAATGAGCCGGACATCACTTACTACCTTCCTCTCATACTTAATATTTACCATTGACTTCTGGAGAGCCATATGTTAAACAGAAGCTACCATTCAATGTGTTCTTCCTTTCTCGCTAGAGTGAAAAATTATGTCGCTTCAACATTGGTCTATGCAGTTGGTGTCAATATTTAATTCGTTACAGGTATTACCGCCCCACTAATCTTTTCACCGTCACTCATTTGCATACGTAAATTTCACAGTGGCTCACGTCAAATTAAGATGTTTGTCAGCTATTCTTACTAATCATGAGAAGACAGCACCAACTTCTATCCTTGTTGAAAGTGCCGCTTGCTAAATGTGAATGTTATGGTGAAATTTAATTGTAAGAAAATCAGGTAATGGTCCTACGTGTGTACGTACAACAGAGACCAACGATACCACAAAATAACCTCAATAGATCTAAGCAGGTGACTTCACCAAAAGTTTCCGCCATCACGTAAAATTTTTTTTCGTCAACTTATATTAAAAAAATGGCCTTGTGAAAGGCATGTTTGGAAAAAATCCTGTTGGTATGCAGTCGCGTTATAGCGATATAGTTTCAGCTACCGTGGAATTGCGCTGGGACTTGTTGATCCACAAACATTCTCTAGTCACCTCTATCCACAGGAGCAACGAATATCTGTTAAAAGAGAGAAGTAAAGGGATTTCTTACTGCGAGGCACAGTCTTTGACCAGAGCCTGTCAATCAGAGTGCCACGAGTGCATCTTCAGCTGGTTCCACCACGCTGTTTGAAATACAATGGCATCCTCGTCTCGTACTTCGACATGATCAGCGCACTATAGCAGCAGCATTTAAATTCTTATCTCGTGTATTTGATGAATAAGCATTTTACCAGCAACCTTCCGCATAGTGGTGAGATTGCACCAGGCAGTGGGCACTCCAGCGGCATTCATATGATCCAGAACTTTGATAATATTGAAGTTAAATAAAACCGTATTCTTTGTGCTTTAGCTTTTGATGTGGAGTTGTGATACATAATGCTGGGTCTTTATTCCGTCTTCAAATGCTTCAGAACGCTTGATGTTTGGAATCTATCACTGTGTTAATCATCTGTAAATTCAAGTGACTTACAGACAGCTTCTCTTACTCACGAGTATATTTCTATACGACTTGAGTTACTTTTTTGTAATTCTGTGACATGGTGTTCGGAAGGGATCTCAAATGACCTGATTCGATGTCTATTCATAGCCATAACCGTTAATTTCCCTGAGTATTATAATGAGTTCCTACCACATTTAGACTTTACGAATTCATTGTATTATCCTTTTTCTTCGATTTACCATTTTAATATCTGCACTTCAGCCTCCGAGTTTGATCACTCACAATTAGATTGACGGGAAACGTGCTCCATTCACTTAAGTTACATTTTGTTCAGGGGTTACATTGCACATTAGTGCCATTCTGGAATTAATTTTGGTATGGAATTTCAGCAGCCCACGTAAGGTGCCACTGATGGAGGTCTTCGGGATATGCGGCTGCGGTTTGGACGTTATTGTAAAGTATTCCTTCCATCACATTAGCTCTCTGTTTTGATAACTTGAATACAACGTCTTAATGTTCCACAGTAATATTTACTAGTTCGTTATGAAGCGGTTTCCGGCTTCTTAGGCCATCATCAGAAGACGAAAGCCGGTTCATAACGAACTAATACATATTACTGTGGAACATTAACCGTTGTATTCAAATTATTAATATGTCTACGTTCCTCCAAGAACCGACAGAGTGTTCCATAAATAGTGTCTCTGTCTTGAGGTTATTAAGTAGCGTAGGCGACAGAAGACGACAGAACATCCTCACACAAAATAGACCTGTAAGGTACTATTTATTACACTCCGGGGCTACTACTGCTGAGCTTTCTGTAATCTTTGCCATCTCCTGATTTAATTTCGATACCGTTATGAAAGAGTTATATTCACTGTTTGGGAGTGTATTTCATGGCATACAGCGTGTTGATTTCATAGTTTTGTAAGAACATTCAGATACAATTGTGAAAGGAGTAGCAGCTTACACTGAAGAAAACAAGATGCACTAAGATTTGCAGAAGTTATACATATATATCATTACTCTGCAATTAATAGTTAAGTGACTGCCAGAAGGTTCACTGAATAAGTTTCAAGCTATTTCTTTACCGTTCCACTCTCGAACAGGGCATGGGAAAAACGAACACTTGGGGACTTCCGTGAGGGCTTTCATTTTTCTTATTTTATAATGACGATCACTTCTCACTACGTAGGTTGATGCCAGCAAAATATTTTCACATTCGGAGGAGAACGATGATGGTTGAAATTTTATGAGAAGATCGTATGGCAACGAAACGGCTTTGTTTTAATGACTGCCATCCCAAATCGGTATCATATCTGTGGCTCTCTCTTCCCTGTTCCGAGATAATTCAAAACGGGCTGCCCTTCTGTGAACTTTATCGATGTCCTCCGTCAATCCTATTTGATGCTGACCCTACAATGCGCACCATAGCTTCAGAAGAAGACGGACAGAATGGCTACACTAGCAGTCTCTTTAGTATACTTGTTGCGTTTTCTAAGTGTTCTGCCAATACATTGCAATTTGATGCACTTTCCTCACAACATTATCTGCGTGATCATTCTCGTGATTAATGTTGGCAGTGGTTGTCCACACCGTTCCAATGATTCTCCAAATTGATGGAGGTTCATCAATGACCATTGTCGATTAGGAAACATCTTTCCCTGGGGTCCTTCTACTTCAGCTATTCTCCAAACAAATCAAGCGATGTAGCAACGACACCATCGAGATGAAAGATCAGTTCAATGCAAAAAAAAACATTACCAGGCAACGTCATTCACAGCATGGCTCCTCACGGTTGATGCTACATTCTGGGATTAGATCTCCTAAATACCCCAGGCTGGTTCTACCAACAGAATCCAGCCATTTGTGGAGAGCGCATACCTGCAGGATCTTTAGCTAATATGAATAAGTATTTTCCCCTTCCCTTTATGGGTGTCACAGGATTGAGGTGCATGTCAAGTTCCTTTCCTAGAATGCGTCCTGAGTTCCTAAAGTGGCAGGATGAAGTCCCCAACAGTCGGTGAGCCAGTCCCATAGTCACCGTGAAAAAAGCGAGGGGTACCCTCAGGATTTGTAGAGACTTTAAAACCAATGCCCAGTCTGTCATTGATGCCTACCGAATGTCTAAAGTAGGAGACATCATGGTGCGCCTCGCCAGTGACAAGCTCTATACAAAAATTGATGAATATCTCAAATTCTCTCTAGATGAGGTACAAAAAAGAATTTGTCCATCAACGCGCCATTTACACTTTACTGGTATAATCGCCTGGCACATCAATTACATTTCAGTGCTACTTGGAACATCTCATGCGAGATGTGTTGGGGACGGCCAACTAATTATACGATGTTCTTGTTCTGGGCAATTATGCTCAATATTTAGCCGCCATCCTAGGTTCCTTATTTGACGTATTCCAGTGGCCCATCTCAAGTGTGACAAAGACAAATATTCCTTTTTTGTACCAGATGTAGAATATTTGGGATATCAGTTAAGCACATCGAGGATAAGGTCAACACAGTATTACATCCAGGCTGTTGAGAAACTTCTGGCCCGCAACAACACCCAAAAGGTAAAATTTGTGCTTGGACAACTCAGCTACTATGTAAAATTCATTCGTCGAGTGGCAGATATCTCCGGACTACTCCATCATCTACTCCAGAAAACTGTTACAGGACTTGGACTCCTAGCTGCGACAAGGATTCTGGAATCTCAAATAAGCTCGTCTTTGCCTAGCATGTGTCACAATCTATGAGCCTCCTAAGCCCTCAGTTGTGACAGCAGATACGTCAGAGTATGGTTTATTGGTTGTCCTTTCCCATGAGGTTGAAGGATGGAAATGCCATATTGGGTTTTTCTGCAATATATTAACTCGCACAACATAATTACAATCAAATAGAGGAGGAGGTTCTTAATAACTTTAATGATTACGCATGCAGCAAACATTTTACTCTATTAAATGGGCATAAACGTCGTTTTCCACTTTTCAATGCCAGTTCTCACATTCAAAAAAGAACAGCTTGATGTCTCCAGCGATGGGGGTTGTTCATGTCGGGGTACAACTATGACATATAGTGTAGGTTCATGGTGCAACATTCCAATGCTGACATCCTCTGGAAACAGGCCATTGAACAAAACCTGCAGCTCGATTCGCTGTCAGATATGCGCTTCCACACTTACCAAAGCAGGACAAGTAAGAGCCCCTTCGATTCTGCAGTCATTATCTGTCGAGCTTTAAATGACCCTGGCATTCGAAATGCAATTCCGTTAGTAGACCATGATTGGCCAGGTAATGTTATCATCGTAGTGGAAAGCCAGTTAGTATCACCGAAACGAACTATTAACTTCAGTGGTGTTCTATCGGTTCAGGGTAACAACGGTCGCATCTGAGAGGTGATTCCTCAAACCCTTAGGCAACGCTTCATGAAGGTCCTCCCTGAGGATCATAGGTGAACACTCCTGACCAAATGATTGGTTCACCAATATATATACTTGAGATGTATGAACAACTACATTGCTAAAATTGCGCCGGCCGGTGTGGCCGAGCGGTTCTAGGCGCTTCAGTCTGGAACCACGTGACTGCTACGGTCGCAGGTTCGAATCCTGCCTCGGGCATGGATGAGTGTGATGTCCTTAGGTTAGTTAGGTTTAAGTAGTTCTACGTTCTAGGGGACTGATGACAGACCTGAAGTCCCAAAGTGTTCAGAGCCTTTTGAACCATTACTAAAATAGTTGCAACTTGCACTGCTTCTCACAGTAGACAGGCAGTTCCATTTTGGCGATAGTTTCGCCGGTGAGACATATAATCACCGTGGTCTCATCTCCACTTAGACTTTGCGGATCCTTTTTGGCGTCGTTCATAGACATTGATACGGGAACTGGTTTTCCACATGTGTCCCGAATGTCTTCTAGATCCTCAACAAAATCAACCAAACACTGACTCAGATTTTTTTTTTTTTTTTCTTTTTCCATGAGGACCTCCCAGAAACCACCGTAACAGATAAAGGCCCCCATTTCACATGTGCTGAATTTGGCACTTTTGTCAAAAAATGGCATCACCTGGATGCATGGGGCACCCTTCCATCCCCTTTCGTGGGACTTTCCATCCAGCACGCACAGGTTTTAAAGTGGTTTGCCAGCACATTCAAGACACAAATAGCCACATCAGCACGTCATGTTAGATGAGGCACTTGTTCTTCGTAGCGCTCCTCCCCAACAGATGGGTCTAGTCCAGATGAAAAACTGCATGACAGCTGTACCAGTCACAGTCCTCGATTACTCATCTGACTGCCTCCCTTACTGGCGACCAAGCTGCCACTCGTGATCCCTACAAGATGAGGCCTGGGTGCTCACCTTCTTGAACGCCCTCCAGTACTGGGTGCCAGAGATCTGAATACATTTGTTAGGTTGGGCAACGGTCGAAATGTAGCTCTAACATAACTCCAGAAGCAGCAAACGAAACCAGGTGCACCTCACAACGCACTGACCCTTTGGACTGGAATTCCTCCACATGTTTTGTTCCAGAGCCAGACACCTTGACAGCTGGACCATAGACAAAGGACAACGACACACAGCCGTCTCCAGAAGCTGCCGAGGTCAGTCCTCATATGATCTGGCCAACCACATCACAGCAGACGTCGAGGTTTGCTGGTTATGCAGATTGCAAACACGGAGACCATCACTTCGTGGGACTTTGACATGTGTCACACACACACACACACACACACACACACACACACACACACCTCCATCGAGAAGGGGGATGCAATGTCGAGGCGGTTCACCCTCTCAGATAAGAACCATTCATTAACCAGCGTGACGTCAGTGGCCCATGAAGCAAGGCCACAGGGGCCACTGTAGCATACGACAGCAGAAAGGTGTCATTGACCCTTTGGTCTGTAGGTGGCAGCATGATCGCTGAAAGGGTTCGCTGGTCTTACAGACCTATTTGCCTCCCTGTTCAAATGGTTCAAATGGCTCTGAGCACTATGGGACTTAACAGCTGTGGTCATCAGTCCCCTAGAACTCAGAACTCCTTAAACCTAACTAACCTAAGGACATCACACACATCCATGCCCGAGGCAGGATTCGAACCTGCGACCGTAGCAGTCGCACTGCCTCCCTGTTGTCACGTGGCTGCAAATAGACCCGACTCTATACCTTGGCCCATTTACAGTATCTAGGCTGTCGCCTGGGCTCCGCCAGGACATTCCTAACGAGCTCCCTGGGTGAGGGTTCGAGCGCAAAAGCGGTTCATCAATCGCAATCTCCCTCAGGAACCATCGGATCTTCGCTGCCGTATTCCATCCAGCAACCATTGCTACGTGGAGATGCCAGTGTCAGCGTCATCAGCAAGGTTCGCCGAAATATGGCCTCAACACTGTGGTCATGTGTGGTATCTGGTATTAGCCATCACATTACTTCGTCTCATTAACTTTAAATTTTAGAGTGAAACCAGAAATTAACTTTGGTAATTTCTTGGGTTCATTAGCTCAATAAACGTTATTGTCTCATTCAAGTGTAACTCTGACTTAACCAAGTACTATCATGTTGAAAAGTACTTCACGGAAGAGAATTCAATTCATGTGTTTACTAATAAAATTGTTCTGCATTGTTCATCTGCACTCTGTTCTTAATGTGCCTCCAGCGGTGCAGTATGTATCAGGCTGTATAGTGTGATTCAAATGACTGAATACGATGTTGCATGTTGTAACTTTTGTTTAGACTAAAAATTTATTTTAAATTAGGAAAAAGCAAGAGCCGTTATATCCAGGAATTTCCATTATTGTTACACCAACGAAAAATTTGAATTTCTTGTAACTGGTTAAATCTATTTTAAGAAAAAGTCCTAGTGAAAACACTTGTGACTATAATTTAGGTGGTGACAACAGTTAACCGTAGAAAGGGTACGGAAAAAGGACTCATGTGTGTCTGAGGAAACCGATCTATTTGTACTGCAATAGGAATTAGTGAAATTGAGGATGTGAACGTATTTTGAACTCTGAGTGTAATAAAGATCGCCTTATACAACATCGTCCGTGCAATGCACATGATTATACAGCTTGAATAACATGAAACGACCCTGGACTTTACTTAGATAGAAAAGAATTTAGTCTCTGAATAGCGAATGAGCATTTATCTCAGCACTTTGTGAAAGCTGACGTATGACTGTGGACTCTCAACAACTACTTCAAAGGTAGAACATTAAAAATCCAGAATAAAGATAATACTATGGCAGGAGTGACACAGAAAATTCACTGAGACACTAAAAGGTAAGGTGAATTAGATATACAGTGATAAGTATTATGTGTAATTACGCTATACAATGCCCGTCGATATTAAGGATTTTATTGCAGCTTGTATTCATGGGCATTATATCGTGTAATTCTATATCAAACTTATTACTATATTCCTATTTCATCTAACTCTTTTAGCGAATCACTGATATTTCTTCGTCACCACTGTCATATTATTATCTTTATTCTAGATTTTAACGTTTTGCCTTTGAAGCGGTTGCTGGGTCCTGAAACTTACTTACACCTCTGGCTAAGTATCACGTTGGATGAATGTGTCTAACAGGCTTTTGTGCGCAGATGACCCCCTTTAATGGGTTAACCACTACAAGTATATACCGCAGACAGTGGGGTTGAACTTAATGAATGAAAGATTGTCTCTCTTCACTTATACAATGAGCTAACTATGGGGCACTATAGTGTGTAGTCTCGCCGTCTACTAGGTTTCTGTTGTGCCAGCATATTGCAAATTAATGTTACTGTGCTATTAATTTGTCTTGCATCTGTCTGGATTGGCTAGATAAGTTTCTGTAATACGATTTAGGTTGTAGTTTTAATGATATGTTCTCTTTGCTGATTTATTGTTTTATCTATGCGTTGTTTATCCTCTTTCTTTTTCTAGAAAATATTTTGGCTTTCACCTGCTTAAAAATATATAACTGTATACCAGTTACCACATTTTATTAATATTACGTATTTATAGCTCCAGATGACGATGATATGAATACACAAGCGACCTCTAGCGACGCTAAATGTCAACATGTTCTGTAGTAACTTTCGCGGTGTGTCTGTTAATCGGAGCTGTCGTATCCTGTATGTACTCTGTGACTTGATGGAAAAAAGTTTGCGGTTGCCTACGTTATCATGACTGTATCCAAGCAAGCTCCTCTTCGTCCGAAACAAATCAACGGGCACGGCCGTCTCCAAAAATATAGAATACGCGTGGAGATTGTCTGTGTGGAAAATCTTTAAGGGCAACCACCCAAACTTCTGCAGCGAAATGGAAACAATATTTGCAACATGGTGACGTGATCACACTTAGGCACGAGATCATTGATGTGTAGACAACTGGAAACATTTTTGCTTGAAGGCACTGACCGTCTTGTCTCACAGTGGGATAAATGTGCTAAAGGTTACGTCGATTACTTTCGAAATTATGAACAGTTTACTTACTTCTTTTCCATCTATCTCGTTTACGTTCCACTGCTCTTCGTATCTTCAACTGGTTTTAGGGCATCGGTGACTAACCAACTTCAGAAAATAGCTGCGTTAATATCTACAGGATTATAGAATTCCAATTGAAATTGTTAACACAGTCAACTCAGATGTGAAAATAAGCCGGCCGCTGTGGCGAAGAGGTTCTAGGCACTCCAGTTCGGAACCACGCTGCTGCTGCGGTTGCAGGTTCGAATCCTGCCTCTGGCATGTCTGTGTGTGATGTCGTTAGGTTAGTTAGGTTTAAGTAGTTCAAAGTCTAGGGGACTGATGACCTCAGATGTTAAGTCCCATAGCGCTTAGAGCCATTTTGTGAAACTGGAACATTAAAATAACACCTACACGGTGCGAATTTAGACATGTCTTTATTCAAGGAGTTGTGACGCAGAAAACCACCAATGTCGGGTGGTACACTGCAGCTTGATGTATAAGAATGGAAAGTGGCACTTCCGTTTCATTCAAGCAAATCACGTAACGCACAACACAATCAGTTCTAACTTCAAACAGAGTAATTTCAATGGTATTAGAGGAAATTTTGTTAGGCAACATTTTTGTACACGTGGGTAGTAGTGAACCACGAGAAAGAAGCACAGTTTTCGACGACGGGATAGCCATCTTGTTTATCGGGTCTCTTGTTACCATACGGGGAGATTTTTAATTGTATTCTGAATGCTCTGGTACTGATCTCCACTTCGAATGTTTCCAAGTATTTTTACCCTTGCGTAAACTTCCAATAAGATGCACACGATTTTACTGACACAAATAATGAACTCTAAAGCATACTCAGCAGGTTCTCTGTGCACAATGATTTTCTTTACAAACTAAAATTACCAGCAGCGAAATATGGCCACTTAGTTTCTCCGACCTCAATGCGTAACACCATACAGCTCTGAATTCCACACGACAAAATACTTTCTAGGAAGGCGCTTGTGGCAGATGAATGCCACCTTGTTAGAAGAGGCTTCTCCGACTTACGCAGTCGACGATTCTTGGAATAAATGTATCCGACGGTTTCCAACGCATATAGATCGGCCGATATCAAACCTACAGAAATATTTCGCAAAAGAAAAATCTTACTGGAGGTGATAAATATAAGAGTTTTGTTTCACACCACTGGAAGACCTGTACAAGGACGAAATGAACATAACAGGAAATATTCAAAGGATTAAACGTACGAAAGCAAAAAGAACAGCGCGAGACACGTAATCCTTGGAAGGCATCCAAGTAAGGGCACGTAATCCAAGTGTTATTCCTAATGAACCGACCTCAATATACCACTTTATTCGCGGAACTAAAAGAGATAAGCAGAGGGTAATTACCGAACGCGCGGTCCCGCAGAATAGCACATGCAACATCCAGGCCGCTATCTGGAACTGAATTGTGAACGATTTTACTGCGCTTTGAACAGAACTGGAAACTAGTGGCATGCACAATGTAGCGTATTAGGAAACACAGAATCAGCGGCTACCCCGACAGACTACGCCAAAATAATAGAAAATATAACGACTCCGGAAATAGAAAAACTAATTTTCCACAGGCGGCTCGCATAGACGGTCTGCCAGTTTAATTTTACGTTTATTGCTGGCACATCTTTGGTGACAATTTACAAAAATGTACAACGAATTACTCTGCGACCAATTTTTCCTCAGCAGTTGACGGAAGGTTTAATTTCGCTTATATATAAAAACCTCGTTGAACCATTTTGTTGCAGTACTGTTGTCAAGACTCGCAGTTAAATTCAGATTTGCATTTAATCACTTGCGTAATGAGTAAGCGGATAAAACCCATACTACCATAATCGAATAGCCATTATCAGGCCAATGCTCTAACCGGGCGCTCAGTGACGAGTACGTTACCATACTCACGTTGCTAATGCACCTGCGAGACCGATATAGCCCCAATACTTCTCAATTTCTATAAGGTTTATCTATATGGTAAACAAAATTTGTAATTCAGACTAGTGAAATGTACACTGAGATGACAAAAGTAAGGGAATAAGTTCTTATAACATATAGGACCTCCTTTTGCCGTGTTTAGTGCAGCAACGCGACGTGGCATTGACCCAAAAAGTTATGGAAGTCCCCTGCAGAACTATTGAGCATTGCTGCTTCTACAGGTGTCCATAATTGCGAAAGTATTGATGGAGGAGGATTTTGTAAATGAACTGAACTCTCGATTATGTCCCATAAATGGTCGATGAGATTCATATCGAGTGATCAGGGCGGCGAAGCCACTCGCTCGAACTCTCCACAATGTTCTTAAAACCAATCGTGTAAATTTTTGGACAACATGCTTGTGGAGATGAAGCAGCGATTAGTATGATTAATCAATTATTCAAAAACAATCTTAATCGCATTTATTATTATTATACCGCCAACCGGTTTCAACCTGACGTAGGGGTGATCTTCTTGGCTTTTACACCACTGGTCGACTGCTGGTGGCGTCACTCCTGTCTACATAACGGCAGGAATCTAGACAGGAGTGACACCACCAGCAGTCGACCAATGGTGTAAACGCCCAGAAGATGACACCTACGTCAGGTTGAAACCGGTTGGTGGTATAATAATAATAAATGCGATTAAGACTGCTTTTGAATAATTGATTAATCATGTAAATGTTGTAGCCCAGTGACATGGAGCATCGTTGCTTGGGAACATGAAGTCCGCGAATGACTGCAGATAGTCTCCAAGCAGCCGAACATAACCATTCGAGTCAATGATGGGTTCGGTTGGCCCAAAGTATCCACTACATTCTACGTAAACACAGCCCACACCATTATGGAACCACAATCAGTTTGCACAGTGCCTTGTTGGCAAGTTGGGTCCATGGACTCATTGTGTCTGGCGAGAATCGAACCGTACCATCTGCTCCTACCAACTGAAATCGGAACTCCTCTGACCAGGCCATGGTTGTCCAATCGTCTAAGATCCAACCGATTTGGCCACATGCTCAGCAGAGGCGCTGCAGGCGATGTCGTGCTGTTAGCAAATACACTCGCGTCAGCTGCAGTAGCCCATTAGCGCCAGATTAAAAAAAAAGAAAAAATGGTTCAAATGGGTCTGAGAACTGTGGGACTCAACTTCTGAGGTCATCAGTCCCCTACAACTTAGAACTACCTAAACCTAACCAACCTAAGGACATGACACTCATCCATGCCCGAGGCAGGATTCGAACCTGCCACCGTAGCGGTCACGCGGTTGCAGACAGTAGCGCCTAGAACCATTCGGCCACCCTGGCAGGCGCCAGACTTCGCTGCAGTATTTTAACAGGTACGTTTTCCATACATCCCAAATTGATTTCTGCGGTTATTCCACGCAGTCTTCCTTATGTGTTAACGCTGACATCACTACGCAAACGCCGGCGCTCTTGGTCGTTAAGTGAAGGTCTCGGGCACTGTGTTGTCCTTGGTGAGGTGTAATGGCTGATATTTGATAGTTTCGGCTCGCTGTGGAACTCGGGATAGTGAATTCACTAACGATTTCCGGAATGGAATGTCCCATGCGTCTGCCGGCCGGAGTGGCCATGCGGTTATAGGCGCTAGAGTATGGAACCGAGCGACCGCAGATTCGAATCCTGCCTCGGGCATGGATGTGTGTGATGTCCTTAGGTTAGTTAGGTTTAATTAGTTTTAAGTTCTAGGCGACTGATGACCTCAGAAGTTAAGTCGCATAGTGCTCAGAGCCATATTGTCCCATGCGTCTAGCTACAACTACCGTTCCGCGTTCAAGGTGTGATAATTCCAGTCGTGCGGCCATAATCACGTCGGAATTTTTTTTTCACATGAAGCACCTGAGTACAAATGACAACCCCGCCGGTGCACTGCCCTTTTATACATCGTGTACACGAGATGGCTTTACCCGTGGTCTAGGGGTAGCGTCTTTGATTCATAATCAAAAACGTCTTCGGGCCCGGGTTCGATCCCCGCCACTGCCTAAATTTTGATAAATAATCAGCATTGGCGGCCGAACACTTCCGGCATAAGAAGTCAGCCTCATTGTGCCAACGGCTTTGTCAAAGAGGCCGGAGGAGCGGATAGAGGTTCAGGGCACTCTCTTGTCCCAGGGGTGGGAAATTGCCCCTAAAGGCGGAAGAATCAGCAATGATCAACGACATGAGGATGCAGAAGGCAATGGAAACCACTGCATTAAAGACACGTAACGTGTATCCACAGGACATGTGGCCTGTAATTGAAGTAGTGTCATGATGATCTCTCCATTGACAAAAGATTCCGGAATAGTCCCCCATTCGGATCTCCGGGAGGGGACTGCCAAGGGGGAGGATACCATGAGAAAAAGATTGAATAATCAACGAAAGGATAACGTTCTACGAGTCGGGGCGTGGAATGTCAGAAGCTTGAACTTGGTAGGGAAACTAGAAAATCTGAAAAGGGAAATGCAAAGGCTCAATATAGATATAGTAGGGGTCAGTGAAGTGAAGTGGAAGGAAGACAAAGATTTCTGGTCAGATGAGTATCGGGTAATATCAACAGCAGCAGAAAATGGTATAACAGGTGTAGGATTCGTTATGAATAGGAAGGTAGGGCAGAGGGTGTGTTACTGTGAACAGTTCAGTGATCGGGTTGTTCTAATCAGAACAGCAGACCAACGATAGTTCAGGTATAGATGCCGACGTCGCAAGCTGAAGATGAACAGATAGAGAAAGTGTATGAGGATATTGAAAGGGTAATGCAGTATGTAAAGGGGGACGAAAATCTAATAGTCATGGGCGACTGGAATGCAGTTGTAGGGGAAGGAGTAGAAGGAATGGTTACAGGAGAATAAGGGCTTGGGAAGACGAATGAAAGAGGAGAAAGATTAATTGAGTTCTGTAAGAAGTTTCAGCTAGTAATAGCGAATACCCTGTTCAAGAATCACAAGAGGAGGAGGTATACTTGGAAAAGGCCGGGAGATACGGGAAGATTTCAATTAGATTACATCATGGTCAGACAGAGATTCCGAAATCAGATACTGGATTGTAAGGCGTACCCAGGAGCAGATATAGACTCAGATCACAATATAGTAGTGATGAAGAGTAGGCTGAAGATCAAGACATTAGTCAGGAAGAATCAATACGCAGAGAAGTGGGATACGGAAGTACTAAGGAATAGCGCAGTAGGCAGTACAGTTGAAGAGGAATGGACATCTCTAAAAAGGGGCATCACAGAAGTTGGGAAGGA
Source organism: Schistocerca serialis cubense (assembly GCF_023864345.2). NCBI lineage: Eukaryota > Metazoa > Arthropoda > Insecta > Orthoptera > Acrididae > Schistocerca > Schistocerca serialis. The sequence continues at coordinate 467,188,227 of NC_064644.1, read as the reverse complement.
AAACATAGGTACAAAGAAGGTAGCTTCGAAGAAACCATAGGTAAAAGAAGAAATACTTCAGTTGATTGATAAAAGGAGGAAGTACAAACATGTTCTGCGAAAATCAGGAATACAGAAGTACAAGTTGCTGAGGAATGAAATAAATAGGAAGAGCAGGGAAGCTAAGACGAAAAGGCTGCAGGAAAAATGTGAAGACATCGAAAAAGATATGATTGTCGGAAGGACAGACTCAGCATACAGGAAAGTCAAAACAACCTTTGGTGACATTAAAAGCAACGGTGGTAACATTAAGAGTGCAACGGGAATTCCACTGTTAAATGCAAAGGAGAGAGAGCAGATAGGTGGAAAGAATACACTGAAAGCCTCTATGAGGGTGAAGATTTGTCTGATGTGATAGAAGAAGAAACAGGAGTCGATTTAGAAGAGATAGTGATCCAGTATTAGAATCGGAATTTAATAGAGCTTTGGAGGACTTAAGGTCAAATAAGCCATAAGGGATAGATAACATTCCATCAGAATTTCTAAAATCATTGGGGGAAGTGGCAACAAAACGACTATACAGGTTGGTGTGTAGAATATATGAGTCTGGCGATATACCATCTGACTTTCGGAAAAGCATCATCCACACAATTCCGAAGACGGCAAGAGCTGACAAGTGCGAGAATAATCGCACAATCAGCTTAACAGCTCATGCATCGAAGCTGCTTACAAGAATAATATACAGAAGAATGGAAAAGAAAATTGAGAATGCGCTAGGTGAAGATCAGTTTGGCTTTAGGAAAAGTAAAGGGACGAGAGAGGCAATTCTGACCTTGCGGCTAATAATGGAAGCAAGGCTAAAGAAAAAACAAGACACTTTCAAAGGATTTGTCGACCTGGAAAAAGCGTTCGACAATATAAAATGGTGCAAGCTGTTCGAGATTCTGAAAAAAAGTAATGGAAAGCTATAGGGAGAGACGGGTCATATACAATATGTACAACAACCAAGAGGTAATAATAAGAGTGGACGATCAAGAACGAAAAGCTCGTAGTAAGAAGGCTGTAAGACAAGGCTGTAGCCTTTCGCCCTTACTCTTCAATCTGTACATCGAGGAAACAATGATGGAAATAAAAGAAAGGTTCAGGAGTGGAATGAAAATACAAGGTGAAAGGATATCAATGATACGATTCGCTGATGACATTGCTATCCTGAGTGAAAGTGAAGAAGAATTAAATGATCTGCTGAACGGAATGAACAGTCTATTGAGTAGACAGCATGGCTTGAGAGTAAATAGGAGAAAGACGAAGGTAATGAGAAGTAGTAGAAATGAGAACAGCGAGAAACTTAACATCAGGATTGATAGTCACGAAGTCAATGAAGTTAAGGAACTCTGCTACCTAGGCAGTAAAATAACCAATGACGAACGGAGCAAGGAGGACATCAAAAGCAGACTCGCTATGGCAAAAAAGGCATTTCTGGCCAAGAGAAGTCTACTAATATCAAATACCGGCCTTAATTTGAGGAAGAAATTTCTGAGGATGTACGTCTGGAGTACAGCATTGTATGGTAGTGAAACATGGACTGTGGGAAAACCGGAACAGAAGAGAATCGAAGCATTTGAGATGTGGTGCTATAGACGAATGTTGAAAATTAGGTGGACTGATAAGGTAAAGAATGAGGAGGTTCTACGCAGAATCGGAGAGGAAAAGAATATGTGGAAAACACTGACAAGGAGAAGGGACAGGATGATAGGACATCTGCCAAGACATGAGGGAATGACTTCCATGGTACTAGAGGGAGCTATAGAGGGCAAAAATTGTAGAGAAAGACAGAGATTGGAATACGTCAAGCAAATAATTGAGGACGTAGGTTGCAAGTGCTACTCTGAGATGAAGAGGTTAGCACAGGAAAGGAATTCGTGGCGGGCCGCATTAGTCAGTAGACTGATGACCAAAAAAAAAAAAACGAGATGGTACCGCCATCTGTGAATGTCCATATCGCTGACCCATGACTTTTGTCACCTCAGTGATTAAGCAATAAACTTCTGCAAACAGTAAAGGAAGGGGTATATGCGGAACACGTTATAAATGCAAAATTAGTAAATTTTGAGACCTAGTCCCATATGGGCGACACGAAAGGGATGTCCACTCTCCACCACACTATGAGCAATTTTCATGGAGCCACTTGTGAAAAATCTGTACCTAGAATTGGCAGATTTACCCATTTATAGTAAGAGTCTTTGTCAAGCTTCTGCAGGTGATGTCAGCCTAATAAGCAACAACAGGCAAGACGTACAAAGAGTACCACTAAGTATTCAGAAACGCTTCACAACTATTGAAGCCTAACGAAATGCAAACACAACGCATCTTCTGTTATCGGGACGGTACGAATGTTACATTCAAACCCCCTGACTGCGGCAAACAGACTAAAGATAACAAATGAGTATTATCATGATTGCAGATTTCAACTAAAAGCTAAAGCACAATTGGCAAAATAAGGTCAACGAAGTACACACTGCTTTCAGAGGACATGTCGGCAGGAATTCGTATGTGGTATGGAAAGTGCAACTAATAAATATTTACATACGTGGTGAACCAGAACTCTGCCGACAAACATTCAAAGATGGTAGTATCGACGAAAACATGAAAAAATAGGTAGTAAACATGGGTTCTAAACAGTATAGCGTAAAAGATAAGAAAGTTGTGCATCTTCGCTACTGTGAGACAGTAAATGCTCTTTACATTCCGTATTTTGAGAGATAGTAGTATCGAGCTAAGGAAACGAAAAAGGTTAATGATTATAAAGACTCCGCCTAGATAGCAAATTGAAACCGGATGTGGACCTAGGTTTCGGTGCGAATAACCACGACATCTTCGGAACACACTAAAACGACAAACTTCCTAAAGATGCAGTAGTTTTAGTGTGTTCCGAAGAAGGCGTGGTTATCCGCGCCGAAACCTAGGTCAACATCTGGTTTCAATTTGCAACCGAGGCGGATTCTTTATAATTATTAAATTATTCACGATTGCTGACCAGCTGCAATGTTAAAAGTTCTCAAACAAATAAGTCGTGTGTTATGGACTCTAGAAGTAGGTACCTCAAGAGTCAAGGACGCTTGTTTGTCTACCATACTGTGCAACACATCTCGTCTACTCAACAGGTACTCATAGCTCTTTAAGTATTCATTTTAGACATTATCTTTACTTTGGTACTTTTTCCTTGTTTTAAACCAGACTTCATCCTCCTAAAATACGGAAAGCAAAGTCATTGCAGTAGAAGAACTGTTTACTAGATATTTTTGTCCATACTTCTGAAAGTTCATCAGTATACTTCAGGTCCATTCTGTATATACTAAAATCTATGATACTGCAACACCCTTACGAATATCTAATGACATTGGTAAACATATTTTACCACTTGCAGGATGGTACATTCCGAGTGCGACCAATTGTAAAGAACCCTTCAAAACAAAGGAGTTCGTACATCATTAAGGTGGATCAGGACCTAAAGATGTACAGTTATAATGCACTTGTATTTTTTTGCATGTTCATTGAAAGAACGTTAAGAACACTGCAAAGGAATCAAAACATGTTACCAATAACGTACATTATGTACACAGAATCTCCAAGCCAGGTTGTACCGTAAATAAGGGACTAAATAGATGCTCATCTAATTCAAGCACGAAACGACTACTTGGAACAGATCTACATTCCGGGAAATTATGCCAACCAAGATATCGTCAGTAATCTCAAAATTTACAAGTCGGTCACTCCGGCTCACGACCACGATCCCTGTAGAACGTAAATAGCAGCACAATAATTGGACGAAAGTCTGGAAAAAATAACCACAGTAAACTACGGAGCGAGATACGCGAAACAACCTTAGCCAAAGGCACATAAGCAGCCTGAACCATTAACTACACCCAAAAGCATTAAACAATTGTTACATTTGTCTCCTTGGTCAATATATCCACTACACAATCAAATAAATTGTTTCGTTTTTCAAAGATGAAACTGTATAACAGCACTGAAGTATTTCTACAGCCATCCTTGCTATTAATTTCTACGTTCATATTGCAAAATAACAGAGGCACGTATCGCTTCCTGTCAGGTGGCTCTCTTCTTCTACCCTGCATCAGGTAAACATTTCTTTGCATTTGTTCTTAGTATATTTATAAAATAACTAGGAACTCTGTTTTAATCTTTGTTTTATTCGTCAGATATGATACTACTACCGTCCATTAATGGCGCACGGAATTTTGATATGTTTCAGTGTCAATTAGGTACGAAGGAAGTTATTTTGGTGCCGTGTGGATTTGCGCGCATTCCGCGCGCTATTATGTGTAGATCTGCGTTATATATAAAAATTCGAACCTCGCTGTTTAAATTTCTTTAACGAAGTCTGATTAATGTTTCCTTGTGTGATGCAGTATTTATTTTGTTTCATTATATTTCACACAAACACGGTCCGCTGTCATCAAACTTATCTGCTCGCCAACAGAGGTTCCTGACCTGACGAATATCAGGGCAGGTAACTAAATTAATTTAAAATGACCGTCCGCGGTAGATATTATGACATTTAATTATGCCTTCCATATTTACTTCCTGCGGTATTCATTGTGATGTACCCAAACTTCCGAACAATTAGATTTCAGAGGAATGCAAGACCAATATTTCAGTTTGAATTCCAAAATCTTGCTTTCTGATTGGGCCTATTATTATAGTCATTCCGTAACCTGTTCTAATGGAAACAAAGCATGACTTACAACGAGAAATAATAGAACGAAGCAATAAAAAGAATACTAAAAAAGACAATTGTATAAAAAGAAGAAGACTGGCTGATTATACTGTACAACAACTGAAAATTCGATATCTATACTGCTCTCTAAACAACAGTTACGAAGGGCCTTATCTTCTTTTTCCTTGCTTGAGCATAGAGTATACCTCTTACGCAAGTGTACTCATATGCAAAACTTGACTGCTTCTTTAACTTTATAATAGTAGACAGTCTTAACAACAATCGGTAGTTTGGTTGTACAAGGCGGCTGAAAATATGTCGCGAACTTGTGTAATGGCGCAGCTATTCTCGACTGCTGCATCTAACTAATGTCATAGCCGACAACATTCCTATTCAGCACATTTAGATGTGATGATGATGTTAGGTTTGTGGGGTGCTCAACTGTGCAGTCATCAACGCCCGTACAATGTCCCAAGTTTTACACCGTCCATTTTCTTTTCACAATCCAATCTAGGCACTCAGAAATGATAATGATAATGATGAAATGATGAGGACTGCACAAACACTCAGTCCCCGGGCAGAGAAAATTCCCAATCCGTCCGGGAATCGAACCCGGGACCACTTTATGCAGAGACAGCAAGACCAAGAGCTGCGGGTCATATATGTATATATTTAGATGTGTACTGATATTAATTTGAATTGACTCACATAAGTGACTCCAATCATTTTAAGCGTTATGGTAAAAATAGGGAAGGTTATTAAGATGGCCTCCGAAACTCAGCATGAAACTGAATTCAGTGCCAATGAAAGTGAAGAACTGATGCGACTATACATAATACGTATGCTTCAGCCCACTGAAATGATCCGCATGCTAAAGGTGAAATATTGATCCTATTGTTAGATTCAGTTACCCTAACACTTAGCAGTTTATCGGGAATATGAAAGCAAACGTCAACAAAAGTGACTGAAATAACAGCTTTACGTGATGAAGTGCTTACCATGCGTACTAAAATATGTTCTAAATATGAAACATCAGCTTTATATAATTAAATAAGAAGTAAACATGATGAGATACGTAACGATATTTCTTCTAAGATAGTAAATTATACCACTACAGCATCAAATTTATTTTTGCGGGAGAATGCTACAAAGGGTAATGTGACAAATTTCTCTTCACATTATGGCACAATAATACGTGGAGTCTCAGGTTTGAAAGAAGCATATGAGGCCATACCTAACAAGTACAGATGAATCAGACTGTTTCCAAACTAGACATAAAGTTAGAAAATTTCACTGCAGAACATGAGGTTAAACATCAGTTCGACGAACAAAGGGAAAGTTTCTAGGACTGTGATGAATGGATTTCGATTAGTTAAACGCACATTAATAAAAGATTAATTCAGATCTACAAGAGTTGTACAGCAAACTGTGAGTGAATTGTGGTCACGAGAAGGCTCTTAGGGCCGGCCGCGGTGGTCTCGCGGATCTAGGCGCGCAGTCCGGAACCGTGCGACTGCTACGGCCGCAGGTTCGAATCCTGCGTCGGGCATGGATGTGTGTGATGTCCTTAGGTTAGTTAGGTTTAAGTAATTCTAAGTTCTAGGGGACTGATAACCACAGCAGTTGAGTCCCATAGTGCTCAGAGCCATTTGAACCATTTGAAGGCTCTTCGGGAGATACTAGCAGAGAACCAAATAAAATTAAAACAGCGATAGACAGAGACCTGCCAAAGTGGTGACAAGACCTACCTTCGCAATTTGGTAGTATTCAACAAGAACTGATGATGGTCAAGCAGAAATTTGCTTACCTGCCACCCGGTGCTGTTGTCCCGCCATGTCTGATGAAAGGTATGGTAGTGGTTTATATGGCAGAGGCATGTCACCTAAAACTGCGATGTATGGGGTGGGGTAAGCAATGAAATGGCAATCTGTTTTGTTTGACGAAACTATACCAGAACACAAGCAATTTCAGGTACCCACAGATGTTGAAAATAATGTAAATAATAATAATAATAATAACTGCAACAACAACTGCGTCATAGATCTCTTCTCTTTGTCGCGGTACGTCACAAGACGATAACATCAATCTAGCGACGCAGCCGCTGACGCCACCATTGTCGCACACCCGGCACCCCGAACGGGGTTCGCTTGATGTTAAAGAGAAGGAACGTGACATAATCTGGGATGGATACTATTGTCCCGATTTAGGTCATGAGCGTATTATGACACAAACACTGACCGAAATGTAAATCACATGGAATTACTTGGAATTTCTATACGACACAGTTCCTTTAAAGTTAACTGATGGAGAAACCATCTCTCACTATATTAGGACCACAAAGATTTAACAGAGGGATGGGATGACAGCAATCTAGACAGTAAAGTAAACTCGTTACGTTTTAATGATCATGTGGACATCAGAGAGGAATTAACCACAAATCACTCTAAACGTATTAACACAAACAAAGATCGACAAAAGCGTAATGCTTGTAAGTTATCTCAACGCAAGGAACACTAAAATAGGCCTGATCCTGGAGACCCTAGAAGAAAGTGGATGTAGCCACATCGAGTAACCCGACCTGAAAACCTACATAACGTCGAATAAAACCAAAGCAATAGATCTGGTTTACTTAGAGGCGAAGGCATAAAGACTATTAATCAGAAAGCACTCAGGACATCAGCGGCAGGACTAAAAGGAAAACATGTACCAGTCGCAACAACTTTTGAATTAAATAAGATATAAGCAACAACCAAGCCAAAGGCAAATAGGATATTCCAGGAAATTAGAGAAAGGGAAGTTAAAAGGAAGCCTAGTATAAAACATAAATAACAAGACTTCTAGAAAAACTACAGCAAGTAAATGAAGCAGCGAAGCTATGCAAAATGATTCTGAAATCCTGTCAAACAGTAATGAAAGATAGGAAATCGGAACCACAGTTCGACAAGAAGCGCTATGAACGGCAGAAGACACTGTCAGCACTACACATAGTCAAAAGCACAATGCAACAATATGACCTGTCATATGCTCCCATGCCAGCCATAGAAAGTCACACTAAACACTTATACAGAAGAACAAAGCGGACCATATAAAACAAGAGGCTAGACGATTGGCAGAGCGCGCTGAAAGAGGCGATTTATAGCGCTCAAGACCACCAGCGTTGGAAATGGGAGAAAAATTCTGAAGGCATCCTAAACCTCAAACGCAAGGAAATAGCCTATGAATACAGTACAACTTAAACAATTGAAAGCCACACCCACACAACAAGACAAGAAATACGCCAAGTGATAACAAAGGCTGAAAGCAAAAAGGCTTCAGGACTGAGTGACACATATACAGAATACATCAAGGAACCATATAGTATGTTGGAAGACAACTCGTGGGAACTATTCACCAGCTGCATGAACCAGGGAAAACAGCAAAACAATTTATAATACACTACTGGCCATTAAAAGTTCTGCACCAAGAAGAAATGCAGATGATAAATGGGTATTCATTGGACAAATATATTATACTAGATTTGACTTGTTATTAAATTTTCACGCAATTGGGATGCATAGATCCTGAGAAATCAGTACCCAGAACAACCACCTCTGGCCGTAATGACGGCCTTGATACGCCTGGGCATTGACTCAAACAGAGCTTGGATGGTCGGTACAGGTACAGCTGCCCATGCAGCTACAACACGATACCACAGTTCGTCGAGAGTAGTGACTGGCGTATTGTGACGAGCCTGCTGCTCGGCCACCATTGACCAGACGTTTTCAATTGGTGGGAGATATTGAGAATGTGCTGGCCAGGGCAGCAGTCGAACATTTTCTCTATCCAGAAAGGACCGTACAGGACCTGCAACTTGCGGACGTGCATTATCCTCCTGAAATGTAGGGTTTCGCAGGAATCGAATGAAGGGTAGAGCCACGGGTTGTAACACATCTGAAATCTAACGGCCACTGTTCAAAGTGCCGTCAATGTGAACAAGAGGTAACCGAGACGTGTAGCCAATGGCACCCCATACCATCACGCCGGGTGATACACCAGTATGGCGATGACGAATACATGCTTCCAATGTGCGTTCACCGCGATGTCGCCAAACACGGATGCGACCATCATGATGCTGTAAACAGAACGTGGATTCATCCGAAAAAATGACATTTTGCCGTTCGTGCACCCAGGTTCGTCGCTGAGTACACCATCGCTGGCGCTCCTGTCTGAGATTCAGCGTCAAGGGTAGACGCAGGAACCGATAGTCCATGCTGCTGCAAACGTCTAACTGTTCGTTCAGATGGTTGTTGTCTTGCAAACGTCCCCATCTGTTGATTCGAGACGTATCTACACGATCCGTTACAGCCATGCGTATAAGATGCCTGTCATCTCGACTGCTAGTGATACGAGGCCGTTGGGATCCAGCACGGCGTTCAGTATTACCCTCCTGAAGCATCCGATTCCATATTCTGCTAGCAGTCATTGGATCCCGACCAACGCGAGCAGCAATGTCGCGATACGATAAACCGGAATTGCAATAGGCTACGATCCGACCTTTACCACAGTCGGAAACGTGATGGTACTCATTTCTCCTCCTTACACGAGGCATCACAACAACGTTTCACCAGGCAACGCCGGTCAACAGCTGTTTGTGTATGAGAAATTGGTTGGAAACTTTCCTCATGTCAGCACGTTGTATGTGTTGCCACCGGCGCCGACCATGTGTGAATGCCCTGAAAAGCTAATCATTTGCATATCACAGTATCTTCGTCCTGTCTTTTAAATTTCGCGTCTGTAGTACGTCATCTGTGTGGTGTAGCAATTTTAATGGCCAGTAGTGTATCAATGATAAATATCCTTTTCCATGGGAAAGGAGTAATCGGCAACCTGGACTCATAAAGAGGCATAGGGCTCGAATATTTAAGTTTCAAAAATTTTCATGGGGATATAAGCTAGTGGGATTACCTTTCAAGTAGATGCTCAAATGCCAGAAAATGGATTTGGTTTTGAAAGGGAAGAAGCACCATACATAGAGGGAACTACTTAATAGCAATCGCAGGACTCACTAATCTTTATAGACCACAGCAAAGCCCTCGACACTATTAACAGAAAAACACTCATCCAAAAATTCGCCTGTTAATGGGTGACGCACACCAAGTAACGAAAGTACTTTTAGACATCCGAGAATATAATTACATAGAAATATATCACCGTATCTAAGTATCAAACAGAAACAAATAGAAGGCCAGGAGGAGACACGATCAGTCCAACACTGTTCAACATCATGAACGCAGACGTCGGGAAGATCATCATGGATAGCTCAGCGGCACTCATATTTTATGTGTATGATATCGTAATGAGTTCAGAAGACAAAGAAAAGCTACAAAACGTATTAAAAATACTTACGTGATGGGCTGCGGAAAATAATCTACAAATATACCATAGCAAAACCAGACAGATGATTTTTAGGTTGTTAACTCTCAGCCAAACACGTTGGCCATTGAAAACAAACCTTTACAAATAGTACCAAAATACAAACATCTCGGGGTCACTCTGCAAACAACACTTACATCAATTAACAACCGTGTGAAAGAAAGAACAGCATCAGCAATAAAAGCAAACCACAACATACAACAGCATCAAAAAATCTCAATGAAAATGGTGTTGACAGTGTTTAAAACAGTCATAGCACCGAAAAAAAACTTACTGGATCCACGTAACTAAAATTCAGTGACCTAGTAATACTAGAGAAAGTCAAATTCCACCATATGAAACGAATCCAGGGGCGTCGAGAAGAAAGAGCTTTCAAGAATAGCTTACTCTTAATGCTAGAAACCGTCTTCACAGAGGACATTACAAGGCAGATGCTCCTGCCCAACACAAAGTCCTATGAAATGAGACGCCAAATTCTCAGAGAAAAACACAACTCTACAAGGAATGACTTTCACTCAGCCGACGCCTGAATGACAGAAGAGCGGAAACAGGCAAACTGCGAACCCCAACATGTGATAACACAATATGAAACACATAGAGTCCACCACAAATTCTGGCAGAACAATAGATTCCATAAGCCGAACCAAGCAATGTGCAATTAACACTACGAGACATAGCAGGCAAAAAACTACAGCAGAAGGGCAATGTCAATAATAAAATTATGAATAGCGTATTGTAACTCAGATTTGTATTTGTAGTGGTATTTGTATTTGGACACTTTGCGCATTTTCATTCATAATCCCAAATGCAGTGTTCGGAGTAAGCTATTGTACAGGCCTCAATTTGTTCATAGTGAGTGGAATACTGACTATGTTCGAGTCATACACAGGTGCTATGGTGAGCGCTTTATGGTCTAATTCATTCAATAACATCCCTAAGATCAGCAAAATACCCACATATCCAGCACACAATTGTAGAATTCCCCGAGCTCTTGGCGTGAAATCGCGTAATTTCAAGCTTCAGATACAGGTGTATATCAAAGTGGGAAATGGTGTAATAGAACGCGCATTTCTGATTAAGGGGATTAATGGTCGAATGCGTTCCAAGCATTGATTTTCTGTGAGAGAACAACTCAGCAAATTACTTTTGTGCAGAGAAGTGTTTTACGTACATCAATAGCCAGAAGGTTGTCGTAGATTTAATAAAAACACAATTGGAGCACGGTAAATAGTAACAGGCTCTCAAGGTAACACTACATAAGACACGCTCACTCAGTGGTCAGGTTGAAGATACTGCAGATTTGGTGAAAGGTAATATTGCTCAGTCAACTACTGCCAGTATACTGCAGCAAGCAAACTAAGAGATCTATTATGGAAGAATGTACGTGTGTTTGGAAGTAAGCCTGGTGTTATCAAAATTTGCTGGTAGGACATGAAAGTCGATCTTCATGAGAGCTATTGACGCAACCTGTATTCCAACCCTTCGTCCAAGAGATCAGCTGTCACTAAAGAAATTAACCAAAATGGGGAATAGCTGAGCCATCTGTGTCACCTTACTGTAGTCTACTGTTGGCTGCAGCCCAACCATTTCGAAGTGTTCATTTAGTTTTGTATGCGAGGGCCATTAATAAGAATATTATTCCTGTAAGAGCGCAGGCAAACTTAGATGAACAGTTACCGAAATTTCACAGAGTCAGAGGGCTTACTAACATCGCTTAAAGAAGTTCCTACTAACAGGTGAGTCTTACTAAGGAATCTAGACAGTTCGCAGCCTTTATCTTTGGGGGAAGAAGCTACTAATTTTGTGTGCTAGCATTTGGTGTAAATATGACTTTGAATTTCTTTATAACTGAACTAGACACCGTGTTATGACCCCAAGTACTTGACAGGATTACGTTATATGTTGACAATATATTCAGTCACTACCTACTGGAGAGAACGTGTAGATCGCTAGTAAAGATGCTGGAGCAATTTTCTGAAACAGGGTAACTGCCAACTTACAGAAGTCGAAGTTTGTAAGGGACAAAATTAAATTTCCTTGGCACATAATATCATCTAGAGGAATCGTACCAGACCCTCACAAAACCAGTCCAATAAAGCATTTCCCTTATCCCAGCAGTAAAAGAGATATTATTTGGTTTTATGTTTATTTTTTAGAAGATTAGTGCCAACTCAACTATTAAATAGCACTTTTCTTAGGTCTGTTGAAGGGAAATGCGCCATGTGGGTGCAAAAGAGATTTTGATGTGATAGAAGTTATCATAATTATTTCAAATATTTTATATCACCCTGACATGATTAAATATTCTTGTTTCGCCACCGATGCGTAATTTTCTGGTCTTGGGACCCCGCCAGTCTCAAGTGAGTGAAGAAGCTGGAAAGCTGAATATTTGGGTTTTAATTTCGTAAGTCTGAGTTTGCATACTCCAGCACACAGCTGGAAACATTGGTGGTAGTATGGGCGTTTAAAAATATTTAATTACTCCATTTAAGGAAAGATAATTCAGGTTTACTGTGATCATCAAATGTTGAGATTTTTGTTGAGTTGCAAATTTCATCAGACTTAGCACTTTTGTCTACAAAATACAATTACGACATCATTCACATTTCAGATAAAGATAACACTGTAGCAAATGCTGCAGCATGACTAGCCTGTTGTAGGCCCATATTGCTTATTAAGCAATCTAATGACTGCTGTGTTTTACTCATAAAGCATAACAATTACCGCCAGTACTGCTTAGACATGTGCAAAGACTTGGCACAACTTCAGAATGGTGACCCACATTGGTTCAGATTTAAATCACTATTTACGCTTAGTCCACCAGATATGGTAAAACAACATTAACAATTGCAGAATGATGTTCTGTTTTATAGGTGCTTACACGATATGTCATATGGCGCGCAGGAATCCAAACTACACGTGAGAATGCATTAACGTGCCTGGGGTCACCATGGTGCATCTAAGACTACTAGTAAGACCAGATTATATTGCTGTTTTCCAAACCTCAGAAGACACATACAAGAGCTCTTAAAACATGTTTTATATGTCAAAAAGTAAAGCCTGCAGAGAAATGCTGTCATGATATGAAGCCTACTGCAGCAGGCCCCATTATTAAAAAGTATTTAACAGTTATGTACCAACCATTTCCAAGTCAGCAGCCTTGCTGTTAGAGAATGCTTCAAAATTTAACCAGTCACACGTGGAAAACATTTTTACACGAGCGTGACATTAAACGAATACTAATATCATGCTGCCATTCAGAAGAAAATTCGAACAGCCATATCTTTTGAGTATTCGACGAATTCATCAGAACGTATGCACATACTAATGATGCCAGACAGCTAGAGTACGTAGAAATTTTGAACAGCTAATGAACAATCTGCCATCATCCGAGTATAATACATAAATAATATGAGCTGAAGTCATAACTAGCGCGAAGGAGAAAAATGAATGTCTTATTCCTCACAAGGAGACCCATATTACTGGAAAGAAAAGGAAAGAAAAATTGTGTTTGCACCCATTGAGCAAACAAGCCTGAGAAAACTCTGTTATGAGAGAAGATTACGATGAGTACAGAAATACCAGAAAGAAGAATATAATGTACTGAAATCTCACCTGAAATCATCATGTCTTTTAAAGAAACTCTGCAAATGGCAACTTCCTCATGAGAAAAGTTGTTTCGTGTCATACTGCACAATAAAATGAATAAGATGTAGGGGTTGTACACCGACCATAAGCTGAAGACATATTTACGTTAATGAATAAACTTATCTCTGTCATATGCCATATCTTGTAATTTATGTAATTGTTAATTGTAATTTGTAACTGGATTAACCAGTGCTGTCTGTGCAAGATATAACCCTGGATGAGGAATAGACTATATAGACGGGAGAAATATTAGGATTTCACTGCCATTAATAATTAGATACTCACTTAAGGAAGAAAATTTAAATTAGTGAAATTTAAGTGAGTGTATCTCCCACGAGCAGACCGTGTACATAGCATGTATTACTTGCTAGGAATTGTACTGTCTAGAATATTTAAGGTATTAATTGGTGTACTCAATTGTGTAAATAGTAGCTGTAAGAAAATTTGAAGACAAATGCTGTGGTGTTAAATTTAATGCTGCATAGACAGTACGCTGTGGCATAAAATATAAGTGGGTAATAATGCGTCAACCTGTGAGCCTAATGAGAATACTTACTACTTCAAGTAAGTGTGGTATAATACTTGAACGTAATGTAAATGCACTTTCCTTCTACAGAATTGACGTGCTGGTGTGAAGCAGTGAACATCAAGACACTAGTACAGCCATCACAGTAACTCCTTATATACTTTTCATTGTGCTAAGTCTTTCATTGTGCCAGGCCTTCCACATATAGCGGAAGACAACATCATAGATCGTAAATGTTAAACTATCAGCCTATGATGATGTGAGCCTGCTTCTTAAAAGCTAGACTCTTACTATACTGAATATGTGATGAACTATAGACAGTGATGAACTTATCGAGGATAATGGTGGTGTCAGGGCATGTTATTGTGTGCTGGAAACTGAAACTGCCAATGTACACCCTATTACAGAGGGTAACACTGACCATAGATGAGTTGGTAATGAGTCGTCTGGTGCTGGTATGGTGCACATTGATGATGGAATTATAAAGGTGTGGGATGTATCATCTCTTTGCACACTTCACAACGCTCACACTGAGATGCGCACAGTTTCGACGTACAGGATCTGGCACGCTGTCGTTGTTAAACTGAAATATGTGTTATGAAAACAAGAAGACTTTCCCGTCAGGTACGCTAAGGATGTAAATGTTTCAGGCATTAATTGAAGGAGCGACTTTAACTGCTGGAACTTGTTCATCACGAACTTTGGTAGTTGGACGCTACATACAAAATGAAGATTGACACATCTGAAGTTAAGAATGAAATAGATCATACCCCGCTTCCCCCAAGTATAGCACGAAACTATTTAACATGTCGTGAACTTATAACATTATTTATATTGATTGAAAGAAAGAAATATTTGTACCCTAATCGAAGTCTGTTTCAGTATAACCTGTACAGGTCATACTGTACCATTGCTTCATGTCATCCGATGATATAGTGCTGTATGAGGCTGTACTGAGCAACAAAGAATGATAATCTTTCCTATCAAGAACCTGATCATTCACATGGCTCCTACTTCAGCCAAAGGTGTCCACTGAAAGAAATCCTTGGGACCGCAGTTCTAGGTCATCGTCTTCCGAAACCTGCAACCACTGCCATTACACAACCTCTGATAAACTTTCATTTTAATTTTATCAAGCAAGCACGATAGTTTATTGACTCTAACCTCTCATATGTAGTGCCAGCGTGATGATACGATATCTATGAGAACATTTGAAATGATGAACTACACTTAAATCACAGTTTGTTTCCGAACTATAGCCGGTCACTGTGGCCGAGCGGTTCTAGGCGCTTCAGTCCGGAACTGCGAGACTGCTACGGTCACTGGGTCTAACCCTGCCTCCCATGGATGTGTGTGCTGCCCTTAGGTGAGTTAGGTTTAAGGAGTTCTAAGTTCTAGGGGACTGATGACCACAGATGTTAAGTCCCATAGTGCTCACAGCTATTTGAACCATTTTTTTCCGAACTATAATTCTTGAACAACTATCATGAAAACATGTTACGTTAGGTAATCTCTCTATGCAAATATATAATATCTGTAATGTGAACTACTGAACGCCCTGTCGCAGCCTTCTCCGGTTTCCTGTCAACTACAACCAGATGGCGGACAACTGTCGTAAATTATCCGCGGCATAATTGAATTTCCAACCGTTCAAGCAAATACACGACACATGCGTACTGCTGATAAAATACTAAGCTGTATACATTAACTGTCTCGTCAAGCACTTAACATGGCAAGAATATCGTCTGTCTGTCTTAATTACTTTGGACTATCCACGATAATGTAAGAATTATATGTGATAATGCAATTTCACAATTAATGTAGTGTAACAGTGTCAATACTCTATGTATCTTGTCATATAAAAGAAACTTCGAAAGCAATGCAGCTGAATGGCCTCTCCAATGCTGTTAACAATAGTGTCATAGCCATTCAATGGGACGTAGTAAATAATTATTTGAAGATTGTCATATTGCCACCT
Source organism: Schistocerca serialis cubense (assembly GCF_023864345.2). Lineage (NCBI taxonomy): Eukaryota > Metazoa > Arthropoda > Insecta > Orthoptera > Acrididae > Schistocerca > Schistocerca serialis. The sequence continues at coordinate 467,171,946 of NC_064644.1, read as the reverse complement.
TGAGCTGCTTGTGAAATGCTTTATTTGTACGGCAGATAATTCGGTCTTCGAAAATAAAGTGTGTAATACAATTACCACATTTCTACGGTCAATGTTGCTGTTAATTTCAACGTTCATTTCGAAAAATAAGAGAGGCACGAGACACTTCTTAGCTGCTGTATGTCTTTATCTGCCTTTCTGAGTTTTTTTTTTTTTGTGCAGTATAATGGTTCAAATGGCTCTGAGCGCTATGGGAATTACCTTCTGAGGTCATCAGTCCCCTAGAACTTAGAACTAGTTAAACCTAACTAACCTAAGGACATCCATGCCCGTGGCAGGATTCGAACCTGCGACCGTAACGGTCTCGCGGTTCCAGACTGTAGCGCCTAGAACCGCTCGGCCAATCCGGCCGGCTGTTCAGTATATATCTCAAAAAAAAACTAAATATTAAGATTTAGTCTACATCTTAATTATCGGAAATGATACTGCTACGTTTCAATAATCGCAACAGAGTTCTGTTATGTTCGGTTGTTTATTACATTGGACTACCCTAGCAGGCCTTAGTGTTCGAATCCTGCTCTGACACAAATTTTCAGCTCATCTCATTGATTTATATCAGTGTTAACTAGCGATTAATATCAGTCCTTTCTTTGTGTCTTGATTCATAATTTCTGCACGATCATGTCAACTGTTTCGGACATGTCACCATTTCAGTGCAGATGCATACTACGTTCGAATACTTACGGGAATCGGGGAAATGCCGCGAAAAATGAGAGTAATGGGCAAGGGGCGCTACATTTGTAGTTTGTGAATAAGTTGGGAATTTGGCTCTGATGGGATGCGAGCTAGAGTAGTCCATGCAGTTGCCCTGAGCACTGTGTCTGGACGGTGCAGTGGTCAGCGCATATGCCTAATAAGCGGGAGACATTGGTTCGAGTCCTGGTTTGGCACAAATTTTCAGTTCACCCCACTAATTTAAATCAATGGTAACTAGCATATCATGTCACTCATTTCTTTGTGTCCTGAGTTATATTAATGAAATAGTCAAAACTGATTACAAGGGTGGCCATTTCTGAGACAGGATAAAAGCTAATGCAAAGAAGAAATAGCTGTTTCTCTTCACAGAAAGCTCTTTTACTTGTGAGATCCTATCCGCTATGAATTTCTGTAATCATCTTTGTTCCCCTGTTCTGCTTCATATATCTACATCTACATCATACCCTGAAAACCAATATGAAGCGCATGGTGTAAGGGAGATAGCATTGTACTGTACTGTATACTGTACTGTGCTGTACTGTATACACAAAGTGATTCAGCTGCCGTACCGCTGAGTTTTATGGAACGCACAATGCTTCAAATACCACATGCAAGATTTTCATATTTTCTCGCTCGCTATACGAAGCTATTAGTCCTGCAGAAGAGAATAAGAGGCACCTTTTGGTAGAAAATTTAATTTAGTGGGATACGATTCCTCTTGAGACATTAGCTTTAGAACTATTCAAGAAAGACGTATAGAGTAGGTCTTTAAACATATTTTTCTTGAATACTTCGAAAACCGTTTCCTCCAGAGGAAACGTATCCCAGTATGAAATTTAACTGGATTAAATTTCCTGCAAAAAGATCTTGTTCATTTTTTTTCTGTAGGGATGTTTACAACAAGCGAGCGACAGGACATAAAAATCTCGTTTCACGGTTTTGAAGGCGTTGCAGGTGGATAGAATCGATCACTATGGGTAACTGAATTATCCTCTATAGGTTCCTTGTCGATGCAACAGCTTATAGAGTGCTGGAAGAATGGCCACATTACTGCCTACGTGCGTCTGCTAATTAGCATAATCTTGTTCTCAGTCAGTACTGGAAGGTAGGTCGAAGGAATGGAATTTATTTCTAGATTCTTCATTTAATACCCGTTACTGAAAATCTATGACGAGAATTTTGTCGGAGAAGTGGCGTCTATCTTCAAACATCTCCCATTACAGATTTATCACCATTTGTGTGACTCATTCATACCTGTGAGCATATATGACGTAAAACACAGAAAAATGACAGAGTTTTATCACCAGTGTCACCACTTAGCGATAGCGCTAAGGAAATAGCTAATTATTATGGATACTGAATGAGCTACAATTTCCAGCGAATAGTGCCTGTGAACAGTGGCGCCGGAGAAGCTATCAACACTAACTAATATCCACTTTACGAATCACAACCGCAGTGTGCCGTGTTATCTGCTTACCTATGCGCCGCCAGCCAAACCCAGGTGCCTGCTGTGTTGGGCTCGCACTGTCTGCTAATTGCTACGGTAAGGATTAATATTCTTCCAGCCCCCTGGCAAGCTACGAATTTTGCAATTTAAAACGTTGTTTTCAAGACACTTTCAGTGTGTCTTGGCAGATAAAATTTTAACATTTTGTTCCTTCTGTGTATTCTTCCTGTGTAAAAATTTTCACGGTAGGTTTCGACATGTCAGACTATACCGTTCACTTGTGAGTCCAGTTATTACGTACTTATATTACAGTGATATGGTACTACTTTTATGCTTTTAGTGCACTGCAAAATTTTAAGTTTCTGTACGTTTAAACCGAGTTGTCAATATTTGCTCCACATTCAAATCTTACCAAAACTTCACTCGATATTTGTGCCGCTTTTTCGACGCAGTACTTTGTGATGGATAATATTTTCAGCCAGATCACTAATATAGACATGAACTGAAATGGTCTCAGTATCCATGCCTGAGATGCGCTGAAGTTACCTCCACTTCCAACTTAGAATTCTATTCCTTTTCAGGACTCTCCACCCACGGTAACACGCCACGTCCGATGTTTTAGGAATCCATACTGGACACAATGGAGGTGGAATTTCTGTTCGAGATATCACATTATGTCTGGACTCACAATTCGTTCTATGCTTCTACAACAGATGGACGTCTACGAGATTGGAGGATAGTTGTGTGGATCACTTCTGCTAACCGTCTTCCTGAACAGTCTGACTTGTGCTTTCTTGGAACCGCTAGGTACACCGTTGTTCAAAGGATCTGCGCTATATTATGGTTAAGAGTGGGATTAATGTAGCTGAAAATTCAGTATAGAGAGCAACATTCTTTCATCGCTTCGGTAGTCTCTTCAAATGGTTAAAATGGCTCTAAGCAATATGGCACTTCAAATCTGTGGACATCACACACATCCATGCCTGAGGCCGGATTCGAGCCTGCGACCGTAGCAGCCGCGGTATTCTCTTCTACAAGTTCCGAATTTACCAACCAGCACGTCTAGCTACTGCTCACACACCTCCCCAATACTCCTTTTGTCTGAGTGCGTATTGTAGCCGTCAACCAATACTCGCCTCATTTCATTAGGCTCACTATTCAGTTAAGTTTCTCTTTCGCTAATTACGACTATGTTGTCAAAGGAACCTGTCATGATTGTTGTCCATTGCAGGTGGTTGTACCATTGGTTGAAATATTTCTCGAAAATTTGCTTACTGACTTTAGTATACAGTAGATAAAAAGATGAAGGAACGGCAGTACCCAGTGGTTTCAGTGGGATTAAATGGTAATTTTCCGGTAAAGGTGGAACACGAAAAAGGAACGGTAGAATAGGCGTTCCGCATGGTGCCGCTGAGCACCACTTTTTGTGCAATGATTCTCCGCGAAGACAGCAGGCATTGTGGTTTCCCCCCTTATATTACCCACATATACTTCCAGCCGCAGTCGCCCGCGTCGTGCATTACGCTGGGACAGGCGCGTATTTCATGCACTTCTGTTGCGAGGGGACCGGGCGCTGCAGAGACGAAAACAATGCAGCAGTCCTCGTGGAAAATGCAGCAGCGGTGCACGCCGGCTCTCTCCCCCCTCATCTCTTTTTCAGAAGTATCAAGCTCTGCGCCTGTAGGTATCCAGCAACCTGTCTGGCCCAGCGAGGAGAGCCGCGGAATGGACTCCAGACGAGAGCCTTAATTAATAATTCAAGTCCACGTGTGCGCTACCCGAATAGCAGCGCGAAAGACAGAGCTACCAACATTGACAATAAGGTATTACGAGGGTGAGTCAAATGAAAACCTCAATTTTTTTCAAATATTATTTATTTTGCAGAAGTGATACAAAGCTGTATCACTTTTCAACATAATCTCCACCACGTTCAATGTAAGCCCTCCAGCGCTTACAAAGTGCATAAATTCTTTTAGAAAAAATTCTTTTGGTAGTCCGCGCAACCACCATGCACCGCGTGGCGCACCTCTTCATCAGAAAGGAATTGTTTTTCCTTCCATTGCGTTTCTGAGTGGTCCAAACATATGGAAATCACTTGGTGATGAGGAATGGCGCTATCCCCTGCTTACTCTCTTCGTTTCCGGTTGGTGGAAGTGACCCCAGGTTTCGTTCCCAGTAACAATTCTTTCAAGGAAGCGTCACCTACTCGTTCAAAGCGCCGAAGTAGTTCTTCACGAGCGTCAACACGTCGTTCTCTAATTTCAGAAGTCAGCTGCCGTGGCACCCTTCTTGCAGACACTTTGTGAAACTGGAGCACATTATGCACAATGTGGTGTGCTGACCCATCAGTAATCTATAAACATGCTGCAATGTCATTCAGTGACACTCGGCGTTTTTCCTTCACTATGGCTTCAACTGGAGCAATGTTCTGTGGAGTGACAACTCGCTGTGCCTGACCTGGACGAGGAGCATCTTCCACTGAAGTCACACCATTTGCGAACTTCTTACTCCATTCGTAGACTTGCTGCTGTGACAGACATTCATCAACGTACTGAACCTTCATTCGCATATGAATTTCTATAGGTTTCACACCTTCACTACGAAAAAACCGAACAAAAGAACGCCCGTCTTCTCTGGTGCAAGACCCAAGTGGTGCGTCTATCTTTATACTAATACTGCGACGGTATGTGTGCATCTGCACTATGCTGCCACTTGCAGGCCATTCTGCACGCTGTTTGTAGCAGGCTTACCAACTTACAGATAACGGGGCGAAATTTCGATTTGTTATTATAAATTTAAGGTTTTCATTTGACTCACCCTCTAAAAAATAGGGACAGTAGGAGATGGGAGTAGTGCTAAAGGTACTGACCATCATATAACTTAAAGTGACTTTCTGAACAGAAACGAAAGAAGCAATGGGTACGAACCAAGGAAGCGTAATACGATGTCTAATATTTTCAGTTTACATCATCAGTTCCAGATATAGTCAGCAGCGCTGCAAATTTCCACACTGACAATACAGCTTTGTAAAGGAGAGTATCGTCGTATCATGATCGTTAGATACTGAAAGAAAACGCGTGGTATAATGAATAGCAGCCACGCTTACATGTGGATAACTGTAATAGAACGCCTATTACAAAGAGAAAATCTGTTTGTTACCTGATTACAAGGTTAGTGGAGAAAGTAGTACACGTATGTAGGGCTAATACTAAGAAGTGATGGGAAATAGAATGATCAAGTGCAAACAGTGTTAGACAAGGCAAGTGTGTAACAGAGCAAGGTTGGATACCATTACTTATTGTTATACCACTCCTGCTTTTAAAATGTTTTCTATTCTGTTATGGTCCGCAGCTCGTGGTCTTGCCGTAGCGTTCTTCCTTCCCGCTCACGGGTTCCCGGGTTTGATTCCCGTCGGGGTCAGGGATTATCCCTGCCTCGAGACGACTGGGTGTTGTTGTGTCTTCCTCACCATCATCATTCATCCCCATTACGGTCGGAGGAAGGCAATGGTGAACCACCTCCGCTAGGACCTTGCCTGATACGGCGGTGCAGATGTCCCGCATCGTCCCCTAAGCTCCTCCGAGTATGGGACCTCGTCATCGTCATCATCATCATCAACATTCTGTTCTCATCTCTTTTCGTTGGTAGTGCACATTGCGCACATATGTGGCCGGAAAAAAAGTAGTAGCCCGCATGTCGTGGTCGTGCGGTAGCGTTCTCGCTTCCCACGCCAGGGTTCCCGGGTTCGATTCCCGGCGGGGTCAGGGATTTTCTCTGCCTCGTGATGGCTGGGTGTTGTGTGCGTCCTTAGGTTAGTTAGGTTTACGTAGTTCTAAGTTCTAGGGGACTGATGACCATAGATGTTAAGTCCCATAGTGCTCAGAGCCATTTTTGAAAAAAGTAGTAGTCCTGGCAAGACGACTTAGATTTTGATCCGATGACACGTATGCCACCTTGCGGGTAGTAGAGGTAATGGTGGGGGTTCAAGCGTCGTCTGGCAACAAATGGCATAGTGGTACAGGTACCAGTGAGCTATCTGTGTCTACCCTTTAATAGGGAATTCTCCCAACCAGAAGGCTCAGTGTGGCGCAAACGTGTGAAGCAATCAGACAACCATGCGACGGAAGGCCCTCGTGCTTCTTATAACCAACAAAGCAAGACTGAAAGGGGTAAAATTTTGGCCTTCCGAATGGCGGGATGGTCCTTTCGAAGAATTGCCACACAACTCGAACGTGCTACGTCAGTTGAGCAACGATGCTGCTGTCAGTAGACGAGGTTCTGGATGTCCAAGCAACACAGATGACCTACAAGATCGTCGTATTTTAAGGGCAGAAGAGGCAGACCGTACGGCCACCACAGCAACATGGTGGCGAACCAGTTATTAGCAGTCAGTCTAAGGGCACGCACACCTCTAACGCGTCTTCCACTCACGCCACAGAATCGACGTGCACGGCTCGACTGGTGCCGTCAGGGGTTCCTTGGACGACGGAATGTTAAGGCGTGGTCCTCAGCGACAAAAGCAGATTCTTTCTAGCGCCTACGACGTAGACCTGGTCGGCACTGCCTCGTAGAATGCATTCATCCAAGATATACCGGCCCCAACGCAGGCGGCCGGCCGCGGTGGTCCAGCGGTTCTAGGCGCGCAGTCCGGAACCGCGCGCCTGCTACGGCCGCAGGTTCGAATCCTGCCTCGGGCATGGATGTGTGTGATGTCCTTAGGTTAGTTAGGTTTAAGTAGTTCTAAGTTCTAGGGGACTGATGACCACAGATGTTAAGTCCCATAGTGCTCAGAGCCATTTTTGAACCCAACCCAGGCCTTACGGTCTAGGGTGCGATAAGCTCCAGCTCTAGTTCACCTTCGGTGTTCCTGGAGGGGACGCTAACCAGCGCTCGATAAGTGCAGAATGTCGTTATATCTGTTATTTGCCGTTGTTGTAGCTGGAAGGTGCTGTTTTGTTCGAAGAGGCTAGTGCTCCCCCATACACTATGGTGAAACTCAGCGTGCTTTACAAGACGTGATGCGACTTCCCTGGCCAGCACGATCTCCGGTCTTGTCTCCAATGGAGCATGTGTGGGATATGATGGGACGAGAAATGACTCGTCGACCAACAATTGTTACAGAATCACGAGAACGGGTGGAGTAGGCGTGGCATAACATATCTCAGGACAATATTCGCCCGGGGTCAGGGATTTTCTCTGCCTCGTGATGGCTGGGTGTTGTGTGCTGTCTTTAGGTTAGTTAGGTTTAAGTAGTTCTAAGTTCTAGGGGACTTATGACCACAGCAGTTGAGTCCCATAGTGCTCAGAGCCATTTGAACCATTTGAACAATATTCGCCGTTTGTGTAATCGACTGGATTCCAGAGTAACTTCCTGAATTACCGCCTGCGGAGGCTACACGAAGTGCTAACATGGGTGTTTCACCATGGCTCGATACGTGGTACCTCAGAACCGTTTGTGCTATGGATTTGTGAATTTAATCATTTCATGTACTCCATATACACTGTTGCGACAATGAATTGAGTGGATTCTAAACCTCTAAACGGGTGTACAAATTTTTTGTAGCAGTGCGTCTAGCGTTACAAAGTAAAAAACTTATTATTTTCGAATTGACTCGCAGAACATTTTTAATCACAGTATAGATTACCGATTTTTGATGACAGTACGATATTTGTTTCATACAGCAATCTTTTATTTCAAGGTAATTAGTAATTTAACATACCCCTAAACCACGGGTACACTAAAATTCTTCACCGGTAAATTTGTTTGTTGTACGTTTGACATAACTCATTTGAAAAAAACTTATTCTCGTCTTTGAAAGAAGCATTTTACTATGTCTTAAAACTTAATATTCAAAAGTTATTAATATTCATAATTTTCGTGGGCCTGAATATTCGAATCTTAAAATGTAACTCTTCCCAAAATACAATGTAGCAATTCTTCGCCCGATTTTTCCGTTTGCACCGAGTGTAGGAAGAAGGCAGCAAGATTAGGATTTACCATCCAATCGATAACCAGGTCATTACTGATATAGCAGAAGTTCGACTTGCCTTTGAAGGATGGTGAGGGAAATCGGTCGTTCTCTTTCAAAGCAACCATCCCTCAATTTGCCTAGAACGATTTAGAAAATCACGGAAAACCGAAATCTGGAGAGTCGGACGCGGATTTGAACCGTCGTCTTACGGAATGTGATTCTGCCGTGCTAATTATTGCACAACCTAGCTCCGTTCGAAAAATGTATACATCACCTAAAATGTGATCTTAATTTATTAGTTATTCCAGTGAGAAAATCTCATTTTCGAGAAAATTCTTGATGACCTTTTGGAATCCCTGTGCACAATAAAACTTATTTCTCGTTACGTAGAGCCTGCTAATTTCTCACTTCGTAACTACCCAGTTCTTGATTAAACAAATTTAATTCACTGCCATTTATTTTACTAAGTAAAGTGTAATAGCCTTGTATTATACTATTTTCTAATTTATGCACTAAGCGCGTCTTTACAGCCTGAACCAGGAATGCGCTGTACCAGTATCGGTGCCTAGCGGCAAGAAATGACACTAATACGACTAACAATGCAAACCACGGAGTGCGCAGTCTGAAGATCATTCCTATTTACCCTTAATGTTCAAAATGGTTCAAATGGCTCTGAACACTATGGGACTCAACATCTTAGGTCATAAGTCCCCTAGAACTTAGAACTACTTAAACCTAACTAACCTAAGGACATCACACACACCCATGCCCGAGGCAGGATTCGAACCTGCGACCGTAGCAGTCCCGCGGTTCCGGACTGCAGCGCCAGAACCGCTAGACTACCGCGGCCGGCTTACCCTTAAGGTAAACAGTTTTCCAACTACTCTGGCTCAAATAGCGATGCATGAAATCAGTTCAGCGAATATATAATTTTTTCTATAGACATGCACTGTTTGGATACTGCAGTTATATTTAAAAGAAGTGGCAGTGAATACACGTCTGCCCGTTCTGGTATCGGTATGCTGTAGCTTTCCTCATTTTCCTTAAGTGAACGTAATAACGTATCAATCAAAAAGGGCATAGGCATTTCACATCGGTGTCATTGTGAGCCGGTGATGTACCTCGACACGACTTTAAATACAAGCATTCCCTCCTACCTTTAGTTCCTCCTCTCCCTCTCCCCCACTTCCCCCTGCCAGTGGGACATAGCACTTATTGCTCGTTCGCAAATGTCGATGGGAATGAGAAGCCGTACATTCAGGTAGCCCAAATTAAATAATGATAAATCAACAGTTGCAACAGGTGCTCTAGTGTGTGAGAGCGCTGTGGAAGCAGTGAAACAGTAGTATAACTAGCTCTCAGGTCTATATGTCTTCGTATAACGCCTTGTCACGAAGAAAAAGAAAACAAACATTGTCTCGTATTTTTTCAAGATATTATTCGCTCTATCTCTCCAGTTTCATTGAAGGAAAGGTTGAAACTGTTTTTGTTCCCTCCAGCATTCAAGAGCTAGTGAACGGGTAATTTTTGAAAAACATCCATATGATGTAAAGTGGCATATCTTTGCACAGGTAAGATAGACAGAAAGACGAAATAACTGTAAAGTCAATACATACATGACTAGTTAATCTTGTACGAAAAAATACAATGTCCTTAATTTTCTGGGTAAAATTTTTTAAAATAATTATTAGAAAACTAATTTCTTAGAGACATTTAAAATGAAAAAAAATCTTCTTGCAACCGATACTTATTGTCAGTTCCCCATTATAATTGTGTCGTAAGTTCTGTATGACATACACATCACTGTCATAACCCCGAGTAATCTTAACTATAATTTTGACAGTCAAATGTGATATAATTATGGTGTAACAAGTCGACAACTCGTTAGTGATGAGGATAAAAGTACTGAGACTATTTTCCTATTCTACCAAGCAGCGATGAAGAATGCGTTTGATAATTTATTTTAATTTTTAGGAAACGCAGGTTCAAATTTCCGTGTAACATCTGAGGTGTGAGTTTTCACATTGTTACCTTGAGTTCTGCTCTGCAATGTACAGAAGAAGCATGCTCTCTAGTAAACACATGAGCCATGAGTAAGGACGTGGCACGATATTGCTGTAGAGAAAAAAAGGAAAAACGGAAAAACATTTTCACTGCGATAGCGTTTTACATAGCAAAGTTTTAGAACGTTGTACGGTATCTTTTGCAACGTATTTTGAATTTTGTGTGGAAAAGGTTTACAGCACAGGGTACAAAATGAGGAGGAAAAGCTACAGACAAATGTTCTGCTAATGACGAATGTCATAAGAGGTTGTAATTCAGCTGGAAAAACATGAAGTGTACCAGCCCAGCCAGTTCAATAGAGTTGTTCTAGCCGTTGGCTTGAAGTGATAAGGGAAAATACAAAAAAATCTAAAACTAAAACTCCGGAAGAAGATTTGATCCACAATCCTCGCCATTACAAAAATGTTCAAATGTGAGTGAAATCTTATGGGACTTAACTGCTAAGGTTATCAGTCCCTAAGCTTACACACTAGTTAACCTAAATTATCCTAAGGACAAACACATAAATCCATGCCCGAGGGAGGACTCGAACCTCCGCCAGGATCAACTGAACAGTCCATGACTGCAGCGCTTGAGACAGCTCAGCTAATCTCGCTCGGCTCTCGTCGTTACCTGTTCATTCATTACCACAGCAGTTCTCTTAGCCACATCATCTGGAATTAGGTGATCAATATATTTCGTTGTTGCTGTGTATTACTTTATTTTACTAATTAATTTACTTAACCTGGCAATATTAGGGGCATCAGACCCTTTCTCACACCTAAAATAGCATTTTACACATTCCATATTAAATACAGTACACGGATCATTCTACATTGCATTTAGAAGGTAAAAATTACAATAGTACACATAAGAAAAACACATGCACACCATTTACATTCACACATCATAAGTGCAGCAATAAATAGAAATTACTTTATGGTGGGCATGAGAGAAAGTGCTAGAGGGGGAAAGGAAACCGGAACCTGATAAAACAAAATCCATACCAACGTAATAAATACGAAAGTAACTCTGTCTGTTACGTATCCACAACTAAACCGCTGTTGATTAAATTATCAGCCAACCTAATTTCAATCGCCTCTTTATAGACACTGTTCCAAAAACCGGAAATGTTGACTACCACCAGAGTTTCATCAAATTTAATACTGTATCCCTCATTCAGGCAGTGTTCTGCTACTGCCGATTTCTCCGGCTGTTGTAGCCTCGTATGACGGCGATGTTCCACACACCTTTCATGCACAGTGCGAATCGAACGGCCAAAGTAAGCTTTCCCACATTGACACGGAATTTTGTACGCACCGGGTTTCCTAAGCCCAAAATCATCTTTCACAGAGCCGAGCAGTACCCTAATCTTAGAAGGTGGACGGAACACACTGTTAATGTTAAAATTCCGTAAAATTCGTCCAGTCTTAAACGATAACCCTCCAGCATAATGAAGAAAGGTCACCGATCTATGTTCCTCTTCATACATCTCCGGAGATGTTCTAAACTCCATAGCCCGACGAATCTCCTTCTCAGAATATCTATTTTCCTTAAAAACAGCCATCAAATGCCCAAGTTCTTGGGTTAAGCTGTCCTCGTCGGAAATGGCATATGCTCTCCGTACCAATGTCCTAAGGAAGCCACTGCGTTGGTTTAGTGGATGACAACTCTTAGGATGCAGATACCAATCTGTGTGCGTCGGCTTTCGGTGAATACTGTGTCCCAAAATACCATCTGGTTCTTCATAAACCATAACGTCTAAAAATGGCGGCATCCCATCATTTTCAACCAGCGTAGTAAATTTGATACGGGGATGAAGACAGTTGAAGTGGCCCAAAAATCTATTAAGAGCATCACGTCCATGCGGCCAGACGAAAGAGGTATCATCCACATACCTCCACAAGCACTTTGGTTGCAAAGCTGAAGTCCTCAGTGCCATATCCTCGAAGTCCTCCATAAATAATCTGGCGACTATGGGTGACAAATATCTACCCATAGCCACTCTGTCATTCTGTTCAAAAATGTTACCGTTAAAAAAAAATACGTGGACATCGTCACATGACGACAAAGCTTCACCAGCTCTTTATCCAGTTTTTCACTGATCAAACTAAGGGACTCTTACAGAGGAACTCGTTAAAAAGGGCACCACATTGGAACTCACTAACAGATCTGAAGGACTCAACTGTTGGCAAATGTGAACACTGTCGTGTCACCGCCAGACACCACACTTGCTAAGTGGTAACTTAAATCGGCCGCGGTCCATTTAGAACATGTCGGACCCGCGTGTCGCCACTGTGTGATCGCAGACCGAGCGCCACCACAAGGCAGGTCTCGAGATACGGACTAGCACTCGCCCCAGTTGAACGACTACATTGCTAGGGACTACACTGACGAAGGCTTTCTCTCATTTGCCGAGAGACAGTTAGAATAGCCTTCAGCTAAGTCCATGGCTACGACCTAGCAAGGCGCCATTAACCGTATCTGAAGACAGTCTTATCTGTATTATCAAGAGCGATGTACCACAAGGACGATATAAAGTTAAGTATTCGAGGAGCTGCATACTTTTCTTATTAGCATTCACTCCTTATCCTGTTCCAGAATTCACGCCCGTCTGCGTTAGATAGCGTGCATTTAGGCCGCCTCTATCTACAAGGTGTTGGCACATTTACCAACACATCAAACACCATATCTCCAGTTCGGTTGATTTTATTCGCCGATTGCTTTCTTTGAAGTTGAGTCCTTCAGATCTGTTTGTGAATTCCAATGTGGTATCCCTTTTTTCACGAGTCCCTCTGGAATAGTCCCTTAGTTTGATCAGTGAAAAACTGGATGAAGAGCTGGTGAAGCTTTGTCGACATGTCCTGACGTCCACGTCTTTTTTATTTAAATTAAACATATTTGAACAGAATGACGGAGTGGCTATGGGTAGACATTTATCACCCATAGTCACCAATTTATTTATGGAGGCCTTCGAGGATATGGCACTGAGGACTTCAGCTTTGTAACCAACGTGCTTCTGGAGGTATGTGGATGATATCTTCTTCGTCTAGCCGCATGGACGTAATGCTCTTAATAGATTTTTGGACCACTTCTACTGTCTTCATCCCCGTGTCAAATTTACTATGGAGGTTGAAAATGATAGGATGCTTCCATTTTTAGACGTTATGGTTTTACAAAACCAGTTGGTACTTTGGGACCCAGTATTCACCGAAAGCCGACGCACACCGATTGGTATCTGCATCCTAAGAGTTGTCATCCACTACACCAACGCAGTGGCTTCCTTAGGACATTGGTACGGAGAGCATATGCGATTTCCGACGAGGACAGCTTAACCCAAGAACTTGGGCATTTGATGGCTGTTTTTAAGTAAAATGGATACTCCGAGAAGCAGATTCGTCGGGCTATGGAGTTTAGAGCATCCCCGGAGATGTATGAAGAGGAACATAGATCGGTGGCCTTTCTTCCTTATGCTGGAGGGTTATTGGACGAATTTTAAGGAATTTTAACATTAACAGTGTGTTCCGACACCTTCTAAGATTAGGGCACTGCTCGGCTCTGTAAAAGATGATTTGGGGCTTAGGAAACTCGGGGTGTACAAAATCCCGTGTCAGTGTGGGAAAGCTTACTTTGGCCGTTCGATTCCCACTGTGCATGACAGGTGTGTGGAACATCGCCGTCATACGAAGCTACAACAGCTGGAAAAATCGGCAGTAGCAGAACTCTGCCTAAATGAGGGACACAGTATGAAATTTGATGAAACTCTGGTGGTAGCCAACATTTCCGGTTTTTGGAACAGTGTCAATAAATAGGCGATTGAAATTAGGTTGGCTGATAATTTAATCAAGAGAGACTATGGGTTTCCTCTAAGCAAGATGTGGAATTCTGTATTATCTCTCATCAAAATTGAACGTTCTTCGGTGCGGCCCCGAGTGCGATATATCGTTTCTAGCAGTGTTCCACTAAGGGCGGCGCCACCTCCCTGTCTTGGAGGGCAGCAACCGTAATGGGCGGCGCATGCGCCGTGTACTGAACGGTGGCCTATATAGGACGTCGATTTGCAGCCTGGCGTTAGTCATCAGCGTGACTCATCAGCATAAGCAGTATTTCCTGAAGATGGCGACCAGTCGGATCGCCTATATATCGAGTCAAGTTGATTTTAGGATCCAGCAGCCAACTCAAAGGGACTTTCAAGTGATCTCAAGACTATGGCAAAGATTCCAGCAGACAGGAAACGTGTTCAGACGCTACAGTACGGGACGTCCACGATGTACAACACCACAAGAAGACCGAAATCTTACCATCAGTGCCTGCAGACGGCCACGGAGTACTGCAGGTAGCCTTGCTCGGGACCTTACTGCAGCCACTGGAACAGTTGTCCCCAGAAACACAGTCTACATTCGACCGAACACACATGGTTTATTCGCCCGGAGATCTACAAGGTGTATTCCACTGACCCCTGGTCACAGGAGGGCCCGTAAAGCCTGGTGTCAAGAACACAGTACTTGGTCATTCGAACTGTGGTCCCAGGCTATATTCACTGACGAGCCCAAGTATAGTCTGAACGGTTAATCTCGCCGGGTTTTCATTTGGCGTGAACAGGGAACCAGAAACCAACCCCTTAATGTCTTTGAAAGGGACCTGTATGGAGGTCGTGGTTTGATGGTGTGGGGTGGGATTATGATTGGCGCACGTACACCCCTGCATGTCTTTGACAGAGGAACTGTAACAGGTCAGGTGTCTCGGGACGTCATTTTTCACCTGTATGTCCGCATTTTCATTGGTGCAGTGGGTCCCACCTTCCTCCTGATGGATGATAACGCACGGCCCCATCGAGCTGCCTTCGTAGAGGAGTGACTTGAAACAGAAGATATCAGGTGAATGGAGTGGCCTGCCTGTTCGCCAGACCTAAACCCCATCGAGCACGTCTGGGATGCTCTCGGTCGACGTATCAGTGCACGTCTTCAAACCCCTAGGACACTTCAGGAGCTCCGACAGTTAAGAATGAAGACACAGGTTAATGTAATAAATTACAGAATGTATACTGGGTTACACTATATGGGATAAAAAACAAATGTAATAAGTAAGTAACTTCACATTACACTGTATGTCGTAAATTTTTTTTCTTATTTATGTATTCTAAACTACATTGTAAAACTAACAAAAGTGTCTAATTTCCATTGCTTGAATCCTCTACCTGTGGAAATGAATTTTAAATATTTTCCGATATTTTAATAATAAATATGTGAACCTTTACTGTAAGTTAAAAGAGAGAAGAATTAATATAGTTATAAAAACAACAATGGCTTTTAGGAAACAACTATTACAAATTAACGAACGTGTTAAGTGATAATAGTTTTAGCAAACGGAGTGAATTTGGTAAGTTTGTGGAGAATGAATGTTAACTGCCGTTATGTTTAGTATCATCAATGAAGTACGGAGAAGGTGCCGTTGCGGTATGTGGATGTTTTTCGTGGTTGGGGAGTCGTCCCCATACTGAGCTTAGGGAAACGCTAATGAAGAAAGATATGGACACATTATACGGCATTATATATGCTGCGTACAGTAGAGGAACAATTCAGAGACGATGATTATGCCAGCATGCCATACAATCTGTAATCTTCTCTGTGGTTTGTGAACAACAATATTTTTGAAGTGGATTGGTGGGCCCAATCCGGGCTGAACCCAATCCAACACCGTTGGGATGAGTTAGAACGTCGACTTCGCTCCAGATTACAGCGTCCAATATCACTACATTCAGCGATTTTGGCTCTTGATTAGGAATGGACTGTCATTCCACCACAAACATTCGGGCACCTAGTAGAGTTCAAGCTGCCGTTAACGTGAAGGAGTGTCACGTCCCATATTACTGTCCGCTAACAAGCGTCAGGATACTTTCGACGATATGTGTATCGCAGGCAAAAAGCGATCTTAGTTTCACGGCCCACGTCGCAAGGATGGTGAAAAAGAGGTTACCTCAACTTCAATTTGGCAGCGTGCCGATGGGAAGAAGACACAGCAGTCATGAATTTCAGTTCGCTGGAACTTCTACTAGCCTCAGATCGACTGATCACGAACCGTTATTCACTCAAGTCAATGCGTTAGTCATATGTCTTCGAATCGCCTTAGAAAAGCAACAGAATGCCACCTAACATATGGTCGGAACTAATAGCACATTAGGATCAGAACAGCCTGCAGTATTTGAAGTTCATCTGACTGACTCGTATATGGGTTCATGACTGTTCGTTACCTCTGGCGACTTGTCTACTATTATTTATAATTTTACTTGTTCCCCAAGATCGGATATTGGTTATACAGAGCCTCTTCTCAGTTTTTCACCTTTCCTTTGACAGTATGGTGTTGTTTCATTTTTAGTTCATTGAAATGTTTCGCTCTCTCTTCTCGACTCCAGTTATACGCTCATCCATCTCCTACTCTTGCTGTTTTCTTTGTTGAAATTTTAGAATTTACCGTGACTTCTTATGTAAACTCTTCAAACGTGCATTCATCGTTTTTATAACCACTCATATATCTGTCCAAGCTAACCTTCGTTTTCGTCTCCCAGTTGATTATTTCTGTCTTCCAGTTTCTTATTCTGTCTATTCTGATTGTCCATAAGTTTTTCGTCTCTTTGTGTCTGTCGTTGACAGTGCATACCAAGACTTTGATTCAGTTTAGTAAACAGTGTGTCAAATAATGCGAAATAACACATTTGACCATCTCGCAAACTAACATTTGTTGATGAAAACCTCCAAAAGGCTGTAATGCTCAAGTCGGACAAGGAAATAATAATCAGTAGACGTAACTAGAAATAAGATACGGAATGAAGTAATTCTGGTTAGTACACCTAACTCGCATTCGGGAGGACGACGGTTCAATCCCGCGTCCGGCCATCTTGATTTAGGTTTTGTGTGATTTCTGTAAATCGCTCCAGGCAACTGCCGGGATGGTTCCTCTGAAAGGGCACGGCCGACTTCCTTCCCCGTCCTTCCCTAATCTGATGAGACCGATGAATGACGCAATTGTTCCAAAATTTTTTTGAGATTTACTTTACTGTTACGGTCACTTTTTCAATTTCTGAATATCCTGTTTGTAGCTTATCCTCATCATTTCTAGATAAAAATTTTACCTTACCTTCCAGAGTAAAATGATTGACTGTACACTGCAATGACATGTATTACCAGATCGATAAACCTCGTCGCCGTTTGGTATCTGCTTTTCTTGTCAGTTAAAAATCCATTTTTTGGTTCATTGTCCTATTCGTCACTTATGTGGAAGTGAGCAGAACACTTAAGGACATCTGACTGTGAGAAAGGCTGTTCAATTTATATCGGCGTACTTCACGACGAAGTAGTTCACGGGATGACGGCCGAAACTCAGTATCCAATGGGCACAATATTTCGGCAAGCGACCACGTTACCACCAAAGTGTGGCCTCTTGTAGTCATCGCTGAATGTCCAGTGAGGTACTTTTATCTGTTCTGGCGTGTCATTCCGGAATCAAAGAAAAATGAGACAAAAGGCGCTGAAACCTCAGCTCCGGGAAGTCAGATCAATACAGACACAAGTTCTAACACAGATGAGCTCAAAACACTGATTCTTTCAGTGCAGCAGCACATACTGGATCTCCAGCACACAGTTATCGCTGCAATGAGGCTGGCCCTAAAGATCGTAACAGCAGGATAACCTCAAAATTTATGTGGCAAACATACCCACACGAGGTTTAACCGTTTGATTGTGAAATTCCAATGGCGTTCACACTCAGGACGGCGAATTTCATCAGTTGCTGCGAGACGAGTCCATAGACATCTGTCTCGTAACAGTGACATTCCTCAAAAATGGCGCAAGTGTAAGCACAGCCAGTTTCTATTGCTACCGTAACTATTGCGAAAGGTCGGCGGGCTGCACGGCCATCTACGTCAGACCGACGCTGCGACATCTTGTAATTCAGCTTCCCTAATTGTAACTGTTGGAAGCAATCGGTGTGGCCGGCAGCATGTCCACGGGTCAGGTCACCTTCATATCAGTCTACAGACAACAGCGTAGATCACTATTACAAGCAGATAATGATAAGCTATTAACAATACGTGGAAGATTATTTATCAGGGGTGTTCGCGAGTCACAAACACTAACGGACGCCACCTGCTACGTGCCGCTGAATGACAAGATGCAATAGTAGTTGGGCCCTATGACCCGACACGGTGTCCCAGACGTGGCTGCCCAGATGTCCTCGACATCGTGATCCTACAGAGCGCAGGGCACCCGATTTCTCCATCTGTCAGGACTGCACTATAGTAGGATCATCTACCAGTAGTAGTTGATTTCGACCTCGACGGAAACACAACAAAAAAGGACCACCACCAGCTGAGAGATGTCGACTGGGAACACTTTAAAGTGCAGCTATCCGACACTCACTGCAACACCTAACGCAGATGCAGTCAGAACGGAAGAGGCAGTAATTAACCAGCTTACTCGGCAAGCTTTCGAAGCGGCCATTACCGAACAGGGATTTTTCCAGAGAGATTCCTCCTGACATACTGGAGGTCATTACGGAAAATAACCGTTTAGATCGCCAATGGCACCTCGCACGGAATCCCGTGACGAAAGCCGGCCGAAGTGGCCGTGCGGTTCTGGACGCTGCAGTTTGGAACCGCGAGACCGCTACGGTCGCGGGTTCGAATCCTGCCTCGGGCATGGATGTGTGTGATGTAATTAGGTTAGTTAGGTTTAACTAGTTCTAAGTACTAGGGGACTAATGACCTCAGAAGTTGAGTCCCATAGTGCTCAGAGCCATTTGAATCAACCCGTGACGAAACAGCGTGTAAACCGTTGCATGGGGGCTTAATTATTAAATTTGAAAATAATGTTTATTTTTCGTAGCTGTATTTCCGATTACGCTGTTTCGTAAGCGGTTGGCCCTGACTAGTTTTCGTACGCAATCTGACTGCATAGAACAACAACAAAGAATGAAATGAAAATTTTCGTTAACGCAATTAATTAATTAAGTCCCCAGCAACTATAAAACCTACGAAACCAAAACACAAGTGTAATTGTTCTGTGTGTGGGAGTGTGATTCAACGTACACATCCGGCACGGTTCTTCTTCAACAAGACAAGACATTTTAAATACCATTTATACTGAAGTAATTAAAAAAATAGAAATACTATAATTGCGCGAGAAAACCAGAATTACACTCTAATACAAGAACACAAGCCAGATGCTTTGTTGACTGAACCTGTAATGACGCATTATTTAAGACATTGAGATAATAAAAAGAAAAGGAAAAATTTTTTTTCTTTTACCTTCATATATTGACGAAAAGCACTCTGATCATTACAATATCTCCATTAGAACAACATCTTATCCTATCAAACAACTGCATAAAACATGGAAGAAGCACTCTCCACTACGACTTCTCGACAAGAACCTTTCACTACGACATCTCAGCGAGCACTGCCTACTACGAGTTCTCGACCAGCACTGCCCTCCGCTACTTCTCAATAATCGCTGCCTACTACGAGTTCTCAACAAGCACTGTCAGTGGAGGCGGCTAAACAAAACTGTCTGGCGCTGTGGCTCAGTGTAGCCACCTTTCATATGCCCTTCCTCCACGGGCCAGAATTTGATGGTATTTTTGCCAGCATTGGTGGTGAAAATACCACCAAATTCGTCCACAAAAATACAGACAAAAATAAAAGATAATATTAATACGTAAATATCACACAATTAGATAAAATTTTAGCTTTGCACTGACCTTTCAATAACCTAATGTATAAAATACAGTGAGCAATACAAATTCTTTCATACATGTGGCTTTACATAATAGTTTACACAATACACAAAAAATCAGTTTATACAAATGTTCACATAACATGCTATCCATGATTTAAAAAAAACAAGTAATTGATAGTTCCAGCAGTAGTACCCAGCAATGGTCAACAGGTGCAGACACCAACAAGTGACATCATTCAGCAGAAGCAGTCCATCAGTGGCACCCAGCATTGTTGAACAGGTGCAGACACCAACAAGTGACATTATGTCAGTAGAAGCAGTCCATCAGTGGCACCCAGCAATGTTGAACATGTGCAGACACCAACAAGTGACTTCATTTCAGTAAGCGCAGTTCCATCTGTGGCACCCAGTAATGTTGAACAGGTGCAGACAGCAAGAAGTAACATCATTTCAGTAGAAGCAGTTCCATTAGTGGCACCCAGTAATGTTGAACAGGTGCAGACAGCAACAAGTGACTTCATTTCAGTAGAAGCAGTTCCATCAGTGGCACCCAGCATTGTTGAACAGGTGCAGACACCAACAAGTGACATCATTCAGCAGAAGCAGTCCATCAGTGGCACCCAGCATTGTTGAACAGGTGCAGACACCAACAAGTGACATTATGTCAGTAGAAGCAGTCCATCAGTGGCACCCAGCAATGTTGAACAGGTGCAGACACCAACAAGTGACTTCATTTCAGTAAAAGCAGTTCCATCTGTGGCACCCAGTAATGTTGAACAGGTGCAGACAGCAAGAAGTAACATCATTTCAGTAGAAGCAGTTCCATTAGTGGCACCCAGTAATGTTGAACAGGTGCAGACAGCAACAAGTGACTTCATTTCAGTAGAAGCAGTTCCATCTGTGGCACCCAGCAATGTTGAGCAGGTACACACAGCAACAAGTCACATTTCTCAGCAGAAGCAGTTCCATTAGTGACACCCAGCATGTTGAGCAGGTGCAGACAGCAACAAGTCACATTATTTCAGTAGAAGCAGTTCATCAGTGGCACCCAGCAATGTTGAGCAGGTACAGACAGCAACAAGTGACATTATTTCAGTAGAAGCAGTTCCATCTGTGGCACCCAGCAATGTTGAACAGGTGCAGAAACCAACAAGTGACATTATTTCAGTACAAGCAGTCAATCAGTGGCACCCAGTAATGTTTAGCAGGTACAGACAGCAACAAGTGACATTAATCCAGTAGAAGCAGTCCATCAGTGGCACCCAGCAATGATGAGCAAGTCCAGAGAGCAGTCCATTATATTCACTATCACTGATCACATTGTTCATCAGAGTTTATAAGCAGAAATTAAACATGTCCTAGTGGCACCAATCATGTAGAAAAAGTACAAGTAACAGTCCATAATATTCAATATCCTAATCACACAGTTCATCAGCAGAAATTAATCATTTCTAAGTGGCACCCATTATGTTGAAAAAGTGCAGGTAACAGTCCATAATATTAACTATCACTAATCACACTGTTCATCAGAGTTTATAAGCAGAAATTAAACATGTCCTAGTGGCACCAATCATGTAGAAAAAGTACAAGTAACAGTCCATAATATTCACTATCCTAATCACACAGTTCATCAGCAGAAATTAATCACTTCTAAGTGGCACCCATTATGTTGAAAAAGTGCAGGTAACAGTCCATAATATTCACCATCACTAATCACACAGTTCATCAGCAGAAATTAAACATTTCTAAGTGGCATCCATTATGTTGAAAAAGTGCAGGTAACAGTCCATAATATTCACCATCACTAATCACACAGTTCATCAGCAGAAATTAAACATTTCTAAGTGTTACACATCAGTGTTGAACAAGTGCAGGTAACAGTTCATAATATTCACCATCACTAATCACACAGTTCATCAGCAGAAATTAAACATTTCTAAGTGGCACCCATTATGTTGAAAAAGTGCAGGTAACAGTCCATAATATTCACTGTCACTAATCAGACAGTTCAGGCATGAACAATAGTTTGAATGCACATACAAATGCTTTTACAAAATTATTCTCAATGTTCTTACACTAAACATACAAATTCTAATAAACACACAAATGATATCAGATAATTGTCATATTAACTATTACAAATACTCAAATATCAGTAAACCTATAATATTTATGGGTGTCAGTGCAAGCCACTACAAACAAATAAAATAATATTTAGGAGATAGGTGGGTAGGATTAGGAAAGCAAAACACACAAGACACACTCACTCATCTTTCATCCACATTAAGTACTACTGTGTAATTGAATAGTGTTAACTGTGTAAATGCAATTCTGTCAAAATTTGATGTTCATCATGTGTATCAAGTAGTAGTGGCAGGAATGTATAACAGTCAATAATAGTTAAGTCAACGTCATAGTCATCATGTCAAGACCAATGTTTGCCAAGCCAGATCAAAATGTACGGTTGCTGAACAACTGTCAGTAAGCCAAGATATGCAATTACTTCCTCTCTCCAAGAAAAAAAATATGTACTGCTTATTGATTTAACAAAGTGTGTGTAGACAATCTTCCTTCTTCTTGAGTGTTCTAGTCTGCTACCTTCTTCCTGCTTGTTCCATATAGACCAACAAAATAAAATATGCACCTCACTTACTTTACCTCTTATCCACCAAAACTCCAATAATCATCAGCATCACATAATCTCAATACTTCAATAATACCTCTTACGTCGATATATATAAATCTTATCATCAATATCATTTATCTTACCTCTTGTCCACAAAAACTCCAATAATCATCAACTTCATATAATCTCAATACCTCAATAATACCTCTTCAATACGTCAACACATATAAACCTTATCGCCAATATCATTTCACTCCCATAAGAACTCATTCCTCTAGTCAGTCTCCTCGAACAAGTACAGATAAAATCCTAATGCAAACCTCATCATCCCATACAATCCGAAGACATACTGTCAACACACAACCTCTGTGTAATCCATCTGACCCAAATCTTCTACTCATTATAAATTATAAGATGGATTTTGGTTACCTTGTCCATCATTAAATAAAAGAAATGCATACATGATATCTAACAGACTTAGTTCGAATAACTCTCAGTAATTAAGTACGATTATAGAGTGTGAATGATCATAATATTTCACAGTGTGTACACCACTTCAAGAATTATGGCAAACAGAAGCAAACATGTGGAGTATTCCTTGTGTCAAGTGTCACTTCCTATTTCAATTGCTCACGAAAAATGCAGTGTAATAACTGTCAATGGTCTGAACCTACTTTTGGTATGTCATGACGTTAGCTTCCTTCCTATTAGCATAAATTTATACAGCTTCCACAAAACCTCCAGCTCATGTGGCTTCTATGAAGTTTCTTGTACTAATGTCGTTTATGTCGAATTATAGCAGTTCATTTTCCTATCTTAAAAACATAAGGCACTGAGCGTAAGCAAAACATGCAATAGCGAGTAAATATACCAGTAGAGAACAGAATGTCAACAAGTGCATGCAGCACAATTCTTACAACGAGGCTCTGCCAAGCGAACAATCTATAATTAATACAATAGTGTGACCTAAACTCTATGTTTGTACACAGTATATCAGCATTTCTATATACCAAATTAAAGAGTAGTTATGACAACAAACAGAAATTTATAAATATGCAATCCATACGCATAGCAGCAAACATATATCTTACGTAATAAACAGGTCATTAGCATCATATCAGCATAAGCAAATAAATGTTCATATGTCATCTTAATAAGTAAACATGAAGGCGCAAGCAGATAAATCACAAAGTATAACTTACATACATATCAGCACAACTAATCAGGTGACAATTATAATTTAAATAAATAAGCACAGCTGGCACATAATAAAAAAATATGACATCAGTGAAAAAGCATTGCAGCCTAGTGATGCTTAATATACACAAGTTACAACCCTGTTCATTAATAAAACATTGACAAAAATCAGCAAATGTACACAAGCATGTCGCTTCACAAGTAAATTCATAGAACATGAAATTAGCACAAAGTATGAATCACGTAATTGCGAGCAGCAAATTACGCCTAAAGTACGTACCTAAGTGGAAATATGTTACCTGAAAAAATAAACTCAATTAATAGTTACCTTTTTAGTTTATTAATTTCTTCTTGGAAATTACATTCTTTCTGAAATTTTCTCGATAGCAAGTCCTCTTAACGTCGGAGACACACAGAATTTACCTGAAGTTCTTAAATATTTTATACAACCGTATCCTGAAAAATACTGAACGTTAATAACATAATTCATCAAGTCACTATAGCTTTATACTGAATTTAGTCGGAGAAATTAGACTGTGTATTTGTTTACGGCTGTCAGTGCATTCGCACTGAGCGCTCGATCAGCTGTAGGAGCGTGACGTAGGAAGCAATTGTTTGCGGTCAACGACTGCCTTGTGTGGCGCGCAGACGTGACTGTTGCTTTGAGTATATGCCGCCGCCAAAACACAGCGCGGTATCTTTGTACTCTCTGCGTGTTTACATGTAGCTGTTAGTTTCTCACAAGTATGTCATTCCACAAAAATTTTAACGTTTGATATATGATGTATTCCCTTAGAGCATCGTGATTTAAGAGTTTCTACTTCAACAGTGTTATCATGAATAATTTTGCGAATTCTATATGGACCATTATAAAGCAGAAAAAATTTGCGACACAAGCCTTTTCCTTTGTGAGACAAACGATGAGACTTAATTAACATCTTTTGGCCAACTGAAAAGGTTTTTAAACGACCAGGACGCTTAGCTGATTTCTCTCTTTTAGCAGCCACAGATGCAATATTATGCAGAGCCATGTTCACAACTTCAGAATGCCGCAGTTTCCGTGAAGGCGGAAAAGGAACGATTTCAGAAATGCGATTTGTCGGTGCTTTGTTTTTTAATATCAGTATAGGCGGTAAAGAATTGGGTCATTAGGAAGTTCATTCAGAATGTTTTGAAAAATATGAAGATACTGATCCCACGTTCTGTGATTCTGATGACAATAAAGTTGACACAATTTATTGATTTTCTTCATCTCTCTCCCTGAAGCGTTAGACTGAGGGTGAAAAAGTGAAATGAAAATTGGTTTAATCTTACGACGCCGTAGAGTACGAAGCCAAATTTTAGAGCGAAACTGTGATACATTATCTGATATAATCTTATCAACATGACCCACTTCCTTAAGAAAATGTTTGATGAAAGCGTTAGATACTGAACGAGCTCTTGCTTTGCGTAAAGGTGTAAAACACACATATTGTGATGTCAACTCCACTGCTACGAAAATGTACGCAAAACCATTAGTAGAACGAACCACTGGACCGAACAAATCGACTGCAGCCATGTCCTTTAATTTCGCTGGAATGATAGGAAACAACAGTGCTCTGTGAGAAATAGGAGGTGGCTTAGCATTTTGATATAATTTGCATTTGGCCAGAACAGATCGAATACGTTTTTCCGTATTACTGAAGTAGCAAATTTCCCGTAATTTATGAAAGCATTTTCTGGGACCAAAGTGTGCATAACTGAAATGCGTATACCAAATCAGCTTATTAACCCATTCATCAGGAATACAAACTAACCAAACAGAGTTGTCGGCCGATTTTCGTTTAAAAAGAATGTCATTGCGAACTAAATAATGCTGTCTAATCGCTACGCTTTCCTTTCTCCTCCACTTTTCCTTAATGTCCTTCCAGATTGGATTCTTATTTTGCTCCTTAGCGATGTCCTGGAGTGAAGACGAAATAAAGTTCTCAAACGCAACACCTTGAATATACATCAAACAATAATTGTTTTCCTTGCAGTCCTCTTCAGCACCTTGTTTCAAACCCATAGGTGCACGTGATAAAGCATCAGCAACAATATTTGAAGAACCCGGTATGTAAACAATACTAAAATCAAATTCCTGTAGGTACAGTGCCCATCGTGACAATCTGCCATGAGTTAATTTTGTCGACATAAGAAATTCCAGAGCTCAATGATCGGTGTACACCTTAGTATGTCTGCCAAACAAAAATGTGCGAAATTTTGTGAAAGCCCAAACAACAGCCAAGCCTTCAAGTTCCGTAATCGAATAATTCTTTTCTGATTAAGAGAGAACACGACTTCCAAATGCAATAGTTTTCTGTACTACAACGCCGTTTTCTTCTATCTCTTGAAATAAATGTGCACCTAGGCCTTTGTATGATGAGTCCGTCGCCAAACAAAAATCTTTAGATAAATCCGGATGTGAAAGAAGTGGAGCAGCAACTAAAGCATCACGAAGTTGTTCAAATTCTGATTGAGCTTCCTCATCGCAACACCAATTAGAATTCTTTCCGGATAGTTCACATAAACGAGGTGTTGCCAAATCGTCCAATTTAACAAAGCGTCTAAGAAAATTACAGGCACCAAGGAAACTACGAACCTCACGTTTTGTGGTGGGAACAGCATAATTACGAATAGCGTCTAATTTTTCTGGATCAAGAAGAATACCTTCTGTAGAAATGATGTGACCAAGAAATTTCACCTGTGAACGTCCAAATTCAGATTTTTCCAAGTTCACTGTAATGCCAACTCTTCCAACAATACGTAATAATGAATCCAAAATTTTGTTGTGCTCACTCCAAGAACGTTTAGCAATAAGAATATCGTCAACATATGAAGTAATATTGTCACGAAGATAAACAGGTAAAAATTTCATTTAAACTACGAAAGAATGCTGCTGAAGATACAGTAAGTCCAAACGGTAATTTCCGAAACTGGTAACAGTTACCAAAGGCTAAAAAGGCAGTGTATTTTCTACAATTAAGGTGAAGTTCTATTTGCCAAAAACTTGCGCGCATATCAATCGTGGATAAAACTTTAATTCCATGGAAATGTTGAAGAAGTTCATCTAAATTTTGTGGGCGGTCAGTTTCAGGAATGATGATATTATTTATCTGTCTGGAATCCAGAACCAAACGAATTGACCCATCCTTTTTAAGAACGACATGTAATGGGCTGGTATAAGGACTGACTGCTGGCTCAATAATGCCTTGATCTATCATGTATTGAAGTTCACTCTTAACCTTGTCTCTGTAAGCCAAAGGAATAGCGTACGTTTTCCCGCGAAATGGTGTGTGTTCTTTTACTTTAAATAATTATTGTAAGCCTTGTATAGTTACTGTGTGATGACTAAATACTGTAGCATGTGAAGTCATAATGTGGTGCAGCTCCTCTCTTGTAATGCCATCTGGCACTTCAGCTTTCTTAACCTTTTCATTAATTAATTCTTCGCTATTAATTATATCATCCATCGCGTCTCTGTATCTATTGTCATTGTCATGAATAAACACACTGTCGTCATAATGCTCAACGAAAACATCAGAAGTAAGAAACCTTAAACATTTTGCATCTGATTCACATCTAGTTAAACACTCGAAAAATTTCAAACATTTCGGCATTTCGGCATTCCGGCATTCCGGCAACAGTCAAATTCACACTTCCGTCTTTAAAGTTCAAAATTGCCTTATGTGCGTTAAGAAACTCCATACCTAATATAACGTGTGTACTGAATAATGGAACAATAATAAAATTAGCAGAAAATTCGTATCCTTGACAAATGAAATTTAAGTTGGTCTGTTGTTTAACTTGCACACTTTTTCCAGAAATAGCGCCTCGAATTGTAGTTTTAGAAACAGGTAACACAGGACAGGCAATAGTTCTTTCACATATACGAAAAACTGGTTCACTAATGACATTCAATGGGCTCCCAGAATCTAAAACTGCAGTGAACTTATTCTTACCCACACATACCTCAATAACAGGATGTAAAAATGCGTCTACATTATTTTCCTTTTCGTCTAGCAAAATGTCTCTCATGTCTTCCAGGCGTACGTAGTGTAAATTCGTAGTATTATTACTTTCTGAACCGTCTATATTGCTGCCAGAAGCCGAAGCTGCAGGTCATTGTCGATTGTTTGCGTCACGTCTTTGATTATTCGCGTCATTTCGCGGATCAATTTCTACGATTTGCACTTGTCTCTCTGAAGTTCTGTCACGTGGAGGATGCCAATTAGGTCCCTCCTGTCTGTTAGATGCAAATTCTTAGTTGTGTCTGTTATTAAAATTTCTATTTTCCTGTCTGTCTGCATGACTACTTCTTGTGTAATTTCGACTGTCACTTCTGAAATTATTGTTGTATCTACTACCCTGGTTATTTCTGTGGTAAGAATTTCTATTACTGTATGAATAATTTCTGTCTTGATGATACCGATTACTGTTTCCGTATGATTGATCATTCCGGTACGAATTACCGTTATTATAATTGTCTGTGTAATTTCTGTTAGAACGTCTGTTATTGTCATAAGGCTGGTATCTATTGTCCTGTCTGTTACGTCTGTCATTCTCAAAGTTACCCATATAACGCTCGTTCCGATCACTATCTCTTTTCTCTGAAAATCTATTGTAAATACTGTTACTGAAAATGTTACAAGAAGCGAAAGATCTTAAATTTCCGAACAGTCAAAAAATGTTTATAGTCAAAGTTTTCGCCTCGTGGCGACAAAGACCTACCGCGTCTGTTCCAGTCCGAATGTCGATTATTGTCAAGTTCGCGCGCCTGGCGCTCTCTTGTTGCATCCTGTAAATGAAACAAATTATTTTCTTCAAACCCCTCTGCTATCTGTGATTCTAAATTTCTTCTACTGTCTTTTCCTACAATTTCGCCTTCGATTTGTTTGACTTGCTTTCGTAATGCCTCAACTTCCCTTTTAACGCGTTCATTAAATTTTCCCTGATTTTCAACATGTTTATTTATGTTCTGATACTCTTCGGTGTCTGCAAATGGCAATGGTGCTGTATCATCTGAATCTCTGTCCCCACTTAAACTAAGACTTGTCAGTTTATCCGAAATCTCCTCAACTCTTTCCAATAAATCACCTATTTGTTCTTTCTGTTTATTTACGTCTTCCGTAAGTGACGCGACTCGGGTTTCAGTATTAACACATTTGGTAGTTAACTGTTCATATTGTTGTGTTAGGTTATTTATTCTGTAATTTGGTACGGATTCCTCGATTCTCTCAAATATCTCTTCCTTATCGTGTGCACATTGTAAATTTAACTCTGAAAATTTTTGTACTATCACCCGATCTCTTTCTTCCTGTTCTCTATCCTGTTCCTTTTGTCTAATCTCTATCGCAATTAATCTATTATTGTGAGAATTCAAAATCGGTTGTACTTTTTCTCTGATTTCTTTCTTTAATTCATCTTTCATGTTTTTGAAACACGTCCCTATTCGTGAATCTAACCATGTTTCCATTGTTTCCATCTCTGTTTTAATTGTTCCTATTTGTGAGTCTAACTGTGTTGCCAAAGTTCCCATCTCTGTTTTTAATTCAGATCCTATCTGTGATCCCAATGAGTCTAACCGTATTTCCATTGTTCCCATCTCAGTTCTAATTGTTCCTATTTGTGAGTCTAACCGTGTTTCCATTGTTCCCATTTCTGTTTTGATTTCAGATCTCAAAGTTCCCATCTCAGTTTTAATTGTTCCCATTTGTGAGTCTAAGCGTGATCCCAAATTTAATATTGAATCCATCAACTGCTCCATATGAACTAGTTCAAAATTCCTTTCGCCCCTAACATTTCCCGCAAAACCAGTTTCCTTCGTCATAGCTGTAAACCCATCAGTGTTCGATACTATTCCAGAATCTTCTATCGTTAATCTCGTATTCTGTGAATTTTCTGATTGAGAAAAAGTTTGAAATGGTTCCGGACTATCTTCCCGACTTATTAAATTGTTTTACACTTCATTATTCATGATACTGTTTTCCTCTGTTAGCGAGTTCGCCATGTTAACAATTTCGTCATTCTCACTATCCATCATTTTTGCCTTTTTCATCGATCACGTAATCATTTACAAAACATACAAAACTCGTCACTGTACGAAAATTACACACAATGACTCTTTATCTCCAACAATACCATTTACACGAAAAGTTTCCCTCAAACACGATTAATCGAACAATTGAAATAATTGCCCTAAATTGTCAAACGCGTATACAAGACAATAAAATTAAATTCTGAAATACCATTAGAAGAATGACAATTACCAAATCTACACATGCAATATAGACTACAATTACTAAACTACAAATTACTACAACAATGCTACTGTCTACTATTTTTACAATCAGAAGAATTCCAAGGGACGATCCTGGCAGGGTCGCCACGTGCATGGGGGCTTAATTATTAAATTTGAAAATAATTTTTATTTTTCGTAGCTGTATGTCCGATTACGCTGTTTTGTAAACGGTTGGCCCTGACTAGTTTTCGTATGCAATCTGACTGCATAGAACAACAACAAAGAATGAAATGAAAATTTTCGTTAATGCAATTAATTAATTAAGTCCCCAGCAACTATAAAACCTATGAAACCAAAACACAAGTGTAATAGTTCTGTGTGTGGTAGTGTGATTCAACGTACACATCTGGCACGGTTCTTCTTCAACAAGACAAGAAATTTTAAATACCATTTATACTGAAGTAATTAAAAAAATAGAAATACTATAATTGCGCAAGAAAACCAGAATTACACTCTAATACAAGAACACAAGCCAGATGCTTTGTTGACTGAACCTGTAATGACGCATTATTTAAGACACTGAGATAATAAAAAGAAAAGGAAAAATTTTTTTTCTTTTACCTTCATATATTGACGAAAAGCACTCTGATCATTACAATATCTCCATTAGAACAACATCTTATCCCATCAAACAACTGCATAAAACATGGAACAAGCACTCTCCACTACGACTTCTCGACAAGAACCTTTCACTACGACATCTCAGTGAGCACTGCCTACTACGAGTTCTCGACCAGCACTGCCCTCCGCTACTTCTCAATAATCACTGCCTACTACGAGTTCTCAACAAGCACTGCCAGTGGAGGCGGCTAAACAAAACTGTCTGGCGCTGTGGCTCAGTGTAGCCACCTTTCACCGTCTTCGTCGTGAAATGAAGGTTGCCGTAGGTAACCATCGGAATCGAGATTGGGACGGGCAGATTGCGACCCTCTGGATCGATGATTACAGTTCCTGCTGCATAATAAAACAATTCTTAAGTAAAAAAGCTGCGCATTCTTCCACTGTAAGTAGAGCGATAGATCATCTGCGATCCGAATGCCAAGGAAAAAGCCTAGACAGATGAGTTTACAGAGGATTTCACGTCCATTGACGACATAGTGGACGAAAATCACATTCAGCTTGTGGAGGAGCCGCTTCCCGTCTTTCTCACAAATAGAGACCAAAACGATCTCGTTAACGACATCTATGAAGATGAGATCAAAAATCACCTATCACACCTCAACCCTCGTAATCTAGGAGGAGTGGATTATTTCGGAAGCAAGAACGCCAAATAATTGCCGCCAGAAGTAGTCTGAAGGTTAACCACGATATTTAGGACCATCTTTAGGACTGGCACATTCCCATCCGTGTGGAAACACGCGGAGGTTGTAACCGTCCCAAAACCGGGTAAGGACATCACACTCGCTAGCAATTATAGGCCTAAAAGCCTCTGACATCACTTTAGAAAGTATTTGAGAGTTTGTATGCTAAACGTCTGCGAAGATATGTTGCGACAGAGCGCCTCTTATCGGGCGAGCAGCTCCATTTCTGGAAGGGGTACTTCACAGTAACAATTACTCAGATTAGCATGGACATGGGCAGGGGCTTGGGGCATGGAGGCACAGATCGTCGTTAGTACGTTGGGGACGTACTACTAGATGTGTCAAAGGCCTTCGACAGCGTGTGGCATAACGGCCTCCGGTTTATGCTTCTTGACCACGGGGTACCGGTGACACATGTGGCCCTGCTCACATCATACCTGAGTAGTAGAACATTTCAAGTCAAGGCCGATGTACTAGTCCCGATAGCGCAACGAAACAGGGCGGGAGTGCCACAAGGGTCAGTACTTGGGCCCCTGCTATACACATTATACACCATGATACCCCGAAAAGCTGATAATTGAACTGGCGTTATGCGTCGATAACACGCACTGTTTGCCGACACCTTAGGAGTACACATAGTAAGTTGTCATCTTCAGCAGAATGCAACACGCTTGCAGCTTGGACCAGCAATTGGCGGCTCAGAATTAGCGTGGCGAAGAGCCGGACTTTAATTATAACCAGGAAAAAGCTACCAGCAGACTTAGTAACGAGTCGTACTACGGGAGGTCCCATCCCTTGGTCGGGAGCCGGGAAGTAGCTAGACGTGACCCTCAATAGACATCTAACGAGGGGACCGTACGTCCCAATGGACAAAGGGAAAGCACTGGGACGTATGAAAACGCTCCTTCACCTACTAAACCCCATTTCGACTCCACCTACACACTGTGGTGTAACATTGTACCCTGCCCTAATACGGCCTACTCCAGAATACGCTTTGTGGTGTGGGGCAATACAGACAATTAACACACTGACCAACTACAAAGGGTACAAATAAAAGCTTTACGTCTTGCACTAAATCTTCCAAGGTGAGAATCGAGCACCAAGGAAGTGCATGAGATGGCAGGTGAACAACTCCTACGTGATATTTAAACAGACTGCTCGCCAATTTGACGCTTTGGGACAGCAGTCAGAATAGGTTTATCGTCAAATTGGGCAACCAAGTCTACTGGCGACCGACCACTCCCTGGCTGGACATGCTACCTGAGTAATTCTGTGGAAATGTAACAAGAGAAGTTGCACAAAATTGGATGGCAGCAAGAAGAAAAACGCGGGCTCCAAATTTAACAAACCCCCGACTATATGTAGAATAGGCATTATCAATGCACAAACTAAGCGAAACGAGGTCCTGAGAGACCTTTGGAAGGCAAACGTGTGTCTGTGTAGTATGGTGTCAAGGAAGGTGCTACGCTACGCGGACGGAACACAAGCTCCGCACGCATCTACTCACTCAGCGGACTTGGCTGCGGCCACGAACGCACAAAGAGCCGACGGTAGCACCTCTGATGTGCCTGATGACTTTCCAGGGTGTGATCCCCCATCGACTGGAAGCGCCAGACGCTGTAACCAGCTCTGCAAGATGCGACGGTAGCACTTGTGAAGCATCCAGCGGCTTCGCACAACATGCCGCCACGCTAGTAGCTTCTTCATTCGCGGAGGAGTCGAAGGGCCCTCATTCACGCCAAGTTGGTTAAAAGTGACCTATATTGTTGGGAATGCCTACACACGCATTCGCCAGAGCATTGGACATTGGCGACCGGCAGACCGCTCGACCCAAACAAGAAGGTGTTGCCACGGCCGGCACCTCGGTCTCTCACGCACCTGCGCCTGTAAAACAGTCTGATGATGAGCTCTCTCCCCCAGCTGTTGATCACAGTAACGCAAACGCACCATCTCCGAGCACTGGAAACGCGAGTGCCGACAACTCGCAGATCTTAGCCATTGTGATGGGAAGCACTCCCGCTACAAGCCCATCCGATGAAGATATGGAAAACGAAAAAATTCACGGAAGCGTCGCGCTGACGTGAGCGAGGTTTCCAAACCCACCAGACATTCTGCTGCATCGAGGCCAAGAGCAAGGACTCGTAGCAAAGCGTTCGAGAAAGACACAAGAGCACAGCACACGCGGAAAACGCCTGATGAAGGTGGTTATGTCAGGCCAAACCGCAAGATATCGCGAAGGCAGTTACTGTTATAGCGCCAACGCAGCAAGGTGAGACCGATAACCGTTACTCTAGCCTGAACGACAATGCCAATGCAGCTACAACAACCGACATGGATGTATTCGTGCAAGGAAAAAGATTATCACCTCAATAGCCGTTAGTTATTAACTGAAAAGTGTATTACAAGTCCCTCCATCTTAAAATCAAATCGATTCTGCAGAATAACTTGACCTTTCGTCTTTCCGGACGCGACATGTACAAAGTTATGATGCACTTCAAAGACGATTACGAAGCAGACATGAAAACGATTTGCGATACCTCAGACCCATGAAACTGATTAAGTCAGTGTTTCAGAAGACGCCATTCAATATGGAGTCAGATCACCTCCGTGAAGAACTGGGTTTTCTAGGCTTCGACGCACGTTCCATCAATCAAATCTCCTAAAACCCACAGCCTCTGTTTTGCTTGGTGCTTCAGGACAATATCGTGAACAGGAAAACTTTCCAAGTTCAGCTCTTCGAAAACATAAGAGTAGGAGTAGAAAAACTGAGAGGGAGGCGCGAGAGGATACAGTGCTTTAACTTGCCAGGATCTCAACCAGGTTGTTAGATTTTGCACGATTCCCACCCGCTGAATTAAGTGTGTCGTAAATCACGCAAGCGGTGAATGTCAGTTACCGCGGACTGACGCACCGAAATGTTGCAAGTGTCCGGAAAAGCTTGTAGCATGTTACCGTGGTTGCGCTGCACTTAGACGAGGTGACGCGAAAAATAAATCTCACGTGTCTAGTAACATACAGACGTTTTCAAATGCCGCAGGAATGTCTGGCTCTACCGGTGCTCCCCAGGCGGACTGTTTCCCCTTGGGAAAGTGAAACTCGCATTGGGATACAGAACAATAATATCAGCCAGCATCCCTACAAATTCGATGTTGGTGGGCAGGCGGTGGTGGGGGCTCTACCAATCACTCACTCACTCACTCACTTTGACTTTAGGAGATCTCTAGATCTCGATCCCTACAAAATGGATGTGGGTGTGCAGGCGGTGGTGGGTGCTCCGCCAGTCACTCACACACTCACTCACTCACTCGCTCACTCACTCACTCACTTTGACTTTAGGAGATCTCTAGATCTCGATCCCTACAAAATGGATGTGGGTGTGCAGGCGGTGGTGGGGGCTCCGCCAGTCACTCACACACTCACTCACTCACTCGCTCACTCACTCACTCACTTTGACTTTAGGAGATCTCTAGATCTCGATCCCTACAAAATGGATGTGGGTGTGCAGGCGGTGGTGGGGGCTCCGCCAGTCACTCACACACTCACTCACTCACTCGCTCACTCACTCACTCACTTTGACTTTAGGAGATCTCTAGATTTCGATCCCTACAAAATGGATGTGGGTGTGCAGGCGGTGGTGGGGGCTCCGCCAGTCACTCACACACTCACTCACTCACTCGCTCACTCACTCACTCACTTTGACTTTAGGAGATCTCCAGATCTCGTATCGTATGTAATTCTGACACTTGTAGTGCCTTGCCTACATAATCTCTCTTCTCGTTTGGTTTTTGAATTCTACTCTTTTTGGTGTGACTGCTCAAAGTATCATTCTTGTTTTGTTACACTATTTCTCTTATTGTGCGCTTTATTCACGCATTAGGTCCGGCCACCATGTTGGCGGCGTCAATGTATCTAGTTGCCCAGACTGGCTATTAACGGGTTTTCAGACCGCTGCACCTCTTTACAGAATTGACGAGTGGTCGGTTTAATGCTGTCCTTTAACACTGGAACGCCTGCATGCTCCTGAAGCTCCCTAGTGGAGAGGCGTCTGGGTACGTCCAGAGAAAAGTGGAGAGTTTTGTTTTGCTCTTTCTGTAGTTTTTCAATGTGGATGTGGGCAGCATTGCCCCATACTACAAAAGCTCTATAACGCGCCAGACAAGAGCAAGGTATAGTGTTAATCCACGTGGGTGAATAGCATTGATGCTGGGTTTAAGACTGGGTAAAGTGTGCGTTGGCGATCAGACGCTTTGCCTCTTATTTCACGGAAGAGGAGATAATCATTCCAGGGCTCGAACCTAAAAGGGAAGCCCAACACCTGCCGTGGTGCCTCACGGGAGCGGACGGAAGAGAGAGCAGTTTCCATCGCTGCAGATTGTGCAGCTGCTTGGGTGGACGACATGCTACGGGAAGTCGCTGGGCACATCACAGGCGCTGACGCCACTTCTTGCAGAGGTTGTTGTAGCGCCTGACGCTGCCAATCGAGAGGCAGCACAAACTGGAAAGCCATCAGGCGCATCAGGGTTCTACGGTCACCTCTCTGCGCAAGCTTGGCCGCAGCTGCTTCCTCAGCGTGAGTAGGCGCGTGCCGGACTTGTGCTCCTTCCACGCAGCGTACCACCTTCCTCCATGCTGTAATCACTTGAATGAATGCACTGCCCCAGAACACCATCTATATAGTTCACGGTTGCGGACGTCTGAAAGAACGGTCAACTCTCTCATCAGGCCCTCTACCCACCGCTAAGGAAGACCCATCCTCTCACACCAAATTTAGAAAAAAGTTTTCTTGATACGGTGAAGTTAATTAGAAAACTCTACATTTGTAAATATGAAGGTTACAATTTTCCAACAGGAACTGTTCCAGACTTTCATCTCCGATTCAAAACACCCTATACCTACTAACATGGCAACTGATGTAGCCCAAGTACATTGGGTAATAAACACCGTGGTTAAATTTCTATTCTACACGTTAGGGATTCGTAATCCGTGGTGTTTTACCTATTTTCTATTACAAATCCTCACTTTACTGAATAACACGAAAAATACTAGAAAAATTTAAATCAGGTTTATAAAAATCTTGGGTTAGTAGTTTTTCTAGTTTGTCAGAAATCAAATTTATGAAAAGACTCCCGTTTCAGGTAAACTAGATACGATTCTTGAATAGTTCTCAGACAGAGGGTCATTTACTTATATATATATATATATATATATATATATATATATATATATATATATATATATATATATATATATATATATATAGCTGATCATCTTACTCTACTTTTGAATATAAGGTAATGAAAACTAATTTCAATGATGAGCTATTGCGCAGTTGTTAATTGCCACACCTGCTGCACTCACACGTTGGTCCCACCGAACCTGTTTGTGCATCCTCCCGAAACGTACAAGATGAATCATCCTACTGCTAAAGTGTTCCAAGCACAATTCCTTTCACACAGTTCTACATTTTGTACTGATCCATGCAACTTTGTCTAACGCTTGATAAATTACGCGAATGGTGTCAACACTCCAAATCTCCACATGCGGTTGTCTCGCTATTTTTTATTTAAATCTGTGTCATTTTCACTCAGTTAATTAATCATTGTTAGAAAATAGGTTATTATGATTTTACAGATGAAATTCAATCGCTTATGTGAGTCTGTCTCCTAGTGCTCGTTTTATGCAATGATAATTTTCCTCTCTTTCTGTAGTCATATTTCTGGTCTTGATGCGTAAACAAACAGGATGAGAAATTTGGCTGCTCCAGTAAAAGCAAACGATTAAATTAATAATATGCGTATGTGGTACTGCATAACTTACTTGAGGATGTACTCTTTCAGATATTGTGATATTATTTGGGACAACGAATAAAATCTAGGTCCTGGTATTCACGGGTTCACAGAGCAGTAGAATTGTTGTAAAGGTAGTGCATGCAAACACGGTGCCAGTTCCTTAAAATTTAAATATGAATGACTGTGTTGCATCCATCTTCGGCGATATTTATTTTGTTCATTTAATGTCCAATAATTCGTCGTGGATGCTACACTAACGATCGCTTTACAGGACGAAAAATTAGAGTGTATCAACATACGTTTTCCCTTTTTCATGTTTGAAGGTCCTACAAGTAATTGAATAGAAACGAGTGGAAAAGACGAAGGAAGCAAACCAAAGGCTGAATAAAACCCAAATATTCCAAGTCTATACAAGGAGACCAAGTATTCTGTCGATGGCAAATTAAAAGCAGACATTTCCCATTAGCGTTATTTTTAGATTCTGCACAGAGTAGGAGCGCTTTAAAATATCACGAGCAGATTTTAGTCAGATCTTTTGATATCAAATTTCATTATCATGTATCAGCTTCAGTACTACACATAGTAGTGGTCAAACAGTGCGCAGAGCTTCTGGATGGCAAAGTCCTCCGAGATTGTTTTGTGTTGACTGGCATCCATTGTTTGACATTTTAAGAGGAGATACTGCATTGTCGGTACTGTTGCTTTGCTAAGTCTACAGTACTGTAGCCATATACTTCGTAATTCTCTGCATTTTGCTTGAAATAATTTTTGAAAGTGAAAGCGGACGAACACTGTCAGCGAGTCGTAAGCCCGGTAGATCACGATGCTCGCGTGGTCATCAGTGTCCGTACAGAGTCCAATTTTTGCGCAGTCCAATCTTGCCACTGTTACGAATGACGATTATGATGATGATGGAATGATGAGGACAACATAAACACCAAGTCCCTGGGCAGAGAATATCGCCAACCAGGCTGGGATCGAGGCCGGGACCCCATGATCCAGAGGCAGCAACGCTAGCCACTAGACCACGAGCTGCAGACAAGTCCGATAGATCCCGTATGGCAAATCAACGGGATGTTAGTGAAATCTGAGATTTT
The DNA here is from genome assembly GCF_023864345.2 of Schistocerca serialis cubense. Taxonomy (NCBI): domain Eukaryota; kingdom Metazoa; phylum Arthropoda; class Insecta; order Orthoptera; family Acrididae; genus Schistocerca; species Schistocerca serialis. The sequence goes on along the minus strand of NC_064644.1, from coordinate 467,133,689 downwards.
TGTCTGCTGTCATGAAAACCATCATCATCACTTAAACCGAGAAGAAAACGGTTTTGTTAACTACAGACGAGCAACTTTCTACTGCCCATTCCGAAGCACAGGCAGAAATGTTAACTAAAATCAACTGAAATTCTAGCGCATGGGAGTAATTATCTGACACTTATGTCAAAGTGCAGGATACCTTAACAGATGGTGTAGAAGATATCGTTAAATATCAGAAAGCGAGGAAAGACAAAATGACCAAATTGCTCGATGAAAGTAATATGCAAATAATCGATTTAACTGATCAAATATTTTCCGACTGGGATCAACTACGTAAAGAGAAAAGCAAAACGACAAAGGACTAAAGGAAAGAAACAGATAGATGTTTAACTGAAATTATAGCACAGTGATTTACCACAATGAAGAAAGAACATAATGTCCGGTTGATCACACTGAGTAAATACATTTCAGAATTGAAAGATTCCGTTGCTTCGGAATTTAATGAGTGGCGCATATTCTTGTTTCAAGAAATCACCAATGTCAACAAATTAACCCAGGAAACAGAAGCTGGTAATTCACTGCATATTAGTGATATAAATGACATATTCGGTCACAATGGCACGTTGGTGCCATGAGAACGACCCAGCCAACAACCAAGTCGCAATGCTGTGCCCAACAATGAAGTAGTATACAGACTGAGTGGGCGTTCCTTCCCTGCAAATGCAGTCATTAAAGAAAATAACATACCACATTTCCATTCGTTGTCCTTACATCTAATAAAATGAGCGTCCATTCGATGGTATTTATCTGATCATTTAAAAATCATCTATCCCATCCATGGGGTGAGTTACAAAAAATTAGAGATCCGACAGAATAGATGCTAGGCAACACACCACTCTGGGAGATAGAGGCTGTAGACAACTGCCAAATACACGAGAAATACGAAAGGTCACTACTTATAATACACGCTTCCAAGGAGACATCTTTAACCCAGAACCATACAGTGAGGGTTAGGATACTGTTTGGCGCTATTTTGAAAAATAAAGTAGTGAAATATAGCATAGAGATGTCGTGATTAGAAATCGAGATGGCCTTCATACTTTGAGAACCTGGTTTCCCATCCAAAGTAGGCAAAATTTAATAAATGATGAGACAAGGAACTGGAAACTTGTATGTCTGTGGTAGTTAATATAGCTCTATTAGACAAAGACAGAAGGGCAATTCAAAACTTGTGAGCACACAGACCAGGAAATGAATATCGGTCATACAATCAAGACAATGCCAATTCAGAGCATACAGAAAGCCACCGCTGCCACAAGAAGTGGCGCAGATTAACGGTCGTTCTCGTTCATGTAACAACAGCCCATGATGTGATAAACATAATAATCATACATAAAGTCACGACAGTGAGAATAGGAATGATTACAACCAATCCTATCGCCCTGCAAATTGACACTGCCTGAACAGACATGAGAATGAAAACGAACATTGTCCCATAAGCTGTGAGTCCGTAATGACTGTAACAAAAATTCGTCACGACTCGGATCACAATAAGGAAGAAAATTAGATGAGACAGGAAGGTGCTCTGCTGGCCTGGCCTCTGTATATGTTGGGAGCATGCAGCGTGTAGTAAATCGAATCAAATACAACTCTGGAGTGTCCATAGGAGAAGAACTGGGCCAGGGGCACACTGATTATAATGAAGACATCAAATGAGAACGGCATTCCACAATCAAAACAGCGGTTAATAGGCTATCCCTGATGGTATATTTAGGCGCATTTGTGGAATTAAATGTAGTTTGTACCTGCTGAACCGTTCAGTAGAATTTGTGAACAGTGAAAGGTACCTACAGTTCCTGTGAGTGAAGACAATATTGTGAGAGAAGTTAGCCACAAATCTAAACCCAAAAAATGTAGGCTTTGTTACAGATCAGATCAAGGGGAAATGATTCTGTCTCACACGTTCCTCGTTGTAGAATATCTGCCAAACGATTGCATGGTAGGAACTGTATTTTTAAGGAGCCGGTCTCTGTCACGAAGCTTTCGGCTGGCAAACTACATGTCAAAGCAACTTCTCACGGCATTGCAATAAATTTGATTTCTGAAGTAACGCACCATGGAGATTTTACCAAGGCGTTAAAATAAGATTTGTCACGAAGTTCACAGGTACTATGCAGCAGGACGAAACGAATAATAGCGTAAGCATATCTGGTGCCATAAATTTCTAATGTATTTAATCGTATGGCTAGGGCCCCCCCGCTGGGCAGGTCGTTCACCGGGTACTGGTCTTTCAATCTGACGCCACTTCGACGACCTGCAGTCGATGATAGTATGGTGATGAGGACAGCACAACAACCAGTCCCTGGGCGGAGAAAATTCCCCGCAACAGCCGGGAATCTACCCCGGGCCCAGAGGATTGACAATCCGCCACGCTGACCATTCAGCTTCCGGGGGCGGACCGTGCCATAAATGAGACATTTCAAATAACAAATTGCTTCCATGCTACACAAAAAAGTGGAATCTAAAGAAGTGTTGAAATGTGAAGGCATTGTATTTGAGGAACGTCCTGATATTACCTGTGTAGATGAATGCAAACTAGATGTATCTAATGAGAAATTCAGTTACGCCTCTTACATTGATCCTGCGACCAAAGGACTAGCAGTAAGAAAGGAAATTTTAAAAATACTAGAATGGACGCTACTGAATACTCAAAAAGTCCATATTTTAGTCTATTACTTGTTGTTTGTACGCCAGATAGTAGTGTACGTTTACTGCTCGATGCAAAGGTCATAGATACGAAATCAATTCCTGTCAGGATCTTGCCAGAAAATTTGGAACAAAAACTCAGTACTTCCATGTGTTAACGTATATGTCAAATTTTGACATGAGACCCTCATACTGACCCTCTTGTCAAAGAAACATGTTAATACCCTGCTTTCTCGTAATAGTGTTGCCCTGTTGGTTGAGTGTAAGCTCTTCAGTGTCTTTATTTCCCTCAGCGCAGTACTAGGACTCAAGTTATTAGATAGTCAGTCTGTTTGTTGGTACCTGATTGACAGGTACCCCTACTTGGATCAAATATCTAGAAAAAACTAAAAAAAAAATCTGCAAATTTGAAAGAGGTTGGTGTCATAGCAAATCTACGAAAACATTAGTTTATAAGCAATAACGTTTTATGGTCATATACACATTATGCTATTGCCACAAGAATTCAATCATTTATGGCAGCCAGAACAGCGAATCCTGGATTCTGTTTGCTAGTATAGATAGAGTACAGCAACGTCTTTGCAAACTTACCAAGATTGGAAGGGCTATCACAGATAGTGTGTGAACTTACAGACGCTCTATGAACACTAGATTGTAAAATACATACTACATAAAACTATTTTTGAATATGTTACTACAGAGATCTGGTATGTGTCACTTTTAACAGATATTGAACATGTATACATAAGATGTATGTAGTCGTAAGGATATTATGTTCTCTGTGATCTGTTACCTTAAGTGATAAAGACTGCAGTCAGAGATTAGTGAAGATAGCTGTTGGACATTAGTAGAAAACGCTGCACTCTTGATACTATTACTAATACTATACTTTTACTATTACTAATACTATACTATTACTAAAATGATTTACGATACGTTGATAAATAGTTTTCATGTTGGGAGATTTATTTTCTTTCCTTTGAACGGGTTGTTGATACTAAGAAATATACATACAGAATCACTCTCCGGTTTTAAATGTCACAAGTTTTCCTTATCCCGATACGTATGTATTCTGTCAGATGTACGCTACTCCCTGAAGTAATTACAAACTGTTGATAAGTGAAAGACTTAGTACTTTATAAGTGATCCATGTCGTATGCTGAAAGTATGCGTAAGTTCAGTCAGCTATGATGGAGAATGAATATTTCCGATTCGGTAACTGTTGCATATACGCAGAGGTGCATATTATATTAGAAATAATTTCGTTATTTCCAGATACGGTTTTTCTTTTTTTCGTTTTGTTTGGAGGTGCAGTTTCTTCAGTCACAGTATTTGGTGGCGTATTATATGTACAATAAACGTACTGTGGTACACAGTTCGAGACATTTTGACTGTACACGGCGTATAGCACCTCGTTACACTGGTGATGCGTGGACAGTGTGCAGGAGTGCCTAGACTGCTGTGGCAGAGGGGCAGATTCGACTCTCCATAGCGTAAAATATTTGACAGTACTTACCAAATTCCAATGTAACACACTGAGGTGAGGGTTCTATGAAACCCACATCTGTACTGTTACCCAAGATTATCAGTGCCCTGTTAGGGGTGTCGCACTAACAGAAACCCACCACTATATATCATGTGGATAATGGACAGTGGCTCCGCCTCACACATTTTCAAGATTTGAATTCATCACTGTCAGCACCATCTTGACCAGCGTATCGTATGTAACCTATCAGTTATGTTGATTGAAGGAGGAGGGGAGACGAAGGAAAGAAAGGAACTGATGATGTCTGCAGCATTGAGACTGCATGCGAAATCAGCGGCGTTGTGTAAAAATGTGTGCCGGACCGCGATTGGAGCCCAGGATCTATTTATAAGCACTTACATTAACCAGTGCGCCATCCTGACACACTGCTTATCGTAACTGCGTGGACTATCTCTGCGCACCTCTCTGCCGACCCACATTCCCACCTGGCGCCAGCTACCAGCAGCCCCGTCCATGCATTCCATGATCGTTACTTTGAGAGTCCCGGTGGAGACCGAACGCAATCGTGCATCTGCACTGAAGGTGGTGGACTGGTTTCCCATCGAGGCGAACCTGTTATACGAATGTGGCCAGACATATTCGAAACAACGTACGCCACACACTCATAGAATGTAGTAGTGTTGAACGCGGGAAACGTATGGTGCTGTTGTGGAGGTCGCGACATACCGCGATATTTCGAGAGTTGTGAGCTAGCACAACTACTTCCAAACCCTTGTTTCCATATAAATTTTGCTCGCGTCTTGAGTGACAGGTGTGAACAGAAGATTAACTGAGCAAAGAAGATTTCAACAACAGCATATTAGAATATCATAAGCATTAAATTGCGCTAATTAGGATAAAAGTATATACTCGTATGTATAGAATGTTCCAGTATTTTTATTCACGCTCATCTGTTGTGAATCTATAGTCATTATTTCGTAATGGTACATTTTCTTTCCACAAACAGGAATGTGTTTAATAAAACTAATCTTGATTTTATGATTTTGTTTCATGAATGATATGTTGCTGAAATACTGCCCTGAAGTTGGGCCACAATACTGCTATCCATCATTCATCTGATGACATTTGATACTCTGGTTTCATATACTGTTGTCTAGGTTTCCTTTCTCCGCAACCAAATACCAGAAAGATAAAAAAAATGGTTCAAAAGGCTCTGAGCACTAGAGGACTTAACATCTCAGGTCATCAGTCCCCTAGAACTTAGAACTATTTAAACCTAACTAACCTAAGGACATCACAGATATCCATGTCCGAGGCAGGATTCCAACCTGCGACCGTAGCGGTCGCGCGGTTCCAGAGTGAAGCGCCTAGAACCGCTCGGCCACCAGCGGCAGGCCCCAGAAAGATAGGAAGACAAATAAGTTTCTGCACTGGAGCGTCCTGTCCACGGTTTTTGCTGGTTTCCTGTTGACCATGGACGTGTGACGGAGCGTGGGTCAAGTGAGAACCATTAAAATGCCACCAATACGTAGACAAGGACATTTAAAGAAAACCTTGAACGTCAGTATGAATGTTGCACACAGAAACTAAAATTGAAATTGTAATAATTAGACTCAGGTGCCAAACGCTGTCATTTTTTGAAAAATGTAGCCAGTGTATTGCAGTTACCATTCCTATTTATTTATTTAAACTGAGAGACAAAGTGGCGGGTGCGGATGAAGGGGCGGGGAAGAGGGGACGTTACAATTGCCGTGCATTAGAGACACTGAACTCACTTGAGGTAATTTGCATATCAACAGCGTGAGGCTGCAGCTTCAGAAATGCTAAAGGTATTTATATGAAGTGCAACCTATATTGCAGATAAACCTTGCCATTCAACAGGGTCCATTATAATCGGTTATCGTCCTTCAATGCTGTCCAAATGTCAGTTAATTCAACTCATGTGACATTCCATTGTAGCAGGCGCTGTCATTTCGTAGCACCTACTGTTTGTTACAGAATATCCTCCACTTACGGCAAACTACTACAAAGATATCTTAAGCAGCTTCTCTAAATAATATGGTGTACTGACATGATTTTACATGTAAGAGGAGACCCTCACGACTACCTAAAAACAAATAAAGTTATTTCCTGAGCTTGAATGGAATAATTTACTTGGGACCCAGGCTACTGAGTGATAATTTTCTTGAAACAGTACTAATAAGTCGAACGAAGAACGAATCATTTGTTTGAATGACCATCTTCAATATCCCCCATTCCTGCGCGACACAGCATTACCTTCACCAACGTAGCTTAAGGCTCCATAAATCTAAATATTTACAACCATTTACAAGACCCAGAACGCCTTCCGTATACACGTTCCCACTTCCACACGCGTCAGCCAACAGATGGTTGAATTCGTCCGCCTCCTGAGCTTCCTTGAACACCTCTCCAAATCCGTAAAATCTCATAACTTTAAAGATCAAAATCGCATTGCATCCTCTCAACTGTTGTGAATATAAAACGTGGTGCCCCTGCCAAACCTCACACCTTTCAAGAATTTTCAAATCGCACTCTTCCTAATTCAGAACTCCCTCTTGTTATACATCCGGGTAGCTATACCTCTATTCTCCATGTCTCTTCATTAGGTAAGGATACTGCCAACCCATAACAGCAGGTGGTAATAAAATGGAATAAACAATAATAAAAATATCCACCTTATGTAGTTACAGTTACACCTGTTGTTTTTCCTTTCGTTCTTACCACGCTGCTGTGGATTTTGTACTCGAAAAAGCAAAGGAATAATTGAAATAATAACTTGCTTGTAGACAAAAAAATATGAACTGAATGAGTCGTGGAACACTGTACTGAGCCGAGAGAAAGCAAAACGTTCCCATATATATGTCTGCACGTGACAGAGATAGCGCGGAAACTGAGGTCCGTGATTAACAGCCAGCCATCGTAGCCACCCCCGTCACCATCAACCGCGTCGGCTGGTCCGATAGAAAATGGAGCGGAGTAATGGATGGGATAACGGCCTACGCATTAGGACGTCGATCCGAACGGAGCGCCACTCATCAGGAGCCACCTGAAGATAGCGAAGAGTCTGTGTGCCGAAATTATAAGGTGAACTTGTGACGTGACCTGAGTGGACACACGAGAATTCTGCATATGAATTTCCTTTCTTCTTTGACTCGTGGACTTAACGAGGGGAAAGCGACTTACTATACAGGGTGTTACAAAAAGGTACGGCCAAACTTTCAGGAAACATTCCTCACACACAAATAAAGAAAAGATGTTATGTGGACATGTGTCCGGAAACGCTTAATTTCCATGTTAGAGCTCGTTTTAGTTTCGTCCACCTACGCTCAATGGAGCCCGTTATCATGATTTCATACGGAATACTCTACCTGTGCTGCTAGAACATGTGCCTATTCAAGTACCACACAACATGTGGTTCATGCACGATGGAGCTCCTGCACATTTCAGTCGAAGTGTTCGTACGCTTCTCAACAACAGACTCGGTGACCGATGGATTGTTAGGGGCTGACCAATTCCATGGCCTCCACGCTCTCCTGACCTCAACCCTCTTGACTTTCATTTATGGGGGCATTTGAAAGCTCTTGTCTACGCAACCCCGGTACCAAATGTAGAGACTCTTCGTGCTCGTATTGGGGACGGCTGTGATACAATACGCCATTCTCCAGGGCTGCATCAGCGCATCAGGGATTCCATGCGACGGAGGGTGGATGCATGTATCCTCGCTAACGGAGGACATTTTGAACATTTCCTGTAACAAAGTGTTTGAATTCACGCTGGTAAGTTCTGTTGCTGTGTGTTTCCATTCCATGATTAATGTGATTTGAAGAGAAGTAAAGTAAGCGTTTCCGGACACATGACCACATAACATATTTTCTTTCTTTGTGTGTGAGGAATGTTTCCTGAAAGTTTGGCCGTACCTTTTTGTAACACTCTGTATGTCTAATCTCACTTATCTTACGGACTCCAGTGCGGGGAATACATTGATGGCACAAAAACGCTGGCACAATCTTCTGCCTATGAATGTTTTGTAAGTATAGCTAGTTCTCTTTGTTCCAACTATTGAAAGTTAAGCTCCTTGAGCATATCTGTTATAATTTTGTATGGGTTATACAGATGCGTTACGATCCTACCAGACCATACCTCAATTAGCAAGGCGCCTGTTGCCATGCCTACTTGATAAAGACTCCAAATACTGGACAACATCTGGAATTAGTTGCACTAGCCCCCTGTATGCGATTTCCTTTACAAAAGAACCGCACGTAAACAGAGTCCTTCCAATACATTCAAATCTTGCATCAGCCTTCTCTAGTACTTATTACATGTGATCGTTTCATTTCGCATCGCTTCTTACTTATCCTACGTGACATGCACAACATGATAATCATAATTTTCTAATTAGATATTACTAACAACTATCTAGTGCCGAATGGATTGGCGTAGCGTTAATTTTGCTTATAGGGCACTGCATGGAGTCAAGGTGAAAAATCAGAGAAAAAAGTAAGTGAATGTCATCACTTCCATAAATTAAATGGCGAAGCAGGACGGGTTGTTAGTAATATCTAATTAGAAAATTATGATGATCATGTAGAGCATGTCACGTCGGATCGCATCGCTACTTACTTATCCGCAGCACAGAACTTAAGTCAGTATACGGCAGGGCTGAAAGGCGTGAGCGGACTACGTGACGGCAACCCTCTTACAAAGCGAGCCGTGCATCAATGGCGCTGCCACACCAATCTGCTATATCAAAATTCTTACAGTAGTCCTCGAGTTTACCCTTCATATACAGGCGGAAAAAGCGGGGAGGGTGACTTCAATTTATAAGATATGTAGAAGGAGGTCTATGTATTCAGGGTGATTCAGCTGCCCCTACCGACGGGTTTTATGCAACCCACGACACCTTCATGAATCACGTGCAAGGTTTTCATATTCTCTCGCTTGCTTCTCGTTTACAATTAGTTCTACAGAAAAACTAAACAGGCTGCTTTAGTTGTAAACTTAATGGACGTAGCCAGAAAAAAATTACACGTGGAAAAAAGACGTCGATTTTGATCTGGCGATGATATATCATGAGATAATAAATGCACTGGTAATGATTTTAACGTCGTCCTCTGACAGATTTCATATTGGGATAGCTACCATTGCGCCATCTGCTCTACCTTTAAATAGCGAATGTTCAAGGCCAGAAAGCTCAGTCTGGTGTTAACGTGAGAAGCAAGTAGGCGATAATGGCATGGAGATGCGCTCATCCTTCCTACAACCCACTGAGCGAGTTTGAAAGGGATGGTCCTTTTTGGAGATTTGTCACAGAAGTTGGACATGTTGTGTCACTTGCGCAACGATGCTGGTTTTGGCGGTGATATGAACATTCTCGCACTTGTTGACGAGGTTCTGAATGTCGATGCAGCACAGACGTGCTCCAGGATCGTCATATTGTAACGGAAACGGTGCAGATCCTACAGCTACCCCAGCACAGATAAGACGGCTTTGAGACTAGACGTGTGAACACGAACTGTTGAAAAACCGTTATTGGCAGTGAGGCTACAGGCACCCAAAATTGTACCCCATCTTCTACACACTCTGCGACGTACAAGGCTCGTCTCGTAGCATCAGGAGCTCACTTGGTAGATGGAATGACACAACGTGGTCTTCAGCGGTGAAAGCAAATTCTACCTGTATACAAGTGATGATCGTTCACGTTGAAACGTCCCCTTTGAACAATTTATACACGACTGACCTTAAACTGACACACAATATTTTATTAGCGCAACGCAATCTGACTTTCAAAATTCCCTACAAAAGAATGGCCCTGACTAACATTAAACTAGACCTTTCACAAATCACTTACCTCACAAAAATCTTCGCTGCTCAAGCTACTGCAATACAGCGAGCGCCACTACTGCCAGCTAAATAAAAGATTCAAACTATGGAAGGCACTAACTACTGATAGGGATAGTTAGCAAATGAAAGATATTAATAGAGAACAAACAATGTATTTACCTTGATATCATCATATATAAATATAGCAGTTCATGACAAATTTCAAAACTCCGCCATCTCTCTCCCCACATCCACCACTGCTGGCGGCTCACCTCCAACTGCGCAACGCTACGCGCTGTTCACATCCAGCTGCCTAACACTACAATGGCAGACAACAATGCAAACTAGCCACAGACTGCACACAGCACAGCCAGTGATTTTCATATTGAGCGCTACGTAACGTTGCCAATTCCAGGTTCGTATCCTGGCAGGGTCGCCATATGAAACGTCCCCTTTGAACAATTTATACACGACTGACCTTAAACTGACACACAATATTTTGTTAGCGCAACGCAATCTGACTTTCAAAATTCCCTACAAAAGAATGGCCCTGACTAACATTAAACTATACCTTTCACAAATCACTTACCTCACAAAAATCTTCGCTGTTCAAGCTACTGCAATACAGCGAGCGCCACTACTGCCAGCTAAATAAAAGATTCAAACTATGGAAGGCACTAACTACTGATAGGGATAGTTAGCAAATGAAAGATATTAATAGAGAACAAACAATGTATTTACCTTGATATCATCATATATAAATATAGCAGTTCATGACAAATTTCAAAACTCCGCCATCTCTCTCCCCACATCCACCACTGCTGGCGGCTCACCTCCAACTGCGCAACGCTACGCGCTGTTCACATCCAGCTGCCTAACACTACAATGGCAGACAACAATGCAAACTAGCCACAGACTGCACACAGCACAGCCAGTGATTTTCATATTGAGCGCTACGTAACGTTGCCAATAAGAAAACATAAACAGTCTATTTACATAGAGAAAACATAAACAGCCTACTTACATAGAGAAAACATAAACAGCCTACTTCCAACGTGCCCGACGTAGATGTGGTGAGTAGTGTCTCGTAGAGTGCATTCTTCCAAGACACACTGGCCTGACCCCAGGTCTTCTAGTCCAAGGTGTCATAAGCTACAACCATCTTCACCTTCGGTGTTTCTGGAGGGGACGCTAATCAGCGATCAGTATGTACAGAATGTTGTTAGACTCGTTATGTTGCTGTCCTTGCAACAGAAAGGTGAGGTGTTGTTCCAGCAGGATAATGCTCGTCCACACAGTTCGCGAAACTCAGTGACTTCTGCAAGATGTGCAACAGCTTTCTTCGGCAGCACGATTTCCGGACTTATCTCCTTTCGAGGACATGTGGGATATGATTTTAAGAAGTGACTCGTGTGACTAGTCAACCAACAACTCCTACGGAACTACGAGAAGAGATGGAGCAGGAGTGGCGTAACGTATCCCAGGAGAGTATTCGCCATCTGTACGATTTACTGGATGCCAGAGTCAGTGCCTGCGCTGCCGCCTGAGGAGGCTACATTAAGTATTAATTTCTGTGTTTCAGCAAGGGTCGATACCTGGTACATCACAACTAGTTATGCTACTGACCTGTAAATGGAATCATTTCATGTCTTGTTACTACAATAAATTTGTAATGGAAACCTCTCAATAGGTGTACAAATTTTTTCCCAGCACTATATTTGAAAGGTTTGGGACAAATGCATGCTCAGCGAATGCCATGGATGAAAGCCTTCTTCTAAACCTTTTATAGATTTCAACCAAGCTTGGTACACACATTACCATCTGCAAAGAAATGATGTGGGGATAAGAACCTACAATCTCGAAATGGGGTGGAGGTGATAATGAGGAGAATGAATTCGAGAAGGAATGGGCAGGCAGGTAAGGGGAAGAGACAATGGGCAGAGATGGGGTGAGAGAAGATGGACAGAGAGCTGGGGGGAGAAATGGACAGAGAAAGGGAAGAGGAAGAGGTGGAGTGGGAGACAGGGAAGAAGGATATGGAGAGAGAAAGAAATAAGGACGAGATGGAAGTTGCTAGGGTCTGAAGAGAGAGACTGAGCAGAGAGGACAGGGTGGACTGAGAGATGGTGAGGAGGAAATGGACAGTGAAAGGGAAGCGGACGAGACAGACATAAGTGGGCGAGGACGAAATGGAATTAGAGAAAGGGAAGAGTAGATAGTTAGAGTTACTTAGAGGAGGAGATGGATAAGGGGGGAAGGGTGTACCAGGATGTGGACAGAGAGTGAGGGGGATGGAGGTAGACAGTGAGAGAGGGAGGTGGAGATTGGCAGACAGAGGAGGAGATGGAAAAGTCAGAGGAAGGAAGAGATGGGGCAGCAGGAGGATATGGACATGGAGAGGTGGAGGTGGAAGAGAAGATGGACAGAGAATGGGGGTAAGAGGAGGTGGACGGAGAGAGAGAGAGGAGGCGAGGAAGGGATAGAATAGTACAAGACTGTGATAACTACACAGTCGGGCAATGCTGGGCAGTGAGTTAGTTGGTCTTTAAATATGTCCACTTGATCTGTTACTGTTTTTGTAAACAGAAATCACGTGATCTCTTTTAGAAACAAGTGGCACTGTTCATTGATTATATATAAATATGAGGTACGAACGGTGCTAATACTGTGACCTTAAGTCTTTGAAGTATCGCTGCACCGGAATTTCTCCATCTCTTGCTACATGTGGTTCTGATCACTGTATTGATAAGCTACAGGGTGTAACAGGTATAAGTGTAGACAGCTATACTGGTGACTGGCGACAGTGTACTGAACAACAATACATCAGTATTTACGCAATTTGCAGACTTATAGCTATTAGGCGTAGTATGTCTTTAGGTTTTTCAATACCTCCAAGTATTTGTGACAAGAGTAAACCCTTCAAGCTTAGTTCCCCTGGTAAGCAGACGGGGTACCAAAGGCTGATTCAGCGATATTCGAGTTTCCACAGACTGCATACACGTGCACCTTGGACAAGTGTTTGTCTGCTACATGAATCTTTTTATGCTAAAAGTACTTTAGCTTTATAAATTCCTTCTAGTTGTATTAAGTAATCGTTTTCATCAGAGATACATGAATATACAATAGGAAATGCAGCACCCTCCTGGACAATATCATTTTATTGACAGTTACTTCGTCATTATAGGAGTATATGACAGAAAACTAATATTAAATGAAACACACCTCGCTGTAAATGGCGACTGAAGTGACATCAGTATACAGTGCACCCACCTCGGAGTCCATGCAGGTGTGTATTCTCGCATAGATGTGATCTTTATGTTGCCGAATGGCATACTGTGGTAGACTGTCCCAAGCATTTTTTGCCTTTTGTTGCACTGTGTCAATGATTTTCGCAGGCCCTGCAGAACTAATATAGGTGATCAGTTGGTGAGGGACATCCTGATCTAGCTCGCCAGCACAGTTACTGTACAAAACGAGGAGCAAAGTGCATCGCAGCTGTCGTAAGTGGACGTGCATTGTGTTGGTGAAAAAGAACATAAATGCTTTGTTAAAGGAATGTTAGTAACATGAGGATAACAGCCTATGCACACACACACACACACACACACACACACACGCACACACACACATCGTGAAACATGTGGCTCATGTGTGTCGTCGGCGAATGCACTCTGGAATAGGCAACTCGCCAGATCTGCGTCATGTACATTTACGTTCATCATTCGCATACTGACGCAACCTACATTCCTGACTCAAGACAACAGTGTGCCACTCCATTCTTTCACTACACCAGACCATCCGTGCTCGGCTGTGCGTGGTGTCTGCGGTAGCCTGACCAGAGGCACACCTTATTTTAACCCTGCTGCTGGCAAACAGGATCCAGTGGTCCCTGATGACTGCAAGTGCAATATGTGCCCAGGTATCGTGCCTCGATGATGTTCCGTCGCTCACCGCTCCTCGAACAGTGTATCAATCTTGACGTGTGTATTTACGATGCAGGATTTCAGGATCTGGTAAACAGGTGTGGGAATATTGCACTGATCACCGTTGAATGCAGGCACCGATATATTGTGTCCGACAAGTACAGCATTCTCTCGATACGTTCGTCCACCTTTCTGCAAGGCCGCAATGCGACCGCATTCAATTGGCTGCACTTACCATGGGTGTATCCTAGAGTGAATATTGTCAACACTGTTCATCTCTAAACTCAGCCCAGTCACAGCCTGCAGCGTCAAACCACAGGCTGCACGGGCATGACAGTCCTCTGATCGCTGAAGACCGTGACAATTTCCTGCAATGTTGGCCGTAACGTGCCTCGGTAGCGCAGCAGGCAGCGCGTAAGTCTCGTAATCTTAAGGTTGTGAGTTCGATCGTAAACTGGGGCATTTAATTTGCTGTACATCGTGGCTGAATTAACCTCTCAGTGTGAACATATTATACCATGGTGGCACTGAACACAGTCGATAGTGCTGCATTTTTTTCGACAGTGTATTTTACGAACAGTCTTCAATAAGTTATGCAACACATTTGTTTTCTCGGCCAATTTCGGTTGAAGAAATGCGGAATTTGTTGTGGGACATAGTGGAATATTCCCGCTTCAGCCATATAGTTTCATGAAATTTCCGTAGGGGATGGAGCTATACGCAGCCCTCAAAATGACATATGTGGCGTAGGTGGGTTCAAAGCAGAGAAGTGTCACTGAGTAACTTTGACGGGAAACCAGAGCATCGCAGATATTCACAGGAGCTTGCAGAATATCTACTGACGTGTGGTAGTGACCAAAAGCACGGTAAGTCGTTGGGCGAGGCGGTGGTGGTGGTGGTGGTGGTGGCGGTTAGTGTTTTAACGTCCCGTCGACAACGAGGTCATTAGAGACGGAGCGCAAGCTCGGGTTAGGGAAGGATTGGGAAGGAAATCGGCCGTGGCCTTTCAAAGGAACCATCCCGGCATTTGCCTGAAACGATTTAGGGAAATCACGGAAAACCTAAATCAGGATAGCCGGAGACGG
Source organism: Schistocerca serialis cubense (assembly GCF_023864345.2). Taxonomy (NCBI): domain Eukaryota; kingdom Metazoa; phylum Arthropoda; class Insecta; order Orthoptera; family Acrididae; genus Schistocerca; species Schistocerca serialis. The sequence continues at coordinate 467,118,666 of NC_064644.1, read as the reverse complement.
GATTGAACCGTCATCCTCCCGAATGCGAGTCCAGTGTGCTACCACTGCGCCACCTCGCTCGGTTTGGGCGAGGCGTGTGTCATTATCTCACAGGCCGTCTGGCTGCATACAGCTCTGACTCCTACAATGTTGGAACTTTCGGACACCCTCATTTGAGGTGTTCGACGTATCACAATGGTTCAAAAGGCTCTGCACTATGAGACTTAACTTCTGAGGCCATCAGTTGCCTAGAACTTGGAACTAATTAAACCTAACTAACCTAAGGACATCGCACACAACCATGCCCGAGGCAGGATTCGAAGCTGCAACCGTAGCGGTCGCTCGGCTCGAGACTGTAGCGCCTAGAACCGAACGGCCACTCCGGCCGGTCGTATCACAATGAAACACCTCAAATGGACGTCTGTGTTGGTAGTGCCTAGACTCTAAGCCACCAGTTGGAGTATTCAAAGTTTATTGTAAACAGGTTCATCATCACCTAACAGATGGTAATAAAGAGCAACAAAGGACCATCTGTGCCGATTTGTGGCATGCTGCGACGCTTATTATGAAACATTTTGTCGAACATCGTCACAGGCAACTACAGATGTGTGGCGCCACACTATTTTTGCGAAGAAAATATTCAAGGCCGCATACGCAACCACTGAAGTCGTGGTCTCTGAAGGGGTTTTTCTGCCTGATGTCCCCTCTCATGGTGCAACGATCAACTTTGTAGTGTACTGTGCTATCCTCAGGAAATTGAAGAAATGACTTCAGCCTGCTCGTCGCCACAAAAATGCAAACGAATTTCTCATTCTCCATGACAACTCCGCGCATCGAGAGGTACTCACAAAACTTGTTTGAACTGTTCTTTCTCATCCATTTTACTGACCGGATCTCGCACCTTGCGACATCAATCTGTTTGTGCCAATGACTAATGCAAACCGCGGGAAGCAGTACGGGGATGAGGGAGACGTTGCTCCAACGTCGATGAGTAGAGTGGTTCCACGCGGGCATAAAGGCCCTGCCAGACCATCACATGAACGGAGATTGTATGCAAGTGCAAGCTTTCTCGGCGAATTTCATGTATGAACTCTTCACGGGTTGTCAGTCGAGTAGCATCGTCGTCTCGTAGCGACGTTTCGATGGAATGCGTCTCCAACATCTTCAGGCGAAGTGATGGAGACGCATTCCATCGAAATGTTGCAACGAGACGACGATGCTACTCGGCTGACAACCCGTGAAGACTTCATAAACGGAGATTATGTCGAAAAATGGGGATTTGTACCCAGAGGAGTGGGGAATAATATAGTTTATTAGAATCGTGAATAAAATCAACCTGCTTTCACAAGAAAGTGGGTTGCATTGCGTACTGAACGTCCCTCGTGCTTGTGAAAACTAATGAATGACACCAGGCAACTCAGAATCAGATGTGTTATCTGAAAGTTTTGTCTGATAAATGGCAACGACTCTGATAAAAAGTGTTACAGAATGTCGGTTTGAATATGTAAGATACACTTTGAAGACAACGGTCGGGTCTGCGCTCGCACGCTGCGTCGCCCTTCCCTTTAAGCGCCGTCTTGCCGGGGCCCGGAGCACGCCCTGGGGACGCGGCCGGGCGTTAACAAACGGCTGCTGTGGCGGCGACTGCCAGTGGCCGGCTGGCTGCGGGCTCCTTCCGGCGGTACAGATAGCCGGGGTCAGCTGCGGCCACCTGTGGGCGGCGCTGTTAACGAGACCGCCGGCCCCGCGCGCCTAATGGGAACACATTGCCCGCACTTTTCTTCGTTACCCTACGCCGGGAACCTACCTGGCCGCGCCGAGGGGTTGCACTGCCCAATGTCGTCGAATCGATGCTGGCCTTCCTGCCGTACAACGACCAATAGCGCGGACGAGCGAAGGGCACTTATTTCTACGTCATAAACAGCGTCCGCCGTTTGACTGAACTGCTTTTGGGTTTTGGGGTCCATCATTATAATATAGAATGGACAAACTGTGTAAAGATTGCTGCCTGGAGTTCAGTTTTAATCTTAAAGGGGGTAGGACGTCAAACGGGCTGACTTCGAGAAGGAGAGGCACCACAGGACGTTTTAATTTGCACTGTCTATACATTTACAAATAAATTCATAAAACTTTGTCAGCGTGACCAGGAAGGATTCAGGATTCACACTCATAGCAGTGAAAGTACAAAAACATTAAAAATAATATTTATTAAAAGTGAAATTTCATGAGTTTTTTCACTTACTGTTGGCTGCATTTGTTGCTATAGGTACACTTTTCTTCATAAGTAAAGAGAGATTCTTCGATGAATTTTGCACAGCTTACAAACCATACTTACAGGTGTATGAAACTCTAGAATTTATTTAATCTATGAAAAAATGAATGGGCTGTTACATTTTAAATTAATTATCTAAATTTTTACTACAATTTTTAACAGATTTGGGAAATTCTAGAGTTTCATACACCTGTAAGTATGGTTTGTATGCTGTGCAAAACTCATCGAAGAATCTCTCTTACTTAGGAAGAAAAGTGTACCTATACCAAAAATGCAGCCAGTAGTAAGTGAAAAAATTATGAAATTTGACATGTAAAAAAATTGTTTTGTTATGTTTTTGGACTTCCACTGCTATGAGTGTGATTCCTCAATTCTTCCTGGTCATGCTAACAAAGTTTTATGAATTTATTTGTAAAAGTATAGACAGTGCAAATTAAAATGTCCTGTGCTGCCTCTCCAGCTCCAAGTCGGCCCGTTTCACGTTCTATTCCCCTTAAAAGAAATATTACGGACTAGCTCTCGTCGAGTAGGAAGACACATTACTGAAAAAAAAAAAATTAAGAAAAAACTCTGGAAGAAATCACCTCTAAAATTTCAAGATTTCATGTAGTTACATATAAGGAGCCGTCCACTATGCCGGTCCCAAGCCCAGGGCCTCATTGTGAAAGTACTGAGGGAGAATGAGATGTAGAAGTAACAACCACTTTAAAAAAAAGAAACAAAAAAAAATAATGAGCTCACTAGGTTCAGGTGATAGCACCCTGTAACGGATCCTTCCTACGGTTACAATGAAGACTTCAATGGGAGTGAAGATGGAAAGAATGGATCTTGAAACGGCAGTACTAGCGGAAGAAGAAACACAAGGAAAAAATCCACAGTGTGTGGGGCTTGTAACAAGCAGCATAGGGGTCAGCTTCTGTTCACCAGAGGTGCGGCTGGAAACATGTTACTTAGTGCGAACAACCCTGAGTAGCATCTTTAGGGGACTTGTTCCCCTAACTCAAGAAGCAATCAACAGTAGAGATGCAGCCTGTAAAAGATTTTACCCTATGGAGCACAATGTCTCTCATTTACAAGGATATGCAAAGTAAGCATTTGGAACTGAGGACCTGAAACATTGTGCAAAGAATGAGTCGGAACACTCTGAAACATATTTAAGCAATAAGCCCATAAAACATACATTACCTAGCCACTCCTAACGTAAATTAACTCTTAAGAACAGGAAAACTTGAAACTTTAACAAACTTTGTAAAGGAAGAAATATAATAATCACACCACTACAAGAAACAAGATTTACTGACGAACATCTTTTGAATTCGGGTGGATCCAGGTGTTTAAGGGGAAACCAGAAATAAGAGCTGTTAGAAACGTACACAAATTTGCATCAGGTTTCATTGTAAACACAAACATACTAAACTCAATACAGGATTTGAATCAATTTGTGAAAGACGTTTCATAATAACATTTAAATTGTGAAACAAAGTGAACACTACTCTGAAATTAACATGCACGAACAAGTGAGAAAATCGTAACACAAAAAAGATAAATAGAAAATTTTTGGTAAACTGTGTCATCCGAAAACACAGTATTACTCTCTGGAGATTTTAATGCACAAATTAGCTAAGAATTTCAGTAAGTATCAATAGTAGGAAAATTCTGAGCAAATAAAATAACAAACGCATACGGAGAAAGACTCTGAAGCCCATGCAGGCAGCATAACGTAGTACTAAGATCGATAGTCTTCAAAAGACTTCCTAGAAAACAAACTACATGGATATCGTCAAGTCCGATATGTGGTCGAAAATAACTCGATCACGTTGATGTAAGTAAACACTCTGCAATAGAGCTACGCAATGTGAAAATTGTCAAGAGAGCCGATCTACACTCCTGGAAATGGAAAAAAGAACACATTGACACCGGTGTGTCAGACCCACCATACTTGCTCCGGACACTGCGAGAGGGCTGTACAAGCAATGGTCACAAGCACGGCACAGCGGACACACCAGGAACCGCGGTGTTGGCCGTCGAATGGCGCTAGCTGCGCAGCATTTGTGCACCGCCGCCGTCAGTGTCAGCCAGTTTGCCGTGGCATACGGAGCTCCATCGCAGTCTTTAACACTGGTAGCATGCCGCGACAGCGTGGACGTGAACCGTATGTGCAGTTGACGGACTTTGAGCGAGGGCGTATAGTGGGCATGCGGGAGGACGGGTGGACGTACCGCCGAATTGCTCAACACGTGGGGCGTGAGGTCTCCACAGTACATCGATGTTGTCGCCAGTGGTCGGCGGAAGGTGCACGTGCCCGTCGACCTGGGACCGGACCGCAGCGACGCACGGATGCACGCCAAGACCGTAGGATCCTACGCAGTGCCGTAGGGGACCGCACCGCCACTTCCCAGCAAATTAGGGACACTGTTGCTCCTGGGGTATCGGCGAGGACCATTCGCAACCGTCTCCATGAACCTGGGCTACGGTCCAGCACACCGTTAGGCCGTCTTCCGCTCACGCCTCAACATCGTGCAGCCCGCCTCCAGTGGTGTCGCGACAGGCGTGAATGGAGGGACGAATGGAGACGTGTCGTCTTCAGCGATGAGAGTCGCTTCTGCCTTGGTGCCAATGATGGTCGTATGCGTGTTTGGCGCCGTGCAGGTGAGCGCCACAATCAGGACTGCATACGACCGAGGCACACAGGGCCAACACCCGGCATCATGGTGTGGGGAGCGATCTCCTACACTGGCCGTACACCACTGGTGATCGTCGAGGTGACACTGAATAGTGCACGGTACATCCATACCGTCATCGAACCCATCTTTCTACCATTCCTAGACCGGCAAGGGAACTTGCTGTTCCAACAGGACAATGCGCGTCCGCATGTATCCCGTGCCACCCAACGTGCTCTAGAAGGTGTAAGTCAACTACCCTGGCCAGCAAGATCTCCGGATCTGTCCCCAATTGAACATGTTTGGGACTGGATGAAGCGTCGTCTCACGCGGTCTGCACGTCCAGCACGAAAGCTGGTCCAACTGAGGCGCCAGGTGGAAATGGCATGGCAAGCCGTTCCACAGGACTACATCCAGCATCTCTACGATCGTCTCCATGGGAGAATAGCAGCCTGCATTGCTGCGAAAGGTGGATATACACTGTACCAGTGACGACATTGTGCATGCTCTGTTGCCTGTGTCTATGTGCCTGTGGTTCTGTCAGTGTGATCATGTGATGTATCTGACCCCAGGAATGTGTCAATAAAGTTTCCCCTTCCTGGGACAATGAATTCACGGTGTTCTTATTTCAATTTCCAGGAGTGTATATTCAGACCATTACCATCAATTCCAGTTTAGACCAATATTTAGTAAAAAAGACCAGTACCAACCTACAAAGTTTGACATGCGGAAGTTATCTAGAGAAAATTATTATAAAGTGCAACTGAAAAAATAAAACAAAAATGTGGAGAATAACTTCTGAATGACATTACTCAGACTGTCGAGGAAACCATCCCTCTTAAAAAGAAATGGAAACAGGCCTGGTAGAACAATTAATATGATGAATTAATTATAGAGAGACAACGATCTTGGACTATTTGGAGCACATAAAAATTATAAGAATAGGAAAAGCTTGATAAAAGCAAGGAAACATGCATCACAGGTTCTTAAAAAGATCAGAGTACAACACAGAAAAGATCAAGTAACGTCAGTTGAGACACACTTTATGCAGAACAACACAAGGAACTTTTATAAAACATTCAAGAGCAGCTTAAAAAAATATACACAACCAAATTAACAGTTTATAGATCCAAAAACACAAAAAATGCATACATTGACACAGAGAACTGTAAAATTCTTGCGGACTGTTTCAAAGAGTTAGACAGCTGCAATCCACCAAAAATAGAATTTCTGTTTGATAATGTAATCCAAACAGAACCACACTCAAAGCCACCAACTACAGAGAAAATCAAACCACAAAAATAAAGCAACTTGAAAATAATAAAACATCACGAGGAGACAATATAGCTGCTGAGTTGAGGAAGCACTCTAATGACCGCATTATTCTATCTCTAACAGAAGTAATTAATGAATTAGGACAACAAATAGCTCATCACAAGAATGGGCATCGGCATTAAAACATCCTCTACATAGAAAATGAAAGGAACTGATTCTAGCAATCATAGTGAGTTCTCTCTCTTTCCAGTGACTTATAAGATTTTGTCCATGGCATTTTTACAGAGAGCTGAAGGAACATTCGATCCATAGCTAGGAGAGAGCACAGTAGGATTTATGGAGGGAAGGTCTTGTGCAGAGCAAACACTAAATCTGAAGGAGATAACAGAAATGAGGAAAATCATAAACCGGAAATTCATGATTACTTTTGTAGAATTTAAAAGAAGCATGTGACATGTTTAGAAATGCACTGATCAACATGTTAAAGGAATTCGGACATAAATAACTGAGGGAACTTTAACGAACACAACATCAAAAGTAAAATTAATGGGGGAACTGTGAAAAATCTTTTGAAATAAAAATCAGAAGTAATTCAGGAATGGTTTATCACAGTTAGTCTTCAATTGCACAATGGAGAAGGAGGGAGAGAATGGAGAAAATTCATCCAACTAAGGGGATTCAACTGGGATGAAACCCAAATGAAATCACCATAGAGTGTCTATCTTCAGCATATGATTCAGCATTAATAACTGGCTCACTGGGAAGTACCAAAAGCAAATCATACACGTAACTACAGAAACACAGAGACGAAATAGGACAAAAATCATTTATAAAAGCAGATTTCATTAAAACTACTAGTTATGCCTCTCTAAATCTTAAAATTAGTTACAATACAATATCTAAAGAAACTGCTTTAAATACTTAGGAGAATGGGTAACAAGCAACACAAAAGGAAAGATAGCTATAGAAAATAGAATACATAAAGTATGCATTCAGTTTTACTGTATGGTTAAATGATGATGGCGTCTTCTTGGGTAAAATATTCCGGGGGTAAAATATTTCCCCATTCGGATCTCCGGGCGGGGACTACTCAGGAGGACGTTGTTATCAGGAGAAAGAAAACTGGCGTTCTACGGGTCGGAGTGTGGAATGTCAGATCCCTTAATCGAGCAGGTAGGTTAGAAAATTTAAAAAGGAAAATGAATAGGTTAAAGTTAGATATAGTGGGAATTAGTGAAGTTCGGTGGCAGGAGGAACAAGACTTCTGGTCAGGTGAATACAGGGTTATAAATACAAAATCAAATAGCGGTAATGCAGGAGTAGGCTTAATAATAAATTAAAAAATACAAGTGCAGGTAAGCTACTACAAACAGCATAGTGAACGCATTATTGTGGCCGAGATAAACACGAAGCCCACGCTTACTACAAAAGTGCAAGTGTATATGCCAACTGGCTCTGCAGATGATGAAAAAATTGATGAAATGTATGTTGAGATAAAAGAAATTATTGAGATAGTGAAGGGAGATGAAAATTTAATACTCATGGGTGACTGGAATTCGAGAGTAGGAAAAGAGAGAGAAGGAAACATAGTATGTGAATATGGGTTGGGGGTAAGAAATAAAAGAGGAAGCCATCTGGTAGAATTTTGCACAGAGCATAACTTAATCATAGCTAACACTTGGTTCAAGAATCATAAAAGAAAGTTGTACACATGCAAGAATCCTGGAGATACTACAAGGTATCAGATAGTTTATATAATGGTAAGACAGAGATTTAGGAACCAGGGTTTAAAGTTGTAAGACATTTCCAGGGACAGATGTGGACTCTGACTAATAATCCATTGGTTATGAACCGTAGATTAAAACTAAAGAAACTGCAAAAAGGTGGGAATTTAAGGAGACGGGACTTGGATAGACTGACGGAACTAGAGGTTGTAGAGAGTTTCAGAGAGAGCATTAGGAAGCGATTGACAAGAATGGGGGAAAGAAATACAGTAGAAGAAGAATGGGTAGCTTTGACAAACGAAACAGTGAAGGCAGCAGAGGATCAAGTAGATAAAAAGACGAGTGCTAATAGAAATCCTTGGGTAACAGAAAAGATACTGAATTTAATTAATGAAATGAGAAAATATAAAATTGCAGTAAATGAAGCAGGCAAAAAGGAATACAAACGTCTCAAAAATGAGATCGACAGAATGTGCAAAATGGCTAAGCAGGGATGGCTAGAGGACAAATGTAAGGATGTAGAGGAAGGTATCACTAGGGGTAAGATAGATGCTGGCTACAGCAAAACTAAAGAGACCTTTGGAGAAAAGAGATGCACTTCCATGAATATCAAGAGCTCAGATGGAAACCCAGTTCTAAAAAAGCAGAAAGGTGGAAGGAGTATATAGAGGTTCTACACAAGGGCGTTGTTCTTCAGGACAATATTATGGAAATGGAACAGGATGTAGATGAAGATGATTTGTAAGATAAGATACTGCGTGAAGAGTTTGACAGAGCACTGAAAGACCTAAGTTGAAACAAGGCCCCAAGAGTAGACAACAATCCATTAGAACTACTGATAGCCTTGGGAGAGCCAGCCCTGACGAAACTCTACCATCTGGTGACGAAGATGTATGAGACAGGCGAAATTCCCTCAGACTTCAAGTAGCGTATAATAATTTGAATCCCAAAGAAAGCAGGGGTTGAAAGATGTGAAAATTACCGAACTATCAGTTTAATAAGCCACGGCTGCAAAATACTAACACGAATTCTTTACAGACTAATGGAAAAACTGGTAGAAGCCGACCTCGGGGAAGATCAGTTTGGATTCCGTAGAAATGTTGGAACACGCGAGGCAATACTGACCCTACGACTAATCTTATAAAACAGATTAAGGAAAGGCAAACCTACATATCCTGCATTTGAGACTTAGAGAAAGCTTTTGACAATGTTGACTGGAATACTCTCTTTCAAATTCTGAAGGTAGCAGGGGCAAAATACAGGGAGCGAAAGGCCATTTACAATTTGTACAGAAAGCAGATGGCAGTTATAAGAGTCGAGGAGCATGAAAGGGAAGCAGCGGTTGGGAAGAGAGTGAGACAGGGTTGTAGCCTATCCCCGATGTTATTCAATCTGTATATTGAGCAAGCAGTGAAGGAAACAAAAGAAAAATTCGGAGTAGGAATTAAAATCCATGGAGAAGAAATTAAAACTTTGAGGTTCGCCGATGACATTGTAACTCTGTGAGAGACAGCAAAGGACCTGGCAGAGCAGCTGAACGGAATGGACAATTTCTGGAAAGGAGGATATAATATGAACATCAAAAAAAGCAAAACGACGATAATGGAATGTAGTCGAATTAAATCGGGTGATGCTGAGGGTATTGGATTAGACGCTTAAAGTAGTAAGTGAGTTCTGCTATTTGGGAAGCAAAATAACTAATGATGGTGGAAGGAGAGAGGATATAAAATGTAGACTGGCAATGGCAAGGAAAGCATTTCTGAAGAAGAGAAATTTGTTAACATCGAGTATAGATTTAAGTGTCAGGAAGTCTTTTCTGAAAGTACGAGTATTTGTATGGAGTGTAGCCATGTATGGAAGTGAAACGTGGACGATAAATAGTTTAGACAAAAAGAGAATAGAAGCTTTCGAAATGTGGTGCTACAGAAGGATGCTGAAGATTAGATGCGTAGATTTCATAACTAATGAGGAAGTACTGAATATAATTGGGGAGAACAGTAATTTGTGGCACAACTTGACTAGAAGAGGGAATCGTTTGGTAGGACATATTCTGAGGCATCAAGGGAACACCAATTTAGTATTGGAGGGCAGTGTGGAGGGTAAAAATCGTAGAGGGAGGCCAAGAGGTGAATACACTAAACAGATTCAGAAGGTTGTAGGTTGCAGTAGGTACTGGGAGATGAAAAAGCTTACACAGGATCGAGTAGCATGGATAGCTGCATCAAACCAGTCTGTGGACTGAATACCACAACAACAACAAAGTGGAAAGAGCAATCCAAATGACAAAAATCATATGTAACAAAAGAAACTAATAAACTAGCAGTGCTAAGGGCTGAAACACCGTGTGCAGTAGAAATACTTAAACTAACAAGATTTGAGGATGTTGAATAACTAGAAACAGTTGAGGGGAGAATTCTATGGGAAATACTATGATCTAGAAGTAATACTGACATTGAATACAAATTAATATGAAACTGAGAGCTCTAACTGAAAATGGGAAACCTAACTCATGTAATGAGGAAAAGTGGATTACAGTTTTATGGCAGCGTATTCCTAATGCACAATAACAGACTAGCCAAGCACATCTTGTATATGCTGAATAGCTTAAAAAACCCAACTTATACGGTTCACCAACAGTGACAGAGGTTTGAAAAACACAGGAATCAGAACAAACATAATAGATAACAGAATACAAAATGCAGAATTTCAAGAAAAAAGAGGACGCAACTAGAAGAAAATTGACCCAGGAAGAAAACAAACGCCACTCTTGAAGGATGAAGGAAGTGTGGGAAAAACTAAAATTAAATACAGAAAAGCAAAACCACAGCTGATTTAGCTTGCATCCAAAAGAGTCATTCGAATAAATATATGGTTTATTGTGTCAAAAGTAATCCCCCTAATTTTTAATTCATTTATATGAATGCGAGGCATCTGCTCATGTCCGAGAGAGCACACACCACTGATTCGCCACGATGGGTAACGAATCCAAAACCTTCAGTGCGTAAGCACATTTACATCCGATCTCCATTTGGGAAGCCGAAATTAACAAGCATGGAGGACATGAACGGGAAATGCGAATAGGCGTGCTGGGACGGAATGTGAGCCAGCCGGAGAGCGTGCCGAGGTAGTCTGACACTACTACCTGGTAAGCAGGATGTCACGGGTTCAAGTTCCGATCCGACACACATTTTCATTCGTCGTCGCTCTTTCCGCACTAATTCCCGATGCAGCTGATATCGTTAGTTCGTTCTCTTAACCATGCCTTTCCACCCCATCGACCTTCAATTTACGTAATATGTTAATAAATTTATACCAATGTGAGACAAGAAGAGCCAATACCTTCGTGGAATAATGCTCACGGTTGCCTATGGAATAATGATTGTACCTAGGCAAGCGCCTCTTCGTCTGAAGCCATTCGACGGCCGCGAACGTCTTCCTTCAGGGCTCCGAAAATATGAAGTTAACATCGGGAAAGATCGAAAATGTATAGAGGATGTGTGTGTGGGTCAAGGTTCTTTCGACAACGCTGAACCAGTGTCGCTGGAAAACCATTACATGTCGTCCATATACGATGGTGAGTCAAATGAAAACGTTAAATATTTTTTAAAATATTATTTACTGTACAGAAGTGGTACAAAGCTGTATCACTTTTCAACATAATCTCCCCCACGCTCAATGCAAGTCCTCCAGCGCCTACAAAGCGCATAAATTCCCTTAGAAAAAAATTCTTTTGGTAGTCCGCGCAACCACTTATGCACTCTTCATCAGAAGGGAACGTCTTCCCTCCCATTGCGTCTTTGAGTGGCCTAAACATATGGAAAATACTTGGTGATGAGGAATGGTGCTACTCCTTGCTCGCTCTTTTCGTTTCCGGTTGGTGGAAGTGAACCGAGGTTTCGTCCCCAGTAACGATTCTTGCAAGGAAGCCATCACATTCTCGTTCAAAGCGCCGAAGAAGTTCCTCACAAGTATCAACACGTCGTTCTCTCATTTCGGGAGTCGGCTGCCGTGGCATCCATCTTGCAGACACTTTTTGAAACTGGAGCACATCATGCACAATGTGGTGGCTGACCCATTACTAATCTGTAAACATGCTGCAATGTCATTCAGTGTGACTCGGCGGTTTTCCTTCACTATGGCTTCAACTGGTGCAATGTTCTGTGGAGTTACAACTCGTTGTGCGTGACCTGGACGAGGAGCATCTTCCACTGAAGTCACACCATTTTCGAACTCCTTGCTCTATTCGTAGACTTGCTGCTGTGACAAACATGCATCACCGTACTGAACCTTCATTCGTCGATAAATTTCAATAGATTTCGCACCTTCACTACGCATAACAGAACGGTGTGGTTCCCTGGTGCAAGTCGCAAGTGGGGCGGCCATCTTTATACCGATACTGCGACTGTATGTGTGCATCTGCACATTTCTGCCACCCAGAGGGCATGCTGCACGCTGTTTGTAGCACCGTTACCAACTTACAGGACAACGGCGCAAAATGTCGATTTCTTATTACAAATTTAAGGTTTTCATTTGACTCACCCTCGTAGTCCAGATCCCTCCCTATGCGATATCCATATATTTGGAGCCCTGAAGAAAGACATTGGTGGCCGTTGTAACAGTTATGGTGACTACTTTTGAAACAAGAATCAGTTTACTTTCTTCTTTTCCATCTGTCTCGTTTTCATTTGACTTCCTCTTATAGTTGCTGGTAGCAGAGTGCAGAACATCGAAAAGTCGTTGCTCCGAATCTCATAGATAAACGAATTTTATTTTCAATTTTTATTTAAATTCCATATACAGGGTGAGTCACCTAACGTTACCGCTGGATATATTTCGTAAACCACATCAAATACTGACGAACCGATTCCACAGACCGAACGTGAGGAGAGGGGCTAGTGTAATTGTTTAATACAAACCATACAAAAATGAACGGGAGTATGTTTTTTAACACAAACCTACGTTTTTCTAAATGGAACCACGTTTGTTTTGTTAGCATATCTGAACATATAAACAAATACCTAATCAGTGCCGTTTGTTGCATTGTAAAACGCTTGAAACCTCCGACGTTCAGTTGCGTGTTGTAACAAAGACGGGCCACGGTCGGCAAGCAGCATCTCCAGGGACATGTTTACGATGACGACCGTGTTTACGAGTGTGGTTGTAGTGCAGTGTTGTGGTTTGGTCTAGCTGTCGCAGTGTCCGCATGTAGCACTTGCTGCTATTGTTATTCTACATTTGTCTCCGCACGCAGACCAACTGTATTACACCGTGTTACCAGGCGTCTGTGATAGTGTAGTGTTGTAGGAACTGTGACCATGGTGTATTCGAACTCTGAAAAGGCGGAGATGATACTCATCTATGGCGAGTGTCGACGAAATGCAGCTGAAGCCTGCAGGGTGTATGCAGAACGGTACCCGGACAGACAACATCCAACGTGCCGCACATTGCAAAACATCTACCGCCAACTGTATGCAACAGGTATGGTCGTAGCACGCAAACGGGTCCGTAACAGGTCCGTCACAGAAGAGAGCGGGTGCAGTTGTTGTGTTACTTGCTGTTGCCATGAACCCACACATGAGTACACGGGACATTGCGAGAGCCGGTGGACTGAGTCAAAGTAGTGTCATGCGTATACTGCATCGTCACCGCTTTCACCCGTTTCATGTGTCGCTACAGCAGCAATTACATGGTGATGACTTTGATCATCGAGTGCAATTCTGTCAATGGGCATTAACAGAGAATGCGTTGCAGTTCTACCTGTTTACCGATGAAGCGGGTTTCACAAACCACGGGGCAGTGAATCTACGGAACATGCATTACTGGTCCGTGGACAATCCTCGCTGGCCCAGACAGGTAGAGCGACAGCGACCGTGGACTGTGAATGTATGGTGCGGAATCATTGGCGACCACCTCATTGGTCCTCACTTCATTGCAGGGGCCCAAACAACTGCAACATACATCGCGTTTCTACAGAATGATCTGCCAACGTTGCTCGAAAATGTCCCACTGGAAACGCGTCGACGTATGTGGTATCATCATGATGGTGCACCTGCACATTCCGCAATTAACACTAGGCTGACCCTTGACAGGATGTTCGACGGGCGTTTCATAGGACGTGGAGGACGCATAAATTGGCCAGCCCGTTCTCCTGATCTTACACCTCTGGACTTCTTTCTGTGGGGTACGTTAAAGGAGAATGTGTGTACCGTGATGTGCCTACAACCCAGAGAATATGAAACAACGTATTGTGGCAGCCTGCGCCGACATTACACCAGATGTACTGTGTCGTGTACGACATTTATTGCGCCAGAGATTGCAATTGTGTGCAGCAAATGATGGCCACCACATTGAACATCTATTGATCTGACATGTCGGGACACACTCTATTCCAATCCGTCTGAATTGAACTTTTGGGAACGGGCGCTGATAACCTCGCTGTTGTGCGCCCTACAACACTAATCATCATCATCATCAACATCCAATCCGTAATTGAAAACGGAAACCACGTGTGTACGTGTACCTCACCCCTCATGGTAATGTACATGTGCGTCAGTGAAAAAAACCAATAAAAAAGTGTTAGCATGTGGACGTAATGTGCTGTTCCAGTCTCTTCTGTACCTAAGTTCCATCACCGTTCCCTTTGGATCCCTACATAATTCGGTGCTCTCCGATACACACGTTCGAACAGCAGAGGAGTGGTACTCAAGCGTCAACTTTAGGTTACAATATCTCCGGATGTAATTAATATTTTATAATGAAACAAACGGCACTGATTACGCATTTGTTTATATGTTCAGATGTGCTAACGAAACTAACGGGGTTCCATTTAAAAAAAACGTAGGTTTGAGTTAAAAAACATACTTCCGTGCATTTTTTTATGGTTTGTATTAACCAATTACACTAGCCTCTCTCCTCACGTTCGGTCTGTGGAATCGATTCGTCAGTATTTGATGTGGTTTACGAAATATATCCAGCGGTAATGTTAGGTGACTCACCCAGTATATCAACACAGGGACATGTTAATTAACAAACATTCCTTATAATTTTAATAAAAATAATATCATTTAATTTTAAATTCTAATCATGCGACAATAACATAAAAGTTCATAGACCTGCGAAATACGTTGTTGAAATGAAGAAGCTATACACGTCAGTAGTAATATTTACGCTCTGCTGGGAAGAATGTTTTATTTCTATTCGATGTTTCGCATTTTTGTAGATAATTTTAAGTGACTATTAATATTCGTATTTTCATGCAATTAATTAGTAATTAAAAATAGAAATATGCTATTTTCGTGAAAAATGTGTTCCAGTATTCGTTAATTAACATTTGCATTTGCCGTTAAATACAGAAATTTAATAGAAGTAAAAAAAGATAAAAAGATTCGAAACAAAAAGTTACCGATGCCACGCACTCAGCTACCGCCTGTTATGTTAACGTAACTGTGATATTTTGTAGTTAACAGCAATTGAAAACTTAAGCTTCGCTTGTGCTTTCAAGCAGTCCGGTATCAAACGCTACACTAATTACATTTTCAAACTTTGCATTGGAATTGTACAGCTTGAATGCACAAATGATGAAGAACATGGAAAATCGTCTTTATTCAGGTATCCATACTGTTCTGTTTTACTTTGCTTGACAACTTCATTTAAATTCCACGTCAGCACGTTGAAGACTGAATAACTTTGCAACACTATAAGATTAGTAGAAAAGTATGTTGCTCGGATACTGTAATAATTTTAAGTAGAGATAATAATTTTAAGTAGAGAGAATTATGGCAGGTAGATACGACATTGAAATTTTAGTGTTTTTGGTACTTTTATATCGATGTTTTGTTTCTTCGCGCTACGGATATTCCTCTCTTAGATCTTAATAGGTTTCTCGTGATACGTTGCGCAGAATTGCACGTGAAAGGCACATCCACTGTTTTCGATTTCAGTTCTAAATAAATTTTGCTGCAGTTTGCAGAGTTCTAGATCGCGCACTTCCCTTGTGACATAGCGAAATTTGAGCCACAGTGTTTAATTCTCGGATTCTGCGAACACATTTTACTCAAAATAGATTTTAATAAAATCATAACTTACAAAATTCAAGCTCTCTCCATAATAACTGTTCCATTCGTTATAATTTAGAGATTTGAAAGTAAATTTTTGGTTATCTCGTCAAAGAGAAAAAAAGTAAGAGCCTGAGCTTCGAGCAGGACTTAGGATGTCCACTGACCGAGACCAAACCGTTCATGAAAACGTTATGAAGATAAGAAGCACTAATCAATTCACTGACGCATTATTTCTCCTGTTTATAGAAGATTTCGATAAATATGTGTTTTATCTGCATGTCCGTTAAAATTTTTTATTACGTTTTCGTTATTTTAAAACAATCATAAAATTATTTTTCTTATAAAAGCAGGAAAAAGAGCAACATTCTGAAGATTAGTTAAGTGGTCAGCATAATCACTGATATCGACTAACATCTGAGCTGGGGATCGGTGGCTAATGAATACTGGGGTAAGACTCTGTTTCTGGATACCAATTTAGAAGGGGATACCTGAACGAACCACCTCCGACAGTGTCATGTGTCCTATACACTTAGCGATGGGCTGCCAGTAAACCTTGTATCCCTCGTATAGCAACCACAACTGACACACTTTTCCTCTCGCCAGGACTTTCGAAGCTGCCTTAATGGTCATTTTTGCAATGAGATTGTTGAACTAATGTTCATAGAAATCGCACTTAATGGGACGAAATTAAAAGTGAAAGGGGGGGGGGCGGAGAGCATCTTAGTAAAGTGACTCGCTTTTCTGGCAATTCACAGTTTAATTTTCATGTTAACGTTTGGTATTTCAAGGATAAGCAACTTCTCACCAGCTATCCTGCGTCAAGGAATTCGTTGTATGGTACCCATTCATTCCTCCAATTGGCAATATCCACTCATCTGTAAATTTACGTAATGTCTTTCTAACGAAGGCAGATGCAGTCTATGGCACACGTTTTGGTTACCTAGTACCACATTCTCTCCGTGAAATGCAGCTTGAACTATTTCGAAACCTAAGCTAGTTGCTACAGAACACATTGTCAAATTACCACTATCGCTTACGTTCGTCTGCACGTGAAACTGTGCGTGGGAAATTAAAAGAGCGTTGTACTGAACCGTTATTTAACTAGCAAAGAGTTACCGATAATGGGTGTTTCTCGCAAGTGCTGACAGATACAAAGCGAATGCAGGTTCGCTGCAACTGCTCTTGACATTGTGAAAGAATGAGTAGTTGTTGCAGGCTCGTTAAAGAGACCGTACCGAGTGTGTGCATAGCGGGCAGCACATTAAAGGCTCATTATTTCTGTCGTTTGTCCACCCGCCGTCTGACAAACACGCTACGTAATTAGGATTCAAAAATATGTGCGCCGTTTGGCCGCGTTGTGTGGAGAGCGAAACAGAGCGGTCGGCGGCATCATGTTGTTCCACCAACGTCGTCTGCGCGTTGACTCCCTTTTTAAAATTTCCCTTGTAACGCTTGCACAGTCATCGTTTAAAAATTTCATTACAGGGCCACATTTAACTACCAAATTTCGGAGGTCTGCGGACGAGCGGTAAAAGCCATTTTAATACCCGGCGGGCGCGCTAGGGTTGTTGCGACGCTGTTCGGGTCAGTTCCGGGAGTTGCCAGCTCTGTGGACGGGTTAGAGTTTCACTGAGGTTGGCGAGGGAGGGGGGAGGGTTGGAGGGAGCTGGAGGGGATGAAGGAGTCTCGGTGAGGTGAGGGGCGGGGAAGGAGGGTGGACGCACGTTCACCTCTGTCCCCTAAAAAGTCCAGAAAAAAGCTTGAGAGGAGAAAGGACGAAAAAAAAGGAGGAAATAAAAGTGTCGCGGGCACTATGAAACTGGCACAGCAAAAACAGCCACTGGCCGCCGCTCGTCTGCCAGCACGCGCGAAATTTAATAAAACTTTATATAGTACGGTGCGGGACGTAATTTTGATAGCGGCTCTGTCCGGCTCGGCTCGGCTCGGACGAGGGCTGAGGCGGCGGCGCCGCGCCGCCGTGAATACGTAATGCCATTCATGAAACGGGGTCGAGCGGCCGGCCGCGCTAAATCGCAGGTGAATATAAATGCGACCGTCTCTTCTCCGCCGGCCGATGTGAGCGAGAGACCTGCTAGCATGTGTCGGCCTGACCACACGCACACGTGTCCTCCGCGAGGACAACAGGGTTATGCACGAGTACCTCCGGGGCTTCGGGAGGTGACTACGTGAAAACTACAAGACATACAAAACACTGATTGCAATTGTGAACAGAGCACCTCTCCAAGTTTCGATTCGTGATAAGCGCGTAGTTGCAGAGTGCATCTCTAGGCGCAAGGCGTGTCACAGCATGGCTTAAGCCGTCTTATCACGGAACGTGAAAACGAACGTGGAGCAGGAGCTGGTGACGTCACAGCGTAGAATTCCAAGTTCCAGTAAACCGCGGCGCGTGAAATGAAGAATCTGGCATGTTAAAGTTTCGCCTCGCGAAGAGGAGAGTTGCCAATGAGATGCGACGTCGTTCTACGTCACACGGAGAACGCCGCATTCTACGTCGTGTAACTTCGTATTTGGTGGATTTTCTTTCCCATAAACTATGTGGTACGAATATAAACTGCTTCAGAGCAGCACAAAATTGGGGATCTCTCGAACACACAAATCGTGGCGAAAACGACGATTAGTTGTAAAAATGACAGCAAACTTCATATCATTAGATATCGGCTTCCTGTAGTTTATGACTTAATGTTACACTGAAGCTCCAAAGAAACTGGTATAGGCATGCGTAAGTGTGTGGTGCAGTTGCTAGATTCGTTACTGCTGCTACAGTGACAGGTTATCAAGGGTTAAGTGAGATTGAATGTGGTGTTATAGTCTGTGAACGACCGATTGGACACAGTGTCTCCTGTAGCAATGAAGTGTGGATTTTCCCGTACTACCATTACACGAGTGTACCGTGAATATCAGGAATCCGGTAAGAGATCAAATCTCCGACATCGCTGCCGCCGAAAAAGAGATCCTGCAAGAACGGGACCAACGATGACTGAAGAAAATCGTTCAGCGTGACAGAAGTGCAACCCTTCCGAAAATTGCTACAGACTTCTATGCCAAGCCATAAACAAATGTCAGCGTGCGAACCATTCAAAAAATGGTTCAAATGGCTCTGAGCACTATGGGACTCAACTGCTGAGGTCATTAGGTCCCTAGAACTTAGAACTAGTTAAACCTAACTAACCTAAGGACATCACAAACATCCATGCCCCAGGCAGGATTCGAACCTGCGACCGTAGCGGTCTTGCGGTTCCAGACTGCAGCGCCTTTAACCGCACGGCCACTTCGGCCGGCGAACCATTCAACGAAACATCATCGACATGGGCTTTCGAAGGCGGATGCCAAGTGGTGTACCCTTCATAACTGCACTACACAAAGCTTTTGGCATCGCTTGGGGCCGTCACCACCGACATTGGACTGAAAATTTGTTGCTGGTCGGAAGATTCTCGTTTCATATTGTATCGAGCGGATGAACGTGTGCGGGTATAGGGACAACCTCATGAATCCATGAACCCTGACTGTCAGGAGTTGACTGTTCAAGCTTGTGAAGGCTCTGAAATAGTGTAGGGTGTGTGTGGATGGAATGATATGGGACCCCTGATACGTCTAGATACGACTATGGCAGGTGACACGTGCATAAGCATCCTGTCTGATCACCTGCATCCACTCATGTCCTTTGTGCATTCCTGCGGACTTGGGCAATTCCAGCAGGACACCCCACGCAACCAGAATTGCTACAGAGTGGCTCCAGGAACGCTCTTCTCAATTTTAACACTTCCGCTGGCCACCGAACAATCCAGACATGAACATTATTGAGGATATATCAGGGATGCCTTGCAACGTCCTGTTCAGAAGAGATCTCCACGGATTTATGGACAGCCCTGCAGGATTCACGGTGTCAATTCCCTCCAGCACTACTTCAGTCATTAGTTGAGTCCATACGACGTCCTGTTGCGTACATCAGCGTGTCGCGAGGGTCCTATACAATATTAGGCAGATATATTAGTTTCTTTGGTTCGCCAGTGTATGAATGCGCAAACTGACATTACAAACTATACTTTAACTATATTCAATTTAAAACAGAAAATGGGATGAAAATTCCATTGAGTTAACTACTACCTTTGACTAGTAAGTATCTGAGATCGTTGAAAAGCATTACGTAATATTCCTCTACCAGCAGTCGGCTGTTCAAGCCGTCGACGAGT
The DNA here is from genome assembly GCF_023864345.2 of Schistocerca serialis cubense. Lineage (NCBI taxonomy): Eukaryota > Metazoa > Arthropoda > Insecta > Orthoptera > Acrididae > Schistocerca > Schistocerca serialis. The sequence goes on along the minus strand of NC_064644.1, from coordinate 467,098,488 downwards.
CCAGAATCTTCTTGGCGATTTTCTTCGCTGTTCTTCGACAATCGTTACCAGAGTTAAAGCAGTTCTTTTATGCGCAGACGGTTTCGTTAGGAAACTATGTGGTTTGTGAGTCAAATAAGGCCGACAAAGGCTGCCGAAGAGCGCTCAGAAGGCAAAACACGTAGGCGACCACGTCCCATGTGCCGACGGCACTGTCTCTCGTGAAGTCGTACGTCTCTTCCGCGTCCGCATCAATTTTAGCTGCCTCATCCAGTGAGAAAACGTGCAATGGAGCGACATATGCGTTCTGGCTCGCTGAAAGGGAGTTTTGGCGACTCAGTGACAATCTCATACCTAATATCAGGTTAAAGTTCCAGTAGGCAACACAATCCATGGTTGGTAACACAAATCCGTGAGGGAAGCTGATAATTAGATGTAATGAATAACCAGCCATCCGGAACCGTCAGCAACAGGGCTTAGCAACCGGCTGATTTTGAGAGTAAGCGCCCTCGTCTGCTCGCGCTCTGGCTCACGAGCAGAGCAGTTGCCGCATGGTGGGGAATGAGGTAAATGCGCGCGAACTACGTGGTAGCGATAACAGAGGTGAAGCGCCAACTGTGAATTGCGGGATGGTCAGTTTGGACAGCGGTATCATCTAGCAGAAGCAACAGGGAATCGATATTGTGTAAAGCCGCCAGTTTCTTCGCACATCAAAGCGCACTGCAAGGCTCATACAATTTCACACAAAAAGATGGATTTCCAAAATGCTAAATGTGTCGTAAGTCGATGAACGCTTTCAGTAAAAGCAATATACAGGATGCTATACTTCTTACCCCATCAAAGAATACGGAAATGAAAAATGTGAGGAGGCTGAGTGTGCGCCCGCATCTCGTGGTCGTGCGGTAGCGTTCTCGCTTCCCACGCCCGTGTTCCCGGGTTCGATTCCCGGCGGGGTCAGGGATTTTCTCTGCCTCGTGATGGCTGGGTGTTGTGTGCTGTTCTTAGGTTAGTTAGGTTTAAGTAGTTCTAAGTTCTAGGGGACTTATGACCACAGCAGTTGAGTCCCATAGTGCTCAGAGCCATTTGAACCATTTTTGAGGCTGAGTGTGCATGTCGCTATAAAACTTAAACGATGACTCTATGACGAGGAAGAAGCCCTTGCGCTCTTTAACAAATGGTGATTTCATAACAGAATACCGTGCAATTGCAGCTGAGCATTTATGTCCGGTTGAGGTAGAACGATTTGGTGTGGTGTCGTAATCAAAGATGACAATCATACATCCCAGACAGCTATGTCAGACCACGTTCAGAACCAGCTTGAAAAATATTTGTAGTGAGATTGAGATTTTCACTCTGCAGTGGAGTGTGCGCTGATATGAAATTTCCTGGCAGAATTAAAGTCTGTGGTGGATCGAGACTTGAGCCCGGGACCTTTGATTTTCGCCGACAAGTACTCCATCGACTGAGCTACACACGACCGATTCACAACTCGTCCTCACAGCTTCAATTCTGCTACTACCTCGTCTTCTACCTTCCAAACTTCACAGAAGCTCTTCTGCGGGTCTTGCAGAAGTTGCACTCCTAGAAGAAAGGAAATGACGGAGACATGGCTTAGCCACAGCCTGGGGGACGCTTCTAGAATGAAACCAGCCAGCCGGGACCGTCAGCAGCAGGGCAAAGCAAACGGCTGACTTTGACCGTGAGCAGTCGCGTCTGCTCGCACTCTTGCTCACGAGCAGAGCAGTTACGGCGTGGTGGGGAATGAGGGAAATGTGCGCAACTATGTGGTCGCGATAACAGAGGTGAAGACCCCAATGTGAATTGCACGAGGGCCAGTTTCGATAGCGGTACCATCTAGCAGAAGCAGCAGCGAATCGATTCTGTGTAACACCGCCAGTTTCTTCACACTTCACAGCGCAGTGCAAGGACTCACATAATTTTACACAAAAAGATGGCTTTCCAAAAATGTTAAATGTGTCGTACGTCGATGAATTATTTCTGTAAACGCAATATGCAGGAGTGCTATACTTCTTACCACGTTAATGAATACGTAAATGAAAACTGTGAGGAATCTGAGCATGTATGAGGCTTTAAAACTTATACAGGAACTCTATGACGAGGAAGATGTCCTTGCGCTCTTTAAAGAATGGTGGTTTAATAACAGAATACTGTGCAATTGCAGCTGAGCATTTATGCCCGGTTGAGGTAGAGTAATTTCGCGTGGTGTCGTAATCAAAGATGACAATGATACGTCCCTGAAAGGTGTGTCAGAAAACGTCCAGAGCCAGTTTGAAAGCCGGCGGAGGTGGCCGAGCGGTTCTAGGCGCTGCAGTCTGGAACTGCAGGACCACTACTGTCGCAGGCTCGAATCCTGCCTCGGGCATGGATGTGTGTGATGTCCTTAGGTTAGTTAGGTTTAAGTAGTTCTAAGTTCTAGGGGACTGATGGCCTTAGAAGTTAAGTCCCATAGTGCTCAGAGCCATTTGAAACATTTTTGAACCAGTTTGAAAAATATTTGTAATGAGATCGAGATTTTCACTCTGCAGTGGATTGTGCGCTGATATGAAACTTCCTGGCAGATTAAAGGGCACAGGTCCCGAGTCTGAGTCTCGATCTGGAACGCAGTTTTAATCTGCCAGGAAGTTTCTTTGTAATGAGTTTGTTGCATATTCTTTACGTCTCTATGGAAAAATTGATACCTCAAGCACATAGCTGACATGACAGTCTTCATAGCGTTGAAGAAAGTACACGAAACGCAGGCATGTCTTGGAATTTATTAGTTATGTGTCTACAGACGACGCGCTAGTCATGTTGCAGAGAAGCCAGAATTCGCAGAGCAACAGAATTGGAAAATGGGAAGGCTTCGAGTACTTCATTCACGCTGATCTGCAACTTGAAGTAATTGATCTGTAATGCGACAGGGAAGATAAAGCCATTGTAGAGTTCTTCGTCAATTTTCGTCTCCCTACCCTACTCCTCGTACCAGGGAATACAGCATTCTCTCCTCGCAGACCAGCGCTCAGCGTCTTATCATGAAGGCCGTTGGCCGTGAATACCTGGTGTAGGGTATTCGGAAGTCATTCATCAGATGACCGAAGAAACAGATGACACGTGGGAGTAGAGAACTTCAATAGCGCATTCAACTGTCTGGTGCATTCTACACAAACGTCTGCGTGTAAGGCCATATCCGTCTAGACATTTCCCCTCTTCAGCGACCCCCACGGTCACCCGAACCGACACACTTTTTTTCTTATAGGTCTGTTTCAAAGACCGTGTGCTCCTAGCTCCATTGTCACGTAACATGGAAGAGTTGCAAGAAACGAGAATCAATGCGGCACTGATATGGAGCATAACCTACTGGGACATGTACGACAAAAGTTTGACTATCGTAATGACGTTTGTGTCATCACAACATCACCCTACTCGAACACGAGCAATGTAAGATAAAAACGTGGAGAGACAATCTGCCCACTGATATGTGACGATGTCTTGTGTTTTCACGCAGATGTCTTCTGACACCACGACCTAGATTACCACTACTTCTCCAGCGCCACATCTCCGGTACGCGCAGAACTTGCCCGCGACCTCATCCACGCTCGATTGTATTCTCGTCCCACTCTGTTCCGCACTTTGCCGTTCCTTTTTCATTCTGACTTTCGGGGTTCGGTAAACCATGAGTGTCACCTTCGCAAACAGGCAGCACGAAAAGGGCAAAGTGCCGCTCACGAATCGTTCGCTGCGAGGTGCAGTATCGAGTGCCGGAACAGAAATTTGAGAAGGTTACGTGTGCTATTTCCTAACGCGGATCTCGCGAACGAAACGCGGAGGTTCATTTTTCCGCGCGAATGCACAGCACGTTCAAGTTGGGCTGTCTTGTTGGCCCAGTTGCTCCCGCTCTACCGTTGCAGATAACCTCCTTTCTGCAGGTCAGGTCAGCAAATACCACACCGTGTCTGATTTAACAAGTTTCTGGCGAACCGAAATCGTCCGCAGCGGCAGATAAGTTTACACAGTAGCATCAAATATTGCGGAAAACTGGAAATGCGGTCTACACTTTTTTATTTATTCCGAGTTAGAAATAAACTGCAGAGACCACTCAACTGCCTCTATATTTTACTATCAGTACTTCGAAATACCCCACATACACATAAAAAAGAGCTTATTTAACTGGAGACGACTGAATATCTCTAAACAACACATCTATATATATTCTAGAGGCAACGTTAATATTACTGAATGAGATTTCTGTCTTTGTTACAAGTTGTCACCTCCTAACGACTATTCCTGCGTGGCGGGGTCAACTTTGTAATTTCAAATGGGAATCCTCCGTTTTTATTGCATATATGGATTCCTCATCACAGATTTACTCAAACAGTTATTTCCCATTCGTGCTAGATGGGGCAATAAGCGACAAATATCAGGTGTGTCTGTCTTTGCTATCAGGAGCAGATGCATTTGAGTCTATATGTCACTTATAATGTAAATATAAACCTTTGTGTTCTAATGGTTGATATTTATGTTCAAATTTTCTTTGCTGTTGTAATACTGTACAGCACAATAAGGTTGGCTGTTTCAATGTCTGTTTAGAACCTATGTTTGGCAGGACCCAGGAACAACGACCTGGATATAATAGTTTGGTGTCCTAAAGGGGATGCTTAGCTTCGGTGTGCCCCCTTGCCTCTGTTAATTGAGGTGCATGATTTTTGTATCAATAGCAACCGTGCGTGACACTATCACTTCATTGACGTTTTGTCTTAGAAAATTGTTATGGCTTGCGGTACGCCGGAAGCCGCTAGCGTACAGCGCGAGAGATGCGAGTAATGGACGGAAAGACACACCGAAATCGATCTCCATGATGACAGGATTCAAGGGCGGCCATCGAAATCACACATTTCAATGATTTGTGGGCCCATCACAATCAACTCCGTACGAACAGAAGAACTATGTTTACCATACAAGTAGATTATGTGTAAGAAACGTCAACGTCTAGCCATATTATTTCTACTGTAAAATCACATGCGTCACACTCAAGAAAGTATGAACTCAGTATAAGCCGGAAGGTGTGGCCGTGCGGTTCTAGGCGCTTCAGTCTGGAACCGCGTGACCGCTACAGTCGCAGGTTCGAATCCTGCCTCGGGCATGGATGTGTGTGATGTCTTTAGGTTAGTTAGGTTTAATTATTTCTAAGTTCTAGGCGACTGATGACCTCAGAACTTAAGTCGCATAGTGCTCAGAGCCATTTGAACCATTTGAACCATTTGAACCATGAACTCAGTATCAATAGTAGGAACACAAATATATAAATTTAGGTGGTAAATTAAATGTAGAATCAAGTATGTCGTTCTTAACTGCATAAAGAGGCATATTTAATTCCTCTACCACCAACGGCGTCAGGTTTTTATCGTAAAACGTGCCGTATTTTTTCAAGTCTAAACCACCGCTATCTAATTTGACGAGGGCTCAACGCAACAGGCTTCACGCATTCCGAAAACGTGGTTTTGCCATCTGACAACGGCAATGCATCCGTCAATCTGAATAAAGTTGAGCACGACGCTAAAGTTCAGTAGATTCTCGAGGAGGATACCTTCCGGAAATTCCTACGGGACCCGACGTCAGAAATAATGAGAAAGACGTCAGAGATCCTAAGACAGTCATCATCGGAAGAGGCCGTTATTAAGAATCTCCTCCATCAGGACCGGAAACCATTATTGGATCACAAACTTGCAGAGCGGTAAAACATCTGGCCAGCCTCCTTACGCCGCATGGGTCGCTGTGTTCATCACATCAAGAACACCGACGATTTTAGCAGCCGTGTTAAACATCTGCGTATTCGACACGGTGATATAAGGGTCAGTTTTGATGTGGCCTCGGTATCTACGTTTCTTCCTGTAAACGGGCACAACATCTCATCTGTATTCAGACACCTGCCAAAAACACGACCGCAGACCTGTGAAGGACGATCTAGGGCTTAGAACGCCCGGCGGGTACAAAATACCATGTCAGTGAGACTGCTACTGCAGTGGAGTGCCAAACAAACTGGTATAGGCATGCGTATTAAAATACAGAGATACGTAAACAGGCAGAATACGGCTCCGCGGTCAGCAACGAATATATAAGACAGTCGTTAGATCGGTTACTGCTGCTACAATGGCAGGTTATCAAGATCTTAGTGACTTTGAATATAGTGCTATAGCCCTCGCATGGTATCAGCTCTTCAAGCAACTTTATGGCGATAAAACTTAAAATATGTCCACAAGAATAATTACAATTAATTGAGAAACATATGTACGATGTTGACATTACAACTCAATAGTTTCTTGATATAATTAAGTAATTATTTATTACATTTGTTTGAAATGTGAAAACATATTTTGGATATTTATTTTTTAGTTTATTTAGTTCCAACAAATTATTGAACACAAAGTATTCATAAGCCATACCCTATGTAACAATACTGCAGTTTATTAACATTATGTGTATATCATTTACATGGAATTTTATTGGAAATACACTCCTGCTCGCTCTCCGTGTCATATGACGAACAATCGTTACGCAATATACCTCTCCTAGCATGTTCTTTACAGATAAACTGGTGACGCCCATCACATTGATAATTTAATTTCTTGTCCTTTGACCTTGGGCAGGAATCACGCCGTTTTCTTTTCACATTTGAAACATCGGCTTCCTGGTTATCGTGTTGTTTATCCTTTACAAGATCCTTGAAGCTTGAAGATATTATTGCTAAACGAATGGTTTGTGTTCTGCACAGGATTCATCGTTCAATGTGATGTCTGACTAGTATTTTTCCTAGTTCCGAGAGGAATTCTCTTCTTGGATTTTTACTTTTCATACCATGTAAAAATTTAAAATACTGAATGTAAGCATTGAGACAAGCTAAATCTAGTACATCAAAAAATACACCAAAACCACATTCTTGTTCCACGTTTCAATGAATAATGTCTAGCCATCTTACCAACTGTATCAACTGCTGCCTTATTGAAGTTGTAGAACATTATTATTTAAGTTTTTTTGTGCTCATGGTCACTTGCATAAAATGTTTGGTGCAGAGTAGACAACATAATAACTGATTTGTTTTACCTAGGAACATACGAAGCTAAAACAGTGTTTTGTGCATACCCAAAAGTGGTCGAAAATGGACGCCTCTCTTTTGACATCAACACTTCCTTTGGTATCTCTTTTCAGTTGGCCCAAATAGTTCCCATAAGCGATAATTTATTAGCAAGAAGTTCTTGTCCCAAATCAAAACTTGTAAAAAAGTTATCAGTGGTAATGTTCCTATCACTTCCCTTCAGGTGGTCAACTAAATTATGTACCACTCGTGTCCCTTTATTTCCCTTCCTTTAGCAGATATCCCCGTATAAACTTGTGAGCTTATGACATAATTGGTCTCTCATTCTACATCAGCCCCAACTTATATCCCATACTTTACACGTTTTGAAGGAATATACACCTTGAGTGGACACCGTTCACTGACGCTCATCAACTGTAATATAAAGGTCGGCCGTTGTGACCGAGCGGTTCTAGGCGCTTCGGTCTGGAACCGCGCGACCGTTATGGTCGCAAGTCGAATCCTACCTCGGGCATGTATGTGTGTGATGTCCTTAGGTTAGTTAGATTTAAGTAGTTCTAAGTTCTAGGGGACTGATGAATTCAGATGTTGAGTCCCATAGTGCTTAGAGCCATTTTGTAATATAAGGTCCATGGAGTTGATACGAAATGCATGCATCAACGAGCATTTCAGACACAGGAGGAGGAGAAGGATATTGGTGTTTAACGTCTCGTCGACAACGAGGTCATTAGAGACGAAGCACAAGCTCGGATTGGGGAAGGATGGGGAAGGAAGGGGAAGGAAGTCGGCCGTGCCCTTTCAAAAGAACCATCCCGGCATTTGCCTGAAGTGATCTAGGGAAATCACGGAAAACCTAAATCGGGATGGCCTGACGCGGGATTGAACCGTCGTCCTCCCGAATGCGAATGCAGTGTGTCATACACAGCCCTTGTAGACTCCAGAAACACCTTTTCTTTCTTACCTTGTAATTTTATCAACGGTCCGGAAGCACATCAAAATATTATGAAATCTGGAAAAGCTCATTGAGGCTCAAATAATAGGTAAACCATACGCTTCTGAGCAAAATTCACTCAACGGCCTCTGACGTGCCTTATGCAAGCCAGCTATTATTAGTAGACCAAACAATGCCTGCTGCTCTGTAGAATCAATTTCAATCTCCAGCGTTCAAGAGTTGGGTACAGAGTTTTATTATTTGCTGCATGGTTATTGGTATGCATCACTATTACACACTGCATGTGATTGGTGATGAAAAGTCTGGAACAATTTGCCCATGTCTGTAATTGTGGTCTAAAGTGATGTAGAATATGCACAGTTTCACGTATTACATTCCTTGAAAGCTGCTTGCGCACATCAACATCAGTTGGTACTGTGTTATACGTTATCTGTCCACTTCTAGAGTCAAAAGTAGATGCACTCGTTACCTGAATACCATTATCATCTTCGTCACAGTCACTCATATCCACTTTGTCTCCAACCCGTATACCTTCCTCGGTCATATCACCATCAGCATCACTATCATCCTAGTTTCCACAAATTTAATATCACTATCACTCATCTGTATATCTGCCAAAGCCTGCTCGAAACTGTAGCCCCTTGCAAAACGTATATCGCCAAACCGTGACTAATATACTATAAACTACGTCTTCCTTCCTCAAAACTCAGTTCGAAACTGTGAATTTGTCGTAACAATGCACGTGAATGTATTTTTTGTTCATTGTTTACAAAAATGTACAAATGAACGTTGATTTATAACATGCTTTGTTGCTAAGATTTATTTTAGTAACATAACTTATATATATAACACTGAAAATCACATATTGTATACGTGGGGTATTTTCTGACCCCACTGCAAAAATTTCAAATCACTGTACTACAAACTGTGGTATAATAATAAATATTTTACCCAGTTATAATAAAAAGTCGGTGAATATCATATTTGGAAGATGAGTGGTGTACACCCACATTAAAACTGTTTATTTGTGCTTAAACAAACCTACGGGTGTAAAAAGACCCGAGACATCATGCGATGGGACACAGCATCAACGAGGTAGCAATGAAGTGGAAATTTTCTCGTACGACAGTTTCACGACTGTACCGTGAACATCAGGAACGGGGAACATATGACAACATATGGGACGAAACACGGGTTTGCGCAAATTGCCTAAAATAAAAAATTCATATCGTAGTATGGAGCAATGTCAAGTTAAACGTGTCGTTGATTTTAATGATAAATGAAAGCCAACTCGCCGCTATTATTGCGCATTTACTTCAGGCTGCCTGCAGTGAGACAAAACAAGAAATTAGACTCTACAGCATGTTACCGAGTAAAATAATCAACTGACACTGAAAATTACATACTAAATCCTCGCCGACTTGTGCTAACGTTGTAATATAAATGGTCTGGCTGTCATATGTAAAGTTAACGACCAAATCCAGAAACAATGCTCACAAATATTCTGTTGACCACCTGGCGGAAGCTGCGCATAGCAAACTGTCAGACAATGCTACTGTACGCGAAAGGTAAACATGCAAACATAGTACTCAGTGGTTATAACTGTAGTACAGTTCTTACAGAGGTCCATTGTGGAATGGTATTATCGTATGGAAGTAAAATTAGTAAATTACTACGTTAGTGGGAACAGATTTACGCTGAATAATAAACTGGTTGCAATTTTGACCACCAGGTGCAAATCTAGCGCTGTACGACGTCTCGTCGACGTTCTTCTGGTCTCATATTAAATGAATTGTGTAAGTGGTGCTTAATATTAATATCAACATTATTCCTTTCTCGCTTGATTGAACTTTTCTGATTATGTCCTGTTCCTAATCCATGACACATGGAAATATTTCTATATGTCTTCCTTGTTTTGCATTCAGACCTACGTATCTGCCGTTACTGGCGGAAATTCGAACTATTTTTTTTTCGTAAATCGGTTTCGCATTAATGCGTTCGAATATCTTTCAAGTTTCGCTGCCATACGATAATAGCAGGCCGCAATGGACCTCTGTGGGTAGCAGCGTTTGAATTACCAGCAACCCGTGCTTGGACTCCGCCAAGTGCGGAATCGACAAGCGATCATAATCGCTTCAAACTATCGCAAAAGAGTAAATACCATTAAAATATTTATCTAGACAAGTGAAAAATGTACAGCAAAAAGGGAACAGAAGCCAGTGCTTACACAGAACTGCACCATCATTTGACAGGTATGACAGTAAGAGGATAATTACAAAATATAGCTACAAGGTAGATATGTATAAGAAACGGTAACTGCAATCTCACAGAACGGTCGTAAGTCAGGATTAATGCGTTTAAAGCCACTTTGGCACTGAATATGTAAAAGAGCTAATGTAACGAAACATGTGGTTATCGCTTTATGCTGTTTATAAAATTAGAAGCGAGTTGCGCTTAACTTGCTACAGTTATTGACAATAGAAAAGGACAATTTGCGTTCTACCACGACTTAGTGAGGATTTAGTATAAGAGCTAACAGTGTGTATTGCTTCTTTTATTCGTTAAGCTGCTGTAGCTTTAGCCTAATTTCTTGTTTTGTTTGACAGCTATGCTACCGTCGAGAGATCACAGTGCCACATCATCTCTGTATCACAGACATCAGCTAGGCTCCGCTGCAGCGATGAGCGGAAGGCACTAACTGAGCCACGCACTCGCTGCCAGCTCCACACTGCCACAGCACAGAAGCCGATATACAGCTGAGCTGCGGAAACCTCTGCCCAGTTCGTGACCACGGATCAACCAGACAACATCCACTAGCTACGGCTCATTTGCTACTCTTGTCGTAGGTGGAACTGTACTTCTGACCAATGAGAACTTTGTACTACATGATATGGTGGTGGTTAGTGTTTAACGTCCCGTCGACAACGAGGTCATTAGAGACGGAGCGCAAGCTCGGGTTAGGGAAGGAGTGGAAAGGAAATCGGCCGTACCCTTTCAAAGGAACCATCCCGGCATTGGCCTGAAACGATGTAGGGAAATCACGGAAAACCTAAATCAGGATGGCCGGAGACGGGATTGAACCGTCTTCCTCGCGAATGCGAGTCCAGTGTGCTAACCACTGCGCCACCTCGCTCGGTACTACATGATATGAATTTAGTAAATGTGTGCAGCAAGTGATGCATTAATATTCAAAGACAGTTGTAAATATTCGGAACATTCTTATGTATAATTATTGTATAAAGTTAAATAAATCGGTTTATTATTCTTGTAATAAAGTGAACTAATATTTCATATGTTGGAGTTCCAATTAACAAACCCCCACAGCAATCAAAGAACCCATAGCCATGAGCGGACGATTGTAGTTTCGTCAGATGATAACAACTGCAGGCAGCCTAAAGCTTTTCAAAGAACGAATCCAGTCACAGCCCAATGAATGAGTAATAATACAGCCAAGTTCATTTTCATTAATCATTGAAATTAGTTCCAATTGCGGTACTCGACATGATCAAGACTGTTTCCTGTCTGGCTGACCAGGCAAAATAAACACCCCTAGCGATTCGACGGACAAGAATAAAACTGGTAAGCGCCATTGAAAGTATTAATCTCAACAAACGTTGAATCCGTGTTGGGGTAATACCAAAATATGTCACGTGAATGAGCGGTGCAGGGGCAAATACATACATAAAAAAGTTTTGCATCACCTCAGTTCCGAGAGTTCTAGAACCTGTACAGAAAATTGGAACAGAGCTCAGCATAAACATCATTTCTGCCCCTTTTATTGCTCTTGAAAACTACACATTGCATTTCGTACTACCATACAGCGAAACTTTAAGATGTCGTGGTCCAGACTGCTGTACACACCTGTACCTCTAACATCAAGTAGCACGCCCTATTGCTTTGTGCATGCCTGTATGCGTCGTGGCATACTATTCACAAGTTCATCCAGGCACTATTGGACCAGATTGTCCCACTCCTCATCGGCGATTCGGCGTAGATCCCTCAGAGTGGTAGTATGGTAACGTTGTTCATAAACAGCCCTTTTCAATCCATCCCAGGCATTGTCGATAGGGTTCATGTCTGCAGAACATGCTGGCCACTCTAGTCGAGCGATGTCGTTATCCTGAAGGAAGTCCTTCACAAGATGTGCACGATGGGGCACGAATTGTCGTCCATGAAAGCGAATGTCTGGCCAATATTCTGCCGATATTGTTGCACTATAAGTAGGAGAATGGTATTCAAGTATCATACAGCCGTTACGGCACCTTTCCTGACCACCAGCGACGGTACGTTGGCCCCACATAATGCCACCTCAAAACATCAGTGAACCTCCACCTTGCTGCACTCGCTGGACGGTATGTATAAGACGTTCAACCTGACAGGGTTGCCTCCAAACACGTCTCCGATGATTGTCTGGTTGAAGGTATATGCGACACATATCGGTGAAGGGAACATGATGCCAATCCTGAGCAGTCCATTAGGCATGATGTTGAGCCCATCTGCAAGGTGTCGTGATTGCAAAGATGGACCTCGCCATGGACGTCGGGAGTGAAGTTGCGCATCATGTACCCTACTGCGCACAGTTTGAGTCGTAACACGACGACCTGTGGCTGCACGAAAAGCATTATTCAACATGGTGGTGTTGCCGTTAGGGTTTCTCCGATCTTAAATCCCTAGGTAGCGTCATTTACTGCAGTTAGTAACCCTTGGGCGGCCTGAGCGACGCATGTCATTGACAGTTCCTGTCTCTCTGTATATCCTCTATGTCAGAACAACATCGCTTTGGTTCAGTCCGAGACACCTGGACACTTCCCTTGTTGATAGCCCTTCCTGGCACAAAGTAACAGTACAGTCAAAGGGATTGTGTCTCTGATACAGTACCCACAGTCAACGTCTATCTTCAGGAGTTCTGGGAACTAGGGTGATGGAAAACTTTTTTGATGTGTGTATATGAAGAGTATAGGTGTAAGGCTCTACCAATATGTATGCGAAAGTACCTGTAACCGAAACGGTAAACATCATACGATATAACTTTTTGAAACACAAGAAAGTGCCTCATGGTGAAATAGTTCAGCTGATTGTAAATCTGGAACTAGTTTTGGCTCACAATCAATTTAGTTTTCAAACTAAGACGTACATTCACAGTGATGGACTAGCTGCGGGGTGCTGTATTGCAAGCACTATGACTACCGAAAGCACGTTCTTCACGCTGAATCATATTAGACAAAAGATAGTGTATTACCATAGGTTCGTTGAAGATATGCTTATCTTAGTTGACGGTAATGAAGAAGATCGAAAAGAATTTCATCAGCAGTTCAATGAATTACCAGTGAAGTGGGATTTTATTGTTGAAGAGGAAGTCGCTCAAACTACTAATTTTTAGGTTAAAAATGCATAACATCTGTCTGTACCCAGACAGAGACTCAGTCTGCGTAAGTGGAAAAGAAAGGAAAGAGAATGTACACATTTACAATAAGTATTAGAGTTGGATGTACATCCAAATCTCCGTCTCTCCCCTGTCCCTGTCCATCTCACCCTCCCTGTTTCTTTGTCCATCTCCACTTCCTTACCCTTCTCTCTACCCATCATCTTCTCCCCTCTCTCTGTCCCTTTCTTCTGCCCCCTCTTTCTGTCTATCTCCTGCCCCTGCTCACAAACCATGAATCAGTCCATTACCTCTTCCCTCCTTCTCTGTCCATCCTCTTCTCCTCCCTTCTATCTCCATCCCCTCCTCGCCCTTGTATGCCCATCTCTCCCTGTTTTCCTACCATTCCTCTACCCATCACCTCTTGACCACTCTCTCTGAACTTGGGCATTGTTTATTGTTAATATATATATATATATATACACTCCTGGAAATGGAAAAAAGAACACATTGACACCGGTGTGTCAGACCCACCATACTTGCTCCGGACACTGCGAGAGGGCTGTACAAGCAATGATCACACGCACGGCACAGCGGACACACCAGGACCCGCGGTGTTGGCCGTCGAATGGCGCTAGCTGCGCAGCATTTGTGCACCGCCGCCGTCAGTGTCAGCCAGTTTGCCGTGGCATACGCAGCTCCATCGCAGTCTTTAACACTCTTAGCATGCCGCGACAGCGTGGACGTGAACCGTATGTGCAGTTGACGGACTTTGAGCGAGGGTGTATAGTGGGCATGCGGGAGGCCGGGTGGACGTACCGCCGAATTGCTCAACACGTGGGGCGTGAGGTCTCCACAGTACATCGATGTTGTCGCCAGTGGTCGGCGGAAGGTGCACGTGCCCGTCGACCTGGGACCGGACCGCAGCGACGCACGGATGCACGCCAAGACCGTAGGATCCTACGCAGTGCCGTAGGGGACCGCACCGCCACTTCCCAGCAAATTAGGGACACTGTTGCTCCTGGGGTATCGGCGAGGACCATTCGCAACCGTCTCCATGAAGCTGGACTACGGTCCCGCACACCGTTAGGCCGTCTTCCGCTCACGCCCCAACATCGTGCAGCCCGCCTCCAGTGGCGTCGCGACAGGCGTGAATGAAGGGACGAATGGAGACGTGTCGTCTTCAGCGATGAGAGTCGCTTCTGCCTTGGTGCCAATGATGGTCGTATGAGGGGTTTGGCGCCGTGCAGGTGAGCGCCACAATCAGGACTGCATACGACCGAGGCACACAGGGCCAACACCCGGCATCATGGTGTGGGGAGCGATCTCCTACACTGGCCGTACACCACTGGTGATCGTCGAGGGGACACTGAATAGTGCACGGTACATCCAAACCGTCTTCGAACCCATCGTTCTACCATTCCTAGACCGGCAAGGGAACTTGCTGTTCCCACAGGACAATGCACGTCCGCATGTATCCCGTGCCACCCAACGTGCTCTAGAAGGTGTAAGTCAACTAACCTGGCCAGCAAGATCTCCGGATCTGTCCCCCATTGAGCATGTTTGGGACTGGAAGAGGCGTCGTCTCACGCGGTCTGCACGTCCAGCACGAACGCTGATCCAACTGAGGCGCCAGGTGGAAATGGCATGGCAAGCCGTTCCACAGGACTACATCCAGCATCTCTACGATCGTCTCCATGGGAGAATAGCAGCCTGCATTGCGGCGAAAGGTGGATATACACTGTACTAGTGCCGACATTGTGCATGCTCTGTTGCCTGTGTCTATGTGCCTGTGGTTCTGTCAGTGTGATCATTTGATGTATCTGACCCCAGGAATGTGTCAATAAAGTTTCCCCTTCCTGGGACAATGAATTCACGGTGTTCTTATTTCAATTTCCAGGAGTGTGTATATATATATATATATATATATATATATATATATATATATATATATATATATATAAAATATAGGGCCATTGATAGTGACGGGGACAAGTATCTCACGAAATAAGCATCAAACGAAAAAACTACAATGAACGAAACTCGTCTAGCTTGAAGGGGGAAGCTAGATGGCGCTATGTTTGGCCCGCTAGATGACGCTGCCATACGTCAAACGGATATCAACTGCGTTTTTATAAATAGGAACCCCAATTTTTATTACATATTCGTGAAGTACGTAAAGAAATACTAATGTTTTAGTTGGACCACTTTTTTCGATTTGTAATAGATGACGCTGTAATAGTCACAAACGTATAAGTACGTGGTTACACGCAACATTCCGCCAGTGCGGACTGTATTTGCTTCGTGATACATTGCCCGTGTTAAAATGGATCGTTTACCAATTGCGGAAAAGGTCGATATGGTGTTGATGTATGACTTCTGTGATCAAAATGCCCAACGGGCTTGTGCTATGTATGCTGATCGGTATCCTGTACGACATCATCCAAGTGTCCGGACCGTTCGCCGGATAGTTCCATCATTTAAGAAAACGGGAAGTGTTCGGCCTCATGTGAAACGTCAACAACGACCTGCAACAAATGATGATGCCCAAGTAGGTGTTTCAGCTGCTCTCGCGGCTAATCCGCACATCAGCAGCAGACAAATTGTTCGAGAATCGGGAATCTCAAAAACGTCGGTGTTGAGAATGCTACATCAACATCGATTGCACGCGTACCATATTTCTCTGCGCCAGGAATTGCATGGCGACGACTTTGAACGTCGTGTACAGTTCTGCCGCTGGGCACAAGAGAAATCACGGGCGATGACAGATTTTTTGCACGCGTTCTATTTAGCGACGAAGCGTCACTCACCAACAGCGGTAACGTAAACCAGCATAATATGCACTATTGGGCAACGGAAAATCCACGATATCTGCGACGTGGAACATCAGCGACCTTGGCGGGTTACTGTATGATACAGCATTATGGGAGGAAGGATAATTGGCCCCCATTTTATCGATGGCAATGTAAATGGTGCAATGTATGCTGATTTCCTACGTAATGTTCTACCGCTATTAATACAAGATGTTTCACTGCATGACACAATGACGATGTACTTTCAACTTGACGGATGTCCGGTAGATTGCTCCCGTGCGGTGGAAGCGGTATTGAATAGCATATTTCATGACAGGTGGATTGTGAGCGATGTGTTTGTGACTATTACAGTGCCATCTATCACAAAGCGAAAAAAATGGTCCAACTAAAACATTCACATTTCTTTATGTACTACACGAATATGTAATAAAAATGTGGGTTCCTATGTAAAAAAACGAAGTTGATTTCCGTTTGACCTATGGCAGCGCCATCGAGCGGGCCAACTATAGCGACATCTGCTTTGCCCCTTCAAGATAGACAAGTTTCGTTCTTTATAGTTCCTTTGTTTGACGCTTATTTGGTGAGATATTTGGCCCGGTCACGATCAACGGTTCAAATGGTTCAAATGGCTCTGAGCACTATGCGACTTAACTTCTGAGGTCATCAGTCGCCTAGAACTTAGAACTAATTAAACCCAACTAACCGAAGGACATCACACACATCCATGTCCGAGGCAGGATTCGAACCTGCGACCGTAGCGGTCGCTTGGTTCCAGACTGTAGCGCCTAGAGCCGCACCACGATCAATGGACGACCCTAAATACACTCCTGGAAATTGAAATAAGATCACCGTGAATTCATTGTCCCAGGAAGGGGAAACTTCATTGACACATTCCTGGGGTCAGATACATCAAATGATCACACTGACAGAACCACAGGCACATAGACACAGGCAACAGAGCATGCACAATGTCGGCACTAGTACAGTGTATATGCACCTTTCGCAGCAATGCAGGCTGCTATTCTCCCATGGACACGATCGTAAAGATGCTGGATGTAGTCCTGTGGAACGGCTTGCCATGCCATTTCCACCTGGCGCCTCAGTTGGATTAGCGTTCGTGCTGGACGTGCAGACCGCGTGAGACAACGCCTCTTCCAGTCCCAAACATGCTCAATGGGGGACAGATCCGGAGATCTTGCTGGCCAGGGTAGTTGACTTACACCTTCTAGAGCACGTTGGGTGGCACGGGATACATGCGGACGTGCATTGTCCTGTTGGAACAGCAAGTTCCCTTGCCGGTCTAGGAATGGTAGAACGATGGGTTCGATGACGGTTTGGATGTACCGTGCACTATTCAGTGTCCCCTCGACGATCACCAGTGGTGTACGGCCAGTGTAGGAGATCGCTCCCCACACCATGATGCCGGGTGTTGGCCCTGTGTGCCTCGGTCGTATGCAGTCCTGATTGTGGCGCTCACCTGCACGGCGCCAAACACGCATACGACCATCATTGGCACCAAGGCAGAAGCGACTCTCATCGCTGAAGACGACACGTCTCCATTCGTCCCTCCATTCACGCCTGTCGCGACACCACTGGAGGCGGGCTGCACGATGTTGGGGCGTGAGCGGAAGACGGCCTAACGGTGTGCGGGACCGTAGTCCAGCTTCATGGAGACGGTTGCGAATGGTCCTCGCCGATACCCCAGGAGCAACAGTGTCCCTAATTTGCTGGGAAGTGGCGGTGCGGTCCCCTACGGCACTGCGTAGGATCCTACGGTCTTGGCGTGCATCCGTGCGTCGCTGCGGTCCGGTCCCAGGTCGACGGGCACGTGCACCTTCCGCCGACCACTGGCGACAACATCGATGTACTGTGGAGACCTCACGCCCCACGTGTTGAGCAATTCGGCGGTACGTCCACCCGGCCTCCCGCATGCCCACTATACGCCCTCGCTCAAAGTCCGTCAACTGCACATACGGTTCACGTCCACGCTGTCGCGGCATGCTAAGAGTGTTAAAGACTGCGATGGAGCTCCGTATGCCACGGCAAACTGGCTGACACTGACGGCGGCGGTGCACAAACGCTGCGCAGCTAGCGCCATTCGACGGCCAACACCGCGGTTCCTGGTGTGTCCGCCGTGCCGTGCGTGTGATCATTGCTTGTACAGCCCTCTCGCAGTGTCCGGAGCAAGTATGGTGGGTCTGACACACCGGTGTCAATGTGTTCTATTTTCCATTTCCAGGAGTGTATAAAGCAAATTACAAAGGTACATTTTGAGATTTTTGTCAAAAATTAGGTACTTCCGAAAATGCCTGTATTACAATTCAATATTGTGTCAAAATTTCAAAGCAATCGGTGATGAACTTTGAGAAGTTAACGATTTTGAACAAACCAACATTTACGTTTTTATAACTTTTCCTCTTTCTTTACATACATATTACACGTTTACCATATGGTATTAAAGTAGGTGTACAAAAGCACTTCAGTATTCAGTTGCAATATTATGTCAAAATTTCAAAGCAGTCGATGAAGAATTTTCGGAGATTTGAGGTTGTGAAGAGACAAACATCTAGTTTTGTACTCATTGAGGAAATGTTGATGTTCTTTATCACCCATCTATGAAAGTTTTTGACCGAGCCTTTGAAATTTTGACACAATGTTCCACTGATATATGTAGGTGTTTATTATGTGCATGTTTTTTGAATATATGTAATACATAAATTTATATCGCTTTTGTGAAAGGTGTTAGATTCTCCATAGATTAACCCATGGAGAGCGAAATGATACGCCAGGACGAAAGTACATTTCTTTAATTGATTTCTTTATTATGACTCTCAGCCGTAATCCATCAGGAACAGCTAATTGCAGGCGTACAATTGCCTTTCATGCGAAACAATGGACGTCCACAATCGATGAAAGTGCAAAGAGGGGGCCAAGAGAGGCATTACTCGAATGTATCTGTCAAATATGACTCCGGATGCGACCGTAACGACAGTGTGGCAGCGCATCTGGCGATACGGTTGAGGGAGCTGCGATCTCGCTCCGGCGAGCAGGGTGCTCCCTACTCTGGCTGCGGCTGCTCATGTGACTCAGAGCAGGCTGCCCCATCCCTTGACAGAACAGCGGACCCCGTACTGCACACTGCGGTGTTGCTCTATGTGTCACATGGCTGTTGTGTAGGTTTTGATAAAGAGACGAGAGCACTTAAGTACACGAATACCCACGTACTTACGCTCTCCATTCTATGTTCGTTTAGGGCTTAAGGCAGGTACTGTAAACAACTCCCATGGTTGCAAGAGAGGAAACGCTTCCGTCCTTCCACTAACATCCTTCAGCCTCAGCTTTTAAAGGATGTGCCACTTAAATCTGCCGCGCTGCTGCTCCTCTAGATTCCATGAAACATGGAAAACAGGGTCAGGAGCACACATTCAGCTGTGCACGTTTTAAGGAACTTTTATGCATGCGCAACTCGTGTGACGTAATTGCCTTAAGGGCCAAATACATACGGATGTTATTTAAAAAAAGTGCACATTTGATGATGTGCACTGCCAGCCCTTGCCACGCAGCTCCAAGTTTACGTCACTGCCACCAAGTTGTAGCACACAGCGACAGACTTTTATCCCTATGTTCTCAATATAAATCATGCTAGATGATAGGACACTCCTTCAGATATGCTAATTCACTCAAGCATACTGCAGTGAAGTTACATCGGTCGTTGGTTAATGTCCAAGTTGTACTGACATTAAGCTTATTTTGTGGGTTTCTGAATGTGTTGTAGTATCTTAAGTTATGAATTGAGGTGCTGCGAATAATGAGGGCCTAAAGCTCATCACCGTAGATTATTAGATTGCAGCATTTAGTCACGCATTTGAACTCTGTTGACCTTATGGTGAATCAGTTTATCTGCATTTTCAGCTCACATTGCATGTTAATGTTCACTTAAATGTGCGATCGACAGTGGTGTGCTTTAGAACCTTATGGATCTCAGCGCCTCATTTGTATTCTAGTCAAATGACCATTCTGCCAGACATTACTGCTTGAGTTTAATCATTTCCACAAATGACAGTTTGAGCTTGGAGCTGGTTTTTTACTGTGCGGGAATCGGCTTTCATGTGCAGTGTAAATATTACTTACGTTGAATCTATTTTAAATTCTAACAGAAAAGGAAAGCTATAAGGACTGATCATGAAACGTTCTTCGGTAACTCAGTCGATAGAGTACTTGCCTGCGAAAGGCAAAGGCCTCAATCTGGCACATAGCTTTAGCCTGCCAGAAAGTTTCGTATCAGCGCACACTCCACTGCAGAGTAAACAGTTCCATTCTGCAAACAGAAAAGTAAAGTACCAGATAGGTGGCTAGGAACTAGGGCTTCCGGAGAACAAATTATTTGATTGAGAGAGTTACGAAATCAATTAAGCGTGACTACAAGCAAACATTTAACAAGGAAGTGTACAGTTAGCGCTAGTTGTTGTGTGGGGCACCATCAGAATATATGATTTTCAGTCCGGAAGTAAATACTAGAACTAATAGATCTCTTAGAGATCTTGCCCCTTTTTTCCGAGAGAAATGGAAAAGCACGAAAACACTATCTTGCACAAATATGTGAAATGAAGAATAGCGTAAGCTTCACATCACTTCCTTATTGCCCTAAACTGCATGTAAATATGTGCAAATTTGAAATTTTGACACAATATTGAATTGTAATACAGGCATTTTCGGAAGTACCTAATTCTTGACAAAAATCTCAAAATGTACCTTTGTAATTTCCTTTATATATAGGGTCGTCCATTGATCGTGGTGTGGCTCTAGGCGCTACAGTCTGGAACCAAGCGACCGCTACGGTCGCAGGTTCGAATCCTGCCTCGGGCATGGATGTGTGTGATGTCCTTAGGTTAGTTGGGTTTAATTAGTTCTTAGTTCTAGGTGACTGATGACCTCAGAAGTTAAGTCGCATAGTGCTCAGAGCCATTTGAACCATTTGAACCGTTGATCGTGACCGGGCCAAATATCTCACCAAATAAGCGTCAAACGAAAAAACTACAAAGAACGAAACTTGTCTGTCTTGAAGGGGCAAACCAGATGTCGCTATAGTTGGCCTGCTCGATGGCGCTGCCATAGGTCAAACGGAAATCAACAGCGTTTTTTTTAAATAGGAACCCCCATTTTTATTACATATTCCTGTAGTACATAAAGAAATGTGAATGCTTTCTTTCTTTTGTCTGATAAGTTATGTATCACATTATTATCATTGTTAGTATTATTATTATTATTATTATTATTATTAATGTTGTTATTATTAGTGGCACTGCCTGTAGAAATTTGTTGGTAAACGTATCTTCCATGCATCAGATGCTATTAATTTCACACTCTCAAATTATCTGAATCTATAAATTTGTGATCGTCTAGTATGTATACTCATGAACCGCCACTGGTTGGTACACTACATTTCCCGTTTTTTTTTTTTTCCTTTATCAAGACCCGGTCCCTCAGATCGACAAAAATAGATTGTCCTTTACAGCAGAGTTCCTGGCAACAATCCCTTCTGGACCTATTTCGCCATCTAAGGAATATTCTAACAACTGGTTTCCTTAACAACATCACTTAATCTCATGCAATTCTCCAGGGCCCCTTGCCCTGCTCCTTATCTCAAACACACTTTATTACTAGGATTCTTGTACGATAATTCCTAATTCACTGTTCCAAACGTACGTGGTAAAGTGAATAAATTTTCTTTAATACTACCCCCGTGTGCGTTCATCTTCCTTCTGGTTCTTTTATGCTCGGGGTACCCAATCCACTGGAATCAGAACAATGGCTGCGTCTGAACTGTCTTGTGCTTCGTCTCCTGTGTGTCAAAACAAGGACAACGCTCAACAGAACAAGTGTTCCTGTGGTGATTCGTATAACAATAATAAGTTTTCTCTCCTTCCCAATATAAATTTAAATGCTATACTGAGATTTCCATCGAGTCTCGTCCCTCCTGCTAGTTCTGAAGCATGTTAATAGACTGCATTAATCCCGGCTCTAGAGTTGTATTTAAGATGGTTAGATTTACATCAGGTAGCACTTCTGGCCAATACAAACGAGGCTGCGAAATATTCATGTGAGTTATACCTGAAATCGTTGAGGGCAGATGGAAGGTAAGCCTGTTTATTTCGGATGCTGTTCCATTTAATAACAAACCACTTCCGTTTAATTGTAGCCTCTTTGCTTACGTAAGCTTCTCCTGTTGGAAACAATTGGCCTCACTACCACCTTGCCAAAGGTAGAGTACAATCAGTGCCCCTCGACTTGATGGAAGTACAATTCCGGCTCCATTACTTCTTTATTGCATTGTTTTACCTCGTTTCAGTCCCATTAGCAATTTCACTGTGCAATAATCCTGTCCCCCTCTCATTACCATATTCGGACAGACTGTGATTTACCCGCGCTAGCATTTTTGTAATTTTGCTTCTTCCATTTCTACATACCTTCCCTCGTCTTTTATAATCAATAACAGCCGCTACTTTTTTACTCTTACAAAATTTCTTCTTTATCCCCCACTTGATAAGAAACGAATGACTTATGTAGCACTCGTAACGTGCTTGTATCCGTGCTGCTTGTACATAAACTGAAATGTAATCTTTTATTGCGTCAGTTCTCACCGATATTGTTGCTACCTTGAAAGAAAAAGGTAAGTTTCTGTGCTTGGGTTCTAAAACCAATCCCAATTACGGAGGCAGTTCCTTCTGTACTTACTTCTCACCCTCTAACTACTGCTCTGACGACGGCAAGTTTACCCCTGACTGACCTCGTACAGCCTGCTGCATAGCCTTCTGCAGTTCTGCTACTTTCCCTCATGTTTTCCAAACACTGTCTTCTACGAACTGCAATCATTTCGTCATTACTACTTCTGTATCTGAGACTTATACTTTGGTTAGCAGCTCCCAGATATTCTGACTAACTGCCCGTTCTGTAGCTCTGCCCCACCGTATTACTTCTCCAGTCGGTTATCGCAGTAGTCGTATGTTATTCAATATGTCCTTCTCTAAATTTGCTATCTGTCTACTGTGACAATCACTTTCGGCTTTGTTCCCTTTTGCCCACTTCTTAACCTCTAGTACAGTGTCGTTCATCCTTCAAATGTCTTGCTCTTCAGCAGTGCCAAATATTAATATCATAAGTCGACCTCCAGAGTCGATCCAACCCCTCTTCCTTCGTATATGTGGAATAACCCAGAGTACCAGTATCATCTCACTCCTTAATTTTTCGCACACTCCATGTACTCTCTCATATACAGCGGCACTTTCTTTGAGTATCCCTTGCGCAATTTGTCGAATGCTTCTTCCTATCTTCTAATCTCGCTAAGCATCTCCCACAAGTTGAACACCACCTGTATCACTCAGCGATAACTGGTAATCACTACGTTTTCCTGCCTGACTAACAGCATTCTCCCTAGAATGAAATTTTCACTCTACAGCGGAGTATGCGCTGATATGAAACTTTCTGGCAGATTAAAAGTCCGTGCCCGACCGAGACTCGAACTCGGGATCTTTGCCTTTCGTGGGCAAGTGCTCTACCAACAGGCTGTGGCTAAGCCATGTCCCCGTAATATCCTTTCTTCCATGAGTGCCAGTTCTGCGAGGTTTGAAGGAGAGCTTCTGTGAAGTTTGGAAGGTAGGAGACGAGGTACTGGCGGAATTAAAGCTTTGAGACCGGAGCGTGAGTCGTGCTTGGGTAGCTCAGTTGATAGAACACTTGCCCGCGAAAGGCAAACGTCCCGAGTTCGAGTCTCGGTCCGGCACACAGGTTTAATCTGCCAGGAAGTTTCAGCATTCTGCCTCCCAGGTGCTGGTAGCTTAACACTTCCACGCCGACGAAGATCAGTAGGCCTGCTACGAACTGCATCGTCTCGCCTTCTCTGCACCCCACCTTACAGGCGGGAATACCTATCACTTTCCTCTCCGTTACAGCGGCTCCGCAGCTGCTTATACTAATTACACTAAATCTATACATAAACAGAAAAACAAAAAATGACTGTTTCCTAGTCCTTATTCCCTACGCGTTACCCGTTACTGTTTCGTTCAGAACCTGTTATTTATCTTCCGGTATCTTTTTCGTCACTCTCTCTCTCCGGTCAGCATGTCCTACCCCTGGACTAACTTCCAGAGTCCCTTGAATAGTTTTTAACCACCCTACATGCACAATTATTTTTCTCGTCGGCAACTGATTCTTGGCATTTACTGACAACTTCCCCTAGTGCACGGCACTATTTTGTTTTGCAGACCGTGAATTAACCCTTCTATAAATTCTTCTAATAGTTGGTTGATATGAGGAACGGGGCCAAACAACGAGGTCATGGGTCCCATCAGATTAGGGAAGGGTTGGGAGGAAGTCGACCATGCCATTTCAAAGGAACCATCCCGGCCTTCGCCTGAAGCGATTTAGGGAAATCACGGAAAACCTGAATCAGGATGGCCGGACGCGGGTTTGAATCTTCGTCCTCCCGTATGCGGGTCCAGTGTGCTACCCACTGCGCCACCACACTCGGTTTCATCTAATGTTGTGGCTCTCTTAAGAGCTTCTCTATACCCTACATAAGTTTTAGCTTCCCCTGTTATTCTTAGTTTAGCAATGCTCAATAACCTCTCAATAGCCTTTCATCTCAGCCAGATGTCACATTTTCAGTTGCCTTACCAGAAACAGGAGCAATTAAACTTGCGACTGATAAATCTACACTCCGCTGTGACTACTGTGGTTCTACCAACCCACGCATTTCTGTATAATCCACTGTTAAATCTGCTATTTGTCTAACAACACGCATACTGCTTTCGGTTCTGGCACACCTTGCGCCTCTGGTTCTGTTGAAGCTTTGTCAACACTCATTTTGAGACTTAACATTCACATCTAATCATGAGCAATCTCCATTCCCCACATTAACTAACCGTAAGTCCCTGACTGATTCCAAACATGACACTCAGTAGTGCTCAAGACTACACTGTGCACATCTAACAAGCAGTAACCAATCATGACTCCCATTACCAGCAAAACTGTACAAATTCACTCACTGATTCTCTGCTAGCAAAAAAGTCTAATTTACTAAATGCACGGCCCTCAAAGCATTTCTCCATACAAAAAATTTTGGATTCACCATACTGTAGTCGATAGGTTTAGACGTTGTTCTTTTTTACATAGATGATCTTCAACGTACACAAGAAGCCGCCAACTACAGGCAATTTTGTGCCAAATCTTGTCATCCATGTAACCACAAATATGCTTACTTTAGAATCATGACAGTTATGGTTTTCCGATTCGCTTCATCGGACCATGACTTACATGAAGAATTAAAGTTACTAATGTTAACCGCAAGTCGGAACGGATGCGACCCAATGGTGGTACTGTTTAGCCTCCAAGAAAGATAAAGATATTACTCTGCAGCAAATTATACCTCACTAAATTAAAAGTACGTCGCAATGCCACACGTGGGTGGAGTGTCCCTCAAAATAACTATGCCTTCCATAATATTACAGTTAATATTTGTTTCACTACTAATAATACACTTAGTTCGAGCCTTGTGCACATAATAGATGCTCTACCTAATTTTAAAAATTTGGCATATAAAATCTAAAATGTAGTGATTGCCAACCTTGTTACTTCGGCCAGACGGGACGGAATTTTATCACAAATAACAGGCAACATGTTAATCTAAGTGAGAATTATACTTTCCCTTTCAGTATGCACTTACGTGACAATGATCGCAGTGTTAATAGTACGGGGAATAACCTCATTATTCTCCACGAAGTTGAAAAAAGTAGCTGTATGAATGTGCTGGATGACCTAGAAATATACACACTTTTAAAGAGGCAACCAGAACGTGTGTTAAATGGCAAATACAGTTTTACGACAGGAAGTACACTGACAACTTCAAGGTGTTCATTAACGAAGTACATATTTTGCTCTGAACTCTACGTCGGTCACCGTCTTTCCCGTTAGTCTTACATGACTCTTGATTTTTCTTGTTTATTGCCTACACTGCGATTCGATCACTCTTGAAGACATTCTTTTAAGCGTAGTATATCCGGGTAGTTCCTTCTTGCTGTGATTATACAAATCATGCAGTATAATACTAATTTTAGCACTCACGATTTCGTATGCTGTATTCGATTTGTTTTGTAAATGCAGTTACTGTCTGTTGTTACTCTTTTCAACGTATGCTACCTTACTAAAAGTGCCAGACTACCTTGTTAAAGTAGATTAAATTTTAGTGCAGTCTGTTCAATGACTGGGATTATAAAGATCTGAAACTTGCTTGCTTGCTTTGGGATCTTTAACTACTTTTTCTCTTTTATTTCCTGATAAAATGATATGGTAACTTGTCAGTTTCGTACGTCAGTTACTTTTATACTTTTACAACTGACAGTCGAGGTTTTCTGTTATGACTGCAATGGATCGATACAGTCACCAGTGTACTTGTCTATTATTTTGAGCATGAGTAATTAAACTCACTTCCTTTGAAGTGCTCTTGATTGTTTTCATTCTTATGTAGGTCTTAGTGACACGAACAGCGTATTGACGTTCACTCACATGCAGAGACATTGCAAGTAACGTATTATGTGGTTTGTCAGCACGTCACATTCATTTGGTTACTCTTTCACCGATTGACGTATCTAACGATGATATAACGTTGTTCTGCCACTAATATTTCCCCTTTTATCGCAAATAATAGTACCACGTTTATCAAAGCTAGGGTTTAATTGTCAGCACACGATTTCAATTATTCAGTTCAGTTATTATAGTCTTCCACATGTTCCATTACAGCAAGTTCTTTTGTTTCGTAATCGCTTTGTTTATTGCAGTCTGTCACTCCACGTGAGCACATTTACTATTTTTAAAATGTTGCATACAATTACATCACAGTCATTTCTGTAATGAATTACACACTTTTTCAGGTGTCTAGCTTCGGTGCAAACGTGTGTAAATTTGGCATCAGTTTTTTATTGTACGGTTATGTAGTAAGTTCAAAGTAACTCTTTTACATTTGTTCGTACCACACGAAATGGACAACCCAGTTCAATTAAGTTCAATTATTTTACATGTTCAATACCGAAAAGTGTTTTGTTCTAATAATTTTTATTCTGTAGTCATGATAATTTTGCATGATCACAATTACTGGTTCTTTTAATTGTATATATTTATTACACAACTGATTGCATAATAAATTGTACAGATTTATCATCATGATGATGTGACTTTGTGGAACCATTTACATTTGTTCTCTTATATTATTAATAATTTTAGCAAGTTTAACACAGCTTACTTCTAATTCTTTATTAACAACGTACAACGAAAACCATTACTTTGGTTGCTTTAGCTCTTTTAGATGTTCAGCGTCAGTGTGTCAATCGTGGCTACGATGTTCATGACTTTTGATCGTTCTATGAGACCGAAATTACCGTTTACGATATTTTTACGTAATTACTACTTAATTGTATAGGAGGTTCGTACAATAAATAATAGAACATTATTTCTCTGCCAATTTCGATTTAAAAACTGCGGAATTAATTGTGAGAAATCGTGAAATATTTCTTTTTCCTCTAGAGTCTCTCGAAGTTCCGATTGAGAGCAGTCTCTGAGTTTCTTTTGGGAGAAAAGATGAGCGTCGCAGATAATTCGTAGGCACTTGCAAAACGTCTACGCCAGTAAATAAAAAGCACGGTGAGTCGTTTGGCGGGTAGTCTGACATTATCGCAAGGAGATCTTGGAAACCTGTCCGATCTCACGCCTGCCAGCCGGCCTCACACGTCTGTAATTTCTGTAATGTTGGACTTAGCTTTTTCATAGCCAACGAACTTCTCATTCTCTATGACAATGCAAGGTATCACGCAATCCATTGGACTTTTCTTCCTCATTGCCCCTCCAGCCCGGGTCTCGCATATTCCGACTTCCATCTGTTTGACCCAATGAAGGATGCTCTCCGCGGGAAGCAGTACGTGGATAACGGGAGAGGTTAGTCATGCAGGAATACGTTGGCTGCAACTGACCAGAAAAGGGTGTTATACCGGTGCGAAGGTAGCCCCTGAGGGCCGGCAACCCATTTAACACCACAGAGGACGAGGTTGTCTACGCCCAAAGGCGTACCAGAAGCAACATGGTAAACACTGGTTATTTACACACAAGATAATGAAAACAGACATTCTGAGCACTACTTCCCGCAGGGGGAGTTCAAGCCACAGCCTGCAGGAAGTATCACTATGCCGAAATCTGATTGGCTGGAGCCAGTTGTTTAGGAGCTACAACCAGGGCCCAAAGTGTTCACGCTGGATGTCGACCTCGTGTACTGCAACCGTCGAAGATTACGTCTTGGTCTCGGAATTGTTACTAGTGTGTTAGTGTGTTACCACAAACCTTTGTGGAAAATAAGAAGTGAACTTTTGCTTGCCCCAATTAGGAGACTTTTTTCGTTATTGTTACCTATCATTTGTATGTTGTCATCAGCCTTGTGAACTTACATCAATAAAAGTTGTGTTGTGAAAAATTGCGAATTGTCAGCCACAACAGAGGGCAACCATGCGGGCAATAATAGTATAAGAGAACCAGTGAGGCAGGTTTCGTGTATTAATAAAATTTATTCCAGGTGTCGTGCTCAACAGAATCAAGGTTATTTCATACCTGGTCGACCAAGCAAACAGAGCAGCCCTTGCGTTTCATAGGGCAAGTTTAAAACTGGTAAAAGTAAATAAAAGCATTCAGTTCAACAAACGTAATCGTGCAGTGGGGAGGAGGGTTTCATGTGCCATTAAACTGGGTCAGTCGTGATGCCCAACATCACCACTTATCATTCAAACGCATTGTCTGTGAGCATGATCCAGAGCATGCTTAACATATACAGCAGTTTTGACAGAACCTCGGCTGCTTAGAGGAATATCCAAGTAACCGACACTTTTTCAGCCCACAGTTCTGGTAGTGACGTAGTGCAACGGTTATGGGATGGGCCATGTTATTACTCAGATGATATTAAGGTGAGTTTCACTGCCGTATGTTAGTCAAGGAGTGAACTAAGCCGGTCGCCGCATAGTGAGCTCTACTGTACTGGAATATACAGGTTGTTTCATATAAAGTGTACGCCACTGTAACTTACCAAATAATAAATGACATTAATATTGGTTGAGTTACGTCCATCTAAGTAACGTAACAATTCCTGAGGAGGTGTGAACACAGATTAGTGAGTTATGTTCCAGAGAGATGCAGCAGCGAGGTACAATTTTTAAACAGAACATTAGTTTTTTACATCATGTAGCTGATGTATTTAACCATCTGTGTACAAATCAGTTTAAATCACGTTTCTGTCTTGTTTAGTTTGGGATCTAGAGACCTTTGAGGTGTTATGGGTGGATGTAGTTTACTCTTCACAATGCTTAGCTGTGTGCTGAGGTATGATCTGGTGATTGAATTTTTATGTAAGTGAGGTATTCAAATACGTGTCCTATCCCCTCAAGGCACAATCCAGTACGCTCTCTTCATGACCTACGGACAACATGTAATGCCGCCGGTGTCATGGAGCCACAAGTTCCCTAGATACGCCGTTTAAAGTCATCCGGGGTTGTGGGTTTAGTGACTTAAACACGATTCCTAAGATATCCGCTCAAAAAGAAATTCACTGTATTATATAGGGCCACCGTGCTGGCCAGATCTATGGACCATGGCTCTCCAATGACCTTGTAAGAAATTCATTGCTCAGTTCCTGCACATCATGTAGAGAATGGGTTGGGTGACCATCATGTTGCATCCATATACAGCCTCTAACGTGTAGACAGACATTTTCAAGGAAAGAACCTAAACTGTTGACCTTAAAAGAGGAATACATTTCACCTGTCAGTGTACCTGCGAAATACTGTCGATCGATGATTCCTGTCATCGCCAAAGATTTCATACCATCATTAATCGACAGTCTCCATTGATAATCGACAGGATGTATCCACTTAAGATTTACGCATAATACGACGGTACACTGAACCATAGTTTGTTAAAGTACATTCAGCGGAGAACATAACACTATGTAAAGAGTCCAGAGTGAAATTACGCACGGCCAATTCGCAGAAAATAACTCTCGGATTGAAATCCTCTCGTACAGCTTGTGTGTCAGTGACAGGTGGTATGGG
The DNA here is from genome assembly GCF_023864345.2 of Schistocerca serialis cubense. Taxonomy (NCBI): domain Eukaryota; kingdom Metazoa; phylum Arthropoda; class Insecta; order Orthoptera; family Acrididae; genus Schistocerca; species Schistocerca serialis. The sequence goes on along the minus strand of NC_064644.1, from coordinate 467,068,157 downwards.
TGAAACCTATGACTCTGCACTATATGACACACAGGTGTTAAGACTGGCACCAGTGACTGCAGCAGCATCTTGTAAGTTGACATAATCATCATGATGTATTGCAGCTAAAACAAATACTTACGTCTCCTCACTTCTTGCTGGTCCTTGTCTTGTACTGCCGTATCTTCTGAAACTACTTGTTTCTCGAAATTGTCGCTCAGCACGTAAGAACGTAATAGCTGCCGTAGCTCTTCGACAAGGATAGCTCACCGCATATGGTACGGCTGTGCCGGCATTCGCCGAGAATCGGCAACATGTCATTGTAATCGTTGGATATGTATACTATGTTTATTCGAAATCAGTATCCGCAGTTCACTGAATCCCGTTCGTGTGTGCGGTCCGATCTGCCGTTTGTATGGTGGTGCAAAGCAACGGTCGACACTCTAACGAAAATGACGTCAAACAGCTCATCTAGGAAACTTGTTGCTCTATTACACCGCGGACGTTACACCTTGTGTTGTGGACTGACTAGACAGCCAGTCCACAGTGACGGGTAACCGAAAGGCACGCGTTTAAACTCACGCAGGCTGGCGTGAGGTCTGAAACAGGATACGTAATGAATGCTATAAAGAAAAGTACGTTGCTTCTGGAATACTTAACTTTAATCCACATTTCTAGAACATCGCTCTTGATGATACATGTTATAACCACAATATATATATATATATATATATATATATATATATATATATATATATATATATAGCAAAGGATTATGGCGTCTTGCTAGGTCGTAGCAATTGTAGCTGAAGGCTATGCTAACTATCGTCTCGGCAAATGACAGCGTAGTTATCAGTGAACTGTAGCTATGAACGTCGGCTGTACAACTGGGGCGAGTGCCAGTACGTCTCTCTAGACCTGCTGTGTGGCGGCTCTCGGTCTGCAATTACTGACAGTGGCGACACGCGGGTCCGTCGTATACTAGCGGACCGCGGCCGATTTAAAAGGCTACCACCTAGCAAGTGTGGTGTCTGGCGGTGACACCACACCTTGTCCACAGATCGTTTAGAAGGTGCATTGTGTTATGCATTCAGAACCGTAGGAACATATTTGAATACCTCAATAACATTAATATCTCCGCCAGCAGAACATTCATCTGGGCACAGCCAAGTATTATGCAAAACAAGCTTTATCCACCCGTAATACCATAAAGGTTTCTAAATAAACGCGATAGAAATGTGATTGAAACTGATTTGCACACGGCCGATTTATATACATCAGCTACATGACAGAAAAAGTTATTATCCATTAAAAAAAATTTATCTCGTTGCTGTAACTCTTGGTAGATACCTCAATGATCTATGTTTATAAACCTGCAGAAAGTGTAAGCTTTCTATGCCGACTTATCTTGATAAATATTTCTGTCACTTATTATTCTGTAAGTTACAGATACATACACATTATCTGAAACACTCTCTATTTCGCTCGGGAGACGTATACGTCTGCGTCGGTTGAGAGTAAAAAAAATGGTTCAAATGGCTCTGAGCACTATGGGACTCAACTGCTGAGGTCATTAGTCCCCTAGAACTTAGAACTAGTTAAACCGAACTAACCTAAGGACATCACAGGATTCGAACCTGCGACCGTAGCGGTCACGCGGTTCTAGACTGTAGCGCCTAGAATCGCACGGCCACTCCGGCCGGCCATAGTAGAAGGCATAAAAGACTTCTTGGCTGAACGGAAAAAGAATGTCACCCGAAATCCGTAAAGTCACAGCAATCAATAGTAAGCCCAAATTGTTAACTAGCAACATGCACGAGAATACTCTCAACTGAGCCGGCCGCAGTGGCCGTGCGGTTAAAGGCGCTGCAGTCTGGAACCGCAAGACCGCAACGGTCGCAGGTTCGAATCCTGCCTCGGGCATGGATGTGTGTGATGTGTTTAGGTTAGTTAGGTTTAAGTAGTTCTAAGTTCTAGGGGACTGATGACCACAGCAGTTAAGTCCCAAAGTGCTCAGAGCTCAGAGCCTTCTACTATGATTCTGGAGACAATGGCGTATCCAGCACATTTTTTCACTCCAGTAAAAAGGCAGAGCAATATAGGACCGGAGGTTGTTTCCTAAAGCAATTCGTTTTCCTTAAAATTCCGTGGCTAGTGTGATACGCATAAAATTAATGATGCACATTAATGCCCTGGAATGTGGCCTCCTTGGTCGGGCACACGCTTATATTTTGTGATACATATATGAAATTTATGTACATCAGCTACAATATCCATTGATATCCTCGCCACGTTTCCGAGGTTATTTACACGTTCGTTCTCTGGGTTGTACATTGGTCCGCACGTGTACCTATACGGTTATCATAACAGAATCACACCTGTCCACATGTTGTATACTTGTGTTTTTGTTTTAATTTTGTATTCACTTGATGTTATAACGGGTGTAGAATTTAATGATATGCGATATTTAACTTACTGAAACTCACGTAATGCGTCGTGGGTATTGATAAGAAATGTATGTGACACAAATAACTAGTTACTTTGTCTTGTCTCACTAAAGACCGCAGCTTTTCAAAATCTGTTTCCTGATTTATGACGCTGTCCCGTGCGCCATTAGTCTACCGGATGCTGATATTATACAAGGGAAACACAATTAATGACGTAAACGCGTTCGGTTGAAAGTATACGATACTAAAAGTGAAAAATTCTCTGTAATCTTAGGTCCGCAAACGAACCGTTTGTGAGGTATACGCGACATTATGGCTACCAGCCACTGTTGACGTGATTCTGTGTAAACACTGCGCGCCGGTCCGTGGTGTGGCCTTTGTTTACATTTCTGACACGTGGAGTTGTAAATAGAATGGATACGGCAGTACGGTATACAGTCAGAGTGCCACCCATGTGAGTTGTTTGCGGAGCGTCAGGTGTGTTGTATGAGTGTTAGCGGTAACGTGGAGCATTGCTGTGACGGGGTCCATGCGCATATGCGTTTCATGTACGGTAGGGCTGACGGTAGTACACTAGAGGCTGCATATTCGTACCAAGAAACATATCCCGGCCGAAGGCATCTCGAGAGTCGAGCGTTTAGAAGGTTGTATCGACACCTCCGAGAAACTGGGGGCTTGGCATATGCTGCGGGAGTGGGTAAGCCTGCACGAATTACACCTTTGCTTGCAGATGTGGTGCTGCAAACAGTGCAACACTCTCCAGGAACGTCGATAAGGAAACTTGCCATAACAGCTCCTGAAATAAGCCACAGTAGTGTCAGTAGAATGATGCATTGCAATGCAAGACACCCGTAGCATCTCCAACGAATTCATTGTCTCAGCGAGGTGGATATTGTCAACCGTAAGTTTGACTATAATATTTTACTTACGGATGAACCAGGTTTCACTTGTTATGGTGTGAGTAACTATTGCAAAAAATGGTTCAAATGGCTCTGAGTACTATGGGACTTAACAGCTGACGTCATCAGTCCCCTAGAACTTAGAACTACTTAAACCTAACTAACCTAAGGACATCACACACATCAATGCCCGAGGCAGGATTCGAACCTGCGACCGTAGCGGTCACGCGGTTCCAGACTGAAGCGCCTAGAACCGCTCGGCCATTCCGACCGGCTAACTATTGCAATTCCCACATTTTGACTCATCTGGTGTTCAACCCACATGCTGTGCAGGGATCTCCATATCATCCAAGTTTCTCATTGAATGTGTGGTTACGGGTACTAGCTGATTGTCTTATTAGGGCTGTCTAATGTTATCATACAAACTCAATGGACCGATTTACTTTCGGTTTCTGCTGTATCATCTTGCAGGACGTCCCTTAGAGCAACGTCAGATGATTAAAAAGGCTCTAAGCACTATGGGACATATCATCTGAGGTCATCAGTCCCCTACACATAGAACTACTTAAACCTGACTAACCTAAGGACATCACACACATCCATGCCCAAGGCAGGATTCGAACCTGCGACCGTAGCAGCAGCGCGGTTCCGGACTGAAGCGACTAGAACCGCTCGTCCACAGCGGCTGGCAAGAGCAACGTCAGAGGATGTGGTACACAGAGGATAGAGCACCAGCACATTTTGCTGCTTTGGTGACACGACGTCTAACTTGCCGATATGGCTAAAGATGGATTAGGCGAGGATGACGTATGCCGCAGCCTCCAAAAATGTATGATCTGAATCCTATGGATTTTTGTGTTGGAACCACTTTTAAGTTGTAATGTACACCACTCTGATTAACACGATTGAAGAACTGGAGCAGAGATATATCAGTTGGTGTCAAGAATTCCGAAATGATCCAGACATGTCTGAAAGAGTTTGAATCTCATTTCGGTGACGGCTGCAGGCCTGCATCGACGTACAAGAAAGACATTTTGAATATCTTCTTTAACTACGGGTAGAGTCATGTAACTGATGTCTTATTAGTTCAAAACGTCTGCACTTCTGCCGGAATATCTTTAACAGCCTTCCTTAATGTTGTACCGAATTGGTACCTTTCCCTAACAGGGATGAAATTTACGCAAACTCAATTCACTAGTGGGTGGTAACCGCTAAGTCGCAATCGCCTGAAGTGTTATGTTTACTGCGTACCGTGCCTTTTCAGGTGCATGCGTTTACGCCATTAACTACAATACACCTTGTATCATCCAGTTTTCATGTCTAAGTGTTTGTTATGCTACTCCACGTTTTTTCCGTGTTTCGTCTTTCGAATTTTACAGTGTTCTCGAACCACCTCTGTTACAGAGGAGCCAGTTACGCAATACACTCACATTGATGTCACTGCCACCTATGTTCGACTCAAAGACATCAGGTGGCAGCACTAGCTTGGGAAGGTGTAATGCAGAAACGGAAAGACTTCCATGACGTCCAACAGGCGTGATCATTAGCTTTCGGGCCAAGTGTGGAAGCATTTTTAAACTGTTAGCGTGCAGCCACGGTTAAAGTAAACATGCATGGCAAAATGGGGCTATCCAATATCAGCACCGAGGAAGCTGTGGTGCAGAATGGGTTATAAACGACAGAAGAACGACCGCTGCGGAGATACGTGTGGGTGAACAGATGAGTAACTGCTGATCAACTGACCACTCAGATGAACCAAGGGGCTACCAGCAATATCCTCTCAATGAGGCGTCCGCAACAGGCAACTGGTTCATGCACCCACGCTAACTGCTCTTCATCGGTGATGAAGGATGGAATTTGCACACTAGTACACCAACTGGACTTCCTCTGGCGAGGGGTACCACCTTCAGATAACAGATGATCGATCGTTGGAGTATACGGCGTGAAATATCTGAAAGCAGACAGCCTGTAACAATCGTTGGAAGGGCTCCGGCGTTATAGTCTGGGGAATGTTTCCTTGAGTGATTTCGTCATTACGGAAGGCAAAATCGATCCACAAAAGTATGAATCTATGTTTGGGAACCGTGTCCACCCCTGCGTTCAGTTTCTTTCTCCTCAAGAAGGTGGCATCTACCATCAGGATAATGCAATGTGTCATAGCTCGCCATGTGCGTGCATGGTTCGAAGAGCACCAGGATGAGTTTAATGTACTCACCTGGCACCCAAACTCGTCGGATGTGTATCCAGTTGAGAATATGTGGGCGCTCTTTCTCCATGGATCCTCAACAGATAAACATAGTTCAGCAGGCAACTACACTGGAGTCATCATGGCTCCATTTCACCGTCTGTACCTTTCAGAACCACATCGACTCTCTTACTGCACGTTTCTCAGCGGATCGCGCTGCAGAGGCTGGTTACTAGGCTTTTTACAGATGCCCACATTAATGTGACTTGATGGTGTAGTTCGGATCCCACTTATAAAAAGAAATTCGGTGGCTGTGTTTGACCGATTGGAGGGCCAGGGACGACGGACAGAGGTAGTGGCACACAGCTCCTGATGACTACATTTTGTCCTATTCTCGATTGTTGAACAGGAACATCTCTGCTTTGACTGACACAATCAGTTCATGTGAGGCTTCGAGGTATCACAAGTAACTGTGTGTCGGATGACATGTGATATGTTGACTGCACTCTACATCCACTTCAACATGATTATTATTGTGAAGCGTTTGGCTTTGTAAGATTACAGGTTGAAGTATGCTTGGGAAAAAGGTCTTTGCTAATATGAAATGGTGGTATATTTACAATCTGTGTAGCCAGCAGGATCCAGTGACGCCTGTGGGCTGAGGATGTCTCGGCGGCCAGTCGGTACTGTTGGGCCTTCATGGTCTGTTCGGGCGGACTTTTTAGCCGCCAGAATGTTGAACGCAAGCATGATACTGGTTGTGGATGATGCTGGTACATGCCATACATGCTCGGTGGGAAAAAGATCTGGTAATCGAGTAGACCAAGGCAACATGTCGACACTCTGAAGAACAAGCAGCGTTACAATAGCGGTATGTGGGCGAGCGTTATCCTGTAGGAAGGCATCCCCTGGAATGCTGTGTGTGAATGGCACCATAACAGGTTGAATCAAGAGTCTGATGTGCAAATTTGCAGTCAGGGTGCGTGGGAAAACCACGAGACTGCTCCTGCTGTCTTATGGAATCACACTCCAGGCCATAACTCCTGGTATAAGTGCAGTGTGTCTAGGCGGCAGACAGGTTGTTTTCTGGCGCTCAACTGAGCTCCTTATAACCAACAGATGGATATCACTGGCACCGAGGCAGAACACACCTTTCAGTAGAAAACGCATCAGACCCCCCATCTGCCCACCACTAAGCTCTCGCTTGATACCAATGACGTCACAAACGGCGGTACTTTGTGGTCAGTGGAATGCATGCTGTAAGGCTTCTCACTCGGACCTTTTTTTTTAATTAACCGATTTGTAACAGTTCGTTATACCACTGTGCTGCCAACAGCTATTCAGATTGCTGCTGTATACGACGGTCTTCCCTCTCGGTAGTGCCACATCACCTTCAGGAGCCCAGCCTTCTAGCGACCGTACCTTCCTGTGACTACTGCCACCAGCCATCATGTGCAGTGGCTACATTCCTGGCAAGTCCCTCTGCAATGTCACGGAACAAACCTCCAATGGAAGGCGTTACATATCAACCAACTTTATAATTTATATGAAGAATCAAATTTGTTCTTAGTGTTGCTGTTATTACTGTCTTCAGTCCGATTGCTGGTATGATGCAGCTTTTCACGCTGCTCTGTCCTGTGGAAGTCTCTTCATCTCCAAGTAACAAATGGAGCCTACATTCATTCCAACCTGCTTACTAAATTCGTCTCTTGGTCCGCCTTGACGAGTTTTACCGCCTACACTTCAGTACTAAATAGATGACTCCTTCATGTCTCAAAGTATGTCCTATCAACTGATCTCTTCTTTTAGTCAAGTTATGTCACAAATTTATTCTCTCTCCAAATCTATACAGCACTTTCTCATCAGTTACAAGTTCTACTCCTCCAATCTTCAGCACTCTTCTTTAGGATCACGTTTCAAAGGATTTTATTCCGATCTTGTCTGAAATGCTTGTTGTCCACGTTTCATTTCCCTACACCGCTAGACTCTAGAAAAAAAGACTCGAAAAAAGGTCTTCCTGACATTGAAAATTATAATCGATAATAACAAATTTTCTCCTTCAAAAATCTATTCATGCTGTTAGCAGTCTACGTTTTACATCCTCTCTACTTCGGTCATCATCAGATATTTTACTACACAAACAGGAAAATTCATTCATTATTTTTAATGTCTCATTTCCCAAACTAAATCCCTCAGCACCGCCTGTTTTAATTTGACTATATTCCATTACCCATCTATTGCTTTTGTTGATGTCCAGCTTATATCTTCTTTTCAAGCATCTGTCTATTCCACTGAACTGCACTTTCAAGTTCTTTGCTCTCTCTGACACAATTACAGTATCATCGGCAAACCCGTAAGTTTTATTTTCCTTCTTCCTTAAGTTTAGTTCAATGTTCAGTCTTTTATGTGGTTTATTTTACTGCTTGCTTAATGTACTGATTTAGGAACATCAAGGATAGGCTACCATCCTGTCTCACCCCGTAGTTAACCAGTGCTTCCCTTTTTGAGTCCTTCGACTCTAATAACTGCCGTCTGGTTTCTGTACAAGTTGCATATAATAATTCGGTTCCTGTATTTGACGCTGCTACATTCAGAATTCCAAAGAGTGTATTCCAGTCAATATTGTGAAAATCTTACACTAAGTCTGTAAATGCAACAAACGTTGATTGCCGTTCCTTCAACTTAACTTGGAAGATAAATCGTAGGATCAGTATTGAATCGTGTGTTGCTACATTCCTTCAGAATCCAAACTGATCTTTCTCGAGGTCGGCTTCTACCAATTTGTCCACTCTTCATTAAATAATCTGTGTCAGTATTTTGCAACCATGACTAATTACACTGATAGTATGGTAATATTCACTTCTGCCAGCACGTGCTTTCTTTTGAAGCACGAGGGTATTTTCCATGTCTCATAAATCTTGCACACCACGTGGCACAGCTGTGTAATGGCTAGCTCTCCCAAGAATATAGTAGTTCTGATGCAAAGTCGTCATCATCAGGGTGCTTTTTTTTTTCGACTAAGGTCTGTCACTGTTCCGTCAAATTCTTCTCGCACTATCGTAACTCCCACCTCATCCTAATCTTCTTCCTCTTCCCTTTCTATAATATTACCTTCAACTTCCTTTCCCTTGCAAACTTCCTCTATATATTCCTTCAACATTTCAGCCTTCCCTTCTTTTTCTTAGCACTGGTTTTCGGTCTAAGTCCATAATCGTCATGTAGCTGATTCTCTTTTCTCCAAAGGCCTTTTTAATTTTCCTATAGGCGATATCAGTCTTTCCCCTAGTTATACACGTTTCTATAAACTTACATTTATCCTATAGCCATTCCTGCTTAACCATTTGGCACAGGCTGTCATTCTCATTTTTAGACGTTTGTATTCCTGTTCGTCTGCTTCAGTTGCTGCATTTTTGTATTATTCCTTGCATCAGTTAAATTCAGTATGTCATGTGATATCCAAGGATACCTACTAGACTTTGTTTTTTCACCAATTTAATCTTCTGCGTTCTTTCCTCTTTCATGTCTCATATCTAACCACTGATCTTTCATCTCTCAAATACTCTCACAGATCTTCTTCTGCATTATTTTTCCCTGCTTCCGTTAAATGCTTACTGATGCTCTCTTTCTTAATCTCAACAAACTGCGGCTCTTTCAGCATTTCCCGTTCCCATCTCTTGAATTTCCTGCTTTCCCCTGGAAATGTACGAACCAAATACAGTAACCGAACTAAAGCAAAAATCTTACACTGGCATGTCAATGGAGCACAGCTTTACAAAACGATCAGCAGAGTGACAGAAGAGATTCCTATCCGTCACATTTATGGTATTAAGTTTCCACTACGCTTTCCGGAGAATTATATTTCCGTCGTCAGTTAAATTTGTGTTAGTTACTGAGGCATGGATGTATTTTAAGTACGACTTTTGGGCGGTACTCTCTTTCAGTAGTCACAGACTGTTTTTCCAGGGTCTTAACAACACATACTATGCAGTTAACTAAAAATATAATAAGTTTAGGTAATTACAGCAATTTTCATTTTGAATTTATGTTTATAACGATCATGGTCAAGTCGAACTTAAAATGTTGCCTTTTGAAGACGAACTCCCCTATTCGACATCTAGGACTCACACAAAGGGATAGCTAAGCAACAGTCGGAGTGATCAAGTAACTCGACATTGTCCGGTCTGCAGCGCTGCTCCTACAAGGCTTGATGCTGATCTACATATATTATAGACGTAAGTGCACAATGCTCTTCCCGCTAAAACTCAGAAACGAGTCCGGGTACAATCAAAGGAGTTGTGTCGTGTGTAATCCCCCTATTCCCTATCCATGAGGAAGTTTCCCGTTTCTAACTGGAGGTCGTGGTTTTGAAGATATAAGGGCTGGGAAGTTTCGCCCTCAAGAAATTTCTAGAACAGTGCGAACCATTCGAAGCCTTTTTCATATGTTCTGGAGTTCACCAGTGGTGGCGCAACTCGTTGGTAGGGGTATATAAAGCAGAAACCATCGTGGGTTTGAACGTCAGTTTCTTATCAGTGGTCAGGGGAGGAACCGCAAAAACGCAGTGAGTGAATAAAAACCAACAGTGAAATGTGAGTAGTCGAAGTGATACAGGGAGTGAATAAAAAAAAAGGTGTGAAAACTGTGTAAAATGTACTTAGTGTATCTGTTAGTAAAAAGTTGATATAATTATTTTAGACAATGCCCAAACGTAAAAGACGAGGGCATCTTGCCAGTTTTGAAGCAAAACGGTGAAAACAAAAAGACCAGAGGAAAACGAAACAGACGAAGAGTGCGAAGCACGTTTAAATTGCCAAAGAGCGACAATGAGAACCGTAACTATAACAGAAACCGAAGAACAAAGAAATGAACGGATTCAAAACTCAAGAAATGCGACACAACCTTACAGTAAAAGACTGGAACTCAAGCCAGATATCAAAATATAAAGCTACGAGAAGTGCGGGCGAGGAAAAGTATACAGTAAAACCTAATAAATGAAGCATACCACAACGACCCGGCGAAATAATATAACACACACAAACACGACGTTGTCGGAAAACGGATTACATCTACCAGTTTAACAACGCGAAAAAATTCAGTGCAGTAACACAAGGCTTCTGTTGCATGAATAGAAAAATTCGGTTACCTAGACTGGAAGCACGTCCGCAGGAATTTTTACATTACATGACCGGGCGAATCAAAACGCTTTCTTCAAAATATAAAAACGTACAATGTCTCCTTTCAAATAACTTTTTTTGGAGTCACTTCGATCAGCGCTAACAGAGACGAAATCGATTATATTTTTTCCATCCAAGGATAAATCTATGGCGTCATAGAATCATTACTAAAACTACACAGCGAAGACCATAAATCTTTGCAAGTATATTTCATCGGAAATGAAGAAACTGTAATCGATCAAAGAAGAACAACCAGCAGTGGATTGAGATGAGAAGTAGCCCTAGATGCATAGAGGATTTTACACAAATACAATCAACTGTTTCACATATTCAAACCAGCACTGCACAGAATGATTTCTGATGACTATGAAGATACCCAAGCCGTGAGATAATTGTATGACGAAGAAGACAAGAACTAGAATGCACTGCAGAAACACACCGTTCATACGATGTCCTCAAATATCCATTAATATTTCTGCACGGACAGGACGAATATCATTTGAATGTGAAACAAATCCTACCTGAAACAGGTGTAGAGACAAGTCTCTCCGAAGAAGTTCTGTGCTTACCGCTAAATGATCAGAAAATGGAACATACCATCACATTCTCAGCACTGGCCTTTTATTCCAACAACTCCTGGCAGATATGTACGCAAAAATAAAAGCGGAACGGATGATTTATATGAGACCGAATAATAAGAAACTACGCACAAAAAATACATCCACCTTCGAGAATCAATCGTAAATGATGGAAACATAGGGGCTATTGGAAAAATAGTTGGTTGGTTGGGGGGAGGGGACGAAACAGCGAATTCATCGGTCCCATCGGATTAGGGAAGGATGTGGAGGGAAGTCGGCCCTACATTTGAAAGGAACCATCCCGGCATTTGACTGAAGCGATTTAGGAAAATCACCGAAAATCTAAATTAAAAGGGCAAATTCCTTGACTTGCGCCATCGGGTGGTGGGTTTTCGGGTTCCTCTTAATAGGTCAGGAGTCCACTACACACAGGAAGCGGCTACACAGGTACCGGGGGCTGTGTGGAAAGGACTGGGCGGATTTTAGTTTAGAAGGTCTCAGGGAACCACAAAGAGGGCGTCTGTCTAAAAGGGGACAGGTAAAACACAGCGAGTTAGCTGTAGAAACGATAGGTGTTGTGGTTGTAAATTGTCGTAGATGTGTTGGGAAAGAACCAAAGATCCAAGCCCTAATAGAAAGAACTGGAGCTCAAATTGTTATAGGTACAGAAAGCTGGCTAAAGCCGGAAAAAAGTTCAGTCGAAATTTTTTCATATGATCTAATAGTGTTCAGAAAGGATAGATTAAATACAGTTGGTGGTGGAGTATTTAGTGCTGTCAGAAGTAGTTTACCTTGTAGTGAAAATGAAGTAGATACCTGGTAGTTCTAGCGAAATAGTATGGGTAAAGCTTATACCTGACAATCGGACTAAATTATTAACTGGATCGTTTTACCGACCCCCCCGACTCAGTAGATATAGTTGCTGAACAGTTTAAAGAAAACTTGAATCTCATTTCAAATAGGTACCCCACTCCAACAGCTATAGTCGGTGGTGACTTCAATCTACCATCGATATGCTTGAAAAATTGTACGTATAAAGCCGGCGGCAGGCATAAAACGTCATCCGAAATTGTACTGAATGCTTTCTCAGAAAATTACTTTGAACAATTAGTTCATGAGCCACTCGAAGCGTAAATGTATCCGAAACCACACTTGACCTCTTAGCAACAAATATTATACAACAAATAGTGAGTATCGTGACGAATACAGGGATTATCGACCACAAGGCTGTTGCTGCTAGGCTGAATGCCGTAACACCTACAACCACCAAAAAGAAGCGCTATGTATATCCCTTTAAAGAAGCTGATAAAAATGCCCTTAACGCGGTTTTAAGAGACAGTCTTCACCCATTCCGATCTTATAATGTAAACCTAGAAAAGTTGTCGAATGATTTCAGAAAGATAGTATCGACAGCAGTTGAAAGATACATACCACATAAATTAATAAGTGATGGTACGGATACCCATGGTACACAAAACGGGGCAGATCGTTGTTGCAGAAGTAGCGAAAGAAGATAACTACTAATAGGCATGTGGTTAGCAAAGGAAAGATTTTTTTCCAGAACAAACAATGTATTTATGAAATTTTACCGTAATCATGTGATAACCAGTTACAAAATTATATAATTATCAGCATAAATCTCAATGACAAATATACATTCAGAACGTCTCCTCGCACAAATATTGCAAACCTCCAACACTGCCAATTATTAACCTCTAACCTCCATCACTGCTGACTACTCGCTCCCAACTTCCATCATTGCTAGCTGTTCACCTCCGACTTCCACCACCGCTGACGATTCACCAGCAATTGCTAGTCCGGCCAGCCACATAGTATCTTACAGTGTGCGCACAGCGCTGTCAGAGTTAATAATGCAGGGCGCTACATAGCGCTGCCAACATACAAACACACAAAGAGCCTACTTAGAATAGGGCCTTCACTGTCTGCGAATATAGTGGCGCGGAAAATGCAAACAACTCAAAAGTTGAAGTAAGCGCGATAGTAAGGTGCGTACTGGAATTTGATTACAGATTCACCCCGCAGCACCTGCGCTGTCTGGACCAAATGCAACTTCGCGTTCAGCATTAGTGAACGGGGCCAATAATTTAACAGAGGCCGAACAAACGTATGTGATTGCAATCGGGAAGGAATGCCACAGATATCGCCGTCAGACGACGATGACCAGGCAAAGAGAGGAACTAATATGCTTCAGGAAAAGATTTTCAGACGATGAGGACGTTCACATAGCTGTTCTCGAATAGCTCTGTGACCACGGATCGGATTTCTACTGTCGAGCAACCGAAAGATCGGTAGAACATTCCAACCATTGTTTATAGAGCCTTGGTGACTATATCGACAATTAGTGTCAATGTAACTGTGTGACTCTGAAGTTCAGCGCAGAATTCAATAAAAGTTACACTACTAGCCATCAAAATTGCTACACCACGAAGATGATGTGCTACAGACGCGAAATTTAACCGACAGGAAGAAGATGCTATAACATGCAAATGATTAGTTTTTCACAGCAATCACACTAGGTTGGCGCCGTTGGTGACACCTACAACGTGGTGACATGAGGAAAGTTTCCAATCGATTTCTCATACACAAACAGCAGTTGACCGGCGTTGCCTGGTGAAATGTTGTTGTGATGCCTCGTGTAAGGAGGAGAAATGCGTACCATCACATATCCGACTTTGATAAAGGTCGGATTGTAGCCTATCGCGATTGCGGTTTATCGTATCGCGACATTGCTGCTCGCGTTGGTCAAGATCCAATGACTGTTAGCAGAATATGGAATCGGTGGGTTCAGGAGGGTAATACGGAACGCCGTGCTGGATCCCAACGGCCTCGTATCACTAGCAGTCGAGATGACAGGTATCTTATCCGCAAGGCTGTAACGGATCGTGCAGCCACGTCTCGATCCCTGAGTCAACAGATGGGGACGTCTGCAAGACAACAACCATCTGCAAGAATAGTTCGACGACGTTTGTAGCAGGATGGACTACCAGCTCGGAGACCATGACTGCGGTTACCCTTGACGCTGCATCACAAACAGGAGCGCCTGCGATGGTATACTCAACGACGAACCTGGGTGCACGAATGGCAAAACGACATTTTTTCGGATGAATCCAGGTTCTGTTTACAGCATCATAATGGTCGCATCCGTGTTTGGCGACATCGCGGTGAACGCACATTGAAAACGTGTATTCGTCATCGACACACTGGCGTATCACCCGGCGTGATGGTATGGGGTGCCACTGGTTGCACGTCTCGATCACCTCTTGCTCGCATTGTTGGCACTTTGAACAGTGGACGTTACATTTCAGATGTGTTACGACCCGTGGCTCTACCCGTCATTCGATCCCTGCGAAACCTTACATTTCAGTAGGATAATGCACGCCCGCATTTTGCAGGTCCTGTACGGGCCATTCTGGATACAGAAAATGTTCGACTGCTGCCCTGGCCAGCACATTCTCCAGATCTCTGAGCAATTGAAAACGTCTGGTCAATGATGGCCGAGAAACTGACTCGTCACAATACGCCAGTCACTACTCTTGATGAACTGTGGTATCGTGTTGAAGCTGCATGGGCAGCTGGGCCTGTACATGCCATACAATCTCTGTTTGACTCAATACCCAGGAGTATCAAGGCCGTTACTACGGCCCGAGGTGGTTGTGCTGGGTACTGATTTCTCAGGATCTATGCACCCAAATTGCGTGAAAATGTAATCGCATGTCAGTTCTAGTATAACATATTTGTCCAATTAATACCCGTTTATCATCTGCATTTCTTCTTGATGTAGCAATTTTAATGGCCAGTAGTGTACTTGGTCCGCTAAAATAGTGTTTAACTTAACTTTTGAAGTCTCCTCGTACGGCGGAAGGAGACTCCTGTGTCATGGTGACTGCGCTTGTTGGATGTAAAAAATGTAGAGTGTGTACAACCCCCGAAACAAAGTGTCGGACGTGGAGGCTGCGCGCAGCGCGGCACTGCTGGTGGACAAACACAGAGCTCGGTTCCGAATAACGCTGCGCGATGTGCAAACATGGCTCGAGCTGCGGTCGGTTGTACACCGGCACTGCGGACACGGCACACGGGTAACCCTCCTGATGGAGGGTTTGTACTGCCGAAAAGCTGCCTGTGCTAACGCTACCCAAGCATCGAAGCTCCAGAGCCAACACATGGTCAACACTGTCTCGGTGCCGCCACAACCAGCTTTAGCTTCCAAGCAACAATGTAACGCCTAACACAAGAGTACATAGCTGTATTTCCCAAAATGAGAGGATATTCCACGAAAGTGTTCCATAACTTGGGAATGTTGCAATTAAACATTTTCAAACGCTGTGCGATCACAATACAATACAACATTCTTTTACTCTCCAGATAATACGAATAACACCGTGATGTAATGAAACATTTTAATGTCAAATATTGACGCTGACAAAGACCACACTATTTTATTACAGTCACTAAAACCGTTAACTATTTGTCCATTTTGCCTCAGATATACACTGCTTAGTTGTTGGTATCACTGCTAATACACTGCTCAGTTGTTGGTGCCACTGTTAATAATTCCAAATGCTTGTGTTCGATCATACAGATCAAACGTACGAGTAGGTGACCTTGGTTATGAGAGTTTGTACACGAGACGAAACGGAGCTTTCGATATTAGACAGTCTGCAACGAGTTTGTGACAGAGTATCATGGCTGCTGGTAACATTCACGTGTCGTGACCCAGTTAGAAGACTGAAATATATTTATGAACTGCATTGTAACGGTGGGAGTACAATAATTAATAACTTCAAATAAACTGTCGATTGTGATGTTCGAGTGATTGAACAAGGACAGTCTCGCGTGTACAATGAACAACGGTTGCATACTTGTACTCGAAACAGCGTGGAAACAGTAGTAATATGAACGGCTTGACGGTTGACGGTGACTGTTAATGAACTATAAACTTTTGCAGGAAACACATGCACAAATGAAATTTCGTTGTAGGATAAAGCGTCACCAGTGAGATAAGTAACGCATGTTAACATGTTGCAAGTCTACTTCTGCCTTTCACCATCAAGTGCTGAAACGACTGAACTATCCAAACACGACTCAGGACTCGTCCTCACAGCTTCACTACCGCTAATGCCTCATCTTCCACTGGTCGTTTGTCGTACTTGGATATTTCAGCCGGTAGTACAGTTGCGCTTCAAACGCGAAGGTCCGGAAACCGAGTCCCGGTCTGGAGCACTGTTTTGATCTGCAAGGAAGTTTCATATCAGCGCTCACTGAACTGCAGAGTGAAATATCAATGCCCGCATCTCGTGGTCGTGCGGTAGCGTTCTCGCTTCCCACGCCCGGGTTCCCGGGTTCGATTCCCGGCGGGGTCAGGAATTTTCTCTGCCTCGTCATGGCTGGGTGTTGTGTGATGTCCTTAGGTTAGTTAGGTTTAAGTAGTTCTAAGTTCTAGGGGACTGATGACCATAGATGTTAAGTCCCATAGTGCTCAGAGCCATTTGAACCATTTTCAAATATCAATTCTGGAATAGGACAATGTTTTTCACTTTTCGTGAAATTCCTCGCAGAAAAGATCTTGAGTTGTCGTCTACAGATTCAAGTTCGGAAAATTCCAGCGTCGTAGAACATTATTGTCACCAGAACTAAAATTCAGGCGCGGGACAAAACGCAGTCAAAGCGAAGTCTTTGGTGTGAGACTGTTAGGCAAGGGAGGTTCTTACATACGTAAATTGCAAGTAATCGCTCTCTATTAAAAAATAAGAAGGCCTTACATTTTTTATATATCAAAACTAATGTTAGTTAACATTGTTGATTTCGCAATTAAGAATATTATATTTATCACCATATCTACATGGATATTAATGAAACTTAGTGCCATTTATCATTGACTCGTAAAGGACAATGATTTGTGATAGAATTCTAACCAGAAAACTATTTAATCTTGTCATGTAAAACTGGTAAACCGTGTGTTTGTGAATAGATAAACGTAATTACATGAGTAACATAAATTGAAAAACGCTTCATTAATGTCGGATTGTATCAAAATATCGTTGCTGTCTGTCATTATGTGATGCCCGCTAACCCAACATAGCTTGTGAGTGGCTCTTATTGAATGAGTACTCAAACAGTAGCCGCGATCAAGTTTCACAGGGGACTGAAGCGTGTTTTGCTCTTTTTGTTTGCATTCTTATTAGAGTTGTTTATATTTACAAGTCAGTATTAACTTTTAAGCTAAGTTTGTCGAACCACGGAATGACTTATGATCACAGTAGCATCATGGTAAACTTAATGTGCTTAGGTCAGCAACCGTATACAGGTCAATTGCATTACTAAAAATCAGTGAACCAGCTCCGGCTCGTTAAATACTATTTGAGAATGCAGAACCTAAATAAGGCGACTTCGTGCAGAACGAAATATCTCATAAGACACAATTTTCACTTCTCATTTACCATAAATTTTCCGTTCCTGATTTTGTTCCTGAATGCCTTTCTGTCTTTTATCATTTGTTTATTGATCCCCAGCTGCCTTATGTCTTCCTCTATTTCATGATACCAATTTGTATTAAGGCTTGAATGTTTTACTACATCAAAGATTCTCTTTTTAAGTCTGGTGTTGTACATTCTCAGTATGTGTCCGTAAAAATTCAGTCTGTGTTTTCTGATCATGTCTTTGAGTCTGTCAGCGTGTTGGTATAACTCATTGGTTTGTCTTTTCATCTATATGCCATCTTTGTGTATTTTTCCAAATATTTTCCTGAGAATTTTGCGTTCTATTTTTTCTGCCTCTATAATGCCTGATGCTCCAATTGTGGTCGTTTCGGCCGCATATAGTGCTTCCGGTAATGCAGCTGTTTTGTAGGGTCTACTTTTGGCCTGTCGTGATATGCTTTTCTTGTTACAGTGTGACCATGCGAGTTTCTATGCTTTCTGGAGTCTTTCTGTTCGTTCTACGTTGAATGCCTTATTTGATCCTCCTATCTGTATGTATTCCCCTAAATGTTTAAATTTTTCGACTCTTTCTACAGATCCATACATCGTTTGCATGATGTGTACATTGTTGGTTTGTCGTTCTATGTATTGAGTCTTGTCATGCGATATCTGTAGACCTGTTTTGGCAGCTATTTCATGTAGGTGTTCCAGAGCTTTCTTTGCCTCATGTGTGTTATTACTAAGTACGGCTATGTCATCTGCAAATGCCTGACATTTTATGATTGTTCTTCTTTCATGTGTTATTTCTAGCTCTATTCCTTTAACTTGTTCTTACCATTGTTTGACAATTTTGTCTAAGACTTTGTTAAACAGAATTGGTGAAAGCCCATCTCCTTGTCGGACACCTGTGTGTATCTGGAAGGGTTCCGAAATTTCTCCCATGAACTTAATCTTGGAGGTGGTGTCTGTGAGCGTCTGTTGTATAATTGCCCTGGTGTTTCTGTCGATGCCATATTCTTTCGGTATGTCAAAGAGCGTTTGTCGGTCTATGGAGTCGTACGATTTTTGAAAGTCAACAAAGGTAACTACACTGTTCCTTGTCTGTCTGACTCTCAAAAGTGTTCTTAAGTTCCAGATCTGTTCTATGCCTGATCTCTCTCTTCTGAAGCCTGCCTGGTATTTCCCTATTTGCTGACGTGCTTGAGCTTGTAGTAATTAATGATCAGACTCGAAAAATCCCTTACATGTTCTGACATTTAGAATTTCCCGCGTACATTTGGTGGAATTGGCCACACGATCAATCTGGGGTTCTCCTCACACGGTCTTGGGTGCTTTCCATGTTGTAAAGTTTTCGTTTTGGTCTTTGAAATTGCGTCGACATAACTTTGAGTTTGAAATTTTGACAATATTTTATGAGGTTTTCTCCATTTATGTTTGTACGAACGTGTGCTGAGTGCGGACCTGTGGTTTGTATTGTACTGTCTTTCTTTACCTGACTGCATATTAAAATCTCCCATTAAAGTTTTCACATGTCTTTCTGGTATGTTGTTGGTTACTTCTTCCATGTCTTCCCGGAAGTTTTCAACTTCTTGCTAGTTTTTCTATTGTGGTCATTTGTTGGTGCATGAGCATTGATAATTGTGCTTGCTTTATTACCTGATTTGAAGGAGAGTGTGGAAATACGTTCTGATATGGAACTGAAGTCTGTGATGTTATCCATGACTGATTTATGTACAGCAAATCCTGTACCAAACAATGATGGTATGCCTCTTCTGACAGCAGGTTTCCCTTTGTAGATCCTGTAATTTTCTGTGTTGAAATGGATTTCATCTCTGAAGCGCGTCTCTAGAATGGCGAGAATTTTAATATGAAATTTTTCTAGTATGTCTGGGAGTTGTTTTAGTTTTCCAAGTTCGGAGAGTGTGTCTCAATTGAGAGTGCCAATGTAGTGTTTGCGAAGAGATTTTGAAAAGCTCCGATTCTTTTCCTCATGATGTTCCTGGTCCCCCAGAATCCGATGACCAGGAAAATCCAGTGCGTTGACTGGGGCCTGGTGTAGTGGATTCATTTCCTTTTGTTCCATCATAATCACTTCAAGCTGAGTTTAGTTGCGGTGATCTTTGAAAAAGATCACAATGATTGCAGACTTGATTGTTGAGATCAAGCCATATTTCACAGCCGCACCAACTAGGTGAACAGACACTGACCACTAGTCGGTGGATACCAGAAGAGACCCTGGTGGATTTCTTGATGTTGTGGTGTGTTTGGTTCGCGAGAGCTATTTTACTTCGCTCAAGTCCGCCGGCAATTCGGTGAGGACCCCCATATCCGCCACCTGGGACGCGCCACGTCGTAGTACCACCTTTCCTCCTACTACAACAACACCTGCTACGACAGCGTAGTAGGTTCCTATGTATATATCTTATACAGTGCATCAGGTAAGTCGTCCTAAAAGTGTATCTCCAAAATTTTCCACCTAGCACCGTAGACAATATTGTCATGAAACCATGTGAATACAGTGGAGATGCTAAGCCAGTTCTATAGCTTTAGCCATTTTATATATTTACTATAATCATCTAAACTACGATTTAAATGCAAGTACACTAACAGAGAGATAAGGAAAGAACAGACGCAACTTAAGGCCTTGCGCCCCGTTGTTCAATGGGTTCAAATGGCTCTGACGTCATCAGTGCCCTAGAACTTAGAACGATTTAAACCTAACTAACCTAAGGACATCACACACATCCATGCCCGAGGCAGGATTCGAATCTGTGACCGTAGTGGTAGCGCGGTTCCAGTCTGTAGCGCCTAGAACCGCTCGGCCACCCAGGCCGGCCCCCGTTGTTCCGTAAGCAACATATTTGCCAGCTCCGTGTTTCCATGCCCGTTCACGGTGGCTAAGACGCCGTATAGCACAAGACAACAAGAGCAGTGGATCACAACAAACGCAGCTGTAGTTTACCAAGAGAAAACCACACTCCTAGACACGCTCAAACACGTTCGCTTACCAGACAAACTTAGTGCGGTCGTCCCTGACTAGTTGTCGTTTTATGGCTGTAGTTTGACAACGGTGTATTTTCGACCTAAGGATATCCAAAAACAATGCTATATTTTACGTTATCTACTCTGCTCTGACCTTGTTATTAGCTTGTTTTCCCCCGCCCTGTGTGACACCATATTTATACACGAGAAGTCACATACTTCGCATATTAATACACAAGATAGTTGTAAAACTACACGATGTATCAATTTTTACCTCAAATGGAGAATAGGCAGCTATTGTTGTTCTAAGGGACGATCTGTTAAGAAATTCCAGTGTAAAATTCAGTGACCACAACCATAAATATCATTACCGTCAACAAAAGCCTCGGTCAGTTGTCTGTGTAGCTGAAATTAGTACCTTGGACGATGTCTAAAGTGTATTAAAAGACAAGAATGTGACTGTTAAACTTTTGTAGCTTTATGGTTGAGTTGTGGTGTCCAGTAATCGAACTTTATGGCCGTTTAACAGACAGTTTAACCATCCGACTGACGATACGTAGCGATAGAAATTTCGAAAAAATGTCGTAGACTCCGAGGTTATGGTAGCATGTAATATAGTCCTTATTCTGAAGGTCCAGTTTTCCCATTAAAGTCTGACATTTTGCGTCCCCACCTCCTATCGCATACAGTACGTAGCAAATAATTTTGTTAATTTCAAAGGGTGCCATCAGCACTAGCAGTATCAATATTTAGAACACTTCTGTTTTATTCTGAAGTCTTCATCCACAGCTTTTTTCTTTGCTTTGAAACTTTTTGTTTGTGCAATGAAATTTGGAAATTTGTGATAGTTACTATGAGACCAAACTGCTGAGGTCGTCGTCCCTAAGTCTACACACGACTTAATCTAACTTTAACTTACGCTAAAGAAAACACACACCCATGCCCGAGGGAGGACTCGAACCTCCGACTAGAATGGGGGGAGGGGGTTGGATGTCGCGAGAACCGTGGCAAGCCCCCCCCCCTCCCCCCCCCCCCTAGATGGTTCAAATGGCTCTGAGCACTATGGGACTCAACTGCTGTGGTCATCAGTCCCCTAGAGCTTAGAACTACTTAAACCTAACTAACCTAAGGACATCACACACACCCATGCCCGAGGCAGGATTCGAACCTGCGACCGTAGCAGCAGCGCGGCTCCGGACTGGAGCGCCTAGAACCACTCGTCGGCCACCGCGGCCGCCTCCCCCCCCCCCCCCCCCCCCTAGACTGCGCGGCTATCCAGAGTACCTTTATGCAGTGACACTGTGACTCTCCTGTCAAGAAAGACTGCCTGCTATATTTTTCAGCTTCTATTTTCTTGTGTTTTCTGCGGCTTCTAACTAGCGAGCAATTTTGCTAAGGTAATCTGTGCCCAGTAGTCGATATCTGTGGTGTTGTCAGTTCTTGCTCAGTTGTGGTGGTTTGCTCTTTGGTGATCAATAAGTCTCGGTCAATAGAAAATCAACGCAGCGAATGCGGGAGCTGCATTGTCTATGTCTGAATGGGCAACCAAAGATTCTGTTCTACTCTGTTTTCAGCCGTGTTCGAAGTAAGGTGGAAGTATTGTTGCTCTAAAGCATATCCACATAGAAATGGCTGGTTGTTGGAACTTGTATTTGTATGTGAAATCTTATAATGAGATTTGTGATCTGCATTCTCTGGTCACCGAGCGATGGGTAATAATATAATGATACTCTGCAGCGCGCAGCATTGCTTGGTTTATTAATGCAAGGCTCTTTACTGAGCGATTATGAGGGTTGTTTTAAAACTTTTCTATTAATGTAGACCAGAATTCGTTTTCTGTAGGGTATGCATTTTACTTGCAGGTGAGTTACATAAATCCGTCTTCCTACTCAAATGATTCACTGTATTTTACTTCGTTCTTTGTACTTTGTGAGTGAAGTCTTTGTCTTGCTCTAGTATGGATGCCACACGGTTCATTTACAGGTGTTTGTGTGCTCGCTATGTTCTTCATGTACAACAGACATATCTCTGGGTTGTAATGATCAACAATGATACGAAAACTTAGACATATTTGTACACGCAACATCTTATCATTGAACTGACAGTATAGTGTTTCTTTTCATGAAGCCATGTGGTCATGGATCGATAGAATATTCAGTAATGGGGATTCTATTAGCATCATTTGCCTTCGCAATTGCATTTATTCTGTGAGAACTGGTCTCCGAGGGGTGAAATTTTTGTTCAGGCTAAAATTGTTCACAGATTTTTCCAGGTTTCAGAAGGTGAGTTTTCATCGACTTGTTGAAGCAATAAACGAATATTGATATTACAATTACGGGACAAGCATGCTCAATATAGGTGCTGAAGACACAAGGTGGAGCACATTAGGCACTGAGTCAGTTAAATAACAGTTCTGTTGGTAAGTAACTTCATCCTTTACGTATATTTAAACATCTTCCATGCCAAAATCAACTGTTGTACAGTGTAAGTGGCATTCCTGTTAGCTTGTTCTAGAAATGGAATCAGCTCCCACTACGGTAATACTTTTATGAATAAATACCCACAAATAAAAAAGGGTATTTTAATCAAGAAAATATACTGTAATCCCGTTCTAACAAAACACAGGTTACTTAAACGTTCATCCTCTCATAACATTAATTATGAATCTTCAGTCGTAAAATCACCCTTTGGTCTAAGGAGCCGAAGATGAAATGAGATTAGCCGGCCGGTGTGGCCGAGCGGTTCTAGGCCCGTCAGTCTGGAACCGCGTGACCGCTACGGTCACAGGTTCGAATCCTGCCTCGAGCATGGATGTGTGTGATGTCCTTAGGTTGGTTAGGTTTAAGTAGTTCTAAGTTCTATGGGACTTATGACTGCAGATGTTGAGTGCCATAGTGCTCAGAGCCATTTGAACCATTTTGAATGAAATGAAATTATGAATGCTAGTATTCAAGGGATGAACTCAGAGAAAACAATGTCGACTGAGAAATCCATCACCATGGGGCGGTATACGTCAGACAGTGCGGAGCCAAAACTAGCTTGCTTTCAGCAACCAACTGTTAGCGATTGCAGTTTTCTGTGACGCAAACTCTGCAGTGGGCACGTATCCCTATATATATTAATTGGAAACTTAAAGTTTACTATCAGATTCATTGTGATGTAGTTATTTCAGTAATTCTACATTATTACCTTCTGTTACGGTGTTTTTGTTAAGCAATAATCCGGA
The DNA here is from genome assembly GCF_023864345.2 of Schistocerca serialis cubense. Lineage (NCBI taxonomy): Eukaryota > Metazoa > Arthropoda > Insecta > Orthoptera > Acrididae > Schistocerca > Schistocerca serialis. The sequence continues at coordinate 467,044,250 of NC_064644.1, read as the reverse complement.
GCGCTGTAGTGGTTGCAAGTTGCATTGTTGGTATTTGGAAAACGGGCAAGTTCTCGCTTCCTTGTTAGTAGCCTTATCCACCCTCTGAGCTCGCAGCGCATGTCAGTTCAACTGACATGGGTACAAGTGTGACCACAAAATTAACTGTTACAGTTACCGAGGTAGCACTTGGGGTAATCTGTTTTAAACTTTTAAGTTACCTGTGAAAGTATATGTTTATTAAGTGATACCTGACAATATATTGTGAAATTTATCAGTTACCACCTCGATCGTTAGCGGTGGTCTTTGCATCTTATTGTGACCGGTGCGCAACACGTCGACGAGGAGAGCACAGCAGAGCAATTGTGTTAAACGTGTTTATCTCCTGCGACTGTGATAAACCAATGGCTAGAAATTGGGAGTTCACAGATTTACGCTGGTCACGGATGTTACAAACTACATCGTCTTTGGGCCAAACCCTCGCATCAACAACAACAAAATTGTGAGTTTGTGAGAAAAATTCGCAGTACCTCGAAAATGCGTCAAGATATGCGTTGGATTCAATTTTGTCGAATTTATAGACAGTGCAGTAGTGAAGATTGTTACCTGTAACTTGTAATGGTGTAACTGAAATTAAGAAATGGCTGCTGCTGCAGATATTGTCAATAAAGTGCGATCTGTAGAAAGCATATTAATAAGAGATGCGGTAGGATAGAATTTTCTAAAACCTGAAGCTATTCAAATTGAAGGAGATGAAGACTTTGATTGAAATGTAACGAAGTCAGTTACACAGGGCACGAATGTTAGAGAATCTGAAAAGAATAACTTACCTTACGGATTATCGTTAAATCTTGTACTATGAATGCTGGACGTTTGTTCTAATGTAGGAGGATGAAGTAGAATATGAAATTCGATATTAAATAAATGGATATAAGAAACACAAGGTAAACATTAAAAAATCAGACAAACTGCAGGGACGGATTCACGACTGGAAATCGAGGAAAAAATGGCCTACGAACATCTGTCCACAAATGCCTCGTTGCCACGGCAGATTGTCCTGACGAATGAAAATTCCTCTGACAATGTGCCGTGTGTTCCTCGTGTGTTGCAGGCTGTCTGTTTGACTCAGCGTACCGTAAGCACCAGAATGGTCTGGTATGCATGTCTGGAACAAACCGAGATTGTGTTTACTTACGACCAAGGAGATGGATACGGTGGAGAGGTAGCACGGCTGTACCAGAATAAGTATCCTCACAGACACCAACCACATCACACAACATCTGAAGCTCTTTTTCGGCGTTTGTGTGATCATGGGTCCTTTCAGATGGACGATCGTGCAGGGAGGCGGCGGACTGTGTGTACACTAGATTTGGAGGACTGGGTTCTAGAGGGTATTGAGACCCTAGTGGGTCCTACAAGTTCCAGGCAAAGGGCCCTGTTGTGGACTGGCAAGAGGCCAACCCACTAATGTAAGAGGAAGCCGAAAGGCACGCGTTTTGGCTCACGCAGGCTGGTGTGAGGTCTGGAACAGGACAAGGAAGTTAGACTAGATAAAAAGGATGTAGCTGGTGGAGTACTTAACTTTAATCCATTAATGTTGAACATAGCTCTTGTCTGTACATTCTTTACAATATCAATAGCAACTGATAATGGCGCCTTGCTAGGTCGTAGCAAATGACGTAGCTGAAGGCTATGCTAACTATCGTCTCGGCAAATGAGAATTGTCAGCGAACCATCGCTAGCAAAGTCGGTTTTACAACTGGGGCGAGTGCTAGGAAGTCTCTCTAGACCTGCTGTGTGGCGGCGCTCGGTCTGCAATCTCTGATAGTGGCGACACGCGGGTCCGACGTATACTAACGGACCGCGGCCGATTTAAAGGCTACCGCCTAGCAAGTGTGGTGTCTGGCGGTGACACCACAGGCCCAACAACAAGTTCGCCCGTCTGCAAGAAACCATGATTACACAAACGCCTCTAAAGGGCCTGAAATATTGTGTGATGTGATTGGTGTCTGAGGGTTTGTTCTGGTATAGCTATGCTGCCTCTCGATCATTTCCATATGCTTGGCAATACGCAAACACCACCTCGGCCTGACACTGACATCTATACCGACAATTCTGCTGCTTACAGGACGCTGAGTCAATCACACAGCCTGCAACACACAAGAAAGACACTGTACATGGTCAGAGGAACGTTAATTCGTCAGCTCTATCTACCGAGGCAACGATGCACCTCTGGACTCGTTTTCATAGGACCTCAGTTCCTGCATTTCCAGTTCGGAATCCGTCCCTTCAGTTTGTCGGCTTTAATTTCAACCTGTACAAACTGAAATCAGAAATTAGTGAAGAACGGCAAAACATGAAAGCTGAATGGATTGCTGTACTAATTATACTTCGTACACTGTTTTGCACAAAGTTTCATGTTCTGAGTTCACCATGAGTAGTTCCTTTACGTATATCATTTTAAGGTAATGTTTCTTTCTTCACATATTACTTTTAGTATCTTTACTTTCAATTCTGTTTATCTCTCATCAAACCATATATATATATATATATATATATATATATATATATATATATATATATATATATATATTTGTTTTCTGGATATATGAACCTGTTTAATTCGACAGTTAATGTTTATTCTTATTCACTGCCAAGTTGTTACTCAGCTTACTCTGTGGTGTTTCATTCAATTGTACAGTTCAAAAATGGTTCAAATGGCTCTGAGCACTATGGGACTTATCATCTATGGTCATCAATCCCCTAGAACTTAGAACTACTTAAACCTAACTAACCTAAGGACAGCACACAACACCCAGCCATCACGAGGCAGAGAAAATCCCTGACCCCGCCGGGAATCGAACCCGGGAAATTGTACAGTACTGTATTTATTACATAATGGTACCGAGTGCTGTGGCGATTGCGTGTAGCACTGTTAGGATGGCACAGCTCCTCTAGCAGAATCATTGAAATAGTGCGTGGTATAATTGTCGTAAGGATTTGAGTAATGTGTGAAACTACTTATTCATTAAGTGCTACATGACGAAATTTATTGGTTGGCTGGTTAACCTTTATCAGTGAACGTTGTACTCTACTGTAAATGGATTAAATGTGTTTATCTAGCGCGACAACGAGGAAAAAAACGGGGAGAAAGAGAGAAGTTAGAAGTGTCAGCACTTGGAGGGACGCAGGAGCTGTAGATGGATCTCGCGCAACTCAGAGACGACGGACGGGAGCAAACAACGAGCGAGGTAGAACCTCCGGACTGCAGCAGCCCACTAGTAACACTGTCGGCAAACAGTGCTACGAAAAGGTCGCCCAATAATATGATGCCAACAGAGATGAAGAGAAGCAGTAGGAGTAAACGTGGATCACTGTTATCTAGTTCAAAATTAGAGAGCATTATCCGCCCACGTCTGTCTAGCCAAAATTAGAATAGCCCCATTATTAAAGAGCTCTTTCGGAAGGCGTGTTTTCATAAATATTCTTAAAATCACCTAGTTACAGTCACTTCATGTTTCTTCTTTTCAGTCTTTAAGTAATACAAATAAATTCCGAAATATACATTTATAGGAATAAAAACGATGTCGTCACTCTTACTGAGACAAGGATGTGTGCGATATTGAGGCCTGTAAGGATAATGGGCTGTGTGCTGTTGGTAATACCGAGTGGTTATATTTAAACTTTCTCTATGTAACACGCCATATAGACTAATTACCATACGAGTACCAAACTTGGTAGCATTAATGTCAAGTGTATGGGATGCATGATCTCCAAGCGTCATACAACCACCATCTAGTTCCAACTATGGCCCCCAGGTGACGTGATGAGCCATTGTGATTCGTCGTCTCACACACCTGACCAGTCACACTGCACTTATTGACGTGTCAACATGAGCTTGGATGAAAGAGCAGGGCATCACTGGTGTAGTTCTGTTATCAAAACAACATCAATGCTGCAGCTGTACTTCGAGAATATCGCCGGCTGAAAGGATTTCGGAACGGTCCTCTTTCTCCACCTGCTGTGCGGAGCATGATGAAGAAGTCTGAATGAACTGGAGAACTAGGCGTCGCTCCGGGAAGAGGTCCACGACTGGTTGCACCACAGGTGGCTGATGAAATCGCTGTTGCTATGGCAGACAACGCCGCGCGCAATTCCCGATCTTCACACAGTGTGCGTGTTGTGTCACGACAGTTGAACATCCCGGGGTCCACCGTACTGAAGGTGCTTGGAACGATTTTCAAATGGTTTCCGTACAAGATCCATATCGTACAGCAGATTACACCTCAAGACGCACAACGTCGTATTGACTTCGATCTCCACTTTCCCGCAAGGTCAGAAGTTAAGGAGGGCTGGCCCTGGATCATCCAATAGACAGACAAGCTCAATTTTCTTTGATGGGTGAGGTGCACCCACAGAATTGTCGCGTGTGGGGATCTTCACCTCCAGACACTGCGCTCAAAATTCCTCTGTACAGTGAATGTGCCACAGTATGGTGTGGCTTCACGGCTGCGTTCACATTGGTCCATTCTTTTTTGAACAGGTGGGGCGCTAAAGGCCCAAAGACGTGCAGTCTGACTGGCCAGCGTTACCGCGATATCTTCGCGAGCAAGTCACACCCGCCACATTGAACCCAACAGTTTCCATTCAATATGAGGCCCCACCGCACATCGCTCGTGAAGTTCACCTGCTTCTCCGAACACATTTGGAAACGATCGAATTATCATTTCCAAATGCTTGCCCGGCACAATCACTGGATCTCGCTCCCTGTGATTTCTGGTTGTGGGGCAACCTGGACAGGGTTTACAAGGAGAACATTCACACATGTTCTGATCTGAAGCGCTGCATATCAAAAGAAGCAGCCAGCATACCTACGGACATGCTGTGCAGAACGTAGTCCTACGCTTTCAGACTCTTCTGGACACTGATGAGAGCCATATTGAGCCCCTTTTGAAGCACTAATAGTACCGGAATGTAATGGTATGACGTAGCGTAGCAACACATTAAAAGTGATCCAACTGAATTACTTCTCCTTTATTTCTCTTCCCCCTGTCCTTGACATTAATGCTACCAGGTTTGGTCCTCGTACCGTAATTAGTTTCCGTGTGTTACGTGTTAAGTAGGGAAAGCTTAAGTATAACCACTGGGCACTTCACGGGTTATTTGCAAGGGGCAGTGAAATGAAAACGAGACAGGTGGGAAAAAGTAAGTGAACTATTTCATATTTCAAAACTAATAGCCGTAACTGTTAATACTGTGAGACAAAAATGTAAAATGTCTTCGTGGAATAAAGTTTGCTGTTGCCTACGGAACCACTATTGTAACAATGCGTCAACCTCTTCGTCCAGAGGAAACCGACTGCCACGAACATCTTTCTTCAGGGCTCCAAAAGCATTGCAGTTGGATGGGGAGAGATCGGGACTGAATGGAGTACGTTTAGGCACGCACGCATTTTGTCAAAGTTGTTTGAAATACACTACAGATCCCTCGCAAGGGAACCCTTGCACGTCCTCCACACAGTCCCGATCTCTCCCCATGTGAATTTCATGTTTTTGGAGCCATGCAAAGAGGCATTAATGGCCGTCGATTCGTTTCGGATGAAGAGATGCACGCCTCTGTAGAGCCATGGTTCCGTAGGCAACAACAAACATTTTTCATGAAGGCACTCAAAGTCTTACCTCAGAGTAGGATAAATGTATTAACAGTTACAGCGATTATTTTGGAATAATCTATCTCGTTTCATTTCACAGCCCCTTGTACACGTAGATTACACTGAAATTCATACCAAAGTGCTTGTGGAACTAGTACTGCGAATGGTCACGGGACGAAATGTATGGAGTAGGGGGGTTGGTAAGATTGCAATTATCCAAAGAAAGAGTGTTTGGGGCTTTCACTCAGAATGGTAGAAGCAGGGAAGGGTATAGCTTATAAGATGGGTAGATTGTAGAGATGCTTGTATGATTTTGCTGGTAATGGCGTACGAAATTACGCTCGAGAAAGATGTGAAATATGTGGAGATTTAAGGAACGTGAAAGAGGCGCGCCAGCACACTAGGGTTTCCAATGATAGAGACTATTGTGTAGATCTTTCAGTACGTTTTGTGGAAGTGGTAAGATTGATGAACATTTTCAAGTTGTTAATTAAGGTGTAGGAGCTTTGTGTGACGATGCAAGATATGAGTGGTGGCCGATAAATGGATGCGAAATGTGAAGTGAATTATGTAACATTCATATAATTGACGGAGAGGTAAAACGTGGAAGGGTATATTGGTATACGATTGTTTTTCAATTTTGTACTGATCCCTTGCAATGTGAGAATATCGTGGAAGTTAATCAAGTCACTGAAAATACGGAGCAACTTACTACAGAGCTTTTTCCATCCTCCACCAGAAATTTTGATCCATAAGACCTGGCAAAGGAGAGTGGAGATTGACGTCGAAAGTGTGTGAAACTATTGTAAAAGTACTTATATTGATATAGTCACCGATATTCATCAGAAGCGACACTCCTATCTTCCGAAAGCACATTCTTCGGATGAAGCAGCGCTACACAGTCTTAGCTTAAGACATTCGCCCAGTACCGCAGATTAGACATTATATGGATGTTACAGGCAATCATTATTACTACTACTATTGCTACAGGACTGAACTGGTCATTAATTGTGGATAACTATGTTCAAGTGTTTTGCAGACTAGTAGGCTATCCTGTGGTTGTCAATGTAAATTTTGCACCATCAACACTTCAATATCTTTTGCCATGTTCAACACACAGCGATACGGAGACACAACGGCAGTGCATTCCAAATATAAACATAAAAAAAAATTTGCATCACCTCGGTTCCCAGAGTTCAGGGACCTGCACAAAACAGTGGAATAGAGATCAACATAAACATCATTTCCGCCCTTTTTATTGCTCATGAAAACTACACATTGAATGTTGTACCACCATACAGATGAGACCTTGAGAGGTGGTGGTCCAGACTGCTGTACGCACCGGTACCTCCAATACCTAGTAGCACGTCCTCTTGCTGTCATGCATGCCTTTATTCATCGTGGCATTATTTTATTTATTTATTTATTGCCAAATTATAGACCTGTTACCTGATGTTTAAAACAGGTCGTACATCTTACAATTTTCGTTTTTCATCTTTTTACAGTTTTCTCTCCTTTTGTTTTATCTACAAAATTTACAAAGAATGATTCAAAATAAAATTAATTTGAGGTTGAAATATAAATAAAATTTTGTTGTTTTTAAGAAGAATATAAAAAGAAGATAGGATAGATGAGAGATTTGTTAGTACCATCACCGAGTGTGACTGACGGTGAATACCTCGGAATGGTTTCATCGAGCCGTTGACCGCCAGTCACACACACACACACACACACACACACACACAAATGGTTATTAGTAGAGAAATGTTTCTTATCCTATTTGTTACTAATCCTATGTATTAACTACATTAGGTGTTGGTGTTTTCTTGGCTAGATTGCCAGCAATTTGCTTATTTACTGTCACATCTCAGCTTCCTCCTGTTCCTCTTCATTGTCACTATTTTCGCTGTCACTGTGGGTGTCGCTGTCCATTCTCTGGAGATTTCTGTTACGCTGCACATAGGCATGTCTGTGACGTCGTGTCCGCATATACTCTTCATGTGTTGTTTTTGAAATACTGTTTGTCAGTGCGTTTAATTGTGCCCATTGTTCGTGGCATACTATCCACAAGTTCATCAAAGCACTATTGGTCCAGATTGTCCCAGTCCTCAACGGCGATTCGGCGTAGATCCCTCAGAGTGGTTGCCGGGTCATGTCGTTCATAAACACCATTTTCAATCTATCCTAGGCATGTTCGATTGGGTTAATCTCTTGAGAACATTCTGGCCGCTCTAGTTCAGCTATGTAGCTATCCTGAAGGAAGTCATTCACAAGATGTCCACGATGGGGGCGCAAAATGTCGTCCGTGAAGACGAATGCCTCGTCAATATGCTGCCAATATGCTTGCACTGTAGGTCGGAGGATGGCATTCACGTGTCGTACAGCCTTTACGGCGCCTTCCATGAGCACCAGCGTCGTACGTCGCCCTACATAATGCCACCCTAAGATAGCAGGGAACCTTCCCCTTGCTGAACTCGCTGTACAATTTGTTTAAGGCGTTCAGCTTGACCGGGTTGCCTCCAAACAAGTCTCCGACTATTGTCTGGTTGAAGGCATATGCGACACTCATCGGTGAAGAGAACATGATGCCAATCCTGAGGGGTCCATTCGGTCTGTTGTTGGATCAATCTGCACCGCGCTGCATGGTGTCGTGGTTGCAAAAATGGGCCTCGCCATGGACGTCTGGGGTGAAGCAGCGCATCATGGAGTCTATTTCTCATGCTTTAGTCATAAGACGAAGTACTGTGGCTTCACGAAAAGCATTATTCAACATGGTGGTGTTGCTGTCAGGGTTCCTCCGAGCCATAATCCTTAGGTAGCGCTCATCCACGGCAGCAGTAGTCCTTGGGCGACCTGAGCGAGGCATGTCATCGACGGTTCCTGTCTCTCTGTATCTCCTTCAGTCCGAAAATCATCGCTTTGGTTCACTCCGAGAGGCCTGCACATTTGCCTTGTTGAGAGCTCTTCCTGGCACAAAGTAACAATGTGGACGCGATCGAACCGCGGTATTGACCGTCTAGGCATAGTTGAACTACAGACAACACGAGCCGTGTTCCTCTTTCCTGATGGAATGACAGGAACTGATAGGCTGTCGGACCCCTTCCGGCTAATAGGCGCTGCTCATGCATGGTTGTGTACATCTTTGGTGGGTCTAGTGACATCTCTGAACAGTCAAAGGGACTGTGTCTGTGATACAATATCCACAGTCGACGTCTATCTTCAGGACCTCTGGGAACTGGGGTGATGCAAAACTTTTTTTGATGTGTCGACCTTGGAGTAATGGCAGTCGCCTTCAGAGCAAGGCCCACTAAACCTCAGTCCTACTGCACATGCATTCGCTACATATACTGCTTAGAACATAACTGTGTGTCATTTTCGTTTAGACGGAATAGGGAACTGACTATTCTCGTTACCGTCACAGTGTCAGAATGCAGTCTTCCTAGCATGCTTTCAGTGTAGGAAAATGGTGGAAAGAAGGTAACACCAGAAAATAATTAATGTTGAGTAATCAAATTTTGGAAATAGATTTTTAAGTGACTAACATTGGAAGGTCACTGCTTAATGTAAACACGAGATAGGCCATTGCAAATGTGAAACGCCGATAAATCAGTAATCGCTGTACCCGCCGGAATGGAGAATACAAGCATACCAACGGTCTTGTATTGTTTTGCACAGGTTCCGGATGTAAATTTGTGGGATGGAGTTTCATTCTTGTTGCACTTGATCGGTCAGTACAAGAGTAGATATTGTTGTTTGTTGATAACACTGGAGTTGTCGTCCAATGAGATCCCACACATGCTCAACTGGAGATAGACCTGGTGATCTAGCAGGCCAAGGAAACATGTCGACACTCTGTAGAGCATGTTGGGTTACAACAGTGACATGTACGCGGGCGTTAGCCTGTTGGAAGACAACCCCTGGAATGCTGCTCATTAATGGCAGCACTACACATCTGATCACCAGATCGACGTGCAGATTTGCAGCCAGTGTGCTTGGGATGATCACGAGAGTACTCCTGCTGTCATACGAAGTCGCACCACAGACCATTAATCAAAGTGTAGGCCCAGTATTTCTAGCATGCAGACACATTGGTTGCAGGTCCTCAGTTGTGCTCCTTGTAACAAATACATGACCTTTACTGGCACTAGGCATAGCCACCTTTCCTAAGAGTACACAACAGACCTCCAACCAGCTCTCCAGCGGGCTTCCGTTGAAGCCACAAATGGCGGTGGTTTCGGATCAGTGGATTGTACGGTACAGGGCGTCTGGCTCGGAGCTGTCCTTGAAGTAACCAATTTGTAACAGTTTGCTGTGTCACTGTGGAGCCAACTACCGCTCAGATTGCTACGCCGGCCGGAGTGGCCGAGCGGTTAAAGGCGCTACAGTCTGGAACCACACGACCGCTACGGTCGCAGGTTCGAATCCTGCCTCGGGCATGGATGTGTGTGATGTCCTTAGGTTAGTTAGGTTTAAGTAGTTCTAAGTTCTAGGGGACTTATGACCACAGCAGTTGAGTCCCATAGTGCTCAGAGCCATTTGAATTTTCAGATTGCTACTGCAGATATAGTACAGTACGCCAGAGCCACAGGCCGAACGCGGTGGTCTTCCCTCTCGGTAGAGCCAGGTGGCTCTCTGGAGCCTAGTCTTCTTGCGATCATACATTTTCCTGACCATTGCTGCCCGCAGTAATGTACAGTGGCTAAATTCCTGCCAAGTGTTTCTGCAATATCGCAGAAGAAACATCCAGCTTGTAATAGCCCTATAACTCACCCTTGTTAAAACCGAATGATATGTTGAGAATGGCAAGTTTCTTGCCTCAATGGCATTCTTGACTAACGTCAACTCACCAAGTTCACGACCGTTACAACGTGTGTTAAAAGAAAACTTGATTTGCATGCTTATAGTGATGCTACTCTTATAAGACTGAAGCGAAACCTGACTAGACATCATCTTTCTGATATAGGCACACGCCTATCAAGTTTCGAGTATTTCTCGCAATCCTTCTTGGCGTTATTGTTTTTTGTTTTCCGTGAACGGCGATCTCCGCGTGGGGCAGTAATTCCCTGGCTCGACTGCTGCTAGCCCTCGACCAACGGTGTGGGGTGACACAATGCATTAGTGTTTGTAAAATGATTCTTTCGTATACAGTTCATTAAAAAGATGACGATCATTCCACTTGGGACCTGTGGAAGGTACATTAGCTTATTTGTTTCATTTGTAAATATTTGTCACGTTTTACTGTTTTTCTGACATGTTCTAGATCCTGGAGGACCGCCTCACTAGGGATCAATTGGAATGAAGTAAATCTAATCTAATATAAACAGAAAATGGCATGAAGTTCACTAATTGCAATCCAATGGCACGTGCAGATCTGAAAGGGTTACGATGTGCTTGGTGACAATAAGGCCATCTTCTCTTAGTGTGGTTAGATGTGCTCGAATGGAACCTGGACGATAAAGTATGACTGACTTCAAGCTCCCGGCCATTAAACATTGGGCCACTGTCAGATCTGAATGCTATCAAACATGGATATAGCATTACGCGTCTAATCGACGAAATGGCGACTTTATAATTGCGTGATGTCGACATCTCCGAAAGGACAGACACCACGCATTCATACACTCCTGGAAATTGAAATAAGAACACCGTGAATTCATTGTCCCAGGAAGGGGAAACTTTATTGACACATTCCTGGGGTCAGATACATCACATGATCACACTGACAGAACCACAGGCACATAGACACAGGCAACAGAGCATGCACAATGTCGGCACTAGTACAGTTGATATCCACCTTTCGCAGCAATGCAGGCTGCTATTCTCCCATGGAGACGATCGTAGAGATGCTGGATGTAGTCCTGTGGAACGGCTTGCCATGCCATTTCCACCTGGCGCCTCAGTTGGACCAGCGTTCGTGCTGGACGTGCAGACCGCGTGAGACGACGCTTCATCCAGTCCCAAACATGCTCAATGGGGGACAGATCCGGAGATCTTGCTGGCCAGGGTAGTTGACTTACACCTTCTAGAGCACGTTGGGTGGCACGGGATACATGCGGACGTGCATTGTCCTGTTGGAACAGCAAGTTCCCTTGCCGGTCTAGGAATGGTAGAACGATGGGTTCGATGACGGTTTGGATGTACCGTGCACTATTCAGTGTCCCCTCGACGATCACCAATGGTGTACGGCCAGTGTAGGAGATCGCTCCCCACACCATGATGCCGGGTGTTGGCCCTGTGTGCCTCGGTCGTATGCAGTCCTGATTGTGGCGCTCACCTGCACGGCGCCAAACACGCATACGACCATCATTGGCACCAAGGCAGAAGCGACTCTCATCGCTGAAGACGACACGTCTCCATTCGTCCCTCCACTCACGCCTGTCGCGACACCACTGGAGGCGGGCTGCACGATGTTGGGGCGTGAGCGGAAGACGGCCTAACGGTGTGCGGGACCGTAGCCCAGCTTCATGGAGACGGTTGCGAATGGTCCTCGCCGATACCCCAGGAGCAAGAGTGTCCCTAATTTGCTGGGAAGTGGCGGTGCGGTCCCCTACGGCACTGCGTAGGATCCTACGGTCTTGGCGTGCATCCGTGCGTCGCTGCGGTCCGGTCCCAGGTCGACGGGCACGTGCACCTTCCGCCGACCACTGGCGTCAACATCGATGTACTGTGGAGACCTCACGCCCCACGTGTTGAGCAATTCGGCGGTACGTCCACCCGGCCTCCCGCATGCCCACTATACGCCCTCACTCAAAGTCCGTGAACTGCACATACGGTTCACGTCCACGCTGTCGCGGCATGCTACCAGTGTTAAAGACTGCGATGGAGCTCCGTATGCCACGGCTAACTGGCTGACACTGACGGCGGCGGTGCACAAATGCTGCGCAGCTAGCGCCATTCGACGGCCAACGCCGCGGTTCCTGGTGTGTCCGCTCTGCCGTGCGTGTGATCATTGCTTGTACAGCCCTCTCGCAGTGTCCGGAGCAAGTATGGTGGGTCGGACACACCGGTGTCAATGTGTTCTTTCTTCCATTTCCAGGAGTGTATAACTGATTCGCCTAGATGGACGATGGACCCAGCTTCTTCAGTGCAGATGCACAAATACGCCCTATCTCCTACTTGAATCTCAGAGTAGAGAGCATGGAGGAAATGGGCAGAGATTGCGGATAGATGGCGCTCGGTGGGAAGGTGGGTCGACCGTGAGGCGTACAAAGACAGTCCGCGCAGTTACGGTAACGCTGTATTTCGGATGGCACACTGGTTGACGCATATGCCTAGTAAGATCCAGTGATCGAATTCGTCCAGTATACATTTTCACTCATCGCGGCTGATTTCGAGTAATGTACCGGTCAGTAAGCCCTTCCCTTTCCTTTGTGCCTCCATCCACCTTAAATTACGCTAATGGGGACTCGATATGAGGCCCCTTTTACGCGCTGGCATGCCATGGGATTATTACGATGTCTCACACGAGTATGCGGTATCTCAGCGCCTCAAAGTAATCATTCAACATATGACGCTGTTCACACCCGTTATCGACCCCACCGGGCCTGGCAATGGCACGAATAAAGTAATACACTTTGATGGCTGTTCTACGTATCACTCATTTACGTACCAAACGATGGTGTGTGTGCGTTGCAATGTTCATTTACATCCGACCAAGCTTTGTTGGTGCGTCACTTTTTTCATGAGTTAGTGTAGTTCCGGTTACATCAGACACCTGTTTTTCTTATGATATAAGTATTTAAAGTAGAATCCAGGAAGAACGACAGCCTCCACTACTTGTAGCAGTACTTTGAGAAAGCTAAAACACGCTTCCATACTGTTTACAGTCTACCGTCATTCCAATTGGATATACAATTTAGATACCATATTGGAGACATTTCAAGAGCATAAAAGCCCCATAATATGGAAAGTTACTTCTTTGACGTGCAATCATTTAATCTGTTATGTATTCGCTAATCACTGCCAGACATTGGCAAATTTAGCAGCGATCAACTACTCTGCCATTCTGGCAACGATAAAATGTTCAAATTGGTTCTAATGGCTCTGAACATTATGGGACTTAACATCTGAGGTTATCAGTTCCCTATAACTTACAACTACTTAAACCTAACTAACCTAAGGACATCACACACATCCATGCCCGAGGCAGGATTCGAACCTGCGACCGTAGCGGCCGCGCGGTTCCAAACTAAAGCGCCTAGAACCGCTCGGCCACACTCGCCGGCGATAAAATGTTGTGCGGTCAATGAATAACCGACCAGCATCTTACTCTAGCTCGTTTCGTTCTCTCATACTTGTTATTCACGAATTCCTTTTTACTCAGTTATCTGAGGAATTTCTGGCACATTTGCAGTGTAATCATATTTGAAGCAACATTTGCGACACTTTCAGTGTTTCTGCTCTTGTTCAACCGGTGTGCTTTGGTTGTATATACCTTTTAAGTCCATAATATATCTTTGTGGATTCGGGGCATGCTCCTTCGGGATGTTAGATTCACTACTGTATAACATTGAGGAAAGTTTGATTTCTTTGTGTGTTGTACGTCTCAGTTGCATGAATATGCAATTTACCGCTGCAGTGGTTATCTGTTTTGGGATGACTTGCTTATTCTCAAACCACAGCCCTATAATTACGAAGTACATGTTGTTCAGAAAATATTTCTATATAGTATGCGCGTCTAGATTACGAGTGCTTATATGATTACAGACATACCTAGTTATTAATCATAACTAGTTACACAACATGGTGCGAAAAGACAACAAAGTCCATCATCTAAGAAAATCAAACCACGAGCATTATAATATTTAGTGGTCAACAGGACACCTTGGTAGCCATCACCTGTTAGTTTGGTATTGTGCTGCTGCTGTCACTGTTATTTACTGACAACATATTTATGCCACAGGATGTATCAGTTACACCTTACAAGCAATCTTAACAAAATTTATGAAAAATAATGTCGCATCTGAATGAAACATAGAAAGGCAGTAGATGTTGGCTATTGCACCCTACCATACACAATCCTGTAGTCTCATTACAAGGTATAGTAGTATCGATCCATCCCTTCAAATAATAATAAAACACCAAAATCTGTTACATTCCATATAGGAAGTCAATGGTAAAAATCAGTTCTGCTTTATGTTATTTACATACTGTCTGAAGAAACAAAATAAAATATGGTGAAAGACATAAAAACTTGCATAATTTTTATTTGCATTATTTATCTAACCTTTCGCAACAAACCTCCAGTTATTCAAGGAATAAATAATACACAGCTCCACCATAACCACCATCGAACACAATTATTATCCACAGTGCGAAGACTGTATTCAAAACCATAGCATTATTTGTACATCTGTCTTATGTGTCTGAAAATGTAGGTAAAATTATTAGATAAAATAAACATTAATAAAATATTTTACGGGGCTTATATTACAAAAGAATATATTACAAGTGACGTGTGCAATCAAGAGACATGCAGGTTAAACAGTAATTCACATTGGTGCTAACGTAGAAAATGAGTATGCATGTGCTCAACTTGCTCATTCTAATAATATAGTAACATTTGCCATTCGTTTTAAAATGGCATAAACATAGCTACCATTAACACATAGAGCACAGCACATTTTATGGCCAATGCATACAATATCATGTAATGTCTGGAGTATGGAATCAAACCCCTTAGCGCTTAGCAAATCACGCGTTAGAATTCTATTACTAAAGACAACAAAAGGCTCATATTGCTTTCAAAAATATGGATGTACTACAGAAAATATTGTGCAAGAAATTATGCCAACAAATATCATGACATGTTATGTCTTCTTAAATTTCAGTACAGAAGTAAAGTTACTTTATGGCAATTTCTACAAATAACACTAGTGATATAAAGTCACAAATAAGTTACCTTCTCATTCGTAGGACAATACTACCTACAGTTCCAATCTTTGGTTATGGACTCAAACCCCTAACTCCACTGTACATGGAATATTACAGATCACCTGTTGCTTACAAGCCACCATGGATGAATTTTCTGTTGTACATGGCTCATGTGTGGTGATATTACTTGCCATAATCGAACATCAAACCTACATGAAGTTATTTCATATGTAATCCAGATACAAAAAACATACACATAATACAAATTGTGGCACACATATTTAAGGTCATGCTGACAGATAAAAATTGTAATCATGTGCCAGGGGACAAATTGCACATTCAGGCTGGTCATGGCCATGGACTCCATACCACATGACTATGGTACCTATACAAAACATCCTATTTATCTTTTCCGTACAAGTGGAATGTACACACATTATTGTACTGACTACCTCACAGTTGACTATGTGTATAATCATTTCTGCACTATATTGCACTGGCAGCAGAGTTTCGCACATGACAACTAAATATTTAAAGTAATCTTATATATATATATATATATATATATATATATATATATATATATATATATATATATATATATAAAATACACAGCATTGCTAAAGTATCTGAACCATATGTTTCATGAATTATAATTAAATTAAAAAAGAAGCTAATTAAGTACTAAATGAGTAGACGAAATTTAAGTATAGCAATTACTATAAAATTTTTCAAATATGTAGTATTATTAATGAAGCATGCGGTTCAGATACCATAATAAGATGCGATGGTTACTGCTCACCAATATGTTGTGATCCTGACATTGTAAAATATAAGTACTGTCTGAGGTGGCACAGGGTTTGCACCTATAGCATGTATGCTACTGTTGATATAGAATACATCAGATTTGTGTAGTGTATAAACAAGAGTTTGTAGGCATTATACATAACAACATTATTTTAAATGCTTGGAACTTGATATCTGAAACTCTGTTGGCAATGACATACCATGCGTAAATCGGAATGGCCACAGTAATCTCGAAAGTAGTCATTACAATAGTGTAAGCACACTGCACTTGTTTCTGAAAGATAAATGTGATTTTATTGCATAAGTACCACACACATGTCATCTGGGGTTCAGGGTCATAATTAGCCTGAATATAGAATTCATAACTTGGCACCTTACTAAAACTGTTTGCTGTAAACATAACATATGTGTTTCAAAATTTCGTTTATATTAATATTTTCTGTTTCTGAATTAGATGTGACAAATTTATGTAGTTTTTGATTTTTGCTTATGGAAGTAATACCACACTGCAGTAGCCATTACCAGAATAAAATGCATCCATGATGGTTTGCTAGCCACAGAATATGTGTAATGTTCCTTATATATAATAGCTACCACCAGATATTCAGTGTAGTTAGGGGTATGAGCCCACAACAAGAGATGGGTGTGTAATGATCGAGCTTCGCTATATGGTGAATAGTATTATGAGTGACAAGGCTAGTGGATTTCAAGGTAATATAAATTAATGACGTCACTAGTATTATCCATAGAAACTGGCGTACAATAACTCTGTTTATCTCTTGAAATTTAAGATGGTGTCACATATAGTGAAATTTTTTGGCATAATTGCATGCACCACATCTTACATAAAAAATTCGTATTATTTTAATTAAAATGAGATTCTTGTTGCTTTTAGTAAACAGCATTTAGCAGATGATATGTAGTGTGATAAGGGGCTCGATTCCACAAGTTAGGAATTGAATGATATCCTGCATGTATCACTGGTAGTCACAGTTACTCTCCTTCAAAATGAAAGAAAAACTTTGGTACGTTACTAGTGCCAGTATCTTGAGTGCATACATACCCATCTCCAACATTGATTCAGATTTGTATGACCATTTAATCTGCATGTGTCATGATGATACATATTATTTTTAACAGTTTTTTGTAATATAAGTCCTGTGAAATGATTTATTAGTGTCAACTTTATGTAATACTTCTACCTATGACTTTTCACATATAAGATCAATCTAGAAATAAGGTTTTACTTTTGACTGTGGCCTAAACACCATGGATAATCATGTTAACAGAATTTCCCGTCAGTTCTTGGTAGAACAACATTATAACAAATGAAAAGCACTAGATTGCTTTTGTTCTACAATATTACTTATATTGTGTTAACAGATATCAAGTGTCTGAAGATGGCCTTGTAAGCCAAAAACTGGTTAACACAACAAAAGTAATATTGTTGAACAAAAACAAACTGGTGCTTTTCATTTATTACCATGGTAAACGATTGTGTTTCCACCCCATTTTATTGTATTTCTTTGGACAGTATATGGATAATGTATACTAAAAGAAAAGAAAATTTAAATATTAGTGTTGACTTCATGTATGGAATTTAACAGTTTTTGGTGCTGTGTTATTATTTAGAGAGATAGGTCGACACTGTTTTATCTTGTAATGAGAATACAGGGTTGTATATGGTAGGGAGCACTAGTCATCATCTCCTGGTTTTGTGTTTAACTTAGATGCTAGGTTATTTTTATAAAAAATGTTGTTAACATTTCTTGTACTGTATAACTGCTACTTCCTATGTTATAAAAGGATTGTCAATAAGTGACAGTGATTACAGCAGCCCCATAGCAAACTAATGGGTAGCCATATGCATATCTATGAGGGCAACACCTACCAAGGTGTACTGTTGACTATTAAATATTATGTCAGTTTCACTGTGTCATTCAGGTGAAACAGTGGACATATGTGCTGGCATATTAAGGAGTATAATTGTTGCTCATGGTTTGACTTTCCTGAATGAAGCAGTTTGTGTCATTTGACACTCTGTTTCGTAACTATTTACGGTCCATAGCAAGGTATATCTATAATCATACCAGCTCTTGTAATTAGGACATGCATACTGTATGGAAATATTTTCTTTGTGACTTGACTTTGTAATCTTAGGTGTGTGTTTCGAGAATGGATGAGTCTGCCCAAACCCAGTAGCCACTGCAACAATAAATTGTATAATCATGTAACTTAGCTGGAAGAAATAAAAACTTTATCAAATTTTCATCATAATATGCATGGTTTACTCCAGTTTAAACATGAATCGCTTCTAACTAGAGCTTTTCAGGCTTCCATCCACTTCTGTAATTTTGTGTGTACTTCTAATGGCGCCAGATATGATTTAGCAGAATTGTGTATAACCTCAACCCATCAGCAAGAAAAGTATTATCAAGCTCCTGAAAGTTATTATACGCAGGTTTTAGACACTGTCGCAGTTGAAAAGAGAAAGAAATTTTACGTTAGGTGATGCATGGGACTTAAGTACAGTATTGTTATGGATCCACTACATAGACGCAGAGACGAGCGATCGCGAAACCTAATGCCTGTATGTAACTTACTCTTTAAGATATGGCACAAGCAGTTTATCAGAGCTTAACGACTTAACAGAGAAATTTGTGATTTAATTCATAACGTAAGTGTAAGGATATATGATCACGAAACGCATGCTACGATCTCTTTTTTGCGCACAAACACCGATGCTGAAAATTCCTCCCACCTCCAGTGAATTCAACCAGCTACATCAGAGGCGGGCACAAACACGTCGCCGGACTTGGGTATTTACCACAAGTGATGTACAATGGATGAGTACTTACTTGCTGATCGATAGTCGAACTCTTATATCCACTGAGATACTAAGTTACTACTTTTTATTCAGTGGAGCAACGTATTTTCCAAACAAATTTCTAAAATATGTGAAAAAATGATTGTTGTGATACAAGACATCTTAAATTTTGTGGGATGTTGTTATACGAAGAAAAGAATGTTCTCGATGTGGCAATAAGGAGCACAATCAGCTTAGTTACGTTTTCAACATTATATAAAAGCGTTAGATGCCGCTGGAACGCCAGAATTGGCATCTGTTTTTGGCACGTTTCCATTCTCAGTTTGCGAGAAGCTTATCTGTATTCATTAGCGAGTGCTGCATCACTGCACGTATATTTTATAGATATCTCTAAAACGCTTGTTAATGATTCACCTTTCACCTAAGATATTATAGCTTTAGTGTTTTCGTAGCGTATGAGGGAAAAGAGTAATAATACAGGAGATTCTCGTGCTTTGCGTATTGTCACTTGGTAAAAACTTTTATTCAGTTATGAGATTAATACAAAATTTGTGACAGGACATTGTACTCTGAGTGTCACAATCATAATCTTTCCATGTCGTACAAAAAACAGAAAACGTTTTTCCCTCCCAACCTGAAAAAGCAACTTGAAGAAACGTTTGTACTTCCACTGTTGAATTCAGCGATGTTACCCTGCAAAGTCTTCCTAAGGCAAGCTTACGGCACCTGAGAGTATAGAAGGGTCGGCATAAGTTGATCCCTAACAGTTGGCAACGCTGTTGCCAGCTTTCAACTTCGAAGTGCGAATGGCTGCAGTCGAAAGCAATAGCAGTCTATAGCGCTCCTGCTACACTGTGACGCTCCTATAGCGACGTTTGCAAATGACTGGTTGCAGCAGGCGCGGGAAACTGCTGTCGCCAGCTAACTGAAACTGTGAGGGATCAACTTACAGCGACTGGACTTTAGTGATGATCGCTTGAATTCTATATATCTGTGGCATTTGTTTCTTTGATCGTATTTTACCATTTTATTCAGATATGTGCAGATAAGAGCAGAGACTTCCATTCAACCTGTCTCATCTGCTGTCTTATCATCGTGCACAGCCTATCATGTCTCTCCTCGAACTTAACGCTCTTGTATGAACAACACAGAGAACGTAGACGTTTCCATCAGAGCAAAATCCTTTCTGTCACACTCCACAGTCAGCCGCCTTCTCGAAGTCCGGCTCGGTATATGAGCCAGGCTCTGCAATGATCTCCTTCATTATAATACGGAACTGAATAATATCACCAGCTCCAAAAACAGTTAATGACATTTACCTCTGCCACCGTATACAATCGTTATCCCATTATTCCTTCTTTCCACTCATCTCTTCCTCATTTCCCAACATCTTTGGCTGTTACAGTTTACCTAAATTAATCTTCCTCTGAACTCGCCAGGTCACAAAATAACTTTTATACACATTTTGTATCCCTCAGTGTCGCTATTATTATTATTATCATTATTATAGCAGCAGCAGCAATACTAGTACTGCTAACATTTACATCAGTATATTTGAAGCACTAGCGGAGAGTGTCTAACTGAGGATAACGAACCCAGGACCACATGACACTTCCTTGTCAGTGTTTCAACCTAGTGTTCAACCTAGTGACTGTGTTCAGAAACACATGAAGGAATGCGCACTAGGAATTGTCACAAGCAGTTTCCACAACTTTGTAATGTTTCTGTTGTTTGAGGTCTTTTTCCTTCCTTCCTTTTTCTTCTTTTTTTTTTTTTTTTTTTTTTTTTGTTTTTTTTTTTTTTTGCCCAGCGTTAGTAAATATTGCGAGCACTTTTTCTAACTCAGAAAGTAGTTTTTGAAATTTTATAAGCTAATTTACAGAACTTATGTGATAGATTGTGTGTCTAATAACGTCAAAACACAAAACATTAAAGCTGAATTATTGGTTTATAGTATAAAAATGAAAACTGACAATTTTTATCGAAATTACTTTGTCGATTACTTAAAACCATAGGATCGTATCTGATATAGTGTAACGTTCAATGGCTGGCAAATTGCCCTGTTAATTTTGGCACTGTGATGTGTAAGTCAGTTTTCCAGTGAAAAATCTGTTATACACGAGGGTCACTCCAAAAGAAATTCACACTCTTTTTGTAAAAATACGGTTTTCATTCTGCATCTGTGAAAGTTTTACAGTGTGTGGATACATCCTTCCCGCTTGTTTTCAAACTTAGTTCAACCAGTTACCGTGTGTGCCGCCGTCACAGCATGTCTTCAAGATGGCTGCTACACTTGACGTTCGTCAGAAGCAACATGCTGTCATAGAATTCCTGTGCTGTGAAAACGAGACAGTGGGAAACATCCACAAGAGGTTGAAAAAAGTGTATGGAGATGCTGCTGTCGATCGCAGTACAGTTAGTTGGTGGGCATGCAGGTTACGTGATGAAAGCGGGCACGGCAATATTGAGGATTGTCCTCACAGCGGCAGGCCTCGTACTGCACACACTCCAGACAATGTGCAGAGAGTTAACGAATTGGTGACTGCTGACAGACGCATCACAGTGGACAAATTGTCACGCTACGTTGGGATAGGGGAGGGAAGTGTTTGCAGAATACTAAAAGTGTTGGCATTAAAAAAGATTTGTGCCAGGTGGGTTTGCAGGATGTTGACAGTGGCTCACAAACAAACAAGATAAACGGTATGCAGCGAACTTTTGGAACAGTACGAGAATGGTAGAGATGAATTTCTAGGAAGAATTGTGACATGTGATGAAACATGCCTCCTTCATTTTTGACCAGTGACGAAGAGGCAATCAATGGAGTTGCATCATGCAAATTCACCCAAGAAAAAAATAATTCAAAACCACACCTTGTGCTGGAAAAGTTACGGATACGGTGTTTTTCGATTCCGAAGGACTCTTGCTTGTGGACATCATGCCAAGTGGAACCACCATAAATTCTGATGCATATGTGACGACATTGCAGGAACTTCGAGATCGACTGAGTCGTGTTCGACCACATCAGCAAAAGCAGGATGTTTTGCTGTTGCTCGACAATGCACGGCCTCATGTCAATCAAAATACCATGGAAGCGATCACAAAACTCTGATAGACAACACTGAAACACCCGCCTTACAGTCATGACCTGGCTCCATGTGGCTATCATGTCTTTGGGAAACTGAAAGACTGTCTTCGTGGAACAAGGTTTGAAGATGATGACTCCCTTGTGCACGCTGCGAAACTGTGCCTCCAACAGGTTGATCCAGAATTTTACCGTGCGGGTATACAGGCGCTAGTTCCAAGATGGCGTAAGGCAGTTGAGAGGGATGGAAATGATGTGGAGATATGAAAATATTGTTCCTAAAGGATGTATCTACACACTGCAAAAGTTTCAAACATAAAGAACAAAAGACGGATTTAAAAAAATAGTGTGCATTTCTTTTGGAGTGACCCTCGTAGGTCAGATCACTTCAGAGAATTAACATTCCATTAACGTCTAGAAAGTGTAGCTGGAAGGCTAGTCAACTTTAGAAGATCTCCTTTCCGCCATTCTCAAGTATTTCAGAGATTGTGGAATATGATTATTAAATTGTTTTTATGTGCAATGGGCATAAATCTACCATATTCTGTATACGTTTCTTTTGGAGTGACCCTCGTAGGTCAGATCACTTCAGAGAATTAACATTCCACTAACGTCTAGAAAGTGTAGCTGGAAGGCTAGTCAACTTTAGAAGATCTCCTTTCCGCCATTCTCAAGTATTTCAGAGGTTGTGGAATATGATTATTAAATTGTTTTTATGTGCAATGGGCATAAATCTACCATATTCTGTATACGTTTTCGGTGACTTCCATATAATTGGGTGAAATGCTCATAGGTAGTCTGACTGAGCTGGTTCGCAAGAGAGCTTCTGTGAAGTTTGGAACGTAGGAAATGAGGTACTGGCGGAAGTAAAGCTGCGAGGACGAGGCGTGAGTCGTGCTTGGGTTGCTCGATTGGTAGGACACCTGCCCGCGAAAGGGAAAGGTTCCGAGTTCGAGTCTCGGTCCGGCACACAGTTTTAATCAGCCAGGAAGTTTCATATCAGCGCACACTCCACTGCAGAGTGAAAATCTCATTCTAGTTCACTCCTTCTTGGTGCCCCACCGTTGTGCGGGCTGGAATAGCACAGACAGGAGTAGAATTGTCTTCAGTGATGAGTCCTGCTTCGAAATAAGCCCCGGTGACTAGCGAAGACGTGTCTGGAGGCGCTCCAGACCTCAGTGAGATGCTAGCCTGATTGTCGCCCGCCACACAGCGCGTTAATGTAGCGCCAAGTCATATGCTCCTTGTGGACTGTCATTGATTGCAGTAAATTTCCAGTCCTTCACGCGGGTTATTATCCTCATTTTGTTGCTCAAAACACCCTTTACAATCCGTCGAAGTTTGCAGATACATTTCTGGGACACTATTTAGTCCTTCATTTGTAGAAGTTAGTCTTCATATGTAGTGACAAGGGAGCACCAGCACGGATTATCTCAAAGATAGTGACATGAAAGTTGGGAAACCATGCTAAAATAAGCAACAACACAGTCTTAATATTAAAACAGACACATACAATATACACTACTGGCCATTGAAATTGCTGCAGCAAGAAGAAATGCATATGATAAACGGGTATTCATTGGACAACTATATTATAATAGAACTGACATGTGATTACATGTTAACGCAATTTTGGGTGCATAGATCCTGAGAAATCAGTATCCAGAACAACCACCTCTCGCCGTAATAATGGCCTTGATACGCCTGGGCATTGAGTCAAACAGAGCTTGAATGGCGTGTACAGGTACAGCTACCCATGCAACTTCAACATGATACCACAGTTCATCAAGAGTAGTGACTGGCGTATTGTGACGAGCCAGTTTCTCGGCCACCATTGACCAGACGCTTTCAGTTGGTGAGAGATCTGGAGAATGTGCTGGCCAGGGCAGCAGTCGAACATTTTCTGTATCCAGAAAGGCCCGTGCAGAACCTGCAACACGAGGTCGTGCATTATCCTGCTGAAATGTAGGGTTTCGCAGGGATCGAATGAAGGGTAGAGCCACGGGTCGTAACACATCTGAAATGTAACGTCCACTGTTCAAAGTGCCGTCAGTGCGAACAAGAGGTAACCGAGACGTGTAACCAATGGAACCCCATACCATCACGCCGGGTGATATGCCAGTATGGTGATGACGAATACACGCTTCCAATGTGCGTTCACTGCGATGTCGCCAAACACGGATACGACCATCATTATGCTGTAAACAGAACCTGGATTCATCCAAGAAAATGACGTTTGGCCATTCGTGCACCAGGTTCGTCGGTGAGTACACCATCACAGGCGATCCTGTCTGTGATGTAGCGTCAAGGGTAACCGCAGCCATGGTCTCCTAGCTGATAGTGCATGCTGTTGCAAACGTCGTGGAACTGTTCGTGCAGATGTTGTCTTGCAAACGTCCCCTTCTGTTGACTCAGGGATCGAGATGTGGCTACTCGATCCGTTACAGCCATGAGGATAAGATGCCTGTCATCTCGACTGCTAGTGATGCGAGGCCGTTGGGATCCAGCACGGCGTTCCGTATTACCCTCCCGAACCCACCGATTCCATATTCTGCAAACAGTCATTGGATTTTGGCCAACGCGAGCAACAATGTCGCGATGCGATAAACCGCAATCGCGATAGGCTACAAACCACCTTTATCAAAGTCGCAAACATGATTGTTCGCATTTCTCCTCCTTCCACGAGGCATCACAACAACGTTTCCCCAGGCGACGCCGGTTAACTGCTGTTTGTGTATGAGAAATGGATTGGAAACTTTCCTCATGTCAGCACGTTGTAGGTGTCGCCACCGGCGCCAACCTTGTGTGTATGCTCTGAAAAGCTAATCATTTCCATATCACAGCATCTTCATCCTGTCGGTTAAATTTCGCGTCTGTAGCATATCATTTTCGTGGTGTAGCAATTTTAATGGCCAGTAGTGTAGTAATATAAATGAATAGAACTTTCTCCAGCACTGTTGAATAACACCGAAGTAAGAGGTCTTACTTCAGAGGTGCTTAAGTAGAAGCCAAGGCATTCCCACCAAATTTAATGAGTTACGCAATTTTCAGAGATTACTGAGGGTTATGCAGTGGATGAGACAAGAATCCTGATGACTACGCAAAATAAATACTATCGCACCCTGAATATTTTCTTCCCAATTGACTACAACACACAGAAAAACCGCGTCCCAGACGAATCCCTACTGAAAAAATTGCAGTGGGCTTAGACAGGCATCTTTTCTTAATGAATCCTTAACCCTAGAAACATGAATGCATTTTCCATAAGGTGCATTACTAAGGTTGGGGGGAGGGGGGGGGCGTACTTTATACCCATCCGAAAAACATTAAAAAACCAAAATTCGCTAGAAATATATTAACAATTTGCGCTTTAAAGGACTACTGGTGTGTAAACAGGACACAGAATCTGAAAATACATTTAGGCACACTCTCAGCAGTATCATCGCACTTTCAATAACGTGTGCTACAGACTTCATGACTACTACAAAAAGTTTAAAAATTGAAGTTAAGTTCACTGTTGCTGACTTTTGCTCTCAACATCATTTCCAAAGAGGTATTTATGTGTAATCCCTGACCTGGAAATAATGAATACGTCATTCACTGTGGAAAGCCACATGTGTTACAGGAATTTATATTTCTGGCTTAAGTTCAGATGAAAAATTTAAAACATAGGTTGAATTTGGTACAAGAATTCGTTATAAACCATAAATAATTTTTTAAATTCTTAAGACGTAAAGTGATTACAAAATTTCCGAAAGGTGGACACGAAGTGCCCTGCTCCTGCCCTTGGCATTCTGTAGGTTAATACAAAGAGTAGACAAGTAACTTGGCTCTGTGAAGATCAAATGTGGCATAGAGAATGCCCGTGATGTTTTCTAAAATTCAATAAATTTTTCAGTACACTGACGGAGGCCTAACCCTTAGAGTTCGAATTGTAAGATGCCACGTCTGGTCTGTACTTTTATACATTTCGGACGGATGTGCTATCAATATGCCAACACTAATTAAGATCGACGCCTTTGACCGTAGAATGCTTAAAAATAACGTGGATTGCAAGAATAATTTACGTCGAGATATTGAGTGGAATACACATACAGCCGGAAATGTTAACAGTGATTGAAATAACAAAGCTGCATACTTGTGTCATGCCTTACCTAACAACAGATATATTCTTCTGCAGTTGATAATAGAAAGGAATGCCGAAGATAAGAGAATAAAAGGGTGAAGAAGACTATCTTGATTAGATATCATAAAGGAGTGGACAGGATTACAAAGTGCAGATCAACAACTACGTATTGCGGTTCATAGAATAAATGTGCGCCGATTAATTGGGATTTTATGAATAGGCTGGAGAAGAATAAAAGGCAAATAAATACCCGGTGTAGAGCCAAACTCGAGACGATAGTGGCTACTCGATATGAGCCTGCACAAATGTGAAAGAAAACAGCCTTAAAACCTCTTTCAAGGCGTATCAGAACAAAGCTTATTGACACGGAGCGTCTATTTCCTCTCAGTTTGGTTATTCCCACTTCTCTCTCAAACCATCTCGTTGCAAGTGAAACT
This sequence comes from Schistocerca serialis cubense, assembly GCF_023864345.2. Classification (NCBI taxonomy): domain Eukaryota; kingdom Metazoa; phylum Arthropoda; class Insecta; order Orthoptera; family Acrididae; genus Schistocerca; species Schistocerca serialis. The sequence continues at coordinate 467,017,469 of NC_064644.1, read as the reverse complement.
AAAAGATTTCCGTGGCTGTAATAAATCTATTTCTTCCTCGAGGTTAAATTTTAGTGCTCTGTTTCCACGTCATTTGCTGTGATAAGATCTTAAGCTTCTCTAATTGTGGAACTAATATATTTCAGAGGCCAGAAACTACCTCACTTTGCACAAAAGCTGTAATACGCCGAGTTGCCGGATTTAGTGGGCTGATGTAAAGGGTGGAGACCTTATTCTGCATCTCCCAATTAATAAGACACATTCATTTGCCAACCGTGACGACCATATTTTTTCCATTGGCTGTTTGTCGTCCGACACCCCAGCGCCCAGCAGAAGCCGGAATTTCACTTCCCCTTTAATGCGCCACCGAAACCTCTGTCCTCTCCAGCCTCTTTTCAGCCACTCGATTCCCTTTCCGCTCCCTTACCACCCCCTAATTCTTCTAACGAAGTTAATTTGTTGCGCTACCTCTACTGATTGTTACCTTCATTAAAATATTTCGTGTTATTTACAGAACAGCCCTTCGGAGAACTGAGCAGCCGCAAAAATGCCATTTGTTATTTCGAAACTTAACAACTTCTGTAAGTCAGATTAACAAACTGGATGGCGTTTCAAGAAGCGCAGAAGCGATATCTTGGGTAAAGTAACTCATTAAGATTTGTAAAAGCAATGAACATTATCAGGTACTTTCTCTAAGCTTACTTAAATAATGGCTAAATGCGTTTTTACCTTTGTTCTGGAATACAGTACATCCGTTTTTCAGTTGTGCTGTTCTTGGACTGTCTACTAGATTAATGCGATGTAAAGCGAAATGTCGGAGCAAAGTATGCAGCCACCAGTGATGCCTGAATTTGTTATGGTAAGTTATGAAAAATACAGTAGCTGAGGGCTTGAAAGAAGAGTTCAGTGAATCTTAAATACGAGTACATCTTCTATCTGAACCTATCTAGGATGGATACACTCTTTGGTGCGGCACCATATGCTTACTGTGGTTGAACAGGTACCCCTGACGTGCAGTCTCTGTATATACGTGGAACGAGTCACAGTATCTCAATGATAACTGTTGATGTGTAGCATAATACGCCCTGTAGTAGGGCAACCGTCTGTATCATGATATATAAAATGTAAGAACGGTGGCGCCTCGCAAGTATACATTTCGGGTGTTCACAGATTTTTAGACTCAGGTTAACCAGAATGTGTGAAATATCATCTGCTGCATTACAGTTATGATTGTGAACAAATATACACACCTACAGACACTGTCAATAATAATAACAATAATGTCAGTAATAACAGAAACAATATTAATAATAACATGCATAACTTTTCTGACGAAAGAAAGACTCACTTTTGCGAAATTTTCTTCTTTTGCACATAATGAAGTAGAGTTTAGGACGAGGACGGAATAATGTAAAAACTTTCAAAATAATGGATAACCTTTCACTATCTCCGACTCGTCAGCCAAATATTAATATTACTGAAGTTTCGTCACTAACAATGTCTCAGTTTCTGAAGCAAGTAAACGGCGTAATCTCATCATACGAAATTTCCTATCCTTCCATATAGCGCATACAAAAATTAATGTTACAAACGTTACACTGCTCTGTAGGTACTCATTAAATAGAGAAAACTATACAGAATATGACTGACATTGCCTGCTTATAAAGAAAATCGATGCGTCTGTTTCTCAATCGCGGAAATGTCTCGATCACTGTATGACTGAAGTCTTTAGTATGATTAACAAACTTTTTCTCAATTGAAAGCTTTGACAATACTGTAAGCCTGTTCTTTGTCGCTGTGTGTCGAAGAAAGGTTTTATCCATTTCTTTGTTGAGAAACAGCATTCGGGTTCAACTGTTGTAAGAGGAGTCGTTATAGTTATTCTCATTACTTTACATGACTGCGGGAATGTGTCTAAATGCGAGTTGTTGTCTAGTAGAAGCTGCAGCATTTCAACAGCACCACCTGCACGTCGAAATTCTTTTCTGCTGTAGTGGGTGTATGTATGTATTAAACAGGGGACCGAGAAACGACAGAGAGACTTCGTTCCGCCGTAACCCTCAGTGATTCACAGCCCCACAACAGGCCACAGCAGTCCGCCCACCTCACCGCCATCCCACAGCGAACCGAGGGTTATTGTGCAGTTCGGCCCCCAGTGGACCCCACACCCTCACTCCCCGGGAACGTCTAACGTCTCATACCAGACGATTGTAACCCCAAATGTTTGCGTGATAGAACAATTATGGTGCACATGTATGTGGAAACAGTGTTTGTACAGCAATCGCTGACACAGTGTACCTGAGGCGGATTAAGGAGTTCCAGCCCGCATTCGCCGAGGCAGATGGAAAACCGCCTTAAAAATCATCCACTGGCTGGCCGGCATACCGGACCTCGACACAAGTCCGCCGGACGGATTCGTGCCGGCGACCGGCACGCCTTCCTGCCCGGGAAGGAGCGCGTTAGACCGAGCGACTAGCCGGGCGAGCGCTGTGGAGTACTTCCAGCTCTCTTCTCAGTTGCACCTTTGGCTACCAATCAACAATAATGTCAAATTCTCTCTCAGGAAAATTTGTCGAAAGCAGAGAAAATGAGGTCGCATCTAACAATCTTCATGCGACAAGATGAGTCGTGAATGTAAATCTTTCATTCATATAACTTATTAAGGCTTCACAAACCTCCTTCGTGCCTGATATTTTATTTATGATTTCCTTTTGCTCTGAATTTGTTCTTCACAAGATGAGGAAATTTATTCAAAATAAGAACTCAGGTTCTTTAAAGGAGAGGAGGACGTAACTTTCTCGTCTGGTTTTATCATCTGCACGATCAGAGAGGGTAATCTCCTCTAGACACTCCACCACGCTTTCCTTGTTGTCTTTAACAGTGTTGACTGTCAGAATGTTAAAACACCCATCTTGTAGCTGCTATCCGCTGTAGTCTAGTCTGCACAACTCTGTCTACCACATTTGCTCTGCGTGACGGCCGAAGAAAAAAAACGGGAAAGCCGGAAAGATTAGAAAAATAGTCTACCAGATTTGTTTATAGATGCAGCTTTTTGCAGGACAGATTAAACTAATGTGCATAGCATTGAACATAATAAGTCCTAGGGTATACCTGCTTAATCCTTGCCTGAACACCGTCAATGCCTGCGCTCAACAGTAGCACCATCACAGCATTGTGCGATCGCCTTTTCCTTCTTTCCGTCTGCATGCTTTTGCAATTCAGAACTTATCGCCTTAAATAACGTCTCAGTATCCCGTGCATGTGGGTTAATGAACCCACAAAATCTCTTCACAACAGAGCCATGAAGTTCGTATTTATACACAATCACCAACTGTTGCATGATAGAACATCTGCTGTTTTGCCCGCCATTATAGCCAAGTAACAGGCACTTAAAATTTCTTGCGTTATTATCTCCCTGCATTCACTTAGCACATAAACCAGAAGTTCATTTGTAACTGTTTTGGATGTACCTTTAAACACAGTAGCAGTTTCTAAGTGTTCCTTCAGTGAGCCGTCAATAGCACTTGCTACATTTAGAAGACCATCAAATACTCCTCGGTTTTCTGAATCTTCCGTTTCATTGTGACCACTGAGAGCTAGCTGAAACGCCACGTAAAATTTTATGCAGTGTATTAACCTGGAGAGGGTATTTCTATTCCTATCCACTTGCTCATTATGTTTCCTGACAGACTCTCTGTATGTGCTGTTAAGCTGAATACTAATGGTCACTTACCAAGCACTGAGAGTTAAATGTTTGTTTTCTTTGTAAGTGGAAGTTTTCGTGCTTATGTATTTGCGTGTCTTACGTTGGGCTCACACAACTCCTTATCCTTCTTGAACACTTGCTTGAAAAACGTTTGCTTGTAGTCATGCTTATTTGATTTTCTCTCATTCTCAATTAACAAATCTGGTACGTGGGGTCTAAGCTCCTTTGCGGCTACCTTGTTCTGGTAATTTAGTTTTCTGTTAGCTCTTAAAATCTATTCTACAGAGTTCATCTTGACACAGCACACGAAAGCTGGTTCACTGTTTCGTGTCCGTACTGTCCCCACACAGTACCCAACCAATTTCAATACAAACTGTCATTTATGGAAACGATTAAATTCAGATAGTAATGCCTTAATGTCCATCAGCACAGTCATCTGACTACAGATGAATGAAACCAGTTAAACTAGTGCACCCTCCTGTTAGGAATACAGAAGGATTGCTGTATGATAAAATCCTAAATATAGTATACTATAACTCATTCAGAAGCCCACAAAATAGGTTTTCCTGTCAGTACTACTTTGCAACAGACATCGGATTTAATGTTAGTATAAGAGGAGTGAATTGGCATATCCGACGAGTGTGCTACCACCTAATGGTACTTTCCCCAGTTGCCAAGTGAATGGAAATAAAGGTCTACCGTAGTGTGCTACCATCTAGTGGCACTGACAAGGACTTTTAATTGCGTGGTAAGAAGTATCTGTGCACGCCAAGACCCGTGCACATTCCTTATATGATATGCATGCATTTGACCCATAAGACAATTACATCATGCCAATCGCGCATGCACAGAAGCTCCTTAAAAACGTGCACAACTAAACCTTTGTTCATGACTCTGTTGCCAAGTTTCACACGGTCTAGAAAGGAGGCAATGTGACATAGCGCGGTAGATTTAAGAGCGGTATGTTTTAGATTACTGCATATATGTATCACGTTTAACAGCATCAAAAGAAATGTAACCAATAAATCCGCAATGTGGCCAAAGTTTGGGAGTTCACGTGCTGTTGTGTTCTTACTCAGCATCCACTACTGTGTAAGAGTCATATTGTTTCATGTTTTGTAAGTACTTCTTTTCCATTATGTTTACGTATGATTTTTAGTACTTAACGACTATGGGATGTGTATTTTTCGTCAGTAACATGTATTGTTCGTTTTTATTTATTTGGTATAGCCGCTGGATGAGGACGAAAATTGAAGCTACTCGTAATATATGTGTAAAGTTGAATACAGAAATTTTAATGTGTATTTTGGAAAATATAATGACGCTGTAGACTGCCACCTAAAAACAGTTTCTATGATTGGATGAGAATTTCCAAATATGGGAAGACTTACCAAAAAAAAGTTAGTTAAGTTATCCAAGGGGGCAACTACCTATGTTAAAGAGTGAACAAAGTTTTTATTAGATAGAACTGAATTTACATGCTAATCGTTGTCTCACAATAAAAGAAAAAAGGTACTTTTTCATGAACATTTTAGCCGGCCACTGTGGCCGAGCGATTCTAGGCGCTTCAGTCCGGAACCGCGCTGCTGCTGCGGTCGCAGGTATGAATGTATGTGATGTCCTTGGGTTAGTTAGGTTCAAGTAGTTCTATTTCTAGGGGACTGATGACTTCAGATGTTAAGTCCCATAGTGCTTAGAGCCATTTGAACCAGTCAGTAAGTTTAATACATGTGTGAAATAAATCTGTAATTCATCACGCAAACACAGCGAACTGTCATACCAGACAACTATCAAACATGGAAGCTCACTTTCAAAGTCTGAAAGCACCCAAATTCCTTAAAAATAGAAAATTAAAGTTGATTACACTATACAGGATTTCTCATCATAACACACCAAAAACAAATAGCTCAAAAATATGTGTACACCCACAATGTAGAAGTATGCGTTAAGAGGATAGCGCAGGTGGTCGCCGCGGCGTTGATGAGTGACTATCGCGGCATTCGCCTGAACTGACGGAGGAGAACTACGGGAAATCTAAATCAGAATGACTGGCCAGAGAAAACTTCATACTCTCCAATATAAGGTTATAAGGTCAGTTTCTTACTAATGGTTTTGCCTTATTCGGTTGGTTCACGCTGTGTAATGTTCTTTTCTAAGGACATAGTTTTACTCTTCATCAAAGCACACATTAAAGACCCTTGCTGATGACTCTAGAACCACGAACAAGCTGCTGTAACTCTTGCACTAACTCCTGTTCGTTCAGAAAACTAATTCCAGACCATTTCGATAAAATGACTATTAACGTACTCCCCACAATCAATCGGCAGTCCCCCATAATGAGTGAGGTGTTGAACTTAGAAGAATGCAAGACATGTCTGTTTAGATTCTCATTAGTGCTATTGATTTGTCAGAAAGTAATGTAAACTGGTATTAGTTCACCTCATCACATCATGACACGCTACAGAACGTAATGTACGAGGGCAGTTCAATAAGTAATGCAACACATTATTTTTTCTCGGCCAATTTTGGTTGAAAAAACCGGAAATTTCTTGTGGAATATTTTCAAACATTCCCGCTTCGTCTCGTATAGTTTCATTGACTTCCGGCAGGTGGCAGCGCTGTACGGAGCTGTTAAAATGGCGTCTGTAACGGATGTGCGTTGCAAACAACGGGCAGTGATCGAGTTTCTTTTGGCGGAAAACCAGGGCATCTCAGATATTCATAGGCGCTTGCAGAATGTCTACGGTGATCTGGCAGTGGACAAAAGCACGGTGAGTCGTTGGGCAAAGCGTGTGTCATCATCGCCGCAAGGTCAAGCAAGACTGATCTCCCGCGTGCGGGCCGGCCGTGCACAGCTGTGACTCCTTCAATGGCGGAGCGTGCGAACACACTCGTTCGAGATGATCGACGGATCACCATCAAACAACTCAGTGCTCAACTTGACATCTCTGTTGGTAGTGCTGTCACAATTGTTCACCAGTTGGGATATTCAAAGGTTTGTTCCCGCTGGGTCCCTCGTTGTCTAACCGAACACCATAAAGAGCAAAGGAGAACCATCTGTGCGGAATTGCTTGCTCGGCATGTGGCTGAGGGTGACAATTTCTTGTCAAAGATTGTTACAGGCGATGAAACATGGGCTCATCACTTCGAACCTGAAACAAAACGGCAATCAATGGAGTGGCGCCACACCCACTCACCTACCAAGAAAAAGTTTAAAGCCATACCCTCAGCCAGTAAAGTCATGGTTACAGTCTTCTGGGACGCTGAAGGGGTTATTCTGTTCGATGTCCTTCCCCATGGTCAAACGATCAACTCTGAAGTGTATTGTGCTACTCTTCAGAAATTGAAGAAACGACTTCAGCGTGTTCGTTGGCACAAAAATCTGAACGAACTTCTCCTTCTTCATGACAACGCAAGACCTCACACAAGTCTTCGCACCCGAGAGGAGCTCACAAAACTTCAGTGGACTGTTCTTCCTCATGCACCCTACAGCCCCGATCTCGCACCGTCGGATTCCCATATGTTTGGCCCAATGAATGACGCAATCCGTGGGAGGCACTACGCGGATGATGAAGAAGTTATTGATGCAGTACGACGTTGGCTCCGACATCGACCAGTGGAATGGTACCGTGCAGGCATACAGGCCCTCATTTCAAGGTGGCGTAAGGCCGTAGCATTGAATGGAGATTACGTTGAAAAATAGTGTTGTGTAGCTAAAAGATTGGGGAATAACCTGGTGTATTTCAATGCTGAATAAAACAACCCCTGTTTCAGAAAAAAAATGTGTTGCATTACTTATTGAACTGCCCTCGTAAATTTACTGCATTCAACAACGGAAAATCAGGGGAAAAATTTCGTGTACCGGTAAATTTTTGTACAGAGACAGGCGAAACTGTATAGTGTTCTACAACATTAGAGGGGAAATTGATTCTTAGTCATTCTGTACAGCAGCTGTAATGTTCCTCCAGAAATTGATTCTTAGTCATTCTGTACAGCAGCTGTAATGTTCCTCCAGAAAAGGCTGATTCACCCACCACAAGGGCAGCTCGCTTTTCCGTGTGGAGACTTTCTATACCTTCCCAGCGTTTCCCGTTCATTTCTCTCGGTTGAGCAGACAAAACGACTTCACTGATCTCTTGCTCAAGTAATGCAGTTACTTTCCACTGAAGAGTTTTCCCCAAGTGCAATATGCAGTCAACATGTATAGTTGAACTGTGAGCAATGGCATTAAGGCCTAATTTGTATTAATGTGTGTCAAGTGGCACCAGACATTAGGCTATGGGTGAATGGGGAGCTCGACTAACCATGTGGTACGTTGTATGCAGTGAACTCATTGGAGGATACTTAGGCATTGGAAGGAGAGTGTTGTTTGGTGAAATGTACTATCGTATATGTACAAGAGAGGGACAGAAGCAAAATAGCACCCACCAATGTGAGTAATTTAGGCACCGATGGGCCTAAGCTGTTGAAGGAAACATTGATGGCCACACTGGAGGTTTGGATGAGCAAGATTGCCACACAAACGATTTAGGTTATACTGCTAGCACTGCATGAGAAACTAAAGCATTTTAAGGGGACAGAAAGATCACCAATGGAGGAGCTGTTGACTGAGTTTCAGGATCCATTTTCCAATAAGTGCTGTTGCCAGCTACATCAGTAAAACAATGCAGGATATGGACAGAAAATGAAGCATCGGAGTATTGGAGTCCATACACAACATGACTATTACTCCAACAATTTTTGGAGGGATATATAAATCAACAATCAGCTGCAATTATAACAAAAGAGACAAATAGACCCTCAGGGAGGTGGTCCAAGGAGTCTTTATCTGGTTCAAAGATGTATCACTTTCAGTGGGATTATCACCCTGTGAATATTAAAACAACGACAGATGCCTATCACATTCTGAACATCAGAGGGACAATAGATAACCAAGGGAAAAACAAAACTTCTCAACAAGGACTTAACGGGTGGACACCATAAATTGGAAGTTTCTCTGCAGAACAGATTAAAGACGACATCTTCAGCACCCCGCAGGCACTATCATTGCAGAAGAATCCCTTTTGAGCAAAGAATGCGCCGGAAATATTCCAACGGTTGCTGGATGGGTTGCTGAAGGGATTAAAATTGTGTCAGTGTCTGGTATATCTTGATGACATAATCGCCCTTCCGAGCGATATGCACTAACATAGGGAAGAAGTGAGAGAAGTGTTGAAGACGTCAAGTACAGCTCTTTTGACATTAGCTTCTGAGATGTGTCACTGTTCACTGGAAGAAGTCAACTATTTAGAGCATGTGAGGAATAAAGATGGTATGAGAACTGTTTCTCTATTAGTGCAAGCAGTGCAAGATTTTCAGTACCAGAAACAACTAAAGTGTTACCTCTTTTCTTCGTCTTGCAGGTTATTATAGAACCTTTTGAAGGGTTTGCAGATATTGTGAAACTACCTACGCAATTGTTGAAAAAGGATGTTAAGTTTGTATGGCTAGAGGAGTGCAAAGATCATATGTCAAGATAAGAAAATTGTTAACATATAGTCTGGTGCTGATGTTTCCAAACCTTCAAAAGGAGTTCACATTGTCATGTGATGCTTAGAATCATGCTTTTGGATTCGTTTTAAACCAAGAGATCGATGATCAAAAACACCCTATTGCCTTTCATGAAGACAGTTCAGTGCTGCAGACAGGAATAACTCAGCAATGGAAAGAGAAATACTTAACTTGGTCTACAGAGTATACTTCTTGTGGTTGCTGTATGGTAGAAAATTCAAGGAAGTGACTGACCACGCTGCTTTGAAGTGGTTCCTAGTTTCAAAGGACCATTCAGTAGATAGACAAGATGGGCACTGAAACTCTGTGAACTTTAGTACGAACCTGGGAAGAAACATCTTAATGCGAACAGACTGAATAGGAAGATAGATGTAGCAGAAGCATTAGGTCAGGTTCTTGGGGAATGGCAGGATGCACAGGCCGCCGATGAAGAGTGTAGACAATATGGCAAGCAACAACGAGTTGGCTTGACAGATTATCGTGTACAGAAACGAGCTTAGAAGCAGAAGTGGTGGTGCCAGCAAAGTTGAAACAAAACGTACTATGTAAAGTGCAAGACCTCATCTTATCAGGCTGTGGGTGATACAGGGCAATGAATCAGGAATGCCAGAAAAATACTAGTGGAAGGGAAGGGAGAATTATGTCGACAAGTACGTCAGAATTTGTGTGGATTGTGCACAGCAGGCGTATTTGAATCAAAGCAGATGCTGTTGCAGAGACTGCCTGAAACGTAATCATTTAGTTTCATTGGGATGGAAATGTTAGCAATGTAATCATTGTTTCATTGGAGTGGAAATGTTACGCTCATTCAGCTGAACACCAGCAAGTAATTGTTTTGTGCTGAGTGTAATAGACCATTTTCTTCGTTACACCCACATGGTGCCGATGCCAGACCTACAGGCAGTCACAGTCGTGCAGAAATTGGTTAATTGATGGATATAGAAGTTGGGTGTGCCAGAGACAATAATTACAAACCAAGGGACGAACTTTATGTCAGACCTGAGGAATGAGGTCTATTAGTTATTAAAAGAAAGAAGGCGAGGACTCGTCCACTTCACCCAAAAACTAACAGATGTACAGAATAAATTATTGGACAATTGAAATGATGCTTAGTTATTATGGAACCCGTGCCTATTCTTCGTAGTGAATGCATACTACTCTAGAGAATACACTGAAGATCTACAGAAACGTTTAAGTTCAGCTACTTATGCTATTAGGGTCATTGCAAATTTTGGCTATATACATCTCAGTAAATTGGCTTATCACACCTATTTTCATTCTCTGCTTTCGTATGGCATGATATTCTGGGGTAACTCATCACTGAGTAAAAGAGTATTCATTGCACAAAAGAGTTTAATCGGAATAATTGCTGGAGCTCATACAAGATTGTCCTGCAGACAATTATTTAAAGAGCTAGGGATCTTCACTGTGGCCTCACAATATATATATATATATATATATATATATATATATATATATATATATATGTATGTATGTATTCACTTAAGAAATTTTTATTAACAATCGGAACGAATTCAAAAGTAATAGAAGTGTACATGGCTACAACACTAGGAGAAAGGATGATCTTCACTACTCAAGGGGTAAATTATACTGCCACAAAAGTCTTTGGTCACTTACCTAATAGCATCAAAAGTCTGCCAGAAAGCCATATAGCATTTAAAAGGAAATTTAAAGAATTCGTGACTGGCAACTCCAACTCATTAGAAGAATTTTTGGGTATAGTAAGTGGGTAATTTCCCGATCCACCGGCCAAAAAAATATTAAGTGTCATGTAATATTCTGTGTAATGTAATATATTATATTGACACGTTTTATTAACCTGACACGTTCCACATCGTTACAAAGTGTCGTATTCATGATCTATGGAACAAGTACTATTGTAATCTAATCTAATCTATACAGGGCTGTGACCATTCAGTGTTGTGCACAGGAGAAGATGCCATTTGTCGTTCAACGTGATTATCCAGAAAGGAGGCAGGAAACGAGAGTCAGTCAGAGAATTTGCCAGGACGCTAAGGCTGGAGCAGCAGGAGGAGGCAGTGAAGTGAGTGGGAACGTTATCTCAGTGTAAAGTGGGCCACTGGTTGATGTTGTCGAGGCCATACACTACGAAGGGAAAGACAAATAATTTTGTAGTACCGTACCAATGCCTATACCAAGTAAGTGAAAGTACATAACCAGTAAACGTAAAGCTGCAGTTGGCAAAGCCGTCAACAATTGTGCATGTTGGTCGACCATTCAAGGATGCACTAGAAGGAATTCCACGATAGGTGTTAATGAGAGTGAAGAAAAAAAAGCAGAGAAGTAGTGTGGAGGATGAGCAACAGGAGAAGGAGGTCGAGATAACTCAACCTCGTTATTCGTATAGGTCAAGAAGGTAATTAATAATATCTACTGTGTTTTGAGATTTCTGATTGTTGTACTTTTGTGTATAGTACAGGCCGTTAATGTTATAAAAGATAAGATTACATGTTTATGTTAAGGTAGGATTTATTGGTAGTGAGTTAAGACGTTCTGTGTTTAGATAGGTGGCTTCTGAGAGGTGGGGAGTGTAGTGATCCCTGTCGTCAGGTTTCCACATAGGCCGGCCAAAAAAAAAAAAAAAAATGCTAGTTTTGGTAGTATAATGCCTCTTCGCCGGCGGAGGGTGGGGGATTGGCGTGGGCAGGTGGGTGCTGCAGCCTAAAAGCGTGGACAGAGTAATTCTGTTTCCCAGGCAAAGAGACGTTGTGTTATCCAGTCACAAATTGTCATTCGGTATAGTTTTAAAATGTGAGAGTTGCAGAAAAAATTTAGGAGACTGGAGGAGTTGTTTTAAGCGATATAACTGTTAGCAGTTCGTGGAGTGACACTGAGAGAAGTCTCGAAGGAGCATAAAAATTTGCTCAGGGCATTTGCACGATCATAGAAGCAGGTGCAGGAGCTGATCAGAGAGGTACGGCACGAGTCCAGGAGAGTGATAAGGAGGGGTAGATACTGGGAGTAGAATACTGAAGATCATCTTTGGGACAGCAGACGCAACAATGTGAGCACCTTAAAGAGATAGCAGAGACAGCAAGGAGATTAACGGAGGCAAATAACACAACTGTGAAGTGGCATTCCATGCAAATTGTGAACTTGGAAAGCGGCGTGTTAACAACACACACACGCCTCGACAGGTTATTAAAGAAACCATGGACTATGCGAGAGGCTCGGCTAGCTCTCGAAACCGGAATTGGGAAGCAGTACAAGCACGATGTAAATACTAGATGAAATACTAACGATGACGAGGCTATTGCAGTCAGTATGGTGAAGTATCTGGAACACACCAGTTGAGTTAACGAATTTGCAGTAAGCTATCCATCAACCGCTCCATGGGCAGTTAAGTCCCGCCTTGCTCTCACCTGAACAGTATCTGAAAGGGTTGAGGTAAAAAAAAGGAGAATTGCCAGTGGAATTGACCTGCCATAACTTGATGTTCTACTACCACGGTGCTACGGTGGATGTGCCGACGGTTAGTCTGTTCATTTACATATCTGTGAAGTTACAGATAGTGGGTGTTACATTTATCCACTTAAGTTAACAGTAGCTGGGAACTTTGTACCAGTGAGAGACGAAGAGATATTATTATTGACAGTGAGCTCCAGTAAAGTCAGAGTAGGGTAGTGACCATACGCCCTACTCGTAAGATTGTGACGAGAGGGTGCAGGTGTATCATGCAACTCTTCAGAAGGAAATGGAGTGACGACCTGACTAGAAGTCAGTGATCGCATCGGAACCATGCTTTCAGGGAGCAGGTTTACATTGGATTTTCTCAGAGTACAAAGACATGCTGGTGGTTGCTTGTTGCTATGAACAAAGGAAACTGGTGGAGGCAAGGCGCTTTGTATTTTGAGACAGTGGCCTGTTAATCATGCAACTCTAGAAGCCGACAATTCCACTAAATACCTAAGAACTACAATTACGAAGAACTTAATTGGAACGATCACAAAGATAATATCGTGGGGAAGGTAAACTGCAGACAGAGTTATCCACCTCTTCTCTTGCAGGAAATCGTCGAGTGTTTGAGAAAGTCGACTAGCGCCAAGCTAAGATGATTGCGAGAGTCATTATGTGAACACTTATTCACAGACTCGTCTTACCTCGTAAGGAGTTAAACTGCAAAGTCTCCTAGTACAGAGAATCGCACGAGGAACTGACAGTTAACGCTTGCTAGCAATTTGAGGGCAACAACGTACGCTGAATTCCAGCCCAGTAGAGTGTACCATGCCAATAACCAGGAGTTAGTGGCATAACTAGCAACAACTATGAGTCTCGGCTTCACCGAAGGCGTAGGAAAGGCATCCGACTGGTGTTTAACTGTTGAGAAAAATTTAGAATAGATTATCAGGTTCACAGCTTGCACCGACACCCAGAACTGCGGTCATCTCCATGTCTCCTTATTTTTGTACATACAGCTATGATCTGCAGTTAAACATATTCACGATTGATGGGCTTAACTGAAGGAGAAACGTGAGATACCCAACGTAATGAAAAGGACTACTCAGCACTGTAGAGTGCTTTATACCCTGAAGTTATTAATTGATTCAACTGTGTACTTCTTTGTGATTGCTCTTTACCCACCTCCTGTTCAATTTCAGATATTTTCATTGTGCATTTTAGGGAAATTGATGTCTCTGCCGCAATTGTATTTAATTTGTTTGTACTTTCATATAGACCCCCAGCCATAGTCACCCATTCTCATAATTTTGCCATCTATGTAACTTGCTAACATTGTTGTGTTATGAAGTCATATTTACAGAAAAATAAACCTTAATAACGAAAATCTATCATTTTCATTATTGCTAACATATAGTTATGCCTTAACACGTACACCAATTTCTGTCAGCAATAAGGTTTCCTTTACAGGCAGTGTCGTGGAACTGACATTGAGATCATTGTCTGATTACGTCACTGTCCATACTGCTGCACTCTTCTGAACTCTGCATCTTTGAGATGGTATCTTCCTACCTTACAGGCCGTAGGTTCAACACCAAATTCCTAAAACACATGCAGAGCATCCTTGAGCAACTGGGGTAGGACGACAGATCAGAACCAGTCTCACACATGTAAAAACAAGGTATGGTGCATTTTTCTCTGTTCTACAATAAACGTGAGTCTAAGCAAGTAGCAAAAATAAAGTTTCGAAGTTGCAACGCTGGAAATTCAAGGAAAGGGGAAATAGCTGACGTTCCATGGATTTCGTCCATCACAAAATGATTCTCTGTACGAATCACTTCTGCTCCTTGTACTTCTGAACGGTGAACAACATAAAACTGCCACAGAAAATATTTAATGTACCTTAAAATAACCTCCCAAATTTGCATCATCCGCGCCCAGATTGGATAATGTTTGTTGGGTTGCATATCTTAAGATGCATGAAATACTTTCTGGAACAGTTTCTTTATGCCCACTTTGTATCAGCCATTATACACTCACATATGTGGTTGTTTGTTTCAAGAGCATTTAGACACAGGAAAGTAAAAATTCTCCCATGCTGAATATTTGATGGTTTACGATACTGTCACAAAACAGCAGAGGCAAGAACTCAGCATCATGTAACTCATTAACTTGATGCACAGCAATGGGGCCAATATTTTCTTGGCACTTCATTGTTTCATTTACACTATGAAATGGAAAAATACATTATATTATTACCATTAACTACCGATTCTACGAAACTGTTCAGTTAAACTTTAAATGGTACGTTTAATTTCTCATCTCCGATGCCTCCAACGTATGATCATCTTTTCAGTTCCAGGTAGGATATTACTTTGGCAATCCAAAGTACTTCTACGGCTTATAACACCATAGCTCGTGTAGGTGTCGATATATTTTCTTATAGCGAAATCGTTATCCTACAAATCAGTATAAACAGATTATGGCCGCTCGTCTACCAGGTGGATGCATGTTTGCATACCGATCACAGCTGTCCTCAGGAGTGTCGCTTGCCTCTTAGACAACTGATGCATACAGATCGCACACGTCCCTATGACTGCCGTGTTTGTTTTCGGAACCTGCGCCTGTCACGTGAAGTACTGTTCAAAGTGGAGCAAACTGCAACAGCTTTTCTAATTTATAGCTGAAATCAAACATTGGTTTTAATAATTGACCTGCTTATTAGTATCATGGATGTCGTATTACAGTGAACCGGATTCCTCCGAAATTCTCAATATTAATCCGATGCTTATCGTTTTTCATTTGACTATATGAAATGGTATCAACCAGTTTTGAAAGTATTTACTGTCCTTTTTCAAGCTATAGAATTTCAGTTCTTCAGCTAATTCCTGTTTTTGCTCCACTGTACTGCATCTGTTTCGCTGCTTTCTCTGAAGTAGTAGACAAATTATTTGTTTGGCAAAGAAACTTTTAGGTTTCTTAAGATTCCTCAGGAACCGTGTCAAATATTGTATAAGAAATGGCATGCATTCCTATCGATAATATCCAGTTCTTACTCAAAATAAGCGTATGTGTTTAATAACTTAATTGTTTACTCCAATAAATATGTCGAGATAGTATAAAGATCAGAAGCATAATACATGTAAAACA
The DNA here is from genome assembly GCF_023864345.2 of Schistocerca serialis cubense. Taxonomy (NCBI): domain Eukaryota; kingdom Metazoa; phylum Arthropoda; class Insecta; order Orthoptera; family Acrididae; genus Schistocerca; species Schistocerca serialis. The sequence goes on along the minus strand of NC_064644.1, from coordinate 467,001,646 downwards.
TTGGTTATAGAGAAAACTCCAGTAGTGAGTTAGATATTAACATTTTGCTGCCTGAAAGTCTTCCGCATTCATTGAATTTTAGATCTGAGGACCAACATACATACTGAAGTTCAATTCATGCAAACACCTTTGTAAGAATTTTCGAGTATGTTTACTGCCTACCTTAATGTAGTCGTTTGTTTTAAAATAACCCCTTTTCCGACCAAGGATCTCAACATTCCTTCGTACTTTATCAGTGGGACAACTGCGACCGATGTTGAGATTACGTGAAAACAATTTATGAAGATGAACATAAGAAAGAAAGCAGTTTCAATTACAACTTCAAAGGTTCCCGCACGTGTTTTTGGGAGCCAGATATATATGGTCAGGCAGCGAACACAGGCAATCACAAATATATGAAGAATCAATAAATACATCGAGGTGTGGGTTTGCGAACAATGTGGCGAATTTTCTGACGTTCGTAATTAATTTTTATCATTTATAGTCGCTCAATTACGACATCAACTTCGTTATTTTTTATAACGGAGCTATACAACTTTTTCCGTTGCATTAAAAAAAGTTGCTTAGAGAACTTCAACGACATAATATATATTTGAACTGATCAAAAATCTCCAACCCAACAACGCCGCAAAACACTGTGTAATACTCAAGCAGCGAGCCAGAGGGAGTCCGCGAGCCGCTGCACTATACAGGGCCCTCAGACACATACTAGAAGAAAAGCTTTGACTGTGACATCGCAAAAGCCCAATGATGTTTACGGCATTCGACGCCCCACCTATTGTCTTGCATGCAACCACAGTCTTCTTCTTCTTCTTTTATTGTTCAACCCTGAGGTTAGTTTGCAGCCGAGCGCCATTCCTCTCTCCTGTCTGCTTCCTCCTCATTTCCACGTACGTGTTACATCCAATATAATTCATGGTCTGTTGCATGTATGATCTCCTTGGCCGCCGCTGCCGATTTCTTCCCTCAATAGCTCCTTCTCCTATTGTTTCAATTATGTTATATGTCTTAGGGTGTGCCCTGCAAGTTTTTCTCTTCTTGTTTGGATGTTCCTTCACAGAGATCTAGTTTCATGTACTCTTGTAAGCATCTCTTCATTTGTTACTTTGTCTCTCCAGCTGGTCTTCAACATCCTTCTGTAGCACCACATCTCCAAAGCCCGTAGTTGTCTTCTCCCTTCACTTCCCATTGTCCAAGTTTCACATCCGTATCGGGCCACACTAAAAACGAAAACTTTCACGGTACGTTCCTTTTTTTGAGACTGATGTTCCTGCTGGTGAGTAAGTTCCTCCTCAGAATAAATGGAAATTTGGCCTGCTGTATTCTGATCACAATTTCTTTCCGGCCTCTACCTTTCCTTGTGATTCTGCTTCCCAGGTAGGTAAATTCCTCTATCACTTCCAGCTCCTCTCGTCCAATTCTCATTGTCAGACTTTCATGTTCTGCTTCTGTGCTGTATACCATTCCCTTAGTCTTTTTCCTGTTTATTCTCATTCCATACTGATTGCATAGAATCCTTTCCATTGTCCTATAGACTTCCTCTAGATCTTCTTTCGTGTCCGTGACTATAGCAAAATCATCTGCATAACGTAGAATGTCTATTTTCTGCCCATTAATTTTGATCTCCACCTCAGTAGTTTGTCGAACTGGGTCTATAGCGTACTGGATGTAAGCATTGAATATAAAAGGACAGAGAGCACTCCCTGTCCTACCCATTTTCTAATATTTGCTTCTTGTTCTTGGTGACATTTCCTAATCACTGCTACCTAATTCTTATAGAAACTGAGTAACACGGCCGACGTTATTGTACTTCATTGCACTCTTCCTCAGCACTCGGAACTTCAACCACAATATTGTCTGCTAATGGAAACTGGAGGCTGGACGGCATGTATCCAATAGTGAGCACAGCGTGAGGTTCAGGAGCGAAGATGAAACTGCTTACCCGACGAGAACTTCACAACGGTGTTACACCGCTAGTGGTGCCGACACAAAGCAGAGAAATTGCAACGATGAACAAAGCGAACATTCTGTTATATCCACAACAACAGTTGCCGAAGACGACGCTTCCTCAGAACGGAAGCAATGAATTTCAGATAGTGAGAAAGAAGTGGCGAAATATACAGGGTGTTAGAAAAATGTACGGCCAAACTTTCAGGAAACATTCCTCACTCACAAACAAAGAAAAGGTTTTATGTGGATACGAGTCCGGAAACGCTTAATTTCCATGTTAGAGCTCACTTTAGTTTCGTCAGTATGTACTATACTTCCTCGATTCACCGCCAGTTGGCCCAATTGAAGGAAGGTAATGTTGACTTCGGTGCTTGTGTTGAGATGCGACTCATTGCTCTACAGTACTAGCATCAAGCATATCAGTACGTAGCGTCAACAGGTTAGTGTTCGTCACGAACGTGGTTTTGCAGTCAGTGCAATGTTTACAAATGTGGAGTTGGCAGGTGCCCATTTGATGTATGGATTAGCACGGAGCAATAGCCGTGGCGCGGTGTATTGGTATCGAGACAGATTTCCAGATAGAATGTGCCCCACAGGAAGACGTTCGAAGCTATTGATCGGCGTCTTAGGGAGCACGGAATATTCCAGCCTATAACTCGCGACTGGGGAAGACCTACACCGACGAGGACACCTGCAATGGACGAGGCAATTCTTCGTGCAGTTGACGATAACCCTAATGTCAGCGTCAGAGAAGATGCTGCTGTACAGTGACCACGTCACTGTATGGAGAGTGCTACGAGAGAACCAGTTGTTTCCGTACCATGTACAGCGTGTGCAGGCATGATCAGCAGCTGATTGGTTTCCACGGGTACACTTCTGCGAATGGTTCATCCAACAATGTGTCAATCCTCATTTCAGTGCAAATTCTCTCTTTACGGATGAGGCTTCATTCCAACGTGATCAAATTGTAAATTTTCACAATCAACATGTGTGGGCTGACGAGAATCCGCACGCAATTGTGCAATCACGTCTTCAACACAGATTTTCTGTGAACGTTTTGGCAGGCATTGTAGGTGATGTCTTGATTGGGCCCCATGTTCTTCCACCTACGCTCAGTGGAGAACGTTATCATGATTTCATACGAGATACTCTACCTGTGCTGCTAGAACATGTACCTTTACAAGTACGACACAACATGTGGTTCATGCACGATGGAGCTCCTGAACATTTCAGTCGAAGTGTTCGTACGCTTCTCAATAACAGATTCGGTGACCGATGGATTGGTAGAGGCGGACCAATTCCATGGCCTCCACGCTCTCCTGACCTCAACCCTCTTGACTTTCATTTATGGGGGCATTTGAAAGCTTTTGTCTGCGCAACCCCGGTACCAAATGTAGAGACTCTTCGTGCTCGTATTGTGGACGGCTGTGATGCAATACGCCATTCTCCAGGGCTGCTCCGGCCGGAGTGGCCGTGCGGTTCTAGGCGCTACAGTCTGGAGCCGAGCGTCCGCTACGGTCGCAGGTTCGAATCCTGCCTCGGGCATGGATGTTTGTGATGTACTTAGGTTAGTTAGGTTTAATTAGTTCTAAGTTCTAGGCGACTGATGACGAAAGAATTTAAGTCGCATAGTGCTCAGAGCCATTTTTTGAACCAGGGCTACATCAGCGCATCAGGGATTACATGCGACGGAGGGTGGATGCATATATCCTCGCTAACGGAGAACATTTTGAACATTTCCTGTAACAATGTGTTTGAAGTCACGCTGGTACGTTCTGTTGCTGTGTGTTTACATTCCATGATTAATGTGATTTGAAGATAAGTAATAAAATGAGCTCTAACATGGAAAGTAAGCGTTTCCGGACACATGTCCACATAACATATTTTCTTTCTTTGTGTGTGAGGAATGTTTCCTGGAAGTTTGGCCGTACCTTTTTGTAACACCCTGTATTTAGCGTTTCTGCGAGGTGATTCAGTGCTATATATGTTGTCGTATGTGCTCCACAGTGAGGAAATTATACATCAAGAGTGCAGTGATGACGATAAGTGCTTAACAATCGAAAATGATATTGAAACAGGTGTCGACCCTTGTAGTTCATCATCCTTGTCGAACTGGGAGCTACATATCCAGTCTTTAGTCAAACGTAGTAAAGGACAATTGTTCTCCATGGAGGGGTTACTAAACATAATTACGTGCATGGAAAATTATCCGTAGGAATATATAATCACCATTGGCTATGACACACTTCATCTTCGGCTGTAAGGCTGTTGATAACTGTGAGCAAACGCTTTTTGTGAACTTGCACTAAGCTGTGTTATCAAGGATTGTTCGATATCCGTAACAGTTCTCTCGTTTAGGGCAAGGTGAATCTTCTTCAACAAACACCTATTCTCCAAATCTGACAGAGGCAGACATCCTTCTGTTTCCCCGCCTTAAATTATCCCTGAAAGGCTTATGGTCACAGACGTGCGTGACCACGGTGCTTCGTGCTATTCCGCGAGAGTTGTCAAGTTCCTCATAGTTTTACAACCTGTGTCTCAAGTGTGACGTAGTTAATGGTGAGTACTTTGAAGGGCGATAAAGGTCTTTTGTTTGTAAAGCTTGTTCCTTTTATTTTCAGAGACCATTCAACGAACCTTCCTGATGCACCTTCCATAAAGGGAGAAGCAGAACTTCACCGTCAAAGTTTCAGCGGTGGTAACATGGATCAAAACAAGGAAAATGTCTAGTAAATATCGACTCTAGAACTCGTCCCTTAAGATCTTAGAGTACCTGTTCGTCTTCACTATAGTAAGACGTATCTCTTCTGCTGAAAACTCTTTGGTTTCTATATTTTGGGAGGAGGAACCGTGGTTCAGAACAAGGAAAAAATGTCCAGTAACACGTGCTATAAGGTGCGTACCATAAGGCACGGTATTAGGGCCCATGTTTATTCCATATTTTTCTCGTTTTAGTTCATAGTACCTCCTCTTAAAGTTCGTCAGGAGAGTTCTGATTCACCGTGAATGGGTATTCCTTTCTTACATACCATGAGCCTAAGCGCTAGGTACACTGGGTTTGTGTCCAGAAGTCGTAAGGTTTATTTAATTATTATTTATTTATTTCACTGTATTGGCTCTCGGATCGTGTCTATTCAGGCATTTCACTAATGTGAAGACTATTTTCGTTTCAGTTACGACGATGCGAACATAAGGACACCACAACATCCAGTCTCCTAGTGGAGAAAATCTCAAACCCGGTCAGGAATCGAATCCTCGCTCCTTCGGTCAGCAATTTGCCGCACTGACCACCCAGCTACTGACACGGAAAGAGTAGTAAATTTAAAATTCCAGATCAAAAATTTTGATTTATGCTGTTTACAATTACTCTAATACATTTCGGGCATTATTCTTGGCTCATAGTCGTACAATCATACTACTGGAAATACGTTAGGATTACAAGGATGTTTGTTTCCCTTTTTGCCCTCGATCAAGAGGAAGTACATGTGAGAGGTACGTACATCGATGAAACAGTACAGTATAAGACTAAATAAGGTAACCGAGTTACAGTGGAAATTTGAGCCTGTTCTAGAGATATGAGTGGATGATTTATTGAGAAATCTATCGCCGTTTCTGTGAAAGTAGCCTTGTTTAAGAAATACTACCTATCTATAAACATTTCACGTATTTCTGTGTTTTACGTGTCGTATGCTGTTGATACCAGTTAATAATAGTGCCACCATTTCCCTTACATAGAACTGTAGAGTCAGAAAGATACTGTCGAGAGAGAACCCATAACTGATACGATTTGTAGTTTAATGTGAATTCTGTACTTCTGCTGGAAGTGAATAATCCTTCAAGAAACAAACAAAAAACTTCTCGACTGGTCTATCTTAAGTAAAAAAAGGTGATGTCGAAGGTAATATGAGCGTAGAATATATCTTTTCGTAATTAACGTCTCGAGCCCCTTAATGAACGGAGGCGTAGATAATTGAAAATTTTGTCGATGCCTAATTGGTAATTAATTTTCACTCTATAACTCCTCTAATAATGGTCAGTGACGAAGCTACTTTCACTCATAATGGCATCTTCAATATCCGTTACTCAAGCAGATTATCCAACAAAAACATCGTTTGTTTAAGGGGTATTTTCATCACTTTCCTATGAAAGAGTTACAGTGGAAAGTGCTCGGGTGTGAACGATGTTCCCACAAGTTACGAGACAATCTGGAAGTTATTACGAAGAGGTTGAAACTTCCCTAATTAACTTCCAGTTACGGTGACACCCTCTCAGTCGTTCACGCATCATTAAGTCTCTATGTAACTCTATTACGTTACGTTATGAAAGGATGGATGTAACGAGAGACGCTGAAACGTAGAGGTCCATCATTACCATATATCATTGCAACTTAGCCTATCATATTCTTCATATGTTCTGCAACCTTCAGCTTCCTGTTGTAACTTTTGAATCGAATTATGCTATGTTTTGTTGCGGTGCATTTCCACAACTTCAGAAAGTCATACGAAACCTTGTTACAAGCTACTGGCATATTGTACAGTGTTGTTGGATTGTAAACTGTACGTAAACTCAAAATAATGTTAAATCAGGTAGACGTGCTACGCTTCCACTGCGTACTTGTAATTGTTTTGAAGCGCTTGTGCCACAAATTTATTGTCTCCTCAGTTCTGTTCAGTATTTTCTCATTAGTAAGGTGACCAACCAATTGAAACTTCTGTAGCACCATATTTTGAAAGTTTCTATTCTCTTTTTGTCTCAACTGTTCAATGTCTACGTTTCACTTCCACAAATGGCTACACTCCAGACCAATACCTTCAGAGAATACTTCCTAACACTTAAATCTATATTCGATACTAACAAATTTCTCCTCTTCAGAAATGCTTTTCTTGTCGTTGCCAGTCTACAATTTATATCATCTCTACTTCGACCATTATCAGTTATTTTGCAGCCCGAATAGGATTTAGTCCGACTACGTTAAACTAGCCTTGATTTCCGTTCGTTGATGTTCATCTTATAACCTGCTTTGAAGTTACTGACGGATCCGTTCAGCTGCTCTCCCAAGTCCTTTGCTGTCTGTGTCAGAATTGCAGTGTCATCGGCAAACCTTAAAGTTTCTATTCCTTCTCCCTGAATTTTAATTCCTACTCCAAATTATTCTTTGGTTTTCTTTACTGCTTGTTCAATGTACTGACTGAATAACATCAGGGATAGGCTACAATCCTGTCTCACTCTCTTCTCAATCAATGCTTCTCTTTCATGACCCTCGACTCTTACAACTGCTGTCTTGTTTCTGTACAAGTTGTAAATATTCTTTCGCGAACTGTATTGTGCGCATGCTCCCTCCAGAATTTCAAAGGGAATATTCCGGTCAACATTGTGAGAAGCTTGCTCCAAGTCTGCAAATGCTATATGTGTATGTTATTCCTTTCTTAACCTGTCTTCTAGGACAAATCGTAAGGTTAGTATCGCCTCACGTGTTCCTACATTTCTCCGGAATCCAAACTGATCGTCCCCGATGAACTATCTCGTCATTACGGTTACAAGAGAAGCGGGTAAACACCACTTTAGCGTGTACAGAAAACCGACATGCATAGGCTCTATTTCTGACTATGACTCTTGGCACCCTAAGGAATCATTATAGTATATTTTCGATCCATGAGTTATAGGTTATTAAAATTGCCACTAAGCGAGCATGAGAGGTATAATGCAATCACTGTTATAAAGCAAGTTGCAGTGAGCAACGGGTATCGAGTCTCAACAGTAACTAACGGTGAGTTGCTACAGAAATTTAAAAGACAACAACAGCGTGAAATGAAGGGCAGCATGCTCACAGGTGAACAGGAAGATGGCAATGTCGTGTACGTGACCATCAGTTATAATGGATGTGTTTCAAAAGTTATTGTCAGACAACTTCGCAATACCAGTTTGCGTATAGGTTTTAAAATCAATGATATTCGTTTCAGACTGAGGTATCGTGTGAATAGAAAAGCCTCGAAATTCACAACAGCAGGTGTACACAAATCAGTGTATGGAGACTGTCCAAAAGGTCAAACAGGTAGGAAGATTTAGGTACAGTTCAACGAACACAGTTCCATTCATAATAATAAAAGAGTACTTGGTGAGTGTCTTCTAACATCTAAGCGAGCTGAAGAAACCGTTAATACGCATTTGGAAGTGCTGCTCAATGAACCTGAAGGACACCTCACGACACTGTTACAAGAAATTCATGTTTTTACACACTGTCTGCAAGAGCCAGGCAAAACATTAAAACAGCGGAACGATTTTATTAACAGTGCATTATTTAGAAACCTCGAAAGCCTCTTCCAGAAGCCCATTTCAGCGCTGCGCACGTGTGATCAACGGCCCCACTCACCGAGAAGAGAGAGCGCAGCACATCGAGTCACACACCGTCCTAGCAGCAGGCTGGCATGCGGGCTGGCTCTTGCACACACTGTAAGACTGCGCGGCGTACAACGTCACCAAGAAGAAACAAATGCAGTTAACCAACACTGTCACACCCTCTGGATAAATATTAACTTTTGTAATCTATTGTTACATTTTTTCGGTTTTATACGTTCAGTGTTTCTTAAAATTATATTATTTAATGATCATTCACGCAGTTTGAAATCCTCTACATAACTCCACTTCAGTACATATTTTTAATATTTTAAGAAACTAAAATATCTATTCAGTTTTCTTTTCATATTTCAAAGTTTCACACTCTGAATGTATTCTGATAATAATTAAATTTTGACGACTTCACTTTAACTTTTATAATATATTGTTTCATCAAATTCTTAGTTTTCTCGATCCATTCTTGTATCTTAACAGAACGAGTTTTACATTATTGACTTTTCGCAATTTTGGTATAAGACCATCCCTTGTTGTTGTTGTTGTTGTTGTGGTCTTCAGTCCAGAGACTGGTTGATGCAGCTCTCCACGCTACTCTAGCTTGTGCAAGCTTCCTCATCTCCGAGTAACTGCTGAAACCTTCTGAATGTGCTAAGTGTTTTCACTTCTTGGTCTCCCTCTACGACTTTTACCCTGCACTCTTCTCTCCAGTACTACTTTGGTGATCCCTTGATGTCTCAGAACGTGTCCTACCAAGTGGTCCCTTCATCTAGTCAACTTGTGCCACATATTCCTCTTCTTCCCAATTCAATTCAGTTCCTCCTCACTAGTTCCGTGATATATACATCTAAACTTAGGCATTCTTCTACAGCATCACATTTCGGTTCAAAAATGGTTCAAGTGGCTCTGAGCACTATGGGACTTAACATCAGTGGTCATCAGTCCCCTAGAACTTAGAACTACTTAAACCTAACTAACCTAAGGACATCACACACATCCATGCCCGAGGCAGGATTCGAACCTGCGACCGAAGCAGTCGCGCGGTTCCCGACTGAGCGCCTAGAACCGCTAGACCACCGCGGCCGGCTCACATTTCGGAACCTTCTATTTAAACCATGTACGGACATTCACTTATTAAACCCATAACATCCCTGCCACCATCCCTCCCTCCCCTACCCAGCCCTCTCCCTCGATCCCTTTGCCTTCTCTCAGTCCCCCCCTCCCCCCCTTTGTTCCATTTTATAATTTCAGTAACTTATCCCGTTTGAAGTTTACATGCACGTTGTTCTACACCATTAGTGTTTCAACGAGAATTTTTACGTAATTACACGTTCTTTAATTTTAGCAAGACCCATCTTGTTGAACTCATGACATCCCCACCGCCCTCTTTCTGCTTCCTTTCTCCTCCACTCACCAGCTTCATTCCATTTGGCCCTCCCCTCTACCTCCAGCATAAAACACTGACAGCAGTTGTAAAGCAAAGTACTATGATCTGTGGTTCTGAGGAAACAAGATGCGTTGCTGACGCGATTACTTATGCAGATTCAACGTTTATGTACATTTCTTTTCTTTCCTACTTATTGTAAAATATTAGATGCTGCATATTTAGCTTTACCTTGTTTTAAATCTGAAGACGCTTCACAGTGATCTAAACATGTAATCTAATTAAACAACGTGCTACAGGCGGAACATTAAATTGGAATTATATTAAACACTAGCTATAAGATCGATGATGGAAACTATATACTCACTTTTTCCTAAAAATAAGCAACAACGGCCCAATAGAATCCAAATATGTGCTGCTGTAAGAACAACTAAAATACCATTCCGTAGAACCTTCCGTAGAGTGTTCTGAGGAACTGGATGCCGAAATAAAACATCTTTGCCCAATCCCGAAAAATTACAAAACGCTTCTAGGGGGCACAAACCACAGAGGTGCCGAGAGAATTTTACTACAGACCTCTGCGATAAATCAAAGAACATCCTGAGGAAATATCATACACTTGACAAACAGTACTCTTTCGCTGGAGAGTTAGTCCTACGTGCAGAAGCGCTAATGGAAATCCTAAGTGAATTCATACAAAGGAAGTGGATTGAAACCCTGGAAAGAGTGGATATGATCCACAGCAGCAACGTACCCTAGAACGTACTCAAAAAATTTAACTACGGCCCTAGGACAACTAAAAAACTCCCCACAGTAAAGCTCAACCAAATTTCTCACGAGCTCCTAGTAAATAGTAAATCCAACAACAAATTTTATAAAATAAATATTATCAGAAGCCAGAGCCAAGAATCAAACATCTTCGAAACATAATTCACTGTAAATGAAGATATTAACGGATTTAATTCGAATGAAAGTGGGAAAATAGCAGGATTCGACGACATAAGCGTGGAACAAAGGGGAACGTCTCAGATCTACGGCCAAATAAAGGGTTTTAAAATTTCAAAACTTGCGACATCCCAAAAGTGTGGAGAAAATCAAAGATATTACTGTTTTTGAAAGCTAGAGGAAACAGAACTACGGACCAACAGCGCTCAAATGCCATCTGGGAAAGGTATATGAACGAAAGATTTTAAATCGCACAGCAGATATCACAGAACACAAGCTCTTTCTCCAAGAGGATGCATCCAGATTCAGAAAACTATGGACCAGTAAAGTGTTGATCGTTACAGAATACATAAAGAAAGTGTATGCAAACAAACGTAGCCCTGGCAAACTTACGTTCTGCAACATAAGAGTGTCAACCATAGAATGATCATCATAAACTTCTACAACACATTTAAGGAGCTCTAGTTTACAAACATAATTGATTCTCCATTTTAAAAAAAGAAGACAACTTTATGTAACTCTGGAGGATAGCAAAAGTCGGTGTTACAAAACAACAATGGTATTGCTCAGGGCAGTGTTCTGCCCCACCTCCCTCCTTTTATTCAGTTTATGAACTAGCGATCAACTGACACGAAACCATACTGTCCATATCTTGTACACCGACGATCTGGCAATCACCGCACAAGGAAAGAGCTTTGAGAAAGTAAAAGCAAACCTAGAAAATTTGTTAAACATCATACCTGAATATTATTCCCTTAGGCCAAAACTCTCAATGACACAAGTTAGCGCTTTCGAACTTCGCTCAAACCAGGCAATGAGAAAGTTAAACATCACTTGGAACGGCAGCAACCTGGAACACACAGACAAACCTCGTAAGTGGCGGTCGAGCTGGACAGATCTCTGGCATACACGTATCACTTCGAGTTGACCAGCCAAAAAATCATGAGAAAATAACTGAATAGTGAATGGGCAGGCAGATCAACTGCCCAAGCACTTCTCTTTATCACGGTGGAATATACTCGTCCCGTATGGCCCATATCCGCACATTGGTCCAGATATTTACATGCCGAAGTGAATACAAGCCTAAATGACACATGCAGACCCACAGCTGGATGCATTAAACCGACAACACTTGGGAAGTTACATAAAACACCTGGATTCTCTGATCCCGACTCCCGAAGAACTGCACATGGGGACAGAGAAGAAGTTAAACAGGCATTCAATAAGCATAACCCCTTACATGGTGCTTCATGTGGACCTGGCAGTCTTAAGCCCCGCAAGCTAGTTCACACTACCGCGCTAAGTGAACTCATGGAAGACCACCTGACCTCAGAAAGGATCCCCAGTGGCGGCACGTCAATTTGGAACACGAAACGCATCGGAACACGTGTAGCGTCAGTCAAATCAGATATAATTAGAGGCCTTCGAGGAAGTAGATCACAAATGCGACTGTGGTGAAGCCCTGAACATGTTCTACAATGATCCAACTGTTCCATGACATGTTCCCTTGTTGACTTAAGGTTTGACAAGCTAAAAGTATTGGACATATATTATATATTACGTATATTAGCGTGGGCGTTTCTGCTTGGGTTGCAACCTGGTACCTCAGAACCACATATGCTACTGACCTGTAATTCCAACCTCTAAAAGTGTGTATTAATTTTTTCCTGGCAGTATATTTAATCTGAAGTGGTGAAGAAAATTGATATTAATTAACAGGAGTATTTGAGAAACAGTGTAAGAAATTTATACAATCGAATGAAGACTAGAAACTTAGTTTACTTTTTCGTGGCCAGAAAATTTCTTTTAAAATTTTTGAGTGCAGTATACAGGGTGTTACAAAAAGGTACGGCCAAACTTTCAGGAAACATTCCTCACAAACAAATAAAGAAAAGATGTTATGTGGACATGTGTCCGGAAACGCTTAATTTCCATGTTAGAGCTCATTTTAGTTTCGTCCACCTACGCTCAATGGAGCACGTTATCATGATCTCATACGGGATACTCTACCTGTGCTGCTAGAAAATGTGCCTTTACAAGTACGACACAACATGTGGTTCATGCACGATGAAGCTCCTGCACATTTCAGTCGAAGTGTTCGTACGCTTCTCAACAACAGATTCGGTGTCCGATGGATTGGTAGAGGCGGACCAATTCCATGGCCTCCACTCTCTCCTGACCTCAACCCTCTTGACTTTCATTTATGGGGGCATTTGAAAGCTCTTGTCTACGCAACCCCGGTACCAAATGTAGAGACTCTTCGTGCTCGTATTGTGGACGGCTGTGATACAATACGCCATTCTCCAGGGCTGCATCAGCGCATCAGGGATTCCATGCGACGGAGGGTGGATGCATGTATCCTCGCTAACGGATGACATTTTGAAGATTTCCTGTGACAAAGTGTTTGAAGCCACGCTGGTACGTTCTGTTGCTGTGTGTTTCCATTCCATGATTACTGTGATTTGAAGAGAAGTAATAAAATGAGCACTAACATGGAAAGTAAGCATTTCCGGACACATGTCCACATAACATACTTTCTTTCTTTGTGTGTGAGGAATGTTTCCTGAAAGTTTGGCCGTACCTTTTTGTAACACCCTGTATATGGTGTAGCCTCCATACGAGATAATGCAGGCGATCGACCGTGCAAATGGCCAATACTGTCCTGGGATACGTTATGCCACGCCTGCTTAACCTGATCACGCAGTTATGTAAGAGTTGTTGGTTGACGAGTCATACGAATCACTTGTCGTCCCATCATACCTCAAACTTGGGCGAGTAGATACGATGATGCGCGAGATCATGGTGGTTAGGGAAGTTGCTGCTCGTCTTAAAGAGAACGTTGAGTTTCAGGGGCTGTGTGTGGGCAAGCATTATCTTGTTGGAAAAAGGCATCACCTTCTTTTTGCAAGAACGAGCCTAACAACATTCTGCACGTACCTAGCGTTGGTTAGCGTCATCTCCAGGAACACAAAAGGTGAACAAGAGTTATAGCTTATCTCACCTCAGACAATCAGGCTTGGGTGGGGCCAGTGCGGCTTGGACGAATGCATTCTACGAGACAGCGCTCAACAGTTCTTCGTCATACTCACAAACGATCAGAATCTGCTTTCATCACTGAAGACCACAGGGCACTAGTCCATCTTCCAAATGCCCGATCGACGGCAGCAGTCCAACCGTGCACGTCTATGCTGTGGCATGAATACAAGACGGGCTAGAAATTAGCGTGCCTATTGTCCCTATGCTAATAACTGGTTCGCAACAAGTCATGCAGACAGGTCTGTGCTGCGGTAGGTGTACGGCCTTCCACTACTTATCTTACAATCCTACGATCCTGGCAGGCGTCTGTGCTGTGTAGACGTCCAGAACCTCGTCTGTGAGTGTGAGATGTTCACGTAACCACTGACACGAACATTCGTTAGAAATCAAATGATAGTTTCTGAGTCTAAACGACCCATTCACAATAAGTGTGTAAAAGCTGTGTGTATCCCACATTATTTTACATTTTGATAAAAATATAAATTATTAAATGTCTGAGGATTACCTATGAAAGTTTTATTTTTTTTCAGACATCAATATTTTACCCTTCAAGGCAGTTCTCTTTAGCAGTTAAACTTAGGGAGAGTCGTTGTTCCCAGTACTGGTAGCAGTGCTGAAAGGCTTCAACTGGTAATGTCTATAGCATGTCTGTCACATTCTTATGAATGTTCACCAGAGTCCCGACGTCCTTTTAAGACATTTCCCAACCTCTGTAGAAGAAAAAAAATCACATGGACTCATATCAGGTGACAGAGGGGCTGTGGGACACAAGGAATGCATTTTGAGGTCCAAATTTCCGGTGACGGAAGTGGCCGTGTAACATGAAATTTTCGCACATGTCTTTAGTATGTGCAAATCTTCGGTCAAAATTTGATGTACGGTGAAAGTGTTTAACAGGTCACTCGTCACCCTTACTGTTAAATGGCGGTTTGATCTCACAATAGCTCGTACATATTCGACGTTTTCGTCGGTCTTTTGAAATGGAAGTCTTCCTTAGCAAGCTTCGTCTTCAACGTGTTCTCTGTCTTTCAAAACTGATTTGTGCAAGCGAGAAACATGTGCTGCTGATAAGGAATATTCCCCATAGGCCTGTTTCAACTTTCAACGATCACGCTTGCTGATTCTCGAAGTTTAATACAGAACGTATTGCTATAATGTTGATCTAAATTCCGCTGTTCCTTATCGCAACACAACAAAAACACAGCTTCGTGATGGCGCTCTCAAAATTCACGTGATGAATGTACGGATCTGAAACTCTAGCTGAGCACCTGGGAGGGATGAACGCATCTGTCAACACAATCAGAATAACACACAGTGTTGCCAGATTGCTCGCTGTGCTGTCAATATCATTTTTTTTCTCAGACACCTCGAAGCAGGACTACAACAAACACTAGAAAAAGACGTGCGTAAAATAGAAAAACGCGTCTTTTATTAATCGTTGTGCAGTCGACCGAATAACAGGGGAAAGATTCAGCATTCTACAACTACCTAATTCTGTCAAGAGCAGACAGAAATTAATGCTTGACTCCGAATTGTTTCCGAAACTGATGTCTTGATTTCCTTTAGCTGCCACCGTACTAATCCTACAGCGGACGTAGTGATTCCCATTAGCTGCTATCTTATTTTTCCGTAGCGTATATGTTGATTCCAATGATCTTTTAGCGGTACCGTAATATTTCCCTTCCAATTTTACACAGACTGTCGAAATGCAGTAGGTATACTGAAAAGTATTTGGGTTTCCCATATTCTCGTAATGTAAATAAAGTACAAGCAAAGCTGTAATTGTCAAACGTAAGTAACAAAATTATTTAGGTGACACAAACTTGTAGCCGATATTTCGAAGATATTCATACCGGGTAATGGTTGAATTAGACAGCTTTCACATTTGTTCTTATGTGTAGTTTCGTTTGCCTCATACTTATTTGCGAGTAGCTTTCTTCTCGCTTCTCATTTTAACGCAAGTTTCAGTTTGAATACCCTTTAATGTCTCTAACATCTGGATTAGAGGTTTCAGTTTAAACTTTAATGACTCTCATTAGTTAGTAGCCTGCTCAGAACGAATGCTAAATCCGGCCCATGTAAAGGACGGAAAGTCACTATCTGCTAGGAAATACGTATGAAGTAAGCAATCAGAAAGGTCATCCAGATGTTCATTATTCGGTTTGTGGGACGTTAGGTGTCCGACAAAACAGTCTTCAGTTTATTCAGGGGCAGCAGAAGCAGCCGAAACGAAGTGTTTAGAAATCTTCCGATTCAGATTGGTTCAAATGGCTCTGAGCACTATGCGACTTAACTTCTGAGGTCATCAGTCGCCTAGAACTTAGAACTAATTAAACCTAACTAACCTAAGGACATCACACACATCCATGCCCGAGGCAGGATTCGAACCTGCGACCGTAGCGGTCACGCGGTTCCAGACTGAAGCGCCTTTAACCGCACGGCCACACCGGCCGGCTCCGATTCAGATTCCTTTGGTTTAGAATCATATGATAGTTCCAATGATTAAATCTTTCTGCACCATGTCTGCCTGTGACGAAATTTGCAGCTCTATATATTCGTTTGGGGCAAAACGTAAGCAACTGACTGCTGAATTGCCGTCTCCAAGTCATCATATTGTGTCTAGATTGATGCTATTTGCAATTAAGGACAAAGCTTCCTTATATGTTTCATTGTTTTTATTTCATTTACCTCAGTAAATAAAAATATTTGGTGAAATACTTTAGGAAAACTCTTGAAAGTCTAGTTTATAAATAAATTTCTCGACTCTTTCAGAAAATTCAAATTTGCGTTGGCTTGAAAACCAACAACATTCTTTTCAGAATCGTTTACAAGTAAAAGTTTTCTCCCCTGCTTGCGTGGAAAACATTTCTCGCTTGTTCTTCATGTCACTCTGTTAAGTTAATGGGCAACGTCGGAAGTCTGCATAATCAAGTGGCATTAATATTTTTTCTTTTTCGAACCAAATCTTGAGTGATGAGACTATCACTATCACCATTAACTAACGCGCGGCACCCACGTTTTAAGGGACATCCTCACAAATTTCGTCCAACCTGTCTCTTCATATTATTACTAAGTCTCTGCCGGTTTAATGTACCAGGGTCAACCTTTTCATGATTGAGCTCGAACACCGAAACGACAGTACCACTGAAAAAAATTAATTTCCAAAACACTTCCGTGTTCTCCTCGTACATGTGTATCTATCAACGCCATCGACGAGACACTTAGAGAAACTGGATTTATAACGGTCTGTCACCAACAGTTTCTTGTCCTTTTCTCTTGTCATCGTTATGTCAGCCTCCATCCCGCACACATAGTGCTATGACTACTTAAAAGCATGAACGACCTGTATGCACGTCGGTGGTATGGGCTAACGAAGCGCCGACAGCCGGAAGTTGACTGAATCAACAAGGACGTTATTGCTCAGCGAACTAATCGAAAGTCAAAATCAAATCGTATATTGTTCGACCGCAGGTGTACGCAAATTGACAGCAGCGAAATTATTAATGTGTGAAGGAAGCAAATGAGATTAGATTTTAACATCATGTCGACTACGAGGTCGTTAGGGAAGGAGCACAAACTGTGACTGGGGAAGGAAAACGGCTGTGTCTCTTCAAAGAAACCATCCCGGCATTAGCCTTTAGCAATTTATGGAAATAACGGGAATCCTAAATATGAATGGGCGCACTTGGAGTCCAATATCAGTCCTTCCGAATCGTTCGGCACCTCCCATGCTATTAAAAGCGACTCGTAGTTGAGTATCTTCTAGAACTGATAATGAATGCTAATGTGGGTTTACCGTAGAAGCGGCGTATCACCAGCACTACAAAAAATATAAACTAGATTATAATCGGCTGCATCTACTTTTTGCCAAAGTACATATATAGTTTTAAATAAATACAGGCGAAATTACAACGGAGACGCAATTCTGGGTATCAGAAACGATCTTGGTTGCTGAAGTTTTTCTTATACATTACAGCACCTGTAAAAGGAATAAATCTTTTAAAACCAAAACAGAAGAAACCTAGCTGGCTCTGCTCGTCCACGAGGCACGGAAGACAGCAGATACCGGTTCCCACGCTAGCACCGGGCACCGTAATTTTAAGAAGAGGCGGTCCAAAAAATTTTCGTTCGAATTCCATGCAGTCCAGAATCGCTATCCCAGTTAGGCAAAATCGCCACTGATGCACCAGGTTGAAGATACCTTTTCGATGCCGGCCGGGGTGGCCGAGTGGTTCTAGGCATTTCAGTCTGAAACCGCGCGACCGCTACGGTCGCAGGTTCGACTCCTGCCTTGGGCATGCATGCGTGTGATGTCCTTGGGTCAGTTATCTTTAAGTATTCTAAGTTTAGGGTACTGATGACCTCAGAAGTTAAGTCCCATAGTGCTCAGAGCCATTTGAACCATACCTGTTTGGTAGAACACGGTGTCCTGCTGCGTGAAGAAGATCGTTAAGAACCTGCCGCACATCCTTCCCCGACAAGAATCATTGACTCTTCAAGGCAATTTTTAAGGGTCCGAAGGCGTGATAATCGCATAGGGCTTGTTGTTGTGTGTCTCCCACCCGAGTTGGCGTAACTTCCGCATTACAGCACTTGTTATATTGGAACGTGCGCTATCATAAAGCTGCAACATCCCTTGGCGCGCCATTCCGCAGTACCGATTATCGACAGACTTGCTGCTTCATACACATTCTTCATTCTCCAGGTGCATGTCGACCGGTGTTTGTCCTTTGGCAGTCAAGAGGAGCTGCACGTTGATTCTGTTTGGAAGCATTTGGTAATAACGTCAACACAGTTCACGTTTCCGCATTTAACGCACGCACGTCGGAAAGATATGAATGCCACATTCATACCTTTCTTAAACGTCGGAGTAACGCTACGTTCCATATCCGCTGCAGCGACACAATCGAACGGGCAGTTCTTGCTGTCCCCTTACAGCATGCCGTGCTTAACGAACAGAAATCTACAGGTGTAAAAGTAACTTAGAGCGTGTCCAAAAGGACTGTTTTAGTACCATTACTGCTCGCAGTAAGTATAAATGAATCAGGGGATAGCGAAGGAAACTACAAGGTGCGGATCCGGAAAAATGCAAAATGGTTCAAATGGCTCTGAGCACTTTGGGACTCAGCTGCTGAGGTCATTAGTCCCCTAGAACTTAGAACTAGTTAAACCTAACTAACCTAAGGACATCACAAACATCCATGCCCGAGGCAGGATTCGAACCTGCGACCGGAACGGTCTTGCGGTTCCAGACTGCAGCGCCTTTAACCGCACGGCCACTTCCTGGAAAAATGCAACTTCTTTCTTAACAGCAAATTTATTAAAACAAAGTACAAACGAAAATGCAAATCCATTTACATATAAGTAGTGTTATCTTTCAGGAGTAACATTACTCGATGTTTTTTTCAAAGAAAATTCCGCATTGGCTGTATGACTGATTTTTATTAAATCTGCGGCCGATTTCGCACCACACATCGTTGCATCCTCAGGCAGTCTGTACAAAAAGTGCACTTGTGCCTCAGATCGGTCATTAGAGTTCTGAAGAAATCCCCTCGCTCTTCACCTAATGCCAAGATCGATCTGAGGCATAAAGGTCTTTTAGAAAATTCTGATTGCTTAAACAGGTAGCCATACCTCTATAGCTTACTTGTTTGTCGGTTCTGTCCAATATATTTTTATACGTACTCCGGGCCTTACACAGTCAGAACCACTACATTTATTATTCTTATGGTTTTAACTAACGGCCCATTTTTTATATTGGCCACCTAGTGTGGTATTGAACTTTTTAAAAAAAAATAGACATAAGGAATTGTTTATCAAATGTTCAGCACCCTCCATACTCGTTACACCTTGTACACGACTTCCGGCCTCTGGCGATTCTCGCGCCACTGCGTGAGCTTCCCCGGGTTTCGGCCAGTCAGTCAGGCCGTGTCCACTGCCGCGCGGCTCCTCTCAACTTGAACGGTATGTCCTGATATGTTTACATGCCCCTAATTCCGCTGTTTGTTCATGCTAATGTTCCACTCCTCGTCGTTCGTGTTTAGGGGAGTTTTATCAGCATCGTATTTTATTTTTATTTTCTAGGTCATTGCCGCTCCCATCATTTAAAGAAATTTTACAAAAGATTTTTAAATTTTAACTACCGCTTTCACCAGATGACGGTATATTGGACGTGAATGGTGGGGAGTTGGTACAGGCAATGTTCAACGTTACTATGTTATAAATAGTATAAGTGAGTACTTCCTTGTTTCATTCAAAAAACTGGCTATTTGAAAGTTTAATTTACACGTCAGAATTGGGGGATTGAATAGTTTATCTGAACTCTTACATTTTTTTGTACAGATTGCCTGAGGATGCACTAATAAGTGATGCGAAACCGGTCGCAGATTTAATAAAAGTCATTCATACAGCTAGGGCGGAATTTTTGAAAAAATTTCGAAGTTTGGCTGTGGTTGTCCGCCCTAGAAACAACATATTACTCCATGTAACCACTTCCAGTCTTCTTCCTGAAGCGATCGCACGCACTCTTTAAGACAGCGCTGTACATATTCGACAGTGGTGCATAGAGATGCGACATTAAGGTTCCTCATCTTACTGTCAACTCTTTCGACTACACTCCAAACACAGTAAGTAGTCGATTGGGATGAAATACGGGCTATTGGGGGGCCAGAACTCCTTTGACCAGAATTGTCAAAGTTATCTGAGAGCCTGTTTCGGATTAAATGGCTAGTATGAGCCGGCGCACCGTTCTGTTGAAAGACATAGTGTCTCGCCGAGGCCACAGTTACCATCTACGGTTTCATGACACTTGCAGATAAACTTCGTTTGTAACAGTTTCTCCCTTTTCAAAGTAACGTGTCATGATATCACTCTCACTGGACGAAATACCTAGGACGTGAGCCCCAGACTTCTCCGAAGCATTGTACTTGGCCACAATATCGTAAACAGCGTATCTCCGGTACCCGAAGAATCGAACTATTTCAGTGGGCGAATGCCACACGCTAAGACTTTCGATAATCGCGGTTCTTCGGTTGTACACCGCAGTTGTCCGTAACATCTCGGCCATTTTGAGGTTCTGACTGTTTACTAGATGTCTAAGGCTTCCAAGAATGCCAATCGCAACCTCCGGCGGAACTACGATATGGAGGGAACCTCAAATTGTAATTTGTCCGGATTTAAGCGCCGCACCCTATAGAAGAGACTGCCTGTGTGGGCTTTTGTGTATAGGGAAGACACAAAACCAGATAACTAGCTAAGTGCACGAAGACCTGAAGCGGGCTCACTCTTGACACAGGATTGGTGTCTGATCCTGAATATAAACAAATGTAATAACTTCGCATGAATATGCGCGAAGACAAGTTTTTACATGAAAATTAGATTGGTATACTCACATACATTTAATATCTTGTAATTCGGGAGAAGTGTCATTGGCAGTTGAAAGACCAAATAAAACTAATCGTAGGTTCATTGGAAGTATTTCCCGAGCGTATAATTTGACTACAAAGGAGGTAGTTCAGGAAACTGGCGTTCGACGCACACCTGAGTATTTCTTCCCCAGGGGCATCCTTGCCAGGTATGACTGAGGAGGATATCGAGAGAAAAACATCGTGTTTCATGACGAGTTTGATTAGTAAGAGCGAAATCTACAGAGAAACGCTTATCCGACACCAGTGGCCGACATTACAAGTGAGGCGTTGTGCAAAACGGTGCGGATTCCATTCAAAATTCCGAGAGCGCGCGTTCCTGGAATGATCAGCAAAGATAATGAATGGTCTCTCGTGCATATATCTCACGAAAATAAAGTGAAGGTAACATTAAAGAAATTCGACATCACATGGAGGTTCTGTAATAACAAATCTCTCCGCTCACCATTCGCAACTGCATGACGAAAGCTCAGAAGTAACAGTGGTACACAAAGTACCCTCTTCCTCACACCGTATGGTCATTGGCGCCTTATTCAAGTAGATGTAGGTGTGTGCCGTGCGGAGAGAATTGTTGTTACAGAACCTTCGTGTGAATTCGAGTATCTTTAATTTTCCCTGCACGTTCTTTTCGTGAGACGTACACCGAAAAGCCAAAACATCAGGACTATTGACCCCCGCGACGTTGGATGCCACCCGATGACGTTGCGGCCACGTGAGACGGTAACAAAAGTATGTAAGCTGAGCAAACACGAACGCGGAATGACCCTAGCGTAGATATGGGCTGCAAATGAGGAAATCTGTTGAGATAAGCGACTTTCACAAACTGCAAATTATTATTACGCAGAGCCTGTGAACGAGTATCTCGAAAACGGCGAAGGTATTCGAATGTTCACGTGAGACTGTTGTAAGCACCTAAAGCAAATAGCTGAAGGATAGTGAAACTAGCACTAGGTGCTAAATGGTTGGACTTCTACGACCTTTCACAGAACATGGGGTTCGGCTTGTCTGCTCTGTAAAGTAGGATAGTTGGTGATCTGTGGTATCTCTGTTGAAAGAGCACAGTTATGGTGCACGCACAAGTGTTTCGAAGTACACCGTTCATCGTACATTATTGAACATGGAGCTCCGCAGCAAACCGTCCTTCCGCGTTCACATGTTGACCCAACGGAGTTGTCAATTACGATTGCAGTGGGCACAGGACCGTCGGGATTCGAACGCCAATTAATGGAAATCTGTTAATTCTTCGGATAATTCACATTTTTTGCTAAACTAGGTCGTAAATCGTCTCCACAAACTCCGTCATCGAGGTGAACGTCGGATCGACACGTGCAGAACGCTACGGACCCAGGATGGTTCAAATGGCTCTGAGCTCTATGGGACTTAACATCTCAGGTCATCAGTCCCCTGGAACTTAGACCTACTTAAACCTAACGAACCTAAGGACATCACACACATCCATGCCCGAGGCAGGATTCGAACCTGCGACCATAGCGGTCGCACGGTTCCAGACTGAAGCGCCTAGAACCTCTCGGCCACCAACGGCTGGCACCCAGGATGGTGGGAGCACTGTTATGCTGTGGCAGACATTCTCCATGACGCACAGCACCTCACTTGCAACGGTTAACGCTGGAGTCGGATGAGAGTTTCTGTGAAGGTTTGGCACTTAGTAATCGAACCCGTAATAAAACACGTTGCTCTTCTTTGGATATTCTCGTGAGTCCTACCTGGAAAGCGTGCCACAGGGGTAAGAGATACTTCAGTGTCTGTCTGTAGATGTAGCTATTACGTTTTCATCCGCTAGACTATGACTGACTGATCGCAAATCATTTAAAGGTACCGATGGACGTCTTTTAACACGACCGACTCCTCCGAAATATTATAAGTTTGTGGGTGAGGATATGGCAGTATGAAGTACAGAAGGCAACAGCTACGGAGACCACAACTTGTAAAACCTCATTGTAGTGAAGGTAACTGAGACTCTCGGGCATTGAGACAGTTTATCACGCTTCGAGCTACACTCCTGGAAATGGAAAAAAGAACACATTGACACCGGTGGGTCAGACCCACCATACTTGCTCCGGACACTGCGAGAGGGCTGTACAAGCAATGATCACACGCACGGCACAGCGGACACACCAGGAACCGCGGTGTTGGTCGTCGAATGGCGCTAGCTGCGCAGCATTTATGCACCGCCGCCGTCAGTGTCAGCCAGTTTGCCGTGGCATACGGAGCTCCATCGCAGTCTTTAACACTGGTAGCATGCCGCGACAGCGTGGACGTGAACCGTATGTGCAGTTGACGGACTTTGAGCGAGGGCGTATAGTGGGCATGCGGGAGGCCGGGTGGACGTACCGCCGAATTGCTCAACACGTGGGGCGTGAGGTCTTCACAGTACATCGATGTTGTCGCCAGTGGTCGGCGGAAGGTGCACGTGCCCGTCGACCTGGGACCGGACCGCAGCGACGCACGGATGCACGCCAAGACCGTAGGATCCTACGCAGTGCCGTAGGGGACCGCACCGCCACTTCCCAGCAAATTAGGGACACTGTTGCTCCTGGGGTATCGGCGAGGACCATTCGCAACCGTCTCCATGAAGCTGGGCTACAGTCCCGCACACCGTTAGGCCGTCTTCCGCTCACGCCCCAACATCGTGCAGCCCGCCTCGGGTGGTGTCGCGACAGGCGTGAATGGAGGGACGAATGGAGACGTGTCGTCTTCAGCGATGAGAGTCGCTTCTGCCTTGGTGCCAATGATGGTCGTATGCGTGTTTGGCGCCGTGCAGGTGAGCGCCACAATCAGGACTGCATACGACCGAGGCACACAGGGCCAACACCCGGCATCATGGTGTGGGGAGCGATCTCCTACACTGGCCGTACACCACTGGTGATCGTCGAGGGGACACTGAATAGTGCACGGTACATCCAAACCGTCATCGAACCCATCGTTCTACCATTCCTAGACTGGCAAGGGAACTTGCTGTTCCAACAGGACAATGCACGTCCGCACGTATCCCGTGCCACCCAACGTGCTCTAGAAGGTGTAAGTCAACTACCCTGGCCAGCAAGATGTCCGGATCTGTCCCCCATTGAGCATGTTTGGGACTGGATGAAGCGTCGTCTCACGCGGTCTGCACGTCCAGCACGAACGCTGGTCCAACTGAGACGCCAGTTGGAAATGGCGTGGCAAGCCGTTCCACAGGACTACATCCAGCATCTCTACGATCGTCTCCATGGGAGAATAGCAGCCTGCATTGCTGCGAAAGATGGATATACACTGTACTAGTGCCGACATTGTGCATGCTCTGTTGCCTGTGTCTATGTGCCTGTGGTTCTGTCAGTGTGATCATGTGATGTATCCGACCCCAGGAATGTGTCAATAAAGTTTCCCCTTCCTGGGACAATGAATTCACGGTGTTCTTATTTCAATTTCCAGGAGTGTATTTCCAGGATACACTTACACTACATTTCCAGGTGACGATACTAAACATGAATAACATCCTCCTAAGTTGGTGATCAAGAAGCGTTGTCCTATTTTCGTTTCATCAATACCTGCACCATGGTGCCGGCCGCCACGTGACCGCGGGTCACATGTCAGCATGTCAGGCAGCCCATGGCCAATAGTCCCTAGCGCTGGAGAAGCGCTCATACACGTAGCTGTCAGCGATAACATAGATATGTCCGGCAGGTATACCCACTTCAAATAGCTACATGACGGCACCGCACCAATCAGGCTACGAAACGCCGCAGTAGCTCATCGACGGTGGGCATATTCCTACGCTGCACGGGGCTTTATAAACTCATGCAGCTCCTCACTCCTGTAGTCTCGTCTTGGACTTAGCTGCCACTGATACCTCGACGCTATACCATTCGGATCGCCATTATCTGGATTTCAACCACGCACTCGAACTGGACTGCACAAGAGACTCTGCGTCACGGCGCTTCACCGTCGGTGCCATCCACGAACTCTGCTGATAACCGCACAAATGGCTGTTCTATATCCTTCATCGGTGTTTAGTATTATTCTCCTTTAACTTTCCCCTTTTCCCCTTGTTATGGAATAAACTTGTTGTCTACTCACCCCTGCTGTTATTCGTTCTTCCCCATTCACGATGATGATACCTTTAACTATCACTTCGAAAAATAAAGCCACTTTTTTGTACGAGTACATTTCTGCAGTCCTCGAACATATTGAAATGACATCGCCACGGACTTTCGCAGCTTATACCCGCTTTATGAAAAGAACGCATTTTGTTTTGGCTCCTCTAGAGGCATGCTAAGGTATTGTGATTCAGAGATTTCAATGTTTACTGGGACTGCATAAACAAACAACGAGAAAATTGATACCTAACTTCACTGTTCGGAGGTGATACTTGAAACCTTATGACAATCTTTGTAGGCGCTTCACGTGAATAGTGTGAATTGTGCAAGACTGTTAGACGTAATGTACGAGAGTGTATTTCAGTGGTAGATCTATGGATCGTGATAAACAATTTCATGTCGATTACAGTTATAAACTTAATGGTAAGCGGTTAAGGCTTTTGTTGAGTTACGATTTGCTAGTACACTGCCGGGAAAAAAAGTTTACTTCACATAGAAAGAAATCGAGGATTTTCATCTTATGGCGGCATATAGCCACCTGGGGACAGTAGGTGAACTAATAATAGTTACAGCGTCGTCTGCCAAAAGATAGCGTATTGGCAAAGCTACCAGAGCGCCATCTGTGCCAACCCTTTAATAAGTAATGCCCACAGCCATATGGCTCGTTTTGGTGCGAACGTGTGAAGCAAACAGGCAACCATGCCACGCACACGCACTCGTACTTCCTACAGTCAAATGAGCGAGTCTGAAATGGGCAAACTGTGGCCTTCCGAGTGGTTAGATGGTCCTTTCGGAGAATTGCCACTCAAGTAGGATTGTTGTCGTATAGTCTGCAATGGTTCAGAGGCATTTCCACGTTGTTGTAAGAGTAAGTACTAGTACAACAACTGATTTTGTGTGTCAAAATGGTTAGACGTTTCCCAAGTGATGATCAGCTAGAAAGGCTTTTGAATGAGTCAAATGATGAAATGGTGGATGATCCTCTCAATAATCTTAATCTTCAAGATTTTCTTGATGGTTCTAGTGATGACGATAGCGTATCGTCTGGAAGAGAGGAGATGAAGGCGAAATATCGTTTTGTAAAGAAACTAATGCAGCTGGAAACGTGTATACGTTGCGTTATGGTACAAAGTGGTCTACAAGCCATCCAGCAGATCAAGACCAAGGTCAATATCATAAATGTATTATTCGTAATTGTATTTTGTGGGTACACTGTTATTATTATTATTATTATTATTATTATTATTATTATTACTATTACACTAGTCAACAGCCATTTTGCATCTGGGATGTGATACATCAACTAGTATGTATTTTGGTTTATAGATTCCGAAGATACCTTTCAAAATGTTCTAGCACGTACCATTTTTGAGTTTTTAAAGGTTTTTTATTTTTCGTACTCAGTATCTTGCTTTTTGCTGTTCTTCTGTTTTGATGTTTAATTTTTTGGTTTTGATTTGCAAAGTAGAGTAGAAGATCTACAAATCGTCAGTAAATGGTTGGTGTGGTAGTCCAGTGGTGTGAAAGAGATCCTCAGTGACCGCATCCTGTGAAAGGTAGAGCAAAATTTTTGTGTTTAAAACTTACATTAAGAAAAATGGGAGCTAGTAAATCTCGCTGCTCTCTAAACTACTCCGATAGCTTTTGTTATGTGTATAGAATAATCACTCACAAAGCCCAAAGAAAACCAATCACTGATTTTGTTAAGAAGGCGTATAAATTGTATTTTGATTGCCCTGCTGGTGATCAAGATAAAAATTTAGCACCTCTAATTGCCGGCATAACCTGTACTACAACCTCAACCGAGTGGTAGAAAGGAAAACGCAGAGCAATACCATTCGCTGTGACGGTGGTTTGGTGTGAGCCTAATGACCATTATTCAGACTGTTACTTCTGTATTACAAATACTTCTTGACATTCAAGCAAAATACTTCTGTATTAGAAACACTTCTTGACATTCAAGCAAAACTAGACATAATATAATGTATCCAAATTTATCGTCAGTGCATCTGCCTGTACCCCATGATGAGGGGTTGCCTGTTCCTGTCTGTAACTTGAAAGCCACGGAACCAGATACCATGTCAAGTTAATCAGAAAGTATTGAACATATAGAAGAGTACTGCCCTCAATATCGTGATACTTCACCTCAGCTCCTTAATAAAAAGGAATTGAACGGTTTGGTTCACGATCTAAAATTTTCGAAACAGCAAGCTTAACTCTTGGGGTCGATACTGCAGCAACGGAACCTTCTAGCTCCAGGGACAAAAATTTTCTGTTTCAGATCAAGAGGTGCTTCCTTCGCTCAATATTTCAATATGCAGAATTTAATTTCTGCATGTAGAAATGTCAATGGTCTGATGATGCAACTAGGTGTACAACATAATCAATAGGAGAGGTGACTGTTTATTGACTCCAGTAAAACCAGCTTGAAAGCAGTACTACTGCATAATGGCAATGTATTTCCATCGGTACCTTTAGCTTACATAGCAGATATGAAAGAAACTTATTAAAACCATGACTTTGCTGCTAGAGGAAATCAAATATAAGGATCATGAATGGCAGCTCTGCTAAGATTTAAAAGGCTTTGCACTCGTTACAGGTTTACAGGTTGGATTCATCAAATACTGCTGCTTTTTATGTCTTTGGGACAGCCGTGACAGCAAGTACCACGATACACTCAAAGAATGACCTATAAAGAAGCCAAATGCTCCTGGAAATGTAGATGTGAACTATACCCCACTGGTTGAGCCCGATAGAATCAATCACTTTGCTTCCCCTTCATATCAAGTTTGGCTTTATCAAGAACTTTGTAAATGCTCTGGATAAAGAAGGTGAGGCCTTCAATCACTTAAAAGAAGAGTTTCCCAAATTCAGTGAGGCAAAGCTGAAAGAGGGTAAATTTGTTGTACCACAAATAAGAAAACTGCTGAAAGATCCAACCTTTGATACCAAACTCACAGATATCCGATTAGCTGCTTGGTTCTCTTTTAAAGCAATTGTGAAGGGCTTTTTGGTTAACAGAAAAGACAAAAACTGTGTTACCATTGTTAATGATCTGTTGGACAAGTATAAGAACATGGGGTGTAGAATGTCGCTTAAAATTCACTTTTTACATTCCGACCTTGATTTCTTTAAGGAAAATGGAGCCGTAAGCGATGAAGATGGTGAACGCTTTCACCAAGACATTCTTACCATGTAACACCGCTACCAAGACCCTTGGAACCCTTCGTTGATGGGTGACTACTGCTGGGGTCTTGCTAGGGAGAGTGATGAAACGGCAAACAAAAGAAGAGCTCCGTCGTCGCATTTCTCAAAAACCAAAGACGATTAAAGGTGAAAATATCTTCTGAACTAATTTGTACCTTTTATTGGCATCATGCCCATGTATACGAGGGTTGGAACTGTAACAGTGGCAACTATTTAATCACAACCGATACAAAAGAGTTACATGTTTGCCCCTGTTACTGTCCTTCAAAGTAGTCACCAGCGTTGTGTAGAGCCCGCTGCCAGCGATGTGGAAGAAGTAGTATACCGTTAGCAGAGCCTGTCATGTTGATGGCGCGACTGGAGCGGGCTACTGCTTGTCGAATCTCTGGAAAAGTTCTGAAGCGAATGCCACGGAGTGATTCCTTCATCTTCGGAATCAAATCAAAGTCACAAGCACTTAGGTCCGGGGAGTATGGTGGATGGTGCAGTACTTCCCAGTACCATCGACTGAACAGAGAAGCCACAACTTGCGCTGTATGCGCCCGCGCATTGTCGTGCAAAATGACGGATGGGTTGCGCAGAAAATGTCGCCCCTTCTTTCGCAAAGCTGGTCGCAGATGATGCTCCAAAAAAGAACAGTAATACTGTGCATTGAAGGTCTGCTGTGGAGGAACGTAATGCGTCAGGATAACACCATCACAGTCGTACACGACAATCACCATAACTTTCACCATACTGGGGCTCTGACGCACTTTCGACTTTCGCTGCGTTTCATAATGGCGCCATTCGTTGGATTGGCGTTTCAGTTTTGGTTCATACGATGTGGCCCATGTCTCATCCAGCGCTACGATACGGCATAAGAAAGCCTCTCCTGCACGCTCATAGGGCTCCAAGTACGTCTGAGTGGCGCCGTAACGCATCCATTTCTACATTTCCGTCAAGTCATTCGGAACCCATCGTGATGCAATTTTTCGCATGCCCAGGCGTTCCTTCAGCATGCGAAGCACAGTCGTATGCGCTAATCTGGTTTCTTGGGTGATCTCATGAATCGTATGGCGTCTATCACTGTCCACTAACGCGACAACAGCATGCAGTTCTTCCTCAGAGACGCTAGGACGACCTGCCCGATGTACATCTGTCAGAGTTTGTCGACCCTCGTTGAAAGCTTTTACCCAAACTGCCACTGTTCTGTGCAGCAATGGCGATTCCCCGCACGCCACTTGAAGATCTTGATTACACTGTCATGTTGTACGACCTCTGGTACATTCAATCTTGATCCAACTCCGTTGTTACTGTTACGAAAACATAGTGACACCGATATGTTACACCGTTCGCTCATAAGTGACTTGTTTTTCCCTCGATTGTGCGCACGCCGGTGACGTGGGACGGGCGAGTTCATTTGTTCGGAGGTAAGGTAGGTACGTCAGTAACGTGTACTATCAGCGACAATAGTAGATTCCATTGCATAGTGGCTCCACAGCAGTGTTGCAACTATTTACGTTCGAACCTACGTACATATAAAATAGTATTGATTTCAAACGTTGTGAGTGTGTATTTTTGTTTCACATAATTGTATCAATTTTCGCTATTACTGTTTATTTAATCTGCTGCGAATCTAGGAAATGTGACGTCATAGAGAAAACCTGATTTTACCGGTGTATTTAGAATCCCAAAATTAGGTAAATTCACCCATTTACAAACCAGATGCAGAAAAATAGTTTAAATTTGTTAACTAGTGTCTAGTCACTAGGATCTGGTGTACTATGCCGCGGTCCAAAACTGATTGATAGTATGTACCAAGGCACGTGCGACATCTAAACAAATGCCAGAAACGCAACGGTAGATAATTTCACGCAGCCCACTGGAGTAGAGGAGCTTAAAGGCCTTCTCGTTAGAAAGTAACTTACGTATTGTTAAGCTGCACCTTTCTTCGATCCCTTTGTTACTCGAAAAAGCCACAGTTAAAACATTTCTGATCGGAACACCAAGTTAATATGACAGATCGCAAAGTGCAATGGTTAGAAAGTCCACGATACCTAAAGGAGTACGTGAATTGTCAGTTAATCTTTAAACGGAAATCCGGCCGGAGTGGCGCTACAGTCTGGAACCGCACGACTGCTACGGTCGCAGGTTCGAATCCTGCCTCGGGCATGGATGTGTGTGGTGTCCTTAGGTTACTTAGGTTTAAGTAGTTCTAAGTTCTAGGGGACTGATGACCTCAGAAGTTAAGTCCCATAGTGCTCAGAGCCATTTGAATCATTTTTAAACGGAACGCCACTTTCCGAGTGAAATACAGTACTTGTACATCACACCAATCCATCTTCTCTGATTTTGAAAAAAATCTCACGATAACATGGTGTGCCTTAACTGTAACCATTTGTCCAGATCCGTCGTACTGCGAAGTATTACACGGTGCTCTACTAGTTGATTCAGTATTGCTAAACGCATGGAAGCAAGCCGAATTACCAACAGAAAAACCCAGGAAGAAGAGACACATGTTTCACAAGGAACCCCTTGAGTGCGAAGTCACAAGTTCAATTTCTAGTAAGGCTCATTTTAAAGTGTTATGTTAAAAATTATGACAAGATATATATTAGCTGCTAAGACTTACCGTGTGCATCACAAAAAGAGTGTCCTGGAAGTTCAGAGATCAACCTTCTAAGAGATGTGTGTATTACGCTACTCAAAATGGACACCGTCGACATTCAAGAAATGTTAAAAAGAAAAGTTCAGCTAGGTATCCGCTCTTAAGGAATACTTGTAGAATGTTATTGTTGTAACGGGCTGCTGAGAACTGATCGAATGTGACAGCATGCAACCGAATGCGAGAAAGTCTGTTATGGAGACCATCGTGAAACTGGCTATCCTTTACGGCGTAGCTGCACATAGTGCGATAATTTGTTTTATAGGCACAGAAAAAACAAATATCCAGAGGCTGAATTCGTTCAGTGATTCCAGATCGTATGAGTTGCAATGTCAAAAGCATTTCAGGACGGGTAGTTTCCTCTAAAGAAGTTGATTTTGCACGTAGACCAGGATTCAAGCAAAAACTAGTACTTTTTACCAGCTACTGGCCGAAAGCACTTCTCATACCATAGCTGTAGTTTCCTTACACCCATTTTCCTACTCTTGCTTGCTGTGACGTATACATTCCCTACTGTAGTTGCAAGGCCACGCTCACGAGAAAGAATCGTAGGGGGCAGAGCACCTCCAACTTCTCGCAGCACAATGAATAACTTTCCAGCCAATTTCCTATCCAGATTGACAGTTGGCATAATTGTAAACGAATGCTTTGAGGTATTGATGCTAGTTGATTTGATACAACTGTCTTGGTAGTTCCAGTTTCTAAAGTCCTTTTCGTATTCATTTTCTTTTCAAATTACGATTGCTCAGAGTTGAAAACAGATTCCGCGCTGATAGATGGGATAAGTTTTTTTTTCTTTATCTCATCTACAAATTTTCGGACAGATTCCGCAGTTTGCTGTGCATCGTAAAGTTGACGCTTTGTTTGACATTTCATTATCTCACGTCTTCCGGTTCCGTAACACTGAACTTGCGCAGCCATCTACTGATTCCCTGGAAATCACTGCACTTGTGTTACGGGCAGTTTGCTGGTAAGTATCATGCACATCCTGGACACTGCATCGATCACCATTGAAACGCGCAAGCACCAGTTTTGGGGTAGGTGCCCACCCTGCTCTTCATTGAACATTCTTAGTTTTACTTACGTAGTTCACGGTCGTATTGCCGCGGATGTATTAGAAATCTGTTCATATTTTTCTTTTATTACGAGTTCTGCGGATGATTTTCTATACACGAAATTATGAAATTATGTTTAGCACCCGCTCCTTGGACAATGATTGTCCTTCACTACGTTTCACTGGACGCGGGATTTGTGGCTCACTGTGCGACAAGGATGACGAACTACATGGTTCGACATTTATTTCGATATCACTTTCAGCTATTAAACACGAATCATTATTGTAATCAACATGTACTGTCCGCACAGTCGAGCGAATACGATACTGTACATTTCCCTGACTCACCTCGCAGAAACGCTAATATC
Source organism: Schistocerca serialis cubense (assembly GCF_023864345.2). Taxonomy (NCBI): domain Eukaryota; kingdom Metazoa; phylum Arthropoda; class Insecta; order Orthoptera; family Acrididae; genus Schistocerca; species Schistocerca serialis. The sequence goes on along the minus strand of NC_064644.1, from coordinate 466,969,189 downwards.
TGATTTACCGCTTCTTTCTTACTCTGTGAAACTCGTTGGGTTTCTTTCTAACGATTGCCAAAGTCTTACAGAAGATCGAAATATGGCGCGTACTTCAGTGCGAGATGCTTTTAATAATTTCCACAACGAAATTCTGTCTCTAAATCTCGCAGAAAACCCAAAGAGAACCTGGTCATACATAAAGCACACCAGTGGTAAGACGCACTCAATACCTTCACTACGCTTTAACAACGGTGAAGTCACTGATGACAGTGCCACTAAAGCAGAGTCATTAAACACGGATTTCCGAAACTCCTTCACCAAAGAAGACGACGTAAATTTTCCTGAATTCCAATCAAGAACAACTGCCAAGATGATAAACATAGAAATAGATATCCTCGGTGTAAAGAAGCAGCTTAAATCACTTAATAAAGGCTAGGCCGGTCCAGATTGTGTACCAGTCACGTTCCTCTCAGAGTATGCTGATAAGATAGCTCCGTATTTAGCAATTATATACAGCCACTCGCTCACAGAATGATACGTACCTGGAGATTCGAAATTTGCTCAAGTCACCCCAATGCCCAAAAAGGGAAGTAGGAGTAATCGGCTGGTTTACAGGACTATATCACTAACGTCGATTTGCAGTAGAGTTTTGGAACATATACTGTATTCGAACATTATGAAGTACCTCGAAGGAAACGATGTATTGACACATAGTGAGCACGGATTCAGAAAATATCGTTCTAGTGAAACACAACTAGCTCTGTATACTCATGAAGTAATTAGTGCTATCCACAGGGGACGACAAATTGATTCCATAATTTTAGATTTCCAGAAGGCTTTTGGCAGCGTTCCACACAAGCGTTTTCTAACCAAACTGCGTGCCTACTGAGTATTGCCTCATTTGTGTGCCTGGATTCGTTATTTCCAGTCAGAAAGGACACAGTTATCACAGTTCGTAAACTAGACGGAAAGCTATCGAGTAAAACAGAAATAATATCCAGCGTTCCCCAAGGAAGTGTTATAGGCCCTCTATTGTTCCTGATCTATATTACCGACGAAGAAGACAATCTGAGTAGCTGTCTTAGATTGTTTGCAGATGATGTTGTCATTTACAGTCTTGTAAAATCACCAGATGATCAAAACGACTTGCAAAATGATTTAGATAAGATATCTGTATGGTGCGAAAAGTGGCAATTGGCCCTGAATAAGGAAAAGTGTGAAGTTATTTACTTGAGCACTAAAAGAAATCAGCTACACTTCGATTACGCGACAAGGCACACAAATCTGAAGGCTGTAAATTCAACTAAATACTTACGGATTACAATTACAAATAACCTAAACTGGAACGATCACATAGATAATACTGTGGGTAGAGCAAACCAAAGACTGCGATTCATTGGCAAAACACTTAGAAGGTGCAACAGGTCTACTAAAGAGACTGCTTACACCACACTTGTCCGCCCTATTCTGCAATATTGTTGTGCGGTGTGGGATCCGTATCAGATGGGACTGACGGATGACAAAGGAGGGCAGCTCGTTTTGTATTATCGCGAAACAGGAGAGATAGCGTCACAGACATAATGCGTGAAATGGAGTGGTAATCATTAAAACAAAGGAGGCGTTTTTCGTCGCAACAGGATCTTCTCATGAAATTTCAATCACCAATTTTCTCCTTCGATTGCGAAAACATTCTGTTGCGACCCACCTACATAGGTAAAACGATCATCATGATAAAATAAGAGAAATCAGGGCTCGCACAGAAAAATTTAAGTGCTCGTTTTTCCCGCGTGCCGTTAGAGAGTGAAACGGTAGAGAGACAGCTTGAAGGTGGTTCATTGAACCCTCTGCCAGGCACTTTATTGTGAATAGCAAAAGTAATCACGTAGATGTAGATAGAACGAAATGTTAACTTCGGCTACCGATGTTGTAAATATAATGCAATGTTTGCTTTGTCTATCTGTAACGTTGCTGCGCTTTGTACCAACACCACTAGCAATTTAGGACTACTGTGACTTGTCGACTAAGCAGTTCAACTACGTTCTGTAGCCTCATGTTGTGCTCACCAGTGGATACCTCCATTCCCGCTCGCTGTTTCCATTAGCAGCCAGTATTGTGGTTGCATGGTAGACAATGACTGGGGAGTCGAATGCTGTAAACGTCATTGACCTTTTGCAATTTCACACTCGAGGGTTAATGGAAGAATCCTAAGGGAGTCTGATGAGTCCATGAAGAACGTGGCTTGCAAAACAGCTTTTCACCCGACTCTGTAATAGCAATAGCATCCGATTCTGAAGTACTCACATTCTGTAAAGCACTGTACAAGTTCAGATGTCTGATTACCTACCTGATGAGTTAAAGTGCTAAATATTTTGACGTTAATCATGTAAAATCTTTATGGCTGAAGACACAGAACCGTAATTAGTTCGATTTCATGTCATTCACCCATAGATTAATGGAAAACTAAAAAGCAGTGCTGATTCACGCTGAGGCCTTACAGCGCCAACAATGGATGTTTTGCAATTGTTTTTATTATTTTGTGGGTTGTGTCAGGGAAAAAATGTTTTGAAAGATTTAAAATTAAGCATAAGGTTTCCCGGGAGACACTAAATACTTTCATTCTCAAATCCTGGATGGGTAATTTTCGCGGTATGAGCTAAGCAGTGTCAAGACGGGTACAAAACATTCTATGTGCAATAATTACTTCTGCGTAGTTTAACATTTTGAATTCAGCCAATAATTATATGAAATACTGAAAATTAAATTTTCGTGATCCTTCGATACCTTTATTTGAGCAACCTGCAACTAGGACCGTTTACTTGTTTACCGATACTGACTGCTCATCAGTCTAGGTCCGTTACGAAGTTGGATTAGTAGAGGAGTTGGAGAAGATCCATCTGGAAGCGGACCTTTTGGTCAGATCAGCGTGAGAGTATAAAGAAAACTAACTACAGTAGTAGACTCAACAAAAAAGTAGGTTCGTATCCTGGAGAGGCTTACTGTTCAGAGCGCACTATCCACAAAGAGTCGGGAAGTGTGCTACTTCCTCCGTAATACGTCTCAAGAGTCGACCACGATGAAAAAATCAGAGAAATTATGGTACATGTGGAGGTTTACTAACGATAATTCACGCGCACCAGTTTTGAATGCAATAGGGGGGGGGGGTGAGGGGTGTGGTGATGGTACCAGAAGTACTCTCCCCAACGTGTATTAAGGCGGCTTGCGGTTTGTAGATTTAGATGCAGATGTAGATGTAGACCAGTGTCGGATTATTTAAATTCTACTGGCTGTGCAACTTCTATGAAGCACTTCAGCGAGCATATTTACATTACGAGTTTACTAAATACCCTGTCACGTAGGTACTGGCAGTCTTTGCTGCAAAACACGTCGTTCCTTGTATTACCACGAACGAATCTATTTCTTCGAGATCGTATTCCCATTACCGCATCTGAACGAAATGTTCAGATTCGCTAAATTCTGTCGGCTCCTGGCAGAAGTTTGTCATGTGGTGGCCTTAATCGAGTCTGCGAAACTGCAGCGTGTAGGCCCGACTATTTTCCTAGCAACGAGAGGAGTTTATGGAAACAAGGAGCACCGCCCCGTGTCGTTAGCAATTCAGATGCACGGCAGGCACCACCTGGGAGCAACAAAACACCAACGCTGACGCAGACACGAAAGCGTCTCGTCGCTGGCTGGACTAATGTCGCACACGCACTCTGCTAGCATGCCTCTAGAATATGCATGCCTCCTGCGGATTAGATTCCACTGTCATCCGTACCTGCTCTCAGTCTGTTAATAGGCGCTGCGACGAGGCCGACAATCAACTGCCATTTCTAGATTAACTCAGAAAGCTGTAAACCCCTAAACAGCTTTAATATAGTAATAGGGCAGGTCGTTACACATGTGAAGAACTTCTTAGATTGTCACACCCTCACACATCATAGACATTTATTACGTTATCACTTCCATTGTATTTATTCTTTCCTGTGGCTGCACGTATCTACATCCATACAGATACGACTAGTTAAATTGTGCCCTGTCACTAAATCAATTTTTTCCCCTCCGTCAGGGTTTCGCCTGTTTGTGTCGTACATCTTAGCCGTCGGTGTGACATTTGAGTGAGTTGCGGCGTGGACCATTCACAGCTGTGAGCACCTTCATATGTGTCACACGGCCATGTATCGAGTTAATTCTTGTTTCAGATAGGATATTCGAGATGAAATTAATTAGTCGAGTCAGGATTCTTGGCTGGGTTGATGTTTCAATGTAAAGGAATTCCTCGAACGCCATGGTGTACAGGCATCTTTTACAGATATATATTTTCGATCATTGGTGCTGGTGTAACAAGCGATGAAATAAAGAAAAAGATGATAAGCCAAAACTGACTACCGTAACTTAAAGCCTTAGCTGTCTGTATCATCATCCAATCCTAACTAAATATCTTGCCTCAGAAATCTTCTTCTTCTTCTTGTTTTCACTTCATGGATTAGGTGATTTCATCTCTTCCAGTCAACAAGTGGTAGCCATATCTTTCGTTGTCTTCCCATCTTTGTCGCACCTCTAGGTTTGCCGTCCAGAATTGGTTTTAGAAGTCTATTTTCATGTGTGGACGTTCCCCATCAAATTTTTCCTCTTAGATGCATTTTATTGTGCACCGAATCAACTGGTAATTCATTTCTAATATTATCATTCGAGAGCGAACTTCGCTGGTGCACCTTTTAACAATACAGAGAAATCTCATTTCTGAAGCCTGGCTCTTGCTCCTATCGTTTTCCGTGGAGTCCAAGTTTCAGACATCATCTACATACATATTTTTAAAACATTTCACCCTGTTGATCGTTATACTGTAGTTCATATTTTGTTTCTTGAGTCAGACTAGTTTATCCGTGTAGATGTTAACATCCGTGTAGATGTTAACAACAGCTGGACACTTCCCACATCCTTGTCTAGCTCCCTGTGTTGTGGTTAACTGTTTAGACAATTTATCTTGGTCTTCAATTACAGTTTTTTTCCTTGATGTAAGGAGCTTTTACAAAGTTACTGAAGCCTGTTTTCCCATATTCTACCATAATAGGTTTTTGGATTCAGTAACCTCGACAGGGAAACGACGGAGTTAAAATATTATGCGGGTTAAGTGTGCCAATGGATATCCTGAATATACGATTCGTTGTTTGTGTGAAACAACGAACTGAAATACTGTGTATATTATTTACTATCACTGTAGGGTAGTCAAATCATAGCATCACGAGAAGAGGCGAGGAGTAGGGACAGGAAAAATCGACCGGTTAAAACTGATAACGGTATTTTACTTCTGAGTAAACGCTATTTTTCGGCATTTGTTTGATGTCGGTTGCAGAAGGTATATTTTATTTTGTACTGTTAACCGATTTAAGAAACCGAAATATCAATTAGCCGTAGCAGTAGTGCTAAAACTTTTCGCTTTTAAGTACATGCTTTTTTTAGAAATGGGTAATTCCTACCCAAAAATATGCACTCGTTTGAAATATTTCTTTATTATGGATAAAAGAGAAAGCGCTATTTTAATAGGAATACGAACAGAAACGAGCAACAAACACGTAGCATAAGAAATGGTACAGGATTTCTGAGGCAATAATGTCCCTGCTGCCGTGTGTCGTGGCTTAAGGTACGCATGTACGCGCAGTGTGCAGAACATGCCTGGTGACCGCAACCCACACAGCTGGTTTATACAGTAGTTTCTCTGTCGTCGTCGGACCTACATTGTATTGCAGAATGGCACTTACCCTAGCTGGGAAAAAATTTTTAAGAAGTGACGTAGCAATGAAGTACAAAGCTCCATTTGTTTCAAAAGATTAAAGATTTCTGTGAACTAATAAAAAGCGAAGGGAATATTGGTAGCAGTAATAAATAAAGAAACTTTATAATTCAACCATACAATAGAATGAAAAAGTAGGTGATCTGTGGCCTGTGTGTACATAGTATGCCTTTTTCTGCTTTTAGCCCTAGAAAACGGACAAATGAACACGAAAACTGGAGTTCTTCAACCTCAGCTTTCAACCTTCACCACTGACTATTCTTAGTGCCCAAACAGTCACATGGTCCCAGAATATAACGTGATTTTTGAGCAGAGTTTTAAAAAATTAAAATCAATGGAAGAATACTGGTGATTTTTGTATTATTCAACTGTTTATCACTTTTCGATAAAAGCAGCGAAAGTTCGACGGACTAAGTTTCCTTTTATTTGCCTATTTAATTTAGCTTCTTTGATTCGATGTGTCTTGAAATTGTGTCATAATTTTTCGATTTAGACGTTCATTTCACGAAATAAGAGGAATAAAAAATGGAAAATCGATTACTTCAAAAACGGGTTATTTTGAGTGGTTTTAACGGTCAGATTAAACTGGCTTGGAAAGAACACAATATAACCAAAACCGGTTGTTTCAGCGATAACAGTCATCTGTAGGGACGCTGGACTTGAATTTGAAAGGACAGCAGTTCAAATCCCTTTCCGACCACAAGGATTAAATTTTATGTAATTTCCCGTAAGAGAAGGCCGCGATAGTTCCTTTCCAACGGCACGGGCTACTACCTCCTCGTGTCCCTGCAGGTACCCGGTCTCCAATGTTTTGTCATCGATGAGACGTTAAATTGTAGTCGTCCTAGCTTCCAATACTTTACTGTAAATGGCAAGATTAAATGTCTTTACGCTAGCAGTCTGCGTTTACAGGTTGGGTTTCACAGCAGAAGAAGCCTACGTAAATATTATTTGTCGCAGCTGTTGACTTTATTTTCGTTCAAGGAAATGTAAATGAAATCTGTAGAGCAGCTGACAAGTTGTATTGCCCCAAAATGCTCACTTAAGATACGTGTGTCGCATACCATATTTCAGGTTTTAAAATGTACCTCATTTATCTCAACCACCCCAAACAACTAACTGTACAGGACCAAAATAAAATATCTTATCTGGCATATCGTGTTTAACGTCAGACGGACATTAGGCAGCATCATAATCTTGGTTGTACTTATGTTCTTCACGAAAGTATGAAGTGAATCCACCTTCCTGACGGGTGCTTTTCCGATTGAACCTTATACTTCTTATTCGGTAATCCACTTCCTCTCCTCCGGATCTATTTAAGGCCGTATTACTGTGAACAATTTATGTTAACATAACGTTATTGAAAACGTTAACACAAAGCTGATATTGCCTCTCTTCTGTTTAGGCACATAGTGCATATATCCGGAGTTATGTAACTCGTCCACTTGGTGGGATTTAAAGTCAGCAAATGTAAACACAAAGAAAATACACTCCCGTCATTCACTTAACAGTACTCAGTCGATGTCTTCCGTCAGAACAATGTACATCAACCGAGAGAAGGTACATGTTTTACTCATCGATGGAGAATGTAAGTTAGTAAAACACTAACTGCAATAATGTTATCTAATTTGACGCGTGGGTGCATGTAGTACAGTACTGTCGTTCTTTTAAACGATATGTTATGTAAAGTAAAAGCAATCCCTCATTAAACACAGAAACATCAACATTTTTCTTATATTGATGCTCATGAGAGCCATAATGTTAATCAGACAGAGGACTTCAGCAAAGAGAGATGTCATAACGTGAATCCAACTTCCTGACGGGTGCTTTCTCCTCTTGTTGTGACAGCTCAGGAAACGAGAAATATCAACTCGAGGAAACTCAATCGTCGGTATAACTTCCACACAAGAATCCGCCGAATTTACTATTCTCGCTTTTGTTGCAATGAATCAAAACGCTAGCACACAAAAGCTGGAACAGGAAATTAGCCTTTCTAAAACTAGAGTGCATCACATTTTGACAAGTCACCAGTTCCATTCTTGTTACGTACGCTTGCAGCAAGAATTGCATGGTAATGATTTCCTCAAACGTGTAAGTTGTATTTCTGGGGGCATAACAACAAATTATTGTCAACCAGAACATTTTCTCCGATCATATTTTTATCGATATTCCTTCTCAAACAATGGACTGATTGTTGTGTACTGCTTCGCACACAACGGTAAGGAGAGGTGGGCTAGAGACTGGTGCAGCAGTTTCCTCGTGGGAAAGCTGGACAGGAGCGGAAGTAACTCGCGAACAAGTAAATACAGCCAACAGAAGGTTTACTTACTGGTAGCTTTCGCCATGGAGATACGAAGTCCTGCTAATACAGTAGCAACAGCAGCATCGTAGGGAGAGGCTCTCTTTACTAATGCACATTTGTCATTGCCGCCACTGGGCTGCGTCTCGGTGGCGGCTCCTTTGCGACTGGGCAGCGTCTCATTACCAATGCGAGTGGTTTATCTGGCTGCTGCCGAACATCCTATATCGTGGCGGCACAGATCTCGTTGTACGGAACCTATGGTGGTATGGCCCAGCGGGCTTGCTCCATTGGGTCCGCCAAATCATGCACGTCTGCTATGGGCGTCTGCATGAAACTTGCGTTACCGTTACCAACTGCGGGACGCCAGAGGGCTGGTATCGGTGTTTCATACCACACAGTTAAGTACAAATAACATATATTATTGGTCCAGCATTATCCCATACTGGCTTAAACAAGTGAAACATCGGCTTCAGTAGAGAGTTAATGCATGGAGTGAGACACTTGGCCCTTATTTCATCATCGGTCAACAAAATGTCGGGCACATGTCAACTTTCTCTGTGAATTCTTCCTCGTCTTTTCGAGTAAGTGGTGCAAAGAGCCAGAATGCTTATGTGGTACCACAACGATGGATGCCCAGCACACAACGTTTTGCATGCAAGTTGTGTACCAAATGACCTGTCTGTGCTTTCCTGGTTTATCGTCACCTCCAGCAAGTGAACGAGTTAGTTTACCCCAGATACCACCAATGCAAGCACCCTCGGTAGCGTCAAAATAAATTGCATGTTACTCTTAGTATTAACATCATCTCCACGTGAATGGTAAACTGTGGTGCGTTTTTGAATTGGTCCTGAGAGGAGGAAGTGAATTACCAAAAATAGTGTTAAGGTGCTGTTTTAAAAATACATATGGCTATTCATATCTTCTTCACATTAAAAGGTTATAAGACGGGCTATCATGGTGGTTAACGCTCCCCTATATAAACACAGTGGGGTTTAGCTAGCATGGGTGCATTAATCTTTTGAGGCCCACTGTCTATAATTGTGTACATTAACCATCACTGTGTCTTAGCTGAAACATAAGTATTTTCCCCCAATGGAAACATGACGTACACGTCTGTGAATGTTCGGCCTTTTCATTGCACGCAAGTGATGCCAACTGTTCGGCATCTCTATGAAAATATCGGCAAGTCAGTGTAGTACCGGCAGCAATGCGCAGCAGCCCGTGACCACTAGAATACAAGGGTGTGGTTGGTTCGCCGTATTGCACTGTATAAATGAATATTGTTATAGTTATTTTACTTGGTAATTATTGAATGATCATTTTCCTATTTATTACAATAGAAAATGTTTCGTATTTAGTTATTTTAGTCAATAAAATGAAGTCAAACCCACCAAGTGTGTTTTGAAAACGCTTACATATACACTGCTGACCACCGTAAATGCAACACCAAGAAAGACAAGAGGTAGCACAACAAGATTTATTTTGCAGATAACATGTTGACCAAGTATCAAATGATTACGTTCAAAAATGGCTCTGAGCACTATGAGACTTATCATCTGTGGTCATCAGTCCCCTAGAACTTAGAACTACTTAAACCTAACTAACCTAAGGACATCACACACATCCATGCCCGAGGCAGGATTCGAACCTGCGACCGTAGCAGTCGCGCGGTTCTGGACTGTGCGCCTAGAACCGCTAGACCACCGCGGCCGGCAAATGATTACGTTTACAGACGTCTGTGACATGTGGTTCCTGCCAGAATCAGTAGCCAGACTAGCCGCCATTGTTGGAAATCACCGCTGCCACAAGGTCTCGGCATTGAGTCAAAGAGACGTTGGATGTGTTCCTGGGGTACAGCAGCCCAAGCAGCTTCAACACGTTGCCAAAGATCATCTGGTGTGGCAGCTGGGGATGTAATCTGGGTCACTCGTTGAGCAACCATGGACCACATGTTATCTATCGGCGAAAGATCCGGAGAGCGAGCCGGCCAGGGAAGCAATTCAATCTGGTTATTGACGAAGAACCTTTGGAAAATGCTTGCCACGTGTGGTTGCGCATTATCCTGTTGAAATATGGCTGTGGCCGAGCCCTGAAGGTAAGGAAGGACAACTGGCTCCAGCACCTCGGATATGTAGCGCCGGCTATTTAAAGTACCGGCAATGCGTACTAGAGGCGTGGGAGAGTAATATCCAATACCGCCCCATACCATAATACCCGGTGCAAGACCAGTGTGGCATTGCACAATGGAGCTGTCCAGCATCCTCTCTCCACGGTGTCTCCACACTCGAATCCGACCATCGTGGTGCTGCAGACAGAAGCGTGCCTCGTCAGTAAAGACAACGTCATTCCATTCTGCCGTCCACATCCGTCTGTCATAACACCATTGGCGACGGAGACGTCTGTGGTTCTGCGTCAATGGTAGACGAAGCAATGGACATCTTGCGGACAGACCACTCTGCTGTAAACGGCGTCGAATGGTACGCGCAGACACTGGATGATGCGTTACAGACGCAATGTGCTGTGCTATGGTTCGGGATGTCACTGAGCGATCCGTGACTGCCATGCGCACAATTTGCCTATCAGCACGTGCAGTGGTGCATCGAGGTGAATGCGATCGTCGTACCCTCCTGCATCCAACGGTCACATATCCGCATTACACTTGTTTGGTTTCGTCCAACACGACTAGCGATTTCTCTGTATGATAATCCACAATCTCGGTAAGCCACTATCCTTCTTCTGTCGAACTCGGATACTTGATCAAAAGATGTTCGCTGTTGTCTACGAGGCATAACTGATCGTCTTGTGAAACAACCACAAGGTAAACACACGTGCCGAACGTACACTCGTCGAAATCGCCAAGCCTTAAATGGCGCTATGAGGTGGCGACAGAGGCGCGCGTGATGTGCGTCAGCGCTGAAATTCTAATCAGTTGCATATCTCATCGTTGCAAACCCATGGTGTAAAATTCACTTGAATCGGATGCTTCCTTCAGGGTGTTGCATTTACGGTGGCCAGCAGTGTATTTGTATAAATCTTGCATCTAAAATCGTTAAATATTTCCCAAGAACATTACCACATAAAGAAACATTTTCTTTCCGTCGGAAAAAAAGCAGGTCTGAAATAGTTATCTTGCGTGACTGTCATACCGTTCATCTACATAATATAAATAAGTTTCTGTGAGTTAACGGCCATGTTTCAAAAGACAACAACGTTATTATATCAGTCTCTACGTTTAGGCCTTCCTCCGACCCTAACCTAGTAGTATCCTTAACACAAGAGGTACTGCTGACAAATAAAACTGAAATATTTGAATGGACAACAAATAACTAAAATTCAGTTAATGTGTGATATAGTGCAGCTATAAGAATATGTAATTAAATCTATAAGTAATTTAGGCGCATACAGTGTACGAAATTTTTTTACACAGAGTTCAATCCTCTGGCAGCAGCAAAGCCTCTACTTCATCTAGGCATCAAAACCAGATTGAGCTAGGATGTCAGAGACAGGTCTTCCTGCCACGCTGCTTCGACTTGTGAGACGCCAATCGAGCTGCAAAACGTTTTGGCTGTAAAAGTGAACTGCATCAACTAGACCGACCAATAGAGTCATCGCAGCCCACGAACGCAAGATGTGTAAATGATTCTGTCGTGCAGAAGACTGAAAAATGTGACTAGAATGGCAACTACAAATGAGTTTCGGATAATGACTCTTACAAAAAGCGTTAAGGGTTTAATAACTGGAAGGAGATTGCGCATAAATACTGAATTAAAACCCTTAACCCTATTAATTGCAATAATTGCCCTCAAGCACATATATAATCAAGAAAACAATAATTATACGTTAACGTGAGTAATAAATTACAGAGTGAGAGAAAAGATTTATTTTGATCACTGCAACTTACTAAAATTGGAGATAGCTTGGTGTGGCAAAGTCTGCAAGGGATACGTGGATTGCTAGTGGCCATCGTCTCAACAGATTGTTCTCGATAATACATATGCATGGACGGATGTGCACTGATTAGGCCCCTCGTGCTAGAAAGATACATGAAATCCGCAACAAAAGACAGTGTCTGCTCGATCACGGATGAGCCGTCGAATCTCTGATCATCATTTGTTAAATGGCGGAATCTAAACAAGTACAGACGCAATCATTCGACAAGGAACGCCAAATTGGTTTCCTTCCTGGTTAGCTTACACCGACAGAAAATGTCGCCATATGTTGAGTCAAAGCATCGGGTCCTACATAAGGCGACGAACTCACCTTCCAGCCGCTAAATATTCACCTGACATGTGATCGGCCCTCAGAAATACAACTACGGCCAGTGCCACGCCTGCGAAGTCAGAACGTCCGCTTCTCCACGTCTCCAAGCTCCGAGTGTCTGCATCCGCTTCTTCTTTCAGAGCATTATTTTTCGAATTCTCCTCCAGAGTGTCCAAAAGATTGTAACGTTCCTGTGGGTTCTGCACGAAACCCGCGCAAACGCTTATTTCACCAGTGAGAAGCTTCGTTGAACATTGGCAAATGGGATTACAAGAAAAGCGATCCAACACTTCACATAGCAAATGTTTCATAAGTTACTCGAGGAATTCCTTCCTGCGTAAACAATTCTGATCTGAAAAAGACGATCTCCGAACTGCCACATCAAAGGATAGGCTGTTTTCCTTTGTCCAAAATTCCTGGAAAACGGAATTCTAAACTCCCACTTAAATATATGTTTTAGAAAAGCCATTGGGCTTCCTTCCTGCCTTGCGAGAGAGAGTAGTCTTAACTCCATATGGAGTGGCATCGGGTTGTCGCACTTCGTTCGGCATAAAGGGAGAACAACAAATTTTAGCAATAAACAGCCACCGAGCCTCCCACGAGACAGCAGGGATGGAAATTTCGCGACCAGCCTGTGACCCTTCCGTTTTACATGAAAAGGCTTACCGCCAAGAAACCACATTTCGCCAAGGTTTGCTTTGAGTTGATACAGTGACTTGTAAAGATAATTAATACTGCACTGGCATGACGCGCGACGTAGGTCATTCTAGCGCCTCTTTTTAGACAGACAGCCCGAGCCCACAGTGTACGGATGCGTCAGGTGTAATTTTAATTACATCGTTCTGGCAGCGGTACGAACAATATAAGATCTGGAAACTGTCTACCAGACATCCAGTGTCTGGGTCACTGTCGCTGCTGACAGCTGCCAGGCTCTGAGGAGCTGCATACTCTTCCTGGGGAAATCTGGGGGCTGGCTGGCAGTTGCTCCTACAGCACAATAAGTGTAGGATGTGCAGTTAACCACAGAGAAGGAAGGAAATTAAGAGAATTGTTATTGTTCCGATCTTTACAACCACCGATGTCACCCATATTACGTGCGGCGTTCAATAAGTAATGCTACACATTTTTGTTTGTATTTATTTATTTATTTCCATCAAGTAGGTTCGTTTTGTTCACGACTCCAACACATCATATTATACCCCACTCGTTTGGATACAAAACCGTATTTTTCAATATAATCTCTGTTCGGTGGAATGGCCTTAAGCCATCTAACTAGAAGGACCTGTTCGTCCACATACTACCACTCTACTGGTGATTGTATAATTTCACGGGGACTTTGGCCTCCACGATCGCCTGACCTAACACCACCTTACTTTTTCTCCTGGGGTGCATCGAAAGAAACTCTCTAAAAAAAAAAAGTCTAAAATCCATCTATGAACGGAAAACTGCAATATCCACTTTCACTGCTTGTGTTACAGAAGAAATATTATAGCTTGTGTTTGGAAACATGATTAGACGAATTGAATTATGTATTCAACAACAGGAGGGACACTTTCAACATTCAATGTGAAAATTTGTAAGTAAAAATGAATGTTCAATAAATTAATAACTGGTATTTCACTGAGTTTCATTTCGGAAAAATTCACTGCGGCATCCGGCAAGCGAGGCTAACAACACCTCGAACACCTCGTAATTCTACGTAGAGTTTTTATGCTGTTAGTTTTGTGTGTTGGAACTGTAAGAAACCTTCTCAGGCGTCACTTATTGTAGTACTGTTCACTGCGCTACACGATACAGACTTTCACACTATAGCTTATTTAGTACACAGTCTTACGTTTTCTAATCATTTTTGGTAAAAGTTAAGTGAAATACTGTTATACGGTTTGAGATGGATTTGGTGACACTTTCTCTCAAACAGCGTTTCCGTAAGCAGAAAACTTGAATTGTTCACGTTTACGTTACAATACAGACACACACGAAAGTTAAGAACAAGAAATCAGCAAACAAATGAAATTAATGCAAGAAAGAAAAACTGTTTCGAGGTCTGGATTGTAGTTTTGTAGACAAGCGACAAGTGGAGCATAAACAACGGAGACATAAAAGATTGAAAGCATCTGCTATTGACGAATGCTAAATAGTCTGCGGGCAGATCGAGTAACGAATGGGGAAGTCCTAAAGCGAAATGGGGAAAAATTAAATTTATGCCTCAGTTTCATTAAAAGAAGGGAAAATTTGATCGAACTCATCCTGAAGAATCAAGGAATCATCGATTCGGTCATGGAAGGAGGCATGAGAGGGGGAGTGGCGAAAGGGTGTGGGTACTCAAAAAGCGAGATCAAAACTTGTTTACAATAAGCAGTTTCAAATGGATGTGTTTTACAGTGGTTATGCAGAGATGAAGAAGCTTGCACTGTTTAGATTAGGATGGATAGCTACATCAAATCAGTTCTCGAGCTAAGGACCATATTGTAAATAGTGTTAGAAATACCAGATAAGATACATCAGAGAGTAGCAGCGTCACTGTGTACTCATAGTGGTAAATAAGAGCACAAGTCTTCCTGAAGTAAGTACTATTTTTAGTTGCGCAAGGTAATCTAACAATTTCAAGAAAATTGGACTCTGGTAATGGCATGAATATAGCCAGTTAGAATTCCTGATGAGCATTACTTAATACCACTGTATATAATAATGATACTTCCTAACGGGACCCTCTCCTATCGGTGTGGATGGGTGGCTTTCAATCAGCACATTGTCAGCCGTACGTGTAATAGGCGTTGAGCGGAGTAGTGTGGGGGAAAGTAATTCGGGAACAACACTTACTGCACCGCCATTAATGGAATGAGGAAATGTGACTTCCTTCTCACTGCCGACATCGCGCACTGTTTAGCCAACTTCTCAGCGATTAATGCGTTTCACCACAGGTCTAATTCCCTGTAGGTCGCAATTGCGATGCGTAGGAAGTAATTTTTAATTACCAAAATTTTTACTTGTCCATCACTTCTAAGTAATCAGTCTGCGACCTTCAAACTTAGATCTGATGATAGAGTTCCTAGATATAACTTCCTTTCAATGCTACATACTTTTTACCACTGCATATGACTTGGTGGACAGTACAAATATATGAATTCCACATCGAAAATAACATCGTCGCCATTCTAGAATTAGCTGCCAAGCAATAATTTCTTCAAACAGAAAGAAATCTGCATAAACATGAACTGATTTATGATGGTCCTGTTGACATAAAGTCTACGACCTTGCCGCAGTTGTAACACCGGTTCCTGTCAGATCACTGAAGTTGAGTGCTGTCGGGTTTGACTATCACTTGAACGGGTCGTCGTCCTGGTCTGTCGGGTGTTGTTGGCAAGCGGGGTGCACTCAGCCCTTGTCAGGACAATTGGCGAGCTACTAGACTGAGAAATAGGGGCACCGCTCACGAAAACTGACAACGGCCGGCAGAGAGGTGTGCTGACCAAATGTACCTCCGTATCCGGTGGCGCCTAAGGGCTCAGGACGACGCGGCGGCCGATCGATCCTGCTGGGCTTTTAAGGCTTGTTCGGACGGCGTTTTTTTCTGTGGACATAATAAAATTCGGGGATTAGCATTATAACTTCCCCCCCCCCCCCCCTGCTGGCCACTTCCTGCTTTGTACTGGAAGATGCTACCACAAGAACTCCTTAACAATCTTGTGCCCAGCATGGGAGCATTTTGCAGAGTAAGCGTTGCCGCCGATGGTGATTACACACCCTATTAAGGGTCAGGTCCCGCAATTTGTAATGTCCTGGCGACCATCATAAATCGCAGTGACTTTAGCGTAATGATTGCCTTTGAACAAAAGTGTCATTTCTGTTCGTCTCACTGTGTATTTCTTTCAGTTACCTTCTCTACTACACTACAGCCGTTCTTTCTTTGTTTGGTCCAAGTTTCATCGAGCTTTCTCACTTGGGTGTGGTGTGCCAAAGTTACTTTCGCCCTGTCTTACGCCCAGCACTATCCTCTAATAATTAGTCTACCGGTCACAGCTACAAGTTTTACGCTGCTGCTTTGGATCGGCTGGTTCTTTGTATGTTTGAGGAAAGCTGCAGAACCCAGCCAATGGAGACCGCTCTCGTGTTCAAAGTGTCGTGCGCTATGTTGGAAACTGACCGTGTCTAATTTATCACTTTTTTAAACTATGTGATACGCCTTCCTACTAACAGCAGGGCCATACTTCTCATGTAGTCCAGGTTTTTCGCAGAGTGATACACAGTGGTGACAGAAATCATGCATAGCTATATGTACATACACAGATCGCGGTAGTGTCGTGTACACAGGGTATAAAAGTGTGGTGTGTTGTTGGAACTATCATATGTACTCAGGCGATTCCTGTGAAAAGTTTTCGAAGTGATTATGGCCGTACGACGGGCATTAACCGGTTTTGAAAGGTGGGTGGGGCTAGACGATGGAACACTCAATCATTAGGGAATTCAGTTTTCCGAGATCCACATTGTCAAGAGTATGCCGAGAACACCAAATTTCTGGCATTAGCTCTCACCACGAACGACGCACTGGCCGACGGCGTTCACTTAACGACAAAGAGCAGTGCCGTTAGCATAGATTTGTCAGTGCTAAGATATAAACAACACTGCTTGAAATAACCGCAGAAATCAACGTGGGACGTTCTAAAATCGTATCCGTTAGGACAGTGTCGTGACATTTGGCGTTAACAGGCTACGACAGCAGCCGACCGACGCGAGTGTCTTTGCTAACAGCACGACATCGCCTGCAGACCTGTCCTGAGCTCATGAGCATATCTGTTGGATCCTAGACGACTGCAAAACAGTGGTATGGTCAGATGAATCGCAGTTTCAGCTGGTGAGAGCTGATGGTAGGGTTCGAGTGTGGCACAGAGCCCACGGAGCGATGGACCCAAGTTGTGAATATGGTGTGTAAGATGTTGGTGACTCTCTAATAGTGTAGGCTGTGTTTAGGTGACGTAGACTGAGTCCTCGTGTCCAACGAAATTGATCATTGTATGAAAATGTTAAGTTCGATTACTTGGAGACCATTTGCAGCCATTCATGGACTCCATATTCCCAAACAAGGACTGTTTTTCTTGAATGATAATACGCCAAATCCGGGCCACAATTGTTCGTGATGCGTTTGGAGAACAATCTGGAAAGTTCGAGCAAATGATTTGGCCACCCAGATTTTCGAACAAAAACCACATCAAACATTTATGCGGAATAATCGAGAGGTCAGTCAGTGCACAAAATCCTACACCGAAACACTTTCGCAAATATGGACGGTGATAGAGGCAGAATGCTTCATTATTTCGGCAGGGGACTTCCAATCATCTGTTGAGTCCATGCTACGTCGAGTTCCCGCACTAAGCCGCGCAGAAAGAGATTCGACACGATACTGTATGGGGAGATATGGTTCAAATGGCTCTGAGCACTATGGGACTTAACATCTGTGGTCATCAGTCCCTTAGAACTTAGTACTACTTAAACCTAACTAACCTAAGGACATCACACACATCCATGCCCGAGGCAGGATTCGGACCTGTGACCGTAGGAGTCGCGCGGTTCCGGACTGAGCGCCTAGAACCGCTATATGAGGAGATACCCCGAGGCTTTTCTTACGTCAATGTAGTGTGTCCCTTCGATTTTCATCATTAGACTCCTTCGACCTCACCAGAAGAGTTTACCCACGTAACCACCATATCATGTAATCCTGCATTCCATCCGTGTACTATCATCAGCTCCGAATGGATTGCGGCAACCTCGTTCCACTTCATTTGCAGAAAATGAATTACCAGGTGTTATTCCGATCTTCCTGTGGCTCAGACATCCTTTGCTTTTCGTAAAATTTTTGAAAACATTATCAGCGCTCCAGAATGAGATTTTCAGTCTGCAGCCGAGTGTGCGCTGATATGAAAATTCCTGGCAGATTAAAACTGTGTGCCGGACCGAGACTCGAACTCGGGACCTTTGCTTCCGCGGGAAAGTGCTCTTCCACCTTTTTTTTTTTTTAATAAAACCTTGATTTAAAAAAACAATGTTACACATTCCAAATACATACTAAGTTATACATACATGAAGTTATTTAAACAAAACAGTTTGATCATTCCAATTGCGCTGACTTTAAGGAAAGACAACAGAAGATTGTGTTTCTGACTAAATCACCAGAAAGAATTAAATTAAACATAAATGCTTGAGAATGGCGGAAAGGAGATATATAATAAAGTTGACTAGCCTTCCAACTACACTTTCTGGACGTTAATTGAATCTAAGTATTTGAAGTGATCAGGTCTATATAATCAGTCTTTCACTGCAAAAATGAACAGGGCAATGTGCCAGCCATTGAATATTACATTTATCAGATAGAATCTTATGGTTTTAACCAATCGATATGGACATTTCTATAAAAACTGTCTATTTCCTAATTTCTAGTATAAGCCAATAATGCACCTTTCATGTTTTGTGTTTGGCACTATTAGACACACAATTTCAATGTCACATAAGTTCTGTACATTAGCTTATAAATTTCAAAAAACTACTCTCTGAAGTAGAAAAAGCATACATCATACATATACTGTAAAATCTTAAATAGTATCCTTAAGGTAACTACAATACATCACTGTCAACACAGTCTTCTTTTTTATATTAACCAATACCCATTCTTTCAAATACAATTTTTAGCATATTACCGAACTTTTTCTTGTGATTCGAATAGCTTCTAATTTTGTGGAACTCACACAGCATGTGCACCTTGAACTCTATGATGCTATCGGATCCTAATTTGTTAAGGACGTAGTTAACAAAATTTCCCAGCAACCAGTACACAGCGTTATTTTTTGCTTCTGGGAAATAGCGTGCTTCAGGCCTGCGTATCAATGACAGCGATATATACTCAGGGGATGTTCTTGTAATCAGAGCTATTTGCTCCCGGATCCACTTCCAACTATTCATGTGACCACTGCAAGTATATCGATGAATTACTGTGTCAACTAGATGGCATTGTTGACATAAATTTGTTTCACAGAGTCCGATTGCGTTCAGTCTTTCATTGGTGCTAACTATGTTGTTAACTGCCTTGTACCATGACGTTTTTATATTAGACGTGAGCACATTAGAACTAATGTTTTTCCAAATCTCAGTCCACTCAATGTTTGGAATCTGTCGTTCTATTTTGTTTCTTCCTTCGTTTTTCTTTCGTTCCCGCATTATGGCTCTCGATGTTAAGTGTCGGGACTGCCTGAGTTCGACACTGACATTACCAAACTCAACATAGAAAATCCTCACGTGCTGTAAGCGACTGTTGATATTCTGCACGTCAATCGGGGGAAGCAGGCTTGGAGGTTTAATGATCTCGAAAAGTTGGCTGATTATGCTTTCTCGTGAGTTTCTTATTAAATTAACTTGCCTTTTGATAAAAAGAGCAGAGGCTTTATCCGTTATATCAGTTAATCCTAGTCCACCATTTTTAGGATCTAAAGTGGCTGCTTTAGCAGGTACTCTGAACACTTCACCTCTCCACAAAAATTTTGTGATTTTGGACATAATTCTCCTCGCTATCATTCTCGGTATTGGAAACAGCTGGGCAGTATAATAAGCCTTAGCAAGGATGCATGAGTTGATATACTGTGTTCTTTGAACTTGGTTCATATATCGAGTTAAATTCTCTACAATGGCTCCTTGCGCTTTATCTGCTGCAACTTTCCAATTTAAAGCCGTAATTTTCATAGGGAATGCTGTCAGGGTGATCCCAAGTGTTTTATGTTGTCGGACTAATTTTGCCCACTCGATGTTGATATTATCAAAACCTCTGAGATTTAACATCTTACTTTTTTTCCCGTTTGCATTGGCTCCAGATGCTCTACAGTACGAATCAATCACTGTTGCTAGCGTGGTTACCTCGTCATTATTCCTTATAATGACCCCTATATCGTCAGCATAGGCTCTTATAACTGTTATGTTTCCTGATAATGTTAAGCCTTTTAATGTAGCATGGACATGTCGGAGGAAAGGTTCCAGCGAAATTGCGAAGAGCGACATGGACAGAGGACTTCCTTGAGGAACACCTCGTTGTATTTGCATCGGCCTGGATTGTTGACAATTCACCGCTATTTTAGCATTTATTCCAGTTGCTATGTTCTTAATCAATTGTATAACCCTATCGTTGAAACCTATTTTCTTCAATGTCTGTAGAAGATATTCATGGTTTACTACATTGAACGCCTTATAAAAATCTAAAAACAATAAAGCACACTTTATGTTTCTAAAGTAACTTGCACAGTAATGCCTTCAATCGCCGCCTGAATTTTCGCAACAGGTACAGTGATATGTTCCTCTTGACAAGGCATCATATCCTGCTGAAGTTCTTCTATTAATAATTTGCCATCATTATACCGAAAGAAACTGTCGCTTGATTCCGCTAGATTTTGAAAAATGGTTCTGCCTTGCGCACAGTTCTGATGTTGACTAATAATTTTATCTGTAAGGCATGAAATTCTCTTGTTTATTATTCTAGCTAATAATTTATAATCAGAAATCAGCAGTGAAATTGGACGAAAATTATTTAAATCTTTGTTTCCATAATTTTTTGGCACCAGAACAATTTTACTCTTCCTAAACTCAGCCGGAATCATTTTACCCTGAATAACCTCATTTACAATGTCCGTGATTTTCGCACCTACTATTGGCCAGTAGCGGATGTAAAACTCTGCTGGCAGACCATCCGGTCCTGGTGATTTTTTTGGTGGTGAGGCGCACAGAGTCTCATACACGTCTTCTTCACTGACAACCTCGAGAGAATTTTCGTTGTCATCTTCTGTCAGCTGTGGGGCTAGGATGTCAAGGAATTCTTCAAGGAAGCATCGCTACTTTGATGCACAGAATATAGCTCGCAATAATAGCGATAAATCTCGTCCATCATATCCTGGTGGGTTCTGAGAATCGTACCGTGTTTTGTTCGAATTTCTTCAATAAAGGTCCTTGTCCCGTTTTTCGTATGCTTCACTAAATGATATAGGGTAGTAGTTTCATCTGCTGACACCGAATTTGCCTTCGATTTTATTTTCAACCCTTCCATTTGACTTCTCTTGATATTAAGTAACTTGGCTTTGACTTTTTTGATGTCTGCTATCCGAAGTGAGGAACCTGCTGAGACTTGATCATATAGATCTCTCAAAACGGAATAGTAATACTCTATAGTGCATTTCATTTCCCTTGCGCTCTGGGCACTGTATTGAATAAGAACTTTCCTCAACTTTGGCTTTGCCATTTCAACAAACCAGTCAATAGCGGTGCCATATCTACTACGGGCTCGCAGGCATATTGCTCATGTTTGTTTAATCAGATCTTCTAAGTCATGATTTACTAACAAGGAAGTGTTCAAATTCCACTGATTCGTGAATCGGTGAACCGGCTGTCTTGTTAGATTTATGCAAGCTAAGACACTTGAATGGTCTGAAAAGTACGTAGGAATGGTTTCTACTTTTGTCACGGAAGTTACAAGATTTTTAGAAATATATAGTCTATCAATCCTGCTACGTGATGTTGCCGTGACATAAGTGAACTCAACAGTGGAGGGGTATTTGATTTCCCGTATATCGTTTAGTTCTAAACCAGTAATTAATTGTTTTAGTTCACTTGAGAAATTAAAATTAGGTGCCCTGTCAGCTCGATGAGAACTTCCTGAAAGGCCGTACAAGTTGATGATAGTCACATCACAGATATTTAGTCCTATTCCCCTTCCGGATTCCAGTCGTTCCACCTCGCTTACTGTAATCCCTTCCCTTACCAAAATAGCTGTTCGAACACTTGTTTCGGGAGACACATTTATGTAACTGACAAAACCGGGAATTACCAAACCCGAAATTAGAACTTCTTGTAACAGGGCAATATCAGTCGCGGATTCGTACAAAAATTCCTTAAGGGCCGATAATTTCAAACCGGTCGTGATTTTATTTATGTTTATAGTGGTGACAGAATAAGATTGTGTCATTGTGCTGTCGCTATGTAGTTGTTTTGTTAAACTAATTTCGTTTACTGTGGTTCAGGGTTCAGTTAAGCTGTAACAGTTTTCTCGGAAGGCTGAACATGGAATAACACTTCAATTCGTTTATTAGTTACTGTCCCGTTTTTTTCTACCTCTGATGTTTTCTCTAGGGGACTGATGGCCTCAGATGTTAAGTCCCATGGTGCTTAGATCCATGTGAACCCTTTTGTTTACGAGTAATAAAGAAAACCCTCAAGACGGAAAAACCTGACTTGGTTCTCTGGCTGTTATTTCGAATCGTTGTTGAATCTAGGAGGTGGCGGAGACATACAGTCTCACGCCTTCTACGAATCCGCCTCAGTTCGAGCCACCCAACCTGAAGGCAAAAACTCGGCTGGTCCAGTCGCCCAGAACAACATGAACAGCTACACATCCGACTTCTGTCAGGCTCACTAAAATCACCTTTTCAAATACCGCGGAGGTCACTGTAGTTCGTCGACCAAGTCTTCAAATACTCAGGAGAGCAGCTGTCCACTCCATTCTGCTGCAGTTACTAAAAGAGTCGACATTGTGAGGTTCATAGAGCAGCACTTACCGCCGTTTTATGGCAAGTGTTGTCTTCCATTATCCTGAGAGCAGCCTTCTGTTAACCATCCGCGAGTTGCTCGTGATGTTTATGATTAGGAAGCACACTGTAACTACGATGGTTGCGTCTGTGCTGTCGTTATATTCGCACGACGATATACCACTAATGCAAATCGTCATGCAGAATGGTGAACTGTACGACGCCTGTTACTATGACTGCATTATGTGATTTTGTTATAGTGATTAATATTAATTCATTTTGTGGTCCCTCTCTAGGGATTGGTCTTTATGCTGAAGACATTTTTGTTTGCATAAACTTTTTTCTTTCTTGTCGTACAGCAAGTCCATTGCTTGTCTAGCTGCTGCTGCATTGTGAGTGATACGTTAGGAAACTTGTGACACGGCTACCTCTCACTTATATGTTCATTTCTGGGTAGGTGCATTGCACGACGATGAACCCTCTGCCAAGCACATAAATGTGATTTTCACAGTATCCATGTAGATGTAGACATGTAGATTAGATGATCTTTATAGATCTGAGGCTTCTCTGTGGCCCCTTTAATCAGTTCTTTACTAGGCGACAGAACACCAGTAGTAAGAAACGAAGTCCAACACGTGGGAGAGAAGATCATCAGATGATTGGTCTGCGAGGAAACAGCAATTATTGGTACAATTAATGGAGATTCTTAAGAGGATTGATGATGACCCCAGATATAGCTACAACTATTCACCCAGTCAACCAACAGACGCGCTACGAATTCCACAAGCCACAAAAAGAAAATCTACTCTAGCAATGAAATACGGGACGTGGACAGTATTGAGTTTTAGTGACAGATGACGACTACAAGTGTCACAAGCTGCAACACAGCTGTGGAAAAAGGCAGTGATCCAGCGTTGGTGGAATGCTCTCGGGATTCCATCAGGTTGGCAGATACTCGACATCATCACTTCATACAATCACAGACTAACCAAATGTCTGGCACACTTCTAAAACCTCCTGTGGCACACTGCAATCATCATGTTAAGAACTCGGCCGATTTCGAGAAAATATGCGGTTACAAAGAGATTACCTGCTCGTGAGTTTCTACGTTACTTCACTATTCGCCAAAGTATCTATGCAAGACTCCTTGGCGCAGCTGTCTCAACAATTCGAGATGCAAATAGTTAAACTGTTTTTCCCACAGTGATTAAAATTCTTCTGGGTATTATGCCGCGTCATTGCTAAAAACTAACAACAAAATAAACTAAAATTGACGTTTTGGCCGAATTGTTTTTCACATGTACTGACGGCCATCTACTTCAACTGCAACGAAGAATGTAATGAACAATTAGATGGAGTGCCCATGGGATTCCCACTGGCTCCAGGGATCACAAATCTCTACGTGGAATACTTTGAGGAGGTGGGTCTTCCAACTGCTCACCACAAACCCATGCACTTGTTCCGACATGTTGACGATACTTTTGTGTTACGGAAGCATGCCAGACTGGCATGGACAGGTTCTGGACCACCTCATTAGCATCCATCAGATCATTCCTTTCTGTATGGAAATAGAGGAAAATGGTTGTCTTCCTTTCCGGACTTGCGCTGAACGAAAAATATCTCAACGCCAAGAACGAATTGTACGTCATAAACGCGAATTACTACCCGTGTTTCAATATCTGAAAGATGATGTTTATTTAGATTTCGAACCAGTCGCATAAGAGCGGCGTTAGTAGCACCACTGTGAGAACGCACATCATTTCGACTTAAATACATGCTGTAATCGTCGTGAGCGTTAGTTACTTTTGAGTTTAAACGTGGTCACTTGATCTGATTTATAACAAGGACGTGTAAAAGGGCTACGAGAAGTTGAATGTCACTTCTTCAATTTTTGCAGAAAGACTTGGCGGGAATGTAGCTGCTGTATATGACTGCTGGTAGCAGTGGTCACAAGAATGTACAGGCGAAAAAAAAAGACGGATCTCCGGAAGGTCTGGTGCACCGTACTGCATCTGCAGCACCAATATGGACAGCAGTGATGCAAAGATGAGTTACAAATCAGTTACGTCAAGGACAGCTCCGAGACAGACGCCGTGTAGCGCGCATACCAGCGACCCCTAAACCACCGACATCTGTGGCTTCAGTGGTGTCAAACGAATAGTCATTGGTGAGCAGGGCAGAGGTCTGTTCTGTTTGCTGATGTATGCTGGTTCTGCCTCGGTGCCAGCGATGTACGTGTGTTGGTTACGAAGAGGCCAGTTGAGAGCCTGCCACCAACCCGTTTGCGTGCTACACGCACTGGAACTATATAGCTCGAGTTATGGTCTGGGGTGCGATTTCGTATGACAGCAGGGGCATTGTCTTGGTTATCCCACACAGCCGAACTGTAAAATTGTACGCCAGTCTCGTGATTCGACTTGTTGTGCTGTCATTACGGAAAAGCTTTCTAGGGGGTGTTGTACAGCAGCAAGACGCTCGCCTACATACCGCTGTTGTAGCCCAACTTTCTCCAGAGTGTGTCAACATTTTGCCTTGGTCTGCTCGATCTCGAGATCTGTCTCCAATCGGACACAAATGGGATATCATAGGACGACACTTCCATCGTCATCCACAAACAGTATTACCCGTCGCTGTACTGACCGACCAAGTGTCACGCATGGAACTCAATTCCACGAAATGACATCCGACACCTGTAAAACACAATGCATGCAAGATTGCATACTTGTATTCAACAATCTGGAGGCTACACCAGTTATTAATCTACCAGCATTTAGCATTTGCAATGGCTTATCTCGCGCTTACATTAAGCTGTGAAACTGTAGTGTTTATCACTTAAATATGTTACCTAGGCAAATATATTCTCGAAATTTCACTACTCTATGTTACTTAATTTTTGGTATTACGATCTTTTTTCCGTCAGTGCAGTAATAAGGAAGAAGGCAGGTGGCACACAAGGCCATACAGTATATAGGAAGAGGACACACACAGACGTATACTTGGGTACAACGAGCTGCCACCAGCCGGCGCCAAGGTAGACAAAAATGGTTCAAATGGCTCTGAGCACTATGGGACTTAACATCTGAGGTCATCAGTCTCATAGAACTTAGAACAACTTAAACCTAACTAACCTGAGGACATGACACACATCCATACACGAGGCAGGATTCGAACCTGCGACCGTAGCTGTCCCGCGGTTCCGGACTCCAGCGCCTAGAACCGCACGGCCACCGCGGCCGGCCACGGTAGACAGTGCTGACCATCTTGGTATGTAGGGCGCACTTCATTTGCGATAAAAAAAAACCTCCTGGACGAGCTACAAAACCTGAATGAAGTATTCGGCAAAAATGGGTTCCGTGAAACGTCGATTAGCATGGTACTGAGGGAGAGGCAAGATGCTGGAAATCGGAAAGAGGAAGAAGAGAACAAGGAACTCGCTTTACTTCCATACCTGGGACCGCTCTGAGCCAAAATTGTGAGGCTACTTGAAAATTCCGATATAAAAATTGTCTTCAAACCACCGCCGAAGATGAAAGAGTGCTGTTGCTCAGCGGAAATCGAACGTAAAGTATCGCCTGCACTTGTGCCCTACGTTGCATTGGTCAAATTCAACTCTGTATTTCGAAACGCTGTGAGAAGCACATGAGGCATGTGCAACTAAGACAGAGTCATCAGAGATAGAAGACTACAGCCTCAAGGAAGACCACACCTTTGACTTCCAGAATACCATTGTGTTTTGCCGAGCTAGAGGCAACTGGGGTAGCGTCTTAAAGGAAACCATTGAAAAATATGTTCACAACAATTTTGTAAAGAGAGACGAAGGACACCAGCTAAGTGCGGCACGGAATCCGGCGTTAGCGGCAATGCCACGCGAGCGCGACCTCCACCAATGCAGCCTTACCGCCCCTCCTAGCTCGCCTTCCGAACAATACACGGCCGTCCGTACCCAGTGGGAAAGAGGGGGGGGGGGCAGGGGGGGTCACTCCACAAGTATAAATATCACACCATCCGGATATCTCGACACATCACTAGCAGATGATGAGTATGACAATAGTCTAACCGTCACGGTGCTTTAACACTGTCTCCTGACTGGAAACCCGAGTTTTCATCAGTAGAATTTTTTTTATTGCAGTTTGTAATCACAAAAGTTGTCAATAGAAAACAATTTTCGTAATCATAGACAGAAATAAAAGGAACAAATTCTGCATTACAGCCATTAAGGGAAAACCGAGCGCCTTGAATTAATCTACATGTACATGGTTACTCTGCAGTTTAGAATGAAGTGCCTGGCAGAGAGTTCATCGCAACATCTTCAAGCTATTTCTCCACCGTTCTGCCCTCAAAGGGAAAGCGGGAAGAGCGAACCCTTACATCTTTCTGTGCGAGTTCTGACTTCTCTTATTTGATCACGATGATCATTTCTCTCAGTGTAGGTGGACGCCAACAGGAACTTTTACAATCTGAAAAAAGTTGCTGATTTAAATTTCATGGGTAGCCCATTCCGCAACTAAAAATGGCTTTGTGTTAATGACTGCCACCTGAATTCGCGTATATGTCCATGGAACACTCTTCCCTATTTCGCGATAAAATATTATGAGCTGTCCTTTGAACTTTTTCATGTCTTTCGTCAGTCGTATCCGATGCGGATCGCACACCGAGCAGCAATACTCCAGAAGAGGGCGGACAAGTGTGCCGTAAGCAGTCCTTTTTGGACCTGTTGCAATTTCTGCCCATTACTCTCAGTCTTTATTTTGCTTTACGCACAACGTTATCTACCTGATCGTTCTACCTTAAATTACTCGTAACTGTAATACCTAAATATTTAGTTGAATTTACAGCCTTTAGGCTTGAGTGATTTATAGTATAAACGCCCGCCCCGTTGGCCGTGCGGTCTAACATAGTCGGTTTGCAGCCGTGACAGCGTGCGGAGCTGCTCCGCGCGCCGTCCGACGCTCCGCTCTCGGCGGTGTTTACTTCCGCGTCGCGGAGTTTGTGTCTATCGAGTCCAGTACTAACGTACACCATGGCGCACTCGCACCGCCGTGCAACGATCAAAGTAACGTTTCAGGCCGAACATCCACGACCTAGAGCTTTCGAAGTCGAACAGTTCATACGTGAGGATCTACGTTTGAACCCCCAGGACGTAATCGGTATACATTTTTCCATCACTGGAAGTGTTGTCTACATCAAGATGTCGACGGAGGAAATTTGGAATGACATAATGCATCGTCATGCCACCGGACTCAAATTTAAACACTCTGATGGACATATGGGTTGTGTGACAGTCTGCCATGCTGGATTCGGTCTCCGGACATTGCGGGTGTTTGAGCTCCCGTCCGAGGTGCCTCAGGATGTGGTCATTGCCGCTTTCCAACCATATGGCACCGTCTTGGGTCACGTCGCGGAGAAGTGGCAAACATTTACGACCTACCCCGTATTAAATGGCGTCCGGCAAATAAAAATTGAGCTGACGAAACATGTCCCATCGTACCTGCTGATTGGCGGTGTGAGGGCCATTGTCATGTACGATGGACAGCCACGAAAGTGCGCAGGATGTGGCCAGGAGGGACATGTACGTTCCGAATGCTTACACCACCGTTTAATACGGACGCCGTTACGTGAAGAGACCCAGGCTTCGACGGTCACGTCCTTACCCATCACCTACGCCAAGGTTGCACAGGACCCCGTCGTACCAACCTCGATTGCGCCAGCAGCATCGTCAACGCCACCCGCCGCAGCACAACGCGCCGACGACACAAGCACGGCGTTGCCTACAGTGCTCGCTTCAGGACCGTCCGGGTTGCAGACCGAAACCGATGTTCCTGTTGGAACCATGGACGTCGACCTCGGTGTCGTGCCGACGTCTGCCTTTTTCCAGACGGGGTCGGCATCCGACGACGGGCGACCACATTCTGAATCAGAAGGCCTCATCAGAAAACAGCGGTCGCCTCGCAAACACAGGAAACGACGACGAACGCCTTCCGATGACACCCTTTCTCAGACGGCCCCGCGAGATGTCGACCTGTTGTCTGACGGTGATCCCCCACATTGCGTCCAGTCACGCGATGCAGCAGCAACAGGCGCCCCCCCCCTTCCCCCCCCCCCCCCCCCCCCTGTGACGCCTCCTCTCCCGGTTCCGGACGTGTCCTCGCCGTTGTCAACGAATGATGACGGCGATCCCACTGCCACTCATGTTGCGGAATCCACAACACCCGTTCCGGAAGTATGTGACCGTCACATGTCCACGTCGTCAGCTTCCTGGGCCGATGACGTTGAAGAAGAAGTGCATCAGACTGCCAGAGTGTCTGCACAGGAGTCCACCTCGGCGACACTGGGGCTGGCGCCCCGCATGTAATTATCACCACTGCGGGACCACCGGCGGGTCTCCACCTGCCGGCTACTTCTACCGCACGTTCTGCAAATACTGAGGATGGCCGTACACACCAATATCGTATCGCCACGATGAATCTTGCCACCATTCGTGCCCCCCATAAATTGGCCATGTTCAGAGACACTATTTACTCTGCGGATGTGGATGTAGCACTCTTACAAGAGGTGTTTGTGGCTCACTTCCTAGTTCCCAACGGATACAACGCCCATGTTTCCCCCGCATCCGACACCGGTAGCGGCGTCGCCATCCTGCTACGCGACGGACTCCCTGCAGAGGACGTCATCTACCTCCCCACTGCGCGAGGTATGGCCCTCACACTGTTCGGCGTGCGTATTATTAATATCTGCGCTCCGTCCGGCACTGGCCGCCGTCATGACCGACAAACTTTTATTGCCGAAAGCGTCACACCCCTCTTCACCGGTCCGCAGTACGATTTGGTACTCGGTGGGGATTTTAACTCGACACAAGAGCCCGCGGATCAACTCCCGCGACATTCCCCTTGTGCATCTCTCTCAGTGGTCCTCGACCGTCTACGACTTGTTGACACATGGAAGAAGCTCCACGGAACTCAACCGGGCTATATATTCTGCACCTTTCACTCGTCAAGCCGCATACATCGCATCTACGTTACACGCTCCCTTGCTGATGGCACACGTCATGCGGAAGTCTGGCCCTTGGCCTTTTCAGACCATGATGCGTATCTCGGTGACGTCACTCTCGCCCGACAGCGAGTTTGGCATAGTCTTGGTCTGTGGAAACTCAATGTCGCTCACCTGACCTCCTCAGACCGTCGCCGTATGGTCGAAGTAGCGTGGGCACGCTGCCACCATCGTCGAGAAGCCTATGACTCCACCCTATCATGGTGGCTCTCCTGTGCAAAGCCGACCCTCAGGAAGACTCTGATGAGTTATGGGAAGGAATTAAAGGCGTGGCAAACTCATACCCTGCACTTCTACTACACCATACTACGTGACTGTACGACGATGCCTTTCTCGCCAGCCCGGCAGTCGATGGTCCATCGCACGAAGGCGCAGATCTCCTTGATCATGCGGCGTCACTTGGAAGACACTGTAGTCCGTTCTCGAGCTTCTAATCGAATCCCTCAAGAACGTCCGTCGATGTACCACCTCCTTCAGGAAAGACAACGACGCCGACGAGCTCCGATCCAAGTCTTCACTGATGTGGAAGGGCGCCGGCACGACACCCAACAAAGCATCGGTCGTAATCTGCATGCTCATTTTGCCAGGCTATACGCAGCCGTACCGCATTCTGCAGCACTGACCACAGAAGTCGCTCAGCTTACTACGAACACTCTTCCGGAGGATGCAGTGCATGACCTCCAAGACGACGTAACTACAGATGAAGTGGTAGATGCTATCAAGGCGGGTTCCGATAACAGATCTCCTCGACCTGACGGTATACCCATCGAATTTTATAAAAGTTTTCACTATTTGTTGGCTTCCACGTGGACGGCAATCGCACAAGAGCTGATGTCACCGATGACAGTGGTCCCGAGCGCCTTTCTAGAAGGCATTATTATCCCCGTACATAAACCGCGCGGGTTATCGAGGGTCCAGGACTATCGACCAATTACTTTGCTCAACAGCGACATGAAAATATTCACACGGCTACTGGCGTCGCGACTCAAGAAGGTCGCACGTTACGTCACATCCTGCGACCAGACTTCCCTAGGAGGCGACAACATCCGTACGGCCTTTTGCCGTTACAGAGACATGATAGCATTAGCGCATTATCAGCGTCTCCCTGGCGCCTTGGCTTCACTGGACTTTAGCCAGGCTTTCGACCGTGTTGACCACTTCTATTTACGGACAGTTCTTCAGCATATGGGTTTGGTTGGTTGGTTGCTTGGGGAAGGAGACCAGACAGCGTGGTCATCGGTCTCATCGGATTAGGAAGGATGGGGAAGGAAGTCGGCCGTGCCCTTTCAGAGGAACCATCCCGGCATTTGCCTGGAATGATTTAGGGAAATCACGGAAAACCTAAATCAGGATGGCCGGACGCGGGATTGAACCGTCGTCCTCCCGAATGCATATGGGTTTTCCTGGCGGTATTGTCACAGTGGTTATGAGTAGTGCAACCTCTAAAATCATGTACAATGGTCACCTAACACCGCCCCTGGTCATCGCACCATCTGTGCGGCAAGGCTGCCCTCTTTCCACGATTCTGTATGCTTTCGCCTTGGAACCCCTGCTCCAGGGCATCCGCCATCGTTTGGAAGGTATGGCTGTGCACGGCCGCCGTTTTTGTTGTACAGCCTACGCAGAAGACTTAGTACTATGTCTGCGCAGTGAAGATGAAGTACGAGCAGCACTGACATGGGTAGCGACTTACGGCGAAGCGTCGGGGAGCTGCCTCAACGTGTCAAAATCCAAGGTCCTGCTAATTGGTGAGGGCTTGCCGGAGAGATGCGCTGCCCCCCTTAGTGTCGCCGCCACCATACGGTGTCTTGGACTTGATTTCGCAGCAGACCTGCGCCGCTCAGCGGCTATCAATGGTAGACGCTTGCTACGGACAATCAGAGCAAATCTCGCAGATCACCGGCTACGAGCTCTCGACGTTATCCAACGCGCGCAATACGTGAACATGTATCATGCTTCCCGCATACCACACGTGGCTCAAGTACTACCAGTCCCAAATCTCCTGGCGCGACGACTGTTGATGGCTTTCGGCTCCTTCGTCAGCTCGGGGATGTTATTCAAGGTGCAGTATGAATCCCTTGCACTGCCTCGAGATCGTGGCGGGGTGGGACTCATCTACGTGCCGACTCGTGTCAAGGCCCTATACGTCAGCTCCCAACTAAAACTTTGGCATCGTTGCCCGCAGAGCCTTACTAGCCTCCTGCTTCACAACTTTGCACCGGTCTGCTTGTCCGCCCCAGTACTGGTATCGACCATTCCAACCCCCTTTTATTACATCCAACGACTTTTCCTGGAGTTCAGTTATATCTACCGGTCCTTACCACTTACACGTTTGTACCTCACGAAAACAGTCTCCGAATTGTTACAACAGTGCCGCCCGTCCAACCCCATCGAACGTAAGTATCCACAGTACGTGTGGCGACACATATGGAAGGCGATCCACGCGCGTTTTCTCGAATCAGACGTTCAATCAGCGTGGTACATCACCGTGAATGGCAAACAAGTTAACCGAGATCGTCTGCACCGCATACATCTCGCCGATTCATCCCTCTGCACCCACTGTGGAGTGGATGACACGGATGTCCACCGGTTCCACTGTGGCACAGCGTTCGACGTCTGGACACTAGCGCGGCGAATTTTGGCGTTTCTTACTCGCCAGACAACCGGCTCAGATCGACGTCCACATGCTTTTGTACCCCGATAAGACTTTCTACCCCTCCGCCAAAACTCACTCTGTGAATTGGATCTGTGGCCACGCGATCCGCTATCTTTTTACTTCTGGCGGCAAGTCTAGGCTAGGATATTGGACTTATCTCAACGAACGACACTGCGTCCTGATACGCAACCCACGCTACAAGCAATATTTTTCCAATTTCTTACGGAGCACTTTCGATGACCCACCCAGTAGCTGGAACGTCCAAGCCCTGAGAAGCTGAAAACTGTATAAACCGAACCGAACTGAATATATCTGCTTCCCAGAACCCACGCCTACGCCATGAGAAGACACGTTTGGACGAGCTGGCATGCTGTAGGCGGAGACACTTCAGAAGCTCCTGTAAGAACTGGTCTCTAACTACAAGTTGCACGACGAATTTAATTTAAAAAAAAAAACCTTTTCCTTATTTATTCCTCATAATTTGTTCTTAAAGGAAAAGGAAATTTGATTTTGGCTTTGAGAAACTCTTTTTTTTTCCAAAAGATTGCTTCTGCGCCAACAAGACGAAGGAGGCTCATTTTTGTTTGCTGGAAGGAGAAACCAGTATAATTGGAGTCTTTGTTTTCTTTTGGCAAAAAATAAATAAAAGGTTTTGCTGGTCCCCAGCACGAATCCGCCCGGTGGATTTGTGTCGAGGTCCGGTGAACCGCCAGTCTGTAGATTGTTTTTAAGCGGTTTTCCATCTGCCTCGGCGAATGCGGGCTAGTTCCCCTTATTCCGCCTCAGTTACACTATGTCGGCAATTGCTCCGCAAACAAGTTCTCCACGTACGCGTACACCACCATTATTCTACCACGCAAACATAGGGGTTAAATACACACGTCTGGCGTGAGACGTTCCCTGGGGGGTCCACCGGGGGCCGAACCGCACAATAACCCTGGGTTCGGTGTGGGGCTCCGGAGGGATGAAGTGGACTGCGATAGTCGTCATGGGGTTGTGGACCACTGCGGCTGCGGCCGGGACGGAGCCTCTCCGTCGTTTCTAGGTCCCCGGTTAACATATAATACAATGCAATACAATATCGTATAACCGAAATTTGGCGGACATCCTTCAGTACTCATGTGGATGACTTCACACGTTTCTTATTTAGAGTTAACTGCCTCTTTTCGCACCATACAGCTAACTTGTTTATATCATTTGGCGAATTGGTTTTGAGCATCTGATGACTTCAAAAGGCTATAAATGAGAGCATCCTCTGCAAACAATCTAAGAGGGTTGTTCAGATGTCTCCTAAATCGTTTATGTAGATCAGCAATGACAGAGGACCTATAATATTTCCTTGAGAACGGAAGATATTACTTCTGTTGTACTCGATAACTTTCGTTCAGTTACTACGAGCTGTGATATTTCCGATAGTAACTCACTAATCCAGTCGCGTAACTGAAGCGAAACTCTATAGGTACGCAATCTGATTAGAAGTCGCTGACGTGGAACAGTGTCGAAAGCCTTCTGGAAATTTAAAAATATGGAATCAATTTGACATCTCTTGTCTATAGCACTCATTACTCCGTGAGTATAAAGATCTAGTTGCGCTTCAAAAGAATAACATTTTCTGAATCCATGTTGGCTATTTAACAAAAATTCGTAATCTTCGAGATAATTTATAATGTTCTAACACAGTATAGGTTCCAAAATCGACGATACTGACATGAGTCTGTAATTCAGCGGATTATTCCTATTTCCTTTCTTGAGTATGGACGTGACTCTTGGAACCTCCCAATCTTCAGGTACGGATGCGATTGCTAAGCATGGAATTATTGTATCATAATAATATAAAAGGAACCTGCTGCTACAAAATCTGAACCGGCAGACTTGTCTTTATTAAGCGTTCTCGCTAAATCGAGGATATCTACTTCTAAGCTACTCATGTTGGCAGTTGCTCTACATTCGAATTTTGGAACCGTCGTGTGTCATCAGAGACATCACTATGTTACAGCGAAGTGAAAGTATTGATAGCGTCTTGCCACTGGTGTACTTTACATTTGACCACATTCTCTTTGGGTTTTTTGCCACATTTCTAAACAGAGTTCCGTTGTGGAAACTGTTCAAAGAACATCACATTAGATTCCCGCTAAATTTCTAGTTTCTTTAATACTCCGCCAGCCTTCGAGATTTTGCATTCTTTTAAATTTGCATCTTTTTCGTTGCTTCTGTTATACTATTCTGCCCCGTTTTCTGTACCATGGCGGATCAGTAGCATCGCTTATTAGTTTATGTGGCACATATCTCCAAATCGTCGTCGATACTATTTCTTTGAATTCAAACCAAATCTGGTGTACGCTTACAAAGATAGATAGGAAGGAGTAGAGGGTGTCTCCTAGAAGGGAGACTGACTGTTCAAATGGCTCTGAGCACTATGGGACTTAACATCTATGGTCATCAGTCCCCTAGAACTTAGAACTACTTAAACCGAACTAACCTAAGGACATCACACAACACCCAGTCATCACGAGGCAGAGAAAACCGCTGACCCCGCCGGGAATCGAACCCGGGAACCCGGGCGCGGGAAGCGAGAACGCTACCGCACGACCACGAGCTGCGGACGACTGTCTGTTAGGAGGGCGTCAAGCGAATAATTATCTGCTTTTTTGAACAGATTTAATTTGCGTTTATTTTTTGAGGGGTTTAAACGTTACGATATTCAGTTTCACTGCAATTGTCTTGTGGTCGCTAATCCCTGGTTAATTAAAGTGCATTTGCTGCACTGGTAACTATTCTGTGCATGAATTAAAGGAAAAGAAAACAATTTATTCTGCTTATTTCTACTAACAAATAACTAACGGTATCATTTTTTAGGAAAACTGAATTTATTATCGCTATACGAAATCGTGTTATACTAAATGAATTAAGTATTAGTTCTGGAGCATCCTGCCGAAACCATTTCCAAAGACTTAATATTTTGGGACTTGTTCACATAATACGCATATACGTATCCGTGAATGTCCATCGTGTTTACCAATGTTTCTCTTTTTTGTAATAACTGTGCAACGAAAGTAGCACTAAGACAAAAACATTTCTATATAGTCTGAATGGGGTTAACATTAGTACAGGGGAAATTTTTGTACGTGGGTATACATTTATTCAGCAACTGCCACAGTAATTAAATTTAGTTGTAGAATATGTTGTGGAGCCTATTTAAAATAAGTTTCTGTTGGACAGTTTCTACCACTCAACTGACTAGTTTATTCACAGTGGTAGGAGTTATTTAATAATCAATATTAACACTCTATTGCAACCAAATTTCGTATGCTGTATCATTTCATTGAACTGCAATTAAATGAAATGTATATGTTTGACTTGTTTTCGCATTCCACACACTCCTCTCAGCGGGACCCAAGTAATACGACTAATTTTGTGCTATGTAGAATGACGTAAATTACATGTATTAACTATGGAACTACACACTAACAAATCAAACAAAATGAAGCTATTCCGTAACGAGGCACCGGAGAGCACGACTCGCTTGTACCAAAATACACAGAAAGCATCCCTGATAATCCCTCGAAACATCGTTGACTGAGTTAAGGGTTCTCGGTGGTCCGAAGCGATGCTAACCGCAACACAGTACTATTGCTTCTGCGGACTGTTCCTTGGAAACGTTTGTTTGACACGACTGACTCTGTTTGTGACTCAGTAATCGTGTAATGAAACAGTACGACACTTCGCTCTTTCAGGAAGGGCGCAACCGCGCATAAACCACATGAAATACGGCAAGAGCCGTTTTTCCGAGCGTATATCGAAAATAGCATTAAACGGACTGAGAGGCGGTGATAAACGCGCTTCCGCGATATCTGCGGTAACTTTCACGGCGACTGAAATCCGCTCAGTGGCCGTACTCTGGTGTGGGGATACCTGTTGCGGTCGGACACGGCGGAGTGGTATCTCCCAGGGAGAGAGGCGGCAGTGGAACTTTAAAACAAAATGTTATTTTCCAAGTTTGACTCCGGAGGAGCGAGATAGCGGCAGCGAAGGCAAAGTTCGCAAATCTGTACTCTAAGTGACGAACGAGAAGGATCGAGTTACGTAGAACAAAACTGCCTTGCAGACTGGGAACGACATATACGGCAAGCGAGACTACATGGAGCCAGCAAAAGAAAAAAAAAAAAAAAAAGATGTTGATACCGTGCTACTCCACTTTCAAATATGACACACGTTATCCACCGTCTGCTGCAGTGTTCTTCCTCCTGTTCTGCATTTTAATATAACTCTAGGAATACCCTTGAAATGAATGAATGTCACCGTGTTACAGAAAACAATTAGGTGACCGTAGTGACTTTTGTAAGGTTTTTGTCACAAAATTAGGTTTTCAAGTAGTATACAGTTGCACATGGATGTGACAGTTTGGTTTATTCCTTTATATATGAAGTGTTAGTTACAAAGGTCAGTCGACGGTGCAGTAAAATGGTTATTTCCCAGGTAAGCATGATGTAAACAAGGTACTGCATGTGTGGAACCTTCGCCGACCACGGTGGCCGAGCGGTTCGAGGCGCTTCAGTCCAGAACCGCGCGACTGCTACGGTCGCAGGTTCGAATCCTGCCTCGGGCATGGATGTGTGTGATGTCCCTAGGTTAGTTAGGTTTAAGTAGTTCTAAGTTCTAGGGGACTGATGACATCAGATGGAAGTCCCATAGTGCTCAGAGGCATTTGAACCATTTTGCGGAACGTGTGAGTGCAGGCTTTCTCGGCGAATTTCATACAGGAAGTCTTCACGGGTTGTCAGCCGAGTAGCATCGTCGTCTCGTAGCAACGTTTCGATGGAATGCGTTTCCATCATTGTCTGAAGATGATGGAGACGCATTACATCGAAACGTTGCTACGAGACGACGATGCTACTCGACTGACAACCCGTGAAGACTTCAGATACATTTTGTGGAACCTTCGGTGCAAGTAAGAGAGTGCCCGATGGCCAATCAGATGAGGTCAAATTAATAAACAAATATATCTGCAGTAGAGGTGTTGATAAAAAATCGAAACATCGATATTTCTTTCCAGAAATCATTGGTGTGTGTCGGCAACATTTTAACTGCCAGTATATCGATATCAAAACGACAATATCGAGTGCCGACAGTTTTATTTTACACTATATTTCTTCCCAGTTTTCGGAAAATATTTGAAGCTGCTCTCTTGAAATTGTAGTAGGACATAATTACTTACACTGTGTGCAGGAGTTTTACTACCTTTTGAGATTTCTTTACGTTCAATCTTTCTCTTTCACAGTGTGCAGCAAGTATATGTGCCACAAAATAATAACTCCGATTGCATTTGGTGTGTGATGGTGGGGCAGGGTGGGAGGGGGGGGGGGGGGAGGGTTGTCGGTGTGAATAGAACAACAAGACTTCCGATGTGAAGAAACAGCACACCAGTTTCGTTAAAAACAATCATTGAACGCAACTAGTGTGCTACTTCTTCATGTCGACATTCATCCAGAACAGTTGCTGAAAATGATGAGCAAAAATCTAAATGATAAGACTTGTCGTTGTTATGGCCGGAGACGCGTGAGGGGAAACGCTGACTTAATTGGCGCTCGGCGCTACGAACAGAAACTGCAACGTTTAGCGTCACCACGAAATTTTGGGACTACACCTGCTAGGTTGTTAACGTTTGCAGGAATGAAAAACCAGGAAAGTCGACGGGAAGTGTTCCAGATAAATCCGATATGTGACGAAACCGAAGGATGGACCCATAAGACTCTTTTTATTGTACCATTTACATGCAAATACAATTGTTAGCAAAGTGGTTATTACCAGCCGTGAACGTGCATCGTTTTACTTTCAATTCTTGCTCTAAATGGAATAGGCAGGCTGCTATCTCGTTGATTTACTGAATCTCTAATAATAAGTCAATATTTAAATACACAGATCTAAAGCCAGCAGTATACTTTCATAGGCAGGTACGTCGACATTTTTTTCCGCCGAAATATCGCTATAACGATTCTTTTCTTTGATATATCGAGAGCCGATAATGTCACTTCTTAAATATCGATGTATTGGATACTCGATATTTTAAAAATATCATCACTCCTTATCTGCAGTGCTATTTTCCTGTAGTTAAAAGGCCGGCTGGGGTGGCCGAGCGGTTCTAGGCGTTACAGTCCGGATCCGCGCGACGGCTACGGTCGCAGGTTCGAATCCTGCCTCGGGCATGGATGTGTGTGATGTCCTTAGGTTAGTTAGGTTTAAATAGTTCTAAGTTCTAGGGGACTGAGGGCCTCAGAAGGTAAGTCCCATAGAGCTCAGAGCGACGTTGCGGAAACAAATTTGTCAACAGAAATCTGACGGCAGCAGACGAACAGTGGGCCGAAATATTACAGCTTTGCTTTTGTAGACGCTGCTGTTATTGTACTAAATGCTTCATTTCTAAGTGGACAAGGAAGAAAATCAGCGTGACAGGTTTTGACGACCAATCACAGTGTTAACCGTAGGTGACTTCAGCCGAAGATAGTTGGATTGAACCTGATTACTACATTGTGCTGTACAGTAAAAACACAGATATACGGTAAGTATCTACGCTAGTCCATCCCGTGCAAGTCTCTTTATTTCTGCACAACACTGCAACCTACATCCCCATTAACCAGGTTACTGAAATCAAGCCTTGGTCTCCATCAGTACCATGAACCCCTCAACTTCTCTCCATTACGAAGCTATCTACTGCTTTATGGCTAAGAATGTGTCTCACTTTACAGTTTTTAATCGTCCACTCTACCCTCCAATGCGAAACTGACTACTGTTTGATACCACGGAATGTGCCTTGTACTACTACTGGTACCAGTAGTGTCATTCATCCATTGATCACATTTAAGAGGATATTGGACATGTCATGATATTATACTTTATGAACGATAAAAGTAACATAATCAATATCTACAGGCATTTCTACGTTGATCAGGTAGAACATTACGACTACCTACCTAATACACGGTATGTCCACCTTTGGCACGGATAACAGCGGCGACTCTTCGTCGCATGGAAGCAACGAGGCCTTGGTAGGTCGCTGGAGAGAGTTGGTACCACATTTGCACACCAAGTCACCTCATTTCCATAAATTTCGGAGTAGTGGGCGATGAGGTCTGACGCCACTTTCAATCACATACAAGATGTTTTCGTGAAATTCGCTACTGTGTTCCTCGAATCACGCCATCAAACTTCTGGCCTTGTGATATGGCGCATTATCATGTTGAAAAATGCCACTGCCGTAGGGAAACACGATCGCCTTGAAGCGGTTTACGTGATCTGAAACCAGTGTACAATACACCTTAGTAGTCATGGTGCCTTGCACGAGTTCTACTGGACCAACGGATACCCATGAGAAGGTTCCCTAAAGCATAATGGAGCCACCGCCAGCTTATCTCCGTCCCGCATTACAAGTGTCAAGGAGCTGTTCCCGTGGACAACGGATGGCGCTCTCCCATCTGCATGTTGAACAAGGCATCTGCATTCATCAGACCATGCAAAGCTCTGCCAGTGCCGATGGTCACGTGACCATTTCAGTTATAGTTACCGATGTCGTGGTGTTAACATTGGCACATGCATTGGTCGTCGACTGCGGAGGCCCATCGTTCGGTGTGTGTCGGTGGCTGTGAGTTCAGGCACACTTGTACTCTGCTCAGCATCAAAGCGTGATGTTAGTTGCTCCAGAGTACACAGCCTGTCCTGTTTACCTGTCTGCCCAGCATACGACGTCCGTCATCTCTAATGAGAAACAGCCCCCCGACCCCAGGTGGTTTACACAAGGTTTCACCTTGGTTTCGCTACGTGTTGGAGACAGTCACCGCAGCACTCCTCGAACATCCGATAAGTCTTGCAGTTTCAGGAATGATCGCGCCGAGCCTTCGAGTCATCAGAATCTGCCCTCGGTCAAACTCAGATAGATCGCCCGCCTTCCCAATTTTACACACGGCCAGCACGCTCAGTGATACAGTGCGTGTCTCTGATTAGCAGCCATTTTTCGCCATGTGACGCTGCTATAGCTTAAACGGATTTATATCGATAGTAGGTCGGTGGTCATAACGTTCGGGCAGATCAGTGAATAGTCATCTGTTTGGTTTGAAAAAGCCCCCGGCCTTTTCTGAAGTAATTCATGGAAACCACGGAAAAACTAATTCAGGATGTCCTGATAAAACCTGGAACCTACGCTCTCCCGAATGGAAAACATTCTGTTCACAATTGAGTTACCTCATTCGGCTTAACCCTAGCGTACAATTTACCACTCTATACACATACAATGTGTTCGGAAATTCCCGTTACAAGCTTCTAGGAGATGTAGAGGGGAGTGACTACATACTACTTTGTACATGAACTCATGTCCGAAAACGTACTGCTTCCGTGCTACAGCCGTTTGAAAACATGTTTGTTGGTTAGGTATGCCACATAGTAGTCATGATGCGGGTGGCTTCGTCGGATCGTGTGATGTCATTCGACGTCTGTTCTATTTAGTACCCGTTTAGAGCCTCATTCATGTTATAAAATAAATAAAATAAATAAAAAAATGTTATTTTAAATATGTTAATTATTCTATCTGTATGATGGTGATTGTGATTGCAATTGTATTTGCTTATCTGGAACGTGGACGTTTAATTATTCGGTAACAGACGCTTGACAATGGCTTTTTCGTAAAGGCAATGTTACTCGTAGTTGACCGTGAAATAAAACTGAATAATCGGACTTCGTAATTAAATCGTTTCCAAAGACTGCTGCGGTAGGTGCGGACTCATAATCTAAATCTCAATATTACAATAATTTGCCAGCCATGCCAATACGTCGTACAGAGGTGATTGTCTACTAAACATAAAAAAAGTTACACCGTTAGTTAAATCAGATATATTCAATGAATAAGCCTACAGTTCATAATCCTACTTACTTTTATAAATATAAATTCTTTACAGAATCGAGTGCCTAGTGTGGTTGCAACTCGCAGTATTCTTCTATAACATGAAATATGGCGGTGTGCCAGACAATAAAAAAAAAAATACGTGCTTCTCGCACCACTTCAACCAGAGCTCTCTCTTTCTTAATCAAACATAAGAGTAACGTAATTGTGCTTTTGTTTTATCAGCGACACAGCGCTGCAGTTGTGTGCCATAGGCTTTATTTATTTGTCACTGATTATTTATTTAATTAATATTTCGCGTTTCCGAGGAAACTCACGCTCGGCATGCAAATGTGCCTTTATATTGCCCCCTGAATTGCGAGGCGAAAGGACACACCTGCAGGCGAGCAATTCACCTAAAGGCACAAGAAAATCTAAGTTATTTACAACTATTTACATGACTTACATTACACATTATATACAAAATTTGAATGACGCGGGTGCACCGTAAAAGTTCTAATGTTGGCAGATAGAGTGCGCGCATGCGCAGAAGCGTCTGTGTAACTGCGGCACTGCCGTTATATCGTACAGTTAGATCACGCGGCACAGTATTGCAGATCATATTGTTCGTGTGCGCGCGTTTTTCAGTCGTTGCACAAAGAAAATATTCAACCAAGATTACATATGAAGACTACATTCTATGACAGGTAACTTAGTTTTAAATTTACAATATTTGTTATAACACAATACAACTTAGATTGTTGAATGTTCTTAGTTACATAGTATTGTTTTGAAATACTTCAAAGAAAAATGTCCGTATTTTTCAGGTGCGTTGACCTATACACATCGTGTCGTTATTACAGTTCATATTCATCCGCTGCACAATAATTTTTTTACAGGTTAGTATCGTCGTGGTAAAGTTTTTTGATCACCGTAACATCGTTGTATAACAACGTGATTAATACATAAGCGTGTCCATTTCCCATTTCCATTATAGTCGTAGTGATGCAGTTCGTTGTGACTAAAAGCATTGCTTATTACAGATCAGACGTGACCCGTCGAGTAATTGGTCCACGTGCAGTTCGTTTTTTACATTCCGTGGAAGCTTGGCTGCAGAACCTCGGACGGCACATAGCTGGCGTCGATCCTTGGACAGTCCAGGTAAGTGTGTCCGTCACATTTCGAGAACATTTCATTTCCTGAAGTTCCAACCAAAATTCTTCCACCCGTCGTGTTGTTTTCTGGACAGGCACTTTGTGTCCATTTAATCCAGTTAACATCTTGAAGTCGGGTACTGTAGTAATGTCACTAGACGATGCACGAATTATGCACTTCACATTTTCAGTTTTTTTGCTGAATATAGCTCACCTAAATGTTCGTAGTTATTAATCAAGGAAATCGTTCATCGCGTTTACATAGATACGCTGCATAATGAATGGCATTAACAGTTTCTTTCACATAGGTTTCCGCGTAGTTGCAGAGTTAGTAATGTTCGTTAATGTCCGTGAACAGTGGTTCACTATGCAATGTCTTTTTGGCACTCGTTTTGTTCAAATTTTTACATAGTAACAGTTGCACTATACATCAGTTAAAAAAATAAGTAATTATGCATACACACGTCACATATTTTCTTAGCATAAACATAATATAGTTTGCATATAAACATGTTTACATCATCATTACATCGCTATAGGTTATTACATTGTGTCACATTTGATCACATGAATTGCAGATATTTACATCCTCTTTAGCGGTTTCGCTGGGATATTATCGATGTTTTTTGTGATGTCATCTGAAATTAAGATAGGTCAGACACAACATTCATTACATCAGTAGACAAGACCAGGCGTTTTCACTACTCAATAAATATTCAAAATAGTAAGAGAGAGAAAATGTTCGATTCCTCGCGTTTTGTGCGTGTGTGTAGAGTGTCTGTGTGGCCTTGACTACTGATAGATGCTTTTCGTGTTGAGAGATGTGCGTCTAATCTATTTCTCAAAGTAAAAGATCGCTTCACAGATGACGTCTGTCAGTTCGTCAGGTGTCACACCAAGTCAGTGGTACCTTCAGTAACAAATGTTCCGTGAAAATTAATATGTCATCCACTGCTACGTAATCATAAATTTTACTTTAATATTCCGTCTTTCAGGTGGAGGCGCGCGCTGAAAGAAGAGTTCTTCTGTCTTCAACTGCGTCACTGGAACCGCTGAAATGAAGATTTCTATACTACTTATTATCTGTGTTGTAACAACAGAGTTTTTCGAGTTGCTTAGCAATATTTTGATGGGTATGACTTTGACATTATTCAGCATGAAATGCTCTAAGATCTCGGTGTGCGTATAGCCCAATAATTTTGTTAGTTCTAGGATGTTGTAACAGATACGCACCAGGATGCGGTATGTTAACAATTATATAAGGTCCTTCATATAGCAGACGCCACTTAGCGTTGCGTCGTTTGAGTGCTACAGATTTATGATGAGTACGAAGTAGTACAAGCATTCCTACCTCGAATTTTTGTTTTCTTTTTATTATGTTTCTGTGATGTTTGTTTCGTATTTGTGCGTGATGTGTCAATGTAGTCAATACTTCTTTTATTTTCTGTTCAGGTGTGACTTCCTTGTCTGACAACTTAGGTAATGGTTCTATCCACTGATCGTTCTGTTTGCAATTGAACATGATCTCGTTAGGTGTGTAATTCGTATCGTAAATATTTAAGTTATTGTGTACGTCTTCGAAAAGACTTAGGTAGGACACCCAATTAGTATGTTTTGATGAAATATAGGTCCTCATGAATCGATTTAATTCTCGGAAAAGTCTCTCAGTCGCGTTACATTGTGGACTAAACCTCGAAATAAATATACTTTTAATGTTATTGTCCTTCAAGAAATTTCTCCATTTGTACCCAGAGTAGTATGCTGCGTTATCTGATAGAATTGCTTTAGGTTTTCCCACGTGCGTCAGGTAATCACTTGAGAATCTTCGTATTATAGCATTTGCAGTGGCGGATTTTAAAGCATAAAGTTTTACATGTTTAGAAAATATATCGTAAAAAGCTAAGATATATTTGACGCCTCCAGAGCTTGCTGGATGCGGTCCACTGATGTCAGTACACAGAATTTCCAGGGGTTTACTAGGTAAAATAGAATGTAAATCTGTTTTTGTGGATAAATTCTGAGGTTTTGATTTTTGACATATGACACATGTTTTTAGTTCCCTGTAAATTTTTCTTCTCATATTGCTAAAATAACAGTATGTACTGAGCTTTGCCAAACACTTTTTCGTCCCATAATGACCCCAAACTAAGTGTGTGTGCCAAATTAGATTACGTTCAGACTCTTTGGGAATGCATACACACCAGTTAGTAGCATTTGGATGTCGGCGGTAAAATAACACATCATTGTGTAACTTGTAATACTTAGTCAAAGGATGATTGTGTTTTTCTACCAGTAATGTTATTATCTTATACCAGTGAGGATCAGATTTTTGTAATTCAGCCATGTTTCTGCAC
The DNA here is from genome assembly GCF_023864345.2 of Schistocerca serialis cubense. Classification (NCBI taxonomy): domain Eukaryota; kingdom Metazoa; phylum Arthropoda; class Insecta; order Orthoptera; family Acrididae; genus Schistocerca; species Schistocerca serialis. The sequence goes on along the minus strand of NC_064644.1, from coordinate 466,924,230 downwards.
ATATCAATATAATATTGGTGATACTGCTTGTCTTGCATTAAGAGAATCCTGTAGTCATTTATATTTTCTAAGTCACTGTTGGTATCATTCATACCTTGTGGAAGTCTAGACAAAGTGTCTGCAATGGTGTTGTCCTTACCTCTTATGTACTTAATTTCAAAAGAGTAGTTCTGAAGTGTAACTGCCCATCGTGATAGTCTAGGATGTACAAGTTTACAAGTTAACAAAAATGTCAGGGCTTGGTGATCGGTGTAAATTACCGTATGTTTTCCAAATAAATAATAATTGAATTTCTTGAATGCCCATACTATGGAAAGTGTTTCTAACTCAGTAGTGGAGTATGTACGCTCACATTCAGTTAGAGTGCGACTCGCAAACCCAATAATTCTTATCTGTTCCTCCTCTTTATTCTTTACAACTTGAAATAAGCAACAGCCCAAGCCAGTACATGAAGCGTCACAAGTCATACAAAAATCTAAATTGAAATCTGGATGGCTCAATATGTTAGCATTCACTAAAGCATGTTTAATTGTATTAAAGTCATTCTGGCACTGTTCCGACCAGATCCAAACTTGATTCTTTCTGAGTAGATCTAGCAGATGTTTACTGTTCAAAAGTGGTTGTGGCAAAAAACGTCTGAAAAATGAACATAGCCCAAGGAATGATTTAAACTGCTTTTTAGTTCGAGGGCTAGGAAAGTTTCTGATAGCATCTAATTTACTGGGATGCGGACGTATGCCCTGTGAATTAATGATATGTCCTAAATACTTTATCTCACTGCAACCAAATTTTGATTTTCTTAGGTTGGCTGTGACTCCAGCTTGTGCAAATTTTTCTAAAATTCTTTGAAGAGTGTCAACGTGTTCATTCCAAGATTGTGTAGCTATCAGTATATCATCTACATAGTGTGTGACTGTCTCAACTAAATCGTCGCCAAGTACGGTATCCAGGGCTGTAATGAATACCCCAGAGCTGACATTCAGTCCGAAGGGTAGAACACAAAACTGATAGGTTCGCCCCCCGAACATAAATGCAGTATATTTCCGAGAATCAGGAGTGATACCCACCTGCCAAAACGAATTAGCGAGATCTATTGTGGAAAAATATTTTGCATCTAGAAATTTCTGTAATTGCTCTTCTAAATTTTCAGGTTTTGTGTGAACCGGTAAATTATTTCATTAATAGCTCGTGCGTCTAACACTAACCTAATGCTTCCATTTGATTTTTTGACAACAAGTAGAGGACTACAATAAGGTGAGGTGGATGGTTCAATGACCTTCCAGTCTAACATTTGTTTTAATTCTTGCCACACAGCAGGTCGTTGAGATAACGGTACGTTATATGTCTTATGGTAGAAGATCTTGTGAGGCTTAACTTCAATCTTGTACACATACGTGTTGATAACACCTAATCGTTTGGTAAAAACTTGTAAATATTTGGATAACACTTCCTGTAGTTTTATACGTTCATGTACACTGAGAGCTGTAGCTTCACTTATCTTATGATCAAGCAATGTTTTCAAGTCCATTATCTCTGTGTCGGATGAGTGTGTTTGCATGTCTTGAATGTCATTGTCAAGTACTAACTGAACCTTGTACCCTGTACAGTGTTTGTCATGCTTTAGAGTTCTCCTGTCCAAATCAATAATAATTACACTGCCTTTATCATTTAAAATACATTTACCTTTGGAGAAGTCTATAATGCAGTCCTTCTCGCTCATAATATCTATTCCTAATATGCAATTTGTCACAAGGTTTTGTACAACCAGGAATGGCCATAGTACGGTTCCATTACCTATTTTAACGTTTACAAAAACTTGCTTCGTAACCCTACATGACTTATTACCTAGTGCAGTAGTTATTTTACAGTTTTGGGCAGGAAACTCAGGCACAGGTTCCAATTCACACATCTTTTTATAGAAATTAAAAGACAAAACGCTCACAGCTGCACCTGTATCTAGGATAATATTAGTTGGAATCCCACCTACTACACCAGTAGTAGATGCTAAAACAATTTCATTTGTGTTTAAACGACATTGTGTACTGTCTTGTAAAAGTTCATCTGATATATTGTTATTGTGGTTGTATCTTATAAATAAAACAGGTAGTTTTTGTTTAGAATTACTCGGCATATCATTATTCTGTTGTTCAAGTGTGGTGTCAAATAACTGATTAACATTGAAGTCGCCCCCCAAGAATTCTTCAGCCACGACCTGGGGAAAAGTAGTGACTGTTTCTAGTTTGTTGGATTAACTTTTGTACTAGGTACTGACACAGATTGAGGTTGTGCATCAGGTGTCATTTCTATTATATTCACATTCGGATATTGCCTATTATGATCTCCAAACTATTGCGGTTGTTGTTGCTGTTGCGCATTATAACTTACCTGTCGGTCGTAAGGTATGCTCCAATTTTGTCCTGGTGGCTGCTGTGGTAAAGCAGAGTTTGAATGAAAGTACTGATCGTTACGAGTCCAACCTTGATGCTGTCTTCGCTCGTAGTTATTATTATTTCTATTTCTGTTTGTGTTTTTGTTATTACCTTTGTATCCGTTGTTACCGTTGTAGTTATTACCGCGGTGCCTTTTGTATGGATTGCCGCATGAAATGTTATTACTGTTGTAACTATTGTTTGTATTGGAATACGCGTGTTGATTTTGATTTCCGTACTGAGACGGCATGTGAGTTTGCTGTTTTTGTTGTACCGCGTATCCAACTGTGGGCACGCCAGAATTGTGTTGGCAAGCCTGCATGTTTTGCATACCACTAGTGTAAACATTGTGGCTGCTGTTTTGCCGCGCGAAGCGCTGATCTTCAAGTAACATGTCAACCGAATCTAAAGCTGTTAAAAAATAATCTGAATCGTCATCCGGGATATGTAGAAGTTTTTCCTTAATGTTGAAAGGCAATTTGGCCTTCAACGCTCGGAGTATATCACGCGTTGCGACTGGTTCGTCTAAAAAATGTCCCATGTTCAAGTATTTTTCAAAATATCTGCGTAAGTTACCATTTTTACTGTTAAAAGTTTCAGGGTCTAAAATTTGTCTTCTGAGTCGCTCCTGGACGGATTGCGACCTGAATTTGTTCAGAAAAGCACGCTCAAACTCACTGTACGTGGTACATACGTCAGCTTGACTGTATGCCCAGACAGCTGCATCGCCTTGGATGTAACCGACAATATATGAAATCTTTATCCGGTCACTCCAAGTGCGCGGAAATGCGTTACTAAACGATTTAAGAAAAATCACCGGATGAATGGTTCGTTTTTCTGGGATAAAAATATGAAATTGCCTGTGTTTCATTAAGCTTTCATCTTCCTTCGCATTGTGATATGGATTTATTCCACTGTAATTACTGGTATGTTCAGCTGGCGAGTAATTACGATAATGTTGCTGTGGTTTACCATGATAATAGCTTGTGTTTGTGTTTCCACATCGTGGTATGTGTTGCAGTCGTGGTGTGTTTTGTTCTTGTGTATTTGTCGTGTGCGGAATGTGTGTATCATACTCGAATGTATATTGGTTTCTGAACTGTACATTTTGACTGATATTTTCGTTACATTCAGACTGTAGTTGATCGGTGAATTGTCTCATGGGTGCAGTGACGGATTGTACTGCGTCACTGATCAGCTGTTTGTTATTAGTAATGTATTGCGCTACGGAGTCGTGCACAATTGTTGGTAAATTTTCACGTAAGCATCTATCAAAATGTTTGTCTTTGTTCTCAACCCAATCATGAAATTCTTTATTAATATTTTGAAATTGAGCTGTGGCATCTGATTGTAAGATGTCAGTCAGGTGTTGTTCAACATTGTCAAATTTATTCTGTACGTCAGTAATTCGTTTTTCAAGGTTGTCATGTACTGAAGGATATGTTTGAATTTGTTCAGTAAGAACTTCACACGTGACATTAAGGTTTTTTACTTGTGTCTGTAAAAGTGCTACGTCAGTTGTAGTCTTTTCTTGTCTCGTGTTAAGCTGGGAAAATTTAGTACTGAGTTCAGTCATCTGTTTGGTCAGTGTGGCGTCTATAAGTTCCACACGTTTACACAAAGTGTCATTACCTATCTTGATTGCTATGAGATCAGATTTGATTTCGCCATTTTGTGTTTTTAACTGTTCATTTTGTGTCTCTAATTGTGCCTTTAAGGTTGCCATATTTTCTGCGTTTTGTTTCATTAGCATTTGTAACATGTCGGCAATGTTTACCGTTTGCAAGGTCTCTGCCCCCGCCGCGTCATTAGACGTGACGTCATGCATTAACAAAGGCTCTGATTGAGATTTTGAAATTTTTGTAGTGGACGGCCTATCGTCAAAATTTTCGTCAACACTTGCGTCAATGTTTGATGAATCGTCACTACCGGTTGCTGTCGTAAAATCATTTTCTAACACTTGTCTCACGTCCGAGTCGGATTGCGTCTGAATAGTACGTCCTTGCTGTTCCATTTTTGCGTATTGTTTTCTAGTTATTACCATGCCACACGTGATATATGTTTCAAGAAAATTTTTGACACTGATTTTAAAATAAAATGTAGTTGAGCATGAATCGCTCGTAGCAACAATGGCCGTCTGTTAATTTAAAAATATAAACTGAATTTGAGATTATTGGTAATGGCTGCTCATGTTACATGATATCGTACAGAAGTCGGCCATATTGTACACTCGTGTATTGGTATTGTTGCATACGTTATTGTTTAGGGAAAAGTACTGAGAATGAAATTTATCACTGAAACTGTTATGCAGAAAAGAAACACTACAGAATTTACTGAAAAGCTAATACACTGAATTATACTTCTGGTCAAGCCTACCAATGCAAAGATGCTGCGTCTTACCTTATATTGCTGGAAGTTTCATTGCGTCTTCCCGCAAAATTTCAGAATTGGAAAATATCTTCAGATTTTGTTATCTCTCATACATTGACGTCCAGGTCCAGAAAGTTGATTTTTTACATGAAACAAAGAGAACAATGTAACAAATGACAAAATAACAAGTCCTGTCACGGTCGCCAATATAAAATAAATAAAAAAAATGTTATTTTAAATATGTTAATTATTCTATCTGTATGATGGTGATTGTGATTGCAATTGTATTTGCTTATCTGGAACGTGGACGTTTAATTATTCGGTAACAGACGATTGACAATGGCTTTTTCGTAAAGGCAATGTTACTCGTAGTTGACCGTGAAATAAAACTGAATAATCGGACTTCGTAATTAAATCGTTTCCAAAGACTGCTGCGGTAGGTGCGGACTCATAATCTAAATCTCAATATTACAATAATTTGCCAGCCATGCCAATACGTCGTACAGAGGTGATTGTCTACTAAACATAAAAAAAGTTACACAGTTAGTTAAATCAGATATATTCAATGAATAAGCCTACAGTTCATAATCCTACTTACTTTTATAAATATAAATTCTTTACAGAATCGAGTGCCTAGTGTGGTTGCAACTCGCAGTATTCTTCTATAACATGAAATATGGCGGTGTGCCAGACAATAAAAAAAAAATACGTGCTTCTCGCACCAATTCAACCAGAGCTCTCTCTTTCTTAATCAAACATAAGAGTAACGTAATTGTGCTTTTGTTTTATCAGCGACACAGCGCTGCAGTTGTGTGCCATAGGCTTTATTTATTTGTCACTGATTATTTATTTAATTAATATTTCGCGTTTCCGAGGAAACTCACGCTCGGCATGCAAATGTGCCTTTATAATGTGTCTCTCAGTGTTATAGCAACATGGTTGAGTACGTGTTTGCAGAATGCATCGGCTTGAATGGCGAAGCTCACGGTAACAGAAGAGCTACTTGTCGCATTTATCAACATCGTTGTCCACAACGTCCGACTCCATCGCATATCCTTTTTTCTACGATTACGCAGTAGCTTCGAGAAAGTGTACATTTACCATTTGCAGGCGTAAGATAGTGATCCAAGGAGACGCCACAAACCCCGAATTGACAAAGGTTGTACTTCATCAAGTTGAAGAGAACTTGTAAATGAGTATAGGAGCAATTCATTTGCCTACTAATGAGTGGGAACGTAAAACAAGTGATGTACTGGTTCAGGCCTAATGCGTTACTTATAAAAGTGGTCGTATTACCAACACAGTTTCTAACGGTTGTAGCACGGAAACGGAACATTTCCGGACATATGTCCTAGTTCAAAATAATATCTGCTCACTCCCCTCGGGGTCATTCTCACCAACAGGGAACTCTTGACAAGAAATTTCAAAAAAGTAAAATACGTTAAAATGTCTACTTTTACAAAAATTGTAGAACGACACGTTACATAACTGCGTAATTTTCACAGTACAATAAATAATATTGTGACAGAAAAAATTGTAACCATTTTTCGTGTCCACAGAAGAGACAGTGTAGTTCCACGGGCATGAAACTTTGGTCTACAGTCATGATTTTAAAATAGATAATTGCTTGAACTTTTCTTGGTAAATAAAAATCAGCTTGAGTGACAGTTGCTAACTTATTGGTATATATATAACTGTAACTGTGTTTTGATTTATGCAATATTAAATCAATAGTTCTTTTCTATTCCATTTATACCCAACATAATTTGTTGTACATTTGTTCAAATAAACTGTTTCCAGTTAAATTTACTTTTAATGTATAAATTTCTTCCAATAATTATAAATTTTAGACCCAAATAATAAAGTATACGTCACAGGTAATACAGAATCTTAAAATCTTAAAATTAATTGGAAGAAGAAACATTATTCTAAATTGCGTTTGTCAGTATTTACTAGTAATAACAGGCAATTCTAATTTTGCAATTATGACTGCTCTATCGACAATATGAGAATAATTAGATTCTGGCGCAAAATGGTCGTTCTTTGAACTATGAACTGTTTAACACAATACTTGCTATCAATAAATTTGAAATCATCGATAGCTGCATATTATTTTATCTTCATTTTGCCAGCCAAATTAACAATTTCAAAGTCGTTGTCTTTAAACTGGTGTTCCTGGGAACATGTGTAATCCTGAGGAGTGTCCTCATCTGTGTCAGAATAAATGTCACTGTAGCCAATTTCTTTTTTGTTTGAGCATCTGAGATTTTTTACAGTTCCTTTCTTTACGGCACATGACCTACTGTTGTTATCATGTTCCAGATATTCTATGACATCACTACGTGCATTACTCAACGTAGTAAACCGTAAAGTTGCTATAGGCAGTTTATCATTTTTCATTAACTTACATGAAGTTAGAATTCCAGTATCTTTCATTAACTTACATTTTTTGATAATACACTCCTGGAAATGGAAAAAAGAACACATTGACACCGGTGTGTCAGACCCACCATACTTGCTCCGGACACTGCGAGAGGGCTGTACAAGCAATGATCACACGCACGGCACAGCGAACACACCAGGAACCGCGGTGTTGGCCGTCGAATGGCGCTAGCTGCGCAGCATTTGTGCACCGCCGCCGTCAGTGTCAGCCAGTTTGCCGTGGCATACGGAGCTCCATCGCAGTCTTTAACACTGGTAGCATGCCGCGACAGCGTGGACGTGAACCGTATGTGCAGTTGACGGACTTTGAGCGAGGGCGTATAGTGGGCATGCGGGAGGCCGGGTGGACGTACCGCCGAATTGCTCAACACGTGGGGCGTGAGGTCTCCACAGTACATCGATGTTGTCGCCAGTGGTCGGCGGAAGGTGCACGTGCCCGTCGACCTGGGACCGGACCGCAGCGACGCACGGATGCACGCCAAGACCGTAGGATCCTACGCAGTGCCGTAGGGGACCGCACCGCCACTTCCCAGCAAATTAGGGACACTGTTGCTCCTGGGGTATCGGCGAGGACCATTCGCAACCGTCTCCATGAGGCTGGGCTACGGTCCCGCACACCGTTAGGCCGTCTTCCGCTCACGCCCCAACATCGTGCAGCCCGCCTCCAGTGATGTCGCGACAGGCGTGAATGGAGGGACGAATGAAGACGTGTCGTCTTCAGCGATGAGAGTCGCTTCTGCCTTGGTGCCAATGATGGTCGTATGCGTGTTTGGCGCCGTGCAGGTGAGCGCCACAATCAGGACTGCATACGACCGAGGCACACAGGGCCAACACCCGGCATCATGGTGTGGGGAGCGATCTCCTACACTGGCCGTACACCACTGGTGATCGTCGAGGGGACACTGAATAGTGCACGGTACATCCAAACCGTCATCGAACCCATCGTTCTACCATTCCTAGACCGGCAAGGGAACTTGCTGTTCCAACAGGACAATGCACGTCCGCATGTATCCCGTGCCACCCAATGTGCTCTAGAAGGTGTAAGTCAACTACCCTGGCCAGCAAGATCTCCGGATCTGTCCCCCATTGAGCATGTTTGGGACTGGATGAAGCGTCGTCTCACGCGGTCTGCACGTCCACACGTCCAGCACGAACGCTGGTCCAACTGAGGCGCCAGGTGGAAATGGCATGGCAAGCCGTTCCACAGGACTACATCCAGCATCTCTACGATCGTCTCCATGGGAGAATAGCAGCCTACATTGCTGCGAAAGGTGGATATACACTGTACTAGTGCCGACATTGTGCATGCTCTGTTGCCTGTGTCTATGTGCCTGTGGTTCTGTCAGTGTGATCATGTGATGTATCTGACCCCAGGAATGTGTCAATAAAGTTTCCCCTTCCTGGGACAATGAATTCACGGTGTTCTTATTTCAATTTCCAGGAGTGTATTTTCGCTTATTATTTTAATAAAGTTTCTTTTCATTTTCAGAGGAATGATTTCCTTAAAAAAAATTCTGAACTTCTACATCTACATATCTACATATATACTCCGCTAGCCACCAAGTGGTGTGTGGCGGAGGGCACAATTCCCGCCAAAGTCATAACCCCTTCTCTGTTGCACTCGCGGATCGCTCGAGGGAAAAATGACAGTCTGAACCCCTCAGTACGAGCTCTAATTTCACTTATCTTTCAATGGTGATCACTGCGCGATTGGTTCCTTATAGCTTCGTCTGCTTCATTTAATAGTAAAGCACATGTAACTTGTGATAAAAACTCGATCCGTTGTACAATTTTCTGCACAGTTTTCTGTGGAGCATATGGTGCCTTCTTGAGAAGCCTTTGGTACCACTTCTTGTACCTCTCTGTTTTCTTTTTACATTTATTTTTCTCTTTCTGTAATTTAGTTATATTACTTTTCGGACCATGTAAATTTTTTCTCCTTAGCTGATTTCCCGCATCTCTCCTTACATACATTTGTTCTTTACTTGGTCCAGAAGGATCTTGTTGACTTACTTTTTCACTTGTTGCAATGGACAGCCAGCTAAAAGCATCAATTGACGTACGTGCAAAACTTTTAACTAACGCCAAAAAAAAGCTGAAGCTGGCATTCAGCGTTAAGCGCCCTACCCCCACGAATTTCACTTTCATGTACCAACTGGAGCACCAAAAATCTTCCCTACGCCATTTTGCATGGTTCGTCAAAAACAAGGCGCTCACCTGCAAACTATTAATTTCTTAATATCACAGTTTGGCATAGGGACTCTGATTATATAGAGTAGTATCCTATGGCCCGATAGATAGTGCCAAAGAACCGTAACTCAACGTTCGAAGCTATGTAAGTTATCTCTTGCTCTCTTCCGTTGCCCCTTGAGTAACGCTTAGTTAGAGATGGAAGACGGTGATACTGAAGACCTTCGAAAATCACGCAAATGCGCATTTGCTTCCATATGCTCCAAAGTAAAGGTTGCTTAAGCGTTCACTGCGAACAACAATAACCCCCCCACTCCCTCAAGGTATGTGGTGTACGAAGATGGTTCGAAAGAGAACATCTCGAAACGAATATTGTTCAGAGGCGTTGTTCGTTGTTTTATCAGGGTGGATGGGTGTACGATTAGTCACACACCTGGGGCTATGTAGCAATATACATCTGAGTCTACGATTTTAGCAGACAGACGTGTCTGTCATGATTTGGGCCGGTACATATGTGGAGCACTTCTCATCGCTATTGTAGTTCAAGGGCTGTACAGTACTCGGACAAAATCCTCCAATTGCTGTACTGCTCTACAGTGATCATTTCGGCGATGGGATCATCGCACAGGATGATAATGCTCAAGCCCACCACACCTCATCCAGCTCGTGAAAACCTCCCTCAGAGAGACAGGAAAGAACGTAATTGAATACACTGCGGTATATGCTGAAGTGAAAGCGACTGAGCATGCATGGTAATGGTCGAAATTGACAAAGGCGTGTGGCATGAACTCCTCACACACTGCAGACGTTAGGAGAGCCGCCCTCGAAGAGCAGGAAAGACATCAGTACCAACGTGTCGATCATATCGTCGACGACAAACCAGAAAGGACATAAGAATAATACAACACGCAGGGTAGATGAACACTCTGATGCTGATTTCACACCTTTACAAACAAATGCACTTCCGAAGAGACTGACTTTACTTTGGTTGCGTATAACACTTTTTTTTTCACAATTAAGTTAGTTCTTATTTTCATGAGACTGTCTTCTGTTCCTAGCTTCCCTTTAATCTTGACCCACACAGGTAGTGCAAAACACACACACACACTCATATACACACACAAATACGGGTACGTGCAGGGTGGAATCGTCAGTCAAATTTGCTCTGATGCTTCGGCAAATATTGGTAATTTCGTTTTTGCAGTATGTAGCTTGAGTCAGGTGAAATAAATATTCTCATCACGTCTTTTATGCGACACCCACGAAAAAAGTCGGTTTGTTTCTCCTTAAAAAAAATAAAATAAGAAATGTGCCCATTTGAAAGAGAGATACCAAAAGAATCTTGTGCGCAAATTCGTGTGCCGACATGTATTAACAGGGACACTAAAACACAAAGAATAAGCAGTACACCAGTAGCGACTGATCAGCGCTGTTCCATGGCAATCGCATACTGCGGGGAATAGGGCGATGTCGGAGCTGCCGGAGTACTGGTTATTCTTCTTGTTTTACTGTCCCTGTTAATATATATGGACAAAACGAATAATACACCATACTACTTTGGAGCTCTCTACCGAACGGGCACGTAAGTTTACGCTTTAAAAATAGTCTTTTTTGTAAATAATCTCATTTGTATTTAAAAATAATCTTGTAAACCCACACTTTTCGTCGATAGTTGGCGTCGCGTGAAAGAAGTGCTGAGTAGTGTTTGTTTGGGCTGACTCCAGTGCTAGACACTGCAAAAACGAAATTACAAATATCTGCCGAAACTCCAGTGAACATCCGCTTGACGACTGTTACGATGGATACTAGGTATATGTATAAGGAATTGTATGTACAGAATGGACTGTGTTAAACATTCTTAAATAAACCAGGGACGAAGGCAAGTATGCCTACGATCTTTAATATATATCATAAATTGCCAAATCATTTAATAAAAAAATAACGTCACGCTAGATGGAGTACTATTGGCCGATGATTAAGCAATTCCAGTTGGCATAAAATATACTCTACTGTCTGTTTGTGAAAGTAACATCTCAGGAAATATAATTTAAACAGCTCAACATCGAAAACTATAGTGGTAGCGTTTAGAGAACGTGAATCTTTAAGGGCCAAATCATTCGCTGACAACTAAATGATACAGTAACTTAACAATTAATTCAGTTTGTATGCGATGTTACGTACGTATCAAATGTTGGTGTCAATGTAAAACTAAAGGGAAGACAGTATCTGCGTGACACAGTCAAACCACATGCTAAACTTAGCGTAAGAGATACATTTATACAACTAATTTGTACTGTGTGATTTCGTGAGGAAGTTACAAATTTTCAGAGATGACGGAGAAAGGTACATGCATCAATTTTAAGTAAGAGACCCTGGTCCGAAAATGAGCGAGTCGAAACTTACAAGCGAAAATCGTTCTAATATCTCTGACAGTGGAATACCTGTACCATCACTGTTGCTGTTATGATTTTAGGATAGGCTGCTTTCAGAGTAGTAGCATGGACCAAAACAAGAAAGAAATGTCCAGTAAACATGAGCTCTAAAATGCATACCTTACCCGGTATGAACACTTCTTCATTTTCGCTACAGTGGAACTCTGCATTCCTACTGACAAAACGCCATACCTTTTATAGTCCACATTTACTAGATAAAGTTTTCTTGTTTCGATCCATACTAGCACCTCTGAAACTTGTCTACATTGTAATCTTAGCAAGAACAGTACCGGTACATGTATTCCAATGTCGCTGGTATCAGAACCATTTTCGCTAATCACTCTCGACTTGGCTCTTTCCGGACCAGGGTACCTTGCCTCAGATTGACACATCTGCCATTCTTCATCATCCCTTAAACTTAATAACACTATCACGAAATCATCCTGTATAACGCAACGAGAGTGCCAGTGTTATGTGGATGAAAATGTTGGATCCTTGCTTAATAACATATCCAGAGAGTTGAAACTGCCGATAAGCCTATCTCTGAAAGCGCCAATTGGTACGAAGAAACAAAGTAATAAGAAAAGGACAACAATGAATAAATAAAATTAGAAGAGTACTAACGGGAACGTAAGAAATCAGAACCCCAAAGTACCTGCTAAAGTGTAAGCCGATACAAGGAAGAACTAAGACAAGTCAACTAAAGAATAGATTAACAGAACTAAATACATGAGGGCAGAGCCAACCGCGCACGGTGTAATCATTGATGACGATGATATCTATGATATAAATTATTAATTAGCATGAACAGAAAAACATGTTGTAACGGATGGGCTGGAAAACTCTAGTTAAGGTACAAGGAATAGTTTATAAGACTAATCGCGTGGTACAAAAAACTAATACGAACATCAACGCCGTGCAAGTAAGACACCATCCACAACATCATACGACGATATGGAAATATTATGTGTTTAAATTCAGTTATATCATCAACGAAATACATGCCCACGCTGTACATTTTTACAGTCCATGCAGGTTTCTCACAGGGAATGCTAATACATGTAACAGGAGAAAATAACGAACCTTACCATTACTGTGGTCGCAATAGTGCCGAACAGTAATAAAAATAAAAAATTCGATCAAAACACGTTGAAAACTTTACATATTAAATAGGACAACCTTCCTACAAGTGTATCAGACGCTACGATACTTCAAAATCAAAATATTACGGTCATGAAAACATTGAAATTCGTGTCATACCTTCAGATGTTGCGTCGCGTTTCATCGGTAGGTGCCGCTCAGACTTCACTAAAGGAAACCCTTGAGGGGCCAGCCTTCATGTCACTGATTAACTATCCTCAGTTGGATTCATTACCTCTCTTCTTTGTCACAGGGTCGTGCGACGGTTGGCGTAAAGCTTCTTGTGAGTCTTGATGGATTTCTGATTTTTTCTCTTTGTTCTTGGTATCTCTCTCTGTTGGCGTCAATTAACTTGCTCCTCACAAGCAGAGACGTCCACGGAATTCGTTCTTCGTCATAGTCGCTGGATTCTCACCCCCTTTGGAGCCTCTACTGTGGTCTTAATTCGCATCACCTTTGACAGTCTTGAAGGTTGAAATGCCTTTCGGCGTGTCAAGTAGCAAACGTGGGTTTGCAGGAACTTTTCTTTGCCTCACCGCTGACAATGAACTTCCCTAAACTGACTTCGCTGTGCAGTACTCGTCTTCAGATCGTGACGTCTGATTCCCAGCTGCAGACCAAACAGACATCCTAGAAAATAACCCTGTGTGGAGGCAGGTAAGTTAGCCGCACTGCTTCCTGAAGTCTTGCAGGTTGTAGCCGAGCATCTACTAAATGACTTATTGCTCATCAAATCTTTCTGTTGTGACTCTCTCGCAGTGACTGATGCCAGTCCGTTGCTAGGACACGGACTGATCTGCGTTGGGCGCTGTTCCTTTGTTTGCCTTCTCCGAGTTACGAGTCACGTACTGTTTTTCACACCATCAGTCAAATCAGCAACATATAAGTTACTCATACGCCTGTCAACTGCCTCTGCTCTATTCTTCGTTTCTCGCATGAATGCCTTCTATTACAATTCGTGAAATATGCAGTATTTCAAAATGATACCTACAGACTCCCTACAATTTGTATTGCTTCCTTCTAAGTTTACCCGTCCCTTTTTGACCGTGTTTTTGGTTATACGTCTTTTGCTACATGCAGTTGACAATACGTATCAATTTGTTTTTCTATGGAGGTTTGCACTTCGTCCAACTGATATGAATGACTTGCGTTTCTCGATTTCTAAACGTTACTTGAAGCTCGTGACGAAAATTTTTCTTCGTCACTGTATTTTCTATCCTCCGCTGGGCAGTAATAAAAAGTTTATAGGGTGAGTTCCCATCCTCAGCTGGTCCTTCAGGGGCCAACCGCATTGTCTCGCCTTCTTATGGAATACTTCCCTGGAGTTGCTTATATCAGAAGGCGTATGGTAGCATCATTGCCACGAAATTGTTACTTTTAGTACTACGAACTGTTTTAGTAAGTTCTCTCTTCACACATTGCTACCGCAGATACTCAAAAAATTATGATTTCGTGCTTCGTGATTACAAAACACATCTCATTATGATTAACGTGTGTACAAATTTTCATCTCTGTGATTCCATTAATAAGGATAAGTAAATAGCACCTTTGAATGAGGTCAGTGTTTAGTTAGAGACGTGAAGTGTAGATAAGTGAAGTGATCACAGATGAGTCTCAGTGTAATAGTACTTCAGTCGCAGAAGTACTTACATACTCCTTATAGAGAAATCGTCTCGTAATATCTTACAGTAAATTAAGTAGGACTATTTACGCACATTTTGTAATGTTCATGAGCGCTAGGGATGTCTCTGTAGTACATTCTGTACTATCTTTTTCTCTTTCTTTTTTGCTATAGAATACTGAATGTACAAAAAATAATCTACAATTACTTTGCACAATAATACCCTCATCTCGCGAAATGAGTTCACTTCAATAGTGAAAACAAATACAGTAGCACTAATGATAAATTATGACGATATTCGGACAAAGTTTGTGATAAATTAAAGCATCTTTTTTGTTTTATATTGAGCTATGGCGTATTCAAAACATATCTGTAAAACATCACACATGTTAAAATATAGGGGAGTGGACAATAACACGGAAACGGCAAAATAACAACAAATCGCTGTGCCTAATACGGTACTGGAAAACCGGTAGCATTCAAGACAGTTGCCACTAGCTTCGCAAAGGGTACACAGAGTTCCTGAAATATTTTCAAAGGAATCTTACAACATACTTCCTTCAAAATACTGAGAAGTTCAGGTAATGGTGACGGAGGCGGATAGCAGTGGTGGATATGGTGCCAGGGGAGAAGGGAGAATTCATCCTTGTACTCTTAAAACCACTACTTGACGATGCGATATGTGTGATTAGGGGTCTGTCGCCGCTGGGCACAGCAACACTACTGGGTAATAAACACGGTACCATGAGATTCGCCTGGTCAACAAAAGCGGTCACATTATTCTTGGCAGTAATGCGAAGTTGCAGAGTAGCCTAGAGACCCATGGAAAACCACGATACGGCTGCCCAGAAGAGCACCAAATGCCCGCAATGATTAATTCTTGGGACGTAAGCTCGCCACTTCCGTTCGCGTTGTGAATTAGCTGGCCGCGCAGGATTAGCCGAGCAATCTAAGCCGCTGCAGTCATGGACTGAGCGGCTGGTCCCGACGGAGGTTCGAGTCCTCCCTCGGGCATGTGTGTGTGTTTGTCCTTAGGATAATTTAGGTTAAGTAGTGTGTAAGCTTAGCGACTGATGACTTCACACATATTTAAATTATTTTTTTTATTTTTATTTATTTATATATTTTTTTTTTTTTGTGAATTGGCGCACGATGTTTTACCTTATGTCCTGTAAGTGGTATAGGTTTTCCATGTGGTGTCTCTTGAAATGCCGAATGGTTACGGGAGTACTGCATGGGGGCTTAATTAAATAAAATGAAAATACTTTTTAATAGCTGTAAGTCCGATTACGCTGTGTCTCGTAAACGGTTGGCCCTGACTAGTATTATTACGCTATCTGACTGCATAGAACAACAACAAAGAATGAAATGAAAATTTTCGTTAACACAATTAATTAATTAAGTCCCCAACAACTATGAAACCTACGAAACCAAAGCACAAGTGTAATTGTTCTGTGTGTGGGAGTGTGACTCAACGTACACATCTGGCACGGTTCTTCTTCAACAAGACAAGAAATTTTAAATATCATTTATACTGAAGTAATTAAAAAAAATAGAAATACTATAATTGCGCAAGAAACCCAGAATTACACTCTAATACAAGAACACAAGCCAGATGCTTTGTTGACTGAACCTGTAATGACGCATTATTCAGGACATTGAAATAATGAGAAAAAAAAGAAAAGTAGTTGTTACCTTAATTTACATTGATGAAAAGCACTCTAATCATTACAATATCTCCACACCGACTTGCTACTACCACATCTCAACAAGAACTCTCCAATATCACATCTCAGCAAGCACTGCCTACTAGCACATCTCAACAAACACTCTTCACTGCGACATCTCAGCACAGACTACTACGAGTTCTTAACAGGCACTGACTACCACGAGACCTCGACAGGCACTCCGTGGAGGCAGCTGAATAATACTCTTTGGCGCAATCTCTGGCGCTGTGGCTCAGTGTAGCCCCCTTTCATATGCCCTTCCTCCACGGGCCAGAATTTGATGGTATTTTTGCCAGCATTGGTGGTGAAAATACCACCAAATTCGTCCACAAAAATACAGACAAAAATAAAAGATAATATTAATACCTAAATATCACATAATTAGTTAAAATTTTGGCTTTGCACTGACCTTTCAATAACCTAATATATAAAATACAGTAAGCAATACAAATTCTTTTCATACATGTGGCTTTGCATAATAGTTTACACAATACACAAAAAATCAGTTTATACAAATGTTCACATACAATGCTTTCAATGATTAGTTCCAGTAGTAGCACCCAGCGATGGTCAACAGGTGCAAATACCAACAAGTGACATCATTTTAGTAGAAGCAGTCCATCAGTGGCACCCAGCAATGTTGAACAGGTGCAGACAGCAAGAAGCGATATTATTTCAGTAGAAGCAGTTCCATCTGTGGCACCCAGCAATGTTGAACAGGTGCAGACAGCAAGAAGCAACATCATTTCAGTAGAAGCAGTCCATCAGTGGCACCCAGCAATGTTGAGCAGATGCAGACAGCAACAAGTGACATTATTTCAGTAGAAGCAGTTCCATCTGTGGCACCCAGCAATGTTGAAGAGGTACACACAGCAACAAGTCACATTATTTCCGTAAAAACAGTTCCATTTGTGGCACCCGGCAATGTTGAACAGGTGCAGACACCAACAAGTGACATTATCTCAGTAGAAGCAGTTCATCAGTGGCACCCAGCAATGTTGAGCAGGTGCAGACAGCAACAAGTGACATCATTTCAGTAGAACCAGTCCATCAGTGGCACCGAGTAATGTTGAGCAGGTGCAGACAGCAACAAGTGACAAAATGTCAGTAGAAGCAGTTCAACAAGTGACATTATTTCAGTAGAAGCAGTCCATCAGTGGCACCCAGTAATGTTGAGCAGGTCCAGAGAGCAGTCCATAATATTCACTATCACTGATCACACTGTTCATCAGAGTTTATAAGCAGAAATTAAACATGTCCTAGTGGCACCAATCATGTAGAAAAGGTACAAGAAACAGTCCATAATATTTACTATCACTGATCACACAGTTCATCAGCAGAAATTAAACATTTCTAAGTGTCACACATCATGTTGAAAAGTGCAGGTAACAGTCCATAATATTCACCATCACTAATCAGACAGTTCAGGCATGAACAATAGTTTGAATACACATACAAATTTTTTTACACACTAAACATATAAATTCTAATAAACACAAAAATGATATCAGATAATTGTCATATTAACTATTACAAATACACAAATACCAGTAAACCTATAATATTTATGGGTGTCAGTGCAAGCCACTACATACAAATAAAATAATATTTAGGAGATAGGTGGGTAGGATTAGGAAAGGAAAACACACAAAACACACTCACTCATCTTTCATCCACATTAAGTACTACTGTGTAATTGAATAGTGTTAACTGTGTAAATGTAATTCTGTCAAAATTTGATGTTCATCATGTGTATCAAGTAGTAGTGGCAGCAATGTGTAACAGTCAATAATAGTTAAGTCAACGTCATAGTCATCATGTCAAGACCAATGTTTGCCAAGCCAGATCAAAATGTACGGTTGCTGAACAACTGTCAGTGTGCCAAGTTATGCAAATACTTCCTCTCTCCAAAAAAAGAAATAGGTACTGCTTATTGATTTAACAAGTGTGTGTAGTCAATCTTCCTTCCACTTTAGTGTTCTAGTCTGCTATCTTCATCCTCCTTGTTCCATATAGACCAACAAAAAAAAGATATGCACCTCACTTACTTTACCTCTTATACACCAAAACTCCAATAATCATCAGCATCACATAATCTCAATACTTCAATAATACCTCTTACGTCGATACATATAAATCTTATCATCAATAGCATTTACCTTACCTCTTGTCCACCAAAACTCCAATAATCATCAACTTCACATAATCTCAATAATACCTCAATAATACCTCTTCAATACGTCGATACATATAAACCTTATTACCAATATCATTTCACTTCCATAACAACTCTTTCCTCTAGTCAGTCTCCTCGAACAAGTACAGATATGATCCTAATGCAAACCTCATCATCCCATACAATCCGAAGACACATTGTCAACACACAACCTCTGTGTAATTCATCTGACCCAAATCTTCTACTCATTATGAATTATAAACAAAAGAAATGCATACATGACCTCTAACAGACTTACTTCGAATAACTCTCAGTAATTAAGTACGATTACAGAGTGTGAATGATCATAATATTTCACAGTGTGTACACCACTTCAAGAATTATGGCAAACAGAAGCAAACATGTGGAGTATTTCTTGTGTCAAGTGTCACTTCCTATTTCAATTGCTCACGAAAACTGCAGTGTAATAACTGTCAATGATCTAAACCTAGTTTTGGTATGTCATGTCGTTAGCTTCCTTCCTATTAGCATACATTTATACAGCTTCCATAAAACCTCTAGCTCATGTGACATCTATGAAGTTTCTTGTACTAATGTCGTTCGTGGAATTATAGCAGTTCATTTTCTTATCTTAAAAATATAAGGCACTAAGCGTAAGCAAAACATGCAATAGCGAGTAAATATACCAGTGGAGAACAGAATGTCAACAAGTGGATGCAGCACAATTCCTACAACGAGGCTCTGCCAAGCGAACAATCTGTAACCTATACCATAGTGTAACCTAAACTCTATGTTCGTACACTGTACATCAGCATTGCTATATACCAAATTAAAGAGTAGTTGTGACGACAAACAGAAATGTATAAATATGCAATCCATACGCATAGCAGTAAACATATATCTTACGTAATAAACAGGTCATTAGCATCATATCAGCATAAGCAAATAAATGTTCATATGTAATCTTAATAAGTAAACATGAAGGCGCAAGCAGATAAATCACAAAGTATAACTTACATACATAACCACATCAGCACAATAAATCAGGTGACAATTATAATTTAAATAAATAAGCACAGCAGGCACATAATTAAAAAATATGACATCAGTGAAAAAGCAGTGCAGCCAAGCGATGCATAATATATACAAGTTACAACCCAGTTCATTAATAATCATTGTCAAAATCAGTTAACGTACGCAAGCACGTCGCTTCGCAAGTAATTTCATAGAACATGAAATTAGCACAAAGTATGAATCACGTAATCGCGAGCAGCAAATTACGTCTAAAGTACGTACCTAAGTGGAAATATGTTACCTGAAAAATGAACTCAATTAATAGTTACCCTTTTTAGTTTATTAGTTTCTTCTTGGAAATTACATTCTTCCTGAAAATATCTCGATAGCAAGTCGTCTTAACGTCGGACACGCACAGAATTTACCTGAAGTTCTTAAATATTTTATAGAACCGTATCCTGAAAAATACTGAATGTTAATAACATAATTCATCAAGTCACTACAGCTTTATACCGAATTTAATCGGAGAAATTAGACTGTGTATTTGTTTACGGCTGTCATTGCATTCGCACTGAGCGCTCGATCAGCTGTAGGCGCGTGACGTAGGAAGCAATTGTTTGCGGTAAACGACTGCCTTGTGCGGCGCGCAGACTTGACTGTTGCTTTGAGTATATGCCGCCGCCAAAACACAGCGCGGTATCCTTGTACTCTCCGCATGTTTACATCTAGCTGTTAGTTTCTCCAAAGTATGTCATTCCACAAAAATTTTTCAAAAGTATATCATTCCACAAAAATTTTGGAAACTACGAACCTCACGTTTTGTGGTAGGAACAGCATAGTTACGAATAGCGTCTAATTTCTTTGGATCAGGAAGAATACCTTCTGTAGAAATAATGTGACCGAGAAATTTCACCTGAGAACGACCAAATTAGATTGTTCTAAGTTCACTGTAATGCCAACTCTTGCAAAGATACGTAATAATGAATCCAAAATTTTGTTGTGCTCACTCCAAGAATGTTTAGCAATAAGACTATCGGCAACATATGAAGTAATATTGTTACGAAGATAAACAGGTAAAATTTCGCTTAAGCTACGAATGAATGCTGCAGAAAATATAGTAAGTCCAAACGGTAATTTCCGACACTGGTAACAGTTACCAAAGGCTAAAAAGGCAGTATATTTTCTACAATCAGGGTGGAGTTCTATTTGCCAAAAACTTGCGCGCATATCAATTGTGGATAAGACATTAATTCCATGGAAATGTTGAAGAAGTTCATCTAAATTTTGTGGACGGTCAGTTTCAGGAATGATGATATTATTTACCTGTCTGGAATCCAGAACCAAACGAATTGACCCACCCTTTTTAAGAACAACGTGTAACGGGCTGGTATAAGGACTGACTGCGGGCTCAATAATGCCCTGATCTAACATGTATCGAAGTTCATTCTTAACCTTGTCTCTGTAAGCCAAAGGAATAGCGTACGTTTTACCGCGTAATGGTGTGTGTTCTTTTACTATAAATAAATATTGTAAGCCTTATATAGTTCCTGTGAGATGACTAAACACTGTAGCATGTGAAGTCAAAATGTGGTGCAGCTCTTCTCTTGCAACATCATCTGGCACTTCAGCTTTCTTAACCTTTTCATTAATTAATTCTTCGCTATTAATTATATCATCCATCGCGTCTCTGTATCTATTGTCATTGTCATGAATAAACACATTGTCGTCATAATGCTCAACGAAAACATCAGAAGTAAGAAACCTTAAACATTTTTATCTGATTCTGATCTTGCTAAACACTCGAAAAATTTCAAACATTTCGGCATTCCGGCAACAGTCAAATTCACACTTCCTTCTTTAAAGTTCAAAATTGCCTTATGTGCGTTAAGAAACTCCATACCTAATATAAGTTGTGTACTGAGTAATGGAACAATAATAAAATTAGCAGAAAATTCGTATCCTTGACAAATGAAATTTAAGTTAGTCTGTTGTTTAACTTCCACACTTTTTCCAGAAATAGGGCCTCGAATTGTAGTTTTAGAAACAGGTAACACAGGACCGGCAATAGTTCTTTCACATATACGAAAAACTGAATCACTAATGACATTCAATGGGCTCCCAGAATCTAAAACTGCCGTGAACTTATTCTTACCCACACATACTTCAATAACAGGATGTAAAAATGCGTCTACATTATTTTCCTTTTCGTCTAGCAAAATGTCTCTCGTCTTCCAGGCGTACGTAGTGTAAAGTCGTAGTGTCATTACTTTCTGGACCGTCTATATTGCTGCCAGAAGCCGAAGCTGCAAGTCATTGTCGATTGTTTGCGTCACGTCTTTGATTATTCGCGTCATTTCGCGGATCAATTTCTACGATTTGCACTTGTCTCTCTGAAGTTCTGTCACGTGGAGGATGCCAATTAGGTCCTTCCTGTCTGTTAGATGCAAATTCTTGGTTGTGTCTGTTATTAAAATTTCTGTTTTCCTGTCTGTCTGCATAACTACATCTTGTGTAATTTCGACTATCACTTCTGAAATTATTGTTGTATCTACTACCCTGATTATTTCTGTAGTAAGAATTTCTATTATTGTATGAATAATTTCTGTCTTGATGATACCGATTACTGTTTCCGTATGATTGATCATTCCGGTAGGAATTACCGTTATTATAACTGTCTGTGTAATTTCTGTTAGAACGTCTGTTATTGTCATAAGGCTGGTATCTATTGTCCTGTCTGTTACGTCTGTCATTCTCAAAATTACCCATATAACGCCGTTCCGATTACGATCCCTTTTCTCTGAAAATCTATTGTAAATACTGTTACTGAAAAAATTACAAGAAGGTCCCGTCGTCGTTGTCGTACTCAAGTTCTTGCAGCAAAGTCTTAAAAGTCTCGATGTCGTCTTTACATCTTCCAGCTAAAGCAATTTGTCTTATGGATTGTGGCAGCTTAGTTAAACAAATGCGAATTAATTCAGTCGGGCTATAAGGGTTGGAAAGGAACTGATTCTTTCGAATCATGTCTTCAAAATATTCCGCTGGCGTGCGGAACTCAGACTGTTTGAAATTACGCTGCATAATAAGACTGTGTTTGACTCTGTCTTGCCTGTTTTCGGACCAATATGCCGATAGAAATGCATGATAAAAATCATTTAGATTATTACAATCTCTAATGAGTGCGCGCATCCGCGTCGCCGGTTCGTTTTCTAAATATCCACACATAAATTCCAGTTTGTGACTTAGTGGCCAATTTGGTGGAAGTGCGTACATAAATTGATCTAACCATGAACATGGATGTATGTCATTCTTAGAATTGCGGAAGATCTTAAATTTCCGAACAGTCAAAAAGTGTTTATAGTCAAAGTTTTCGCCTCGTGGCGACAAAGACCTACCGCGTCTGTCCCAGTCCAAATGTCGATTACTGTAAAGTTCGCGCGCCTGGCGCTCTCTTGTTGCATCCCGTAAATGAAACAAATTATTTTCTTCAAACCCCTCTGGTATTTGCGATTCTAAATTTCCTTTGCCGTCTTTTCCTACGATTTCGCCTTCAATTTGTTTGACTTTCTTTTTTAATGCCTCAAATTCCCTTTTCACGCGTTCATTAAATTTTCCCTGATTTTCAACATGCTTATTTATATTCTGATACTCTTCGGTTTCTGCAAATGGTAATGGAGCTGTATCATCCGAATCTCTGTCCCCATGTAAACTAAGATTTGTCAATTTATCTGAAATCTCCTCAACTCTTTCCGATAAGTCGCCTATTTGTTCTTTCTGTTTATTTACGTCTTCCGTAAGTGTCGCGACTCGGGTTTCAGTATCAACACATTTAGTAGTTAACTGTTCATACTGTTGTGTTAGGTTATTTAATCTGTCATTTGGTACGGATTCCTCGATTCTCTCAAATATTTCTTCCCTGTCTTTTGCACGTTGTAAATTTAACTCTGAAAATTTCTGTACTATCACGCGATCTCTTTCTTCCTGTTCTCTATCCTGTCCCCTTTGTCTAATCTCTACTGCAACTAATCTATTATTGTGAGCATTCAAAATCGGTTGTACTTCTTCTCTGATTTCTTTCTTTAATTCATCTTTCATATTTTTGAAACATGTCCCTATTCGTGAATCTAACCGTGTTTCCAAAGTTCCCATCTCTGTTTTTAATTCAGATCCTAACTGTGATCCAAGTGAGTCTAACCGTGTTTCCATTGTTCTCATATCATTTTTTAATTCAGATCCCAAAGTTCCTATCTCTGTTTTAAATTCAGATCGTAACTGTGATCCCACATTTAATATAGCACTCATCAACTGCTCCATAGTAACTGTTTCAAAATTCTTTTCACCCCTAACATTTCCCACGAAACCAGTTTCCTTCGTCATAGCTGTAAAGCTATCTGAGTTCGATACTATTCCAGAATCTTCTGTCGTTAATCTCGGATTCTGAAAATTTTTTGATTGTGAAAAATTTTGAAATGGTTCCGGACTATTTTACCGACTTATTACATTGTTTTCCACTTCATTACCCATCATACTGTTTTCCCCTGTTGGCGAGTTCGCCATGTTAACAATTTCGTCATTCTCACTATCCATCACTTTTGCCTTTTTCATCGATCGCGTAATCATTTACAAAATATACAAAACTCGTCACTATATGAAAATTGCACACAATGACATTTTATCTCCAACAATACCATTCACTCGAAATGTTTCCCTCAAACACGATTAACGAACAATTGAAATAATTGCACTAAATCGTCAAACACGTATACAAGACAACAAATCAAATTCTGAGAAAAAATACCATAAGAAGAATGAAAGTTACCAAATCTACACATGCAAAATAGACTACAATTACTAAACTACAAATTACTGCAACAATACTACTGTCTACTATTTTTACAATCAGAAGATTCCAAGGGACGATCCGAAGCAGCGGTCGCCACGTGCATGGGGGCTTAATGAAATAAAATGAAAATACTTTTTAATAGCTGTAAGTCCGATTACGCTGTGTCTCGTAAACAGTTGGCCCTGACTAGTATTATTACGCTATCTGACTGCATAGAACAACAACAAAGAATGAAATGAAAATTTTCGTTAACACAATTAATTAATTAAGTCCCCAGCAACTATGAAACCTACGAAACCAAAGCACAAGTGTAATTGTTCTGTGTGTGGGAGTGTGACTCAACGTACACATCTGGCACGGTTCTTCTCCAACAAGACAAGAAATTTTAAATATCATTTATACTGAAGTAATTAAAAAAAATAGAAATACTATAATTGCGCAAGAAACCCAGAATTACACTCTAATACAAGAACACAAGCCAGATGCTTTGTTGACTGAACCTGTAATGACGCATTATTCAGGACATTGAAATAATGAGAAAAAAAAGAAAAGTAGTTTGTTACCTTAATTTATATTGATGAAAAGCACTCTTATCATTACAATATCTCCACACCGACTTGCTACTGCCACATCTCAACAAGAACTCTCCAATATCACATCTCAGCAAGCACTGCCTACTAGCACATCTCAACAAACACTCTTCACTACGACATCTCAGCACAGACTACTACGAGTTCTTAACAGGCACTGACTACCACGAGACCTCGACAGGCACTCCGTGGAGGCAGCTGAATAATACTCTTTGGCGCAATCTCTGGCGCTGTGGCTCAGTGTAGCCACCTTTCAGTACCCATGATAGGACCACCACCAATTTCCCCACGTTACAGTTCACTCAAATCCTGCATTATGATCTCACAACTACACAAAACACCACTCTCACCAGGACTGACATTTGAGATGTTTTGGTGACATTGGACAGGTGCGTTTCGTGATCAGTGCAACCTACAACCATGGCTGTCGTTCAAATGGTTCAAATGGCTCTGAGCATTATCGGACTTAACTTCTGAGGTCATCACTCCCCTAGAACTTAGAACTACTTAAACCTAACTAACGTAAGGACATCACACACATCCATGCCCGAGGCCGGATTCGAACCTGCGACTGTAGCGGTCGCGCGGCTCCAGACTGTAGCGCCTAGAACCGCTCGGCCTCTCCGACCGGCATCGCTATCGTCTACACGTATGTTCAAGCATCTTTTTCTTGTGGTATATCCAAATGTTTATGCAAATCTTGTATATGTACGTAGACAGTAACAGAGATGTGAGCATTGGCCCAACGTACCCCAACGTCACAGAAACGAATGGCATCCAGTGAAATATTCGACCTGGAAAGGTTTTACGTTAGACAAAGGACAACACCCAGCTGCGTTTTCACTCATTGTCACTACGCAAGAGACGACTGTAGGCAGGGCGTAAATAGAGTTGGTTCTGTGTCAGGAGACACTCTCCCAGGTTTCTCCTTGCCAGTTTTCCTCGGTAGGATGGTAGTCACCTGTGGTCGCCGATAGGCGCAGTGAAAGAATATTCAAAATTACTTTCCATAAAAGTATAGGTAGCGTCTTGAGGCGTGGTCGGCCTTGCCTGCGACACCCGCTGAGGTAATCGCGTCGTAAGCGGCCTTCTGCTTACTGAAGGCAGCTGACACCGCACACTTAGTTCCAGCCGGCTGCTGCACTGGCGGTTCGCTGCTTGCTCTGGCCACGGCTCCCAGTATATCGCGACGCCGCCGCAGTGAGTGACGGTGGTGCGTGTACAGAACTTACACACGCCGACTTGGGAGCTGCTCTGTCTCCTCCGGCTCACTACCCTCCTTCGTCATCCGTCGTATCGCGATGACGGTTGCCGTGTAGCCCTGAAGTTCGACGATACTGGCCTGCCGTCCAGGTAGGCCCTATTCATCCACCACAATGTCAGGGACGCTGGTGTCCTCATCCCGGTTGGACGGAAAGACCTCAAGGTCCTCCCATCTTGGACATAGGCAGACTGTGGTGTTGAACTCTGCGACTGGTGATTACGGCGAGATAGCCATCTCTCTCAATAATGGCTGGGTTTATCCTTAGCGTGCAGGAAATCTACAACAGACTCGCACCAGACTTCACTTCGTTGCAATCAGGGAAACGAGTGCAGACATCATGTACGCCATCGATCCGTCTGACCAACCGATAGTAAAGTACTAGTAAGATACATTGAACGAAGGGAATAGTGCTTTGAACACGGCTTTAAGACGGACATCAGTTTAAATAAAGGTAGTGTATTGCGGTAAGGACGGTTAAGTCAGTTGATTCTGCGAAAATTACACCAGGGAACGTTAGGCTGCAAGTTGTAATCGAATTTTGCTAATTATTAAGGAAAAACACTTATGACAACGAAAGTAAAGGAATATGAAAACTAGATTGGTAACAGAAAAGTAAGCGTTTCTCAAAAAGAGAATAATTTTGATACCTAATATAGGTATTCCCAGTGTTATTTTACAGAGAATATCGTAACGGGAACTTGAGCTTAAATGCGATAAGCGGGTAGGCTTCAGTACCTGAACTCAGAGCAAGTGTACAGCCTGCTGTGTGCAGCTGCTTCATACTACTCTTCGGCTGCAACAAGATTCATCAGATTTGATAAGAGTCGTACAGTAGTAGATACTGAAGAACAGTTTGGTGCCGTGTTCCTCGAGTTTCGGAAGGCGTTCAATAAAGTTCCACCCTGCCAGCTAATGAATTAAATACAAGCTTACGGAATATCAGATCAGCTCTAAGATTAGAATGAAAAGTTTCTAGAAACCAGAACACATAGTGTGATTTTCAACGCAGGGTAATCTTCAAACATAAAAGTATCGTAAGGCGAGCCCCGAGGGAGAGTTATGCCAGAGTTATTTCTTAGAGTGTATAGGCTATATCTAAAGTGAACGTAGAAAAAGAGGGGACTGGAAGAGTAGGTCATAACAAGCATATTTCACGTAGCAACCCCTCTCCTCATCCCTTAGCATACGGCACTAGGCGTAGTTGAACAGCACCAAGAGGGTAGGCACACAACATACCATCCAAGCCGTCATGGTAGAGCTTCTGCAGGGCAATGTGTTCGATGTAATTATGGCATCAAAGTAATTGAGAAATCAAGGTGAAATTTTATAACATTTATTTGGAAACAGTTACAGAAAATGCTCTAAATTAGGTTCTCCTGCTTGAATGCACGCAGTGCAACGACGCTGGAGTGACTGACGCACTATTTCAAACACTCCTGGAAAAGCGGAAATTGCCTAGGAGGCTGCCATAATCCGCGCTATCAGCTCTTCGTCTGTCTCAATGGGTGTTTCATAGGCAACAGATTTCAGGTGGATTCAGAAGAAAAACTCAATGGGCGTCACTTCGGAGGAACGTCCAGGCCATGCCACCGGCCCACCACGCCCTATCCAGTCCTCACGAAAGGTTTCATCCAAATGTATTCACATTGCATGTGCGAAGTGTGAAGGTGAAGTATCGCGTTGGTACCACTTGCGCTGTCAAACGTTTAGTGGAACATGTTACAATAACTCTGGTGGAGTTTCTCATAAAAATATTAATTATCTGTTTGCTTTCAGTGCCGAGGGTAGTATGTATGGATCGACCAGATTATCGCCCACAAAGCTGGCCCAAATGTTGACACCGAAGCAATTTTTGTAACCACGAACAAAGGCAGCGTCCGTATTTCCTGTGCCCAGACATGTTGATTGTGGATGTTGAACAAACCCTCTCGTGTAAGGATTCCTGATACGTAAATGTACACGTTTCGGAAAGGCCGATGGCTTACGTTTCCAAAAACCACAAGCAGAAATCAATTCGATGTGGAAAATCGTCTCGGTTAAGGGCGTGAAACTTCTGAAGGCGGTAGGTGTGCAAAACATCTTCGTGCCGCACACACCCCAAATTGTGGAATCGCCGTCAGCCATTTCTCCATGCTATCGTGAGACTGTTGAGGGTGTATTTTGCAGCAGTGGTAACGCGTCCTCCTAAAGCCCCGTCCATCAGGCCATCGCACCTGTAACCAAAATAAATACACCGAGCTTCGAAGTAGGCCTTAAATTACAACAACGTACCAATGGAAAACGTATCTCAAGTTAACCTGACTCTGTTAGAGCCCTGTGTACGGCAGTAAATGTGCGTGGATGTGGCACTCGACAATTCGGAAACCGCCGAGCTTACGAACGTTGGGCAGCGTGAGTTTTTCCATCCGCCGCCCGTAAGCACAGTGCATTGTCTGCCCTTCCCTCACAAGAATTGAACTCCATATCCTGTCCGGTCTACACAGTAACAAACACAATAGTGTCACCCTTTTATGACAAACTGACACAGGGAGAACTACACTCCGCAGTGTGTACATCTATACAACACCTATCAGTCATTTGCACAGCCAAAAGCAAAGATTTCGCCTCCCAGTAAGGGACGGGAACTGGTAGCGTTCCCCCGCATGGAATATCCGCAACTATGTCGACTACAGCACTTTCAAATAAAGGTCATAAAACTTCTACCCGACGTCTCCTTTATGTCACAAATATATTGAATTCGGTGCCCTGAAGACCTGCTATCATGGAGGCTAGGTTACAATGTTGTGTGCTTATCCTCTCGGTGGCGCGCGGCGCTTTTCAACGATGCAGAGCGCCTTACGCTGGGCGATGCAGATATGGGCAGCTATGTAAAATATGCTGGGTTGACCCACTGTACCAGCCTCTCGTTTTCTAAGAATCATTTTAGATACACCCTGTATACAAATGTACTACTGGATAACATTTGAAGCTCCACGACGCTTTTCGCGGATGATGCTGTTGCTCTGAGAGACTTTGTAACGCAACAAATTTGTAGCTAAATGCAAGAATAGCTGCAGGGGATCGATACTTGGTGCAGAGATTGGCAACTGACCCCCAGCATAAAAAATGTGACGTATTATGAATATATAGACAAGAGACTGTTACTTCATGTAAATTTGTGATAAGGCCGTAAGGGACCAAAGTGCTGAGGTCATCGGTCCCTAAGCTTACTCACTACTTAATTTAACTCAAACTAACTTACGCTAAGGACAACACACACATCCAGGCCCGAGGGAGGACTCGAACCTCCGACGGGGGGCGAGCCGTCCGGATGTGACAAGGCGCCCTAGAACGCGAGGCTACCCCCCGCGGCCTTATTCCATGGTTACACGATTGTAAAATAATCAGTGGAAGCAAGCACACACACAAAACAACCAGGAGTGTGCGTACGGGTCAACTTGAAGTGGAATGACCATATAAAACTAATTGTAGGTAAGACAGATGCAAGACTGAGATTCATACAAGAATGCTCACGAAATGTAGTCCACTCACAAAGGATGTACCTTACAAGTAGCTCATCCAACAAGTAATTGATTATGTTCTACTGTGTGGGGTATGCGCCGGACAAAAATGATACATGAAACAGCGAAGCTCCAAGGAAGAGTTACAAGTTCATTTAATAAGCGCAAAAGGATCACGGAGATGCTCAATCAGCTTTAGCGGCAGACGCTACAAGACACGCATTCTACAAAACAGTGTATTTTACTGTTAAAGTTTCGAGTGTGCACGCTCCTAGGAGAGACAAAATATTCTTTGTTCCGTCCTGCATGTATCTCAGGAAAAATCCATTAAGGTAAAGTTACAGAAACCTTAGTTCACACAGATGTTTGACGGTGGTCGCTCTTCCCGTGAACCATTCGCCACTGTAACAGGAAAAATATGAAGTGAGAGTGGAACACGAAGAACCCTCCACCACACATCGTACACGTGTAAAACCAGACGTAGATGTAGATATATTCTGCAGGGCTGAGGATAGAAACTTGGAAAGAATATTAACTTACACAGCTAAACTGAAAGTTTATCTTGGTACCAGCTGCAAAATACACGTGTAAAACCAGACGTAGATGTAGATATATTCTGCACGGCTGAGGATAGAAACTTGAAAAGAATATTAACTTACACAGCTAAACTGTGTTTCCCTGTCGCTACTAGCTCGTTCGCTCGTTCGCTATCTACTGTACGTGAAATCGAGAAGGGGTCAGCACATCATGAAAGGGTTTTCGTGTTTTCCATTTCAACGAACGCAGGTAAATTACAAATGTACGACGAGAATTTTCCGAGTGTGCAGACCGGCATCTCCTACAGCGTAAGCAGCATTCAAATGTTGCACTGCACTGTTAGCCTTGTAGGTCACAGACCTCACAGTAAGTATTTTCGTGGTGGTTTGTGGAATACTCCATCTTCGTGCCTCACAACAACAGATCTGCGACGCCGTATAATGATACCGATGAATACAGTAGCTCCAGAAACTCTCGAAAAATGACGGGACATATTTGAGTGTCATTTGGATGTTTGCCGTGCGTCGGGTGGTGGACACATTCAGTATCTGTGATTGTTAAATTAAAAACTTGGACTTTAAAAAAGTAACTATAATAGCCATCCCTAAGGTTGTACCTGCATTCATGCAAAGAACTTTGTATTCCTATGAATAGGATAACGTATATCCCAAGTTTACGCTTTCACTCATGTGGAATAAACAGTCTCGTGACGTGTTATGGTCTCTTCAATCACTTCGTACGTACGTACCACAGTAAATTGAACACAAGTAACGTAAAAAATTGAAGAAATCTCTGACGCGGATAAATTTCAGTTTCTAACAATCCGATCATGTTTCGTCATAAAAGTTTGTTCTCGCTTCATTCAAGTAGAAATATTAATTAATTCGCTACCGTTCTGCAAGGAGCATATTTTAGAATTAAGGTGGTTTTTCCACGAAGGCCAGTTTTCATAAATGTACCGTTACCTGATGGGAATAGGAAGTAGATAAAGAAATATATATATGTTCCCTACACTGACGTAAATTTTTTCTTTGTATCTGAATGTAGCTGCCACTTGATAATAGCAGTTCCACCGAAATACGACGTTCGTAGAAAATTAAATATTTTTCTGTTGTCGTGAAATGTTTTCCTAAAAGAAATGTAACTGTGATACTCTGCAAAAGTGTATTAATTCACTTCAGTTAAATGGAGATAAGGTTCAAATGGCTCTGAGCACTATGGGACTTAACTTCTGAGGTCATCAGTCCCCTAGAACTTAGAACTACTTAAAACTATCTAACCTAAGGACATCACACGCATCCATGCCCGAGGCAGGATTCGAACCTGTGACCGTAGTGGTCGCGTGGTTCCGGACTGTAGCGACTAGAACCGCTCGGCCACACCGGTCGGCTGGAGTTCAGGATTTAGCAATTTCATCACTAGTGATTATGGCTCTGAGCACTATGGGCCTCCTGACGTCATCAGTCCCCTAGAACTTAGAACTGATTAAACCTAACTAACCTAAGAACATCACACACATCCATGCCCGAGGCAGGATTCGAACCTGCGACCTCAGCGGTCGTGCGATTCCAGACTGTAACGCCTAGAACCGCTCGGCCATCCCGGCCGGCACTAGTGATTAGATGATTTCACTAATATGACGTGTCACTCTACTAGTAATTGGTGCAATAACGAGTAATCCAAATCGTACGGAACGCTGGTTGTAGAGAAACACTGGTATGTCACATCGCCACGGAAAAGAAGAAAAATAGTTCACCTGGAAAGAGGACTTCCATTTTGTTTGGATGAAAGCATATGGGCATCTGGAGGATATTAGATGTACTGATAATGATTTCAGCATAGTCCGCCAACAGTTAGAGCGACCAGAGCGCCATCTCTGTCTACTCTTTAACAGGGAATGATCACTGCCAGAAGGCTCGGCGTGGTGCAAACGTGTGAAGCAAGTGGACAACCATGCCACGGAGACAAACACGTGCTTCGTACAGCCAACTGATCGAGCTTCATAGTCGTCAAATTGTGACCTTCTTTATGGCGGGATGGTCCTTTCGGAAAATTACCACAGAAGTTGGACGTGCTGACTCAGTTGTGCAAGGATGCTGGTATCATTTGTCACGTGAACATTCACACACTCATAGACCAGGCTCTGGACGTCCAAGCAGCACAGACGGCCGTCAAGACCGTCGTATTGTAAGGTCAGCAGTGGCAGACTGTGCCGCAACCACAGCACAGAAAAGACAGGTTTTGCGCCCAGACGTGTCAACACGAAATGTTTCGAACAAGTTGTTAGGAGTGGAACTAGGGGCACGCACACCTTTAGACCGTCTTCCTCTCACGCCGCAGCGTAGAAGTGCACAAATCGACTTGTGCCGTCAGAGGATCAGTTGGAACACAGAACGGCGCTCCGTGGCGATGAAAGGAGATTCTGTCTGCACGGGAGTGATTGTCGTTTGCGTGTACGACGTAGACTTGATGGGCGCTGTTTCGTAGAGTGCATTTGTCCAAGACACACTGGCCCACCTCAGCTACATCTCTTGTTGTACTTTAATGAGTCTGGAAGGGAAGCTAACCAGAGCTTGTTTACATTGAGAATGTTCTTTTGCCGTTCTTTCAGTGGTTTTGTAATGTGTTGTTCAAACAGGATAATGCTCGTCCAAACATTGCTCGCAACTTCCCTCGTCAGCACGACTTCCAGAGTGGTCTCCAATCGATGACGTGTTGAATATGATGGGACGAGAAATGACTCGTGCAACTCATAAAACAACAGCTCTTACAGAACTACGTGAACAGGTTGAGCAAGCGTGGAATAACGTATCCCAGTACAGTATTCGCCACTGCACTATCGACTGGGTGCCACAATTAGCACCCGCATTTCCGCTCGACATTTGGTACCTCAGAATTGCTAGCGCTATTGATATGCCTCACATCGGCATAATGAAGAAGTTGTCGGGATTAATCAGACGCTCTGCCTCTTCTCCCCAGTCCAGTGACGAAGGTCATGTTCCCATTTCAATCGTATTTGCCGATGTGATGGTGTTAACATTCGCACATGCATGGGTCGTCGGCTGCGGAGGCCCATCGTTAAGAGTGTTTGTGGCATTGTGTGTTCAGACACACTTGTCCTCTATTAAGCATTAAAGTCTGAAATTAGTTCCGCCACAGTTCTCCGTCTGTCCTGTTTTAGCAGTCTGGCCAGTCTACGACGCCCGACATCTGTAAAGAGTGGTGGTCGCCCAACCCCATGACATCTGGACGTGGTTTCACCTTGGTTTCGCCACGTGTTAAAGACACTCACCACAGCACTCCTAGAACACTCGAAAAGTCGTGCAGTCTGTGAAAGGCTCTTTCCGAGCCTTCGGGTTATAACATTCTGCCCTCGGGCAACCTCGGAAAAGTTGCTCACCTTCAGGTACTCCATATGTACTGTCACTAAAATAGATGTTGAATGAACTGGAAACCTCTAAACAGGTTTACCAATTGCATTTTCTGGCAGTGTAGTTTACTGTTTCACCAGTAACCGCTGTGACTCAAGATAATGGAGTACGCGAGTTGGTTATCTCCTGCAGCGAAGACGACTGTTAAACTGATACGGCTCACTCAGGAATTCAAGATACATCCCTCACTTCGTCATCCACCTTATCTTCCGCCATCATTCTTCTCCCTACAGGAACTTAAAACGGCGCCGCCGACATCTTGTAATTCAATTCTGGTTTGCCCGCAGATTTTGAAAGCAATAAGGAGGGTGTGCCAGAGTAAACTTGGCGGATTTCCCCCCCCCCCCCTAACCCTCCTCCCCCTCCACCTCAGGGCGTGCTAAAGCCGGCCGACTCTCTTCCCCGGCTGCACCCTGAAAAACGCCCACTGCTTTCATTGCGACAGTCGTTGAGCGGGATTTGGGGCCGGGCAGCGCGGCGTGGGGTGGGCGACTCGCGCTTTATAGCAGACGTTATTCCCCATCGAGCGCGGCGGACGGGCAGTAAAAGTGCGCCAGATAAACGAATGGAAAGAGCGGGCGAGCGCGGCCCACTGCGGCGGCGCGGCCGTTTGATAACCCGCCGGCGATGAGCGAGATCATCGAGCCAGCCGGCGGAGACCTGGGCGCGGCAGGGGTCGGGGGGGGTGGGGGGGGGGGCGAGGCACCGCCGCGGCCAACAGGCGGAAGAATAAACAAAATACAAAAATCCCCGACAAGAAAAATGCGTGCGTTTTCCTGCGCCTGTTAGTGGCGGACGGAACAGGCGTGTCTCCAGAGACGGACGGCGGAGGAATAACGTCAATACGTCAATACTAAAATTTAGAACTTCTTCTTCCGAGTCATCGGTATTTCCAGCAGTCTCTCATCGAATTGGATGCTGCAGTGCAGCGGTTCTTGCCTATCCAAACTGCTTATTTCAGGAAGAGTGCTACGCTCAACAACCTTCAACATACGTACATTCATGTCGCATAAACCACCGCGAAAACAGAAGACACTTCGTAACACACTCGCAGACTAATATAAGTGAAGCATCCGGAAGTGCAGGAGGAAACGAAATGGAGACTCATGGTTTGGTAAAGTTATTTCATTGTGTACAATAAAGAGTCAACTTTACAGAGATGTTGGCTCTATAAACCCATCTATCCGAATTACGTTCAATCCCCTGTGCCCAGACGGATTTAGTGATTCTGTTGCGAAGATGCTCAGAAACCCATTGTACACTCCTCAGAGGCAAGCTAGCCCACAGCTGTTGTAGCTGGTGTTTGTTAAACTGTATACTGACAGTGTCGTGGAGATGAGGTGCGAGATAGTCCGACACGTCTTATCGGCCACCGATATGGACGTCTAGAGAGCCATGAAAATACCTCTGTTATGATCAGACGAATCTATAGTTATCCATTCATGAGATTCGGAGATTGCTCATTGGAAGTACAACACATGAAACATTAGCTCACATTATTCCACAAAGGAATAAAATGCTGTACTTAACTTGCTCAAATATTTTGCCATAGGAGGGCTTGTTAATTTACAACTGTTTCTGACTAATATATCATCACCTGAAACACTGAAACGTACCCTTTGGAAAATTATGAATTCCTGTGCTGGTAAACCCCTTACGTTATTTTATTTTTAAACAGCTGAGCAAAACTGAACGCACTCAGACATTTCTCTCTTTACTTATTCTGATCATCACTAAACTGACACACAATATTTTTAGCGCAACGCAATCTGACTTTCAATCATCCCTACAAAAGAACGGCCCTGACTAACAATAACCTTTACCTTTCATGAATCACTTACCTCACAAAAATCTTCGTTACTCGAACTACTGCAATACAGCGAGCGCCACTGCCAGCTAAATAAAAGATTCTAACTACTGAAGGCACTAACTACTGATAGGCATAGTTACCAAATGAAAGATTTTAATAAAGTACAAGCAATGTATTTACCTTAATAGTGTTCAAAAGTCATTATATATATATATATATATATATATATATATAAGTTCATGACATCCACTCTTACAAATTTACTCTTTCTGGCGGACACACGTCCAGATCGTCCCCTCTTAAAATTCTGCCATCTCTCTCCCCACATCCACCACTGATGGCGGCTCACCTCCAACTGCGCAACACTATGCGCTGTTCACATCCAACTGCCCAACACCACAATAGCGAATATTCCAACAATGCCAACCAGCCACAGACTTCACACATCACAGTCAGTAATTTTCATACAGAGCGCTACGTGGCGTTACCAACATAAAAACCTGAACAGCCTACTTACATACCGACTAATATATCATCACCTGAAACACTAATTAACAAACCGTTCTCTTGATATACAGTGTTCAACATTTACAAAAGTACGAGGGTCATTGAAGAAGTAATGCCCTATATATTTTTTTAAGCAAACCATTAACATGCATACATAAACGTCCTTGTTGGTGCTTTACATTTGATGTTTATTCTCTGCACCGGTGAAATTTCGAACCGTTCTGGCAGATGGTAGAGCCGTAGTACAGCATGAAAATGACGTCTACATACGACTCAAGTTACAAGCAGCCTGCTGTTATTGAATTCTTGTGAGCAGAAAAAGAAACCGTGGTGAATATCCATAACCGTTTGTGTGCGCTGTATGGCAATGCTGCAGTTGATAGGACTACAGTTGGACGATGGGTGAAGAAAGTCACATGAAATTCAGAAGCAGAGCTCCATGATCAGACACGCTCGGAACGTCTTGTCAATGGCACTGCTCCAGACATGCTGAATCACGCAGATGCCATTATTCGGGCCGGCAGGCCCATCACAATGCGACAATTGGCTCTACACTTGACGGTCAGCATTGCAAGTGCGTCTGCAGTGATCGAGACTCTTGGATATGCATATAGGTGCTCACGATGGGTTCTACGTATGCTCACAGTGGACCACAAGATTCGAAGATAGGCCATTTCATCTGAACTTTTGAAGCGTTTTGAGATCGACGGAGAAGCCTTTCTGTCACGGATCGTTATAGGGGACGACAGCTGGGTGCGCCACTTTGCGCCGGAAACAAAATGCAGTCCACGGAGTAGCACCATCCTCGTTCATCACATAAGAAGAAATTCAAGACAACACTCTCTTCCGGAGACGTTATGGTGACACTCATCTGAGGTGCTGATGGCGTCATTCTCGTACATATGATGCCAAGAGGGTCAACTATCAATTGACAGGAATACGAGCAGACGCTGAATAAACTCAAGAACCGTTTCCGACGTGAAACTTCCTGGCACATTAAAACTGTGTGCCGGACCGAGACTCGAACTCGGGACCTATGCCTTTCGCGGGTAAGTGCTCTATCAACTGAGCTACCCAAGCACGACTCACGCCCCGTCCTCACAGCTTTACTTCTGCCAGTACCTCGTCTCCTACCTTCCAAACTACAGAAGCTCTCCTGCGAGAGGGAGAGCTCAGGAGAGCTTCTGTAAAGTTTGGAAGGTAGGAGGCGAGGTACTGGCAGAAGTAAAGCTGTGAGGACGGGGCGTGAGTCGTGCTTGGGTAGCTCAGTTGGTAGAGCACTTGCCCGCGAAAGGCAAAGGTCCCGAGTTCGAGTCTCGGTCCGGCACACAGGTTTAATCTGCCGTAAGTTTCATAACAGTGCACACTCCGCTGCAGAGCGAATATCTCACTCCGCGTCCGACGTGTTCGATCGGACAAGAATCCAGCAGAAATCTTGTTCCAACATGATAATGCAGGCCCACACACAAGTCTGAGAACCAAGGAACACATCGCCAAACTGGGTTGGGCATCATTGCCTCATCCACTCAGCAATCAAGGCCTGGCACACGCGGACTTCCATCTCTTTGAACCGCTTAAAATTTCTCTAACGGGAACACACTCAGTTATGCAGTGAAAAAGATAGCTGCACCTACAGGACAAGAGGTTTTACCAGCAGGGAATACATGTTCTTCCAAAACATTGGCGCACGGCTATAGAACGTTATGGAGACAGCATGGAAAAATAGGACATGGACAAGATATGTTGAAGTATATTGTCACCAAATTCTGACTCTTAACAATATATATGTGCTGAGAAAGGCATTACTTATTCAAAGACTCTTGTATATTATTATCTGCGATTTGAATGACTGATGATGTCGACTGCTTCAGCTGAGGTGACGAACTGAGGTAGAGTGCTTCCAAGCGCGGCTCCATATTGACCTCCGTACTAAGGCGCTACTGTGCTGAGAGAGGGGATGTGTTTTCTATAGCGCCTTCCACTCATCGTTGCGGATTGCAGTGTGACATTTCCAATGTGTATGGTGTCGAAGAGCATTGCTGACTGTGGTGCAGCTCTGTGATCTTTGGACGATACCACAACCTCAACATAAAGCAGCTGATAGAGACAGGTACGTGAGCGGACGGCTACCGTCCTGTTGAAAAATGGCACCAACATACCGTTACGGGGCAGGTAATACATGAGGACGCAGGATATGCTGCGCTACCAGCTATGACCTGAAGTTTAGGGGACTGATGACCTCAGATGTTAAGTCCCATAGCGCTCAGAGCCATTTGAACCATTTTTTAAAACATCAATATATAAGTATTACTCATAGCCCAGAAGAAATTCACTATTTCCCTACAGCCATGTCCGAAAAATAAGGTTCACGCTTTTCTAGCAAGCAGTACCAACAGTCAGAATTGCGGCTGAAAGGGCCAGTAAGAAGAAAAACCATATACAGTTAAGAGGTGTGACATAGCTGCCACTACAAGTCGTAGAAGAAGAACCATCTCAGAAAATGTAGGTTTGAATTTTCTACCAGGATTTCTAATAACTGTATGACAGACATTGGCTATATCGAAAACAACCACAGCTTTATACTCCCTAATGTCAGTTCAGAGGTTGAGGAACCTCTCCAGGACGAAGAGCTTTCTCCCTAATTCTCTGCCAAGAACCCTGGAGAACTTCAAAATGTTGCCAAAAGGTCGCATCACACAAGACCAAAAACGTATACCCCCTCCCCCCCCCTAATTCCAAGGGACTCCTGATTGCCCTGAATACCATGTAAATTACTTAGTTTTGGTGACGTTCCACGCCCTCCAGTACCCTGGGAAGATACCAGAAAGCCATGGCACCCTGATTGGCATCTTCAACACGGTGGAAAAGGATGACTCTTTTTGATATGACTCAAGTAAAATTTTGTGTTAACTGAGCCCACTGTGGAAATAAACGCGTGCCCATCTCCTACATTCGTGTTTGTTTGAAACATTGAGCTAATCTTATTTGAATAACTATAGCTAGCTATAATAACACTCAGAATCATTTTTGCCTTGAAGAATTTGTTTTTTATTAAGACTTTTAACTTCATATTGTTGTTTACAGGTATAGTCAGAATTAGTTTTGTTCAAGAACTTAATTCCTGACAAAAATTATTACTTGAAAATGAAGTTACCTCAACTTTTGATAAAATAGAAAGTTTCTCCTCGAAAGTTTCTGTGTTCTGCCTAACAAGAGAATGGCTCTATCGGACATGGTGAAACCTACCCTGAAACTGTGCACACAGGTAGAATAGCCCGAAACAAATTCTAGCTGCTGCGGTGCACAGCAAGGATTTCCTAAGAGAAATGTTATAGCTAATCTTTTTGCCTATAACAGCGGCTTATTTGTACCGCCCAGGTTTCCTAGAGTAGAATCGGCGAATAAGCCGGCGTAGCAGTAACAAGCGGACGCATAGCACGAATTACAAAGTGCACACATGAGTTTCAAACACTTAACCATATCAAAAATGTCTCAAATCGTAATTTTTAAATAGGTTTTAGTTCATATTGATGGCTAAACTTCTGCAGATGGAATTGTTACGTAAGTGACTATCAGAGTAAGGGAAATCAACCAGTGAACGATACTACATTGCAAGCGACTTTCATCAGTCGGGAGTTTAATTTGTTGACATTAAATGTTTTATAAGAATTCCTATAACACAGACCTTGTGATAATGTTTGAATAATGTATATCTTGCTAACAATGAAACAGTTCCTTTTATATTCCAAGAAATCGTTACAAAAGTGAGAAGTTTTCCTTACACCAGACACACCTGTTAACAGAAAAATTAATGCATTCAGGCACCTCACAATAATTACTTGTTTCATTTAAACAGTAGTGGAATGGAGTAAGTAATGGTCGTGGTCGTTGTTGAGCAGATTCTACTGTGTACTTGATCAAATTCGTTGTGGAAATAGTAATCTACAGGTACTTATCACTGACATTGTCCTATGCGAACGTGTCACAGCATTCATCGACTGCACAAGCGACTCTGTCTCTTTTTCGCTCAAAATGATAAAGTGCGGAAGTGTGGGGTTCACGAAATCTGACTGATTTGCTTTATACACAAAATTTCGGGAGATAACAAGAAGAATAGTTTTCATGCCAGCTATGAATTTCGCTATAGTATTACTATTATTGATATCTTCTATACACGTGTACTTGACGTACACTTCGTAATTTTGCGACTTTCTTTTTCGTATAACTACCTGAAACTGTTTAAACCGATAAAAGAAGCCTGAAATCAGTAATTTTCATCTCACTTGCAATTCAGAGCGGCCAGTCTCGGCGATCTTCTTGGGTAATGGTGCATTGCCTCTCACGAGCAGTTCTCAATGTTTCAAGTAGTTCTTCTTTCACAACTTTCCAAGATTCGTTTTGGCGCATATTCCATACTTCGTAGAAATCTTTCTCCTATTTGTACATTACTTGTTCAGCTTTTATGAAACAAGACCGGCTTTAACTACTGCTTATGTGCCAGCGATTTACCCCTCCTTCATTTAAATAAAAAATTTGTAGCATTTCCTTTCTCCCTGGAAGCTATTACTGTACACGTTTGCCTTCGTCTTGGAAGGTACTCTATTTTTGTTGTGGGCTTTAATTAGCATAATAATGATCGTTCTAACCGTGTTTACTCTAATGTTTACACAATTGCTAACGAAACTTCCACAATATTCGAGTGAATATTTAAAAAAAACGATAAATAACATACGCTGTTCAGACGGGACATTATGACCACGTACCGGTATGTCCACCTTTGACACGGATAACAGCTGTGATAGGTCGTGTCATGGAAGCAATGAGGACTTGGTGGTTGCTGAAGGGATTTGGTACCACATCTATATACGTAAGTCACCCAATTTCCGTAAATTCAGGACAGGAAGGCGATTAGGTCTCATGCCACGTTCAGTCACATCACAGATGTGTTGGATCGGGTTCAAATCTAGCGAGATGGGGAGACAGCACATAACTTGGAAGTCGCCACTGCGTTGCTCGAACCACTCCATCACACGTCTGACCTTGTGACACGGCGTATTGTCTTGTTGCAAACGCCACTGCCATCGGGAAGCATGATCGTGATGAAGGGCATAAGTGGTCTACAATCAGTGCACGATGCTCCTTAGCCGTCATAGTGTCTTGCACGACCTCCACTGGACCCATGGATGCCAAAGTGAATGTTCCCCAGAGCGTAATGGAGCCGTTGCCAGCTTGTCTCCGTCCTGCAGTACAGGCGTCAAGGAGGTGTTCCTCTGGAAGACGACGGTTTCGTGGTCATAGATCGGCATAATGAAGAATTTATCGGGATTAAGCAGACCAGGCGACGCTCTGCCTTCTCGCCCAAGTCCAGTGCCAACGCATATGTGCCCATTTCAGTCGTATTTACACGATGTCATGCATGGGTCGTCGGCTGCGGAGGCCCATCGTTAAGAGTGTTTGGGTCATTGTGTGTTCAGACACACTTGTACTCTATAAAGCATTCAAGTCTGAAGTTAGTTCTGCCACAGTTCTCTGCCTGTCCTGTTTTACCAGTATGGCCAGTCTACCACGTCTCAGATTTATAAATAGGGTTGGCCGCCCAACCTCATGACATCTAGACGTGGTTTCACATAGGTTTCGCCACGTGTTAAATAAAGACACTCGCCACAGCACTCCTCGAACACTCGACAAGTCGTGCAGTCCGCGAAATGCACTTTCCGAGCCTACATCTACATTTAAACTCCGCCAGGTACCCAACGGTGTGTGGCAGAGGGCACTTTACGTGCCATTGTCATTAGCTCCCTTTCCTGTTCCAGACGCGTGTGGTTCGCGGGAAGAACGACTGCCGCAAAGCCTCCGTGCGCGCTCGAATCTCTCTAATCTTACATTCGTGATCTCCTCGGGAGGGATAAGTAGGGGGAAGCAATATATTCGACACCTCATCCAAAAACGCTCCCTCTCGAAACCTGGACAGCAAGCTACACCGCGATGCAGAGCGCCTCTCTTGCACAGTCTGCCACTTGAGTTTGCTAAACCTCTCCGTGACGCTATCACGCTTACCAAATAACCCTGCGACGAAACGCGCCGCTCTTCTTTGGATCTTCTCTATCTCCTCTGTCAACCCGACCTGGTACGGATCCCACACTGATGAGCAATACTCAAGTATAGGTCGAACGAGTGTTTTGTAAGTTACCTCCTTTGTTGATGGACTACATTTTCTAAGGACTCTCCCAATGAATCTCAACCTGGCGCCCGCCTTACCAACAATTAATTTTATATGATCATTCCACTTCAAATCATTCCGCACGCATACTCCCAGATATTTTACAGAAGTAACTGCTACCAGTGTTTGTTCCGCTATCATATAATCATACAATAAAGGATCCTTCTTTCAATGTATTCGAAATACATTACGTTTGTCTATGTTAAGGGTCAGTTGACACTCCCTGCACCAAGTACCTACCCGCTGCATATCTTCCTGCATTTCGTTGCAATTTTCTAATGCTGCAACTTCTCTGTATACTACAGCATCATCCGCTAAAAGCCGCATGGAACTTCCGACACTATCTACTAGGTCATTTATATTATGTATTGAAAAGCAATGGTCCCATAACACTCCCCCTGTGGCACGCCAGAGGTTACTTTAACGTCTGTAGACGTCTCTCCATTGAGAACAACATGCTGTGTTCTTTTTGCTAAAAACTCTTAAATCTAACCACACAGTTGGTCTGATATTCAGAAGGCTCTTACTTGGTTTATCAGGCGACAGTGCCGAACTGTATCGAACGCCTTCCGGAAGTCAAGGAAAATGGTATATACGTGGGAGCCTGTATCTAATATTTTCTGCGTCTCACGAACAAATAAAGCGAGTTGGGTCTCACACGATCCCTGTTTCCGGAATCCATGTTGATTCCTACAGAGTAGATTCTGGGTTTCCAGAAATTACATGATGTTGTTGTTGTTGTGGTGTTCAGTCCTGAGAATGGTTTGATGCAGCTCTCCATGCTACTCTATCCAGTACTTACTGCAACCTACATCCTTATGAATCACCTTAGTGTATTCATCTCTTGGTTTCCCTCTCCGATTTTTACCCTCCACGCTGCCCTCCAATGCTAAATTTGTGATCCCTTGATGCCTCAGATAATGCCCCACCAACTGGTCCCATCTTCTTGTCAAGTTGTGCCACAAACTCCTATTCTCCCCTATTCTATTCAATACCTCCTCATTAGTTACGTGCACTACCCATCTAATCTTCAGCATTATTCTGTAGCACCACATTTCGAAATCTTCTATTCTCTTCCTGTCCAAACTATTTATCGTCCATGTTTCACTTCCATACATGGCTACACTCCATACAAATACTTTCAGAAACGACTTCCTGACACTTAAATCTACACTCGATGTTAAGAAATTCCTCTTCAGAAACGAGTTCCTTACCATTGATAGTCCACATTTTATATCCTCTCTACTTCGACCATAATCAGTAATTTGCTCCCCAAATTGCAAAACTCATTTACCACTTTAAGTGACTCATTTCCTAATCTGATTCACTCAGCATCACCCGACTTAATTCGACTACATTCCATTATCCTCGTTTTGTTTTTGTTGTTGTTCATCTTATATCATCCTTCCAAGACACTGTCCATTCCGTTCAACTGCTCTTCCAAGTCCTTTGCTGTCTCTGACAGAATTACAATGTCATCGGCGAACCTCAAAGTTTTTATTTCTTCTCCGTGGCTTTTAATACCTACACAGAATTCTTCTTTTGTTCCCTTTACTGCTTGCTCAATACACAGATTGAATAACATCGGGGAGAGGCTACAACCCTGTCTCACTCCCTTCCCACCCACTGCTTCCCTTTCTTGCCCCTCGACTCTTATTACTGCCATCCGGTTTCTGTACAAATTGTAAATAGCGTTTGGCTCCCTGTATTTTACCCCTACCACCTTTAGAATTTGAAAGAGAGTATTCCAATCAACATTGTCAAAAGCTTTCTCTAAGTCTACAAATGCTAGAAACGTAGGTTTGCCTTTCCTTAATCTTTCTTCTAAGAATAGGCGTAAGATCAGTATTGCCTCACGTGTTCCAACATTTCTACGGAATCCAAAATGATATTCCCCGAGGTCGACTTCTACCAGTTTTTCCATTCGTCTGCAAAGAATTCGCGTAAGTATTTTGCAGCTGTGACTTATTAAACTGATAGTTCGTTAATTTTAACATCTGTCAACACCTGCTTTCTTTGGGATTGGAATTATTATATTCTTCTTGAAGTCTGAGTGCATTTCGCCTGTCTCATACATCTTGCTCACCAGATGGTAGAGTTTTGTCATGACTGGCTCTCCCAAGGCCGTCAGTAGTTCTAATGGAATGTTGTCTACTCCCAGGGCCTTGTTTCGACTCAGGTCTTTCAGTGCTCTGTCAAACTCTTCACGCAGTATCGTATCGCCCACTTTATCTTCATCTATATCTTCTTCCATTTCCATTATATTGTCCTCAATTACATCGCCCTTGTATAGACCCTCTATATACTCCTTCCACCTTTCTGCTTTCCCTTCTTTGCTTAGAACTGGGTTCCCATCTGAGCTCTTGATATTCATACAAGTGGTTTCCTTTTCTCCCAAGGTATCTTTAATTTTCCTGTAGGC
Organism: Schistocerca serialis cubense; assembly: GCF_023864345.2. Taxonomy (NCBI): domain Eukaryota; kingdom Metazoa; phylum Arthropoda; class Insecta; order Orthoptera; family Acrididae; genus Schistocerca; species Schistocerca serialis. Next base: position 466,879,568 of record NC_064644.1, on the reverse strand, counting down.
AGTATCTATCTTACCACTAGTGAGATAGGCCTCTACATCCTTACATTTGTCCTCTAGCCATCCCTGCTTAGCAGTTTTGCACTTCCTTTCGATCTCATTTTTGGGACGTTTGTATTCCTTTTTGCCTTCTTCATTTACTGCATTTTTATATTTTCTCCTTTCATCAACTAAATTCAATATATCTTCTGTTACCCAAGGATTTCTTCCAGCCCTCGTCTTTGTACCTACTTGATCGTCTGCTGCCTTCACTACTTCATCCCTCAAAGCTACCCATTCTTCTTCTACTGTATTTCTTTCCCCCATTCCCGTCAATTGTTCCCTTATGCTCTCCCTGAAACTCTCTACAACCTCTGGTTTAGTCAGTTTATTCAGGTCCCTTCTTCTTAAATTCCCACCTTTTTGCAGTTTCTTAAGTTTTAATCTACAGTTCATAACCAATAGATTGTCGTCAGAGTTCACATCTGCCCCTGGAAATGTCTTACAATTTAAAACCTGGTTCCTAAATCTCTGTCTTACCATTATATAATCTATCTGATATCTTTTAGTATCTCCAGGGTTCTTCCATGTATACAACCTTCTTTCATGTTTCTTGAAACAAGTGTTAGCTATGATTCATTTATGGTCTGTGCAAAATTCTACCAGACGACTTCCTCTTTCATTTCTTACCCCCAATCCGTATTCGCCTACTATGTTTCCTTCTCTCCCTTTTCCCACTCTCGTATTCCAGTCACCCATGACTATTAAATTTTCGTCTCACTTCACTACCTGAATAATTTCTTTTATCTCATCATACATTTCATCAATTTCTTCATCATCTGCAGTGCTTGTTGGCATATAACCGTCTACTACTGTGGTGGGCGTGGGCTTTGTGTCTATCTTGGTCACAATAATGCGTTCACTATGCTGTTTGTAGTAGCTAACCCGCACTCCTATTTTTTTATTCATTATTAAACCTACTCCTGCATTACTCCTATTTGATTTTGTATTTATAACCCTGTATTCACCTGACCAAAAGTCTTGTTCCTCCTGCCACCGAACTTCACTAATTCCCACTATATCTAACTTTAACCTATCCATTTCCCTCTTTAAATTTTCTAATCTACCTGCCCGATTAAGGGATCTGACATTCCACGTTCCGTTCCGTAGAAAGCCAGTTTTCTTTCTCCTAATGACGACGTTCTCTTGAGTAGTCCCCGGCCGGATATCCGATTGGGGGACTATTTTACCTCCGGAATATTTTACTCAAGAGTACTCCATCATCATTTAACCATACAGTAAAGCTGAATGCTCTCGTGAAAAATTACGGCTGTAGTTTCCCCTTACTTTCAGCCGTTCACAGTACCAGCACAGCAAAGCCGTTTTGGTTAGTGTTTCACGGCCAGATCAGTCAATCATCCAGACTTTTGCCCCTGAAACTACTGAAAAGGCTGCTGCCCCTCTTCAGGAACCACACGTTTATCTGGCTTCTCAACAGATACCCCTCCTTTGTGGTTGCACCTACGGTACGGTCATCTGTATCGCTGAGGCACGCAAGCCTCCCCACCAACGGCAAGGTCATGGTTCATGGGGGGGGGGGGGGGGGGGAATTACATGATACACGAGCAAAAAACATGTTCTAAAATTCTACGACAGATCGAGGTCAGAGATATAGGCCTATAGTTTTGCACATCTGCTCGACGACCCTTCTTGAAAACTGGAACTACCTGTGCTCTTTTCCAATCATTTGGAACCTTCCGTTTCTCTACAGACTTGCGATACACGGTTTTTAGAAGTGGGGCAAGTTCTTTCACGTACTCTGTGTAGAATCGAATTGGTATCCCGTCAGGTCCTGCCTCCGGATAATAACAATGTGCCCTCGGGCCAACTCAGATAAATTTTGTAGGTGGGAGCGATCTAGATCGTTGTAAAACAATAAACTGGTAGCCAAGATCGCAGGAATTCCTTTTATTCCGTGATTACCGGTTTCGGCGAAACTAAATCCACCATCATGTGTCCTAAGATCCGATGATGGCGGCTTTAGTTTCGCCGAAACCGGTAATCATGGAATAAAAAAAATTCCTGCGATCTTTACTACCAGTTTATTGTTTTAAAAAACCGATAAACTGCCCGCCTTCCCCATTTTACACATGAACAGGACGCTAACTGAGGCCGCTTCGTCCTTGTATCTGATGAGCAGTCATTCCTCGCCAGATGACACTGCTAAGGCCAGGACGTATTTATGTTGATAGACGGCCGGTGGTCAGTGTGTACATTGCGTCTACATAAGTTTATACGTCTGCAGTGTGTTCTTCTGTCTACAGGAGAAGTAGGTGATTTCGACTGCATTTCATATTCTTCGTCCTTCATCTTTACATGGTTCAAAACATTAATTGCTTTCCACATACTGTGAAACTCTGGAACTTATACAGAGAGAGGTGCTGTTGGAAATAATATGTGAAGAAAGCATAAAGCAAAATAATTTAGTTTTATCTCCGTTGTTAACATTTAGTAATACTGCAAAGGCCACTGACAATTATTTTGGATATTAAATACGTTTCCATTTCAAGCGAATAGTAGCAGTTTCTATGGCTGTGTCATAAAAACTTACCACGACAACTGAACTTCTCTTTACTAAAATGGGATATGCACCTACCATGTTGTGCATTCACCCTCTGTTACAGCAGTGATAGGGGTGTTAATTTTTCCATGTATCTGGCGGGATACGAACCTGGCAAATATAAACACTTCAAAAAAACTATTTATAGTATGTCTTAGCAGCTAAAATTTCAACACTATGTTACTTTTGAGGTTCACTTCCTGTATAAAAATTTTCATGGGAGTTTCGATGAGTCGGATATTCCCCTTGTAAAGATCACTACACGTATCGGGTTTTGCCAGTTCAACCATAGGGGTACGCCAACTATTACCGCACTAGGGGTTATATGGCATCGTTGCAAACTTATAGAAAGTGTGTTTTTGAGATTGCCTAAATACGTAATTAAATTAGTGGGTCCTACATGATTCTGTGGTGAAAAAGTTTAGATACCCGACACATACAGCGGATTCTCTCCCAGTACTGCGCAAAACAATAAAGGAATAGAAAACCAATCTCCATGTAATTAGCCCCAGTCTCGACTACATTATTGTGATCCTAAGCACCTTAGATGCCGTAGCGCGCAGCTGACATAACAAGGACGTAGTGAGCGGTGTAGGTGACCAAAGGCCACTATAAACGATCAAAATTGTTTGTCCGTTTCCTACCCATGTGTTTTTCAAAGAAGCACGCCGCCATACCAACTAAGTTTGTCATAGTTAACCACCCTTTTGAAGCGGCTGTCACGCTCTACGTATCGTGTCGCGTAGTGGAAATGGCTACCCATGCAGGCAAAGTATTTTTTGTATTAACTTTATAAAACAAGACGCTCGTCAACGGCGTGACAGGAACAGAGTGATAAATATTTCCAAGAAAATGTACTAAAGTAAATATTTCACTCAGAACTGCCGATTACTTCTCCTTTAATTATCAACTATTATTTTTTATTATACTGCACTCATGCTTACATGGAGCGCGTGAAAAGTTGATTTTCTTTTTAACCTCTTCCTGCATAGCATATGGCTGAGAAGGACGCTACATCTGTGTGATTTTATACTTGCTAGTGTCCTTTGTTGCTATCCATATTCTCTCTTGATTGTGTTTTCACAGAGAAATAAACTGTAGTAAAAGCTCTTTCTCGATAAACATTGGCGGCTAAACATCACACAAACAACGTTCGACGTCTTGTCAGATCGGTCATCAATCAAACTTTCTCTCAAACTCATTCATTACTGTCTACGTTTGACAAACACGTCGAACAAAGTCGCTCACTGTCAATCAGTTTCGCAAAGTAGTGAAGTTTGATAAATTGTTTGATTGTTCACAGGGGCCTTAAGGAACACTGGATGGCCATAGAAAAAAATTATAACTTAAACGCTGTTTATCCGCTAACGTAAAAGTGAAATAGTAATCATCAAAAGTGTACAAAGTTTCCCATGAATCTAGTTATTAGGATGTGATTATGACGATGATCTTACTATAAAATTTAATAAAACAGGAAATGTTGTTAAAATCCCGAATCAATTCGTGCATTTTCGGATTGTCACGAATAACGCCCCAAGGAAGTGAACCGCACTATAGCTAGTGTCGTTACATGTCAGCGCGGTCTTAGAGAAATGCAGACTAATTACGGTTTAAGAAATCTATCTACAGTTCGTTTGTGCGTGAGAAGTATGTAACGTGTGTGGCTTATTTTGAGTGTGGATTGTGACAACGGCAGTTTTCTTACATTGATCCATGCCAACGTTACGTAATAGTCAGTCTTACAATTAAGCCTGAATGTCCATGTCACATGTATCAGAAATACATTTCAGCCAACGGCGCCCAACCAATATGTTACGCCTCGCCTTCCACCGCTCTGGGCGGAGAACTCGGAATGAAGACGCCACGTCAGTAAAATTTACAGACTTTTGCGTTGCGTCTAAGTCCAACTGCGACCTCCATACAGACTGCCAATACCGTGGACACACGCAGGGGGAGTTTATTTTTACTACATCAATTAGATCCGTCGTATTCTCCGAAATATTTTAATTATATCGCTATTCCTAACTTCACGTTTTTGTGAATGACTAGAAAGAGTATTAGGACACAAGTGGATGTAATGAATCTTTTTCTTTTGTCATTTTTTCATCTTTGATGGGCGTCTGGATTTAGAGCTCTCTATTTCTTGCGGAGAATGACGTTCCTGTGCCCACCCTGTCAATGTAACCTAAGATGAGATGCATAGTTGTGTACCAGGATTGTGTTTCAATCGTAGAATTTTATTTTGTGCTGTGATGTTGTAGTTAGTTATGTGTTTGCAAATCTGAGACTTGCCTATCCCACAAAGTCAAGTTCATTTAACTATTTTTTGTGTGAACTGTCGATCGTTGATCGACGTGAGCACACGACTTTATGACGATCGTTGTTTTGTTATTCTGACTCACATCCCTGTGAAATTCCGATTACGCCACTTAGTAGTGACTGCCAAAATGTATAGAACTTTCTTTTATTCCTCGCTCATCTTCGATGACATTTAGAATAATTACTTGAAAAAAATGGCTCTGAGCAATATGCGACTGAGGTCATCAGTCCCCTAGAACTTAGAACTATTTAAACCTAACTAACCTAAGGACATCACAGACATCCATGCCCGAGGCAGGATTCGAATCTGCGACCGTAGCGACCGCTCGGCTCCAGACTGTAGCGTCTAGAACCGCACGGCCACTCCGGCCGGCAATTACTTGAAAAAATGAATCGCAATAAACTCAGTCTGCAGGGACAGACACTACAGCCACATATTCATCGACACTCAGTATCAAAACAGTGACCGAGAGAGATGGCGCAGTGGTTAGCACACTGGAGTCGCATTCTGGAGGACTACGGTGCAAACCCGTCTCCGGCTATTCTGATTTAGGTTTTCCATGATTTCCCTAAATCGTTTCAGGCAAATGCCGGGATGATTCCTTTGAAAGGGCACGGCCGTTTCCCTTACCCATTATTCCCTAATCCGAGTTAGTGCTCCGTCTCTAATGACCTCGTTGTCGACGGGACATTAAACATTACTCTCCTCTTCCTCAAAACAGTGACCAAAGTTCCGAACGAAAACGCTTTAGCGTAACTTAAAATTTTGTGACATGTACACGCTAGCCTAACAATCTACATAGATCTGTTCGCCTGTTTGACGGCGCGCATCAGTGTAGTAGGTCATGTGGCATTGCTTCAGGGCCTCATACGTTCCCATTCCACGCGTCACTCATAATTTTTATGAGTCACTCACTGTGTACGGTGATTCAAGCGCCTGCAGTTGGCAGAGGGGCACAGAAAATTGCTGACTTCCATTCAATTCCCTACCGCTGAGTGCCCCGATCGCATAGAATCACGCAAGGCGTAATGTCTCCGTTAATCATTAAGACCACCGAAACAAGACACTTCTTCACTGATATATCGCGTCCAAAGACAGCGGCTATCATAGAGAAGCAATTGAGAGGAGAGAATAACATTTTCTGTGGCTGAGAAGGACTTCCGACGAAAGAAGAGGACGAGTGGGTATTAGGATTGTCACTGCGTCGGACGCAATTTCTAAAGTGGATGGTAAATAAAGTACTTAATTTCACATGTCTCTTCACATAATTCTTTGAAATAATGAAATTATCATGCTGCATACCAAACCACTGAGTACTAGGTTAGCAGGAGTAGCTGTATGATGAAACTTAAATTTTGTCACATATTATCATTACGGGTGTGCCAACCTAAGAAGCAACAGTACCTATTAGCACGCAGGGTACAGCAAGTTATGCCAATGTCGTTCAATAAAAACACCTCATAGACTTTCTTAGAACTTAGAGACCCTTAAGAGGTAGAGTCTGATGACAGGCTGGCCGGAGTGGCCGAGCGGTTCTAGGTGCTACAATCTGGAACCGCGCGACCGCTGCGGTCGAAGGCTCGAAACCTGCCGTGGCCATGGAAGTGTCTGATGTCCTTATCTTAGTTAGGTTTAAGTTTTTCTAAGTTCTATGGGACTGATGATCTCAGAAGTTAAGTCCCATAGTGCTCAGAGCCATCTGAACCATTTTTTTTCTGATGACAGTGTCAACAGTGTATTTTACGTGTATTATTTTACCACACAGTGTCTGCCTCGTTGTAAGGCCTTACGACAGTTTACGCAAGTACTCCCTGTTGGTAAATACTCTTATCCTGTGCTCGTATCCATGCATTAACAGCGTGAGTAACACTCACATTGACCTTAATGTGTGTTCATGTGACCAATCCGTAGTCCGTGAGCGCGAGGGCTGAGCTACAGCGTGGATGAGGCAATGATGCCCATCCCATTTTGTCGTGTTCACTGGCTTTGAGACTTGTCTGTCGGCGTTTCTTCAGAGTCTTCATAGTTGCCCTTCAATTACTTCTTGCGTCACTTGACAATACTTCGACAACGATGACACCGTAAGTCTATCTAAAGAGTCTTGACACAAACTCACTTCATTGGCCTCAAATAAAATTGGTCCCAGTCCAGATTATACTGCTTTTCTTTGTATCTCTTGGCTCATTGTGAGCATTCGTGGAATCCATCTTGAGCAGATCTCTGAGTATCCAAGAGTCTTAGTCCCTACGTATGCGCTTCCTATTTTCAATGATAGTTGTGGAACCAGATTTAGATTTGTGATGTGCCGGTTTGCACGAGTAATGGAATCCGCGTGACTCACTGTGTGAGGAACAGTGGCAGTGACTGACCGCAGCCGATCATGCCGTTCAGTTTCTGCGTTAGAAAGCGCTTTATTTCCCATTATGCACCACGCAACAGCAGTCCTATTAACAGCAACACTACCATACGTCTGCATATAAAAGAAGTTCACTACAGTTCCTTCTTCTACAGCCAAGATTTTAATTATAGTACAGGCCATTAAAATTGTGACACCACGAAGATAACGTGCTACAGACGCGAAATTTAACCGACAGGAAGAAGATGCTGTGATATGCAAATGATTAGCTTTTCGGAGCATTCACACAAGGTTGGCGCCGGGGGCGACACCTACAACGTGCTGACATGAGCAATGTTTCCAACCGCTTTCTCATACAATAACAGCAGTTGACCGAGGTTGCCTGGTGAAACGTTGTTGTGATGCCTCAAGTAAGGAGAAGAAATGCGTACCATCACGTTTCCGACTTTGATAAAGGTCGAATTGTAGCCTATCGCGATTGCGGTTTATCGTATCGCAACATTGCTGCTCGCGTTGGTCGACATCCTACGACTGTTAGCAGAACATGGAATCGGTGGGTTCGGAGGGTAATACGGAACGCTGTGCTGGATCCCAACGGTCTGATATCACTAGCAGTCGAGATGACAGGCATCTTATCCGCATGGCTGTAACGTATCGTGCAGCCACGTCTCGATCCCTGAGTCAACAGATAGGGACGTTTGCAAGACAACAACCATCTACACGAACAGTTCGACGACGTTTGCAGCAGTATGGACTATCAGCTCGGAGACCATGGCGGCGGTTACCCTTGACGCTGCATCACAGACAGGAGCGCCTGCGATGGTGTGCTCAACGACGAACCTGGGTGCACGAGAGGCAAAAACGTCATCTTTTCGGATGAATCCAGGTTCTGTTTACAGCATGATGATGGTCGCATCCGTGTTTGGTGACATCGCGGTGAACGCACGTTGGAAGCGTGTATTCGTCTTCACCATACTGGCGTGATGGTAGGGGTTGCCATTGGTTACACGTCTCGGTCACCTCTTGTTCGAATTGACGGCACTTTGAACATGGGCGTTACATTTCAGATGTGTTACGATCCGTGGCTCTACCCTTCTTTCGATCCCTGGGAACCCTACATTTCAGCAGGATAATGAACGACAGCATGTTGCAGGTCCTGTACGGGTCTTTCTGGATACAGAAAATGTTCGACTGCTGCCCTGACCAGCACGTGTTCGACTGCTGCCTTGGCCAGCACATTCTCCAGATCTCTCACCAATTGAAAACGTCTGGTCAGTGGTGGCTGAGCAACTGGCTCATCACAATACGCCAGTCACTATTCTTGATGAACTGTGGTATCGTGTTGATGCTGCATGGGCAGCTGTACCTGTACACGCCATCCAAGCCCTGATTGACTCAATCCCCAGGCGTATCAAGGCCGTTATTACGGCCAGAGGTGGTTGTTCCGGGTACAGATTTCTCATGATCTATGCACCCAAATTGCGTGAAAATGTAATCACATGTCAGTTCTAGTATAACATATTTTCCAATGAATACCCGTTTATCATCTGCATTTCTTCTTGGTGTAGCAATTTTAATGGCCAGTAGTATAAAATACGTTGCATTTTAATGCTTCATTACTGCTCTATCATCGGTCGGAATTGCAAGAAATATCAAACATGGGCCAAAGAAATATTGAATGTGAAGCGAGTAAAAGGACGATTTCCTATATGTATTAACTACTGTGAAAAATGTAGATTTATTTAGTGCACGACACCAGAATTAAGTGTCAGCTAAGCTCGCACTTAAACAGTCAGAGTGGAAGTACTCGCTACCACAAATACAATCACGACATACAGTTGTGCATATAGAAACGTGGAAATCACTTTGCTCGAGAGTGGCGAGTGTGAATGTGCCGAAATCGTCATTCAGGCGTCTTCTGGGTTATGTGTACATTGGCACTGTGTTACAGAGTTATCAATGATTTGCGAATTTGTTCACGTCTAGGCACAGCGGCTGTTTTACCAAATTGTTCGTCACTTGGTGATAAAGCTAAGTATGTCACGTAGATGTTGTATTCTTCAGCTCCACGCCTGTTTCTGAGAAGCAGTTAATGAATCCCCGTTCCTAAGAACCTTATGCTTCGAATTTGTTTCCTCGCCCGTTCCATTTGCAGCTCTTAGCTGTAATTCAGTATTCTGTTGTAACAACGCGTTAGGAAAGCTTCTATTCTGTTCTCGGACGTACTGTGCATCCGTGTTTCGCTTCCAGGCAAGTGTTGCCAACAAATAAGTACTTTTAAAAACGTTCTATTGACATCCTAATGTACATGAGACATTAAGAGGTGTGTCTTTTACTTAGAAATGTTTATCTTGATACCGTCAGTTTTCATTTTATACCGTCTTTACTTCCACCGTTATCAATTATTTTATTGCTGAAAAAGCAAAAGAGATCGAAAAAATTCGTTTCTCCTTTTATAATCTAATTCTGATATCACCATATGATTTAATTGAACCACACTACAACTTCCCCACAAGACTCAGAGTGAGATGGTGCTGTTTTAACTCGCAGCACTCTTATTCGGGAAGACGGCGGTTCAAAAACGTCTCCCGACGTCGGGCTTTATGTCTTCCGTGATGTCACTGAATCGCTTACGGCGAATGTTGGAATAATCCCTTGCAAACGACGCGTAGGATTTCCTACTCCTTATTCCAGAATCCGAGTTTCTTGTCCTTTTCCAATATACTCGTCGTCAATGGGACCTAAAATCTTTCTTCCATATTTTCTAAAGACAATGTTTCGTTCAAACGATCTTCCGAGAGACGTAACAATTTTCTTCTGCTCCATGATTTTATATTTCTTTTCCAAATTTCTGTTGTTTCCTTTACTGATCTCTCTATGTACGTACTACGTATATAACGTAGTGGTAGGCTAGAGCCTTGCGTCGCTTCCTCCCTATTAACTGGGTCCTTTGATGTCTTTGATTACACTCTGGTTTCTCTGCAAGTTCTATATAAACTTTCTCACCCCGGTGTTTTATCCCAGCTACATGTAGCTTACCTACTGTCTTAGTATGGTTCCTCTAAGAGAATTTCTTAGAATTTCTGATACAGAAATCTAGAAAAACAAAACCGACTATTTATTCGGCTCTCGCGCTCATACAAATGTTCCTGAAACTGTAAACTCCAAGAAATTTTCCACGCTGTGCTCCATATCGTCATTATATTCCAAACATTATACTCGTGCGTATACAGTAAGTACTGATGTATGAGGATCATTTCTGCCGCATTGATTACTCTTGACAAGTGTTCTGCAAACAACACCACTTTCTTCGTGAAGAAGCATCGACAAAACTTAACGAAAGGCACACCTCTTGGTAATCTAACAGTCGCGATATATCCCGTCAGTCCAAAAAAGATTCTACATTCGATTAATAAACATAGGGAAAGGTCAATATGATGTTTTTAGTGTTTCAGGTGTGCTATACAGTCTCCCTTACTTGCGTACAAAGAACAGGACGTTCATATATCCAAGTGAAACTGTCAGGAAAGCCCATTTTAGGGATGTAGTTCTTTTGAATACGAGTTATGTTGTAAAGGCGTTGACCCTTCATGTGAATTTCTGCACTACACCATTTTGTGATAGATATTGATAAAACCAAATGTCGTCACCCGAATGAATTTTTCCAGAAATAAGTGCCTTCATTTTGCATTTCACTTAAGTCGCGGGAGGCGACCAAATGTCGTTGTTTTTGTTGGGGGGTAAAGATGATCTGGACAATTTTCACGCACTTTTCACTTCTTTAAAAAATTCTGAAGAATGTTTTGAACAGTTGATTTAGAGATGTCGGAGTACTGAAATTTGTGACATCATCTTCGACACACTGCTACCACCCGTCTACAACTTAACACCGCCTATTCACACATGACTGGTCAAACGCAAAGTTTTCGTTTACATTTGAAATTTGAAACGGCAACAGTACTTTCTGCGATGACGTCACTCGTACACGCCAGGAATAACATAAGACACGGATCATTTTGGACGAGCGCTGTAAGTACGTAACCTGGTGGAAATCTAAAATCCTTCTCAAGCTGTTCCCTGACGCTGTTGGGTACAAAGAGATGATATCGCTAGTGAATAGTAATGCAATGGAGAGAAGCTACTACATGATAGCCATAGGGTGCAGAATCTCGGAGCTGAGCCTTATCTTTGTGAAACTTGAATAAATGGTCCGATATCATTAGACTACATGAAGGGTAACCTGTCGCTAGAATCACTCACCAAATTCATGGTTCTTCACGGAACAATTTAACGCGGAAGAACCAGTTACACGCATCAACAGAAAGAGAAGAGTTGAAACATAGGTCTATTAGAAGAATCTTATAAGTAGTTCATGCACGAAAGAGCTTGCATAATGCTCGATCGATCAGTTTTTGAATATGATTCGATCGTATGGGTTGGCTGTATTTGTTGAATTAATAGAGAAGATAGAAATATTTAAAAAAGAGGTGCATGAATCGCGGTGGTTAGTGTGGGATCTTGATCACTCGTCGCTTATAGGGTGCCTAAAGGATGCTGCGTTCTCGGAGTCCTATACAACAGTTCAAACAAATAACATTAGTAGTTTTATTTCTATAAAGCAAATTGACAATACTTAACTTAAAAGTTACACAAGTAACATGCAAACAGTAATAGTTATCGTTATATTCAGAAGTCCAGACAAGTAACTGGTAACGATCACAACTATTTCTTGTAGCACTCTCGGCAAATACGTTCTACTAATGTCAGTACTCTGAGGCGGTCTGAGCGGCCGAGGCTGGCAGGAGCGGGGCTTATATTCACTTCTTGTAGGTGGCGTTCCTGCTCGGCGTGGTCCACTTCTGCCCATCATTGACTGACGTTTCCTCACCGCCTTCTCTGGTCTTGCGTTTTGCATCTTCACTACGGCGCTTGTGGTTACGCCAGAACAGTTAGTCTTCTCACTATTCGCCAAAACTTGCAAATTGTGAAGCAGGAAAAAGATTGCAATAGCAAGTGATCTGTTAATGACGCAGACTATTTGGCCCTTTTTGGTAGCATCTTGGCCGGCCGAAGTGGCCGTGCGGTTAAAGGCGCTGCAGTCTGGAACCGCAAGACCGCTACGGTCGCAGGTTCGAATCCTGCCTCGGGCATGGATGTTTGTGATGTCCTTAGGTTAGTTAGGTTTAACTAGTTCTAAGTTATAGGGGACTAATGACCTCAGCAGTTCAGTCCCATAGTGCTCAGAGCCATTTGAACCATTTGGTAGCATCTTGCACATCTTTCCGAAAACTATTTGATTGCTACAGGGCATTTACTACTGATATTGGAGTAGCGACTAGTCTCAGTCAATCTCGCTTGTCAACGCGCAGATGGTGTCGCTTCTTTAGACAGATTTTATAGGCTCACCGGCACAAAACAAGGTAGATATTCTTAAGATGCCGAGGAAAACTTTGAATTTACTTGACACTGGAGAAGTGATTAGTTTCACTCCATCTTGCATGTTAGCGTGCGTTTGGTGACGCCTGTTAACACACATTTTATATGGTCACTGGCACAAAACACGGTGGATACTCTCCACGTGTCGAGCAAGACATAGAGTTTACTCGGTTTACACACAAACAAAGAAACTAACTATCACATACGAGGTGCATTCAAGTTCTAAGGCCTCCGATTATTTTTCTCCGGACTGGAAAGAGATAGAAACTTGCGCATTGTTTTAAAATGAGGCCGCGTTCATTGTCAATACGTCCCAGAGATGGCAGCACCGTACGGCAGATGGAATTGTACCTCCAGCGGCGAGAATGAGAACTGTTTTAAACACTTAATATGGCGACGCTTCCCTTACTTGAACAGCGTGCAATCATTCGTTTTCTGAATTTGCGTGGTGTGAAACCAATTGAAATTCATCGACAGTTGAATGAGACATGTGGTGATGGAGTTATGGATGTGTCGAAAGTGCGTTCGTGGGTACGACAGTTTAATGAAGGCAGAACATCGTGTGACAACAAAGCGAAACAACCTCGGGCTCGCACAAGCCGGTCTGACGACATGATCGAGAAATTGGAGAGAATTGTTTTGGGGGATCGCCGAATGACTGTTGAACAGATCGCCTCCAGAGTTGGCATTTCTGTGGGTTCTGTGCACACAATCCTGCATGACGACCTGAAAATGCGAAAAGTGTCATCCAGGTGGGTGCCACGAATGCTGACGGACGACCACATGGCTGCCCTTGTGGCATGTTGCCAAGCAATGTTGACGCGCAACGACAGCATGAATGGGACTTTCTTTTCGTCGGTTGTGACAATGGATGAGACGTGGATGCCATTTTTCAGTCCAGAAACAATGCGCCAGTCAGCTCAATGGAAGCACACAGATTCACCGCCACCAAAAATATTTCGGGTAACCGCCAGTGCTGAAAAAATGATGGTGTCCATGTTCTGGGACAGCGAGGGCGTAATCCTTACCCATTGCGTTCCAAAGGGCAAGACGGTAACAGGTGCATCCTACGAAAATGTTTTGAAGAACAAATTCCTTCCTGCAGTGCAACAAAAACGACCGGGAAGGGCTGTGCGTGTGCTGTTTCACCAAGACAACGCACCCGTACATCGAGCTAACATTACGAAACAGTTTCTTCGTGATAACAACTTTGAAGCGATTCCTCATGCTCCCTACTCACCTGACCTGGCTCCTAGTGACTTTTGGCTTTTTCCAACAATGAAAGACACTCTCCGTGGCCGCACATTCACCCGCCGTGCTGCTATTGCCTCAGCGATTTTCCAGTGGTCAAAACAGACTCCTAAAGAAGCCTTCGCCGCTGCCATGGAATCATGGCGTCAGCGTTGTGAAAAATGTGTACGTCTGCAGGGCGATTACGTCGAGAAGTAACGCCAGTTTCATCGATTTCGGGTGAGTAGTTAATTAGAAAAAAAATCGGAGGCCTTAGAACTTGAATGCACCTCGTACATAAGGCACTCATTTCTTTTCTGCTACATGAAGTCCCAGAATTAAATAAATCAACAGCATCCCATGATTCTGACCAAACTTTTTGAAAGGTTTCCCTTGCTTATAAGGCAAATTCCTGAACTAGCAGTCCCATCCCAAATGCCCCCATTTGGTATTACTTTTGACCCAGTACCAACTAGCCTAGAATTTGGCTGGGAACTCCCTGGCTCTTCACTGGGTCATTATCCCAACAGCCCGCTTTACATTTAGGTGTATGATGCGAAAAGTAATAAACAAAAAGTGTAATATAGGTACATTCGACATGTCGAACAACTCATCTGTCATACTGATTATACATACAGAAGCCTTTCACATTTTTTGTCTAGGTCATATTTCCAAAGAATTAAATTTTAAATGGCTAACAACTTCCAGTTATGACCAAGGTTTACGGAAGTTTTCCATTGGGTTTAAGGCAAATGCTGAAACAGAAAATATCCTCAAAAATGTTCCCAATTTTCATTCCTTCTACTCGACTTCCAGCTCGCTTAAAATCTTGCTGAAAATTTCCTGATTATTAGTTGCCCATTACTCGTACAGCCTTCTCTACCGCAGGGGTAGGAAATGAAGAGTAATTAAAGAGTGTACAGCATAGGGACATTTGACATGTCGACAACACATCGTTAACCACCATACATACAGTATTTGCAGAAGGTTTCTATACTTTTTGTCCAGGATATATTTCTCAGAACTAGAAAAAGCTCCGATCCCTAGCGATCCAACTAAAATTTTCAGTAGTTTTCCGTCCGTCGCAAGCCATCTTAATTTTTGGTACAGCGTACTGTAACTTAGCAGGTAGGGATTATAAGACATTAAATAAAAAATGTGGCCGGCCGGAGTGGTCGTGCTACGGTCGCAGGTTCAAATCCTGCCTCGGTCATGGATGTGTGTGATGACCTTCGGTTAGTTAGATTTAATTAGTTCTAAGTTCTAGGCGACTGGTGACCTCAGAAGTCAAGTCCAATAGTGCTTAGGGCTATTTGAGCCATTTTTTTTTTTATTTTGAAAAAATGTGCAACATGTAATGCGCCTCTTCAGTGTTTAATATTCCATGACGTGCCTTCGAACATGATGTTGAAAATTACTTTGAAGTAAGTTGCATCGAATCGCGCACCCATATCTAAGACTAGAATCGGGAGTATTTCACATTCTCGAACTAATAACATAACAAACATCTAATGTCAACAGTTCTGTAAAAATATTCCCTCTCCACTGAAAACAACTAGACGCTAGAACTATCCACTTACTATTGTGCTCCATCCAATACTCTGTACAACTAATAAATAAGGAGATACAATATGTAAACAAAAGAGTTAACGTCTTTCACTATAACGATCGCAGGTAGACCTTTACAACAATAATAAAATAAACTTACAGAATTTTAAGCAAAATACTTCAACATTAATTCAGATATTTGGAATATTGGTAATTAAATATGAGTTAATTAATTTCCATGAATATATATTTATAACAAGTCATTTCTACGCTCCTGGAAATGGAAAAAAGAACACATTGACACCGGTGTGTCAGACCCACCATACTTGCTCCGGACACTGCGAGAGGGCTGTACAAGCAATGATCACACGCACGGCACAGCGGACACACCAGGGACCGCGGTGTTGGCCGTCGAATGGCGCTAGCTGCGCAGCATTTGTGCACCGCCGCCGTCAGTGTCAGCCAGTTTGCCGTGGCATACGGAGCTCCATCGCAGTCTTTAACACTGGTAGCATGCCGCGACAGCGTGGACGTGAACCGTATGTGCAGTTGACGGACTTTGAGCGAGGGCGTATAGTGGGCATGCGGGAGGCCGGGTGGACGTACCGCCGAATTGCTCAACACGTGGGGCGTGAGGTCTCCACAGTACATCGATGTTGCCGCCAGTGGTCGGCGGAAGGTGCACGTGCCCGTCGACCTGGGACCGGACCGCAGCGACGCACGGATGCACGCCAAGACCGTAGGATCCTACGCAGTGCCGTAGGGGAACGCACCGGCACTTCCCAGCAAATTAGGGACACTGTTGCTCCTGGGGTATCGGCGAGGACCATTCGCAACCGTCTCCATGAAGCTGGGCTACGGTCCCGCACACCGTTAGGCCGTCTTCTGCTCACGCCCCAACATCGTGCAGCCCGCCTCCAGTGGTGTCGCGACAGGCGTGAATGGAGGGACGAGTGGAGACGTGTCGTCTTCAGCGATGAGAGTCGCTTCTGCCTTGGTGCCAATGATGGTCGTATGCGTGTTTGGCGCCGTGCAGGTGAGCGCCACAATCAGGACTGCATACGACCGAGGCACACAGGGCCAACACCCGGCATCATGGTGTGGGGAGCGATCTCCTACACTGGCCGTACACCACTGGTGATCGTCGAGGGGACACTGAATAGTGCACGGTACATCCAAACCGTCATCGAACCCATCGTTCTACCATTCCTAGACCGGCAAGGGAACTTGCTGTTCCAACAGGACAATGCACGTCCGCATGTATCCCGTGCCACCCAACGTGCTCTAGAAAGTGTAAGTCAACTACCCTGGCCAGCAAGATCTCCGGATCTGTCCCCCATTGAGCATGTTTGGGACTGGATGAAGCGTCGTCACACGCGGTCTGCAGGTCCAGCACGAACGCTGGTCCAACTGAGGCGCCAGGTGGAAATGGCATGGCAAGCCGTTCCACAGGACTACATCCAGCATCTCTACGATCGTCTCCATGGGAGAATAGCAGCCTGCATTGCTGCGAAAGGTGGATATACACTGTACTAGTGCCGACATTGTGCATGCTCTGTTGCCTGTGTCTATGTGCCTGTGGTTCTGTCAGTGTGATCATGTGATGTATCTGACCCCAGGAATGTGTCAATAAAGTTTCCCCTTCCTGGGACAATGAATTCACGGTGTTCTTATTTCAATTTCCAGGAGTGTATTTGACCGAAGGTATAAGTACCCTTTGGCATCATAAGGCTATTATTGTATCATTGGCTTCATTATATTACAAGCAGTGCAGAGGGTTAATCGTCATCCACCAGCAATCATACTCAGTGGAATCTGGGGATAATCCCTCGCCTACTCTGCTTTATGCGCCGTGCGTCTCCGAGTGTGTGTGTGTGTGTGTGTGTGTGTGTGTGTGTGTGTGTGTGTGGTTGTGTGTACATGTGTGTTGTCTGTCCGTAGATGCGATTACGACATCGTGTGGCACAGATGAAGCAGTGGAGAAAAGAGAGAAGGTTGTGACGGAGAGATTCACACCAGTTAGAAAACTGGATGAAAGAAATCTCAGTTTCTCGGTTTCGCCGCCCAAAACTGACTTACCTTGTATATTGAGTGAGTGTAGTGATTGAGTAAAATGTCTCAGGCTTATAGCCAATTTAAGTGCATAAGATACCACGAGCTTTTGTGAAAGTGCCGCGGGTGGTTGTAGGCCTAAAACACTATTAAATGTACCCAGCAAGCGTAAGGTTGAAGAAGGCGCATCGAACTCAGAGTCGACGTATACCACTAGATGCCGTTACCGTATGCACCAGTGTCGTCACTCCAGGTGGTTGAGTATGTGTAATACTATACCAGCAACCCGCCAGCTGTCATCTCGCATGACAATGGTCAAGGGGTACTCGGTCAAAAGCTCGTGACATTTTAACCGCTTGACGCAGCAGGATGCCCTACAACATATTATTTAATGCTACCGCCGCGAGAGTCTCCGTTCTTAGAGAGAAGTAGTAGCACAATTTCCGCTCAACTTGTCTTTTACATGAATACGCAATGTTTTTCTGGATAAACCTCATAAATACCAGCCTGGGAGAACACGGTTGACAAGAAGGTAGCAACGGAAAAGGCTGTTAGATTGCACATACTGCGACTCTAGGGAGGTACCAGTTGTTCATCAGCCACCGCTCTGCAGTCCAGTCATGCCCTCGCAGACTCCCAGACGGTGCTTGGCGACTGTGTGCGCGTGATGCGGGCCACGCAGCGAGCGGCTTGTGAATGCGCATGCGCCAGACGCCACTGGGCCCGCGGTGTCCTGTCATTAGCTAATTCGACCTGAAGCAGCGCTAACACGCTAACGCGCCGCGAATTACTCGCCGCCGACTGCATTCGGCACTGTCCTGCCCCCCGGCGCAGCTCCGCGCCTCACAGGTCTTAGCTCACTCCCCCCTCCCCCACACTTACCCCCCACCCCCTACCACCCCCGCATGCACCGTCGGCACGCCTTCCGCGCGCCACTGTTAACTCTGGCCGGGGCCGAATTTCATAATGAGAAGCACTAGCGCTGCTGCCCGCCTCCCCTTGAGTCCGTCTTAACTTAATTCCCTCAAATTAATTAATTAAATAATTAATTAACTGCGGTTTAACCGCGCCGGTGGACGGCCGGCGGCGCATGCGGGTCACGCTCCGGGCTGCGCGAGACGCTCCGCCCCCCGGGGGCCGGCTGGCTCTCGCTCTCCGCTCTCCCCCGTTTCCAATGCGAGTCGTCTTCCAGACTCCTGAGCGGCCCCACCACTCCCGATGGAGCTTCGCAGCCGAAAGGCGTCTGTTTGCAGAGTTCACTCATAGGCTCTGAGGCGACTTCCGGCAGCCAGCTGCGGTCCTCTCTTGCTCAGAGCTGCCAAGAATATAAGCGTAATACCACTGCTGCCGTTCTGCTTGTACCTCTGAAGAACAATAAAGCAGTTTCCGAACAACAACAAAGGAACAGGCTAGCGCAATATATTCATATACAACATGGTAAGTTGCCCGGAGCTGTCTCAGTCTCAGCAGTCGCACCACCTATTCTTTTTTTTGCAAGTTTAACGGTACGCAGTTTAGAATTTAAAATGAAAACACCATCGAAAATGATCTAAAAGACAGCTGTTAAATGTTGTATATGTTGTTGTTGTGGACTTCATACCTGAGACTGGTTTGATCCAGCTCTCCGTGCTACTCTATCCAGTGCAAGCTTCTTCATCTTCCAGTACTTACTGCAACCTACATCCTTCTGAATCTGCTTAGCGTATTCATCTCTTGGTCTGCCGTCCAATGCTAAATTTGTGATTCCTTGATGCCTCAGAACATGTACTACCAACGGGTCCCTTCTTCTAGTCAAGTTGTGCCACAAACTTCTCTTTTCCCCAATCCTATTCAATACCTCCTCATTAGTTACGTGTTCAACCCATCTAATCTTCAGCATTTTTCTGTAGCACCACATTTCGAAAGCTTCTATTCTCTTCTTGTCCAAACTATTTATCGTCCATATTTCACTTCCATACATGGCTACACTCCATACAAATACTTTCAGAAACGACTTCTTGACGAATCTATACTCGATGTTAACAAATTTCTGTTCTTCAGAAACGCTTTCCTTGCCATTGCCAGTCTACATTGTATATCCTCTCTACTTCTACCATCATCAGTTATTTTGCTCCTCAAATAGCAAAACACCTTTAATGTTGTATAACATAACTGAATTTATGATTACGAAATAGGGGAACCGTGAAAAAAAAATCAGGGATATTATTAGCTTCCTTACCTTCTCATCGTTGCACTCCAAATTCATGTCGAACTTTTCAAGAAACATCATATTGGCCGCTGAATGTACAAAACACTTACTTTTAATAACTGCAAGTTATGTGCTTGATTCTGTTATCACGTGATATACTTCAAGCTGCTGAACTTCGGCACAAGTCGAACTTTAAAGTCCTCCGACATGAAATTAAATCATCGTCGTATCTGAGCCAATTACCTATTTTATTTCAAATATAACTTTTTTGCTGCACTCCTTATTTTGTAACTCATAGCAATATAAGTTACACGACGAGAGTGTTTCGGCGTCTTCCCGTTATCGAGTGTATGTCTTAGCTGAGATAACATGGTCCAAGTGGCATCCTGGAGCATAAATGAAATTTGTCTTTTTTATGATATGTTTACTCTTTACTTACTTGATGTGCTAAAATAAAAATAACTTTACAAGATCCCGCGAACAAAAAATTTACACCCCAATAACATTGCCATATCATAATAAAAAGGCAGCCGACATTAAGGCTCCAAGATGCCATATGGATGACATCAGACCCGCTAGGACGTACACTTGATAAAGGTAAGTCGCAGAAACGAACTCGTCATGTAACAATAAATAAATAATGCAGCAAAAGAAAATGTTTTCCGACCTCATGCACGCTGCGGATCAGCTGGAAACGTAGTTCTTGAATATCATTTAACTATATTGACGTCCTTTACACAAATCCCAAAAAAAACACCTTTGTTATACACTGCTTAATCGTGATTTGAAGTAAGCTGCTGAACATCATTGTTTAAATCATTATATTGGAAATGAAATTAGTACATTAATTAGGATTCCAGTTAAAGCCGTTATGTTACCATTCATGGCCAGTTGCTGAAAGCTCACATTACGTGACCATGTGTTAGTGACGTACAATGTACGCGAAGTGTTACATCTGTGCCGGACGGGGTGGCCGAGCGGTTCTAGGCGCTACAGTCTGGAACCGCGCGACCGCTACGACCGCAGGTTAGAATCCTGCCTCGGGCATGGATGTGTGTGATGGATGCCCTTAGGTTAGTTAGGTTTAAGTAGTTCTAAGTTCTAGCGGACTGATGACCTCAGAAGTTAAGTCCCATAGTGCTCAGAGCCATTTGAACCATTTTTGTTGCATCTGTTCTAGTTATACACTGAGAGAATACTTGAAAAGAAAATGTATTCTTAACAACGAACATGATTTGATCAGGCGCTGAACTACTAATCGGCCGTAAAGCAATGTAACAAGTGCATGACACAACTTCGATAATTTGATGGAAACCGACAACCATAATTCGGGCAAACTGTGACATTCATGTCGAACGATAATTAGCACTAAGAATACATATAGTCACGGAAGACACTGGGCTCCCGAAACAGATACTACACTGATCTACAAATATTAAGTAGATAATGTAATATAATATACAAACAACTCGCTGCAAATTAATAAGAGTGCTTGACCTTAGGGTGACTACAAAGTCAAATGGGCCTGGCTCGGCAACACGAGGCAGTTGAAGGAACGGGTAAAGACAGAGTGTATGAATCGTTAAGTAGTTGGTGTTCTCCGTTACAACACGGCACGGCGACAACTTTTGAATGACTTCGCAAAGAGCAAGAATTGTAGGGAAACTGAAGAAGGGCTAAGTGTTACTAGTGTAGCCCAGAATTATAGTATTACAGCATTTTTTGTCGTGTGTGATGAGCGTGATTGTGCAACATACAAGAAGAGAACTACGTCAGACAGCGGGTGCACTTGCAGTGACGTTTAACTGGACTACAAGGAACACCACAGAGGGCAGCGATTGTCTGGTGGTAGTCTGTTTGCCTGACGACCAAAATGTTTGGTTCCGTTGATTCCTGCGCATTTGCGACATCGTTTGCGATAGAGCTAAGTGCACAGGGACTGGACCAACGAGAAGTGAGGTCGTGTGCTCTTCTTGTATTATACTAATATGCGATTAGGGACGTACCCTAATATGACGGGACGTTTGAATGCGTAATGTACCTACGGACAATTTCGAACATTAATGCTTTAGTTGTACAGGTGTTGTAGTGTGCGGAAGCATAATATTGCATGGGTGTACTGACCTCAAAGTCTTCGAACACGGTCCACTGACCAGTCAACATTACTGTGGCGCTGTACCTTCTCCCATGTGCGTTCGTTCAGCCCTGCATTTGGCTCTGACTTCATTTTTTATGGACGACAATTCAAAGCTGGCTGCATAAGACAATAATAATTTATAACGGTATGGTAATGAATAATTTCCAATATAAATTGCACCAATACCTTTTCTAAGTCTGAGCTATTGTTAGGAGAATATGCAGGCTACAAATATACAGAGTGTCTTTAAACAACAACAACAAAAAAAACATAAAGGTTAGCGTCAGGCTCGTTGTGCCAAAACAAGGAAAAAGGGTCTGATCAGCATGAGCTCTGAAACGCATACCTTAAGAACTACGAGCACTTGTTCATTTCGATGCTATGAAATACGGCTCTTTTACTTCCAGCTGTTTACTTTCCATATTTTAGGAGGAGACAGTATGCACCAAAACATGGAAAAAAGTCTAATAAACATGGGCTCTACAATGCATACCTTAAGAGCTATGAGCACTTATTCAGTAGGAGATGATGATGATGATGATTATGATGTTAGGTTTGTGGGGTGCTCAACTGCGCTGTCATCAGCGCCCGTCGATGTCCCAATCTTAGCACAAACACCCAGTCCCCGGGCAAAGAAAATCCCCATCCCGGCTGAGAATCGAATCAGTAGAAGAGATGCGTTTCGCAATAGCGAAGATGAACAAGTGCTCATAGGTCTTAATGTAAGCATTTTAGACACCATATTTATTCGACATCTTTTTCTTGGTTTGGTTCATACTACCTCCTCCTAAGATAGGGAAAGCGAAGTCCTTGCATTAGGAGAGATTTGTTTCATACTATCAAGGAAGAAGAAATGCTCACAGCTCTTAAGAAATGCATTTTAGAGCCCGTATATACAGATATTATTCTTGTTTCTGGGTAAGGAACCTGTTACTAATGTTGTCGATATTTATTTTATGAGCCAACCAGTGCATCCTCTCCGGTTCCCAGATAATCTGAGTTCCATGTGAATCTGCCGGTCAGGTAAGGAGAAACATCTTTGTGTGTTCAGGCTGTGTAGTACCGATATAAATAACTTTCCCAAGAGAGATCTAAGGAACTGCTTACTTTTGAGGCAAAAAATTACGCTGGTTTTCTCTCCACATCAGTGGCAATGAGAGGCAACACACCATATTACTCAGAGACTAGTCGGCGCGGCAACCGGCCGTTGGCCGGCTCTTTTTGAATGACTTAGAAGTTTGGCTCTATGTGAATCAAGACACTTCCAGCTCTCTTTCCACCCACCTCCTTAAGAACCGTTCCGCATAGACAACAACCGCTCCTCGCTTTCTTGAAGCAACACTGTCGCAGCCCTGTTAACACTGAATGTTCCCTGGTATAATTTAGTTTCGGTTAGTGCGGATTTCTTCTTATCCGTAACGACGACTAGGAACTGCGAGTAAGGGCTTCATGGGTAGATGAAGCTACGCTAGTAGAGTAGGATGGGAATGGTGCTCGGATGCCCGAGGCGGTTAAGGTGACGACTCCCGTTAAGCGTAATATCCGAGATCGAGTCCCAGTTTGACAAAAATTTTCAGCTGGTACCATTGAGTCGTTTCAATACATAAATTCAGATAAAATCTTTCAAACATTTGAGCATGTTGTTCCATTCGTTTATATCCTGCTACCACTTAATTCCGACTATTTCACTCCTGTGAGTTGGGCTGCATAACATCCCTCGGACACACTTGTCTGTTGCTCTGCCTAGGAATAGTGCTACCTCACATACTTTTATCGTTTTGAATTACTATCGTCGGGCAAACAATTGTCTTTTCCATATTCCAATGCTAAAACTCCGTCGCTGTCATTACCAAATTTTCCTGTTTTTAAATAGTATTCCGCCCTCCAGGCGATAATCCTGAAGCACCCACACCTCGTTGCTGGCCCATGGCTAGAATCCCCTTCACAACCAACATCAGTGTAGCGCAACATGAGAGTAGGACTACAGTCACTCTTCGTCACCAATTAAAAAAAGTACTGTCACTGGTTTATATTGGACACACACGTGCAAGAAACCGAATCCTAATAAATAAATCAATGTTACCACACACGAAACTTACTTGTTACATGATACAAAACGTTATTGCCTGTAATTCATTACATTACCTTAAAATCCTTTAAACAGATGATCCCATTATTATAACTGTAAATACACTGAATATTCTCGATCATTTCGTTGATCTCAATACATACGTTCAGTAGGACTGGGTTCACTCCTTCATTTCTCCTTTTTCATCGGCTTCCCAGATGCAGTTCTTGATACTTGTGGTAACGTCTCTGGAGCATCTCGGGACAGTCATAGACATCCATAAAGTACTTTTGTTGTGTTTGTAGGAAACTGTAGCTTCGTTTTAACTGTAGACATGCTCTCTATCATCCAGTATTGTCCTGGTATCCTGTGCCAAACTTTTTCGTCTTGCCCTTCGTGGTGTATGGCCTACTCTGTAACGTGTAGCCACACCTTTCATTTCACTTCAGATTCCTGTCACGCTAAAGTCTTTGTATTTTCCCTCTGCCTTCACTTCCACATATCTCTCGATATTATTATGAAATTGTATACTGAGTTTATGTATTTTCATACCATTTGTTCCAACCATAACAAAGGATGGTGGTATTTTTGCCCATATATCTTATGGGGATATCCCTGCATTTGAGGTGAACCTTCGATTCGTAATCTACGACTACAAATGGAAGATATGTGTCTCAGTCATGAAGGAATGAATTCACGTAATGGCTCAACACCTTCCCAATAAAACTTCCTGGCAGATTAAAACTGTGTACCCGACCGAGACTCGAACTCGGGACCTTTGCCTTTCGCGGGCAAGTGCTCTACCAACTGAGCTACCGAAGCATGACTAACGCCCGGTTCTCACAGCCTTACTTCTGTCAGGAGTGCTAGTTCTGCAAGGTTCGCAGGAGAGCTTCTGTAAAGTTTGGAAGGTAGGAGACGAGGTACTGGCAGAAGTAAGGCTATGAGTACCGGGCGTGAGTCGTGCTTCGGTAGCTCAGTTGGTAGAGCACTTGCCCGCGAAAGGCAAAGTTCCCGAGTTCTAGTCTCGGTCGGGCACACAGTTTTAATCTGCCAGGAAGTTTCATGTCAGCGCACACGCCGCTGCAGAGTGAAATTCTCATTCTGGGACCTTCCCAATAGTACGACGTACCGTCTCAGACCTACCATTCTTCTGTGGGTGTAGCGGACTACTTATTTTCTGAATCTGTTGCAACACACACAACTATTTTATGAAGTTAGATATGAAATTTTCCCTTTGTTCGTGATTATAGTCTCTGGTGGATTTAACTTCAGGAGCCAACTTTTGACCATCGCTTGCTTCATTGTTGCTGCCATCTGATTAGGGATTGCGATCACATACCTAGAAAAATGACCAACAATTGTCAAGACAGACGTGTTTCCACCAGGAGTCTTGTTAAGTGGACCCTACGTATCCACTCCGTCGTTTCAAATGGTTCTTAAGGTCAGGTAATCTCTGCAATAACGCTTCCTTATGGCTCATATCGGCTCTTTTTATATACTCCACACAATTCCTCACATATTGGTTTACATCTTCATTTCTTCTGCTCCATCAGTTTCTCTCTAATACAGATGTACTGCCCTACAACCTCCATGTGCAGACAGAATGTCATGGTGATCTTCCTTCAGCATGTCCACTATGAGTTCAGCCAGCACCAACAGATGTGGCCCAAACTCACCTCACATAGTAGACCGTAAGACATACAAAATTAATTGTTGGTAAGGCGGGTACCAGGTTGAGATTCATTGGCAGAGTCCTTAGAAAATGGAGTCCATCAACAAAGGAGGTGGCTTAAAACACACTCGTTCGACCTATACTTGCGTATTGCTTATCAGTGTGGGATCCGTACCAGATCGGGTTGACGGAGGAGATAGAGAAGATCCGAAGAAGAGCGGCGCGTTTCGTCACAGGGTTATTTGGTAAGCGTGATAGCGTCACGGAGATGTTTAGCAAACTCAAGAGGCAGACTCTGCAAGAGAGGCGCTCTGCATCGCGATGTAGCTTGCTGTCCAGGTATCGAGAGGGTGCGTTTCTGGATGAGGTATCGAATATATTGCTTCCCCCTACTTATGCCTCCCGAGGAGATCACGAATGTAAAATTAGAGAGATTCGAGCGCTTACCGAGGCTTTCCGGCAGTCGTTCTTCCCGCGAACCATTCGCGACTGGAACAGGAAAGAGAGGTATTGACAATGGGAAGTAAAGTGCACTCCGCCACACACCGTTGGGTGGCTTTCGGAGTATAAATGTAGATGTAGATGTGGATGTAGATGCTGGACTGTGGCTATGTCCTGTACAGTTAACAATTGTCGTCAACGTTTTGTATTGCTTGCCACTCAGAAAGGCAAAGATCCTATGTATGTATCAAAGCCAATATTGTGCTCGATAAATCTGCATTCCGGCAATTCTTCCCTGGCCTAAGTACTACTTCATAATCAAAATCACTACGATGCAGTGCTCACCTTGTTAAACTACTGGGTGCGTGCTTAATCACTGATGTGCTGTAAGTTCTGTAAATACTTCATATTTTGTCCCATACACGCAACACCGGAAATCAGTAATTCCATACATATGACTCTGCATCACTTTATCCATAGTGCAATAGTTATTTAGCACTTTATTGAGTTGACACGAATGGTAACGTATTGAATGTCCCTCACTGCTGGCATCTTGGCACGAGAAGCAACCCATTCTATGACTGTATGCCTCAATTGATAACACTAATTCTCTCTGATAGTGTCCGCCCCATTAGCTGAATGGTCAGCACGTTGGAATGCCAGGCACAGAGGCCCGGGTTCGATTCCTGGCTGGGGTGGGAGATTTTCTACCCTCCTCATCATTTAGTCCCCATTGTCGACGCACAAGTCGCCCAATGTGGCGTCGCACTCACTAAGACTTCCTCTTGGAGGCCGAACGTCCACCTGAGGACTCCCGGCCACTGACGCCATACGATCATCACTATTTCTCTGACAGCTTGGAAATATTAAGACTGGGCTTGACGCTAATACTTTCTTCAGTGACTCAAATGCACCTGAACAATCCTCTATCCAGTCAGTTTTACCCCTTTATTTAACCAGATTACGTTGTGTAACGCAAATTTAAACTGTGTCACACGATTTTTCAAAATATGTCCTGTACACTGAGGTGACATGAGTCATGTTATACCTCTTAATATAGTGCCGGACTTCCTTTTGTCTGGCACACTGCAGCAACGAGATATAGCGTTGACTGAAAAAGTCGTTGTATGTTCCCAGAAGAAATATTGAGCCATACTACCTCTATAGCCATCCATAATTGCCACGGTGTTGACATTGCAGGATTTTGTACGCGAACTGACCTCGCAGTTATGTCCCATAAATGTTCGATGGCGTTCATATAGGGGGATCCGAGTGACCAAATTATTCGCTCCAGCTATCCAGAATATTCTCCAAACCAATCTCTAACAATTGTGGCCCAGTGACGTGGCGCATTGTCATCCATAAAAATTCCATCGTTTTTTAGGAACATGAAGTCCATGGCCTCAAAGTGGACGAACATAATTATTTCCAACCAATGATCGGTTCAGCTGGACCAGAAGACAGAGCCCATTTTATGTAAACACAGCCCACACCATTATAGAGCCACCAACAGCTTGCACAGTGCCTTCTTGACAGTTTGAGTCCATGGCTTCGTGAGGTCTGGGCCGCACTCGATCCCTACTATCAGCTCCTACCTACAGAAATTGGGACTATCTGACCAGGCCACGGTTTTACAGTCATCTAGCGTCAAGGAATGACGAGATAGTTTGAAGTTCTCTAACGCTATAGATACAGTAATAAGGAATAGCGCATTAGGCAGTACAGTTGAAGAGGAATGGACATATCTGAAAAGGACCATCACAGAAGTTGGGAAGGAAACATAGGTACAAAGAAAGTAGCTGCGAAGAAACCATGGGTAACAGAAGAAATACTTCAGTTGATTGATGAAAGGAGGAAGTACAAACATGTTCCGGGAAAATCAGGAATACAGAAATACAAGTCGCTGAGGAATGAAATAAATAGGAAGTGCAGGGAAGCTAAGACGAAATGGCTGCAGGAAAAACGTGAAGACATCAAAAATAGATGTGATTGTCGGAAGGACAGACTCAGCATACAGGAAAGTCAAAACAACCTTTGGTGACATTAAAAGCAACGGCGGTAACATTAAGAGTGCAACGGGAATTCCACTGTTAAATGCAGAGGAGAGGGCAGATAGGTGGAAAGAATACATTGAAAGCCTCTATGAGGGTGAAGATTTGTCTGATGTGATAGAAGAAGAAACAGGAGTCTATTTAGAAGAGATAGGGGATCCAGTATTAGAATCGGAATTTAAAAGAGCTTTGGAGGACTTACGGTCAAATGAGGCAGAAGAGATAGATAACATCCCATCAGAATTTCTAAAATCATTGGGGGAAGTGGCAACAAAACGACTATTCAGGTTGGTGTGTTGAATATATGAGTCTGGCGACATACCATATGACTTTCGGAAAATATCATCCACACAATTCCGAAGACGGCAAGAGCTGACAAGTGCGACAATTATCGCACAATCAGCTTAACAGCTCATGCATCGAAGCTGCTTACAAGAATAATATACAGAAGAATGGAAAAGAAAATTGAGAATGCGCTAGGTGACGATCATTTTGGCTTTAGGAAAAGTAAAGGGACGAGAGAGGCAATTCTGACGTTACGGCTAATAATGGAAGCAAGGCTAAAGAAATATCAGGACACTTTCATAGGATTTGTCGACCTGGAAAAATCGTTCGACAATATAAAATGGTGCAAGCTGTTCGAGATTCTGAAAAAAGTAGGGCTAAGGTATAGGGAGAGACGGGTCATAACAATATGTACAACAACCAAAAGGGAATAATATGAGTGGACGATCAAGAACGAAGTGCTCGTATTAAGAAGGGTGTAAGACAAGGCTGTAGCCTTTCGCCCCTACTCTTCAATCTGTACATCGAGGAAGCAATGATGGAAATAAAAGGAAGGTTCAGGAGTGGAATTAAAATACAAGGTGAAAGGATATCAATGATACGATTCGCTGATGACATTGCTATCCTGAGTGAAAGTGAAGAAGAATTAAATGATCTGCTGAACGGAATTAACAGTCTAATGAGTACACAGTGTGGTTTGAGAGTAAATCGGAGAAAGACGAAGGTAATGAGAAGTAGTAGAAATGAGAACAGTGAGAAACAGGATTGATGGTCACGAAGTCAAAGAAGTTCAGGAATTCTGCTACCTGGGCAGTAAAATAACCAATGACGGGCGGAGCAAGGAGGACATCAAAAGCAGACTCGCTATGGCAAAAAAGGCATTTCTGGCCAAGAGAAGTCTACTAACATCAAATACCGACCTTAATTTGAGGAAGAAATTTCTGAGGATAAACGTCTGGAGTACAGTATTGTATGGTAGTGAAACATGGACTGTGGGGAAAACCAGAACAGAAGAGAATCGAAGCATTTGAGATGTGGTGCAATAGACGAATGTTGAAAATTAGGTGGACTGATAAGGTAAGGAATGAGGAGGTTCTACGCAGAATCGGAGAGGAAAGGAATATGTGGAAAACACTGATAAGGAGGTGGGACAGGATGATAGGACATCTGCTAAGACATGAGGGAATGACTTCCATGGTACTAGAGGGAGCTGTAGAGGGCAAAAACTGTAGAGGAAGACAGAGATTGGAATACGTCAAGCAAATAATTGAGGAGGTAGGTTGCAAGTGCTACTCTGAGATGAAGAGGTTAGCACAGGAAAGGAATTCGTGGCGGGCCGCATCAAACCAGTCAGTAGACTGATGACCAAAAAAAAAAAAAAAGCGTACAACAGATATGGTGACGAGCCGGGAACAGGCGCTGCAGGCAATGTCGTGCTGTTAGCAAAGGCACTCGCGTCAGTCGTCTTCTGCCATAGGCCATTAACGCCAAATTTCGCTGCACTGTCCTAAGAAATACGTTTGTCGGGCGTCCTACGTTGATCTCAGCGAGTATTTCACGCATTGTTGTTTGTCTAATAGCAGGGACAACTCTAAGCGTACGTCACTGCTCTGGGTCGTAAAGTGGAAACCGTTGGCCACTAGGTTGTCCCTGGTGAGAGGAAAGTCCTGAAATCTGGTACTCGCAGCACACTCTTGACATTACGGATCGCGGAATATGGAAAACCATAACGATTTCCGAAACTAAATGTCCCATGCGTCTAGCTGCAACTACCATTCCACGTTCGAAGTCTGTTAATTCCTCTTGTGCGACAATAATCACGTAGGGAACCTTTTCATATGAATTACTTGAGTACAAATGACAGCTCCGCTAATGCACTGACCTTTTGTACCTGTTGTGCGCGATACTACCGCCATCTGTATATGTCACCTCAGTGTGAAATTATATTTGAGAAACTGTTGAATAAAAATTTTAAGGGTACCAGACCACTCACAGTTTATCCCAATCGTACCACTTCCTCAAGCGGCACAACATGATTAGTAACACAAAAACGATGGATATGCGTAAATCAGTTAATACTTTATAAGGTTTTCAGAGGAAAATTATTGAACAATTGAAGACATGAGCGGGAAAACGACCGAGCGAGGTGGCTCAGTGGTTACACACTGGACTCGCATTCGGAAGGACGACGGTTCAATCCCGCGTCCGGCCATCCTGATTTAGGTTTTCCGTGATTTCCCTAAATCACTCCAGGCAAATGCCGGGATGGTTCCTCCGAAAGGGCACGGCCGACTTCCTTCCCCATCCTTCCCTAATCCGATGAGACCGATGACCACGCTGTCTGGTCTCCTTCCCCAAAACCACCCAACCAGCGGGAAAACGAGCTAACCGACAGTGTTTACAAGTGGAGAAAAAAGGAGTTTTGCAAATGAGGCTGGAAAAATATATCATATTATTTCATTCTTGTTTTTTAACATAAATACATACATTAAGCACCAATTAAAATTGGAAAATAACATAGCAAATAATAATTAAGAAACAAGTACAATAATATATGAATATTTATCTTGTACATTATCAGATATTCACAACCGCAGACTACATTTAACTGTTGTAAAAGATACGTTTAAAGGGAAACACATCACATGTGGCTCAAGTAGATACAACCAGTCATAGTCTGATGTAGTAAAACAATGCCGAAGAGTGCTAGAAAAACTTTGTTACAAATCTGAACCTCTGCTTATTTACAGCAGCCTTATAGATATTGGATGTCTACCGCCTACTCCTCTCTGCACCATCACTACACCTCCGCTTGAAAGGATTCATATTCACACATCCAAATATGTAATAATTTTGAAGATTGTTGTTACTTAGATGCTGAAAGTCGTAAAACAACTTCTCTTGTGTACCTGCAGATACAATATCGAAGCATTTTTCCACATAGGGACAATCTGAACAATGTGATTTTGCCCTTTTCACTACACCTTTATAATTGCTGTAGTCTTTACACTGTTTCGCTTCTACTTCTCAACTTCTTTGGGCAAATTCTGTGGACTACGCTTCCTCTTTCAACAATTTCCACTTATTTTCACCCTTTGGTCAACGTTTCCCATTTCTACATCCGCCGTGCTCGCTATTTGCACTCTATACTGACTTATCTTAGAAGATAGATTAAGGAAAGGCAAACCTACGTTTCTAGCATTTGTAGACTCACAGAAAGCTTTTGACAATGTTGACTGGAATACTCTCTTTCCAATTCTGAAGGTGGCAGTGGTAAAATACAAGGAGCGAAAGCTTATTTTCAATTTGTACAGAAACCAGATGGCAGTTATAAGAGTCTAGGGGCATGAAAGGGACTCAGTGGTTGGGAAGGGAGTGAAACAGGGTTCTACCCTAGCCCCGATGTTATTCAATGTGTATATTGAGCAAGCAGTAAAGGAAACAAAAGAAAAATTCGGAGTAGGAACTAAAATCCATGGAGAAGAAATAAAAACTTTGTAATTGTGTCAGAGACAGCAAAGGACCTGGAAGAGCAGTTGAACGGGAAGGACAGTGTCTTGAAAGGAGTATAAGATAAACGTCACCAAAAGCGAAAAAAAGGATAATTGAATGTAGCCGAATTGAATCAGTTGATGGTCAGGGAATTAGATTAGAAAATGAAACACTTGAAGTAGTAAATGAGTTTTGCTATTTGGGGAGCAAAATAACTGATGGTGGTCGAAGTAGAGAGGATATAAAATGTAGACTGGAAATGGCAAGGAAAGCGTTTCTGAAGAAGAGAAATTTGTTAACTTCGAGTATAGATGTAAATGTCAGGAAGTCGTTTCTGAAAGTATTTTATCGAGTGTAGCCATGTTTGGAAGTGGAACGTGGACTATAAATGGTTTACACAATAATAGAATAGAAGCTTTCGGAATGTGGTGCTACAGAAGAATGCTTAAGATGAGATGGGTAGATCACATAACTGATGAGGAGATACTGAATAGGATTGGGGAGAAGAGGAAATTGTGGCACGACTAGAAGAAGGGATCGGTTGGTAGGACATGTTCTGAGGCATCAAGGGATCACCAATTTAGTATTTGACGGCAGCGTGCAGGTTAGAAATCCTAGAGGGAGACCAAGAGATGAATACACTAAGCAGATTCAGAAGGATGTAGACTACAGTAGGTACTGGGAGATGAAGAAGCTTGCACGGGACAGAGTAGCATGGAGTGCTGCATCAAACCAGTGTCTGGACTGAAGACCACAACAACATCAACAAAAAAACTGAATGTGCCAACTCAAGACTTCAAATACTGTAAATTTGGTTTATAAAAGTGATTAATACTACATATCACACAAGGATTATATCTAATGTTGACACTTTTATTAATTCCAATAAAATCTCCCTCTGCCCTCCAAACCTTTCCAAATTACAGTTTATTATCTGTTGTCTATCATATAGGACAGAGTTGGATACCCTGCCACTCAGATGTTCAGCTTCTTTCCGTTAGAGGGAAGCCGGAGCGTAGCGGAACTTTACCCCGTTTTCGATATTACAGAAATCGTGTGTAGGGAAACGCCAGAAATTTTCTCCGTTATATTACATCCTTTAGTGATATTTAGGGATGAGACCAATGTCAGTTTTTATAGTTCCCATACCCAGCAAAAGATGGCAGAAATTTAGCTCTAAGCCGGCCTGAGTGGCCGAGCGGTTCTAGGCGCTACAGTCTGGAACCGCGCGACCGCTACGGTCGCAGGTTGGAATCCTGCCTCGGGTATGGATGTGTGTGGTGTCCTTAGGTTAGTTAGGTTTAAGTAGTTCTAAGTTCTAGGGGGCTGATGACCTGAGAAGTTAAATCCCGTAGTGTTCAGAGCCATTTGAACCATTTTCTGTAAGTATTTACATTTGAGTATTAGCCCGTAATTCTGTGCATGTCTTCAATTGAAAGAATGCCCTTCCTAAGTGCACAAGCAATTGGCCACAGTCGCTTACCCACTGACAGAACACCCAGATTTATGCTTCTGCTATCCCACAGACCACACTGTAGAAACAGTCAGCGCTCTGCCAGTCATCTGATCACCCAGGTGCTTGGGCAACCCAGACTCTGCAACCTTCACGGGAAACTGACAATGGGGTCCAACCATCCCTGCATCTCTCGAGTTTCAATAGAAGACTCCTTCGCCCAGTACGACTGAAGATGAGGCGCAGTCTGCCGTATTCGTTGCGACAGCAGCCGAAGCTGGACCGTGCAGCTATGGAAGGGGTGACACGGCAGCTGCGGCGGCGGTGCTTGGACCATTCTAATGCTGACTACAGTACTTGGAGGTGTATTCGCTGCGCTCCCCAGGGGGGATTAACCCTAGCAGTATCGAACACTTACGGACGTAAACAAACAGCCATAAAGAGCTTGTTGTATCCACGATCTGCCTACTCCTGCGGCAATCACATTTGTATCCGGTAGACGTAGCAAATCTACACACCCTGCTATATTTCGTGTCTGAAGAGCTAGTGAAGGTGGAGATGAATTACAACCAGAAGACAGTATGCAGTTCCATTGATCTTCAGCAGGTCATCCTACACAGCGATACAAGTAAGTGTCTATTTTAGAGCCTGTATCGTAGTTTTTCCAATCCTTTCTTCTTCCTTGTTATTTTGATTATACTGTGTAGTTGTTGTGATAGTAAGTAAGGAATGTATGTAAGTAAAATTCGGCTCAGTATGCAGTTCAGCATGTGCTGCATCAGGTAGCCCACTTACAGGAAAAAATAGGAAATCTAAGACAAGAATGCGTATCTATCCTTAATGCTAACACTGCCTCATTGGTAATCTCATTTGATGGTAAATCAAGAAGAAACATCTCTGAGTATGAAACTGAGTGATGAGCAGTTAGTGATTGTAGCTAGCCTGAAGTTATTAGACGATCCTGGAGCTTGTGTAACACGTCTCGAGAAATTAAATGGTGCACATGCGTTTGACTACTCAAGAGAAGGGTTAGTACAAAGATACAGCAGCAAACATAAATCGAGGTACTACCGTGAGCAGCTTAACTCCACATTTCAAAAATACGGAAAATTAATTTAAATACACTTAAGCTCAACGAGGATCATAATGCTAATAGGGCTATAACACAGGAAGCCAAACACAGAGCATTTGATGCATTATTGTTGGTTTACCACAGGAAATGCCACGTGTGGCACGTATGCAGTTTACAACACAGTGAATAAAACGGTGGAACCAGCAGTAGCATTAGCTGATATGTCCGCCATACCACGGGAGAGAGAAGGATATTTAACGCAGATGCCAAGTGGTTTAAATGTGGTCGTCCATATTAAGCGTATTCGTAGCAGCAATGGTCTGAGCACTTTAAATGGAAAGCACATGCAAGGATTCACAGATATAGGGAAGGTGGACACGGAGTAGACCTCAAAAACATCCGTTAAACAGGACAGAAAGCGGTGATCCACTGTAAAATGCCAGCAATGAAGTTTAGTATTCGTCACCATTACGCATTGTGTGCGGAATTCTTTCAGTGACGAGCAACGTGAAACTAAATTTGTGCAATTTCTTGTAAGATATTGAGTCTGAAGTATCTGTTAAAGAAGAAGAGTGCTTGATGCAGAAGATCAGAATCCGCCATGTTGCAGGTTAAGCAGCGTACGCGGGGATTATGTGAACACGCTAGGTTTAGCAATGCTGGGATTCCAAGAGGAGGAAGTACTTTCCGGGTTAGTGTGTAGAGGGTAGGAGCAAAAATGTTATGCTTGGTTTATGTTTCGTGGTTGTGCATCAAGCTAAGGCTGGCTTAGGACGTCGTACAGCAGAACTGAATCCATCTTAGTTTTACGGGCGCAAAAACCAACACTGCTCGCAAGGATCCTCTGTATTCCAGGGGTGGCCACCTAAACTGTGTACAAGATCCACTAATATTAACTAACCTGCGGGATATCGCACAAAGTGCTGTGAGAAAACTAAAAAGGGTAGTACAGGGGGTATTCGGCCTGTTAATTCTATGTGTATGGTTGACCCTTTGGATGAGAATTAAGTATTGGTTAATCCACATTGTTTTACACAACGTAGCTTCTCCTACATTTGAGAAACTGGTAGATGCCAAGATGTGCCTGTCAGATTTGATGTCATTAGTTCTGAAGAAGTAAAGGTATCTTGTGCTACAACATCGAAGTTTGACAGATGCAAATAAATAGCAATAGGGCCCGTCTAGGGCTAGGCAACACGAAAATCGGTCCTGGGCACCAGATTCTGGGGGTGCCATTTTGATTGTAAGAGTGAGGAAAATATTGATGAGTTAAACATTCATTAATAGGAAAACATCACTGCATGCACACAAAATGTTAGCTGTAATCATTAAAGTGGTCACCGTCGAGTCGGTTACCCAAATTTTCATTATTTTGATGACGTCTCTCGCTGTGCATGGTCGAGAGCGTCTGTTTCATTTTCGCCGCTGTCTGCCTTGGCGAATGTTTGCCGCTCGCTTCTAGACACCATTGCCGTGGCTGTGTGACCTCTCGTTACGTGAATCGTGGTAAAGAGAGAGGCAGCAGTGTGCCATTCGCATAAAAATTCGCCATAAGAATAAAAAGGAAGTCGTCATTCGAAGCACCAGAGGAGTCCGTAAAAGACCAAAAATAGCAACATAAAACACATTTTTGGAAATTTTTCATTCGTTCAAGCATTTTAGTGCATTTATGCACTAGGTGATAGATTTGAAGAACTTAGTAACAGAGTAACTATTTAAAATTTTTATATAATGCATATGATTTAATTACCATGTCCAAGAAATGCTACTAAAACTATGCAAGCATTTAGTATGTATCTTAACTAATGGTGATTCTGTTGACATAAATGGGGTAGAATCAGCAGAAGAAATTTTTGCATTATCCGCGTTTTTGGGCAAAAATGAAAGTCTAAGCAATGTACTAGGTTTAATTACAAATCTAATTTTGTGGCCCAAATATTACTAGTACCTTAAGAATTTCGCCAACGAAACCAACGACCGAAGCACGTGGTGTAAATAGTTTCTCTAAGTTTCTTTTTACTTTTGACTACAGGAAGTCGTAACAGTTGTTTGTCCTCTTTGGAAATTAAGAATTAAATTGCTAATCAAGTAAATTTAGAAGATGTACTGCAGCGAGAAATTTTACGGAACTGAAACTAAGAAAAATATATGTTTTTATTAGTTAACACTGTCTTGATTTATTTTCAAAGTAATGACATTTAAAAATGTAAAAATTATGTGATTGACAATTTGTGGCTAGGTACAGGTGCTTCTTAATTTATTTCTACTGTTCTCTACTGTTTGGTTTTCGGTGTTATATGTCTCTTTCAAGAAGTAGGCTTTAACTGAAATTTAAGTAGGATGATACGATTTTTATTGGAAGATTCTCCGGCATAGAATCACACGCCACATCAAGCCATCCCAAACAGCCCGTTCTACGTTATTAATTCTGTTATTGAACTGTAAACCAAAAGTTAGAACGAATTTTATTCCTTAGTTATTCACAGGTTTTCTCTTAAAACCTTATTGAAAGCATTTAATTAAATAATAAGAATATTCTTAAAATCGACATCGTCTGTCCGGAGTGTCCGGGTTCCATTCCCGATACCTCCTCGCATATTTTCTGAGGAAGGGAAACCTGGTGTGGTGTTCACTCAACCGTTGTTAGACCAAATGAGTACATGCTCGAATGCAGAAGCAGCCATAGCATTAAGGTTCATCTACTGGCGATAACGGCTGGGTGGATTGCCGACATGGTCATCACATGTCCCACGATCATAGATCGCTGCTAGTACCGTCTTGAAGTCAGCAGTCGGCTAATCCGCGAGTGGTTGACCCATTTCTTTTATTCTTAAAATCTGATATTGATCACTCATAAAATGTTCAAAAACACTCCCTTTTTTCTGGATGTAGGTGGATAGCTGGTAAGCCGTATCGTAACAAACAAAGAAATGAGGTCAAGACCCATTCATCATCTATATCGGCCATGTGATTTTTCAGTTCCTCCCACCGTATTCGTGGATCGAACAGTCCACGACTGTACTACCGTCCATAGTTTCCAAGGGGCACAGTGTTTCGGCGATGACACATGTCGCCATTGACAGGTGCGTTAACAAAATGACCTACTGAGGGTATTTAGCCGACTTACATCCCCTCCACCCGCAAGCCGTTTCCTCCGAGCCCTGCATCCGAGGGTAAACGTCGGCAGTCGCGGTAACGCCTGCGTCGACGTTTGTGCTGCGTTGATGTAGTTTCTCTGTCGACCACGGTCTCTAGATCTCTGTGCTTTCCGAGCGTCTACCTCATTAGAAGCAATGCTAGTTTCAAACCCTTACAGAGATCACAGTCGCAGCCCTGTTGATAAGACCATCTCTGGTACAAAGGGAGGTCAATTTTTTACACTCCCCACTAATTTCTGTGTTTGACTGCATGGGCACGAGATAGTTCTTACGCGGTGCTTTTTCAGTATGCGCACACCTATTCCCGGTAGCGCGCAGATGTACGGTATAAAGGCTTGGTTTTACCTCCTCCTCCGTTATTTCTTCTGTCTCCACAGTTTGTACTGTAGCGATGGGGCAAATAGAGCGCTTAATTTGCCATTTGAATACCCGCTTTTACGGAACACAGTTCTAGGTAATTCCAGTTCCTGGAAAAGGCTCTCTGCGTCTGCGTTGGTGTGCACCCTGTCTGCTACTATTTTTAGTATCCCATTTCTCTGCACGGGGTGGATGCAGGTATCTGCGTATCTATATCGATGATCTTCGTAGATGGAGTGTTAAAATAAACATTTTGGTCCAAAAGAACGACTTATCATTATTAAAATTAATTCTTTATGTTGGCAACTTCATACTAACTGATAGTTTAGAAAATTTCCCACGCACTTTTATTTCCAAATCGAATAAGGCGTGTTGCTAACGCTACCTGAAGACTTTGGTGAAAAAACTAAAGTCATTGACTTTCCTGGTGTATACCGGACTGAAACTGTCATTAACAATAAAACAAGAGATCAAATGCGACACTTCACACCCATGCCACACAGTCTGTCGTTTCAATAAGTGTAGTGTATAGTTCCACAGCCGTAGAGACGTATATGTTTTGGTGTGAACAACCGTTTCAGTCAGAGTTCAGTCAGGCACCAGCTCTTGTCTCAGTTATTTGTATGAACCTCATACAGAAGCGCCTTATTCCCATTTACCTGTATTTGTAAATTTTTTGTATGTTTGTGCTCTTACAAAGTACAGCCCCGCATGTTGGTAACTGTGCACTGTAGAGCTCTGCCGACCTTAGTATGGATAGGGACTGTGACTGCTGTACTGGGATGTAGATTGAGTTGGTGACCACCGACAGCTCCTGGTGATGCTGACTTTGATGATGCTGCATGAGGCGGTTACTAAAGGACGTCCGTGTAGGATGCCAGATTTGGGGATGTATAGGGTGTCCAGTATATCCCTGATCTAACCACTATGGTGACTGCTCCAATTACTGCTCGGACTGAGTTTTATCTATCACCTGTGGTCATGGGGGTAGTTGTTTCAGAGCGTGGTAGGCAGCAAAAGACCTTCAAGGGGGCAAATTGTAAGGCCTTCCAGATTCCTCGATTCATCTGACAGAAATGTTTCAGGCGCTATCTGTGGTTGATAAAAATCCTGAGTCACGTGCAGTCAGTTGCTGCATTTAAGAGGAAGCCTTTCAGCCTCCTACACAGGGGCAGTCACGGAAGGCGAGATTACTTTTAGTTGGCAGTTCCAATGTTAGGCAATATACTCGTAATACAGTCTCCTAGAGGAAGGGCTGCCAAGGACTGGAAGAAATCCAGTGAGCACTCTCTATGGATACTGCGGGGGCATGGTTATCCCAGATGAGAAATGGGTCCTTCCAAATTCCATAAATAGCACAGGCTGCAGCTAACTGCACGTAGTGACTGTGTCAGTACTAGTGATATGTGTAACTTCATATCAAAAGTGATTCCAAGTGGTTTGATTTGTTATCTCAAGAGGTAAACACTGCCAGTCTTGCTTGCAACATGAAGGCAGAAGTCATCATTTCTAGTTTCGTCGACAAGACTGACTGCGGACGTTCGTTGCAGATGGATCTGACTCAGAGGCTCAAACAGTTCTACTACTGTCTATGTCGCATATTATTCCTTGACGTGCGCCATAGGGCGTTGGAGTATCGGGTCCCGCTTATAGATCAGGGGTCCATTACACACAGGCGGCTGTACGAATATCGGAGGATTTGTGTAATGAACTGGGAGGTTTTTTTTTTTTGTTAGGTTGGAGAGCCTCGGAAGAGAACATAAACGTATTCGGTCTCAAAGGGAACAGGTCAACCACAGAACAAGAATACGTCAAGAATTCATAGGTTTTATAGTAGTTACTTGTCGTAACTGTGTTTGGAAAGAGCAGAGCTCTAACAGTAAATAGAAAGCGCTTAAGCTCAAATCTTTTCAGGTACTGAAACCTGGATAAACCGAAGATAAGATCGGCCGACATTTTTGCGAAGAACAGAGTAAATAAAGTCAGTGGCAAACTGTTTGTTGCTGTTAGAGGTAGTATATCTTGTAGAGAAACAGAAATAGTGTTCCTGTGAGTTAATAAGGGTAAAGGATATACTCGAAAACCAAAATAAAATCATAATTCATTCTTTTTACAGATACACTGACGCAGATGATGCAGTTACAGGAAGGTTTACAGAAAACGTGAACATCATTTCCAATATGTACCCCGCTCACACAGTTATTGTTGGTGCTGACTTTCTACGCTCGACGTATTGGCGAAAATTCAACTTCAAACGCAGTGATAAGTATAAAACTTAATATTAA
The DNA here is from genome assembly GCF_023864345.2 of Schistocerca serialis cubense. Lineage (NCBI taxonomy): Eukaryota > Metazoa > Arthropoda > Insecta > Orthoptera > Acrididae > Schistocerca > Schistocerca serialis. The sequence continues at coordinate 466,839,368 of NC_064644.1, read as the reverse complement.
AGTGTACTAAATACTTTTTGCGATTATTATTTTGAGCTAATAGTTCAGGAGCGAACTCGAAGTCGGATGTTTGGGAAAATTTACTTGACCTCTTAGTACCAAATGATTCCAAGCAGATAGGGGGCATTACGACGAATGCAAGAATTAGCGACCAAAAAATCGTTGTAGTGAGACTGTACGCTGCAACATCAAAACCCACCAAAAATAAAAGAAAAATGTATCTATTTTGAATGAATGTGATACATTTTCACTTGACACGTTCTTAAGGGACAGTCTCCATCCTTTCCGAGCTGACTATGTAAGCGTAAACCAGAGGTAGCCAAAATTCTAAGACGTTGTATCTACAGCAGTTTAGAGATTTGTACCAAGTGAATTAATAAGAGGTTAGTCTGATCCCCCATAGTACACAAAAAAAGTCAGAACACTGCTACAGAAGCGACCAAAAAAGCATGCCAAATTTAAAAAGATGCAAAATCCCCACTGTTAGTGAAGTTTTTACTGAGGGTCTAAATCTAGCGCTGATTTGAATAAGAGATCCTTTCAATAGTTTCACAACGAAACTGTGTCGGGGTAACTGTCAGAAAATGCAAAGAAATTATAGTCGTACATAAAATACACCAACGGCAAGACACAATCAGTGTGTTCAATTAACTTACGGGTTTGCTGCCGGGTGATGACGTCGACCACCGCCGATATTTCGACAAGAGCACACCCTGCCATTCTCAAGGCACAACAGCAAGGAGGAATCAGTGTGCAAGGGAATTTAATACATAGGTTCACGGAGGAGAAACAAGGAAGATACCAACCACAGAACAAGTAACCGCAGAGTCAACACACAACCAAAGATAACCAACATCAGAAATATCGATAGTGACTATTAATCAACAGGTGAGGTAGCACTAATTCTGTCCCTCTGTTTTTTGATGAGAGACAGAGCCGGATTCCAAGTAGTATTTAAACAAAATCCACCATCTCTGTTTATAAGGTTGCTTGACAGTTTGATTTCAACAGCTTCCTTCATAACACTATCCCAACAGCTGGAAGTGCAAGCCAGAATGTCCGTGTTGTTGTATTCCATAGAATGACCGGTGTCGAGGCAATATTCTGCAATAGCGGATTTGCTCGACTGTTGTAAGCGTGTGTGACGCTTATGTTCAGTACACCGGTCTTCCACAGTTCTGACTGTGTGACCAATATATGACATGCCACAACTGCAAGGAATACGATAGACACCAGCCTTACGCAAACCAAGATCATCTTTTACGGACGCCAACAAGGCCTTAATCTTAGAAAATGGTCGAAAAACACATTTCACATCATATTTCCGCAAAATGCGGCCAATCCTGTTGGAAATGCTTCCTGAGTAAGGCAAAAAGGTCGTAGACTTAGGTGACACTTCGTTGCTATCGTCACTCACCCGTTGCACAGGAGGCTGATAGCGCGACGCACGTTTGATCTGCCTCTCATTATAACCATTCTGACGAAAGGCGACTTCGAGATGTGATAGCTCAGCTGCCAAACGCTCAGGGTCTGAGATAACGTGAGCCCTGTGAACCTAGGTGCGAAGTACTCCTTCACGCTGAGCTGGATGGTGACAACTATCAGCTCGCAGACACAAGTCAGTGTGAGAAGTCTTCCTATAAACAGAATGTCCCAACGTACCACCAGTCTTCCTTCTGACCAAGGCAAGGAAGGAAAGGCATTTATTCTTTTCCACCTCCATAGTGAACTGAATGTTCGGGTGGACTGAATTCAGGTGTTCCCAAAACCAACTTAAATTCTCACTACCATGAGGCCAAACAACAAAAGTATCGTCTACATATCTAAACAAACACGCAGGTTTCAAGGTCGCTGACTCCAATGGACGTTCCTCAAAGATGGCCACAATAGGTGACAACGGGCTTCCCATTGCAACTCCATCAGTCTGTTCGTATTACTGACCATTGAATAACTTGCAACGGGTCAGTGATGATAGCAACGAAGTGGCACCTAAAGTCTACGGCCTTTTTGCATTAGTCAGGAAGCATTTCCAACAGGATTGGCCGTATTTTGCGGAAATATGATGTGAAATGTGTTTCTCGACCATCTTTCAAGATTAAGGTCCTGTTGGCTTCCGTAAAAGATGATCTCGATTTGCTTAAGGCTGGTGTCTATCTTATTCCTTGCAGTTGTGCCATGTCATATATTGGTCAAACAATCAGGACTGTGGAAGACCGGTGTATTGAACATAAGCGTCACACACGCTTACAACAGCCGAGCATATCCGCTATTGCAGAACATTGCCTCGACACCGGTCTTCATATGGAATACAACAACACGGACATTCTGGCTTGCACGTCCAGCTAGTGGGACAGTGTTATTAAGGAAGGTGTTGAAATCAAACTATCAAACAACCTTATAAACAGAGATGGCGAATTTTCTTTAAATGCTGCTTGGAATCTGGATCTGTCTCTCATCAAAAAACAAAGGGACGGATTAGTGCTACCTCACCTGTTGTCACTATCGACATTACGGATGTTGGTTACCTTTGGCTGTGTGTTGAGTCTGCGGTTACTTGTTCTGTGGTTGGTACCTTCCTTGTTTCTCCTCTGTGAACCGATGTATTAAATTCCCTTGCACATTGCTTCCTCCTTGCAGTTGTGCCTTGAGAATGGCAGGGTGTGCTACTGTCGAAATGTCGGTTGTGTTCGACGACGTCACCTGGCAGCAAACCTGTGAGTTATTTGAACATTCATTTCGCCAGGAAAAGTTAAGGTCTCACACAATCAGTATCTTCGCTGCTCGATAGAGATTGTAATCAAATGCAAAGAAGGACAGCAGTCAGTCGGAGAAACCGTAGTTCACTGTAGATCTACATTTAGACTACAACACAGTCATCATCAGTGCTAAAATACGAAAAAGAAAGAATCAAGAACAGGTACAAAACATATCTTTAAGCCAGTTATACGAACCCACGTAAGTGGTAACACTGCGATAGCATACCGTCACCAAAAGAGTCATATAGGCATAATATATTGTTATAGTGATAGAACGTTATCGCCATGTAACCACTTATATGGATTCATACAAATGGTAGAGACTTATTTTGTACGTGTTCTTGTTCTTTAGGTTTCTGTATTTTAACACCAATGATGACTACGTTATAGTCGCAATGTAGGTCTACAATTAATTACGTATCCTACTGCTGGTTGTTCTTGTTCATTACATTTCCAATATTCAACGGTGGCTGTGCACCATCGCTACCCAATGGATTACAATTTAGACGGTAATGTTCCTCATGACGTTGCTAGTAAAGCTAAGTTACTAAATGCGATTTACCAAAATTCCTTCACCGAAGTGGGCGAGGTATATTTTATAGAATTAAAATCAAGAACTGCTGTCGGTGTCATTAACTTAAAAGAAGTTATCCTCAGTCTAGCAAAGCATCCTAAAACACTTTAGAACGGCAAGGCTTCCGATCCACACTGTACACCATTCGGGTTCATTTCAGATTATACTGATACAATACCTTCATACTTAGTCATATAGAACCGCATGCTCCTAGAAAGATTACTGGGAAGTTGCACAAGTCACCCCAATACCGAGGAAAGGAAATAGGAGTAATTCGCCGGTTTGGGGACCCATATCAATGACGCCGATTTGCGGTAGGTATTTTGAAACATATAGTATGTTCGAATATTATGAATTACCTCGAACAAAACGAATTATTCACCAATAGTCAACACCAATTCAGAAAATATAGTTCTTGTAAATCACGTGTATCTCTTTATTTTCATACTCAATGAGTGCTATCGACAGGGTTAAAATGGCTCTGGGCACTATGGGACATAACTTCTGAGGTCATCAGTCCCCTAGAACTTAGCACTACTTAAACCTAACTAACCTAAGGACATCACACACACCCATGCCCGAGGCAAGATTCGAACCTGCCACCGTAGCGGTCGCGCGGTTCCAGACTGTAGCGCCTAGAACCGCTCGGCCATCCCGGCCAGCCTATCGACAGGGGATGTCAAACTGATGGCTTTTTTTGGATTTACTTAAGGGTTTTCAAACAGTTGCTCGTAAGCGACTTCCAATCAAATAGCGTGCCCATTGGAAATAGTCTCAGTTGAGCAACTGGACACGTCATTACCTGTTAGAAAGATCAGATTTCATAATAAATGACGATGAGTCATCGAGTAAAGCAGGAATGACATCTGCCGTTCCCTCTGCTGCTCCTAATCTTTATAAATGGTTTACGAGCCAATCTGAGAAGCTCTCTTCGATTGTTAGCAGAAGAGCTGTCATTTACCATCTAATGAACTCATGAGAAAATCAAAACCAATTACGACATGATTTGGACAAGATACTAGTATGGTGCCAGAAGTGACATTTGACTGTCAATATTAAAAAGCGTAAGGCCATCCCCGCGAGCCCTAAAAGAAATCACATAAATATTGGTTACATGATAAATCTTACAAATCTAAGGGCTAACAATTCAATTGAATCACAAACAACTTAAACTGTAATACTGATATGGATAATTTTTTGTGGAAGGTGAGCCAGAACACTTAACGATGCAACACACCAAATAAAGAGACTGCCTATACTGCGCATATTCGTCTTTGCTGGAGTATTGGCGGAAGACATCGAAAATTTAAAAGAAGGGGAGCTCGTTTTGTACTGCATGGAAATACTGGGAATTATGCCACGTATGTGATACGCAACCTATGGTAATAATCATTAAAGAAAAGGCCTTTTTTGAATGCGAGGAAATATTTTCAGGAAAATTAAACTCCAGTTCTATCCCTGAAATCCTAAAGTATTCTCTTGACGCCCATGTATGTCTGGGAACTAATAATCGGAATAAAATTAGAAAAAGCTGATCTTGCACGGAGAGATTTAAGTGTTTGTTTTTCTTGAGCACTGTGGATGATGGCTCTCGATCTTCCACCGCCGGCCGCGGTGGCCGTGCGGTTCTAGGAGCTTCAGTCCAGAATCGCGGGACTGCTACGGCCGCAGGTTCGAATCCTGCCTCGGGCATGGATGTGTGTGATGTCCTTAGGTTAGTTAGGTTTAGGTAGTTCTAAGTTCTAGGGGACTGATGACCACAGCAGTTAAGTCCCATAGTGCTCAGAGCCATTTGAACCATATAATTTTAGGAAGTGCGCACTTCATTAAGTGCCCAACTAGATTTCTTGAAACAAGCATCCATTTTGTAAAAACTAATAGATATTTTTTATGTTCAGTTTCGTGTTCAGTTTACTTTCTATAATACAGCCACAAAAGATAGCTCTAAGTGACGTTTTCGTGTGTATGGAACCCACATCTTTACGTCCGTGCAAAAGAAGGCAAGAGGAAAAACGTTGTTTACAGAACTGTGTTACGATCACGCAATAAATAACTGAAAAGAAAACAAAAATTTTTTTGTACTTAACATTTTCACCAGGATTATATACACGCAAAAGGAATAGAAACACGTTCACTACGTACCTACACTGATCAGCCAGAACATTACTACTACGTATGTAATAGCCAGTATGTCCACGTTTAGTAGAGTTTACTGCGACGACGCATCGTAGCATGGAAGCAATGAGGCCTGGGAGGTCACTGGAGTGCGCCGTAAGCTCTGACGCCACGTTGAATCACATCCCAGATGTGTTCTTTCAGGTTCAGATCTAGAGAGCTGGGGGACCAGCACATCAGTTGTAACTGGCCACTGTGTTCCTAGAAACACCCCATCATAAATGTCCGAAAGAACAGAAACTATATCTGTATAAATATATAATTCTGGCAGTATCGGCCATGACCTCTTTTCCCTGTGCGGGTGCACACATATTACCCGAACTCTTACGGGACTTGGTAAGAATGTCTTCCACGAGTAATGAGTGTTTCGGGTAGGGGCACTACGAATGTAGTATGTGGAAATATAGGGTGAGAATGTGGGCCTCGCGGGAGGAGTGCGCGAGATAGTCCCTGCATCCGCACAATCCTCTGTGCCCTCGGTGGCTCAGATGGGTACAGCGTCTGCCATGTAAGCAGGAGATGCCTGGTTCGAGTCCCGGGCACAAATTTTCACCTGTCCCCGTTGATATATATCAACGCCAGTCAGCAGCTGAAGGTATTAGTATATCTTATGACGTTCTAGACGGCTGCAGGTCATCAATGATGTCTGCTCTTTCGGACATGCCCGAAAGACCAGACTCCATATCCATATAAATATATTAAAGGATGATGTTAGTTCCACCACAGTTCATCGCTTGCTCAGTTTTACCAGTCCGCTCAGCCTATAACATCCGACACCTGTAATGAGGAGTGGCCGCCGAATCCCACGACGTATGGACGTGGTTTCACTTTGCATTCGCGACTCGTTGAAGGCACTCACTACAGCATTCCTCGAACACCCGACAGATCGTGCAGTTTCCGAAATGCTTGTTCCGAGCCTTCTGGCCATCACATTCTGCCCTCGATCAAACTCAGATCGCGCACCGTTCCCATTTTACACAGGAACAGCACGCTACATGCACCATGACTGTGTCTGACTAGCTGTTATTCCTCGCCAGGTGATGCTGCTATGGCCTGGACGGGTTTATATCCATAGTATGTCGGTGGTCATAATTTTCTGGCTCATCAGTGTATACACTGCCTCTGCATACGTTTATACTTGTGCAAGTAGATATCTACGGTGCTATATATCCAAATATTTATACATTACTAGCTTACTTACCATCAGTCTTAAAGGAAATACTACCGATGAGCGAACGCAGACACACATTGATTTCCAAATACTGTGATACGTGAGTGAATATTCGTTGGTAAAAAAGAAAAAAGGAATGCATATTCAGATTACGAAGATAAATTTCCGAAGGAGTGTCCAGACAACGTCAGAAGTGTTGTTATCAGAAATGACGAATACATATGCAGTATAGTTACGAGAAAGTAAGATCAAATACACCGAACACCTACAAAGATTGGAACCGAAATATTACCAAAAGAATAAACAAAAAAAAAAACAAGGTCCTGGACGAGCGTGGAGAAGTTGGGAACGGTAACAGACAGTAAATGGCCTGAGAAATGAAGAAGGAGAAACTAAAGAAGAATTAATTTTCATAGGAATTGTAAGGTTTGCTTACAGCTGGGACTCTTTATTGGACTCTGGTAATGTTCATGTGAGTTAAAAGAGAATTTACGTCTTGCATAGCAGTCATTAAGTTTAAGTAACCTTGTGATTTCACTCTACTTATTAAGAATTAGATCTGATAACGCATCCTACACTATGTAACATTACGTGTTGAGTAACTAATTAATTAACGTTGTTGATCATGAACAGGTCTGTTACTGTTGTGGACATAATGGTCCTACATGCATTAGTAGTTAATTATTTCGGTAAACATCACAATGTTCAACAGACTTAACTGCGAACCTAGAGATTTCGCAGTGTTTTCGCTAGTTAAAAGTATGCGATTTTATATTAGGAAAGTAAGCCACTCATCTCTCTGATAATTATCCCCGTCAAGAAGCATATTAATAGTCAAATAAAACTGAATCTTCTGTGAGGAACAGGCACTGTGTTAAGTAAATGGGTATTAGTGTTTTGCTACAAGTCTTGATGATGATATTAAGGGTTACGTAGAGTTCCTCGCCTCAAAAACTTTTACTGGCCGTGACTTAACACTGGCTTTGCTTGGGATACTGACGTAGTGCACATGGTATAAATCATTTCAGGTTGTTTTACAGCTGACTTACCTAACGCACATGGCTGTACTGTAGACATTATTCTTTTGCAGTACTCACCAAATATAGCGAAATGTTTTTTTTTTTTCTGCTCTCTAAATGTTGAGTGATCACAGGGAATGACACGGAGATGCGCATACACGACTAAATTTTGGTGCCTCAGTAACTGTTCATCCTTAACTAACTTAACTAATTTGCAGATTTGACTATTAACTTCCCCCACTTAAAGTAGCGCAAAATTTCACTGGCAAAACTAATACATAAAGATACAGCACAAAGCAAGGGTGTGCAGTTCCATTTATTGTATATTTAGCTCAGTGACTGACTTCTGCTGGCTTGGTATATATTTTTCCGTTCTTACGTTAAAAGTCAATCAGTTGCTCATTTGCTTAAAGTAAAATGAATTCAGTCTGTCAATAATTAAAAGTAAATTGCAAGCCTTTTTCAAAATTTTGCTTTATGTTAGGCTGAGATTTCTAAAAGTCAGTTTCTACGTAACGAAGCTTCAGTTAGTCAGTCGTTTATCTAACCAGCAGGTTTCAAAATTTATTTCATAATAAGAAACGGCAAAATCAGTCCTTTCTGATTCATTTATTTTCTCTCGAACTGTTTTGTTGCGGAAAAGCGTGACAATCTTCATATGCCATGCCAGAGATTATTTGCTTATTTCTCTTTGCCATTACTTTTCTTAGGATATTGGATATTCATTGCCCTAGTAGGCTTGAGACCGTCTAATTACACAGGTCTGTGACATAAGGGTTTTTTCAAATTAATTAAGTGATTTCACTATTGATTTAGGTAAAAATAGTGAAAAAATTCCATCACGTACCGTTATTTCACAAACTGCTTGTCTAGTTTTAGCTTTTTTCGATATTTCAGCACTCTACTGAATTTGAATTTTGGTTTTCAGGACCTCCATAAACTGTTATTTAGCCGTTTTTATACTAGATATACGTAAAATAAAGAATAATTAGGAGAAACCAGCAGTATTTTCATGCCAGTGCCTGTCTGTAGCGCTACCCCTTCCCCCGCCATCACCAAGCAGTGAGCTTCTGCTATTTTCGTTCAGTTCGCAGTACCTCTTCACTCTGTGCTGTTCACGTGTTGTTGTTATTAGTGCTTTAAATTAGTTTCTTGCGTTGTGATGTTGTTTTATGGACAATGGACAATGCCTACCAGAGGATGTTTAATATCGTCAGATTGCTTCTGCTACGTTTCTGGTAACTATTCCGTTAAAAAGGAACAAAGAAACATTTCCGATTTTGTTGAAAAAGTATATTTCGCCTATTTTGGAATAAGTTGGGCGATAAGGATAAGCCTTGGTCCCCACACAAAGTTTGTTCAGTGTGTGTTGAAGAACTGAGGCAATCGTTTTAACGTAAAAAGCAGTCCTTACGTTTTGGAACATCAGTGCTTTGGAGAGAGCCCAAAAATCATAGTGATGACTGCTGTTTTTGTTCTTGCAACGTGCTAGGTTTCAAGTTGAAAAACAAAAAGGATATTTCTCACCCTAACACTTAATCAGCCATTCTCCCTGTTCCTCATGAAGCTGGAGTGCCAATACCCTCTACTCCAGATTCTTTAGATGATACAGATGATCACGAGTCATTGGCTCAGCAAGGTGATAGTGAAGAAGACAGAGATTGCTACCATCCTGGCACAGCCAATCCCATTCGATTCTTACAATCTGAACTGAACGATTTAGTTATAGGCCTAGGCCTTTCTAAAGAATCGGCAGTGGTTTTAGGATCTAGATTGAAAGATAAACATAAGTTGGCTCCGGGTACATCCTTTTCTTGGCATCAATCGAGGGAAAAGGAGTTTATATCTTTCTTCTCTCAAGAAGGTGACCTGGTGTTTTGCAGTGATTCCTGGACTTGCGACACGTTTCAAAATAGAATATGCTCCTGATGAGTGGAGCCTTATTATTGGTTCTTCAAAAAGAAGCCATAAAGCAGTACTTCTACACAATGGAAGTATGTATGCTTCTATACCAGCTGTAGACTCGGTTCTCTTAAAAGGATGTTACGAAAACCTTGAACTGGTTTTAAGCAAACTCAGCTATTGAGACCACAAATGGACACTATATGGTGATTTAAAAGTGATTTCAATGTTGCTTGGTCAACAAAGTGGCTATACAAAGTTCTCTTGCTTTCTCTGTAAATGGGATAGCAGAGACAGAAAGCAACACTACATAAAAAAAGCTTGGCCCTTGAAAAAAGCCTTACAGGTAGGGGTTAAAAATGTTGAGAGGAAAAAGCCGTGTGGATGCCAAAAAGGTGTTACTTCCACCACTTCACATTAAGTTGGGGCTGATGAAACAATTTGTTAAGGTATTGCCAAATGAAGGGGAGTGTTTCAGATTTCTTTGTGGACGGTTTCCTGGTTTATCCGAGGCAGAGCTAAAGCGAGGAATCTTTGTCGGACCAGACATTAGAAAACTAATGACAGATCCCAACTTTGTGTACAAAATGGAAAAAAGAAAAGGCAGCATAGACATCTTTTAAATTGGTTGTTACCGGTTTCCTAGGAAACAAAATAGATCCGAATTACTGCTGGATGATGAAAAGAGGTGATCCTCAACGAGTCCACAGCCGGAAAAGCAATAAAAGAAGCTTTGACAGAAAGCGAAAGCGTTATTATAAGGACTTACGAGCTTAAAGAGAAAAGGTAATGCACTGGAAATGTAGTTTAGAACATGATTTTAAAAGAAAAGAAAATATTATAATGTTGGAAGAAATGTGATAAATTGCATACATTTTGTTATTATACCCAAAAATACTCCCTTTTTTGTGAGAAAACATGACGTGATAGGAAAAAAAATGGATTGCATTTTTGAAAATAGCACTGAAAATTACATAAAAGTCAGTTATCAAATTTCAAACAACTTTCATAAAATATTTTTTGCAGACTTGTGATATTCCTTTTTTTGGTTAATCGGTGTCTTTTGTATTAATATTACGTGGTATTCTCCCCCCCCCCCCCCCCCCACCCCCACCCTTGGTCCGTGAGCGATTGCACTAAATTCCACCCATTCCAAAATTAAAATTATTATCGGTGTTTAGACTAGGTTTCGAATAGGTTCTTCTTTCAGAAGGGTCTGTTTGTACACTTTCCTCCTACTACCTCGTATCACTTTCCTTCTGTAACGATAGCCTTACTCATTGTAAAATTTCATAAGGCATACACGAACATGGTCATGATTGCAATCCAATAGGCCGATTAGGATGGGGGAGGTTACAGGCTACTTACAGCACACAAGGGGGTGATACGTCATGGCAGTGTCTTCTCACCACCACTGAAACTGATCTATATTTATGACGTTTACTCTCTCAGATGGACTTCTCAGTCGAATTTCTCGTGTCCCCTTTCTCTACTTCCACTGTTTCATTAGTGGTCGTCTACAGAGGATAGATTATGAAACATGTCATCAGTGCCTGATAATTCATACACTGAATAGTTTTTTTAAAATAAAGGTGTTAAAAATATTAAAATGCAACTGAATGAAATGTCTAATGGTCTGCCGTAGCTGTATTTGTTGAGGTCACTTATAAACCCATACAATCTGTTTCGCAACTTTCAAGCTACGTCTTAGGGAGCAAATATCTGTAAATGCAACTGAATGACATGTCTAATGGTCTGCCGTAGCTGTATTTGTTGAGGTCACTTATAAACCCACACAGTCTGTTTCGCAACTTTTAAGCTACGTCTTAGGGAGAAAATATCTGTGCGAATAGGCTTTTAAGTTAAATCTTTGATAATGAGGAATTGCAGTTATCTGAGATATCTTAAATTGTTGAATGACTGCACTTAAACATTGAAGAATATTATTAAGCATCGGTTTGGGTCACATACGTCCCACAAGAACGGGCTTATATATAGATAACAAATACAATTTGTATGTTCATATCAAAAGAAAGCTACTTGCAAATTCTATGTCATAGGTTACAGAATGTCGCAGAGTAATAATTGGCCTGGCAAGGCAACGTTTTTAGCCCTCCTCAATTGATAAAAGAACCATCGCCAGATTGATAAATAGATCATCGTCAATGATAATTGTTATACCTAAAACGACAGAATAGATTTACGAATCAAAACTGATCGTTAACTAAAAAGCAGTGAAACAGTAGCTCAGATGAAAAATAGATGGGGACCATCCCCATGGGACTTGGGTAAACTGCCAAAAACGGGACTTACCTGTGCTGAATAGCGACCAGTAAAATTTCCGATTAAAATATGCTCTCGTCGGCATACGTCAAGCAACAAAATGCCCCTCATAGATATTATTCAAGGTAATACTGGACGCTGTAGAGACAGAAGATTAAACTAAATTTAGTACTGCATGTAAATCCACCCAAGACTGAAAGGTGAAAGCGATTCTTCCCAGTGAACAGTGAAACTTACCAAAAGCCGACATGCTCATGCGTATTGACACCAACATAGCTTCTAACAACATAAGCCATGAGCGGCGCCGTGTGATTTCGAATGGTATACTTTGGCTGCCGTCAATGTATAAGTCTAGCCATTCAGCATTTTAAGATGTCTCACGTAACCGCAATTCCTCGCTATCAGATCATTATTTTAAAAAACTATTTTGTGCAGGTATTTACATCAGAAGATACAACTTAAAAGTTGATAAACCGGTTCTGTGGGTTCCTAAGTGACTTGAACAAATATAATTTCAGAGCACAATCAGACATTAGATTCAGTTTCTCTTCAACAGTTTTGAAACCTGTACCTTAAAAAATTGTTCACTGCATGAATTATCAAGCAATCAGCCCTAACTATTTTAGCAGTGGTAGCCCCAGTTTTAATTTATCTGTAACATTTCATCAAGATGTATATGCTGCCGTGGACTTCGGCGTGTGGAAAACTGTGAACTTGTTCACGTAACCACTGATTGCATCAAGTGATGAACTCTGAACTTAGGCAACTTCAGGTATCCGCTTCTTCTGCTTTGCTAGTTTTCTTATGGATTCTAATTATTCATGCATACAACGATCAGTCGAAATGACGTGTATTAATGGTTGACGAAAAGTAAATATTGTAACTCTTTATGTATTTGTTGTAGATTACAGTATTCAGAAACATCAAATTCCTCTGATTACTGTTATCCACAGCGCTGGTTGGGCTTCACACAATCGTACCTTTCAGTGCCCGTTTTCCTGATCATGAGTAAAGTAATTCTCTGCAGTCGATAAGGACTGCCAACTCGTATTAGGGATAGAGGTGTGTTGACGAAGTTAATGCTTGCTATTGTGGTAGCAAAGTAATCCATGATGGCCGAAGCAAGGAGAAGATAAAAGGCAAAATATCACAGGCAAAGTGACTATTCCTGGGCAAACAAGTCTACTAGTATCAAACATAGGCCTTAATTTGGGGGAGAAAGTTCTGGGAATGTACGTTTTGATCAAAGCATTGAATGGAAGTGAATCATGGACTGTGGGAAACCTAGAACAGAAGAGAGTTGAAGCATTTGATATGTAGTGCTACAGACGAATGTTGAAAATTAGGTGGACTGATGACGTGAGGAATGAGGAGGTTCTCCGCACAATCGCGAAGAAAGGAACATATGGAAAACATCAAAAGGGAGGACAGGATGGAAGGCACACAATCGAATAATTTCCTTGGTAGTGGAGGGAGCTGCAGACGGGTAGAACTCAGGAGAAAGAAAGAGATTGTGGTACATACAGCAAATACTTGAGCTCGCAGGCTGTAAGTGCTACTCTGAGATGAGGGTGTTGGCACGGCAGAGGAACTCGTGGTGGGCTGCATGAGTCCAATCAGAATACAGAGGGAAAAGGAGGTTGATGACGTAGGAAGTTTCTCCGTGAATCTGTACTGTTGTCTTTATTGTACCTGAGTGTAAACTGCATAGTCAGAAACCCGACTGAGAAAAAATCCCTCGTAATTATACGCATAAAAATGTTGTAGAGCTAAAATGTTTTCTTTGAAAAGCGAAGATTGGACATAGAGCTAGGGCAATATAAAAATAACGCCAAGGTTAAAAATACGCATTAAACATGGAAAACAGCGCACGCACTCACTCTCGCATGTTCGCGGGCACATACACATGTGCGTGGAAACGCACAAGCACACTCACATACACACACACACACACACACACACACACATCTCTAATACTTATGAGCTAACGCCTAATGGTAAATGCCTAACGGCTAATCCATAAAGGCTAGCATATAACGCCAAAATTACAAAATTGTTTACAACACGTATCTTTGCTGTAACATTAAAACCTGCTTCAAGGTTAAAGAGAGTCTGCATTATTTACGTATAATAATGTTCGATCAAGAAAGCTGTTATTCACCTCAGGTTACAAACTTCCATGGAAAGAAATTCACCACCCTATGTGGTTTGCGGCTGCAGTGTTATTCTCTACTAATCACGGAATTTGATATCAGTCCTTTGCAGACGAATATCTTTCTTCCAGGCTCAAAACCTTTAGAAATCGCATGCGGGAGAGTTTTTGATAATGTAGGGGATGTGTAAGGATTTGCCAGTGAGCCAAGATTGTTACGAGTACGCTGCACAGTTCTCGCCGGGATGACCTTACACATTCTCCACACAGTCCCGTTTCCTCCCCATGTGATATCCACATTGTTGGAGCTCTGAAGAGACATTTATGGCGGTCGATTTGCGTCGGACAAAGAGGTGTTCGCCTGGGTATAATCATGGTACTAGAGGCAACAGCAAACATTTTTCAGTGAAGGCCCTGACTGTCTTGTCTAAGAGTGGGATAAATGGATTAACAGTTATGGTGATTACTTTCGACATAATGAGTAGTTTAAGTACTTTTTCTTTCATCTGTCTTGTCTTCATTTGACTGCACCTTGTATTATGTGCTCTTATACGAGATGCATGCATCTTTAATGTTATAGAACACACGTACTTCAACCCCCCCCTCAGAGAGAGATACTATCCAGGATTATTGTTATCCATCGCACTTTAGATTCTGTCAAGCCGTGTCTGAAGATAAGACACCGTCTCCCTCCAAGAAGTCCTCCGAGACCTGGTGCTTTGTGCAATGTCAGATCGCAGGTGCTACGAGAATTATCAGTGTCATGTCCAGCTGTTACACAGTGGAAAATTTGCAATATATTATAATTGTTTTTTACTTAGTTAAGTCTTTCATTCAGCTTATGGAATGATGACGTTAGCAGTTAAGTCCCATAAGATTTCACACACATTTATTTTCATTCAGCTTATAATGATATAACCTAACGAAAATAGGCACTGCAGCGGGTGAAGGTTTTATTCATAAATATAATGTTTTCACATAGCCACTAAAATCGATCACATCACTAACAAAATGTTTAAGTCACTACCTTCGGTGCGGAAAGGCCTGGGTTCCATTCCCATTAACTCCTCGGATTTGTCTGAGATAGGGAGTTCTCGAACTTGTGGAGAAGTGCGGGTGGACAGATAGAGAGATGTTTATTAATTTCCGTTATATCAAAGTAGTTCATCTTCGTTCCTTCATGGATGTGATCTAATACTTCATTTGAACTTGTTACTATGGCCTTCTCTAAACAGGTGGTCTACAAAAGTAGAATCTCCTTTTCCCAGTTTCTTACTTCTATGGTGTTCCTTCACGAGGACGCATATTGCCTTGCCAAGATCAAAATCAACCTAGGCCTAGTATTCTTAATTCAGCTGATTTAGTGAAGAAGTTAAAAGACATGAAAACCTCCCCTAGTGCAAAGCTAGCCTTTTTAATGTCAGAAACGTAATCACTAGAATACCTGTACCAGAGTATCTAGACATTCCCACACTCTTGCTAGATAAATCAGGAGTTAACCGAGTTGTCACAGATTACATAAGGTGGGGAAGGGTATATTGGCACCATTGTATTATGACATCTTTTTTACCCATCATTTAAATACTACGTTTAAATACTACATTCTGATTGGAGATAGAGAAGAGGTGACTTGTGTGTAAAGCACAATTGATATTTGTCCTACTTGGATTTTAAATACTGTGCTATAATTCCTTGGATATATGTGGGAGAGCAAGGGGGACTTGGATTTTAATGTCCTGTTAACACATTTGTGTTAGTTACACCATCGTCAGCTTTTATGATTATTTTTCATTCTGCTAAATAATTGGCTGGAGATAAAGGGGGGATAGGATTTTTAACACCCATTTGGTTGACTGATTTTATGGATTGTTTGATCATGTCAAAGTTAAAGGTCATCGATGATATCACGCATGACTTTCATGATCTCATGGTCTTTTTCAGGGCCATTAAAAGGTGAAGTCCACCAGAACGACCAGGTATTGTGACTATGTCGATTCTGTGTTTCAGCTGGGTTAAAGCATCCATTGCATTACTGCTAATATAGTGTAATTCTAATGTATTATAATATGCTTCAAACATGATACACGTACATTATCAATAATAAACATAATAGCTATTATTTCGACTTGGAGATTTGCTGACATTTCACGTGTATTTTAACAAAAGGTATTGATTTCAGATATATGTGTATCCCTGTATGAGAGGCCTTTATCTGCAACAGTTCAATTACATTATTATTTTTTGTACCGCATTAGGCTTAATCAGATAATTTTCCGCCAAAGCATACATTGATAGGGCTCTGGTACTAGTAATAAGAAACGATATGTGTTACTGGTTTACCTGTGAATGTACATGAACAAAGACTTTACAATAACAGTAACAGGGTCACCTTACTTCATTTAACGTCTGACTGCGATGCTGTACACATTATGACGAATGTAACTTTTGCATAATGCGTCAGTGCCAAGTACCATATTTCGATGAAACTTGAATCATACAGAGAATTAACTGCTACAGTATAGTACCAAAGGAGTGAAATAAATAGGCAATGAGATAAATATAAATGACACTTTTATTCAAAGACAGTAATTACAGTGAAGTCACTACAACTCATGCCGGCCCCCTGGACATTACAAAAGCAACATATGATTCTCAAGAGAGCGTGTTGTAACTACAGACGACGGGACCGATGATCCTGCTGTTTGGTCCCTTCCCATATTTCAGCCAACAAACCATCACCAAAGGCGGTAATTTAAGCTCCATAGTGTGCTGCCTTACTAACCACAAGGTCGGTAATGAATTGCCGTTGTAGGCTGTTCCATTTCTAAACCACTGCAGATTACAATTCCTGTATGGTCGTTGACAATGTAACTCTGGTCTTCGCCACAACTACCAAAATTTCGGTCACGGCCAGCAAGTTGCCTGAACTCTGGATCCAAAAGAGATACTCCCTTGGCAAACCCAGATGTCAACAGTACATCAGGCACAGCATATCAGTCATAACAAGCGGGACTGTGTCCACAGCACGCCAGGATGTTTTGAAGTAGAACTCAAGCCGGCACCACGGTAATGTGGAGCGCTAGCTTCGCCACGAGAACTCCCAGCCTCGACACCAGCTGCACGTCCATCCCTGACAACGGCACCAGAAATTGAAGCAGTACTTCGCTTCCGTGAATCACAAGCTATCGAAGCAGGAAGCGCCCGGGTTCCCGGGTTCGAATCCCGGCGGGGTCAGGGATTTTCTCTGCCTCGTGATGACTGGGTGTTGTGTGATGTCCTTAGGTTAGTTAGGTTTAAGTAGTTCTAAGTTCTAGGAGACTGATGACCATAGATGTTAAGTGCCATAGTGCTCAGAGCCATTTGAAGCAAGAAGCAGATGTCATTCTGTCTTGTGTCTTTTTAGTGCTGCGTCCAGCGCCTCTCCAAGATTCTAATTCATTGGGCCATAGGAAGCATTTTTAATGCATAGTCACCACCAACGTCTAGAGCTTGTGGTTTCTACAGCTATCCAATCCAGAAGGTACCTCACTGCAATCACTACGTCGCCCAGGGACATGACCTCGTCTGACGTGGCTTCCCGTGAGACCTATCATCCAAGACTTGTGTTATTACATGAATAAAGGACTATAAACTGTTCTCAGTAGTTGTTATCATTATACAACTGAACAGACTCTGACTTTTCGTCAGTAAGCGACAGTGACAAATGAACTTAGGTTCCATCACCCCGATTATAATGGAGTTCAGTGACTTACTCAAGATCCTTTTGCAGAACTCATTGGCTTTCACATGAGGACGAACGTTCATCTACATGTAGATGATACTCTGCAATTCACAACGAATTTCCTCGCAGGAGGTTCAACGAACCACCTCTTATTCTATTATGATGATAATTTATTCCTATGTAGGGGGCGCCAACAATATATTTCCACACTTTGGGTACGAAGTTCGTGACTGAAATTTCATGAGAAGATTCTGTCGCAGTGAAAAGCGTCTTTGTTTCCATGAATACCACTACACTTATCCTTGGCACTCCCTCCCCTGTTTCGTGACGGTACAAAACAAGCTATCCTCTTCTGAATTTTTTCGGTGTCCTCCGTTTATCCTATCTGATTCTATCGAGTTGCAGCACTTTCTAAGTATTCTGCCAATTAATCATAGTCTTTGGTTTTGCTCTCTACACTTCATTGGCTATGTGATTGTTCCCATTTAAGTTATTCGTAATTATAAGTATTCGGGTGAGTTTACAGCGTTTATATTTGTGTGTTTTAGGGTGTACTTGAAATTTAGTGGCTTCATTTTAGTCCCCATGTGAACGACTACCCACTATTTATGATTCGAAATCAATTGCCACTTTCAGCACCGTCCTACTACAAATCGACGTCAGTGATATGCATCCATAATTCAACGGATTACTCCTATTTCCTTTCTTGGGTATTGGTGTGACTTGTGCAACTCTTCGATCTTGCTGAATTGTTTTGCAATTTGTTTTGATCTTCTGATAACTTCACAAGACTATAAATGACATAAACGTCAGCAAATAATCTAAGAAGCCTGCTCAGATTGGATTGTCCCCTAAATCTTTTGTGCAAGTCAGGAACAAAGAAAGCCTACAACACTTCCTTGGGGAACGCCAGGTACGGTATTATTTCTGTTTTACTAGATGACTTTCTGGCAGTTATCACAAATAGTGACCTTTCTGACAGAAACTCACAAATCCAGTCACTCAACTGAGACAGTTCTCCACAGGCAAGCAGTTTAATTAGAAGTTGCTCGTGAGGAATGGTGTCAAAATCCTTCCGCAAATCTAAGAAAATTAAATAAATTTGACGTCATCTGTCGACAGCGGCCATTGCGTGGTGACAATAAAGAAGTAGTTGTCGATCACAAGCACGATATTTTCTTAATCTGCCTTGATTATTTGACAATAAATCGTTTTCTTGGAGGTGCTTTGTAATGTACAAGCACAGTATATGTTCCAACATCCTGCCGCAAATCGACATTAATGATGTGGGTCTGTAATTCAGCGGACTGCTCCCATTTTCTTTCTTGGGTATTGGAGCGACTTGTGCAAGTTTCCAGTCCTTGGGTACGGATCTCTCCAGGAGCGAGATATTGTGTATGATTGGTAAGTATGGAGCTACATACTCTGAAGAAAGCTGGCTGGTATACCATCCGGAACGGAAACTTTTATTTTGTTAATTGTTTAAGCTGTATCTCTATACCGAGGATATGTAGTTTTAAGTGACTCAAGTTTGCAGTCGGTCTTTATTCGAAGTTCAAATGGTTCAGATGGCTCTGAGCGCTATGGGACTCAACATCTGTGGTCATCAGTCCCCTAGAACTTACAACTACTTAAACCTAACTAACCCAAGGTCATGACACACATCCATGCTCGAGGCAGGATTCGAACCTGCGACCGTAGCGGTCACGTGGTTCCAGACTGAAGCACCTAGAACCGCACGGCCACACCGGCCGGGTTTATTCGAAGTCTGGAATATTTGCTTCATCTTCTTTTGTGTAGAAATGTCAGTAAACCCCGTGTAGTAATTCTGCTTTAGTGGCTTTGTCATCAATAACATCACCGTTGTTATCGCGCAATGAAGGTGTTCATTGCGTCTTGCTCTCTTTGGGTTTGCTGAGCGATTTAGAGACGGAGTTTCGTTGTGGAGTCTATCAAAAGCTCCTCAGCTTGAGGTTCGTGCTAAATTTTGGCCTTCTGTACAACGTCACCACTCTTGGGGATTATCCGTTCGTTTAAATTTAGCATGCGTTTTTCGTTGCTTCTGGAGTAGGGTTGTGACTTGTTTTGTGTCAAGTGCGGGGTCAACTTCACCTCTTATTAATTTATTTGGTATATATCTCTCAGTTGCAATCATATTATTTTTTTAATATAACATCTGGTCAGCGCACATCTGATCAACGCTTACACAGTTAGCCTGGAAGGAGTGGAGACTTTCTCTTGGGAAGAGTTCAAGAGAACTTCGGTCTGCTTTTTTAAACGGGCGTATTTTGCATTTATTTTTAATGGATTTCGATCTTACTACAACAACCTTGTAGTCACCAATCTCTGTATGTGTCATGATGCTCCTTATTTGGTCAGTATTACTCGTATTTCTTGCTAAAAGGTCAAGTACGTTTGCGCAACCATTTACGCTTCGGGTGTGCTCCAGAACTACTCATTACAAATAATATTCCGAGAAGGCATTCAGTATGTTTTCGGGCAAAGTTTTATGCCTGCCACACACTTTAAACAAATATTTTCACCAACATATCGAAAATAGATTGAAGTCACCACCAACTATCACTGTATGAGTGACATACCTACACTCCTGGAAATGGAAAAAAGAACACATTGACACCGGTGTGTCAGACCCACCATACTTGCTCCGGACACTGCGAGAGGGCTGTACAAGCAATGATCACACGCACGGCACAGCGGACACACCAGGAACCGCGGTGTTGGCCATCGAATGGCGCTAGCTGCGCAGCATTTGTGCACCGCCGCCGTCAGTGTCAGCCAGTTTGCCGTGGCATACGGAGCCCCATCGCAGTCTTTAACACTGGTAGCATGCCGCGACAGCGTGGACGTGAACCGTATGTGCAGTTGACGGACTTTGAGCGAGGGCGTATAGTGGGCATGCGGGAGGCCGGATGGACGTACCGCCGAATTGCTCAACACGTGGGGCGTCTCCACAGTACATCGATGTTGTCGCCAGTGGTCGGCGGAAGGTGCACGTGCCCGTCGACCTGGGACCGGACCGCAGCGACGCACGGATGCACGCCAAGACCGTAGGATCCTACGCAGTGCCGTAGGGGACCGCACCGCCACTTCCCAGCAAATTAGGGACACTGTTGCTCCTGGGGTATCGGCGAGGACCATTCGCAACCGTCTCCATGAAGCTGGGCTACGGTCCCGCACACCGTTAGGCCGTCTTCCGCTCACGCCCCAACATCGTGCAGCCCGCCTCCAGTGGTGTCGCGACAGGCGTGAATGGAGGGACGAATGGAGACGTGTCGTCTTCAGCGATGAGAGTCGCTTCTGCCTTGGTGCCAATGATGGTCGTATGCGTGTTTGGCGCCGTGCAGGTGAGCGCCACAATCAGGACTGCATACGACCGAGGCACACAGGGCCAACACCCGGCATCATGGTGTGGGGAGCGATCTCCTACACTGGCCGTACACCACTGGTGATCGTCGAGGGGACACTGAATAGTGCACGGTACATCCAAACCGTCATCGAACCCATCGTTCTACCATTCCTAGACCGGCAAGGGAACTTGCTGTTCCAACAGGACAATGCACGTCCGCATGTATCCCGTGCCACCCGACGTGCTCTAGAAGGTGTAAGTCAACTACCCTGGCCAGCAAGATCTCCGTATCTGTCCCCCATTGAGCATGTTTGGGACTGGATGAAGCGTCGTCTCACGCGGTCTGCACGTCTAGCACGAACGCTGGTCCAACTGAGGCGCCAGGTGGAAATGGCATGGCAAGCCGTTCCACAGGACTACATCCAGCATCTCTACCATCGTCTCCATGGGAGAATAGCAGCCTGCATTGCTGCGAAAGGTGGATATACACTGTACTAGTGCCGACATTGTGCATGCTCTGTTGCCTGTGTCTACGTGCCTGTGGTTCTGTCAGTGTGATCATGTGATGTATCTGACCCCAGGAATGTGTCAATAAAGTTTCCCCTTCCTGGGACAATGAATTCACGGTGTTCTTATTTCAATTTCCAGGAGTGTATTTGAAGTGAGATTAAAGTTTTCTTTGAATTGTTCAGCAACTGCATTATATGAGTCGGAAGGTCGGTGAGAGAAACCAGTTACTAATTTATTCCGGTTGTCAAGTATAAACTCTACGCCTAATACGTCACAGGAGCTATGTACTTCAGTTTCCCCACAAGGTAAAGTACTTCTGACACAACAATAAATACTCCACCACCAACTGTATTTCATAATCTATCCTTTCTGAACGCGTTAGGTACTTTTTAAATTATTCAGCTGAACTTATTTCCGTTTGTAGCCAGATTTACGCACCTACAACGACTTGAAATTCAGTGCTTTTTATTAGCGCTTGGAGCTCCGATTTTTTTCCAACACAGCTCGACTGTTCACAACTACACTCATGCTCATAAATTAAGGAAAATTGCAGAATGTGGTGCCACACAACGTGGCGCTACACAAAACTGGTGCTAATAGCATAGGCATATAGAGAACACACATGACACAAATTTGTAAGTCCGCGGTATTTTTGATAAATTGAGAAAACCGTCCCGTAACACATGTGCTACAAAATGCCATTGTTTCCTGCGCATGTACCCCGACATCAGTATGGGATATGATCACCATGCATACACGTACATAGGGCGCACAACGGGTTGGCATACTCTGGATCGGATGGTCGAGCAGCTGCTGGGATATAGCCTCCCATTCTTGCACCACTGCCTCTCGGAGCTTCTGAAATGTCCTAGGGGCTAGAAGACGTGCAGCGATACGTCGACCGAGAGCATCCCAGACGTGCTCGATGGGGGTTAGGACTGAAGAACAGGCCGGCCACTCCATTCGCCTGATATCTTCTGTTTCAAGGTACTCCACGATGGCAGCTTTGTGGAGCGAAGCGTTATCATCCATCAGGAAGAAGGTGGAACCCTCTGCATTCCAGAAAAGGCGCAAGTATTGGTGCAAAATTACGTTCTGATACACCTGACCTGTTAGAGTTCCCCTGTCAAAGACTTGCAGGGGTGTACGTGCACCAATCATAATCCCACCATAAACCATCAAACCACGATCTCTATACAGATCCCTTTCAAGAACATTAATGAGTTTCTATCTGGTTCCTGGTTCATGCCAGATGCAAACCCGGCGAGAATCACTGTTCAGACTATATCTGAACTCGCCTGTGAACATAACCTGGGGCCACTGTTCCAATGTTCCATGTATTGCGTTCTTGACACCAGGCTTTATAGGCTCTCCTGTGACCAGGGGTCAGTGGAATGCACCTTGCAGGTCTTCGGGTGAATAAACAAAGACTGTTCAGTCGTCTGTAGAC
This sequence comes from Schistocerca serialis cubense, assembly GCF_023864345.2. NCBI lineage: Eukaryota > Metazoa > Arthropoda > Insecta > Orthoptera > Acrididae > Schistocerca > Schistocerca serialis. Next base: position 466,816,288 of record NC_064644.1, on the reverse strand, counting down.
TGTGTGTCTGGAGACAACTGTTCCAGTGGCTGCGGTAAGGTCCCGAGCAAGGCTACCTGCACTACTCCGTGGCCATCTGCAGGCACTGATGGTGAGATATCGGTTTTATTGTGGTGTTGTACACTGTGGTAGGCACACGGAGGGCCCATGCGACGACCTACTGTGTTTGACCAGCCTCAAGTCGCCCTAGTATTCTACCCCTCATAACGTCACCAGTATTTGTTCTTTGAGCCATTTTCAACCCACAGTCACCACTACCACTTCTGAAAACGTCTGCATACTTACTCGCTGCACCGTACTCTGATATGCACCAACACACCTCTGCGTATGTGGACTGCTGCCAGCGCCACTGTGCGTCGACCGCAGGTAAAATGTACCGCTTTGTCATACCCCGAGGTGATTTAAACCCGCAAAACATCCACCAGAGCGCTGTTTCACCAGGTATCAGTATTATTCTTAATTTATGAGCATGAGTGTATAATATTATTGGCTGTTTTTTTTTTTTTGTATAGGGGTACTGACCTCCGAATATTTGAAAAAGGGTACACTAACTGGCCAGAGTTGTTTTGATACTGTACTTATTTCCCATGAATATCTTTTCAGGGGTGCATTCGGTACTGACTTCATTTTTATGCTTGACAATGCGCGGCCGCATCGAACTGCATAGGTGGTTAAGCTATTGGAGCGAGAGGATATTCGGCGAACGGACTTAAATCCCAGCAAGAGCGTGATGGATGTGTTGAGGAGACGGATTGCAGAACGTCCACCTGCAACAACGTCCTTCCAGCGGTTGTCAATTAAGCTGGTGGAGGAATGTAACGCCGTGACAGAACAACACCTTACCAGGCTTATGGCCAGCACTGGGGCACGTTGCATGCAATCTTGTCCGATGTGAAGACACACGTTGTTAAGTATTACGTCTGGCCTTTCCTAATAATTTTCGATGAATAAAAGTGTTGTAACTGTCAGTCTCTCTACTATCCTGTAGCAGCTCTTTCTTCATATGATCCAAAGTTCATAAATCTAGGTTACTTCGCTGATACACACAATACGAAAGCTACTTTCGTCCTTAATTTTTTGACACGAATTGTTAATGTTAGCCACATGAGCCACTAAATTTTGGCGCAACCTCGTTGATATCTTTTATTACTTTACTTAATCCGGATTTCCTCAAGTGATGCATTTCTTTTCCGATACGCTCTCTTGCCTTTAGGTCACTTATAATAATGGCAATATTCAGTATAACTTTTTCGACTTGCAATTTTCCGCCGTACATGGTTCCATACTCGACGCTCTGTCCCTACCCTGCAATCCGTAGTGGTTACTTGAAAAATCATGCGCGCTTAGGCCGAAAAACTTGTATTTTCCTGTCAACAATACATACTGAAAGACCTTCCTTCAAAACACCCGACACCTAAATCAATAAACGAGAGTTGGAACTTACATAGTGGCAACTATTTATTTGCAACCGGTACAAAGGAATTACATGTTAGCACCTGTTACTGTCCTTCAAAGTAGTCACCAGCGTTGTGTAGAGCCCGTTGTCAGCGATGTGGAAGGCGTAGTATAACGTTAGCAGAGCGTGTTCTGTTGATAGTTCGAATGGAGCAGTCCACTGCCTGTCGAATCTCGGGAACAGCTAAAGGTATGCTATGCTTTCCACATCGCTGGCAACGAATTCTACACAACGCTTGTAACTACTTTGAAGGACAGTAACAGGTGCAAACATGTAACTCTTTTGTATCGGTTGTGAATAAATAGTTGCCACTATTTAAGTTCAAACCCTTGTAATTCCTTTATGCGTTGTACTTACATGTATCTTTCCAAGCTTTATTAACAAAAAACTCATTGTCGTACAGTCTCCTGGGTGCTATGGAAGGAAAGATGATGGTAATTCGCTGTGATTCCGGTAATTACTACATTTGTAAGAAAGTTTATCATTATGTAGTAGTGTTAAATGTACTTTCAGTAGTGGGCAAGAATTTTACATTTACAGTAGGGGGGAAGTGGACGGCTATGCCGCCAATAGCGTACCTTCGATGTACACGCCACTTACATGAAAATATCTCTAAGGGATGCTACTTTCTGTGAGGCATCTAACCGTATCAGAGACTTCCTGCAGCTGTGCGGCTGTGGGTGTTAATGCGACAGACTATTTATCAGTGTGATGAAGCTCTCGTGGTTTTAATACAGCGCGATCCAGAACATTCATGATGATGAACGAACTGCTGGCTTTTATATTTTTATGACAGATTTGCTGTGACCCGTTGACGAAATCGGCGAAGAGAGATGACGTGTCAAGCTCGATTAATCGAGTAAAGATTTATCATTCCATTATCGGTCTGTTATTGAGGAATTTTTTTTCAGTTAATCAAATGAGGAAAAATGCTATACGTGACTCTTCCAGCATATTTCTCTGACTGACAGAAATAATTAGCAACTGGTGTACGTGACTGTATTCTGCGAAATTATTCATTCCAATTTTATGGTACATATCTTAGTAAAGACTTATAATAACGAATCCCATTACTTCTGCAAATGGATACATTTACGTATTCATGTACTAGCACCGACCTTTTGCAGAGAAAACGACAAATCAAAAATTATTATCTTAACTAGAATTCCAAGTGAAAGAAGATGTACCCTAGAAAGAAACATTGCAGGAGACTTTTGTATTATGAGATTTAAGAAGTCGTCTGTCCCCATTACAATCACTTATTCAGTGAATGATGTGACGAGATAAATGAAAGCATTCCTGTGGTTATTTCTGTGTCGACGAAGAATTGTATTTAATTCTTTAGTATACCAAAAACACTGTTGACTCACATAATATGTTTTGACAACCTCACGCAAATTTGCCTTGATGATTTGATTGTGCTTTGTCATTGATTACGGTCAGTCATGATGTACTGACAGCTCAACTGGTCTGAGGTGTTTTAGCTGCCTTCAACCCTGCCCCTACTCCTGCCGTATTATGCAACTCGCAACACTGTACACTGAGGGGACACAGGTCTTGACATACCTCGTAATATCGTGACAGACTACCTTTTGCGCGGTGTAGTGCAGTAACTCGACGTGGTTCAAATGGCTCTGAGCAGTATGGGACTTAACATCTGAAGTCATCAGTCCCCTAGAACTTAGAACTAGTTAAACCTAACTAACCTAAGGACATCACAAACATCCATGCCCGAGGCAGGATTCGAACCTGCGACCGTAGCGGTTTTGCGGTTCCAGACTGTAGCGCCTTTAACCGCACGGCCACTTCTGCCGGCTAACTCGACGTGGCATGGGCTCAACAAGTCTTTGGAGGTCCCCTACAGAGATACTGTCCTATTCTACCTCTACAGCCGACCATAAATGCGAAAATGTTGCCAGCGCAGTATTATGACCTGTCGATTATGTCCCATAAATGCTCGATGGAACTGTTTTCGGCTGACCTGGATAGCCAAATCATTCACTCGAACTGTTCAGAAAGTTCCTGAAGCCAGTCGTGAACAATTTTGGCCCAGTGACTTGAGCACTGTCATCCACAAAAATTCCATCGTAATCGTCTTCGGCTAACCGAACGTAAGTATTTCCAGTCAGTGATCGGTTCATGTACGCCAGAAGACCCAGTTCGTTTCACGTAAACACAGTCCACAATATTATGGAGCCACCACCAGCTTGCACACTGCCTTGTTGACAACTTGATTCCATAGCTTCTTGGGGTCTGCACCACACTCGAACCCTACCATCAGATCTTACCAACTGAACCCGAGCATCATATGAGCATGCCACGATTTTCTAGTAGACTCCAGCCGATCTGGTAACTAGCCCAGGATAGCCGCTGTAGGCGATGTCGTGCTGTTAGCAAAGACACTAGCGTCGGTCTTCTGCTGCCGTAGCGCATTAGCACCAAATATCGCAGCACTGTCCTAACGGATACGCTATTAGTATGTCTCACAATGATTTCTGTTGCTTATTTCACGCATTACTGCTTGTGTAATAGCGCTGACAACTCAACGCAAACGCTCTCGGTCGTTAACTGAAGGCCATCGGCCATTGCGTTGTCCGTGGTGAGAAGCAATGTTGGGAATTTGGTGTTCTCGGCACTCTCTTGACACTGTGGACCTCGGAATATTAAAGATATCGGAAATGAAATGTCCCACGCGTCCAGTTCCAACCAGCGTTCCGCGTTGAAGGTCTGTTAATTCTCGTCATGCGACCATTATCACATAGGAAACCTTTCCACACGAATCACTTGAATACAAATGACGCCCCCATTAATGCACTGCCCTTTCATCCCTTGAGTATGCGATATTACCGCCATCTGTATATGTGCATATAGCTATCCCACGATTTGTCACCTCAGTATATGTGAGGTTCAAAAACCACGTGCGTGATTTTCATATTTCTCGCTGCTTACGCGCGAACTGTTAGAAAAAATGAGCAGCAACTTTTCGTATGAAACGTAATGTAGTCAAAGTTTATACTGTGATACGTTTTCTTTGGTGTACACAGTTTCCGAGTTGTTCAAGAAAAACGTAAAAAATCGATTTCCGGACGCACTTCTACCCAACAGCCATCATTCACCATCAGGAGTTTCTAGTACTCTTTTCGTGACACTCCCTTCTCCACTGTACAAAAATTTTCGACTAAACGAAATATTCCCAATATCCTCTTTTGGCCTCTATTGACGGAGCTATTACGCCACTAGTATAGTCGGCTGCTTCCTAATATTATTAATTTAAACGGCCCAGTGAGGATAATTCACGAGAAACGACTTTTCTAATCTTATCCCGAAAACTAATTACGTTCACAGTTCGATCAAAACTTAATCCTTTCCAGCACAATATTTCCGTATTCAGAAGGTCTGTAAAATACAACGATGTAGATGTTTATTTTATGCTTTTAAGACTCATAAAATTGCTGGGCAAAATTTACAAAAAACGTCAGTTTCACAATTTGTAAGTCCTCGACCAAGCTGGTGGTGTAATAAGACGAGACCAAGGGAACCAAAAAAAGGTTGCGGGAAATAATTTGTGCAGTCGCACATATTTGCACAGTGGTAGGACGGAGTTCCCTGAATAACATACTGGAAGTCCTGACCGGTGGAAGTTGAATGTAGGAGTGGGGCTATGTTAGAGGCTCATTTTTGTACGTTCTTTCTGAATAACTCGAGAACTACAGCCTCTAGAAAAGAAGAACCCCAGTACAAAATTTAACTACAACAAATTTCCTACATAGAGACCCCGTTTATTTTGCGTATTGGATTAATACGAGTAGTTTGCGCGTAGCGACGGAAAGAAGACGAAAATCTAGCGCGTGTTTTATGAAAGCCAGCTATAACATTCCGAGCTGAATAAAACTACAGCAACTGGAACACTGAATAACTCTGTATGTACATTTTACTGGTAAGAGGCCGACAGGTGCCTTATTCGCTATTTGAAATTTTTTGTTGATTTTATTCCGTGTTTACGGTATACTATGCCCCTACGTACTACGTCTAACGTATCTGTCATGTTCTAGGTCATGCACATCTATTTACAAACAGTTTATGGTTCTATTCTTGACACACAACTAATGTGTGTGGATGCTCTAATCGATCTAAGTAACAACGAATGGTGTATGACTTCACAGAAGTTAACTTCAACAGAGTCTCTACATCGCAGGATGGATGAAGCAATATCAACCTTAAACATCAGCCTCATTGCTGTCAGTGCTGAACTTCTTCACATCTTACGGTACTGTCAGCTCCAGCTAATTGGTCACGAGTTTGATGGAACTTTGTGAAACCAATTTGCAATTGGAAACCGCAAGAGCAAATACAAAGTACCTCACCAATAAGCCTATTTCATTGCAACACCCCGGCTGTGAAACTTCCGTTCTTTCCTTGTCCGACGCGTCATATTTCTGTATTTATACTGGGTGCTCAGGAACAGCTGGAAAGCTCGTAAGAATGCTGGGTTGTGATGGTTGCCTGAGGAGAGATCAGGACTATAGGGCAAGCGATCGAGTGTCTCCCCCTTGAGTTTGAAACGGTACAGTGGTTTCCGCTCTACAAGCAGCAGGTTTCGCTGCTCGCTCGCACCGGGAAATAGAAACAGAGGCAGCTCCGCAGCCAATTTTATTACACGGCGCGGCCGGCCGCAGGTGCAACAGAACCCATGTGGATGGGTGGAAAGAAATGTGTCAGGCTTCATAATACGTTTTTATATGTGTCGTGTATTATGCATTTCAAAAAAATGGTTCAAATGGCTATGAAAACTATGAGACTTAACATCTGTGGTCATCAGTTGCCTAGAACTTACAACTAACTAACCCTGCATTCTATATACACTCCTGGAAATTGAAATAAGAACACCGTGAATTCATTGTCCCAGGAAGGGGAAACTTTATTGACACATTCCTGGGGTCAGATACATCACATGATCACACTGACAGAACCACAGGCACATAGACACAGGCAACAGAGCATGCACAATTTCGGCACTAGTACAGTGTATATCCGCCTTTCGCAGCAATGCAGGCTGCTATTCGACGCTTCATCCAGTCCCAAACATGCTCAATGGGGGACAGATCCGGAGATCTTGCTGGCCAGGGTAGTTGACGTACACCTTCTAGAGCACGTTGGGTGGCACGGGATACATGCGGACGTGCATTGTCCTGTTGGAACAGCAAGTTCCCTTGCCAGTCTAGGAATGGGAGAACGATGGGTTCGATGACGGTTTGGATGTACCGTGCACTATTCAGTGTCCCCTCGACGATCACCAGTGGTGTACGGCCAGTGTAGGAGATCGCTCCCCACACCATGATGCCGGGTGTTGGCCCTGTGTGCCTCGGTCGTATGCAGTCCTGATTGTGGCGCTCACCTGCACGGCGCCAAACACGCATACGACCATCATTGGCACCAAGGCAGAAGCGACTCTCATCGCTGAAGACGACACGTCTCCATTCGTCCCTCCATTCACGCCTGTCGCGACACCATTGGAGGCGGGCTGCACGATGTTGGGGCGTGAGCGGAAGACGGCCTAACGGTGTGCGGGACCGTAGCCCAGCTTCATGGAGGCGGTAGCGAATGGTCCTCGCCGATACCCCAGGAGCAACAGTGTCCCTATTTTGCTGGGAAGTGGCGGTGCGGTCCCCTACGGCACTGCGTAGGATCCTACGGTCTTGGCGTGCATCCGTGCGTCGCTGCGGTCCGGTCCCAGGTCGACGGGCACGTGCACCTTCCGCCGACCACTGGCGACAACATCGATGTACTGTGGAGACCTCACGCCCCACGTGTTGAGCAATTCGGCGGTACGTCCACCCGGCCTCCCGCATGCCCACTATACGCCCTCGCTCAAAGTCCGTCAACTGCACATACGGTTCACGTCCACGCTGTCGCGGCATGCTACCAGTGTTAAAGACTGCGATGGAGCTCCGTATGCCACGGCAAACTGGCTGACACTGACGGCGGCGGTGCACAAATGCTGCGCAGCTAGCGCCATTCGACGGCCAACACCGCGGTTCCTGGTGTGTCCGCTGTGCCGCGCGTGTGATCATTGCTTGTACAGCCCTCTCGCAGTGTCCGGAGCAAGTATGGTGGGTCTGACACACCGGTGTCAATGTGTTCTTTTTTCCATTTCCAGGAGTGTATATGTATCAACTGTACACATTTTCTAACTATAAAACAATGGCATTATTATTAATCTCCTTTTCTACTAGAATAGTGAGCTTACGTGAATGACTGTAAAATGGCCACTTAGCATGGTGGGTAGGGAAAAGTAGCCAGAGAAAGAGAAAAATAATCATAAGAGTTAGATGAAGTTTAATTTGGTTTTCTAAGGCTTGTATTTGGATGTCTCTTCCTGAACTGTGTCACCCAATTCCCACCCGCAATTTTGTTTTTCTTTTTGGAGAAACTGGTAAGGTAGATTATTCCGTGTAGTAAACTGAAATTCCGAGTGGTATAAATCAGTTACTGATGTGTTATAAAATCTTCGTTCCATGTCCAAAATATCGTTAAGGAGTTCTTCTCCTTGATCTTGATTCAATGTAGATTTGAGGTTCCCAAGAATTTCCCTATCTACAGTAGCGCCACTGTATTTTTAAGGACTCTTCTTTTAATTGCGTTTCTTGAGACATTGAATGGTTTGGCAGCTGCAGCAAACGGTATTTTGTTTTTTTTACAGTATCCAATGCCACTTGCATAACTTGGGAATCATATGATTGTTGTAGTGATTATCTTAAATAACTTGACGACATCTTAACACAAAACTCTTACAACACAATATAGCTATTCACAAAGTTGATAATACACTGATGCCTTTGTAAACTTATTTTACCTATAGTCTTCTCATATTACCGGATCCCCATTGTACTGCAACAGGGTAGGTACATTTCAAAATATTTGTTTGCCTCTTGGCCTATCAGGCGACTGGCCACTATAACCGACGAGAAGCCACTACGCTAATTGTTGTATGAACGAGAAATTACGCAGCCCAGGCAAATCATAAAAACTTGGTTACAAAGAGTAAAATAAAACGATTTACCAGCATTTTAGCAATTAACTGTCCCAACACATATTTTACTTTCCACTAAATGAATTTGTTACCTGCTTTACATTAGACATAGAGAAAACACAAAATATTCCATCGCGGATGAGTGTTACTGTCACTACAAACCCTCTGACAAAACCAGAGGAGTCTCTTGGAATAGTTTTAAGAGTTCTCCACTCTAAGAGAATAGTACGAGGTTGCCACGCTATCCTTCCCGGCTATTACAAACGTCCTTTCGCCAGCTGCCGTCTCATTATAATCGCAAATTATGGTCTCACTTAACAAGTACGCTAGCTGCACCCGTTAATAAAACAAAAACATTCGCTAACTCCTTCTCTGTCGCTGTTGTCCGCCTCTGGAACAAGTTACACGACGCACAACTCATCAAAGCCTTGCATTTAAGAAATAGCTGAAGCACTACATTTTGACCTCAGATATTCTCACTATAAAATTAACATTTACAGCTTGTTGCCCCCTCTCAAGCAGTAGAGCAAGTGACTCCATCTTTTTCCTACTCTACTTCTTTCTCTTTCCGCTTCTCAGTGAAATATGTCGTTTTCATCGATGTACTTTCGTTACTTGCATTGAGTTGCGTTGCTTTTTCGGTAATTTTTTTATAAAGTAAGGCAAAGTGTGTTTCCTTGCACTGCAAGAACTATTATTTCCACTAATAATTTTTGATACGTCTCCCACATTAGACATAACCATTTTTATAACATGTGTGTCGCAATGAACATGATTTAAATCATGTAGTGTCCCTGATTACATTTAAGAGACGGCTTGATTATTTTTATCTTGTCAGGATAAATAAAACAACAGTTAATACATGATAAATAAGTAAAGAAGATAGTCTATGAATGGCAAAAGTAACTGGACATGAGAAGACTGTAGTAGCCGACGGCGACAGATGCAGCAACAGATAAGTAAACCACTTTTGTGACATTTACGCGTTCCTAACCAGGAGCGAATTTTGTTATATCATTTGTGTGCTTTAACAGTTTAGTTTCTTGAGTTTCTGCCTGCAAATTTAAAATCTAATAGCCACAGTTCTCGCGTTTTATTTTGCGTCAGAAAGTAAATCGATTTTGTGATATGTTAAAAGTTCCTTACCAGGGGCAAATTATTTAGTTTCACCTGAGTGCTTCGGTAGTTAGGTTCTTGAATATCTGCGTATTACTAGACACAGTTCGTGCGTTTTCGTCAGGCTCTACATTAGAGTTGCGCAGCACGTGCCGATAGTCCGTTTATCTGCGTAGTTTAGTTTTCCACGGCCTTTGGTATGGACAGGGACTGCGATTGTTGTGTGCTAATGGGAGCCGAGTTGGTGACACTTCGCTCTCAGCTTCAGGCTGTGTTGGCTTCGGTTACACAGCTTGAGGCTGCAGTGGATGGGCACCACTGTTGTGGGTCGGCCGTGGGGATCCAACGGACGTCCAGCACGTCAGAGTCTCCCGATCGGTTCTCACCGGTGGACAACCCAGTTACTGCTCGCACTGAGGCTGACCCCTCACATATGGTCGAGTGGGAGGTCGCCCAAGGGTGAAGCAGGCGGCGAAAGACATCCCAAACGGCCGCACATAAGGCCTCCCCGGTTTGTCTGACAAACAGGTTCCAGGTTCTCTCTGTGGCTGACACTGTCGCTGAGCCAGATGCTGTCGCCCGTCCTGTTTCAGAGGAAACCACTCAGCCTGCAAGATCCGGGCAATTGCAGAGGGTGGGATTATTGGTAGTTGGGAGCTCCAACGTTAGTCGCGCTATGGGGCCCCTTAGGGACAAGGAGGATAAGAAAACCAATGTGCACTCCGTGTGCATACCGGGTGGAGTCATTCCAGATTTGGAAAGGTTCTCCCGGATGCCATGAAGAGCACAGGGTGCAGCCAACTGCAGGTGGTTGCACACGTCGGTACCAATGATGTGAGGATCAGAAGAGATTCTCTCTGGTTTCGAGCGGCTAACAGAAGTGGTAAAGGCTGCCAGTCTTGCTTGCAAAATGAAAGCAGAGCTGACCATTTGCAGCATAATCGACAGGACCGATTGCGGACCTCTGGTACAGAGCCGAGTGGAGGGTCTGAATCAGAGGCTCAGACGGTTCTGCCACCGTGTAGGCGGCAGATTCCTCGACTTGCGCCAAAGGGTGGTTGGGTTTCGGGTTCCGCTGAATAGGTCAGGTCTCCACTATACGCACAACGCGGCTACATGGGTAGCAGGGGCTGTGTGGCGTGGACTGGGTGGTATATTAGGTTAGAGGGTCTCGGAAAAACACAAATTGTGCTTCAGTCACTATGGGTGCAGGCTGAACACAGGATGAACATAGATACAGGTACCATTGGTATAACAGCTGTAAATTGTCGTAGCTGTGTTGGGAAAGTAGCAGAGCTCCAAGCGCTAATAGAAAGCACCGATGCCCAAATCCTTATAGGTACTGCAAGCTGGACAAAGCCGGATATAAGCCCAGCCAAAATTTTTGCGAAGAACCTAAGGTGTTTCGAAAAGATAGGCTAAACACGGTTGGCGGTGGCGTGTTTGTTGCTGTCAGAAGTAGTTGTCGCGAAACTGAAGTAGATACTTCCTGTGAGTTAGTATTGGCACAGGTCATTGTTGGAAACCAGAATAAAATAATAATTGGATTCTTTTATCGACCTCCCAGTTCAGATTATACAGTTGCTGAAAGGTTCAAAGCAAATTTGTGTTTGATTTCAAACTCGTACCCGACCCATGCGATAATAGTTGGTGGTGTCTTTAATTTACCCTCGATATGTTGGCGAAAATACATGTTTAATTCCGTAGGTACGCATAAAATATCATCCGGAATTGTGCTAATCGCATACTCTCAAAATTATTTCGAGCAGTTTGTTCATGAGCCCACACCAATAGTAAACGTTTGTGAAAACACACTTGACCTCTTAGCAACAAATAATCCTGAATTAATAACCACCATCGAAAGCGATAAAGTGATTAGTTAACACAGGGTTGTTTTAGCGAGATTGAATATTGTAATCCCCAAATCCTCGAAAAATAAGCGAAAAATATACCTACTAAAAAAAAAAAAACAGATAAAAATTCACTTGCCGCCTTCCTGAGGGACAATCTCAACTCATTCCAAATTAATAATATAAGTGTAGACCATATGTGGCTTAAATTCAAAGAAATAGAATCGGCAGCAATTGAGAGGTTTATACCAAATAAACTAACAAACGATGGAGCTGATCCTCCTTAGTACACAAAACGGGTTGAACATAGTTGCAGAAACAACGAAACAAATATGCCAAATTTAAACAGACGCAAAATCCCCAGGATTGGCGATCCTTTACAGAAGCTCGAAATTTAGCGCGGAGTTCAATGCGTGACGCCCGTAACAGTTTCCACAACGAAACTTTGTCTCGAGACCTGGCAGATAATCCAAAGAGATTCTGGTCGTGTGTGTCGTATGTGAAGTATGTTAATGGCAAGAAACAATCAATGCCTTCTCTGTGCGATAACAATGGAGATACTATCGAAGACAGTCCTGCCAAAGCACATTTACTAGACACAGCCTTCCGAAATACCGTCACAAAAGATGATGATGTAAATATTCCAGAAATCGCATCGAGAACAGCTGCCGTCATCAGTAACATAGAAGTAAATATCCTCGGAGTAATGAAGCAACTCAAATCACATAATAAAAGTAAATCTCATGGTCCAGATTGTATACCAATTACGTTCCTTTCAGAGTATGCTGATGCATTAGCTACATACTTAACAATCATATACAATCGTTCGCTCGACGACAGACCCGTACCCAAGCACTGGATAGTTGCACAGGTCACACCAATATTCAAGAAAGGTTGTAGGAGTAATCCAATAAATTACAGAACCATATCGTTAATGTCGATATGCAGCAGGATTTTAGAACATACATTGTGTTCGAACCTTATGAATTATCTCGAAGAAAACGGTCTATTGAAACACAGTCAACACGGCTTTAGAAAACATAGTTCCTGTGAAATACAGCTAGCTATTTATTCACAAAAAGTGCTGAGTGCTATTGACAAGGGATTTCAGATCGGTTCCGTATTCCTGGATTTCCGGAAGGCTTTTGACATTGTACCACACAAGCGGCTCGTTGTGAAATTGTGTGCCCATTGAATATCGTCTCAGTTATGTGACTGGATTTCCGATTTCCTGTCAGAGAGGTCACAGTTCGTTGTAATTGACGGAAAATCATCGAGTAAAACAGAAGTGATATCAGGCGTTCCCCAAGGTAGTGTTATAGGCCATGTGCTGTTCCTTATCTACAGAAACGATTTGGGAGACAATCTGAGCATCCGTATTCGGTTGTTGGCAGATGGCGCTGTCGTTTATCGACTAATAAAGTCATCAGAAGATCAAAACAAACTGCAAAACGATTTATATAAAAATATCTGAATGGTACGAAAAGTGGCAGTTGACCCTAAATAACGAAAAGTGTGAGGTCATCCACATGAGTGCTAAAGGAATTCGTTAAACTTCGGTTACACGATAAATCAGTCTAATTTAAAGCCGTAAATTCAACTAAATACCTAGGTATTACAACTACGAACAACTTAAATTGGACAGAACACATAGAATATGTTGTAGGGAAGGCTAACCAAAGGCTGCATTTTATTGGCAGGACACTCAGAAAATGTAACAGATCTACTAAGGAGACTGCCTACACTACGCTTGTCCGTCTGCTGCGCGATGTAGGATCCTTACCAGGTAGACGGAGTACATCGAAAAAGTTCAAAGAAAGGCAGCACGTATTGTATTATAGCGAAATATGGGTGAGAGTGTCACAGAAATGATACAGGATTTGGGCTGGAGATCATTAAAAGAAAGGCGTTTTTCGTGGGGACGGAATCTTCTCACGAAATTCGAATCACCAACTTTATCCTGCGAATGCCAAAATATTTTGTTGAGACCAACCTACATAGGGCGGCACGATCGCCATGATAAAATAAGGGAAATCAGATCTCGTACGGAAAGATATAGGTGTTCATTCTTTCCGCGCGCTATACGAGATTGGAATAATAGAGAATTGTGAAGGTGGTTCGATGAACTCTCTGCCAGGGACTTAAATGTGATTTGCAGAGTATCCATGTAGATGTACCAAAAATGCGTTGGAGGATCTATTAATCCATTTAAACCGCGTCTTTGCACCTGAATACAGGCTATTGTAACATAGTAAGAACTGACAGATCTAAACGTCTCTGGGGAACTGTGTACATGGAAACTATTGTCAAGACAAGGCAGCAACACCAGGCAGTAGAAGAAAGTGGCTGCAAGATGAAAGTCGTATGTGTGAACGTAGACATTTATGGCACGTACTACTGATGCAAAGCTCTCGCTTTTCCAGGTGGCCCGTTCTGTAATGAGAAGTATGGCACTCGTCGAAATTTTTGCGGTACCTAAACATTACCAACGGTTAGGAAATCTTACTGCGATATTAACTAAGACATTAAAACACTATGACTAAAACAGAGTGTTTTTGTGCTCGAGAATACCTCCGAGTGAGAGGAATTTAGGGAATGGAAGGAGCAGCAAAATTCGAGTTTTAGCATCTTTCGTAGGATAATGGATCCAAATATTGTGGATGGGCTGCTCAGAGTACGAGACAAGGAAGAAACATAACTGGAAAACAACAGCACTTAGGACATCGGTTTCGAAAGAATGAGAGAAAGCTGAAAAGAAAGATATAAGTATTCTTCCAGCAGACGAAATTTTTTGTGCCAGGTACACTGATGTGCAAAGCTGAAGGAGGAATGTAACTTTCACATGATGTGTCAGTGTCTAGTTCGATGAAACTTGGCCCGTAGACAGAAAGAACTGCTGCAGTATAGAACAAAAAATTACGGAAAGAAATGCGCGCTGAGACGAACAAAAATGCCAAGTTAAAAAAGACAATTACACTGAAGTCACCGCAATTGGTGATGGTCCCCAGAACATTACATAGGGTGGGATACGGTTCTTAATAGTGCCCTCAATACGGTTTGTAGTCATGGCGGACGGCGGTCCATGTTCTGCGACGTGCTCCAATGCTGGTGACACGGCTGTCAAGGAGTTTTTGTGGTAGAGCGTTCCAATCCTGCACCAGTGAAGCTGACAACTGTTGGATGGTCGTTGATGGATCTGGAGGAGGCGCAATACTTCTCCCTAAAGCATCTCACATGTACTCCATGTGATTTATGCCGGGGGAACTGGGAGGCCGCTTCATTCGCCGAATATCCTCTCCTTGCAATGGCTCCTCCAACTACAATGTTCGACAACGTTGCGCATTGTCAGCCATAAAAATGAAGTCAAGACCGAATTCATCCCTAAAAGACACTTACAGGAAAGGAGTACAGTGCGACAACAGCGTTGACCGAAGAGTGCGTCGTGTTTAGAGATTCGGAGATCACTACGCCCTTGCAAGTTTATTACCCGACAACATAAAGCCTGGGATACCAAAATGACCATCTTCGACAATTCTGGACGTAAACCCACATGTCGAGAATTACGGACACGTAACGTACCCAGGAACGCTGTCAAACATAGTCGTTTTGGTGGTCCAAGTGGTGTACGGAGGCATAATGTTGCAGGGGCATACTGACTCTCAGTTCTCTGAACACGATACGGCCATTGGTCAACATTATTGTGGCACCTCCCCACGTGGGGTTCTTCAGGGTTGCACTCCGCTCTGACTTCATTTTTGTGGATGACAATGCGCGATGACTTCGCACTGCTCACGTGGAGGCGCTCTTTAAACGGGTAAATATTCGGCGAATGAATTGACCTACCCATTGCCCTGACTTAAATCCCAAAGAGCACCTGTGGGACGCCTTGAGGAGACGTATTGCAGCAAGTCCACATGCGCCAATGACCAGCTGTTGTCATCCAGGTTAACCGAACTGGTGGAGGAATGGAACGCCGTTCCACAAGAACTCCTTACCAACCTTGTGGCCAGTAAGGGAGTACGCTGGAGACCATGAGTTGCCGATCGTGGTGATCACACACGGTATTCAGTTCTAGGTCCCGCATTTTGTAGTGTCCAGGGTACAATCGTAAACTGCATTGTCTTCGGTGTAATTATAGTCTTTCAATAAAAGTGTCATTTCTGTTCATCTCGTTGTGTAGTTGACTCAGTTTCCTTCTGTAGTACACTACTGGCCATTAAAATTGCTTCAGCAAGAAGAAATGCATATGATAAACGGGTATTCATTGGACAAATATATTACACTAGAACTGACATGTAATAACATTTTCACGCAATTTGGATTCATAGATTCTGATAAACCAGGACCCAGAACAATCACCTCTGGCCGTAATAACGGCCTTGATACGCCTGGGCATTGAGTCAAATAGACCTTGGACGGCATGTACAGGTGCAGCTGCCCATGCAGCATCAACACGATAACACAGTTCATCAGTGATTGGCGTATTGTGACGAGCCAGTTGCTCCGCAACCATTGACCACACGTTTTCAATTGGTGAGAGATCTGGAGAATGTGCTGGCCAGGGCAGCAGTCCAACATTTTCTGTATCCGGAAAGGCCCGTACAGGACCTGCAACATGCGGCCGTGCATTATCCTGCTGAAATGTAGGGTTTCGCAGGTATCGAATGAAGGGTAGAGCCACGGGTCGCAACACATCTGAAATGTAACGTCCACTGTTCAAATGGCTGTCAATGCGAACAAGAGGTGACCGAGGCGTGTAACCAATGGCACCCCCTACCATCACGCCGTGTGATAACGCCAGTATGGTGATGACGAATACACGCTTCCAATGTGCGTTCAGCGCGATATCACCAAACACGGATGAGACCATCCTGATGCTGTAAACGGAACCTGGATTCATCCGAAAAAATGACGATTTGGCATTTGTGAACCCAGGTTCGTCGTTGAATATACCATCGAAGTCGCTCCTGACTGTGATGCAGCGCCAAGTGTAACCGCGGCCGTAGTCTCCGAGCTGACAGTCCATGCTGCAGCAAACGTCGTCGAACTGTTGGTGCAGATGGTTGTTGTCTTGCAAAACGTCCCCATCTGATGACTCAGTGACCGATACGTGGCTGCACGATCCGTTACAGCCATGCGGATAAGATACCTGTCATCTCGGTAGTGATACGAGGCCGTTGGGATCCAGCACGGCGTTCCGTATTGCCCTCCTGAACCTACCGATTTCATATTTTGCTAACAGTAATAGGCAATGTCACCAAACGATAAACCGCAATCGCAATAGACTACAATCCGACCTTTATCAAAGTCGGAAACATGATGGTACGCATTTCTCCTCCTTACACTTGGCATCACAACAACGTTTCACCTGCCAACGGCGGTCAACTACTGTTTGTGTATGAGAAATCGGTTGCAAACTTTCCTCATGTCAGCACGTTGTGTGAATGGTCTGAACAGCTAATAATTTGCATATCACAGCAGCTTCTTCCTGTCGGTTATATTTCGCCTATGTAGCACGTCGTCTTCGTGTTGCAGCAATTTTAATGGACAGTAGTGTGTAATGTAGCAGTTTCTCCTCTGTATGTCTCAAGTTTCATCGAACTATGTTATTTGGCCGCGGCACATCATTCCAAAGTTACTTTCGTCCGTACGTTTCGCGCACCAGTGTAGCACAGTAAGGTGAATAAGGATCTTGAATGGACTGGATTGAATCTACGAAAAATTCAGACCGGGAGAAGTATAGGTCAGTGATCGATAGCGTTAAGGGGTTCCATAAGAAATAGAAACCGAAGAATGGATACACAGAGGAAAAAAGAAAAAGACTTTAGACTGCAAAAGAGGCTCCGAGTGCTGTATGTCATCTATCTTGGTTTTCAGTGGCCATTATATATATATATAAAAAAAGAAGAAGATATTTTTGCGAGGAACTACAGAACATAGAAATGTAGGTAGAGAAGAAAAACGAAGACTGCTATTAATGCTGGTTATTGTTCGTGGTAACAACTTGTGGCAGCTGTGGCACAGGCTCTGCTGTGCTTCCGGTTGCCAGAATGGTAGGTACCAAGGCTTCAGTGCCGCCGCCTGGTACGCTCAGTCACGGTTCCATAATGCAAGGGGTACCCTGCGCGCCTGAGCGACGGGCCATCAGCTGCCACACGACCGACCGTCACTCCAACGAGGTGACGTCACGTGACAGCGATGCAGCGGCGCTCATCGATGATTCAGGGTGGCAGTAATGTACCACAGGCGCGTCTTGCTGGCCGGCGACGCGGCGCCTCGCGTCTGCTCAATTGTTCACGACGGCTGAGCGCTGTAGAAGAATCCACACCTGCTGTAACCAAAACGAGAATTGTAACCAAAAAAAGAAACGATTAGTCGCATATAAAAGTCATAATTGAAGTATTTGTTTGGCACTTAAGCCCCGAACGTAAATAAATATAGCGCAATAAGCATAAGTATCCGAAGAATTAATCTATCGTTTGATTACAAAATTGAGGAAATGTAGCAATTCCGTAAGGAGGTTACTTACAAAACATTTATTCAAGCAATACCTCAGCATTTTTGTCAGTCTATGACAATTATCTGATTGGATTAATACTCGAGACAGAGAAACAACGAAGAGAGCAACTCGAAACAATGTGGAAATAGCAACGTTATGAGCCGCGGCAAAGTGGACAAATCTTTGAACCACAACAAGTACTGGCAGGGTGTGGTTGCACAGTGTCGATCGTTTATTGGCTGATATAGCAAATTGAGTCTGCCATTGACAAAGATGATGAAGGGGAAATTCTAAGCCTTTAAGGACAGAGTTGGGGAAAGTAATTAAAACTGCTCATCAGGTGCGGCCTGGAAATCAATGAGCGTCGGTGAGGAGTCAGTTGACAAACGTGGCTAGTGGAAGATTACAGTGGTAAAATAATATGTTTCTTTTATGTACCGTTCAATCGAATGCACGAGCATTTGCTGGCTGAGTCGTGTCTGCGTCAAGTCAAATCAGCCCCAGATTAGTATTACACTCATCACTAGTGGAACACTACAATAATAAAAGTAATTCTTTATTTTTTATCATTAATCTGAATTTCTATTAAATTATGGAACCGGCGTGATGGAACCATTCTAGCACCTCATGCGCATTTCAGTTTCTGAACTAAGAGACATTATTTTTGGCACCCAGCGCCCAGCTTGTGGCGTCGACATTTGTAAATCAGTCTCTGGAATTTCCAACATTATAATTCAAATAATCTGTTCACGAATGTTATAAGATCTACATTACTTTTGAAAAGTCAATGTGAGGCCAGTATTAATAAAATTTATAACGTAGAAGGCAGTGTTTCCCTGTCAATAACAATAATTTCAAAAGAGAACATATCAGACTGTATCATTTCCGAAGAAATATGATGGTTTTTTCTACACCTACTTTAAAGACACGATAGATTGTCCCATCGGCTCTCAACATACTTAATAGTGAAAACTGAACGTCTTTTCCATGGTGAAATACCTATTTCGTTGATACACGAACCAGTCACATTAATGTGACCACAACTTGTATTCGCGGTCGACGTGCAGTAGCCACTCACAGAAATCAGGTGGCAGGACTAACAGTGGAGGGTACTCCAGGTGTACCAGAGGGACGCGGAAAAAAGTACAGTCATTGTTGTAATGTGGAAACGGAGCAATTTATTTGACGTCCTAAAGGGCATAATCATTGGCATACTGGCCGAAGGTGAAAGAATCTTCTAAGCAGCGAAGTTTGTAAACTGTTCCCGTGCCGCCGTGGTTCAATATACCTGCTTAGCAAAATGTCGCTATCGAAAACTCGCGCCGAAGAAACTGTGATGCTCCACGGCCATAGATGACAGGGGTGAACGACGGCTGTGAAGATGTGTACGAGCCAATAGGGGTGCAGCTATTGAGCAACTCACTGCCCAGATGAATCAAGGGCTACCAACAGTGTCTCCTCAATGGCTGTTCAGCGATAGCTGCTGTGTATGGGCCTCTGAAGCACGCATCTGGCTCATACACCCAAGCAGACTGTTGTTCATCGGCTCTGCGACAGAAGGCTGGAATTCATACGCCAGTACTGCAAATAGACTCCAGTGGGTGGTGGCATGTGAGCTTCTACAGATGTTCTACGTTTCACGCTCCATTGTACAAATGGTCTTTGCCGGCTGCGGCGTGAAATGCCTAAAAGCAAACGCCCTCCAACAATCTTGGGATGATTCCATGCTGCAGGAGAGAGCGTTGTGGTCTGAGGAATATAGTAACTGGGCGATCTCGTCACAAAGGTGAACAGAAATTTGCGTCTAGCCTTGCTGACAGTCTCCATCTCTCGGTACAATGGCATCTACCAGGAGAACAATGCAACGTATAAAAAAACTCACAGTGGACTTGTGACATTCGGAGCGCACCTCGATTAATTTACCGTGCTCCCCTATGCACTAAATTCCACAGATATCAACCCAATCGAGAATCTGTGGTAATACCTCGCTCTGGCTGTTCACGCAACGGAGCTTCAACCGAAAAACATAGCACACCTGGCCAAGCCATTGGTCTCAGAACGGCTCCACATACCTGTTGGTTCCATCCGGAACCTCACTGTTCCTCTTTCCGCAGCTTTCACAACAGTCCGCACTACTAAGGATGGTTATTCAGGCTTTGCCACCTGTTCACATTAATTTGACTTGACAGTGTACTTTGTGGTAGACTGAAACTTTCGGACGAACTAGAACTCAAAACAGACTCTTGCAGTTCATTGATAGCTGCTTGGCTCAAGGCAGTGCAGCGTTTACTTCACCTCCTGGGAAATCGAGGCTGCTATATTCTCTCTTCTAGGAACGATTGCCTCATTTCATCCCGGTGGTGTCGATGCATAACGTGTAACTTCGAATAACGCATAACAAGTAGATGCTATGCCAAGTGGCAATGTACTTTACAGTTTAATTCAGTAAATACGATGCTCGTAACATATGACATTTTAAAATTAAGACAATATAATAGACCGTAGCAATAAAATCTGAAAAAATCCGGGATAATGTAACACGAATAACAACACGTTCCAGCAGAGAACTCACAACTGGACAACTTATCACGCAGATAAAGCGCGGATGACCATACTCACTTGGTGTTAGGACAGGAAAAGAGCCCATTCTGGAAGAAATGACAAAAATATAGGCACTGCACTGCTGAACGCTGAACGAGCGGTACTATGTATAGAGAGTGAAATAAATGTTAACCCTCTAATACATGGTGTTGCTATCTGGCAACAAACCGTAAATTTACGCGTAACGTTAAGGAAACCACTCGTATATAACTGATGTTGCCGTCTGGCACCCACAGAGTCTGGCTGCGTCGAGATAGACTGTGTTTAGCTTCATTATGTTGTCAGTAATAATCTTTGTTGAAGACCGAGTGTACGTCAACAAGCGCGAGAGCAGCTGAAAGAGTGAATTATTTCTGTCACTATCCAGCTATAATCTTTAGGTATGTAAAATGATGCTTAATATTAGCACTGATTATGTTCAGTGTCTCTGTAACTGAACGATTAATTGTCAATATTTACGGTTTCTTCTCGTATGGGAATCTAAAATATTTAATAAATCAAAATTAAATCTGAATTTCTTTGTTTAACCTGGTAAATAGTATTTTATGTGTCTAATCCTACCTCCGGGTAGTTTTCTACTGAAATTTGTTTCCTAAAAAGAAGTCATGCAACAGAAGGTTAAGTAGTCGTGAAATTTACCTCATGAGTGCAAGTACAAATTATTAGCATATCAGTGTAGCAACAAAACAGAACTCCAAGAAACATTATCTACATTCTGGAAGTAAGGGCAGGACACAACAGGTTTCTCGTTCAGAAATCGAATTTAAATGTTAGTAGTTACTCAAAAACACCCGATTATTTAAAGAATCGACCTCTTACGTATAAAAGACCTTCAGCTGTATCAGTTCTTTACAAATAGATTAAATATTTGCCTTTAAGCATGTAAGCGAGAAAAGATTTAGAAAAGTTTTGCAAATATCCTTGACGTTTGATGGAAGTCACCAACTGCTCCAATTATGAAACACTGGATGAATGTGGTGTGGGTAATTGGTGCTCAATTTTAAGCAAAAGCTAGTTTTTGCGCATCTCAATGTTTACAGCGTACTGTCTCCTCAAGTATTTACCGTAAAGTAATTCTGCAGGTACGTATATACGTAGGTACTGTCTGCAATATGTGTTGCGAGCGTAGTTAGTAGTGAAGAAGCAACAAGTTCGAATGTCATGCCTGATGGCGAAATTTAACTGCATGAGCAGCTAAAAGTGTAGTAAGCAATAAACTTTTTCCTTTCATTATTTTTTGAGAGGAACCGGCGATGGAAAGTTTCATAGGGGTTGTAAATTGTATGGAAGTTTGTTGGAAGTCGTAAAGTGCTCTCACTCTCTAAGACTTGATGCATAAAATCTGTGCACCGGTACGTCATTAGTTACCTCGTCTCAAGATAAACAAACAGTTTCTAATTATAACAGGTGACTTAATGCTTTAAACTTTAAATATAAGGAGATTCCTGTCAATGAGTGGAATACGACAGAACTTTAAACTTTTAAATTTGGTCAATAATAACGCGAAATTCTGAAAATCAGAATATTTGTTGTTCCTCTAAATCGTCAAGTAGGCAACATACAATTGGCATCATGCTCTAGATTCTGGAATAGACGCTTAGCAATAAACAATCGAAGACAAAGAAAAGGACGCAACACGAAGGGATTATCCGAATGGGATGGAACGAATTCCATACTGTACATATACAGGTTGATAAATGATTATAGTTTTAAAAAAAACTATATGATTTCTTGAAGAGAAAGAACTTGAAAAATTGAGCAAGTCAATAAACTGTTGATTCTTGTTCTTATGCAAGCTGTTTTCGACTTGGCATTGACATAGAATTGTATGGTGTTCTCCTGATGGAGGTACAGACTCATTCTGTCCAACTGGCGTCTTAGATCGTCAAAATGTGGTGCTGGTTAGGGGAGCCCTGCCCATAATACACTACTGGCCATTAAAATTGCTACACTACGAAGATGAGGTGCTACAGACGCGAAATTTAACCGACAGGAAGAAGATGCTGTGATATGCAAATGATTAGCTTTTCACAGCATTCACACAAGGTTGGCGCCGGTGGCGACACCTACAACGTGCTGACATGAGGAAAGTTTCCAACCGATTTCTCATACACAAACAAGCAGTTGACCGGCGTTACCTGGTGAAACGTTGTTGTGATGCCTCGTGTTAGGAGGAGAAATGTGTACCATCACTTTTCCGACTTTGATAAAGGTCGGATTGTAGCCCATCGCTATTGCGGTTTATCGTATGGTGACATTGCTGCTCGCATTGGTCGACATCCAATGACTGTTAGCAGAATATGGAATCGGTGGGTTCAGGAGGGTAATACGGAACGCCGTGCTAGATCCCAATGGCCTCGTATCACTAGCAGTCGAAATGACAGGCATCTTATCCGCAAGGCTGTAACGGATCGTGCAGCCACGTCTCGATCCCTGAGTGAACAGATGGGGACGTTTGCAACACAACAACTATCTGCACGAACAGTTCGACGACGTTTGCAGCAGCATGGACTATCAGCTGGGAGACAATGGCTGCGGTTACCTTTGACGCTGCATCACACACAGGAGCGCCTGCGATGGTATACTCAACGACGAACCTGGGTGCACGAATGGCAAAACGTAATTTTTTCGGATGAATCCCGGTTCTATTTGCAGCATCATGATGGTCGCATCCGGTGTTTGGTGACATCGCAGTGAACACGCATTGGAAGCGCGTATTTATCATCACCATACTGGCGTATGGTTCTTGTTCGCATTGACGGCACATTGAACAGTGGACGTTACATTTTAGATGGGTTACGACCCGTGGCTCTACCCTTCATTCGATCCCTGCAAAACCCTACATTTCAGCAGGATAATGCACGACAACATGCTGCAGGTCCTGTACGGGCCTTTCTGGATAGAGAAAATATTCGACTGCTGCCCTGGCCAGCACATTCTCCAGATCGCTCACCAATTTAAAACGTCTCGTCAATGCTGGCCTAGCAACTGGCTCGTCATAATACGCCAGTCACTACTCTTGATGAACTGTGGTATAGTGTTGAAGCTGAATGGATAGCTGTACATGTACACGCCATCCAAGCTCTGTTTGACTCAAAGCCCAGGCGTATCAAGGCCGTTATTACGGCCATAGGTGGTTGTTCTGGGTACTGATTTCTCAGGATCTATGCACCCAAATTGCGTGAAAATGTAATCACATGTCAGTTCTAGTATAATATATGTGTCCAATGAATACCCGTTTATCATCTGCATTTCTTTTTGGTGTAGAAATTTTAATGGCCAGCAGTGTACGTAAAACGTTATCAGTTGAGAAGGCATCCAACGACCTTGCTGGCCAATGTATGGTTTGGCAAGCACGAAGACAAATAGTAGAAACTCGCTCCATAATCTTGCAGGAATTATCTTGCTGAAATGCAAGTATAGGATGGCTTACCATAAAGGGCAATCTGTGCTATAAGTGTGTCGTGGATAGCAACCGAAGGGATGAATTAAATGGCACTCCTGGATGTCAGATTGTATGGCGGGTGACAGTCACGTTGGTATTCTACCGCTGTCTGAGGGTACTCTGTTCAAGTCTTCGGCGCTGAATCTCATTGACTGGAGTAGACGTGTGTTCAGTGATGAGTCTAGTTTAGAATTTACCAATGATATGTCTGGAAACGCCCAAGACAGCAATCGGAGACTATGCAGAATGTTGCCCGACATACCGTACCACAACCACGAGTGACGGTCTGGGGTGCCATTTCAACTTATAGTAAAATTCTTTTGGTTGTTATCTGTGGCTGGCGCCTGACAGTGTCTCATGTGTGTTACATTTTGTTCACATGAAGGGTGTTTGCCTGACAAGACATGAACGTCAGTACACTATTGTGTTCCACAAACACTGTTATAAGAGTCTGGCCTTCTGAGACTGACAGTTACTCTACTGGAAGAACCCATCGTCTTAAGGGAAGACATTCAGCGTATAGGTACGACGTGTCGGCTGAGGTGCTTAGCATACCCCTAAGCTACTACATGTCCGGTCCCTGGTGACCTACAGGGAAGGGTTAGCCCAATTAAGATTGAAACTACGGGTACCAAGCTAAACATAGGTATATTAATGGAAGTCTTATATGCCTAGGAAAGAAACTAGCGATCAATTTAACAATGCGATCAATTAACATAAAGCATTGGTCCAATTAATTATCTACTCAAGAAAGTATGTTAGTACTTAATAATTGGACAAGGAATCGTAATTACGACACTGCCCTAGGCAATAATCGGTAGGCGCATGAAAGCAAATCGTCAATGATTAGTGCTTAAAGAAAGAACCGGAAAAATAAGTGTCAACCACAGTAGAATTCCCGGATGTTGGAAGCAACATTTAAAGTCTATTCCGTTATACCCTGACGAAAGTCAATTAGTCTCACATAGCCCTCGTTTCCGAGGGCTCTTATATGGTGTTTCTCTAGAAGACAGTGGGAGAGATGGAAGGAAAATCCGAGGCCAGCGGACTGTGTATATTCAGTTTTAAGAAGAAGACTTATTTCAATGCTTTGCTTCGGCAGCAAGTGTGCCTCCCGACACGATGTGTTCTCTAGTTAGTTGCCTAGCAGCAAGTGTTGTGTCTCCAGTAGTTTGGTATCGTGTTTGGTCTTACTTAACACTTCATAACTAGACAGTCTTTGCCATTGTATAAATCTAACCGGCCAACTGCAGCAGACCTAGTGAGTTTCGACCAATACAATTTTTTATATAATTTTAAAGTCTGCTGTGAAGCCCACGTTTCTTCCTACACCTTCACTATATTGT
Source organism: Schistocerca serialis cubense (assembly GCF_023864345.2). Classification (NCBI taxonomy): domain Eukaryota; kingdom Metazoa; phylum Arthropoda; class Insecta; order Orthoptera; family Acrididae; genus Schistocerca; species Schistocerca serialis. Next base: position 466,790,945 of record NC_064644.1, on the reverse strand, counting down.
GCTCTCAAATCCACCACATATCGCTGCCTCTCTATTTCACGACATGGGTCTTGAATTTCCACATGTTCTGTGATCATGCGTGACAGTTCAGCAACCTGTCGCCTGCATGTGGTTTCAGTGTCTTATAATCATTTCCAAAGACGCTCACGACAGTTACAAGTGAAATGCTGATCAGTTTCACCGGCTACGAGAAGCTCGTTCCCAAGCCGCAGTCGATAACAATTTGCCGTTTGTCAAAGTCACTTAGTAATTATCCTCATTTGCGTTCCATATGCTTAGAAGATGCAAAAAATGTATTAAAGGGACTACTTACGCTACGCTTGTCCGTCCCGATTTGGAGTATTGCAGTGTGGTCTGGGATCTTTAGCAGTTAGGATTGACGGAGCCCATCGAGAAACTTCAAGAAAAGGCAAGTCGTTTTCTGTTCCCGTGAAATGTAGGACAGAATGTCATGGATGTGATACGCCACTTGGGGTGACGATCATTAAAGCAAAGGCGTATTACATTGCAGTGGGATCTTTTTACGAAATTTCAGTCGCCCACTTTCTCCTTGAATGTGAGAATGTTTTGCTGACACCCACCTAATGGGGAGAAATGATCGGTGCAGTAAAATAACGGAAATGAGAGACTGTACGGAATGATGTAAGTGTTGTTTTACCCATGTCTCATTCGTGAGTGGAAAGGTAGAAAAAAAAGGCGAAAGTGATTCGATGAGCCCTCTGCCAGGCACTTAAATGTGGACTGCTGAGTAGTAATGTAGATATAGACACAGACCATTCGTTTCCTTCTCTGACTGTACTACCTAACAGTTTACCTTTTGACTGAATAATTTTCTGTCTACTTCTTTCCCTACCTTTTTTGTGTAAATGGATGATGTCTGTTGTTTCGGAGATGTCCGAAAGAACAGACACCATTTGGAGCCAGCGAATTCGCACATTACTTCTGTCTGGGCTCTCTCGAAGTCCTTTTCAACTCTTCGGACCCATGGTATATGTCTTAATTATCGTATATATCTACAGGGTGAGTCACCTAACTCTACCGCTGGATATACACTCCTGGAAATTGAAATAAGAACACCGTGAATTCATTGTCCCAGGAAGGGGAAACTTTATTGACACATTCCTGGGGTCAGATACATCACATGATCACACTGACAGAACCACAGGCACATAGACACAGGCAACAGAGCATGCACAATGTCGGCACTAGTACAGTGTATATCCACCTTTCGCAGCAATGCAGGCTGCTATTCTCCCATGGAGACGATCGTAGAGATGCTGGATGTAGTCCTGTGGAACGGCTTGCCATGCCATTTCCACCTGGCGCCTCAGTTGGACCAGCGTTCGTGCTGGACGTGCAGACCGCGTGAGACGACGCTTCATCCAGTCCCAAACATGCTCAATGGGGGACAGATCCGGAGATCTTGCTGGCCAGGGTAGTTGACTTACACCTTCTAGAGCACGTTGGGTGGCACGGGATACATGCGGACGTGCATTTTCCTGTTGGAACAGCAAGTTCCCTTGCCGGTCTAGGAATGGTAGAACGATGGGTTCGAAGACGGTTTGGATGTACCGTGCACTATTCAGTGTCCCCTCGACGATCACCAGTGGTGTACGGCCAGTGTAGGAGATCGCTCCCCACACCATGATGCCGGGTGTTGGCCCTGTGTGCCTCGGTCGTATGCAGTCCTGATTGTGGCGCTCACCTGCACGGCGCCAAACACGCATACGACCATCATTGGCACCAAGGCAGAAGCGACTCTCATCGCTGAAGACGACACGTCTCCATTCGTCCCTCCATTCACGCCTGTCGCGACACCACTGGAGGCGGGCTGCACGATGTTGGGGCGTGAGCGGAAGACGGCCTAACGGTGTGCGGGACCGTAGCCCTGCTTCATGGAGACGGTTGCGAATGGTCCTCGCCGATACCCCAGGAGCAACAGTGTCCCTAATTTGCTGGGAAGTGGCGGTGCGGTCCCCTACGGCACTGCGTAGGATCCTACGGTCTTGGGGTGCATCCGTGCGTCGCTGCGGTCCGGTCCCAGGTCGACGGGCACGTGCACCTTCCGCCGACCACTGGCGACAACATCGATGTACTGTGGAGACCTCACGCCCCACGTGTTGAGCAATTCGGCGGTACGTCCACCCGGCCTCCCGCATGCCCACTATACGCCCTCGCTCAAAGTCCGTCAACTGCACATACGGTTCACGTCCACGCTGTCGCGGCATGCTACCAGTGTTAAAGACTGCGATGGAGCTCCGTATGCCACGGCAAACTGGCTGACACTGACGGCGGCGGTGCACAAATGCTGCGCAGCTAGCGCCATTCGACGGCCAACACCGCGGTTCCTGGTGTGTCCGCTGTGCCGCGCGTGTGATCATTGCTTGTACAGCCCTCTCGCAGTGTCCGGAGCAAGTATGGTGGGTCTGACACACCGGTGTCAATGTGTTCTTTTTCCATTTCCAGGAGTATATTTCGTAAACCACATCAAATACTGACGAACTGATTCCACAGACCGAACGTGAGGACAGGGGCTAGGGTAATTGTTTAACACAAACCATACAAAAATGCACGGAAATATGTTTTTTAACACAATCCTAAGTTTTTTTCAATGGAACCACGCTAGTTTTGTTAGCACATCTGAACATATAAACAAATACGTAATCAGTGCCGTTTGTTGCATTGTAAAATGTTAATTACATCCGGAGATATTGTAACGCAAAGTTGACGCTTGAAACCTCGGACGTTCAGTTGCGTGTTGTAACAAACACGGGCCACGGTCGGCAAGCAGCATCTGCAGGGACATGTTTACGATAACGACCGTGTTTAAGACTGTGGCTGTAGTGCACTGTTGTGGTTTGGTCTAGCTGTCGCAGTGCCCGCATGTAGCGCTTGCTGCTATTGTTATTCTGCATTCGTCTCCGCACGCAGACCAACTGTAGTACACCGTGTTACCAGACGTATGTGATAGTGTAGTGGTGTAGGAAATGTGACCATGGTGTATTCGAACTCTGAAAAGGCGGAGATGATATTCATCTATGGCGAGTGTCGACGAAATGCAGCTGAAGCCTGCAGGGTGTATGCAGAACGGTACCCGGACAGAGAGTATTCAACGTGCTGCACATTGCAAAACATCTGTATGCAACTGTATGCAACAGGTATGGTCGTAGCACGCAAACGGGTCCGTAACAGGCCCGTCACAGGAGAAGCGGGTGCAGTTGGTGTGTTAGCTGCTGTTGCCATGAACCCACACATGAGTACACGGGACATTGCGAGAGCCGGTGGACTAAGTAGTGTCATGCGCATACTGCATCGTCACCGCTTTCGCCCGTTTCATGTGTCGCTACATAAGCAATTACATGGTGATGACTTTAATCATCGAGTGAAATTCTGTCAATAGGCATTAACAGAGAATGCGTTGCAGTTCTACCTGTTTACCGATGAAGCGGGTTTCACAAACTACGGGGCAGTGAATCTACGGAACATGCTTTACTGGTCCGTGGACAATCCTCGCTGGCTCAGACAGGTAGAGCGACAGCGACCGTGGACTGTATGGTGCGGAATCATTGGCGACCACCTCATTGGTCCTCACTTCATTGCAGGGGCCCAAACAACTGCAACATACATCGCGTTTCTACAGAATGATCTGCCAACGTTGCTCGAAAATGTCCCACTGGAAACGCGTCGACGTATGTGGTATCAGCACGATGGTGCACCTGCACATTCCGCAATTAACACTAGGCTGACCCTTGACAGGATGCTCGACGGGCGTTTCATAGGACGTGGAAGACGCATAAATTGGCCAGCCCGTTCTCCTGATCTTACACCTCTGGACTTCTTTCTGTGGGGTACGTTAAAGGAGAATGTGTACCGTGATGTGCCTACAACCCCAGAGGATAGGAAACAACGTATTGTGGCAGCCTGCGGCGACATTACACCAGATGTACTGCGGCGTGTACGACATTCATTACGCCAGAGATTGCAATTGTGTTCAGCAAATGATGGCCACCACATTGAACATCTATTGGCCTGACATGACGGGACACACTCTATTTCACTCCGTAATTGAAAACGGAAACCACGTGTGTACGTGTACCTCACCCCTCATGGTAATGTACATGTGCGTCAGTGAAAAAGGCCAATAAAAAGCATGTGGACGTAATGTGCTGTTCCAGTCTCTTCTGTACCTAAGGTCCATCACCGTTCCCTTTGGATCCCTATGTAATTCGGTGCTCTCCGATACACACGATCGAACAGCGGAGGAGTGGTACTCAAGCGTCAACTTTAGGTTACAATATCTCCTGATGTAATTAACATTTTACAATGCAACAAACGGCATCATTACGTATTTGTTTATATGTTCAGATGTGCTAACAAAACTAACGGGGTTCCATTTAAAAAAAACGTAGGTTTGTGTTAAAAAACATACTTCCGTGTATTTTTATATGGTGTGTATTAACCAATTACACTAGCCCCTCTCCTCACGTTCGGTCTGTGGAATCGATTCGTCAGTATTTGATGTGGTTTACGAAATACATCCAGCGGTAATGTTAGGTGACTCACCCTGTGTATATATATATATTTGGCCGGCCACACTTGGCCGAGCGGTGCTAGGCGCTTCAATCCGGAACTGCACTGCTGCTATGGTCGCAGGTTCGAATCCTGCCTCGGGCATGGTTGTGTGTGATGTCCTTATGTTAGTTAATTTTAAGTAGTTCTAAGTCTAGGTGACTGATAACCTCAGATGTTAAGTCCCATAGTATTCAGAGCCATTTGAAACATTTGAACCATAATTTTGTTTGTAAGCCTTACCGTTGGGAGTCTATCAGCATATCGATTAGATTTCAGTCTTCGTTTTCTGATGTCTGTTGATAATTTCTATGTTGTTTTATAGACTTCCGGTCTGTATCCATTCTCCATTTCTTTCGGGACCAAGAATTTTCAGCATAGTCCATCGCTCATCCTTCTGATTGTTCCCGGGTTATCTTTCTTGTTGAGATTTGAAGTTTCGCTTGCGTACGGGGCTTCAGATTTCATAACAGTGTTCTACTGTCTAAGCTTTGTGTGTACGGATATGCACTTATTGTTGACGTCACGCGTTGTCCCGCACGCTCTTTTGAGTTTTTGTAATCTAACTTTTACATTCTTCCTTTTCCATTCTCGATGGTTCTGTGATCTCGCCGAGCCACTTAGATTCTGGATCCTCTTGATTTGCTCGTACTTCGTGTTTAATTTTTGAAAGTTAAATTTAGAGCAGCTGAACTGAGATTTTCCAAAAGTGATTTGTCGGCCAGTTTTCATAGCGCATTCCTTGAGGACTTCATTCTGGTTACTGTGATTTCGCAGTACGCTAGTATCGCTAAATCGTCAACCAAGGCTAAGCAAGCGATCGTAATGTTCGTTTTAGGTGGCCGTGCGGTTAAAGGCGCTGCAGTCTGGAACCGCAAGACCGCTATGGTCGCAGGTTCGAATCCTGCCTCGGGCATGGATGTTTGTGATGTCCTTAGGTTAGTTAGGTTTAACTAGTTCTAAGTTCTAGGGGACTAATGACCTCAGCAGTTGAGTCCCATAGTGCTCAGAGCCATTTGAACCATTTTGTTCGTTTTAGTCGTTCAAGGTATAGTAGGCTTCCGAAGATTTAGGGGTTTTTAACTATTTTTTTTTTACCGTTTCCATAGTACATTAATTAGGATAAGATTGAAGAGTAGTGTTCACAGTCGATATCCTTGGACATCACCAGTTTTAGTTGCAAAGGGCACCGATATTTCTCCAGTAAAGTTTACCTTCTGCTTCGTGTCCGCGAGTGTTTGCTTGATGAAACTTCGTATCTTTAGAACAACTCCTTTCCTTTCTAGGATGGCAGGATGGCAGAGAGAGCCTGTCGATCAACAGAGTCTCATTTCTTCTTGAAATAGACGAAAGTACAAATACTTGGTCTATTTCAGCTTGCTCAGACACTCTACCAGCAAACATGTTACATAATTTACTGACTGATGTTTGTTACATGGAAGTAACTCGCTTGTCGTGGGAGACCAACCGTTTGCGCCCACGTGTCCACACCTCAACACCTGACCCGCTGCCCAGCGGAACATATGCACTAGTTACTTGCTCTTCTCACATGTTCTTAGATGTACTAACCAACCTAAAAACATACTACTCCTAACAGCACAATTATTCGTCAGTGAATGAAGTAAATACAGTTGTAATATTGTTCAGTACACTGTCCTCAGCAACCAATAAAAATATCTGCACTTTTACCTGTTACACTGTATGTTTTCGTCTTTTCATTTTAAAATACGAAGGTAGTAGAGATATGGTTGTGGATCTTGTCACAATTAAGGGAGCACTCCTTTTTGAAAATTAAAAAAAAACTGATATTTTTTCTTAAATGGTTCACTGTGGTGTCTTCTTTATTGTAGTGTTCATTCCATTATCGAGTTATAAAGGTGGGTTGTAAAATAGTACCTCCAAAAACCAGTCACAGGGGGTGGATCTTGTCACAATTAAGGGAGCACTCCTTTTTGAAAATTAAAAAAAAAACTGATATTTTTTCTTAAATGGTTCACTGTGGTGTCTTCTTTATTGTAGTGTTCATTCCATTATCGAGTTATAAAGGTGGGTTGTAAAATAGTACCTCCAAAAACCAGTCACAGGGGGGAGAAAAAGGTCGACATCGCGGCCAATGTGACAGCACGTAATTTCAACGACGGCCTAAAAGACGTTATGAAAACTACGAAACTGATCAAACTTGAGATCGGACCAGCCTGTTACAAGCTATGCACAAAAGCAGACGAAATGCATATTGAGCGAGCACAGAAGCGGATGACAGAAGCTGCCAAAGAGATCCGCAGGACCACTATAGCTAAGGATAAGATGAAGGAAGACCTTCTTTCGGATCTGAGAGGATTATTGTATCGTCCAAGGATCGCTGACTTGGTGTTTCTTCAGCTCGACCACAGAAAGGTAACCTAAAAGTATAAATGAGCTTTTCCCGTAACCATATCTTTTATCATGGTGGGAAACATAGCTTTAGAACAACACGCACTACTCTTATCATAATTTGATGTCGGCATTCTGAACTCAATTCTTTACCAGCAGACGTAGCCTTTTCGCGATATCTTAAAAAGTCTGTTGTCAGTTCACGCGAAATATACGACGTATGTTTTGATATGTCGCCATTTTGTTGGAACTTAATATACTGCAATTATCGTATGTATTGTGATAGAAAATGTAACGAAACGAGTTATGCACATCCATTTCTTTTACAAGTGTAATAGGGTGGCTTGGAGAATTTTAGCCGATGACCAATGTTCCGGCAGCAAGAGGTCCTTCCACCTGGTGCAGTGATTACATGGTGCGTCCTATGAGGATACGAAAATGAATTCGTAGCCCCCTGGTGTACGTGTCCACTCCAGTGGACGGCTTTTTCATAGTGCTTTTTTGGCGTTTTCAGTCAGTTTAGAGGGAGCAAATGCACGCAGCATACAGTACTGCGTACGTTTGCAGCCTCAGCACATTGAAAACGACAAACAAGCGACATTCACAGCTGTCCGCTGAAGTGGGCGTGTGTACCACAGTTTGAAGGCAAAAATGGAAGGGATAAAACTATATCACAACATTTGGCGGCTATTTTTATTTTAGCTGAAAGAGAGTCACGAAATTCACCTGTTTTTCATGCTTTCAACGTGTATTGCAGCCTTCGTGGTTATTATTTTTTTTGAAAGAAATAGAAAGAATTTTCCAGTAAATGGATACCCACTTTTCTCCGTGGAAAGAACGTAGTAGTTATCCTAATCTTGTATTTCAACTCTCTGAATGACTTCGAAGCCAACACGACGTTTAAAATAGTACGAAACATATTTAAAAATCTACAAGAGTAAAAATTTAAGCTCTTAGAAGGCTAAATCTGTCTCACTTAGCTCCTGACGCAACCTGAAAATGCAGATTTAATCTGCAAATTCTCGACAGTGTTTAAGAGAAACGCTAGCCTAGTTGCCACGTAATTTTTTTTTACATAATTTCTGACTCTCTTCTCATACTGGTTTAAATAAGCACTCATCCGTACTGTTACGGGCGGTAGCGTACGTGTTCACACACAGACACGTCCGATTTACATGTGTGTCTGCACAGGTGATTCTTTGAACATGAAAGAAAGAAGCCAGGAGGTAGGTAGGACTGGGGCAAGGGAGAGCAGGGCGAGATAGAGAATGGCAGAGATGAAGAGGAAGGTGGAGTGTGTGAGACAGGGAGGGGACGACAGCGCTCGCAGTGGCATTGGGAGCGTTAAATGCTGACACAGCCTTTGCAGAGTGAGTAGTCGTGTAAGTACGCCAGAGCTAAAGTGGGCTAATGCGGGGGCTGTCCGACTGAGGCCGGCTGCAGCGTCGCTCGTCACTTGCCCGCTAGCAGAGCAGAGTAGCGCGTTGTTCCTGGCGCTGACACGTGGTCCAGACGTCAGCTGCACAGTTCACTGCCAGCTGCCAGCACAGGCGAACATGCGCCGGTGAGAGACAGTGTCGGCAAAGCCTTAACTATGGAACGCCAGGTACATGTAGAGTTGCAGGTTGAAATCAGTTTATCACTTGTCTGACATATCGTGACCGCTAATCAGCGAGGGTGCAGGTGATTGATGATGTATTTTACACGACACTGCTCTGCGAACAATTTAGGTAGAGGGGAAGGCAGCGTGTGGAGGATTGAGTAATGTCAGGAATACTTGGTTCAGATCGTTATTGTCACTGGAAAAATATTACGGTTATATCACATATTTGTATTTACTTTTATCGTTTTAAAGGGTGTTTTCAAAAAGACTGTTGTTGTTGTTGTGGTATTCAGTCGTGAGACTGGTTTGATGCAGCTCTCCATGTCACTCTATCCTATGCAAACTTCTTCATCTCCCAGTGCCTACTGCAGCCTACATCCTTCTGAATCTGCTTATTATATTCATCTCTTGGTCTCCCTCTACGAGTTTTACTCTCCGCCCTGCCCTCCAGTACTAAATTGGCGATCGCTTGATGCCTCAGAACACGTCCTACCAACCGATCCCTTCTTCTAGTCAAGTTGTGCCACAAACTCCACCCCAATTCTATTCAATACCTCCTCATTAGTTATGTGATCTACCCATCTAATCTTGAGCATTCTTCTGTAGCGCCATATTTCTAAAGCGTCTGTTCTCTTCTTGTCTAAACTATTTATCGTCCATGTTTCACTTCCATACATAGCTACACTCCATACAAATTCTTTCAGAAACGACTTCCTGAAACTTAAAACAATACTCGATGTTAACAAATTTCTCTTCTTCAGAAACGCTTTCCTTGCCATTGCCAGTCTACATTTTATATCCTCTCTACTTCGACCATCAGCAGTTGTTTTTCTCCCCAAATAGTAAAACTCCTTTACTACTTTAAGTGCACCATTTCCTAATCCAATTTCCCTCAGCATCACCCGACTTAATTCGACTACATTCCATTATCCTCGTTTTGCTTTTGTTGATGTTCATCTTATATCCTCCTTTCAAGACAATGTCCATTCCGTTCAACTGCTCTTCCAAGTCCTTTGGTGTCTCTGACAGAATTACAATGTCATCGGCGAACCTCAAAATTTTTATTTAATTTCCATGGATATTAATACCTACTCCGAATTTTTCTTTTGTTGCCTTTACTACTTGCTCAATATACAGATTGAATAGCATCGGGGAGAGGCAACAGCCCTGTCTCACTCCCTTCCCAACCGGTGCTTCCCTTTCATGTCCCTCGACTCTTATAACTGCCATCTGCTTTCTGTACAAACTGTAAATAGCTTTTCACTCCCTGTATTTTACCCCTGCCACCTTCAGAATTTGAAAGAGAGTATTCCAGTCAACATTGTCAAAAGCTTTCTCTATGTCTATAAATGCTAGAAACGTAGGTTTGCCTTTGCTTAATCTTTCTTTTAAGATACGTCGTAGGGTCAGTATTGCCTCACGTGTTCCAACATTTCTCCGGAATCCTGAAAAAGACTATACGTATTAAAACACAGTGATTTTTAATACGTAATAATTCAAAAAGACTATACATATTAAAACGCACAGTGTTGTGAAAACTACCGATTGCTGACCCTCGGCATGCTTTTTGCAGGAAAGAATACATTGTCCAGTTCACATTCATTGCCGCTAGATGTCGGTTGTCCTCCGTTTGATTCGTTACCGTCACCTATCGCAAAATGGCTAAACCGTAGTATTAATCATTTCGCGTTCTCGAGTTCGCGAAGCATGCTTCCATGATTACAGTGCAAAGACGTTTCAGGTCGAGGCACCAAACTGATCCCCCGAATGGATGTAGCTTTCGCAGATAGTGTCGGTACTTTATAGGCGCAGAATGTTTATGTAACGGAAAGAGTCCTGAAGGCCCCATTGTTCCGCCGAATATGTCTCATGAATTCAGAGCGATTTCCGACGGAGACCTACAAAATCAACTCGTCGTGCCAACTGGGAATTACAACTGCCTACAACAATTTGGCGTGTTTTGATATGTCAGTTGGTTATGAAGCTGTACAAGTTACTGCTTTTACCAGCTGTACGCTATAACGACAAACGCAAACGTGTGACATTTTCTAACGAGTTTCGGAATGCTGTTGTCAACAACACTTTCACACAACGCGTCGTGTTCAGTGATGGAGCAGCCTTAGTGGGAAACGAAACAAACAAAATGTTCCAATGGAGGCCGGCCGAAGTGGCCGAGCGGTTCTAGGCGCTGCAGTCTGGAACCGCGTGACCGCTACGGTGGCAGGTTCGAATCCTGCCTCGGGCATGGATGTGTGTGATATCCATAGGTTAGTTAGGTGTAAGTACTTCTAAGTTCTAGGGGACTGATGACCTCAGAAGTTAGGTCCCATAGTGCTCAGAGCCATTTTGTTCCAATGTGGGCCTTACAGAACACACAGGGACACACTAAATATCTGTTCACGATCCATTCTTCCTCGATGGAAACACGTCAGCAGAATCAATGCTACGTTAAAAAACGCGTTGTCACCAAGACTGAACTTGGACAACTTCATTTTTCAACAAGACAGGGCATCCCCTCACTGGAGTCGACAGATGGGTGAATATCCGAATGAAACTCTACCGAGCCATTTGATTAGTTGTTCGACGGCCGGCGACTTAGGACTTCACAGCTGGCGTCCACACTCACCGGATTCGATGCCCCGTAACCTCTTCCTGTGGGATTTCATTAGGCACAACATTAATGCACGAACACTACAGACAACCTAGAAGAGTTGAAGAACCGGATCCGTACTGCCATAACATCAGTGATGACGGACATCCTTAACCGAGTATTACAGGAACTTGAGTATCGATGTGATATTGTTCGTGCCGCTGGTGGAAGATATACGGAACATCTGGAATCTCAATTTGAGAGGTTCGTCAGTATGTCTCCTAAGTTTCATAGTTGTATATATTAACTTTAATAAATATTTGCGTTAGAAATATGTATGTTCTTTTTGCAACACCCTGCATTTTTCCTGATCAGGCATCTGAACGGTATCTTACATCGGGCTAAGATTTAATGTCTAAAAGACTACCACAAAACATTCTCAATTTCTGTCTGTACTTCCATTTCATTTGTTATTTATCAGTTATCATTATTATGTTCATATCATTACATTTACAGTCACACATACGTAATAGCAATAATAATGAATAATGATTACGCCATACTCTTAAAATAACAGTAATAGTAATTAGTTTTATACTGTTCCATCCTAGTACGAAATGATCAAAGCAAAACTGATGTGACTGGTAAGGGACTGAAATCAAAGTAAATACTAAAGAAAAGGTAGACTGTTTTAATGGAGTACACTGTAGACTAGAGGACGGAAGCAGCGAGGAGAGACGTTGGTGTATTTGATACACAGACAAGTACCTGGAAGAGACAGCTATGACGATAACTTACGAAGAAGTAATTCGTAAGTTCTACAGTAGTGCCTTAGTAAGACCCATGGACCGCATAGCTGGTAGCTGTGGCAGTACCCGCTACATTTCTGATGTTTTAAGACCAATCACTATCTCCAAGTCCCATGGAATCTCAGCTTACGTTCCACTTTGATGGCCTGAATAAGGAAAGTACCGCCAGCTCTGTGGCGGCAGCCATTTTGCATCCGAGTAGCTATAGCAGCATTATGGACAGAATTGTTTAGTTATGATTTACGCAGAAGTGAAGGGATTTATATGTGCATATCAGCCGGCCGGGGTGGCCGAGCGGTTCTAGGCGCTACAGTCTGGAACCGCGCGACCGCTACGGTCGCAGGTTCGAATCCTGCCTCGGGCATGGCTGTGTGTGATGTCCTTAGATTAGTTAGGTATAAGTAGTTCTAAGTTCTAGGGGACTGATGATCTCAGAAGTTAAGTCCCATAGTGCTCAGAGCTATTTGAACCATTTTGAGCATATGATTTCCTAACACATAAAGTAAACAATTAACTACAGTTTTAATTCTTTCCTGGTTGCTGCCTAAAATATCAAGCAACTAAAATGAGGACTTTCGTAAGACCGTCAGTAAAATCATGGCATTTAATTTGTCTCATAATACGACAAAATGTTTCTTGCATTTGCTTTGTGATAAGTAACATACAATATGCTCTATATGTAATATCATTATATGTGTCCATTCAGTTTGTTTGTGGGAGATATTTGTGAACTGCAGACCATATTGAAACACAAATTCATATTTCTGTTGGCATATTAACGTCTTTTACATTTTTGTTTGTTTTGTAGATTATAGCTCTTTCAATATTACACAATATAATTTGCCTAAAGTACAATAAATATATTATTTGACTGGTGACTGCCTCTTAAAGTAACCATACCGCAACAGTTGATCCCATGTCTGTTTGGCGGTTATATTTTCTCAAAAGTATACGCACTCTTCTGTCAAATGCATATGTACAATTTTCTCCATGACAGTGTGACAAGACGGAATACTATGGAATTTCTGGGCTGCTTTACATGCATCTCCCTCCAGAATTGAAGCGACGACTTCGATTCCAACATTTGTGTTTCACTGACACGGAAAACTTTTTCAACGATTTGAATGTTGTACGATGTCTCCGATACACCTTCTAAGTTGTCGCAGGTCGTGTAAGTTTGAGTTCGGTTAGTGCACGAGCTCTTCTCATTCAGACTGTTAACGTGCTGAAAGTGATACACGGTATACAACATGTAACACATATTCTTGCTCAACTTCTCTTACGGCTCTCCCACTTATTCTTCCTAGTGTTAAATCTCATCTACGTCGCTTACAGGCATGGCGGCATAATTCTGACTCAAGTACGTCAGTGTTCTAGATAACCGACGAGTAATTTAGCATTTTCTGTCTGATAATTGCCATGGTGACTGATACAGAAATGCTGTGACAAAGCAGTAAACAGCAGAATTGTCTTAAAAGAGATGGCGCCGTTATCTGGAACTGGACTATTTACTTGAACCATGCTGAAAAGATTTAATAGCGCAAATTTACTGTGGGTGTTGCCATAACTACTATTGTCTTGCCGATACTTCTCTCCTCAATTATCAAACGGTATAATAACACCGGCGGGGAGCTGCAGAACAGCATCGCCTTAGCTTCGATAGCTTGGCGGACTATAGTTTTTATGCTCCTCCAGCTCATTAACTTAAACTAAAGGAAAATTGCGCCTGTAAATTATTCAGATCCTTAAATTATCTGTTATTCTACCGCATACATAAGTTCTTGAGGAATACTACGATATAAAAATTCTTTAGCAGGATTAATTTTCATTTATTGTAATGCCCTGGTCTCATGACATTGCCTCATAGGTTGCACGCAATGTTCGATTTTTGCTGTTTGTCGAATTGGAGACCACAGGAAGTGGTAAATTATTGTTTTCAATGACTTGCTTGAGAAGAATAACATGGTCGGAAACTGCTGACTGGTTTCGCAGATTCTTCAGAATAAGAGCCACATCAGGCATGATATGCCTTTTTTATCACCATGCTTGGGAGTCATCTGAAACTGATCAGGTGTAAATGAAGCTAATAAAGGAAAACAAATATTACAATGCAGTATCATATCATATGGAATTGTAATTCTATTAAGAACAGAGTAAACTTACGAAAATAACAACAACAGGTACGGGGAAGAATTTTTCCTTTGAATAGGGGCCAGTCTTACAAGCCACGCATTTTAAGTGCAGCACTCTAGCAGTTACGTTACAAGAGATAACGTCTTCCGGTTAGCAGGTATTGGGTTAAACAGTGTTATTATTAAGCAGTCCACGATGAGAAAAATGCTTATTTATTTCCAACAGTCTAGCAGACTCATACGGAAGGGTTTCTTTCCTAACACTTCTTTCCTAACATTTGCGTCTTCCTGCAGTCCTTTAGCATTCTGAATCCGGAAAAGCCTACTACCGACCACTACCCTCGAACAGCAGTTCGCAGCACAAAACTGCGGCATTATTCACCACGTTGATACGTATTCTCAGGCTCTTATTTTAACATAAAATGAGTCTGTATGTTTTAAGGACCTCTATATACAATGATACCAGCTAATTAGGTCAACTCTCTCACTCACTCCTATGTACCTACTACTTGGGTCCAAAATGGCTGTATAGTACCAACTAGGCCTCAGCCGACAAATGTCGGTAATCCAGACACAGAAGGTTGTCAATACTTCCTATCTTCAAGGATTTATCTCTCATAGCACAATAGTGCCCCCGCTGTCTTGTTTCCGTGGGGCGGCGCACGAAGCAAGCAGCCGTCCACTTTTCGCATGGATAACGACATACTCGGACACAACCATAGACTTCATGTAACAAGAAACGTGATTCTTCCCACCAAGCAACACATTCGTTCGAACCACAGTAAAATTCCGGTGATTCTGTGTCCACTGCAATCGCAACTGACGCTGTCGTTGGGTCAACATCGGAACACGTAGGGGTCATTTGCGGCGGGACCCTTACTTCAACAATGTGCGTTGGACAGGTGTTCTCCGAACCACCTGTGCTTGCATCACCATTGCGGCCAGGTTTTCATAGATCGCTGCTTTTCCTGCTCTACAGAGCCTGCAAACCTGCATAGTTCACGTTCCGTTATGAGGCGTGGGCGCCCATGAGCTTGTCGCCCACTCGTGGTACCATCATGGATGTTCACTACAAGAGCTCACAAACAGCTGAGCGACTTCTCCATTTCCGAGATGGGCGGTACCTTGTCCTGGCCAATAATAATCAGGTAATTGTCAGAGTCGCTTACGTCATTAGCTTTCTCCATTTTCGGGCCGCATCGTCGCTAGAATGATTCCGCATCCGTTGTTGCATCTCGCTGCATTGCGTGATCGCGTCAAGTGGTAGCTCCACAAATATCGACGCTCAACTATTAGCGCATCGCCATTACTTGCCGCGACTAGTTAGCAGCGTTGTAACGGTGTTCGGCCCGTGCAGTAATAGTCGAGAGATAAAATATGATCGAGATCAACTATGAAACCAAGTCCAATGACGAACAAAAAATGGTTCAAATGGCTCTGAGCACTATGCGACTTAACTTCTGAGGTCATCAGTTGCCTAGAACATAGAACTAATGAGACCTAACTAACCTAAGGACGTCACACACATCCATGCCCGAGGCAGGATTCAAACCTGCGACCGTAGCGGTCGGTCGGTTCCAGACTGTAGCGACTAGAACAGCACAGCCACTCCGGCCGGCCTAATGACGAACAGCAATAACCATAATTCACATTAAAGGGGGGTTTACTTTGAAGGAAAACTACGATTCACAGTTAGGCGTACTCACTGTCGACAGTCTAACTAAATCTCAGAGTTGGTGCACCTGCCATGGGTGGGGGAAAGGGAGGTACGAAATAATCTACGCTTCTGTACAAACAGGTCTTGGACAACATAATTAAAATATTGGAGAGAAATTTCTACATATACATACATACTCCACAATCCACCATACAGTGCGTGGTGGATGGTGCCTCGTACCACAACTAGCATCTTCTCTCCCTGTTCGAGTCCCAAACAGAATGAGGGAAAAACGACTGCCTATATGCCTCTGTACGAGCCCTAATCTCTCTTATCTTATCTTTGTGGTGTTTCCGCGAAATGTGAGTTGGCGGCAGTAAACTTGTCAGCCTCAAATGCTGGTCCTCTAAATTTCCTCAGTAGCGATTCACGAAAAGAACGCCTCCTTTCCTCTAGAGACTCCCACCCGAGTTCCTGAAGCATTTCCGTAACACTCGCGTGATGATCAAACCTACCACTAACAAATCTAGCAGCCCGCCTCTGAATTGCTTCTATGTCCTCCCTCAATCCGACCTGATAGGGATCCCAAACGTTCGAGCACTACACAAGAATAGGTCGTATTAGTGTTTTATAAGCGGTCTCCTTTACAGATGAACCACATCTTCCCAAAATTCTACCAATGAACCGAAGACGACTATCCGCCTTCCCCACAACTGCCATTACATGCTTGTCCCACTTCATATCGCTCTGCAATGTTACGCCCAAATATTTAATCGACGTGACTGTGTCAAGCGCTACACTACTAATGGAGTAGTCAAACATTACAGGATTCTCTTTCCTATTCATCTGCATTGATTTACATTTATCTATATTTAGAGTTAGCTGCCATTCTTTACACCACTCACAAATCCTGTCCAAGTCATCTTGCATCCTCCTACAGTCACTCAACTACGACACCTTCCCGTACACCACAGCATCATCAACACAGCCGCACATTGCTATCCACCCTATCCAAAAGATCATTTATGTAGATAGAAAACAACAGCGGACCTACCACACATCCCTGGGGCACTCTAGATGATACCCTCACCTCCGATGAACACTCACCATCGAGGACAACTTACTGGGTTCTATTACTTAAGAAGTTCGAGCTATAACCATGACATCTCGTGCTATGAAATGGTAACTTGTCTAGTAATGGCGGATCACAGCCAGTTGACCAACGATGTTAGTGGAGTTACTGCTTGACACGGTACTTAGTACTAACTTAGTTTCGGGTACGTAAACTCGATTCTCTCTAAATCTGAATAGGTATGAAGGTAACTTGGTATCTGTAAATTGTATCTGTATGGTAACTGGGCTGTTTTTGACATATATTCTTATGATGGACAACGTTCGACAAGCGTCAATAATGCTGTTATAAAAAGTAGATTCTTTTTATTTAGCGACCTGAAACGATGTTGACAACGTGAGGAAATAATCGTATAATGGCCGCAAGACGCCTGCGCGACTTTTGTATTAAGCTGTAGTTAGTTGAGCGTCTAAAATGTTTTTGAGGGCAAGAACACTTTAGATATATCGCACAATGTTTTATGTGATACCCTTCCTGCTCTGGAATGAAACAGTTGCCACAAAACGTGCTGGATCG
Source organism: Schistocerca serialis cubense (assembly GCF_023864345.2). Lineage (NCBI taxonomy): Eukaryota > Metazoa > Arthropoda > Insecta > Orthoptera > Acrididae > Schistocerca > Schistocerca serialis. Next base: position 466,773,567 of record NC_064644.1, on the reverse strand, counting down.
TCGCCGGTTTGTGTCATTCGCGCTAAATCACGTGGTCAGGCAAATTGTGCTAATGAAGAGCCCGGACCATTACCTCGTAACCGATAATCAGAAAACTTTTGGCGTAACTAGCATGGTCATAAAACAGAATATTTATAGGATCATTTTTCTACAAAGTCTCATTAAGGTAACTAGTGATATATTGCAGTTAGCGGTTTTGTGTTCGGGTTGAAATTGTCACCGTAGTTATGCTGATTGCGAATAAACGATTTGTGAAATATAACACTTCCTCCAATAAACAGAATAACGAATGTCCCGTACACTAACAGGGACAATTTCCGCACTGCATAAAAGCAATGTCCATAATTTTCTGGCCAGCTGGTAGGGGACTCAGCTGCATATGTTCGAGTATCATGTACGATAATCGGCTTACAGAAGACTATAAGCCTGTGGGCCTGTCATTATAAGACGTATTGATCACAAGTATCTGCCTCCTTCTGCGCTATACATACTTCCATACAGAAATGAAAATAGGAAGCCATGCTTCCAGCTCTGCAGTATTAAGACAGAGATATAGCGATTCACTAAATAATTTCCACAAAACAGTTGTGCTCCAGTACATTTTCTAAGAGACATCGGCATATGATCATGTGACTCCTACTACGTGTTCATCCTGAACATTCATCACGGAATCCAAACTCTTGGTTATTCTCGTAGAAAATATTATCAAATGTGGCTTACAAATCGTTGAGACAGGTTAGTGTAAATTTAAAATAGTTATCTGTATCGCACCATAACTGCAATGAAATAAAAACACCGCGTAAACGAAAGTCGTGACCCGGCCAACAAAATTTACGACGGGGAGAGGTGTGCGAACAAACTAGCATGTAAACTAAAGGGAAGTGTAAAACAGATACATACAGTGGTTGCAGTATAACTGCTGAACAGTATGCATAAAATACGAGAAAGGATGGGCCATAGAGGGAAACGGTAGCCAAAAGCAGATCAATACAGGGTGCTTCCGTAAGAGCGTACAAAAATTTTGCAGGACATGGGAGATGTTCCACTGAACAATTTGAGGTAGGGAACATGGGTTCGAAGAAGCCAGCTTAAGGAGATAATACGAATAAAGTCACATTACTGTGTACATTTTTATTTACATTAGTTACAGTTAACGGCAAATACCATCACTGACGCACCGGACGCACTGCATATTACAGAATGTGCTGAAACTGATTGGCCATCTACCTCAATGCAAGCATAACGTGGGCGAACAATATATACTGACGCACCCTGACAAAAATCCCTGGTGTATTTCGAGTCACATCACAGGCAGCTACGATTCTGGCAACTAGATCCATCTCCGTATCCACTGGGGTCTCATACACAAGTGACTTTAGATATCCTCACAGAAAATAATCAAGGGGATTCATGCCAGCTGGCCTCGCAGGCCGACCAGGGAATAGTGTCCAGGTACTGCTTCATCGTACTGTACTGTGTGTCTCTGAATAGAACTGAGTAATAAATGGATCTATTGTTGATTCATAGTACGTTCTACCACGGAGCAATGTAAATACGACACGACAGAGCCACTTTATGGACAAGTAAAGTAAACAAAACCTGCATCATGACTTCCTGGTAATCATGTTCATCCTCCTTGTTTCTTGCTGGAAATAAAGAACGTAGATGTAAATAAACAGCACAGTATGCGTAAACTTGTACGCATGTTAGTTGTAAATAAGCTGGGAGACAGTAATGCTAGCAAATCGGTAGACAAGTTTACTTCCATACCTTCTTAATCTGGCTTCTTCGACCCCAGGTTCACTACCTCAAATTTTTCAGTGGAGCATTCTCTATGTCCTGTCGCATTTTTCCACTCTCTTACGGAGACACCCTGTATATCACACATCGTCGAATCTGACTTTATTGTCCAACACATAATGAGGAGAAAAACCATTCCTCACGATTGCCAATATTATACATAAACACGTAGTAAACAAGAAGCAAAAACGCAGAGAAGAGTCCGATATGACTGTTGGTCTTACCATCAGCAAAGCACAGATAATGGCAGGGAAAAAGGGGTCCAGTTCACTTTCCTGCATGAACATCGGCGATAGACACTAAAGTGGCACTATAAATATTGTTTTTCCCCCTCTTCCGCGATGTATGTTCCTGATTTCTTTATCTGGGATCTTCTCTCGCCTTGAAACCTTAAACCTTCTTGCGAAGATATCTATTTGTATGGTTTCAGGTCCATTTTTTGTCACTTCCCAGGTTCCTGCATCATTTAAATAAATGCTTCGTATTGCCAGTGTAACATCATTTAATGTGTCTATGATTTTCTTCATTTACTCCATTTAACAGTCATTATATTTAAAAAGTAGACTTGAGGCAACCTTCATTCATATCCTGGCCGATCCCTCCACACTTTATCGTTCAGATCATATTCAAACAGATTAAATGCTACACACGACCCTCGTCTAAGATCTTTGATTAGTCGTATTACTTTGGAGATTTCTTTTCTCTTTTTGTTTTTAATACAATGTAAACTTTTTTAGTTGCAGCAACAGCTACCTTAATTTTTCGTGATCTCCTCAAGATATCGTTATATTCCTCTTTCTTTCTACTTGTCAAACACATTTCGTAAATGTATGACAACGATATGTGTGCCTCTTCAACTGTCTCTTTCATAGTACATTCATTATCTATACAGGATTGGCCTGTGGTAAAGCCACTCTCTGCTTCCGCTATTATTATTTAATTTTGCAGACTTTTTCAAAATTAATTGACAATACAATCTTACGCATGACACAGTTATTGTGATGCCCCTAATATGGTGGGAAGCTTCATTTGATCAATTCTTACGAAATGGAATATGCATGATGTTTCCATATTTTTCAGTGGTTTTCTTTCTTCATCAAACACTTGTTGAAGATATGATGAATTGTTTTTATTCTGTTTTTTGTTCCATTTATTATCAGCTCAATGATAATTATTTCCAGACATATAGATTTATCATCTTTTCACTTTTTATTGATATCTTTATTTCTTTCAGGGACTCGCTGGGCACTAGCTCCTCCTTAAGCGCATATGATTCTATCTGCGTGAATTGTTCTTGATTTTATTTTAACGTATTTTCTTAGTCTTCACAATGGTGCACTGATGGTTTTCCTCACTTCTTGGGTTTTTGTATTATTCCTTTTTCCCATTTTCATTCACCTACGTAACTCTCTACTTCTTTGCATTTATTTCCTGGAAAATAAATTTTAGCTTTCATTAACATTATTCACTTCCTTTGTGGAGTTAACATCCAGTCATCCTGATCTTTCGTAGCAAACAATTTTTTTACATGTGTTCCGTTTATCTGGCACTTGCTCCGAATGACACCATGTGCTGTGGTAAATGTATTTTACCTTCTAACCTAATGCTTTGGCGGCAGTATCATGAGCTGCATTTTCAGATGTTTATATATAACTTCTGCTGAGCCTTGTTTTAACTTCCTAATTTTCTCTACCAAACCTAAATTGTACGGGATTTGTATACACTCGTCCTTGAGGAGTAATAGATTCTATACGCGTTCTTTGAAAGAATTTTTGTTTTTTTTCCGTATTCTCCATTCCTTTGTTCTTCTGTAATTTATGTTTAAAGATTACCGATAACTATGAATTTGGGTTTGAGATTTGGGAACAGGTCAGCTCAATGGAAGGACTGGGTTCCCCACGTAACTACTTCAACGTTCATCATCTTTGATATGTGGTTTGATTTTATTAAAGCCAAACGAGTTTAGATACAATGAAGAGCAGACTTTAGGAAAATGAATTTTATGTATCTGCCACTAATTATGAGCCATCAACCATTAACTATACAAAAAAGTACACAATTTGAAAAACAGACACTACAATTAGAAAACTCAATAAGCAGTTTTTCTTAACTAAATGACATTTGAACATTGCAGTAATTATGAACCCCCTCTCACTTAGTAGACAGCAAAGGAGTATAATTTTAAAAAAGAGTTAACAGTCACAGAATACTTAGCTACAATTAACCAGAATTTCATGATCACACTGTGAGCAAACCATTTTTAAAAAGGTGTCATGAATTATGAACCCACTGTAGTTTAGTACATATCAAAATACAGAATTTAAAAAAAAATGAAGTCACTGAATAAGCATGTAGAGTTAGCCGATGTTCACTGATCAGATGTGGAGCAAACGACTTTTCAAGACAGCAAAATACAGCATATTAGAAACAATTGACACTCACCAAATAAGCACCTATAGTAAGCCAAAATTCACTGAGCAGATCTTAAACAAGTGTCTTATTAACGGCTGCCATTAATTATGAACCCACTGTCATTCAGTAGACATCAAAACAGAGAATTTTAAAAACAATCAACAGTCACTGAGTAGGCAGCTACGGTTAACCAGAATTCACTGATCAAATTCGAAGCAAATGATTATTAAAAGCCATTATTAATTATGATCCCATTCTCTTTCAGTAAACAGAAAAATGTAAAATTTTAAAGATAATCAAGTCACTGAATAAGCAGCTACGATAAGCCTAAGTTTACTCATCAGATTTTAGGAATATAATCACTAAACAGCTACTATTTATTATGAACCGACTGTCGTTTAGCAGACAACAAAATACTGCATTACCAAAAAAATTAACATTCACTAATAGACAGCTACATGCATTAAAAATTCACTAATCTGTTTGTAGCCATATGACCTTTGACAGCTACTATTAATTACACGTGGTGGTTGCATAAGCCTCGTCGGGGGAGGGGAGGGGGGGGAGGGAAAAGGAAGAACGATAGTTCAAGACACAAATGGGAGTTACTTAATTTGCTCAGAATGGCCGCTGTCCTTCCTCTCGTTAAACCTGCAAGAGGCCAGACTGTCTTCACTAGCGTCGAACCAGCCAAATAACCTCCAAGTCACTTGTGTCTTTTCCAGGATATCATATCCACCACTCAAGGAAGTCGCTTCGCAGCGCAAGTGATAACTGACAGTCAAAATCAGACTCTGCGTCTACGCCGAAGCCAGTTCTTTCTCTTGTGCACCATCCAGAACTCCAAACCTTTAGTGCCCCAGCCAGCTCTCCCAGCACACCACACAATCATTGCCGAAAACCGTCCTTGCTTCGACGCTTTTGTCCCCTCCAATGGCGCCACCAGCGAACCTCCAAGCGAACTTCCAAAGTTCTCAAGACAAAGATGGGCGAAATCGATAGAAGGCCGAGCCCACGCTGCTCAGTTTTAAGCTTGAGCAGCAAATGACACACACACACACACACACACACACACACACACACACGCACGCACACGCACACACACACACACACACACACACACACAATAGGAGTATTTTTCTCACAGTAAATAGTTCTTTAGTATTGCATTCGTGTCATCAACAAAGCTGCCTCGGTAAATAACCCCTTGACAAAACTGTTCAGTAATGAAACTTATTGCATGATGCAACTTAGGTAATCTTCCATAAAGAATTTGACAGCCTAAGGCGGATATTTTAAACTGTTCTATGATTCAGAAATTATGATCATGCCTGTTGTGCCTCACACAGAAACAGCTATGGTAATGACAGATGGAGGCACACAGGAATTAGCTAATACAAATGAAAGTAGTAGTTTTAGGAGAGGATGAAGTAACTGAGATAAAAGAGATTTGGATGTAGCTATGGTAGCAGACGTAATGATTAAAACAGTAAGTGTCAAAGCAGAGATTCTGTCCAAGAACTGTTACAGTGTAATCAACTGATACATGGAATAACAAATGAGCAAAGAGTCGACCACAAAAGGAATGACAAATACAATCAACAACTGATGTCAGAGCTACAGAAGGGGTGGTCGAGAGCTCTAATCTACTGAATATACTGAATTCTGAACATGTGAACATGCTAAATATCAGTGAAAAGTGAATCACCGGTGAGGTCACTGCATGTAACAGATGTGTATGGAGTAATTATTAATGTGTTCTGGGTATGGGGAGTCAGTTGACGGTACTGACCTTGTCATCTTTTCAGGGATGTGAACAGGTGGGCTCATGGACTATTCTTCCTTTATGCATCCTGAAGTTAAAGGTGCAAACAGCCATGTCAAAGTGAAAAGGAAGCTGGTGTTCCATCTGTGTCTAGGTTATAGCTTTTGCGTGAATTTCATTGATTAATCGATGTTGAGAGTCAGGCTACTGCTCATGCCGTTCTATTGTTCGATTACCAAAGATATGTTTGTACTTTTCGGAGAAATACCGATTTGGGTTAGGTTTGTTGAGAAGGCAGATTAAACAATAAGAGGAGATTTATTTCGTGTACTCTAACATTAACAATTATATTTGAAAGCACCCAGGTACGATTAGATAATTTTCGTATCAACTGAACGTCAAGGAGCACAGACAACGTTCGTGAAGACCTGCCCTGTATCACTGGTAAGTCAAGAGAGAGTGGAGGCAGAAATTGAAAATATGGCACAGTAGTTTCTCATCGAACAAGCTATTACTTCCTACAGTAATCCAGTGTCAGTTGTTCCAAAGAAAGAAGGTGTTAGGCTTGTGATGGATTCATGACAAATAAATTCGATTATGCTCCGGAGACTGGTAGGCTTTTAATGTTGCACAAACTTCTGAAAAATATTCTGAATGGTGGGCTCCATGTGGTTCCCAAGTTGTGCAACGATCGTAAACCATAAAATTACCAAATAAGCAGCAACCAGTCGCAAAATCATGTTTCTTTATTATTTTGTAATTTTCTGAAGAAATTTCATAGAGTCATTGTTCACTGATCTATGGATTTGATGGAAAGATCTTGGCATACTGATTTGCATCCCTCATGTCGGAAATACAGGGTGATTCAAAAAGAATACCACAACTTTAAAAATGTGTATTTAATGAGAGAAACATAATATAACCTTCTGTTGCACATCATTACAAAGAGTATTTAAAAAGGTTTTTTTTCACTCAAAAACAAGTTCAGAGATGTTCAATATGGCCCCCTCCAGACACACGAGCAATATCAACCCGATACTCCAACTCGTTCCACACTCTCTGTAGCATATCAGGCGTAACAGTTTGGATAGCTGCTGTTATTTCTCGTTTCAAATCATCAATAGTGGCTGGGAGAGGTGGCCGAAACACCATATCCTTAACATACCCCCATAAGAAAAAATCGCAGGGGGTAAGATCAGGGCTTCTTGGAGACCAGTGATGAAGTGCTCTGTCACAGGCTGCCTCGGGTAGTTTGGTTTTCAGCGTAGTCAACAGCGCCTCAAGCGAACAAATGTACAACTAAATGATACTTTATAGCTCCCTTAATTCGCCGACAGATAGTGCTTAGCTCTGCTTTTTGTCGTTTCAGAGTTTTAAATTGCTAAAGTTGTGGTATTCTTTTTGAATCACCCTGTATATGGTACACTTTCTGGCAGTTATTATGAATTCCACACGTTGCCTCTCGAACTAAATGCCAGTACTGCAGCTTTCCTTAGAGGTTTTAACAGCCGTCTACCTACTGATTTAAGGAAGAAGTTAATATTATATGTTGATGATATCTTCAGTGCAGCATTTAGCAGAAAGCAAATAATGATGTGTGAGACCGCTTCTTGAGGAGGTTAGCAAGTTCAGGAGTGACTGTCAGTCTGGAGAAATCAGAGTTCTGTGGGTGACAATAGACTGCATCAGAAATTCAACATGATCTACTTAAGACTGAAACGATTCTTGATTTTCTCTTTCCTCAAACAAATATGCAAAGTCTTTTATTTATAGATTTGTCAAAATTTAATGAAGGTCTAAGAACCTGGATCAATAGTCTTTTTACCACATGTTTGTGCGCTAATGGGTAAAAATAGGCCATTATATTGGGATGTGTAGGCTCAAGTTGAGCCTCCTGTCCTGTCACATACTGTTGAATATTTTTCTGGGACCTGATGGTTCTACAACTGTTCTTGGAACAGAGCGATTTTAGGAGGTTGAAGTAGATGGTCTTACGTAATGTTTAACAGTCTCTTACTTTTGCCATCTGGATGTTTGTAAAAATTGTCCATATCTACCAAATTATGAGTTGGAAGCCTTTCCTGTAGTACTGGTGTTTGTCAATTGTAGTTGTTATTTCTTTGGTTGGGTGCCATAGGTCTACATGGACATGAGACTACACAATTTATTATTATGTCCTGGCAGACTGCAATGGCAATTGACCGTGTTACCGATATGCAGAAAGCCACACTTCACAAGGTGCTGCATGTAAGCTACAAGACAAGCAACACAGCAAGCATTTGGTGATCACGAATGAACCACAGTTGCACGGTGAGTGACTCCTACCACTAGACTGGCTGAAACTTCAATCACATGGTACTATCACCCGCAGTATAAGTAAACTCTTGGATATTTCTCAGTTATTATTTATTTACAAATCTGCTTCCATAGGACCAAATTGAGGAGCAAATCTCCAAGGTCATTGAACGTGTCAACACATGAAATTACAACATAAAAGTAACCAAAAAAAGTGAAGTCACAAGTTTCAGTAAGCGCAGTTAAAAATGTAACATAAGAATTGGCTTAAATTTTCGAGATCTCCTCAAGAGAATAGGAGAGGTCACCTATGAGGAAACTCTGCAGTTTCTATTTGAAAGTGCGTGAATCACTGCTGAGATTTTTTAATTCTTGTGGTAGCATATTGAAAATGCATGCAGCAGTATACTACACACCTTTTCGCAAAAGAGCTAAGGAAGTCCGATCGAAATGCAGGCTGGATTTCTGCCGAGTATTAACTGAGTGAAAGCTGCTTATTCTTGGGAATAAGCTGATGTTGTTAACAAGAAATGACAGTATAGAATATATATATCGAGAGGCCAATGTCAAAATACCCAGACTAGTGAACGGCGGTCAACAAGATGTTCGCTAACTCACACCGCTTATTGCCCAAACCGCTAGTTTCTGAACCCAAATTATCCCTTTAATATGGGAAGAGCTAACGAGAACATAATACCATTCGACATAAGCGAATGAAAATAAGCTAATGTCGAACGATCACTTACTTCAGATACCGTTCGAATAGTAAAAATGGCAGCATTACGTCTTTGAACAAGATCCTGAACATGGGCTTCCTATGACATTTTACTATCTACCTGAACACCTAGACATTTGAACTGTCAGGTTCACTAATCATATGCCCATTCTGTTGGGTCTTGTTGAATTATGAGTTAGAAACCATAAAAACTGAGTCTTACGGGGGTTTTGAGTTTATTTGTTTTGTGCATGCCATGAACTTCTGTCATGAACTTCACTGTTTGAAACCGAGCCAATGTTGCACGCAACATCCTTTACTACCAAGCTAGTGTCACCAGAAAACAAGAGTTATTCATAATACTAGTGAGCATATCATTTATATAAATAAGGAAGAGGGGTGACCCCAACACTGATCCCTGGGGCAACCCTCATTTCATCGTACCTCTCTCAGGGCCACGTGGGATTAGCCGAGCGGTCTAAGGTGCTGCATTCAGGGACTGTGCGGCTGGTCCTGGCAGAGGTTCGAGTCCTCCCTGGGGCATGGGTGTGTGTGTTTGACCCTAGGATAATTTAGGTTAAGTAGTGTGTAAGGTTAGGGACTGATGACCTTAGCAGTTAAGTCACATAAGATTTGACACACATTTGAACTTTCTTTTTTACCTCACCCAGACCCCTCAGCACCACTGTTTTCAACACTGTGAATAATGACCTTTAGCTGTCTGTTGTTAAAGTAAGAGGTGAAACAATTGGGAGATATTCCTTGTATTCTGTAGTGGATCAACACAATCAAACGCCTTAGTAAAATCAAAAACTAAGCCTAGCGTTCGAAAACCATTTGTTTAACCCATTAAGTAACGCACAGAGAAAAGAGAATATTGAATTTTCAGCTGTAAAACAACTTCTAAAGCTGAACAGTACATTTGACCACAAATTATGTGACATAACGTGATCAATTATCCTTTTTTACGAAGTACTGAGTACTCTAATTGTTCAGGAAACTGACTATTCCTAAAGGAAAAGTTACAAATATGGCTAAGTACAGGGCTAACATGGGTAGCACAGTACATTAATATTCTGCTAGGCACCCCATCATATCTATGAGAGTCCCTAGTCTTCAGTGATTTACTATGGACTCAGTCTCAGTCGCCCCCTTGTCAGTAACACAGAGGAGTATTTCAGACATCAGTCTTGGAAAGGCATTTTGCAAGAGAATTATGTAATTCCCTGTAGAAACTAAATAGTTGTCTAATTTCGCAGCAATGCTCACAAAATGATAGTTAAACACTGTACATAAATCTAATTTATTAGCAACAGAAGTATTTTTTGTACGAACTGACTTTATGCTGTCGACCTTGTCCTGTTTACCAGACACTTCCTACGGAACTGAACATATGGTTTAATTTTATCGTGTGAATTAGCTATTCCATTTGCGGATCACATACTCTTTGTCTTCCTGATAACATTTGAAGCATCTTACAATACCATTTCTAATTGGCATCTGTAGCTTGATTGTGACTACTTCTAACAGTTATAATTCCCACTTTGTTCTACATGATATCCTTATCCCACTAGTCAGCCACCCAGGTGGCCTTTTACTACTAGTACCCCGTTTAGAATGTTCTAGTGGAAAGCCACTCTCAAAGAGCATGAGAAATGTGTTAAGGAAAATTTACCAACTATGTTATTGACACTATAAGTATCCTGCCACTCTTATTCCTTGACATGTTTAAAAAAACTTTCTGTTGCAATTGGATTAACATTCCTACATAGTTTGTAATTATATGTGACATTTGTTTGATTACAAAAGGCTTTTAGTGTTAAAATTTGTGCATCATGGTCTGAAAGGTCGTTCACCCTTTTACTAACAGAATCCCATCTAGGAATGAAGAATGAATAAAAATATTGCCTATGGCTGTGCTACTGTTCCTCTGCACCTTATTTTAAAAAAACAACCTGCATCAGATCATATGAGAGTAGGAGATCTACCAAAATCCTTTTTCTAGCACAATCATGTACAAAATTAATGATTAAGTCACCACATATAACTAATTCCGGTACTTTCTATAAAGTGAATCAAGAACCCTCTCTAGAGAGAGCAGAAATGCTCTGCATTCAGAGCTAGGGGACCTATAAATTAAAAAGATCAGGAGTTCAGTTTCATTAAGTTCTACTGCCCCTGCACAACATTCAAATATCTGCTCAGTGCAGTACAATGATACGTCTGTGGTCTCAAATGGCATATTGTTTTTATGAACATGGCCACTCCACCATCCCACAAGGAATTCTTTGAAAAAAAAAACCAGCTAATCGGTACCCTGGTAAAGGAGGCCTCTGAATTGTCAAATTATTTAAGTGTTGCTTCGGTGTACCACTAATATCAATGTCAACATCTATAAGCAGTTCACTAACTTCATCTCTAATACCTCTCATATTTTGATGAAACATGCTGATTTCTTCTCTTCTTGGAAAGATGACGTCTTCTGAAGGTGATTCCTTAGTTAGAGGGACCTCCTATAAGCAAGTATACCTATCAGCTGACTTCAATGTAAAAAAGGTGCAGTTTTAACACCAACTGCTACACGAATTATTCCATGAGTAATCTCACCACTCATACTACACCGACACCTTACCTGTTGAGGTGCAGGTCATTCCTAGTGAAACCTGATCAACTGACATACCCTACTGGTACCACTGAAATGTACTTTTATCCATTTCCCTGGAAAAGAAATTACTGTTGGCAATGCCCTTTTTCTATCATCTCAAGAGTAGAATAGTGGTACCAAGAGGGATGATTACGTGATTACCTTTAGTATTTCATATTTGTAGGGTGTCATTTTTGAAAATTTAATTACATGTTTACTTGCAGGTACTGCCAAGGAAAAGGACAAGGATATTTCCTTAATGGAAGTGAAAAGGAAATGAGAAGGCCACTTCATTGTAGCAGTTAGGTAATGCTGTTTGGCTAAAAATGACATTATGTTTAAGAGAAAGGAAACCGGCAGTTCACATTCCGTTGTGCACATCATATGAAATAATTATTTAATTGATTTGGCATACTCACCTCAGTTATGCACATTATGGGCCAAAACAGTACTATCACAAGCTTTATGATGAATGCTACTTCATTAACATAAAGAAGAGAATCCTTGAAATGTTAGCTTCATGCAAACCTTCTCAATAGACGACGCTGCCAACAGTGTCTCATCATGGTCCATTGTTACCTGTCATTGATTCTAAGTTGATGGAAGTCGCTGCAGTAAATTATCTTGGTAGCCTGTCGATCGGTCAGTTGCCTATTTCTTCAAAATTATGGCACACCTATGTAGTGAAATGGGCTTTGGTTACCGTTAAGAACGATACTGATAAATGTTAAGGATGTGATAACTTCAAGGGTACACTGATGTCAGTAACTGTGGGGCGGAAGATGCTGGAGAATCCTAATAAATTCACTGACAGACATGATTTTGCTGTTTATGTGCGACCATTCGAGATAAAGGTAATGGTTCCTCAAAAAGACAGTGGAGGTAGAGATACCCGGGACTAACAGGCATCAACGTCTGCATGATATGTCGAATGCAAAAGATTTCGTGAGTAAATCTGTTGGGGTATATTATAGGATAATTAGAGATGACATTTATGTAAAAAATTATATTTATTTTTTTATTGGTAAAGTTTATTCTGAATTCGTGTTATATGTTGAATGTCAATTTGTGATATTTAAGATGTGTAGCAACATTGCTTCCATTATCAAGGTATCATGATGAAGCAGTACTTATTGAAAATGAGCAAGTAATGTCTTACAATAATAATTGTCTTTCAATTTCATGTGGTATTGACGAGTATTTACCATGCCAATATAAGCACTGTTTGTCACATAAGATAGCGTAATAGACTTTCTCTTAAGTGGAGCTGATGTAAATGTGTATGTTGCGTTTCTCTGTTCATCAACTGGAAATTTTTAGTGTTGTATAGTTCACAATCATATCAAGTGGCACCTAATTCGACGCTTGTTAAGTGTGTTCATCACTTATGGAGTAGTAGTGTATAGAGCATGGACTGGCAGTACTGTAGAGTGGCAAGTACCTAACAGTTCTAGTAATTGCATGATTCTAGTAATTGCATGTTATAGCTGAAATTTAGTCTGGTAACAGGTACCTTGAGGTTTAGAGAGATTAGCAAGATCCTGCTTAGATGGGAAAAACTTACCAGTACAGAAATCACGAACAGAAGAAAGCAGATAGTGATAATTTGCAATCACACATAAGGTGATGAGTACATAATATAAAGGTATGTTATAGAAAAATATTGCAAACAGGACTATATTAAAGTGAATCTTTTTGCTCATCATTTATTTTAACAAATTTTTTTGTTTGACTCACTACAAAATTATTATATTTATTATCTTGTCTGTTGCTTGGTTTTATTAATGATGTTTGCTTTAAAGTAGCATTTGTGTTGTTGAAGATGTGACAGTATATATATATCTCTCTCTCTCACGACTATTAAGGAGAAGTCTGATGCCTCGTTGCTTTTTTAAAACTATTTTATACATTTTAAACTAACTGTTTATGCAGATATTTTCATGCAGAGACATGAGACGGGAGGTTTCGCAAACAAACGAGCATGAGACTGGACTTGGAATGCGTTACACTCTGAAATGACGACCCACTTGTTGGACATTCATTGTGGAGGAATGCTTGTCATATCATGCAACCTGACAGAGTGGAACTCATCTAGGACTGACGCAGATGGCACATTCCAAACAGGGTGAGGTTCCAGCTGTCAAATGATTAATCAGGCTGCCAATGAAGAATTATTTATACAGTTAAGTCCACTGAAGCCATGTTGCATCATCTTGGGAGACATCATGTTGGACTGTGACCACAGTAATGATACTGCCTACCATTCACATTTTCAAGTTCCCTTAACCAAGTACAACACATTTATGGTGTGCCCAACATAGTAACATATGAAATCATTAATTCCAATTTGAGGTGCAAGTTATTCAAACACTTCCTCTAAAATCCCATCTGCCTTTAAGCTCCTGTACAAATAAAAATGCAAAGTGTGTTATAAATGAAGTTAACCTGCTCTCACTCAGTAGAAAATTAGTAAATAGCAATGACTGTATTACATATTGGTAAGTACCTGTCCTTAATTTGTCCATGTTTTACATTTTGTGCTAAAATGCTGCGCTATGGATTTCGAATATTGTTTCTATAGTTATGTACCTGTACATAATGCGTATTTTTTTTTTAAATTTCCTTTGTGCCAAATTTTGGCTTTATTAATATCAATTTCTGTGTTTCATATCTACGACTCTCAGTGGGACAATTTGTACATTTGTGTAGTAGATGATGAATCAATATTGTGGATAACTTCGTATATAGAAGCTTAGACGATAAATCTGGAATGTCTTCTGATGGTATTCCTGCAAAAATCATTCCATACTTGTTCTGAACTACAAAGCGAGTGTGTGAAAATTTCTTGTCATAGGGACAACATCCAGAATTACTTGTTATTCTGTGTATTCTAAATGTTCTTTTGTGTATTCTAAACCACGAGCATACTGAAAAGTTATGTTTCTATTAAACAGCAGGTCACTGAAGCATAGGAGAGAAATCTGAAGTGAAACACTTTGGAGAGTTGTATGGTTAACCGATGGGTGCGAATGCAAATGAGTGTTTCCCTATGTATTGATCGTTTGAAGGGCGTAAAAATACCCTAGTGACATTTAAGTTTCTCTGTCAGCGTTTACGTGTAGTGCGGCTCTGCTACTAATGTTTTAAGCTGCTTTGCAGTTGTATTCTGTTGATCGTTCTCAGATTACATATTAAAAGCGCATAGTTAGATTCCACCTCGTATCAAGCGGCTTTGTGTATGTTGCCTACAACATTTTCAGATCTCTGGTGTTGATTTGCCTGTGTTGAAACTTAAGGTTCTCTGCTCTGAGGGGTGCTTAGATGGTGAGGCACATGACACAGAGCCTGGTGTGCATTAGCTCATACAAATAAGGGGCTGCTGAATTCTTCACGAACCCATTTAATAAAATTTTCCAAGCATTTACAAATGCATATGGAATTCTCGTTGTCCAGTTTTTTCTTTTGTAATGATCAAGTATCCAAAGTGTTTTATATGTGGATGATAGTATGTATTATTGTCGAAATGATTAAGTTTTTTGATGAAATAATTATCAGCTGTAACAAATCTTGTGAAGTTTATACCTAATCCCATGCCACTGATAGATTCATATTTAAAATTCCATGACTTTCAAGGTTTCGTATGCATTTTGTCGTATACCTTGTACTACATCCCGAATTTTTATACACTTTGTCTTCAGTAGGAATACATATTAGTGAATGTGGACCTCTATTAGAGCCAGCATTTTCACAAAACCGCAGTCAGCAGAACGCTTTAGCCGTTTCTTTGTATGCTCTGCAGGTCAGAGGGTAAGTCATCATATGAAGATTCCGAGAGAGTCGACTGTACGTCATATTATGTAGAGAGTAATCATGCGCATCGTGAGATTTCCAGAGTCTAAGCATAAAAAGTAAGTCTAACACGCTGAGTCACACATGCTCATAGCAAATAACTTGCCTACGAGGTCGGTGGTCTAAGCATTCTGGAAATCAGGATATGAACGTACAAAAAGTGAGTGTAATCATAGAATTCATTTACGGCCACTATTATTTCCGTTGAGAAAACTAAGAGGTAACTACTCTTCGATAAGTTCTGTAATGTTTTCAGCCACAGTTAGATAAAGATATAAACATTTCATTGCTTCTAAACATGTGTGAGAAAGGATGTCTATCCAGAGTACATTTCGGAAGACATTCACATATATTCAGATAAAACATGAAAGGGGGGTAGTATACAGGTTTCGTGGTGATTTTTGTTTAACTTTTGTAGAAAGATGACAGTGGTGATGGCAGATTTTGTGAATTATAAATTCATGATTCTCTTACATCTCGAGTTGTCATTATTTCCATGACTAGAATACTTAGTATTTAGTTTGGAATTCTTCCTTATTTTAGGGGCTTTTTATGCATTAAAATTCTGTGATATTAGCAATTATCTGTTGCAGTTGTTCATTCGAATAATCTTATCATCCGAATTCCCTTTTTCTCTCAATTCCTCTCCTGAACACGCACTCTCTCTCCCTCCCTCCCGCTCTCTCTCTCTCTCTCTCTCTATCTATCTATCTATCTCTCTCTCTCTCACACACAGACACAAACACACACACACACACACACACACACACACACACAAACGTCATCATGAATGACAAGTGATATGCACACTATTAAGTTGGCTCTCTTGAACGGAATACTGGGAGCCTAAGCTTGCAATCACCACCCAAGTAATGAGCTGGTGATGGAGGAGGAGGAAAGATGCAAAGGAAACAAGGCACGCCACTTTACTGTTCGGAGGGAGTACCCTGGAATCACGTTGCCCTCCCAGTGCCTGCTACAGTACTACTTCCTTTTGTATTGTTTAGTGGCTAAGGATCAAATTGGAGGGAATATTCCATATCAGCACAATGTCATCCGTCTTCCACCGATTTTTCCCTCCCAAAAAGTGCCAGCCACAATCACAACACAAACAAGAGACGGCAGCAAACCCACTGCAGCGTTTAGCAACACTACAGACAGTAAGTACACTGTAAACATACGTTTCACAAATACAGTAATGAAATTTGATTATATGTCTGAAGTATACTCAATTCATGAACTATAAATCATGTATTGCAAGGGACAACATAGAACACTTTCACACACTCATGATGCCTCATCTTTGAGAACGACCACCCAGAATTGTAAGTGGTATTAAATACTGGTAAAATGTATAGTAATTCTTCCATCTAAGATTGCTGTAACCGAAAAAGTAGCAAAACGCTGCAATGTACAAACACGTTAACAATCACTTTACCCCTGTATAGTTACAAACACAGTATTATTATTGGTCACTGATGACGCATGGAAGACAGTCTTTCATTTAGTGGTACAGACGGGATTATACACTAAGAAGATAGAAGTTATCAAATTCGCGACTAAAACTTTCGGATCTGGTCAAGGACTTGATGTAAGGCTTTGAAACCTATCTGACAGATTTCAGTTGGTTCCTATTAAGTGAACAACCCGCTATGATATCTTTGCTGGCCTATTTATTGCACCACATCCCAAGGCGACACAGTTCATAACGCTGCAACATCTGCGCTGTAGAGCCACACATCCCGTAGTTAATACGTATCCTAGTTCGCATGGACCCTTCGCGAGAAGGAAGTGCAGCCGCTTAGCAACCTTCACTGGGTCCCGAATGAAATGTGCATTAAGTGGTCGATGGTTACTGTACGGTTTTCACAAATGGCAGCTGATAGTGAGAATACTGACTGTTTTTAGAGAGGCTCAAAATGGTATATGTCATTACAGCATCTTATTTTGTAGGACATACCCTGTATCATTCCACAGTATGAATCTCTTTTAAGTTACCTTGCTTAAAATTTTCTTCTGCGCTCCCATTCCACGCACGTGACGAGGAACACTACTTGTTGACAAATGCAGATAAAGGACAGGACCAATTCTAGCAGTGGCGCCGATGGGTGTCATTTCCCCGTTTAGCTCAAGCTGTAAGCTTTACAGAGAACGTTTTCCCAAACGGGCACGCCACATTTGGAAGCGTATCAGAGAAGCACTATATTCACTGTGGAATGTATATGTGCTGCCAAGCGTACTGCTATTAGTTTGTGAACTAAGTTAATTCGCAAGCCACATCTATCGGAGCGGATGTTTCAATGTTTCTCAAATAGCAAGGAGCCATTTACCATGTGCCTAGCTATGCCGAGGACCCAGGTTCAAAAACGGCTCTGAGCGCTATGGGACCTAACATCTCTGGTCATCAGTCCCCTAGAATTTAGAACTACTTAAACCTAACTAACCTAAGGACATCACACACATCCATGCCCGAGGCAGGACCCGAACCTGCGACCGTAGCGGTCGCGCGGATCGAGACTGAAGCGCCTAGAACCGCTCCGCAATACCGGCCGGCGAGGACCCAGGTTCGATTCCTGGTACTTTCAGGAATTTTTGTTGCTGGAAGGGTTAAACCGTGTGCAGTCGACCTCGTGGTGCCGGCTGATGAGCTGCTTGCATGAGACATAGCGGGTCAGAGGTTTGCGACGCTGACAGCTGCCGTTAGAGCTGACCTCCCTCGCCCCTTCATACCACATCCAGTGACCCAGTGGCAGAGGACGACACGGCTATCGGGCAGTGTTCACTAACCCGACACGGTTATCAGACGGAGATATAGCGCTATTTGAATATCGTATTCCGTAGAATACAGAAATAAACAAATATACGCAATACCTTTGTGACTAGAAATGTCACGTCTCTATAAATGAAGCCTGCTACTATAAGTCATCAAGCATCGCAAAAAAAACACGATCCTTTTGCATTTCAGTAGCATTGTAGCTGTTGTAATTGTCGCATTTCTTTACGAAATAATAAATGAAGGAATTTTTTTTTCTGATTCTCCTTGGTAGTGTCAGACACGTGTCAAATATTTTCTTTCACTAAGCAAAGGTTAAATTTCCCCTTTATTCTCCCATGAGACGTCGCCATCAGACAGCTACGGTCTTGATGCCTAGAAACACCCAATAGTAAAATTCTGGTCAAGTTGCTAGTTGAGGTGGTCCTTTGTGTATGTGCATTAGAGAGAAGCGTCGCATTTATTTGTGACCTTGAGTGTTACTTTCGTGTTGTTAACAAGGTCAGTATACACTGTTGGAAATGGTTGGTGTTCTCCAGGAAGCACCGATACGATATTTATGAAACCAGACGTTCATCCATAACAGGTATTAAATGATTAAATTATCAGTCCATTCGGAACTTATGTCCACAAATAACTTCAGCATGAGGTTTCACTTCCATGGGCTCGAGTACAGTTGTGGCAGTTGTGGCACGGAGGCTAATAGCCTTCGAATGTAATCTAAGAAGACTGCTGACTGGATGTGCTTGTCTTCCCACAGCATCGCAGACATTGTCTATGGGTGACAAATTAGGGGTCCCAGTAGGCCTGCCTATGATCTAAATGTTCCCTGTGTTACACATGCTGTCTGACATCCTGTGTGGGGTCTTGCATTATCCTAACGGATAGCCCATTTGTCTCAGGGTGTACCACTCTTGCCTCTTTTTGCAGAATGATGGGCCTCCTTTCAGTCGTATCAATCAGTCGTCATATCGTGTAACATCCGACTCCTACAACTCAGGAGGATGGTAAGTATGGAACTTAAAAACACGGCTTCCTTGAACTCTCACCAGGTTGTCTACGGGCTTGTGTGGCGTCCATTTTACCGACCAAGAGAGAAGTGAGACCCACATTTGAACACTGCAGAAAGACAACCAGTGCTAAGTTGACCCTACATCTCTATTGCCAGTGGCATGTTATCGGCTGTAAACGACGCATGTAGTCTTAGGTATCAAACCAGTTTCTCCTTATCTGTTGTCTACACTATTCCTGTAACTTCTACATGGATTTCACCTGTTGTAATCCGTCTGCTCGTCACAGCCAGTGGTTCAGTCCTACACCCTTGTAGAGGAAACCCTCCTTGCCACACTGTTGTCTCAACCGAATCTCGTCAAAATCCACCAAGACGTCATTGCCCTATGGAGGACAATCTTCGTGGTCTGCCGATATACGTCCCTCACGCCAGTGATGTTATATTCTCCAAAAGATGACCATGGGCTGCATGTGCTCTTTCTTCTGTGTATGCACTGTTGTGATCTCCCTCTGTAAAGTTACAGTAGCTTTAGACACACCCAATGGCAAACATGTACCCACACCAGTGTTAACCTGTAGGAATGACTTCATTCTGTGCTGTGGAAATAATCAATATATCCCACAGGTACGGAAATAGTGGGTTAATTGTTTGCTATGGTTCGATCAGAATGCCCGTGATGCAAAACCACCGAATCCCATCGGGGTAAATATCCTGCCCAGTTCCGTTCCATGAATAATTCCCCTGGAACAGTACCAAAGAGTCCGCGGAACATAATGCCCCAGTGCCGTGAATAATCGCCAGCTGCATCAGAGGCCGTTTGCAGGTGATAACTGCCAGAGATCGTTCAGTCCAGGTTCAGTCTGATCGAGAAACCACCAGACGTTTTTCACTTGCTGTGCAGTCGTAAAAAATAGGTTAAATGCCTTAATTCGGAGTGGCAATTAACGTTATAAACTTCACCGCAGCAGCGTGTGCTAGCGCCCACATCTAAGCACATGACAGTAAGAACAGAAGTACATTAGGCGTATAATGCAATTTTAGCTCCTTTCTGCCTTTTCCACATTTCACAGCGATACATCACACAATTGCAGCTGTATCCTCTGCACATGAATTCATCTGCCTTTAGCCACAGAAGTGCAGACACTCCTTCGCAGACGCAATTGCTGACGCTTGCATTCACACGCTGCGCTTCCGCACTGTGGGCTTTGTAACTGCAGTCTTTTCATCATTTCTCTCTGAGGCACTAGCGTCGGAGCGAGCGTAGACGGCGGCAGACCGCTGAGGCGGCGGACTCGCTAACAAGGAGGATGGTGGCAGATGCGGCTTCGCTGAGAGGGCGTCCTATTTGAAATTGCAGCTCTGTCTGCATAGCCTCACTCTTAGTGAAACGTGAAAGTCCGTGAACTACAGACGAACGCAGTTGCGAATCAGAAGAGCACTAATAGCTACCAGACATACTAAGCCGCATCTGGCACTGAAGGCAGAGTCGTTCGGGCAAGAGGAACTACTCTAGAGAAAGGAGGTGTTCGTCTCAGAGTGGCAGTCGCTGGAACTCCTAAAATTCTAGAGGAACTTTTTGATGAAGAATAAGAATTAGTAGCGAGATCTACAAATTCTACATATCTGTATAAAGCTTTCTAATAAGGTAAGTGAAGAAACTACTGCATGTAATTTTGCACTGAGGTGACAAAATTTAAAGGATACCCTCTATTATCGGGTCGGACTTCCTTTCGCCGAGCGTAGTGCTGCACCTCAATGTAGCGTGGACTCAACAAGTCATTTAAAGACCCATGCAGAAATACTGAGACATTTTGCCTCTATAGCCGTCCATAATTGCGAAAGGGTTCCCGGTGCAGGATTTTGTACACGAAGTGACCTCTCGATTATGTACCATAAATGTTCGGTGGGGCACCAATTCATTGGCCCAAATTTTCCAGAATGTTCTTCAAACAAATCGTGAACAGTTGTCGCCCGGTGACGTGCCGCAATGTCGTCCATAAAAATTACATGTATGTGTCGGCACATGAAGCCCATGAATAGCTTGAAATGGTCTTCTAGTAGCCGAAAATAGCCATTTCCCGTCATTGATCGGTTAGTTGTAGCACAGTAGCCAGTCCATACCATGTCAACACAGCCCACACCATTATGTAGCCAGCGCCTTGTTGACAACTTGGATCCGTTCCTTCGTGGGGTCTGTGCCAGATTCGAACCCTACTATTAGCTCAGCTTATTCCAAGCAATGTTGCTTGTCTGTTAGCTCTGACAACTCTTCGCAGTCGCTGCTGCTCTCTGTCGTTAAGTGGTGGTGGTCCACCACTGCCTTATCCATAGTGGGATGTAATTCTTGAAACTTTATATTCTCGGCACTCGTTTGATGTTGTTGATCTTGTAATATTGAATTCTCTAACGATTTCCGACATGGAATATCCCATGCGTCAAGCTCCAACTACCATCCCAAGTTAAAAGTCTGTTAATTCCCACCGTGCAGCCATAAGCACGCTCGAAACCTTTTCACATGAGTCACCTGAGTACATATGACAGATCCAACAATGCCCGGCCCTTTTATACCTTGTGTACGCGATACCACCGCTTTTCGTATATGTGCGTGCCACTATGCCATGACTTTTGTCACATCAGTGTATGTTCTTGCTCTTTTTCTTCCACCAGATATTCAGAATATCTCAGAGCTTTAAAAAACAACAGCTCCCATTGCACATTTGCTGACCACCTAATAGCCCACAACCACCATCCAACCACAATAGAAGCAGACTTAAGAATACTAAAACACAGCCACAGCCTATACAGCAAACTGACCATTGAGGAAAACTTCCACATACAGAAGGCAATAGTAGAAGGAAAATAGGTAATAAATCAATACACTACACTCTGCAAGGGCACACTATTGAACACATTAAAGTAACTTCACAAAAAAGACAACACAAACAGCTTAAACGTTTACACACTCACACACACACACACACTCACACCCACACACACACACACACACACACACACACACACACACACACACACAATCGTAAACACAAAGATAACATGCAAACAAAGTTCAAATTTGGCGTCAAACTCACTGGTGAACAAATGAACAATAACTGGGCTGGGACACACAACAACCACAATTACAGTGTGTTTTGGTGAAGTGCAAAGTACTTTTACGACCGTATCTTGTGAAAATACGTGTAATTTTACATGTGCTTCACAATACTTCATCAGGATGCAGAGGAAAAAAGAGCTTGCCACACAAAAACGTAATAAAAACGAATATAGGTGCGAAATTTCGCGACAAACTAAATTACGTCTAGAGCATACAACTACGGGTTAACTCCCAACAAAATTTCTCATCAACATCGCTTGGTTGCATATGACAAGCTACCTGTAATAAATAATACACAAATGGTCCTGTAAACGATGCAAACCGAGTGTAAAGGTACTAACTAAAAGAGACAAATGGTTCCAGAATGAGATTTTCACTCTGCAGCGGAGTGTGCGCTGATATGAAACTTCCTGGCAGATTAAAACTGTGTGCTCGACCGACTCGAACTCGGGACCTTTGCCTTTCGCGGGCATGTGCTCTACCATCTGAGCTACCGAAGCACGACTCACGCCCGATACTCACAACTTTACTTCTGCCAGTATCTCGTCTCCTACCTTCCAAACTTTACAGAAGCTTCCTCTTTTACAATCCCCGATTCTCTAGAGAAGCTCTTCATTCCTTACCTTATCAGCACACTTAATTTTTAACATTCTTCTGTAGCACCACATGCCAAATTCTTCGATTCTCTTCTGATCCGGTTTCCCCATAGTCCATGTTTCACTACCATACAATGATGTGCTCAAAACGTACATTCTCAAAAATTTCTTCCTTAAATTATGGCCTATATTTGATACCAATAGACTTCTCTTGGCCAGAAATGCGCTCTTTACCAGTGATAGTCTGCTTTTTATGTCTTTCCTCCTCTGTCCGTCGTCCATTACTTTGCTACCTTGGTAGCAGAATTCCTTAACTTCATCTACTTCGTGACCACCAATCCTGATGTCAAGTTCCTCGCAGTTGTCATTTCTTCGAGTTCTCATTATTTCCGTCTTACTTCGATGTACTCACAATCCATATTTGGTATTCATTAGATTCTTCATTCCATTTAACAAATCCCTCAATTCTTCTTCACTTTCACTGAGGATAATAGTATCATCAACGAATCTTATCATCGATATTCCTTCATCTTTTTTTAATTCCATCATCGTTCCTTCGGTGTATAGTTTTAACAGTAGGGGTGGGAAACTCCGTCTTGCACACTTTTTAATCCGAGCACTTCATTCTTTTCCTTCCACTCTTATTGTTCCCTCTTGGTTCTTGTACGTATCGTGTATTACTCATCTTTACCTATGTAGTATTCCTATTTTATGCACAATTTCGAACGTCTTGCACCATTTTACATTGTCGAACGCTTTTACGAGGTCGACAAACCCCACGAAAATGTCAGGACTTTTCTTTTGTCCTGCTTCCGTTATCAACAGCAACGTCACAATTTCTTCTTTCGTACCTTTTCCCGTTTCGAAAACCTAACTAATCGTCATATAATACATCCTCAATTTTCTTTTCGATTCTTCTGTACATTATCCTTGTCAGCAACTTCGATGCATGAGCTGTTAAGGTGACTGTGTGATAATTCTTGCACTTGTCGGCTTTTGCAATCTTCGGAATTGTATGGATGATATGTCTCTTAATGTCAGATGGTATATCGCCAGACTCATACATTCTACACACCAACGAGAATAGTCTTTTGTTGCCACCTTCCCAATGACCTTAGAAATGCTGATGGAATATTATCTATCCATACAGCCTTATTCAATCTTAAGTCTTCCAAACCTTTTCTAAATTGTGATTCTAATATTTGATATCTTATCTCTTCTATATCGGCTCCAATTACGTCATCAGACATGTCTTCGCCTTCACAGAGGCCTTCAGTGCACTCTTTCCACCTGTTCGCTCTCTCCTCTGCATTTAACAGTTGAATTCCCGTTGCACTCTTAATGTTACCCCTTGCTTTTAATTTCGCCGAAGTTTGTTTTGACTTTTCTATATACTGAGGCAGATCTTCCGACACTCATTTGTTTTTCGATTTCTTCTCATTTTTCCTGCAGCTCTTTCGTCTTAGCTTCCCTGTGCTGCGTATTCCTTTCATTTCTATGTAACTCGTATGTCTGTATTCCCCAACTACCCTGAATTTTTTTCTGCTTCATGAAGTATCGCCATTGCCCTTTGTAAATTTGTCCATCTCTCTTCAATCGAACTGGCTACTGAATTAATCATTATCAAATTTTCTATTGCCTCACAGGACTTCAAGCATGTCTCTTCATTCGTTAGTACTTTCGTATCCCACTTCTTTGCACATGGATTCTTCCTGACTAGTCTCTTAAACTTCAGCCTGCTCTTCATCACTACTAAATTGTGATATGAGTCTATATCTGCTCCAGGGTGCACCTTACAATCCAGTATCTGATTTCAGCATCTTCGGAATGGTGTGATCTAACTGAAATCTTTCTGTATCTGCAGAACTCAATTAGTTTTCCTCCTATCTCCCCCTTCCCCATACCTTACATCTAGACTGATTTTTAGCATTTCCGTTTTCAGATTTTCTGGCTTCCTACAACATTGATTTCTAGCATTCCATACGCCGACTCACAGAACGTTATCCATCTGTTGGTCATTCAGTCTTTTTCTCCTCGTCACCACCCCCTTGGCAGCCACCTCCCGGAGATCCGATTGAGGGACCCAGAATCTTTGGGCGATGGAGAGCTCACCACAAAATTTTTCAATTACAAGCCACATGTCCTGTGGATAAACATTGTGTGTCTTTAATGCAGTGGTTTCCGTTGTCTTCTGCATCTTCATGCTGTTGATCACTGGTGATTCTTTCGCCTTTAGAGGGCGTTTCCCACCCCAAGGACAAGAGAGTGCCCTGAAACTCGGTCGACTCCTCCACCTCTTCAACAAGGCTTATATACAGTGTGTTGAACGTTAGTTTGATTGTAGGTTGTCGATACAACAACGACAAGGCAGTACAAAGACGCACAACCGCGCGCTAGCTGGTAATGGGAATGTCGTGTGGCTAGGGCCTCCCGTCGGGTAGACCGTTCGCCTGGTGCAGGTCTTTCCATTTGACGCCACTTCGGCGACCTGCACGTCAATGGGGATGAAATGATGATGATTAGGACAACACAACACCCAGTCCCTGGGCGGAGAAAATTTCCGACCCAGCCGGGAATCGAACCCGGGCCCTTAGGATTGACAGTCTGTCACGCTGACCACTCAGCTACCGGGGCTAGCTGGTAAACAGGCACTCCTGCGGAGCGCTGCTCGTTGTACCGAGCCCATCCACGTCACGGCTGAAAGCAGACAGCGCCTCTAGATCACGGGTGCCGATGCGTCATGTAAGAAAGGCAAATGTTTCGAGTCGGATTTCGACTGCAATATACTCGATACCCTTCGAGAATGCAGTTTATCGTTCTGACATATTGCTGCTCGTGTTGGGCTGGGTCTAACGACTGTCATGCAGATATAGAATCGGTGGGTTGAGAAGTGCTTAACGCCATGCAGGACCTCAATGGTCCCGTGCAACTAGCCCCCGAGAGAACATGTACTAGTCAATCAGTCCGACAGGATCTCACAGCCATGTCAAACACCATGTGTGGCTTGTTTTCAGCCACATACATATTCTAATGTGCGACGTCGTATGGAGCACAAAGAAGTCTCATTTTGACGAAAATATTTTAGCTGTTTCTCCTCACGACGCTACACCAAAGTGGTGGGCCCTACAACAGCACGGTTCTAAACACCTCGATGTACGCTACACAGTGGACACTTTCTAAGTTTCCTCGGATAGGTCTCCCTCTTACTTTCTCTCTCTCTCTCTCTGTCTTCGTATTTCTTTTTTCTTATTAACTACTGGAGTATTTGCGGGTAAGTCCCACGCCTCACGTTTCTCCTCTCCTAGTAATCAGTCACCTCGTCATACGAGGAACTGAGAATTGGTTGAACGCCGAAGTAGAGACAAGGAAAATTTTCTGCAATTTGTAGAATGCACATCAAAATGGTAAACTATTCTGTCCTGGAGAAAGAGTGTTTATAACGGCAGGCAGATGCATTACGAACATCGAAGTTCAAAATGAATCTGGCAGTCGGTTAATATGGAGGAGAACCACTGGGATCAATGGTGTTGAATTAAAAAATATATCATCCTTACGACAATGGATTTCATGAGTTCCAGACATATCGGCAGCGAATGTCATGCCATGACACCCTAAAGTCAACGACGCAGAAATGCAGTGAGTACATAGTACCACCAAATGGTGACGTTTACCTGTCCACAGTCCATGTACTTATACGAAGGTAAGGTGACGTCCATTAATTACGTGTGCTCAGAATTGGGGGGGGAGGGGGGGAAGGGGGCAGGAGTCTGACACAACTTCATCACATCTCATTTAAAGGGTTGGGAGGCCATGAAAATCCACCATAACTTCGTAATTCAGAGAATCTGCATTATTACAATGGACAACATTTTCTTTTACAAAATCAATCCCGTGCACAGACAATACCAATGAGCACACCAATCATTATAGTCTCTGTAAACTGAACTGATTGCTTTGCATGTGTTCAAGCCCGAGTTTTCCAGATCTGAAGCAAGTACCGCACGAAGGTAAGATTTCATTCGTGGAGTTCCTTGCTATGTAAGTTGAAATCACCGTGTGTCAGTCTGTGAGATAGACGTAATATTCTGCAACGCATATAAAGCCGATTTTATTGTGTTCAGTATGAAGTTGTACCAAAACATTTCCACTTAGTGTTTTAAGCAGTATGCCGGTTAGTGAGAACGAACGTGCCATCAGGGAGTTTACATTGAGAATAAGTGCCACCACAGCTGTGTCGTGAGAATTTCTTTATTCTGTCATACGATTAGTTTCGTCAACACATTAGCCGTCGAAAGTGGTCACGTGACAGAAGAAAGACATTCTCAAGATACAGCTGTGGTGGTACTCTTTCTCATATATATCATCAGCTGAAGTCCCTCGTCCACGCAATAATATGGACATGGATACGAAGTTTATAGTTTGTGGAAGGAAGCTAAGCTGAACTTCACCGATAAGAGTTCTCTTACTGACCATACAATTTAAGAACTGCAAATCTACATAATCAAACCGTTCAAAGGAAGGTAGAAAACAATGTCTGTTATTTGCAGAGTAAGCAAAGGTTCAATGCCGGAGCCTAGCGAACGCGACGGGAAGGCGTTCACTCCAGTCCTGCTTTTAATATTTCTTGCGGTGTTTCCCAAACATGCGAGGTGTTCAAAAACGCCGTACGATTGCTGCTGCCCATCGCCTTTAGCCATCACTGATGCTGCAAGACTTGCGCCATCTATTTTGGTGGGTGTGTGAAGCTGCAGAAACACCGGTCGGTGCTGCATGTAAACCCAAGAGCACCTGTGGTCAGGTTTCGACTAACGCCTGTAGTCACTCGTCAGAGCTGCTGCACGCCATGGACGAGAGGATTGAGTGTCTGCACGAGGAGGATTTAGATACGCGAAACACTGTCTTCTGTACTAGCAAATATGTGGATGCCATCTGTCAAAGAAAGAAAAAAAATTGACGTCCGGACGTCCTCTAAGGACATCACTCTATTTAAAGTACTGATGCAAACACTGTGTGACAATTGTCTCGAAGAACTAGACTGACAACACACATGCAAAGCAAGTATTTTAGATCTCCTGGCTATAAACAGGTCCAATCCTTCCTACAATGTCACCAATGACAATGAGAGAAGAATTGGCGATTCTGTTTCTACAACAGGAACACTCGTCCCCATAGAAGAAAAAGGTTACGAAGAAGTCTATGACAGTATTAGTGTTTGTTAAACTGATAGAGAAATGATTAACTTATTTAAATAACAAAACGAGAACATTTAATTCAGTGCTCGCCAATGCAGAACAATTGTGGTTTGGAGTGTCAAAAATTGTGGAATACTGCATTCATCTTTCATCCGCTTTAGAAGCCCTGATAATTGATAAAAAAAATATGTTATTTACTACTTCTGGTTAACCTCTGCAAAGTGTAACAACTAAATCCTGTGTAATTTTTTATGTTAATGATTTAAGGAACCAGAAGGAGGCCGAGTAAAGTCAGTCTGCATCAAAGACACTCCGTAATCCCGCAGTTACATGGATATTGAGATGTGCTGATGACTACAGGACAGACCACCTACTGATACGGTATTCGATGACCATTCACATTCTTTTACAACTTTCAGAATGAACACAGACCGTCTTAAGGATAATGGCAATAAAGAAAAATTCCAGAAACTCTTGTGTGAAAGGCTACCGGATGAATACCCTGAGAATGCTGAAAAATACTGGGTGACGTTGAAGGCTGCAACAATGTCAGCAGTTGAACAATGAGCTGGCTACTGCAATACCAAGCACCAGGACTGGTTTCACAAAAATGACTGAAATCCCTGGGCTAGCAGGACAGAGCGGGCGAGGTTATATTTGTGGAAAGGGGCCAAAATAAGTTACTGTCAGTTGCACTCAACATATAAATTTTATTTCTGAAAAAAGACAATGACACAAACAAGAATCAAAAACTCTCAAAGTTTTGACGTAGACCTCGCTTGAATCATTTAGATCGGCTGAAGGCCACATCGAAAATCCATGGCATAAGGCCTAAGCAAGGAATTGAGGTACAGGAGTTCTTTTGGAGGTCTCAGTCCTTTAGAAATTTTTTTTATCTTCAATTTAAATAGGCTGAAAGCCTTAGCTTAAAATTTTACCATAGAACTCGGCTGAAAGCCTCACATTAATAAAGATCAGTGTTGCGGCTTAAGGCTGAGACAAAGATTTTCAATGTTTAATCTAATTAGTTTGAAAACTCGGTTGAAGGCCGCATATCAACAAAAAAAAAAAAAAACCGGCTTTAGGCCTAGCTTTCAATTTGAAAAGGCTGAAGGCCTTATTTTAAAATATTTCGTGTAAAACTCGGCTGAAGGCCTCATACTGAAGAATAACATGACTTGAGGGCAAGACGAGGATTTTGAATTTTTAATTTAAGAGAGATTAAAACTCGGCTCAAGGCCACATACGAAACCCAAATAATCTCACGGCTTAAAGCCCAGACAAAGTAATTTCCAATTTTTAGTTTAAGCTGGAAAACTTGGCGGAAGACCAGTTACAAAATAGAAAATATTTCTTACGGCTAGACTAATTTTTTCAACTTTTGATTTGAAAGACTGAAAATTCGGCTGAAGGTCACATACCAACTGGATGAAACTTACGGCTTAAGGCCTAGGTACAAGGAATTTTCCGATTCTAACTATGAAAGGCTGAAAATTGGCTGAAGGCGACATACCTAACAAGAAACAATTTTTTATGGCTTAAGGCTATGCAATTTTAATAAGCTAATACTCGGCTGAGGGCCACACAGACTACTTAAGACTAAAAAGGAAATCACTATGTAAAACACAAGAAGCGGCTCTCAGAAGGTTCCAAGGATCAGCCTGGGAAGGTAACACTATCGCACGTTTAGGTGAGACAGGCAGCTGGACCGACAAACTCTTAATCGGAAGGCGACCCAACCGAAAGCCGGCCGACGAACCAACCAACAAAATCAGTTCTGCTCCACCCGACCAGAAAAATGACAACAAAATGTCAACAGCATGACGTTCTGGATACTGGTGCCCAATCCAGCCAAGTCAGAATAAACGCCGAAGCCTACGAACAACACCTCACCTGTCGAACTACACGCCATGCTGGACAGCGTCAACACGACGTGGAACATACACTGCCAAAAACTACGTCAACGACCAGGGCAGGTCACTGGAATGTCAACGGCCACAAGGCAGAAGATACTGCTGGTAAACTTCACTAATGAAGGAATGAATTAAATTAAGTTACACACGACACAGGAAAATGGTTGCGATGCTAGCCGACTTCAATACACACACGTTGTTGCTAGTGGGAATCTCCCAGATAGCCACAACCAGAATCCAAGGAAGAGATGTGATAGCAATTGAGGCTTGATAGTAGGTTATGTGAGCACTCAACTTTAATGTCCAGGATCGGTGGGCGACGAACTTCGTAACCCTCGTAAGAAGCGCCTCACAACTCAAACCGCGTGTGCACGCCCCCGGCGGTTCCGGCCTGACAACGCGCCACGGAGACTTCCTCGCTGCGCGGCCCCAATCGACTCACACACAGCGCACCCGGAAAATATATCCGCCACACCAAAGATTGTACAGCAGTACTAGTATCGATAGATGTTCAAGTTGCCACTCACGGAGAGACATCAACGTTATGGCGCTAATGGAAGAAGAAATAAGACACCACTGGACTGCAACCAATGATAAAAAGGTATGACGACAGCCAGCCAGGGCTCAATGACCAAGAAATTAAGGTACTATTAAGCAGAAAGAGTAAGGCACATCTGTCTTGCCAGAGCTATCCTAAGTCTATCACCAATAAAAGACAATATCAATTAGTGAAGGCGGAAATGTGGGGGAAATCTCATGCTCTGAGAAACAAATGGTAGACGATGATACCTGAGGAAATGCAACATCTAGCAGAAACTTACAACAGTGAACCTTTCTTCAGCATGAGAAAAACTACATATGGCTCAATACCTCTTTGTCTAAACCCACTTAAATCTAGGGACAAGCTCTACCATCCTGAAGGACAGCAACTCCATTTTACACGCGATGGAAGAGACACTTCCACAAACTCTTCGGCAAAGACCCAGAGGTCAATGAAACAATACTTTCCAAAATTCCCCAAGAAGTTACAGAATCTCATCTTGACGAGGTCGCTTCTCTACAAGAACTTGTTAAGTTTAAACTCGAAAACAACAAAGACACCGGATCAGATGCAATCCTTGCTGCATTTTTCAAGGATGGTGGACGTATGCTCACTGAACGCGTACTAATTCTCATTGTCAAAATAAGGAGCACTAAAAACATTCCTCCTAATATCAGAGATGCACTGACAGTTACCTTCTTCAAAAAAGGCGACAGAACTGACTGTGGTAACTACCGTAAATAACGCTTCTATTTGCTGCTGAAAACATCCTTATTCGAATTTTTTCCAACTGTCTGATACCACTCGCTGTTGTTTGCTTACCTGAAACACAGTGTGGATTTCGACATAATAGTAGTACCAAAAATTTTATTTTCTGTGCCAGACAAATGCAGGAGAAGTGTAAAGAACAACAACATACTCTGTACATGACTTTCATAGATCATGTCGAGGGTTTAAACTCAGTCAAGAGAGATGTCTTGTGGAAGATCTTAGGTAAAATAGGACCTTCTGCAAAGTGTATTAACATTCTTTGATCACTGCACGATAACATTAATGCGATGTTTCTTGTCAACAATATCCATGGGGAGAATGTCGAAATCACAATGGGTGTGAAGCAAGGTTGTGTGATAGCTCGCACTTTGTTTTAACAGTTGTTGGAATTATCCTTCGCTCCCGAGGTCCATAGCGAGGTCCATCTTTGCAACCACGACACCATGCAGCGCGGTAGTGATTAGACCAACAACATGTCGAATGGACCGCTCAGGGTAGGTATCACGTTCTCTTCACGTATGAGTGTCGCATAAGCCTTCAACAAGACAATCGACGGAGATGTGTGTGAAGGCAACCCTGTCAGGCTGACCGCCTTAGACACACGGTCCAGTGAGTGCAGCATGGTGATGGTTCCCTGCTGTTATGGGGTGGCATTATGTGTCGCTGACGTACGCCGGTGGTGGTCATGGAAGGCGCCGTAACGGCTGTACGATACATGAATGCATCCTCCGACCGATAGTGCAACCATATCGGCAGCATATTGGTGAGGCATTCGTCTTCATGGACGACAATTCGCTTCCCCATCGTGCACATCCTGTGGGACATCGCTCGACTAGAGTGGCGACCATGTTCTCCAGACATGAAGCCTATCGATCATGCCCGAGAAAGACTGAAAAGGGCTGTTTATGGACTACTTTCCCACCAACCCCTCTGAGGGATCTATGCCGAACCTGCGACCGTAGCGGTCTTGCGGTTCCAGACTGCAGCGCCTTTAACCGCACGGCCACTTCGGCCGGCTGCATTTGTTAGACAGTTAGTGTCTGTCTGTCGGTCTGTCATGCATTAATAGCTGCCTCTGTCATGTTTGTCGAATTGGGTGTTAACGAATTTATTGCTTAAGGTGTAAAGGCCGAATTCCTGTAATATGTTTTTATCTTGCCTATCATCTTGAGAGGTGGTATATGTGTAATGTAGAGCATGTTTGTACATTTTATGTAAGACGACATTTCATGGATTTTTATTGAAATGGTCATTTAGTATATAAAGTTGCCACCCTCCCATCGTAAGAGTTCTTTTAAAAACAAGTTGCACTTTCGGTGACAAATAATTTTTTAATGTGAGTGTTTTGTACCATTTCCATCCTTCTTAAAGGGATGCATAGTTTATGTGTTAGTGTGAGTTGTTAAAATTTTAATCTAAAGTAATCTGGTGTGTTGCAGATTTGCACCAGTGTAGTCTTTCAGAGGTTGTTGTGAGCGGTCGTGACTACGGCCGTGTTAAACGGGAGCGGCAAGGTTCTCAGGCCGAAAGGTAATACTGTCAACAACAAAAATTTGTTATTTCCGCCTCTGAATAAATTGTAACTTTACAGGGTGCTTTCTGATTACAATTTTAAATCTGTTTCAAAAAGAGGGGGCTTTTAGGAATAAATTTCCATTTATTAAAAATATTTAATTTGTTTTCATCAGTTACCCACTGGCAACTACTTCCACGCTCACACAGTGTGATTAAATGTGTCAATGTTCTTTATGAATCGCTAGGAGATAAATTCATAAAAAAAGGTTTTGAAAGTAAATTTACGGTTGAAGCAGGAGGGTGGAAGGAGTATATAGAAGGTCTATACAAGGGCGATGTAATTTAGGGCTATATTATGGAAATGGAAGACAACGTAGACGAAGATGTAATGGGAGATATGATACTGTGTGAGGAACTTGACAGAGCACTAAAAGACCTACTTCGAAACGAGTCCCAGAGAGTAGACAACATTCCATTAGAACAACTGAGAGCTGTGGGAGGGCCAGCCATAAGAAAACTCTTCTGTCTGGTAAGCAAGATGTATAAGACAGGCGAAATACCGTCAGACTTCGAGAAGAATAGAATAATATCAATCCCAAAGAATGGAGGTGTTGACAGGTGTGAAAATTACCGAAAATGAAATAAACTTTTTTACAGTAAACCTGGAGAGGGATCATGACGAAAATTCAGCATTCTTTTTGTCACTTTTAGGAAAGCAAGGGATCAGAAATAAAATATTCAACCGAAAACGGATTCTACACATCATCCAGCTCCTTGACTATTAAATAAGAATTACAATATTTCGCAAAGAGCTCATGATAGCGTGGCATCCATTGCCACATCGATCTGGCCGTAACAATAATCCGGGTCGTACTAGCTCTCCACTAAATAATGAACATAATGGCCGACAAGCACATAATTTTATTGTTCTTCGTTCTGAGAAAGGATGTTGAATAGGGACGCAGAAGAATCTCAGCAGAGATTACCGCTCCGCTTCCGTCTCCTTGGCAAGAAAGACCAAATGTCGGAAAAGGCTACTCCCATGATTGTGTCGGCAGTATCCGTTTCATGGCAAGGACTGCTTCGGTCTGTCTCAAAAAGGCCAGTGCGAAAACATCGAAAGTTTGTGGGATCACGGTCATGAACGACTTGGTACCATGAGGACGCCGGAAAAATTGGTAGGGTGACAAACTGAGCAAACAACGTTCCAGTCTGTCTCTGGCGACAGGAACACCACAGAGAAAGTTCGATTTGGAAACGTCCTGCGCCATAACAGAATTTTTGCTCAGAGATGCAACCGAGAAAGTTGTTGTTGTAGTCTTCAGTCCAGAGACTGGTTTGATGTTGCTGTAAATGAATTTCGCACTGTTTCAGACACCCCTGGCAAAGTGATTGCATCAGAGGCTGCCATAATTCGCGTTATCAGGTCTTCATAAGCATCGACAGGCGTTTCGTAAACAACAGATTTCAGATGTCCTCAGACGAAAAAATCACCGGTCGTCAAAAACGGAAGACGTGTAGGTAATGCCACCGGCCCACTTTGTTCTGTCTACGTCTTACCAAAAGTCTCATCCACATGACTTCTCACTGCATGAGCGAAGTTCACAGATGGGCCATAATTACGTAAAACATGCACTATCACACGTAGAGTAGGAGATGTTCCAGTAACTCTGGCAGTGTTTACCTTAAGGGGTAACGTCTGCGCATGCATGGACTAATCTGATTATCGCCTACCAAGCCGGCGTAAACGCTGACAGCGAAGTGCTCTTGTTGACCACGAACAAAGGCGGCGAGCCAATACGCCTGTGCCCACACATGTCGATTGTGGCTGTTGAACACATCTTCCCTTGTAAAGGATGGCTCATCGGCAAAAGGTTCAAGGCGTGGGAACTCAGTTTGAATGGCACATCGTGAAATAGCTTACACCCATTTCCCGAGCAACACTCGGCGAGTTTGTTCACGGTGTGTTTTTCAGCAGTACTAAAGTCTCCTCTTCAGAATCTGGCGTACGCAGTGTGCGTTGTCTACCGCGTCCAGACGGCCTTCACCTGCCTCACAAAATGAACGCATCGGATTTCAATGTAGGCTTTAACTGCACATGCGTCATTACGTTAACTTGTTTGTGCTGAATCCCTGTAGGTCTCCAAAGCGGAGAAAACAAGACGAGTCATTGTAGTTAACATTCTTGCGAGAACTTTGAGGGTAGTATTGTGTACGTGGCCAGCCTTGGCTAGTTCTCAGAGCCATTTTGTCACAGCTTTTCAGACCACTCCTTGCGCGCTAAGTGGTTGGGTAGATTACACGAAAACCACAGCACTCTGCGCTTTAGTTAAGGCGAACCTACCCCGAGGATGCTTAAAGTGCTGTTATTCTGTTCATTAATAGGGTAGGGGCCATATCCGTCTAGAATTAAGAATTAAAAGTTTATCAACACATTTAATTATTAGTTAACAGGAACACTAGTATCATCTACAAGCATTCTCGTTTCAGTGATATTCTGTGAGTTAGTATCGGTGCATTATTCTATTCGAACAAAAACATTGTTGCTCCAATCTGACGGTAGACCTGAGAACAAAATTAAAAAGTCAATATACGACACAACTGCACAAACAATTTAATTTTACGATTGAATATATAATTAATTTAAATATTAAAGTCAGTAGTTAGTGAAATTTCTGTGTCTTTCATCGCTGGTGCACAGGTGATTTTCTCATCGCTATTGGGTTGCGTTGGACTCTATTTCAACAGTACTGAGGTTAAAAGTACAGTTCTGTCATGAAATATCGATTAAGGCGCAGGAAATTTCCTTGGGAACTACGTATGTTGTTTTCGAAGAGATTTCAGTTGTATGATCTAATGTTAACGAAGAGTCAAGCGCACAAAAGTCGATGCGCTCAGAGATTGTTAGAAAGATCCGAAATGGCGGAAAGACTTCGATCAGGGTGAAGGTAGTTAGTTGACAACCTGGATAGGGTAGAGCTTGAGTGATTTACGTGAACAGCACGACTTAGAGCAGAGAATGTCACATGACTAGACTGGCACAGTTACACAACAGTAGGACTTGGTTGCATAAGACGAACATGGGGAAGAGGTTTTGAGTGACGTAGCCGTGGATTCGGCAGCGTCCGTCCGGTCCGCCTGCAACATCGGCATACCGCATGACAGGACGGAAGAGCAGGATGCCTTCATCACAGCAAGTGAAACAACAGCAGATGTTTACGGCATGAACGAGGCCGCTGCCGGAGACGAAAACACAGTCTCGTGCCTCAGCCAACGGTCGTCACGGCCTGCAACCCGAGCACCGTGGATCGACCGCAGGCCACAGGTTGCGATGAACAAGCAGACTGTTTTCCTACGTCACACGCGTGATCGGAAATAGTCCCAGAAGATCCATCCGCCAACTGGTCTCATAAGCCGACGCTTCCCCGGCCTCGTCTGCTGGTAGTCCCGGATCATCAGGAGTTGTAGCTTCGGACTGTGACTCAAGATTGTCATGTAACGGTAGTCTGGCCTCCCCAGGCAGTTTTATGGGAACGCCGTGCCGACACTGTCTCGAAGTTTCGTTTCCGTCTTTTCTTTGGTAGACTTTCTCGCCTGAGAGACTTGTGGGGAAAACATGTTTCTTGTTATTCTTCTGTTGTCACATCCGAAGTGTGATCCATTGTTTGTTTCTTGTTTAATGTATTTTGTTTCAGCTACTTTGTCGAAATCAGCAATGTTCCTGTTTATTGGTGATTTCCAGTAAAAACAGATAGAAGAATATCGTTCACGTTTTGTTTCTGTTACCACAGACACAGTAGGTTCATATGATGTTCAATTAGGGTATGTAGAACCAAACGCAATCATACTGAACCAATCGGCACAATACAGAACCTGAAGAACTAGCGTTAGTGCACGATCACTCTGTTCCGAATTCTGTGAATCGGCGCCGGAAAGACAGAATAGAAAAAACTGCATCAAATGGCTATAGGGGGAGGCATGTATGTACAGATCACACGTTTGCAATCTTTCAACACTTGACTGAGACCATGCGAAAGTGGTTGCAGGAAACGCAGGAACAGGCGAATACGGGCGTACGAAACCTTCAAAAGGAAAAGAAAAAATTGCGCAAAGCTATCCAACACTCGCTAACAGATATAATTAAACAATTTGATTGAATTCGAAAGGATGCGAAAGAATCACGAGACATGACAGAAAAGCTAATGGCTGGTCACAAACAAATGCGCGTGGACACAGAAAAGAAACCAAACGACATGAACGCGTTTCGTGACGATACTCAACAGAGTGTCGAAAAAGTTACCCGACAGGTCAAGGTATTTGCAACTTGGCAACTCGTAATGTGCAACATGTAACCGAGGAGATAACAGTACGGAGAAGGGTTACGAAAGCAGCTTTCAAGCGATTTGATAGCCGAATTCTAAAAACAGAATCGAAAGGAACAATTCCAACGGCTCAGATCGTAATTGTTGCACTGTACTAAAGGTCAGAGGGACAACGGGAGCGTGTGTTCAGCGTCAATAGTAGGTCCGAACAATACCCTGTTAAGAACGCAGTAAAATCAACCCCGTGTGGCAATGACACGGAAAAAGATCGTAAAGCACTTGACCCGACGCGAATGTGGGTTGTCGTCTGAATGCATATATTTGCAAAGGGAAAAAAAACCTGCTAAGAGCTAGTATTCCGATGTACACAATACGTACTGACAATCAGTACGTGAAATCAACACTTGCGCAGGGAGAAACGATTCCTCAGACTGGAACAGAACTACGTGAAGCGCACCAGAGTCTGACACGTCAGGTGCAAAGTGTAAGTTACGCTGACAGGTGTTAAACAAATCAATACACTGCTCCACAACAATCGCATCAGGTAGCACCAGGTCACTGTATAGGGCAGTATATACAGTACAATAGTGCAATGGCAGTAGCGAGACAGGACACAGACCCTGTAATGAACTGCATGTACCAAGGTCGCGATGCACTACCCGTGACGGACAGTCCCGTACGTGGTGCGCAATTTGAGAAACACAACTCCGTACAATTGCGACGGTGTAATTCAGATCTGGATGACAATAGTAGTCTGCATTACCCGATGGCAGTCCAACGTACAGATTAGAGTTTTGGGGGTATGATAGGAGGGAGAAGCGCCCTATTAGAACGAACACCATACGGTGCCAAGAAGAAATTTGACATTGACCATTTCCTCACTGTAACAAAATTTCAACACTACAAACAGGATGGAAATACCTTGAATCCCCGAATATTTATATATAAATTTCGTGTGGGTTTGCCAAAAAATTGGCTTTTAACTCATAAACTGGATATTATTTGTTCTCAGAAGGAGGGTGTATTTGCGGAAACAATGCAAAGAGTAGCGTTAGCCTGTAGGTCATATGATGAATTTAGAGCTATGTTTCTCTATACAGAATTTCTCTTAAATATGAGATGCATCAGAGGACTTTAAACGAAAATTGTGGAGAGAAAAGCGCATCAAAATTCTTTGAGAACAGGGCGAAGAGGAATCAGTGTCTAGATAATAAGTATAGCGATGGAGAATCGATCTGTCTCTGTACGATAAAGCTCCCGGTACGGTAACAACGGTTATTGGTAGGAAGAGGACGAGATAACATGCAAGCGTTTAAAGGAATCATCCATGAATGAGATTTCACATTTAGTGAGGATGATGCACGTAAACGCTGACCGGAGTGGCCGAGCGGTTCTAGGCGTACAATCTGGAACCGCGCGACCGCTACGGTCGCAGGTTCGAATCCTGCTTCGGGCATGGATGTGTGTGATGTCCCTAGGTTAGTTAGGTTTAAGTAGTTCTAAGTTCTAGGGGACTGATAACCTCAGGTGTTAAGTCCCATTGTGCTCAGAGCCATTTGAACCATTTTCGATGCACGTAAACGTAGAAATCAACGAGAAAGAAACAGTGATACGCCGAGAAATGGAAACGTTTACTGCGGGAACAGTGGTAGTAATGGAAGATGGAAGACGGGGTCCAAGGCGGAATTACGGTCGAAATGGAGTAAATTGTGACCCACCACAAACCAAGAGGTATTAATCAACGTAATCCGAACAATTTGAACACGAGTAGCCATCCTGGTGTTGCATGAGAGCAACAGAACCCGAACATACGAGGTGAACAAATGCGAAATGAACCACAGCATGTGGTCGGGATTAAACTGCCAAAGCCAGAAAAAGTCAACATTGACTAGCTGTGGAAGTGAGAAACCAGGAAGGTCCATAGAAAATTGCGAAGTTGCCAATAAATAGATTATTGGACTCATTTATGATACTGGAAACTAGGTAACAGTACCAAAGGTGGAACAAATAGATCGAAAGTCATAATTAGCATGTGGGAATACAATTAATTCTGATTCAACAGATGAACAGTGCCAGTTGCCACTACTAAACGTAACACTAGCAGAACATGACGGTGAGTTAAACTGTTGGTTGCAAATGTTCGACACAGAGTCTGATGAAAGGAAAGTACAGGAAGATAACTCGTGACCAACAGAAACACAAGACGGTGTACAATCGGAAAGAAGAAGAAATATATACAACTCAAGGACTTATGGCACTGTAATGATTATGGAGAAATTTCACCAGTAAAGACCGGATATGCAGTTGACGTAAGAGGAGACGGAGTTGACCATGTACTTCCGCTGCAAATCTTGGTTTCCGAAGCTAAACAAGTTACCCGATTTATGTTAATAAATAAATTAGATGTCAAAAATCAATTTATGCTAGATATTTACTTATAGAGGACTGGTTAGCTTTAAACAGTATAATAGCAGTATACTATTCTTACTAGAATCATACTCGTAGCTGCCGGCCGAAGTGGCCGTGCGGTTAAAGGCGCTGCCGTCTGGAACCGCAAGACCGCTACGGTCGCAGGTTCGAATCCTGCCTCGGGCATGGATGTTTGTGATGTCCTTAGGTTAGTTAGGTTTAACTAGTTCCAAGTTCTAGGTGACTAATGACCTCAGCAGTTGAGTCCCATAGTGTTCAGAGCCATTTGAACCATTTTTTTTTATACTCGTAGCTGCATAGAAGGAGAACAAAGATATTTTAATCTGCTGAAACGTAGCGTTAAGGATGACGTTACTGAACAACCATTTTATCATGCGTATATGAGACATAGAGGACGAAGTAGGTAACGCAAAGAGCGGTGAATAAAGTGTGTGTATCTGTGTAAGTCAAGGGTTATAATGAACTGCAGAAATAAGACGTCGCTATATCATGCCATTGTGAACTGTTTAAGGATTTTAGTAAACGTAATACCAAAAGTATACTACGAAGTTGACTTTGAGAGCTTTGCAATTGAAGGACGTGGCATTTTGTTCTCATGGTTGGTGGACCTGTCGGTTCAAAACCGGTAAGGGGCCTATTTATGTAAATAAATGGCATTATAAAAAGTGTCTGGTTGCTGTTATCTTCTTAGCAAGAATCGACCAGTATTTTGTACACAGCTACATTGTCAGTCGTTAGTTTAATTCCTTCTGACCGTCCCGACATTCTGCTCTAGATAAGTTGTTTTACCAACAGATTACACGTAACTTTCAGACGCTAGGGCTACTCATCTTCCGATTCGGTATACTGTAATACCAGGATATCACCATTACACGCAACTGCCCCATCACTCTATCGTGATAAGAAGTAATGGTGAGGGAGGGGGGGGGGGATCATAATACTTTATATCATCCGTGCTGGCAGCAGACACAGAAAGAGTGACTTTTGCAGCAGAGCAATAAGACGATCGGCATGCCGGGCGGACGGCCAGAACTGAGGAGTTTTCTGGGAGATCCGCCAGGCGGCTCTCGAACGCCGAATATTGGAAAAACAAGTGACATCGATGTACGCGCCGGGGCGCACTTCCGGCAGAGGCCCGCCATGTAATATAGCGGGAGGCCGGGGAAATATATTAAAACGTCTGCCTCTCTGGACGGCCCGGGCACCGCCGGCGCGAGCGGAGCGCGGAGCCGCCGGCATTGCTATTCATTGGCCGCACGTCCCGGCCCGACGGCGACATCTGCTGACCGCCGCCGCCGCCCGGCGTACGGGATTGCCGCGCTATGGCCGCGCACAGCTAGCTACGGACAGCATTCCGAATACCGCACCAGCGAAAGTGTAGGGGGAAAGACTCCCACAGCAGTCAGGGAAACCTCGCTGTATCGTAAATATTGTCGAAACGTTTGGTGCGTACAGCTGAGCCGACTTTTTAGACTCCCGCAATAAGTTCATAACATATTTGTGTCCGAAAGTGGTGAGTCCTTTGACAGGTTTCGTGCCTTTTCCTTCTTTTTACTATCTTGCCCTTATCTTATCGCCTTTAAATAGATTCTGTAAATGGTTCTGCTGTCAGCAAACACGATTTTCTTTTTACCCACACATGTTTCAGTGGAGTTTCTAATAGTCTATGGTCCCTTTTTATGAGGGATGTTCGAAAGATCACGTAAGAAACAATAATGTCGGAATAATTGAAGTCCTTATTCAAAAGTAATCACCAGATGAAACTTTCTGGCAGATTAAAACTGTGTGCCGGACCGAGACACGAAATCGGAACCTTTGCCTTTCGCGGGCAAGTGCAA
Source organism: Schistocerca serialis cubense (assembly GCF_023864345.2). NCBI lineage: Eukaryota > Metazoa > Arthropoda > Insecta > Orthoptera > Acrididae > Schistocerca > Schistocerca serialis. The sequence goes on along the minus strand of NC_064644.1, from coordinate 466,732,072 downwards.
GTTTCGCAGAAGAGGTTCTGTGAAGTTTGGAAAGTAGGAGACGAGGTACTGGCAGAATTGAAGCTGTGAGGACGGGTCGTGAGTCGTGATTGAGTAGCTCACATGGTAGAGCACTTGCCCGCGAAAGGCAAAGGTCCCGAGTTCGAGTCTCGGTCCGGGACACAGTTTTAATCTGTCAGGAAGTTTCATACCAGCGTACACTCTGCTGCAAAGTGAAAATCTCATTCTGGTAATCACCAAGTGCCAGAGCACACTATCCCACTGTCTTATGAGTCGCAGGATTCCCTTTTCTCGGAAAAACTTGTGGCTATGACAGGAGCCACGCCTCCACTGCGTTCTTCATTTTGTCGTGGCAGGTGAAGCGCTTCCCTCTGATGCGTTTTACAGCCGACCAAACACATGGGAGTAGCTGGGCGATACGTCCCAGCTGTAGGACGGACGCTCAAGCCACTTCCACTTGAACATGGCCATTACACTTCGCGTGACCTTGGAGAAGTGTGGACGCCCGTTATCGTACAGCAGTATCATTCCCTCTGTCGGCAGTCCAGGACGTTCGCTCTTGTTGGATTTGCATAGGCTGCAGCGTGACTTAGACTACAGGTCACTGTTAATGGGTTTTCCGTGCTCGAGGTATTCGACGAGCATCGGACCTCGGACGTCGAAGAAGGCGGCAACCAACGTTTTGCCTGATGAGGGCACAGTTTTAAATATTTTATGGGGAGTTGGCGACACATACTTCTATTATATGCATGTGTCACTGCGTTATCGCAAAGCAGTATATGCGAATTTAAACCTGTTTTTTTGTTACGACGTTTCCTAGCTTTTCATTCAAACACTCCTTATCTTCTCTGTCGAATAAGAGCTAAAACCTTCATAATATTGTACACAGATATGAGATTATGGTCGTTATATTAACAATTTTTTAATATAACATATGTCTCAAAATAGGTGAAAAGAAATTAAACGCATGTATCGCATCCGCCTTTTCTCTCTCTCTCTCCCCCCCCCCCCTCTCTCTCTCTCTCTCTCTCTCTCTCTCTCTCTCTCTCTCTCTCTTACACACACACACACACAAACACACACACACACACACACACACACCGCTTCTCACACTCTCTTACTGATAGGTAGAGCACTTAGTCAACTTTTACGTAAGTGTTATAGTTGATTTTATATCAATGTGAATGTGCAATGTGATCATACAGCGATACGAATTACCAGGATTATGTTGGCCGCTGTACCCTACATTCAACAAATTTAACAGTTCCACGTGGAAAAGTTTTTTCTAAAATACTACAGAACTTTGGACGCAGGTAACAATAAAATAATCGAAAGTGAAACTGCCACCTGCAAACCTAACCTAAATATTCTGCTGTGCTACATATCACTCTGTCCCCATAAGTAATTTCTAACACTCTGCCGCCCGATGTGGCCAAGCGGTTCTAGGCGCTTCAGTCTGGAACCGCGCGACCGTTACGGTCGCAGGTTCGAATCCTGCCTCGGGCATGGATGTGTGTCATGTCCTTAGGTTAGTTAGGATTAAGTAGTTCTAATTTCTAGGGGACTGATGACCTCAGATGTTAAGTCGCATAGTGCTCCGAGCCATTTGAACCATTAGTAACACTGTCAACACACAACTAATCCATGTACAGCTACATTTATGTCACTGGTAACCTACATGCACTCTCCGTGTAACTCAATGCTCTGTAACTTTCAGACAAACCATCAACTCCGAAGTATATGTAGCGATAGAACGCAGATAAGTGTACTAGTAATCTTTACAACGATTAAAATAATGTACTGCTTTAGTAATGATCGGAAAACAGAAATGTGTAAATCCGGGAACTAATTTTTCACTCGGTAATGAATCTGTGAACAATTAAGAAACAAAAATATAACAACAACTATAGTTCTTTACTGAAGTAATACGATCACAAGCCCGTCTCAGAAAAAGTGGTGTGTGGTTGACTATAATGGTTTGGAATTAAAATTGAGCAACAATAACTGCAACATTCACTGTCTTTAGGTTGCACCAACCATTTCTTTCTACTAAGAAAATGCATTACCAGAAATATAATACTCAAGCACTAAGTCGCTACCATTGGCAGCTATATAGATATGGTTCCAAAAATACCAAAGCCAACATCACCACACAAATCAATAAATAGATAAAAGCATAGTACACACATTTCTCTACCAAGAATAATAGGTTCTGATATTCGGTAAGCTTTCTTCCCACAAATGTAATGAATGTAGTTAAATTATAAGATTTAAATAATTCCAAAATTTAATTATCTGAGGCTTGGTTATTACAGTGATAGGAGCTGCATCACACTGTTGATGATAGTAAGGCGGGAAAATCATTAACACAGGAGAATGATTGAAGTTTACAGAGGCATTCTATTAATCGATAACCTGATTGCAAGATACTGGTAAGAACTGTACATCATATCGAAACTATCAGCAATAAGTTGCCTAAATGGAATTCAGTTTCTTAACTGGTTTCAAGTCGTTAGTGCCCTCATCCAGAAGGTTATAACTAACTCATTATTTGAAAGTATCAACAATAAGAAACATGCCGCATATTGCTGCGGTCATGAGGTTCATAATGCATAGCATTTTGTGCAGGTACTTTGAACCACATGACGACAGCTAGATTCTGTATGCATCTTATTGTTGACACTGACAAATAATTCGATTTTTTTCAACGTTCTAAAGAAAGGCATGAAGTGCCTGAAACCGTCTGAGAAATTAAATGTCCTTTATCGTTGATTATTTCGATGCATGTAGTGGCAGAAGATGCATAAAACACTGAATAGTTCTAAGCGTTTTAAATGGCATAGTCATCCTTTGAGGTGAAGCTGTTGTTGGCGTAACGTAGCTGTTTGATGGTAACATTTATTAGGCGGTAGTCCGTCCTACTGCCAGCTATTATTTGTAGTGCCTTGCCGTACATTTCATCATCACGGTGTTTACGCACTATTTTTGCGCACACGTGCAGTTGCATCTCGTCTGACCTCACTCATTGTTAATGTGCGACTCTTTCCATTCGCATACCACAGATGCTTATACAATTCTGAAAATCTTTGGTTGTTACTAAATGCAATGACCTTGGCGTTGTCAATGTGTGTCCTACGTCTTTTAAAATATTGCTTTTAATGGTTTGCAAACTTTTATTTTAAAATATTGTAGTTAATTAGCTTTAACAACAAAATAACAAAACAGGTACACTTATGTTGAATAGTAGCATAGGAAAAAAAGTATAATGTGCTGAATATGAAGTAATGTTTTGCAGCGTTATAACAGCACCAACATTCCACGTATTATACAGATCATTTAGTCCTCCACTGCACCTACCATTCCGCTTTCAAGATGAATTTATTAATAACTGTTTCAACGCAATCTGTGAAAAAGTGTTATATATGCCAATAACGGCAACATCAAGGTGTGTCAGAAGCAGGAAATTGGAACTCAGGTTTCAGTTGGTCAGTACGCGTTTATGTTTTGTTTACTACTGTAGAAAAATATTTTTTCTCCGAAAGTTCATTTCATTCAAGCTAATATTATCTAAGCGCTTTTAGTGTGTAAAAAACTAAAATCTATCTCCCGTTATTGATACTAACGCATATTGTTATTTCATTAGTTACACCTAAACTCCTATGAACGCTTACGGCAGACTTTACCATTATTCTCTTCGTTGTAAGAGCCTGGAGTGGCCCTCGAAAAATTTAATCACTCTCTTAACGAGTTTCAATATCAATTTAGGAGCTGGCGAAGTAGGATAATATGTGTGCAGAACTTCACGGGTACAAAGTATGGCATTACTCTTCTGTGTTGGATCAGTGATTTTACGACGAACACCCTTTCAGCGGTTCTCATGGATGAACACTTTATTAATGACATTCACAGAGGGCATACGTCAATTTCAGTTTCTTGCAAATTTTATCTAGAGTGATTTTCAAACAGTCTGAGAGTATTTGATGATACCACGGTGCATCAAATCAAACAATTAAGTATCACTTGTTTTATAGTGATATTCTTATCAAATATAGATCCATATTAGTACTTATGTACACTTGACAGCACAAATATTGGCCGACGAAAATTACACCCGAAGTTCTGGTGCAGCAGTGACGTGAATGACATGCTATGTTCTTCTATTTATTTGGAAACATGCTAACGAGGAAATATTTCTTCAGAAATTACAATTAACTGATCGTGACAGTATTACAGATCTCTTTCAAGAAGGTACAAGATTTTCTCTGCAAATAGAATATGGTATTACTATATACAGATGCAGTGCATGGTAACGAACAGATGTTTGTAAATGCCCATTGTTACTGAATAAACAACGTGCAGGCTTTTTATGTAAACCATCTTGTGTTCGAATAAAAGAGAATATTTTCTTTAAATTTTTTTCGCTACAGGAGCTTTCTGGTTCAACAGTGCCTATTTGATATAAAGCGTAGAAATTATTCACAGAGTTTCACTGATATTACACTGTAACAGACTAACAATCTGTCGCGGTGAGTTTGATCTGTAATTGCACCCTCCGTGCTGTAATAGCCGATGACAGTACACGAGCGTGGTCAAATATCTGCACCACGTCACTTTCAGTCGAGACACATTATTCATTAGCCACGCCCCATCGTAAACACGCTAATCGTAACCGCGTCATTGCTCGTTTGCAGGAAATGTTGACGGTGTTAGAGGTCGAGGCACTGTACACGGTGTTCACAAAGACTGGTTACATACGGTACTGTAATAAACATTCTATAAATGTTAATAAACATTAATAAATAAGGAAATGATAGAAAAATGAATTGTAATAATTCTAATAATTTTTTTTTCCGGATTCAATGATGGCTCTGTCTATAGAAGAACGAGTGAAGTTGCTACTGTTAAGAACACGAGAAGGATGGTCGTATCGCAAAATTGCGGAAGAATTTAACCTACGACACTTTCATAGTCAAACTATTTGTTTTGCTGCCGTTCGAAATGTGGTGTCACCACCAGACACCACACTTGCTAGGTGGTAGCCTTTAAATCAGCCGCGGTCCGTTAGTGTAAGTCGGACCCGCGTGACGCCACCATCAGTGATTACAGACCGAGCGCCGTCACACGGCAGGTCTAGAGAGACTTCCTAGCACTCGCCCCAGTTGTACAATCGACTTTGCTAGCGATGGTTCACTGACAAAATACGCTCTCATTTGCTGAGACGATAGTTTAGCATACCCTTCAGCTACGTCATTTGCTACGACCTAGCAAGGCGCCATTATCCGTTACTATTGATATTGTGAATCATGTACCGTCAAGACCGACGTTCATCATTAATGTATTATAGTTAAGTATTCCACCAGCTACGTCCGTTCTTCTAAATTCTAATTTCCTTGTCCTGTTCCAGACCCCACGCCAGCCTGCGTGAGCTAAACCGCGTGCCTTCCGGCCTCCTCTAGTAACACGGTGTTGGCTCTCCTGCCAACCACGACAGGAAAACTAATCACCAAGTTTATAGAAACAGGCAGTGTGTTGGACTAATCCCATACCGGACGATCAAAGACTTCAGACGAAACGAAAGAGGGTCTCTTGGCCAAGGTTTTTGGCAGCCCAAGAAATCCGTTCACCGGACATCCACGGAGTAGATTTCTCTAAGGTCAACAATCCACAAAATCCAGGCATATGGGAGGTTTTATCCTCACAAGTTACAGGTACAGCATCACTTAAATAAAGATGACCCAGATAGATTGATGTAGGTGCGTGAATGGTTTGCATATACACTGGATAAAAATATCAATTTTACTGAAGAGTATGTGTTGTTCAGTGATGAAGCTGTGTTTCATGTCAAAAGTGAAGTGGACAAAATCTTCAATATTTATATCCAAGCAATCCACATTGGATGAATCCATCCAAGCAGGAGAGCTGTCTAAATGCGATAATATGGTGGGATGTGTGGAAGGCTCATGTTACAGAACTTCTCTTCTTTGGTGGACATATAACGGGTGAAATTTATCTGAACATTCTGAGAGACAAACTGATGTCTCAAATTGAGCGATTGAGTGGGGGACTTCGAGACCTGTTTCAGCAGCATGGGGCCTATGCCCAGTTTGCTGCAGCTGTTAGAGATTTTTTGATTGATAATTTTGCTCGTTGGATCGGGAGAAGAGGTCGTGTGGAGTGCACCCCTCATTTCATTGGCCTTTCTTCCCTTAATTTCCTTTTCTGGGGTATGCTCAAGTAGAAAGTTTACTCGATTACAAATTTAAACTACCTGTCAGAACGCATTACAAGTCAGTGTGCTGAAATCGACGGCATTTCTGACCTATTCTATCGATTTCACCTTAATCTCTCAAAACGTATCAAATTATGCACTGGAAAACACGGAGATCACGTCGAAAATATTATTCATTGACATTGAAGTGCTTTATTATTATTTATCAGAATTCCCTACGTACCCAGACCTTATGGACGACCATATGGTTGCTCAGCACATGGCACGATGACAGGTTGTACGTCATCGAGATACTTGAGAATCCAGTACGCGTGTGAGAGATGGATTTTTGTGCGTAACAAGACTTGACTATGCTAATGAATTTGTAGACATCTCACGGCAAAATACTTTCTTTAAATGCGGTGCAGTTGAAAAATACAATTGCATTTCCTGGGTCGATGGATACGGTTCGGTACCGACTTCGGAAGGCCGGACTAATTAGCAAAAGTGCGGGTTTCAAGGCTCCATGTTGACCATCGACTAGGCCAGTTAGCCTGTGCCGAGGGCAATATCAGTCTTGACTGGAGGAACGGAATATTTCTCGATGAATCAGTATTGTCCTCAGCGAATTATGGTTGAGTGCTAGTACACAGGCCAAAAGGTGCCTTTTTCGATCCCAAAATCTCTTAATGGCCGTTTCTCTGTGGATGTCTGGAACTGATCACGTTCCTATTGACTTGGAATGCTTCACAGGACAGATGGTCGACCTGGCACTGCCCAGTATGCCCATATTATGAGTAATATTATGGTCCCGTCAGTGAGACAACACTTTTTTTTCTTTATTGTTATCTTCAAACCTGTACAAACAGGCAGGCTGTCAGCAGCATGTTACGCCGCTCTTTAGCCATAGAATAGATAAATAAACAACAGAAAGAATACACATAAGTGACATAACAGTGGGTAATAAAACAGTAGACACAGAAAGACAAACACGGAGCCGTTCACACTCGACGATAGTCCACACTACAAACTGTTGATACGACGCACAAACACTGAAGATGGCGATGGCACAGGTGAATGATGGAGTACGACGGTGAACACTGAACACTAAACACGACGGCACACACGAGACACTGATGGCGATGATCTCCAGCGCGCGAATGTCCACGTAGCATGTGCGAGTCCGGGGACCTGCCAAGACGGGTAGAAGGGTGAGGGGGGGGGAAGGGGGGAGAACAAAGATGCCAGTGGCTGAGGAGATGGGGGGAGGAGTAGAGGGACAGGGGAGGGAAGCCCGGGGGAGGAGTGGGGAGAAAATGGAGGAGGGAGGGAAGAGGGAGAGAAGGGAGAGAGGGTGTCCAAAGGAGCAAACACAGGAATAGGGAGGAAGGATCAAAGTTGGTAGGAGGGGTAGATGGAGGGGAGGAGGGCATCATCAGGGAGAGGGAGCTGGCGGAAGCCACCTTGGGAGAGGGTAAGGAGGGTGGAGAGATGGAGACCGGGTGGGACGTCGGAATACAGGTGCGGCAGCAGGCTGGGGTGGGAGAGGATGGGGGAGACAAGTGTGTGAGGAGGATCGAGTTTTCGTGAGGTGTACAGGATCGGTATCCGTTCAAGGAAAAGGAGGATGTGGGGGAACAGAATGAGGTCGTACAGGAGCCGCGAGGAGGAGGGGAGATGGATGCGATAGGCGAGGAGGAGAGCATGCCGTTCAAGGATCTGAAGGGATTTGTAAAAGGTAGGGGGGCCGGAGATCCAGGTAGGATGGGCGTAACAGAGGATGAGACAACACTATCCAGTGGGTGTAATTATGTAGCCAGTAGGACCAGTCTCCCTCACACATGTCAGCGATGGTGCCGAAGTGTATCTCAGAACATAATGAGATTACTCATATCGACTGGCCTCCTTCTGTACCACACCTAAGGCCTACTCAAAATGTGCGAGCAGAGACGAAATATACAATGCCAGAGATCTGGCCAAGAACCCACGACTACCTATGAGTGTTGTGTACATAGTTACACGTAGTCAGCGCGTACACTTTCCCATTAGAGCGCGCCGCGCTAAGCACAACAGCGCAGGTGCAGCGCTCGTCCGTCTCCACACTACGAGATGGCGCTCTCTTAGAGAAGGAGCAAATTCTGCTTCCGCCGATCCGCGTATTAATATGTAACGCAGCCAATGGGATTGCTGCTGACGTAGAACCTTTTCTCCTCGCGGATCACACTCGCGCAGTGATACATGAACGCGCGAGGTATTATAACGAGTGTACAGACATCCGATTAGTCATTCTGCATCAGTCTGCATTAGTCTGCATTTGTCTGTACCAGACTACAGGGTGTTACAAAAAGGTACGGCCAAACTTTCAAGAAACACTCCTCACACACAAAGAAAGAAAATATGTTATGTGGCCATGTGTCCGGAAGCGCTTACTTTCCATGTTAGAGCTCATTTTATTACTTCTCTTCAAATCACGTTAAACATGGAATGGAAACACACAGCAACTGAACGTACCACCGTGACTTCAAACACTTTGTTACAGGAAATGTTCAAAATGTCCTCCGTTAGCGAGGATACATGCATCCACCCTCCGTCGCATGGAATCACTGATGCGCTGATGCAGCCCTGGAGAATGGCGTATTGTATCACAGCCGTCCAGAATACGAGCACCAAGAGTCTCTACATTTGGTGCCGGGGTTGCGTAGACAAGAGCTTTCAAATGCCCCCATAAATGTAAGTCAAGAGGGTTGAGGTCAGGAGAGCGTGGAGGCCATGGAATTGGTCCGCCTCTACCAATCCATCGGTCACCGAATCTGTTGTTGAGAAGCGTAAGAACACCTCGACTGAAATGTGCAGGAGCTCCATCGTGCATGAACCACATGTTGTGTCGTACTTGTAAAGGCACATGTTCTAGCAGCACAGGTAGAGTATCCCGTATCAAATCATGATAACGTGCTCCATTGGGCGTAGGTGGAAGAACATGGGGCCCAATCGAGACATCACCAACAATGCCTGCCCAAACGTTCACAAAAAATCTGTGTTGATGACGTGATTGCACAATTGCGTGCGGATTCTCGTCAGCCCACACATGTTGATTGTGAAAATTTACAATTTGATCACGTCGGAATGAAGCCTCATCCGTAAAGAGAACATTTGCACTGAAATGAGGATTGACACATTGTCGGATGAACCATTCGCAGAAGTGCACCCGTGGAGGCCAAACAGCTGCTGATAGTGCCTGCACACGCTGTACATGGTACGGAAACAACTGGTTCTCCCGTAGCACTCTCCATACAGTGACTAGGTCAACGTCACCTTGTACAGCAGCAACTTCTCTGACGGTGACATTAGGGTTATCTTCAACTGCACGAAGAATTGCCTCGTCCATTGCAGGTGTCCTCGTCGTTCTAGGTCTTCCCCAGTCGCGAGTCATAGGCTGGAATGTTCCGTGCTCCCTAAGACGCCGATCAATTGCTTCGAACGTCTTCCTGTCGGGACAACTTCGTTCTGGAAATCTGTCTCGATACAAACGTACCGCGCCACGGCTATTTCCCTGTGCTAATCCATACATCAAATGGGCATCTGCCAACTCCGCATTTGTAAACATTGCACTGACTGCAAAACCACGTTCGTGATGAACTCTAACCTGTTGATGCTACGCACTGATGTGCTTGATGCTATGATGTGCTTGATGCTAGTACTGTAGAACAATGAGTCGCATGTCAACACAAGCACCCAAGTCAATATTACCTTTCATCAATTGGACCAACTGGCGGTGAATTGAGGAAGTACAGTACATACTGACAAAACTAAAATGAGCTTTAACATGGAAATTAAGCGTTTCCGGACACATGTCCACATAACATCTTTTCTTTATTTGTGTGTGAGGAATGTTTCCTGAAAGTTTGGCCGTACCTTTTTGCAACACCCTGTATAGTCAAGTTTCAGTCTGCGCCTAATAAGATTACCATATTCCTGTACATAGCCATGAAGAGAAATGTATAGACACTTTGTCAAGTATCAGAGACATGTGAGAATAAGATTAACGTACCAAGACCAAAGGAACTTCAGATTGGCAAATGTAAATAGCAACCAGAACCAAGTTAAGTTATTTTTATGGTTGTTATTATTTTAATACATGTGTGTGAAAACTGATCAAGTTCTGTTTAAAGTTGGTCACCGTCAATCTACTACCCTAAGCGTGCAAGTGGCAGTTCTATCGTCTGAACTAACGGCAGAAGATAAACACGCCACGAGACATATTGCTGACACTCGCCTACTTCGTTATAGCGACAAGTCAAATAATCTGATGGTGTGGGTACTGAAGGTCTTACAGTACGCACACCACAATAAGTCGCCATCCTAACTTCCCCACAAGAGGTAGTAGAAAATATGAGATTTATTACACATCTCATAGACTCCATTCCTTGCATATTATAGATAGGTATTGAGGTTGTAGACCTTTGTGGGGGAGATTAAGTGGTAAAGAAGCCACATTCTGCACCCTTTTGAGAGCCAAAAATATCATAATACGAACCATTATCTGTTAGTTTAATTAATTTCGTGATTTGCATAGAGGAAATAAATTAACGGAGTAATGTAAAATATTGTGTTAAGTCAAATACGAACCAAACCTTCTCACCAGACAGAAATCTGCTAGACCGCTGGCTGTGCCACTGAGGTACGAAAGCGTTACACTCCAGCTGTCGATATCTAAATACTTTTTAACCCTCTTGACTCCACATCACGAAATGAAGTTCCTAACTTGGGCTGAAATGCTATGAATGATGCGCCGCAGTATTCTTGCGTGTTATTCTTATGGTAAGTATCAAGGGAGTGTTAATCATTCTACAACACTCACAAGTGTTCTTACCTTTCATGAGCAGATCTGTACACCCCATGATACGACGCGCTCCTGCATAACGTGGGGTAATTCAGATTGCAGTCGCGTCCGATTTTTGTGATGTCTAGTGTACGTAGGCACGTAAGGAATGCGTGTGCCGATATGAATGTGTCATCGGCTGTGTTATTTTCATTTCAGTAGATTGGTACGCGCTTGATCTTCATTGTGGCAGTCATGTGTCGAATCAGATGTTGGAGCTAGACCTCAGAAAACAGTAGTGTCATGAATAAATTAATTTATTGTGACACAAGTGGAACTTTCATTCTTTTGCTGCTTATTTTTATGCTGTTCCATTCCAATTTTAAAGTGCGCATAAGTTGAAGAGAAAGATTTGATAAGCTAGTAACTCTCGATTTTCTGAGTCATAGCACCTCAGAGTGTTTCATTCCTTTCTCTTTCTTCTTCACCTACTTCGTTCTTTGCCTCAAATTCCTTATCACTCTTCTCTAGAGGCTCTCCCCCTTACGGTAAGATGTTACAAATATGAGTGTATGAATTATTTATTGCTATGTAATGTCAGCTGTCGCTTTATCTGAGGTCGATAATGCACGCCTAGAAGAGGCTCGACTCGGCGATAATCGACTGAAATCTTGGTGATGGAAGAAATGTTCACCGCCAGTATTTTGCCAGCACGGTGAAGAATGGTAGTGGCGTCAGTTTCCTGAAAACAAGACTTCACGTGAATTAATTATATGAATGACAAATACCTCGGCAGTGTTTCATAAAGTGGACCCGTATGCCACGTTGATGTTGATTCGTGCGCCGAATGGGGACTTCATGTTCAGTGGCCCGATTGGTGCTATTAGAGAGGGGTTTGGTTACCTGATGGAATCGGGTTCAAGCACGTCCATTCCCTTCATCTATAACAACACAAACAGAACACTGCATTGTAACAACACTCATCAGATTTGTCCCCACAACACAGACGCACACTTTACACTTTACAACAGGTTGGAGAAAGACAACGGCGAACCATATCTTATAACACTCATCAGATTTGTCCCCACAACACAGACGCACACTTTACACTTTACAACAGGTTGGAGAAAGACAACGGCGAACCATATCTTATAAGTCTTTTCCCAGGGTAGCAATACGAGATGTCACGGTATCTTTTCCCACGAATAAGTTTTTGCGTAAGGGGTGTCCTTCGATTGTAACAGCACAGTTGTAGACTAATCCTGAATTACTAGGAGCACTGTTTACGCATTTCAAAGTGTTTTCATTGTGCGATACTAGTGTATATCTATCCAGTCGTCACTCAGTTGACATTAGATCAACAGCCACGACAAAGTCAATCCGTAAAGAGATCTCTTCTCTGTAGTTACGAGTAGACAGACGTGTTAAGTGACGAAGATCCCAGACCGCACAAAAGGTCATGGCCCAAGTTACTGATATATAAATTAACGAACGGTCCCGTAGCATAACAGTATTGATGTACTACGAAAATCAGTCACGGCCTTTCAAGAGAGTAATGAACTAATAGTTCTATCATGGAGATTTAGATGAAATACCTTTATTTTCACAGTGGTTACTTATTTTATTACTTTTCGTTTTATTACCTACAACGTATTACGGTTATATTCCATCTTTTATGTAGCTTGTATCTCGCTTCACATGATGGCGTACAACGATCGAAATCGGTTATGAAAGAAAACAGCTGAGGCAGTTTAAATGTGCTTGATATTTATTCTTAACCTTGACAAAGACGACAGCGGTAAAAGATGAGGAGAAAATATTGATAATTAATGTAAAGCATATCCTACAACTTGGGTCATTCAAGTCGTTCTGACCATTTCAGTAAATATTCAGTCATAACCCACACTCGTAATCTTGCTATTTACGTTGCGCTTATAGCGATGCCGTCGCGTTCCACCATCAGTATGAGTGACTCTTCGGCTTTTTCTGCCAAAACACGTGTTTCGAGTGTGGCTGTGGGAGATGTTCACTGTTAAGACAGGTAGAAAGCGTGCAGAGCCGACGGAAAATGGTTTTGGAGAAAGCTAATGAGTATCAGCAGAACAGAAAGGATATCCAATAAGGAAATTTTTAAACACATCAGGAAAGTACACTCCTGGAAATGGAAAAAAGAACACATTGACACCGGTGTGTCAGACCCACCATACTTGCTCCGGACACTGCGAGAGGGCTGTACAAGCAATGATCACACGCACGGCACAGCGGACACACCAGGAACCGCGGTGTTGGCCGTCGAATGGCGCTAGCTGCGCAGCATTTGTGCACCGCCGCCGTCAGTGTCAGCCAGTTTGCCGTGGCATACGGAGCTCCATCGCAGTCTTTAACACTGGTAGCATGCCGCGACAGCGTGAACGTGAACCGTATGTGCAGTTGACGGACTTTGAGCGAGGGCGTATAGTGGGCATGCGGGAGGCCGGGTGGACGTACCGCCGAATTGCTCAACACGTGGGGCGTGAGGTCTCCACAGTACATCGATGTTGTCGCCAGTGGTCGGCGGAAGGTGCACGTGCCCGTCGACCTGGGACCGGACCGCAGCGACGCACGGATGCACGCCAAGACCGTAGGATCCTACGCAGTGCCGTAGGGGACCGCACCGCCACTTCCCAGCAAATTAGGGACACTGTTGCTCCTGGGGTATCGGCGAGGGCCATTCGCAACCGTCTCCATGAAGCTGGGCTACGGGCCCGCACACCGTGAGGCCGTCTTCCGCTCACGCCCCAACATCGTGCAGCCCGCCTCCAGTGGTGTCGCGACAGGCGTGAATGGAGGTACGAATGGAGACGTGTCGTCTTCAGCGATGAGAGTCGCTTCTGCCTTGGTGCCAATGATGGTCATATGCGTGTTTGGCGCCGTGCAGGTGAGCGCCACAATCAGGACTGCATACGACATAGGCACACAGGGCCAACACCCGGCATCATGGTGTGGGGAGCGATCTCCTACACTGGCCGTACACCACTGGTGATCGTCGAGGGGACACTGAATAGTGCAACGGTACATCCAAACCGTCATCGAACCCATCGTTCTACCATTCCTAGATCGGCAAGGGAACTTGCTGTTCCAACAGGACAATGCACGTCCGCATGTATCCCGTGCCACCCAACGTGCTCTAGAAGGTGTAAGTCAACTACCCTGGCCAGCAAGATCTCCGGATCTGTCCCCCATTGAGCATGTTTGGGACTGGATGAAGCGTCGTCTCACGCGGTCTGCACGTCCAGCACGAACTCTGGTCCAACTGAGGCGCCAGGTGGAAATGGCATGGCAAGCCGTTCCACAGGACTACATCCAGCATCTCTACGATCGTCTCCATGGGAGAATAGCAGCCTGCATTGCTGCGAAAGGTGGATATACACTGTACTAGTGCCGACATTGTGCATGCTCTGTTGCCTGTGTCTATGTGCCTGTGGTTCTGTCAGTGTGATCATGTGATGTATCTGACCCCAGGAATGTGTCAATAAAGTTTCCCCTTCCTGGGACAATGAATTCACGGTGTTCTTATTTCAATTTCCAGGAGTGTATTTTAACAGTAACTTTTCGGCAATATATACTGATAAATAAATTATTAACTTAATTTCTTGAAGACAGATTTAAGAAGGGAAACAAAGTGGAGGCCAGGAGATAAAATAGAAGTTCTGTCCCAGACGTAGCCTAGATCACGACATCTTACCGTAAGGGGGAGAGCCTCTAGAGAAGAGTGATAAGGAATTTGAGGCAAAGAACGAAGTAGGTGAACAAGAAAGAGAAAGGAATGAAACACTCTGGGGTGCTATGATTCAGAAAATCGAGAGTTACTAGCTAATCAAGTCTTTCTCTTCAACTTATGCGCACTTTAAAATTGGAACGGAACAGCATAAAAATAAGCAGCAAAAGAATGAAAGTTCCACTTGTGTCACAATAAATTAATTTAATCATGACACTACTGTTTTCAGAGGTCTAGCTCCAACATCTGATTCGCATAAACGCATAACCAATGTACCGGCAGATCAACTGTCGCTCTTTTTTGGGTCCTTGTAGACAAACACAGGGACGAAGGATGTGTCTGCGTATGTGTAGGCCACATTTTACTCATTCTGTTTAAACGAAAACTCCGTCAATAGGTCATTGTGGACCTACCGTCACTGACCGACCGCCATGTCATCCTCTGTTAATGGCGTTTTTGGGTGAGATAAGGAGTGGCGTGGGCTCAGCATACCGATTTTCCGGGCGTTGTCATATTTCGTGACCTGGGGCCGCTACTGCTCGGCCAAGTAGCTAATCATCTGACTTCACGAGGGTGAGTGCATCCTATTAAAGTACCCCAAAAAAGGAATCGAACAAGTGTAATTCGCAAGGTACTCAACCGAGCTGATCACTCAGCTACGGAAGCATGCATTGTATTTGTTTCGAGAAAAGTGTCAGAAAAATATGACAGCAGGGGTAAAAGCAGGAAAATCTAGTCGTGATAGCTTCATGAGCCTATTTCACGTACTATTCTGGTTTGTGAGGTACTGTTGTTGTGCCCTCCTTAAATCTTATCCAGTCATCCAGGGACGATGTGTTTTCCTGAAATATTTCGCTCCTTAGCACATCTCATTGCGGATGGTAGCTTTCTAAAACGCGTGTAGTGAAACAATTAATCAGCAGTGGCAGATGTTGAACATTTCATTCATCACTATTTCATATTTCTCACTCTCGAGTCAGAGGCAGGCGATAGAGACACACAGAACTATCTGAAAGAACCAATTACGGAGGAGGTGTTACATTCATTTTCGGCTCTGACGTTGTACATTACAGAGTCTCACAGTGCCTACTGGATGCAGTAGGACAGACAAAATCCAGCCCCCCATCCCCCCTTCCTCCTTCAGAGGATCGTCCGAAGCTAATACCAGCGGCGATAACAGCTCCATTTATCAATTATTTAGCTGGTAATGAGCTCTTCAAATTTACACTGCCGTTTACGATATTAACCCAAATAGGCTGTTCCGCTGGCGGAGGCAGCGTGGATCTGTCGGCGGGAAGCCGGTTTGCCGAGGCGCGCGCCATGAATTTGCTGCGGCCGTAATCCCAGCTGAGGCCACCGCCCGCCTGCCACTGCGGTACGACGGGTAGCCGCAACGGGCAGGCGCAGCGCCTCTGCGCCTGACTACCAAACTCTGACGCCTGTGTGTGGCGGAAGGCACGTCCGTCACGTTGGGATGCACCCGATTTTGGTCCGTCATGTGTGGTCTAGATACCGATCGTATACAGCTGCAAAAGAAATCTGTCAAGTATTTGCAAAGTTATTAAGTGTTATATGCGACGTTTGTTAAAAAGAAATTTCGTAACTTTGTCCGAAACGTTTTGCTACCCTTACCTTTTATTTATTGTTCGTGGTCTCCTTCAGAATACTCTCCTTCACAATTCATACACAGCTTCCAACGCCGTTTCCACTTCCGGAAACACTCTTGGTACGTCTCTTGCTGCATCGAGCGAAGGGCCGTCTGCGAATTTTCTTTTATATCATCTATCGTTGAAAATCTTCGTCTTTTGAACGAGGTTTTTGACTTCGGAATGTAACGTCCCTTAGCAAAAGACATATTTTGTAGTAAAGAGAAAATATTGTGCATCGTATTCTGTTATTGTATGGAATTATGTATTTTTTTTTTTATTATTATTTATTTTAGATAATATCTGTGTCGGCGAGTACTGAAACCGCACAGACGATAAATATCATACAGAGATGAAAAATATCCCTAGTATAAATAATACAGAACGAACAGTAATTTCTTTGTCTTCCTCTTGGAGTTACGGGAGTAAGATAGCCTGTGTCGCAGTTGTACATGCTAACGTAGTCTTCTTTTGTCATGGTTAATCGATGTACGCCATTACGTACTCATTTTTAAAAAAGGTGTGTATTGTAGATAAGTTAACATATTTGAATGTTTTGAATAGAGTTATTTAATGAAACCTTGCATTATTATTTGTAGTAGCTTGCTTAAATTATTATCCCATCCTTTTAAGACATTTTCAGTTATTTAAATATTATCCGTGGTGCAGAGCTGCGCTACGAACGAACAAACCGCTGCCGCGGCGCATTCAAACTGCATTAAAAGAAATCGATCATACCGCAAAGAAGCGGGAAGGTAATAGTGAAATAAAATCATCTCTTTCAGCTTCCGGACTTGCAGAGCAGAGCAGTAGATTTTATGATGTGTTTTGCAGGTTGACGCGGGCTGCTGATAATATATTGCTAACAGTACAAAAGAGATAATTTACCTTCGTAACATAATAGGAATTTTGTTGTGCTTAGTTCTGGTCTGGCAAACCTTATAGTGAAAACGTATTTTTCTCCGACAATAGTCTCATGTTCTTGTGCTAGTCGTGGTAATTATTGGTGTTTTACGCTTAACAAAAATCCACTGCAAAATGTTGAACAATCTTTGCGAACTGTAATACCAGTATTTCATAACAAAGTAATTTTCATTTTCAATAACTATAAAGTAGGGAAGATATGTTGATTTTTTATAGTGAGTTACAGTAACCAAAAATGTTCCTTTAATAGAAAGCCAGATACAGAACAATAAGAACCCAATATATTCTGTTTTGTTGAAAATTAATGATTATAAAGAAATTCTTGGCACAGCATTACTAAAAGGTATTTCGCGGCTCTTTTCGTATATGCGTTATTACGCGAGCAATAACAAAAACAAAAACAAAATAAATAGAAAAGAGTATATATATATTTCACGACCAAAAACGCGAAAGGAAGTAGAAAAGTCCGCAGGGAGCGTCTGGAGAGAGGCAGCAGAGTAATTCCGTTTCTTGCGCAGTTGTAACGCACAAACAGGGATGAATGGGTGGTTACGTTATCACGATGCAATAGCCATGAATTGTCTCGCCACCTACAGGCCGTTTCCTTCTAGCATTTTCTCGCATACGTCGCAAAAAGTCCTGAAAGTAGCATCGATTAACAGTTTGTCCCTGTTGCACGAATTCATGGAGAACTAATCCTTCAGAGTCAAAGAAGACTATCAGTAGGGCTGTGACATTTCATTTGATTTTGGTCTTAGATAATCTTTTGCCACCCATTGTGAATACTGAAGCTTGATCTCGAGAACATAACCGAAGACCCACGTCTAATCACCATTAATGATTCTCTTATGGAACATCTCGTTTTCATTTACGTGATCCAAAAGCTCATCAGAAATTGCGACGTGAAAGTCTTTCTGGTCTTGACTCATGAGCCGTGGGACGAAATTCGCTGCAACATTACGCATTCCAAGATGCTGTGTGAATATTTCATGACATGGTCCAACTGAAATGTTACATTGTTCTTCAATCTCTCGGACGGCCATTCGAGGATTGGCATGCACTGTTTCGTTGACGTTCCTGAGATGAGCTTCGTCGGTAGACGTCGAAGGGCGTCGTGAACGAGGGTCATCTTTAATTTCTGTCCGGCCATGGTTGAACCGTGCGAACGATAAGCGACAGCGAGTACGGTTTAATCCACTATTCACCGTACACTTTCTGCAGAATTTGGCGTGTCTGTGTAAAGATTTTCTTGACTTGCACGCAAAATTTATTGCAGACGCATTACATCTTTACCTCTGCCACCTCGACATTAGCAAACTTGTAAGTAGGCTGTTTATGTTTTCTTATTGGCAACGTTACGTAGCACTCTGTATGAAAATTACTGGCTGTGCTGTGTGCAGTCTGTGGCTAGTTTGCATTGTTGTCTGCCTTTGTAGTGTTGGGCAGCTGTATGTGAACAGCGCGTAGCGTTGCGCAGTTGCAGGTGAGGCGCCAGCAGTGGTGGATGTGGGGAAAGAAATGGTGGAGTTTTGAAATTTGTAAGACTGGATGTCATGAACTGCTATATATATTATGACTTTTGATGACTATTAAGGTAAATACATTGTTTGTTCTCTATTAAAATCTTTCATTTGCTAACTATGCCTATCAGTAGTTAGTACCTTTCATAGTTTGAATCTTTTATTTAGCTGGCAGTAGTTGCGCTCGCTATATTGCAGTAGTTCGAGTATCGAAGATTTTTGGTGAGGTAAGTGATTTGTGAAAGGTATAGGTTAATGTTAGTCAGGGCCATTCTTTTGTAGGGATTTCTGAAAGTCAGATTGCGTTGCGCTAAAAAAATATTGTGTGCCAGTTTAAGCACAGTCATGTATAATTTTTCTAAGGGGACGTTGCATATGAATTATACGTGACTGTGCTTAAACTGCAAACAATATTTTTTTAGCGCAACGCCATCTGACTTTCAGAAATCCCTACAAAATAATGGCCCTGACTAACATTAACCTATACCTTTCACAAATCACTTACCTCACCAAAAATCTTCGATACTCGAACTACTGCAATACAGCGAGCGCAACTACTGCCAGCTAAATAAAAGATTCAAACTACGGAAGGCACTAACTACTGATAGGAATAGTTAGCAAATGAAAGATTTTAATAGAGAACAAACAATGTATTTACCTTAATAGTCATCAAAAGTCATAATATATATAGCAGTTCATGACATCCAGTCTTACAAATTTCAAAACTCCACCATATCTTTCCCCACATCCACCACTGCTGGCGGCTCACCTCCAACTGCGTAACGCTACGCGCTGTTCACATCCAGCTGCCCAACACTACAATGGCAGACAACAATGCAAACTAGCCACAGACTGCACACAGCACAGCCAGTGATTTTCATACAGAGCGCTACGTAACGTTGCCAATAAGAATACATAAAAAGGCTACTTACAAACTGTGCGACACTACGTTCCCTCAATACAGTACTGAACAATAACTAACATGCATACAACAATGAAAGTTCCTGTGGTTACAGATTACATACAGGCGTCTGAAGGGATGCCAACCTCATTTGGCTCTAACTCACCACTGACGCGAAATCACGTATGTTCCGGAACTTTTTGAACACACCTCGTATTTAAAAGAATATAGCTGATATCGCGTGCAAAACTTAGCTAGGTGACAACGAATACCTTTGAAAGTCAGTTGTTTACTGACTAAACCCCCGCCTCAGTAGTGGTTCTCAAGTGGTCGCCTCGAAACTCGAGAGATTAATGTAGTCTCACCTTCTTAAACTATTGCCAGTCAGTGCTTATTTCAAATGTTAGCAAAATTATAAAAAAACCTCAGCTGTTTGTACCTGTAGTCCAGGAAATGATGCTATATCCCAAAAGAAAAATCTTGCCAATCATTACGAAAAAAATGGCAAGTAACGTTACATTAAATTTAAAAAAGAAATGTACAAATTCTTACCTGAAAGGAAAATGAGCGAAGAAGACAAAGAAGGAAAGTCTCTGAGCCAAATAAATAACGTTTTTCCACGGATTACATCCTATATTTCTCCAACTGTAGCTGTAACGAAGTACGTTTCTAGGCAGTAACCTTGTGATAAAATCGTCAAATTCGGTAGATGTTCGTTTCCTTTGCTGGCGAATTAAAAGATTGAAGATTCCCCCGACGTCCCTTCTATTTTAATACAGAATACAGTCGATTCGAAAATACCACAATGTTATTCTTTCAGTTTATAAATTTGCCCATAATTAGTATTATTTCTGTCTTCTTCACTGTTGATCATATTACCAAAAAAATTCAATACGTTCGATACAGCGATCTTTGTTTTCGAGGTCTTGTCGCCCTTTACAAACATCTAAGGAGTCGGCCCTTGCTCCTGCATTACACTCACTACAAAACACAAGTTAATGTACCTTTCAACGAAAGACGGAAGCCAAACGTGAACACACGATATCGCAAGGGAACAATGAAAAAACAGCTGGGTTTCAACTCCTTCACTGCCAGAGGGTGTATGTAGCAACACAGCTGTGAATGAGACATATCGGCTAATAGTACTTCGCTTCTGACACACCTCGCAGCGTTTATTACCCTGACATGACTAGTTTTTTAATTTTTTTATGACCACTACATTTATTTCTGTAAAGTCTAGCAGGTAGCAAAATTCACAAAGCCGATTAAAAGTGTCGGCGACAACTCCCGATCAATTTTTCAATGTTAATATGTGGTACTTGAGGACAATATTATGGAAATGGAAGAGGATGTTGATGAAGATGAAATGGGAGATACGATACTGCGTGAAGAGTTTGACAGAGCACTGAAAGACCTGAGTCGAAACAAGGCCCCCGGAGTAGACAATATTCCATTGGAACTACTGACGGCCGTGGGAGAGCCAGTCCTGACAAAACTCTACCATCTGGTGAGCAAGATGTATGAAACAGGCGAAATACCCTCAGACTTCAAGAAGAATATAATAATTCCAATCCCAAAGAAAGCAGGTGTTGACAGATGTGAAAATTACCGAACTATCAGCTTAATAAGTCACAGCTGC
The DNA here is from genome assembly GCF_023864345.2 of Schistocerca serialis cubense. Lineage (NCBI taxonomy): Eukaryota > Metazoa > Arthropoda > Insecta > Orthoptera > Acrididae > Schistocerca > Schistocerca serialis. Next base: position 466,710,658 of record NC_064644.1, on the reverse strand, counting down.
AAAATATTAACACGAATTCTTTACAGACGAATGGAAAAACTAGTAGAAGCCAACCTCGGGGAAGATCAGTTTGGATTCCGTAGAAACACTGGAACACGTGAGGCAATACTGACCTTACGACTTATCTTAGAAGAAAGATTAAGGAAAGGCAAACCTACGTTTCTAGCATTTGTAGACTTAGAGAAAGCTTTTGACAATGTTGACTGGAATACTCTCTTTCAAATTCTAAAGGTGGCAGGGGTAAAATACAGGGAGCGAAAGGCTATTTACAATTTGTACAGGAACCAGATGGCAGTTATAGGAGTCGAGGGACATGAAAGGGAAGCAGTGGTTGGGAAGGGAGTAAGACAGGGTTGTAGCCTCTCCCCGATGTTGTTCAATCTGTATATTGAGCAAGCAGTAAAGGAAACAAAAGAAAAATTCGGAGTAGGTATTAAAATTCATGGAGAAGAAATAAAAACTTTGAGGTTCGCCGATGACATTGTAATTCTGTCAGAGACAGCAAAGGACTTGGAAGAGCAGTTGAATGGAATGGACAGTGTCTTGAGAGGAGGGTATAAGATGAACATCAACAAAAGCAAAACGATGATAATGGAATGTAGTCGAATTAAGTCGGGTGATGCTGAGGGAATTAGATTAGGAAATGAGGCACTTAAAGTAGTAAAGGAGTTTTGCTATTTGGGGAGCAAAATAACTGATGATGGTCGAAGTAGAGAGGATATAAAATGTAGACTGGCAATGGCAAGGAAAGCGTTTCTGAAGAAGAGAAATTTGTTAACATCCAGTATTGATTTAAGTGTCAGGAAGTCATTTCTGAAAGTATTCGTATGGAGTGTAGCCATGTATGGAAGTGAAACATGGACGATAAATAGTTTAGACAAGAAGAGAATAGAAGCTTTCGAAATGTGGTGCTACAAAAGAATGCTGAAGATTAGATGGGTAGATTATGTAACTAATGAGGAAGTATTGAATAGGATTGGGGAGAAGAGAAGTTTGTGGCACAACTTGACCAGAAGAAGGGATCGGTTGGTAGGGCATGTTCTGAGGCATCAAGGGATCACCAATTTAGTATTGGAGGGCAGCGTGGAGGGTAAAAATCGTAGAGGGAGACCACGAGATGAATACACTAAGCAGATTCAGAAGGATGTAGGTTGCAGTAGGTACTGGGAGATGAAAAAGCTTGCACAGGATAGATTAGCATGGAGAGCTGCATCAAACCAGTCTCAGGACTGAAGACCACAACAACAACAACAATATGTGGTAATACACATCCCTACAAAACTTCACCGTTCGTCTCCGAGCACAATCGCGGAGTTGTTGTAGGTCGCGATGGAGTCGCCAGATATTCAGTGTCCCGACCGTTACACTACGTGGACCCTTGACGGTCATAAATCAATCACAGAAACGTTACCAAAACTCGCGACCTGGGTACCGAGCCCCTCACCCTTCCAACGATAAACACGTGATTCCGCAATGTGCCTCTTCAAGCCACTAGTCCCTAGTCGCTACAGACTCGAAAAACAATCGAAGTTTCGACACTTTCCCTACACGACCACTTACCATCGACAGTCAAACCTTCAAGCTTTACAACGCGACTTCCTGGAGCGTGCGCTCCTGATTGTACGGACTCTGTAACAGAAGTCCTCCATCTGTTGCCCTCCCGCCAAGACACCAGTTAAAAAATTTTGCCCCAACTGTTTCTTTCAGGTGCCTCTGTCTTCTAGTCACCTACCGTGCCGCTCCATCCTACTGCCGTCCGCCAGAATACAATATTTCACATCTTTGTACAAATTAGACATTATTAATTTTGAAAAAGTTACGTAATGAATTGCTGAAATGTCTCATAATTGGACGTGAGACGGAGCGATCTTTATCAGCTTTAAAGTAACTTTTAATAGGCAAGATCGTTATCAGTACAATTTATTCCTGATGACTGGTTTCAACAGTTAAAATTGTCATCTTATGATCTATAACCTGATGTATTTACATAGAGTACGCGTACAATCATTATTTATATTTGCCATTGTAATCGAGGAAATAGAAATTATACATTTTCATACTTCCAAAAATCTTATTTTGGTGCGCCTTGTTCCACTCCGGCAATGTGCATTTGTCCACATGTTCACATTTACACGGATAGTTAAATACATCATGGATATACATTCCTCGAAGTACACAGTTCAGATGGCTGTCAGTCAGTTCGTTGTTTGACCGTAAATTAATTCTGACTCTTGCTCCGCGAGTACATTCAAGTACGAGTGTAACTTTTCATGTCACATTATTCGTTTGCACATCAGAACAGACACTATCGTTTAGAATTTCATTGCGGAGAGCGCTGTCAGCGTCAGTGTCCATTTTGGGTAGAAGCCAACTGTAAAATGTTTTCCTTGCTCTTCCTGTGCAGTCTAACTCTAAATGAATTAATCTTCCAGGACAAAAATAATGTTGCTCCTGAATCCTTCGCACACACATTTTTTAAGCGGCAATCACACTACTGAAAATCGACTTTCATTGCGATACCTCTAATATTCCTCGATTTCTTTGAAATACTAGGATATATAGCTAAACACTGACTTCATAATACAGCTAAACGATATTAACAATTACACGTAGAGGTTTGTATACGCATTATTCCGTCCTAAGGAGTCCAATATTTTGAAATATTGTAACAGTTATGACATGAGCAATTCTCAGACTTTTTCAAACTTAATCATTGTGTCAACAAACTTCACCCGAAATTTACTAGCACCCTGACGATAGGTAATGATAAAGCTATGCCATTATATCGAAAAAGGAGTATTGAATGGGTTAGTTTGCAACTTCTGGCACTACATTTTTAACGTGACAAAGGTCGCCACGCACTGGATTTTGCGACTGCTCACAAACATTTAAAAAGCCGATGGAAACGAGGTAGCGCGTAAATATGGCAGCTACGGCACGCTAGGCCACGTGTCTCCTTGCACCGCAACTGAAACATGTGAAGATCCAAGCGTATTTGGGCAAATTGATGAGCTCTGAAACTTTCTCGACGCTGACAGAGTGTGGAGATAACATATTATCCTCACCACATGACCGTACTAATGAATTCTCCTGTCGAGGTTACGGGACGCTGTTGAGACGAATCGTAGCAAGACTCTGAGAAAGTCGCTGTTTTCTACTCCACGACAACGCTCCAACACATTCTGCACAGGAGACAGTCATACATGGAATTTCAAACTTTTCCGCATGTCCTCCATCCTCCTGACATGACATAGATTGTCTTCTTTCTCTTCCTTGCGGAATAAACCATTGCCTGGCAAGCGTTTCCGGAATGACGAACAGTTTATCTTCCTGGTGGAACAATTCCTGAGCAGCAAAACGGGAGACCCTTACAACCAAGTTCTCTACTATTGTTCCTACGTCTTCTGCGCATAACAACTAGTATTCTCAGGAGAATCACCACACCACTTACATGTTTGGACTGCCTCCGTAGCTGAGTGATCAGCTTGGCTATCTGTTGTGCGTAAGTCCCGGTTTCGATACGCGGTAGTGCCAAGGAGTTAGCCTTGGTGGGTTGACTGAAACGGAGTACACTCAGCCTCATAGCGCCAGCTGAGCAGCTACCTGATGGAGCAGAAGCGGCTTCATGAAAACCGACAACGGAGGGAGAGCGGTCAGATGACATGCCGTCCCTCTGTCCCGCACAGAATGACGCGACTGACAGGATGACAAGCCGATCGGTCAGTATACAGGATGTTACAAAAAGGTTCGGCCAAACTTTCAGGAAACATTCCTCACACACAAATAAAGAAAAGATGTTATGTGGACATGTGTCCGGAAGTGCTTAATATCCATGTTAGAGCTCATTTTAGTGTCGTCGGTATGTACTGTACTTCCTCGATTCACCACGAGTTGGCCCAATTGCAGGAAGGTAATGTTGACTTCGGTGCTTGTGTTGACATGCGACTCATTGCTCTACAGTACTAGCATCAAGCACATCAGCACGTAGCATCAACAGGTCAGTGTTCATCACAAACGTGGTCTTGCAGTCAGTGCAATGTTTACAAATGCGGAGTTGGCAGATGCCCATTTGATGTATGGATTAACACGGGGCAATAGCCGTGGCGCGGTACGTTTGTATCGAGACAGATTTCCAGAACGAAGGTGTCCCGACCGGAAGACGTTCGAAGCAATTAATCGGCGTCTTAGGGAGCACGGAACATTCCAGCCTATGACTCGCGACTGGGGAAGACCTAGAACGACGAGGACACCTGCAATGTACGAGGCAATTCTTCGTGCAGTTGACTATAACCATAATGTCAGCGTCAGAGAAGTTGCTGCTGTAAAAGGTAACGTTGACCACGTCACTGTATGGAGAGTGCTACGGGAGAACCAGTTGTTTCCGTACCATGTACAGCGTGTGCAGGCACTATCAGCAGCTGATTGGCCTCCAAGGGTACACTTCTGCGAATGGTTCATCCAACAATGTGTCAATCCTCATTTCAGTGCAAATGTTCTCTTTACGGATGAGGCTTCATTCCAACGTAATCACGTTGTAAATTTTCACAATCAACATGTGTGGGCTGACGAGAATCCGCACGCAACTGTGCAATCACGTCATCAATACAGATTTTCTGTGAACGTTTGGGCAGACATTGTTGGTGATGTCTTGATTGGGCCCCATGTTCTTCTACCTACGCTCAAGTACGACACAACATGTGGTTCATTCACGATGGAGCTCCTGAACGTTTCAGTCGAAGTGTTCGTACGCTTCTCAGCAACAGATTCGGTGACCGATGGATTGGTAGAGGCGGACCAATTCCATGGCCTCCACCCTCCCCTGACCCCAACCCTCTTGCCTTTCATTTATGGGGGCATTTGAAAGCTCATCTCTACGCAACCCCAGTACCAAATGTAGAGACTTTTCGTGCTCGTATTGTGGACGGCTGTGATACAATACGCCATTCTCCAGGGCTGCATCAGCGCATCAGGGATTCCATGCGACGGAGGGTGGATGCATGTATCCTCGCTAACGGAGGACATTTTGAACATTTCCTGTAACAAAGTGTTTGAAGTCACGCTGGTACGTTCTGTTGCTGTGTGTTTCCATTCCATGATCAATGTGTTTTGAAGAGAAGTAATAAAATGAGCTCTAACATGGAAAGTAAGTGTTTCCGGACACATGTCCACATAACATATTTTCTTTCTTTGTGTGTGAGGAATGTGTTCTGAAAGTTTGGGCGTACCTTTTGGTAACACCCTGTATATGGCGACGCAGGACCTGTGGGAGGTTTTAAGTGTTTAATATAGGTTTACTGACTCTTTAAAAGAGCCAAGCTCTATTTGCTAAGCAGAAGTCAGCTTCAGAATGGAAACGTTCTACGTTTTTCAGAAGCAGTCTGCCATGACTGACTTCAAGAGAATTTCAGTAAAATGATTTTAGGGACTAGGTTGGGTCATTATGAAATACTAAAACAGGGTTTTGACAAAGTTACAGTGTTCTTTATCAGGGTGTCTACCTGCTGGACTCTGGTGGAGGATTTTGAACACCTTCAGCAGGGTCCAGCATTTGGTATCTCTGAAGACACTGATTTGAAGTGGGTCGGAATGTGGACATTTTAGTTGTTTAATTGTTTAGTAATGACACCCCCTAATATTCAGAATCATTTTATTCAAATTGGCAATAGTGTCGATCGGAAAACCTTTTCACGAATAGAGATCATCAAGTGCGGTGCTCCGTGATTCAAAATGTCTCCCACAAGGAACTTTTCCATTTCCGGAACGTCGGCAGCAGGCACAGCTTTGGTGACGAATATATTGAAAAATCTGCCTCAGTTGCGCAAATTTTCTGGCCTTAACCCAGGTTTCGGCTAGAATAATCTAGCCTTCTTCAGAAGCATAACATTACTACAACATGCCAGAGCACAGTCAAGATTAAAAATTAAAACCTATAACACCGTGGTACCATGTCGAATTAAAACTGCTTAACTGAAGTCCAGCCCCGGCATCACATCACCACGCGGCCGGTTCGCAGCGACAACTACGTTGGCACTGACCGTTCCACGCGGCATTGCACTGAGCACATAGCAACTCGTGCGCATGCGCATACGGTGAGTCAAAGCTGTATATCATTGGCTGTCTGTATATCACGGGTTGGGAGCTGATAACCGTAATTGTAAGCAAACTAAGCATTATGTAGCTGAAGTCCCTATGTGTATTAACTATACCCAAATTGTATTAAACGGTTGGAAACTTACTTGGTTGGGTATATAAAGTTTAAGGATTACCTTTACGACTTTATGCACAATTTGTCATCATGTAAAGTATCCCAACCGAACATGACTAACAGCGAGCACCTTACATGTCTCACTTATTTAAAACCTTAAACATTATGTGTAACTTAATTAGGGTGCAACTGGGCGTACAACGCCCCTGCCACCACACTTAACTACTTTGGACCGACATAGGTCACGCATATTAATTAAAGTGTGTCGGAGGGTACAACATCTCCGTTATCACGCTTTTGTGAGCGTATGTGCTGCTCCGAGTGTATCTAGAAGATAGTGTAGCAAGGACATCTTGTACAAATGGTGCTTCTGGTCATTCAATAGCAGATATAAGGACAGCAGAAACGTGGCTCGATTTACGACGTAGATGGGCACCAAATAATTCAGTTCTCCAATTTGGGATTTGGTTGTGTTGTGCTGTTTCGTCATTCCGTTTATAACTCATTGTCTTACATATTTCCTCCCTTGTAGCGCACCACAACGAAGGAATTTTTACTGTTGTTGGAAATCGGGAGATTTTGAGGTCAGCACTACTTACATGAAGTACGCCAAGTGTTTATAGCTGTCTGGAAGTTCACCTAAGAATTCCAAAATGTTAACAGTGTTTCTCTTAATGTATCGAATGATTAACAGCTGATGGTTTAGTAAGACTTTATTGTCGGACAGTCACGGTTCCACCCAGACGAAATGCCACAAAATAGAATAATGAAAAATAAATTAACTTAAGTGTAGATGCAGATTCTACTGTGCAAGGCCCTGACGAAGTAAATTTCTGAGTTTGAATACTGGTAGGCCATGCAACGTCACGTTACAGCATACAGATTGCTACAGCTTCACCCTTTCAAATGCAGTCAATATGAAGAAGCTTCGTAAGAGGGCAAGCGTCAGTCACTACAAGCGTTCTCCTAATTGTTGATTATTTATAGTTCTTACACATTTTGACATTTCCCATACAATCTCACTAAGGGTACTTTAGCATACCTACATTGTCTTTTCTGTTTCAGCTTTTCTTTTACGTGCACAGTGAGCCTTGCGCCAGAAGGACAATTTCAGTACAATGTTCAGAAAGACTAGCTATGTCCTGTAATACGAACGCAATTTGTGTCTAAATATTTAAATTTGTCAACAAGATGTGGAGTGATACTGTGAGACTTCCTGTGTTTCTGGTTCTAGTTCCTTAAGTAAATTTCCAGTATTCCTGGACTATATTGATCGTCACTCGGTGAAGATACTGTGGCATCATGAGCTGTACTCTTGAGTAATACAACGGACAGGCATTTAACTATGAACATTTGAGAAGCGCCGGGTATCGACCAGAAGGTAGTTATTCTGACAAGAGGTATTTATTAGTGTGAAAGAAGTATTACTTCTCACATGTCTGCATTTTGTAACCGCATCGCTTTACTGGTTACAGTTTGCGAATAATTTTATTTTTAATCTTTTGTATTATAGATGGTTAATCTGCCCTCTGAAACAGTCGTACCAAGGTAGGATACTAAAACTGTACTCAGTGAAGAAATTAAATGGTGTTTTGTACTGTGATGTAACAAACCAAGTGGCAGATATATTTCCGTGTGTCAAAAAGATCTAAAATTCAATAAGTCTGTGAATATTTCGACGAGACATACATGGCGGCCGGGGGGGGGGGGGGGGGGGAGGGGGGGGGGATCGGAAAGTAACGTACAATAGTTTTCCTTTACCCCTTGGTACTACAGCTGGAATGTTGAAATTTCACGAGGATATAATTTGTAGTTTCCGCGACGGAGAGTACTTTGTCTTCATGTGCAGTTGTGGCGACAAAAGCCAGAACTAGGAAGCTAACATGGCGCGCAAGTTACTGACGTCAACTTGTAATGAGCAGCGAAGCGCAGTTCGATATTTGTGGGCGAAATCTCATAAATCCAGTGAAATTCACCGGGACACGTGTGGCGTGTATGGGGCGATTGTATGGAACATAGTCTCGAGGTGGTGTGCATTCTTCCCAGATGGTCGTGTGAAGCGTAGTAATTTACCACGCTCCGGGTGGCCAGTAACAACTGCTGCCCCGCAGGATATCGGAGGCATTAAAGCGGCAATATGGCAATTCGGAACCATGGGCGTTTGCAAATGTGAACATTACCGCAGCAGTTGAACAATTCCACAAATTCCAGTGAGTGAAAACTAGCTTGGATCACTTAACGCGTGACGTGGCACAGGGGCACGACTTTCTTAAACGAATCGTTATTGGCTATGAGTCGTGAGTGCACTACCACACGCCAGAAACTAAGCAGGTCTCTATAGAGTGGAAACATTCTGATTCCCCAGTACGAGAAAAAATTAAAGTTACTCAATCTGCTAGGAACGTGCTTGTGACCTTGTTCTGGGACATACATGGTGCGTTAGTGGTGGACTTAGCTGAAGACGGAGCCACAGTGAATGCTGCAACTTGCAATATAACACTGGTCACGTTGTACCGTCCCCTTCGCTACGAAAACCACACCATTAATGCTGACGGTGACAAGAAACTTCATGACAATGCTTGCCCTCATGTAGTTGCTACTGTTCGTGAGAAAATGACCAAATTTTGGTGTGAGATGCTCCAGCATCCAAATACAGTCCTGACCTCGCAACGTCGGACTGCCATCTACTTGACCCTATGAAGAAATTCCTGACCGGCCAACGCTACAGGATGGATGCGAAGTTGAAATGAGCATTCCGCAGATGGATGTACTCCAACCAAACGGATTTCAGCGAACTGAGGATACTGAAACTGGTACCATGATGGGAGAAACTTGTTGAGAAAGTTGGTGACTACGTAAAAAAGTAGCTAAAAGATTAAATTCATTTTTAATTCTTCTGTTTTGTTACCTATAAATTATTTGGAACTAAAATTGCGTTACTTTCCGATCTTCCCTCGTATCTACGACCATAGATCGCAGATCAAAAGAAGTGTCAAAAACTCCACAGAATAATGGAATAGCATACTCGACTGGTCATTCAAATCCCTTACGACTAATGCCACGGTTAGGTACGTATTGAGTGTTTGACATTATTAGTTAAGTTCAGTTTCAGAATTCAAGCCGGCCGGTGTGACCGAGCGGTTCTAGGCGCTTCAGTCTGGAACCGCGCGACCGCTACGGTCGTAGGTTAGAATCCTGCCTCGGGCATGGATACGTGTGATATCCTTAGGATGGTTAGGTTTAAGTAGTTCTAAGTTCTAGGGACTGATGACCTCAGATGTTGTCCCATAGTGCTCAGAGCCATTTGAACCATTTCATAATTCAAACATCATCATACAGGCAGATCTGTACGTAGTGGACGCTGGGTACTTGACGTAGCGAAAAAACTGTACTTCAAAAAATTTTGCCAAGATATCAGTGTAGTATTCAGCAAAGAATGATGTAGAATTTGGTTGATATTAATGATGCAGAACGATTTATTACAAAAAAAAACGGGTACCTGGGGAATAATGCATCTGAAAGGCAGACAGTAAGTCCAGCGCCCAGTTTCACTATTATTTCCCGGCAGTTTCTGATGGTGGCATTACCTGGTCTTATGCGGGAGTTCCGTTGCGACACAGCGAATAGCTGGCTACTGGCGGTCGACCGGAGAGCACAGCCCGTTCACTGTGAGCTGTGGTGGGGTGGGGGTAATGTCCGGAGCACGAACCCGGCCCCGTCGCGGTTAAAATCAATTGCCGGCCGTAATGAGGACTGGCGCGCACCTGGCTCTGCCGCCCTTATCGCGCCCTCTCCCGGCCCTAATTTACCTAATTTAGGGCAACCGGAGCCTCGTTTTCGCAGCCGTACGTACATCAAACGCAGCCGATAGGAACAATACACACGTCAGCGGGAGTACTGCGCTGCTGATCATAATTTAAATTCAAAGCCCCGCACAAAAGCTGCGAGATTCCACAGAAGGACCAAATTATGAACATGTGCTGGCCGGTAACTAATTTGCTTTTATCTAAACAACCGAGGAAGTAATTTGCATGCAACTGATGTGCGAAGGCGGAAACGTGTTTCCCGAATTGAGAGTGCCGCGGTGAAAAGAGAGAAAAAATATTAATTCGGACTCAATAATATGCGACGCGGTAATAAACCAGTACATTTTAAAATGTCTAGCCGGTGATTATGTTGAGCAAGCAAGTGCGTCAGTGAGAGAGGCGCTACCAATAAATCACAAACGACAATGACTACTTATTGACAGTTTTCTGCGGAACGTTGCTCATGTAGCAACAGCTATAACACAGCTGATTGACAGCTTCATTTGTTATGTTCTCCAAACACAATTAAACTTGTTTCGCTTTCAGTGTGATTTATTGAGGTGAGATTAATGCCGAAATAATGATCTATGAAGTGCATAACGATTCCAGTGGATTATTGCTGACAATCACAGCTGTTGTCAGAACATCATCTGTGAACTCGTAGAGATTACAAATGTTCCAGTTAATCATGAGCATGAGTAGTAGTAACATTCAGTTATTGTGAAGCACTTGGACATAATTAAGCACCTATTTCATATGTGTCAAAGACCGGTTACTAACAAGAGAGTCATACATCTGGCTGCCTTCCGCTTTCCTTATGTAGGATTTGGAGTTCAATGTCTAAAAATTTGTTTACTAAACTAGAATTCGAAACAGAAACTCAAGAGAATAGCATTTGAAGATTTCCCGAGCGCTGTTGAATACAAAATATTCTAGCTCATTAACATATTGATTTAGGTGATTGCGTAGCGTAATAGGATTGTAAAAGTAAGTCGTTTGCTCTAATAGTGTTACTAACATACCTATTTGTACATTAATTTTAATTCCACGTGCATTAAGAAATTGAAGTTTTAGTGAAGGAATACTAAATCATAATTTTTAATAATAACATCTCTCTACTTTCATTTACTATCAAAATTCCTAAACTACTCTCCCAAAACCCGATACTAGCTGCAGGTTGCCTATCTAACAAATAACGTAGGCAAGAAAGAATTGATTTTCGATAGTTCTCGTGACTTTTGACGGACTTACTTAATTGAAATAATGTTACAGTCTATTCCTCAAGAGCCATAATCTTATTTTAAATGTGTGACTCAGTGATAGACGTACTACAGCTACAAACTGCAAACTGTACTTTTTATCTTCAGGGAGAATAACTGACAGCGAGAAAATACCCAGACTTCATTGTTGCAGAATCACAGCACCTAGCAGCTTCCAACAAACTTAACATATAATTTAAAACACTTACGAAATATTTTCTTGGTGATCACCTCCCCCCCCCCCCCCCTGCCTCACAACACACCCTGCGCTCTTCATCAAAACAATGAAAGGAGAGCAGATTATTGCTTACTACATTTGAGATAAAAATAAAACTGTTTTCTGTCCCTATCACTTATTATTTTTCCACTACTCGTTTCGATGGTGGCAAAAGAAATAAGTGCCTGCCGCAGAAAACCGTGTCATTTGTATTTGTCAACAGCAATGCCGTTCTTTTGAGGATGAAATACACATTTTCGCATTACATGACATATTTATTTATTACTTGTTCAAGTCCTCATAATGCCGTTCTTTTGAAGACGAAATACACATTTTCGCATTACATGACATATTTATTTATTACTTGTTCACTACCGATTCTACTCGCCAAATTGTTTTCAGACAGTATTCGCATGTATTGCTGAATATACCTGCAATGTTGTATTATTATACGATCCACAGGTTAGGAGATATTACGTCACAAACATTAAGACGTATGAAAAACTAGATTATGTATAAAATGGCGGGCACTAAGCAACACCGACCACGACATTTTAATATATTGATTCTTCACTACCAACTATTTTACGCAACACACTTTGAAGACGGTATGTAAATATATCATTGAATGTACCGGAAAATTTACATTACTGTACGACACACAGTTCAAGAGATATGACGTCATAAACATTGAGAGTAGTAAAAAATTGGCTTTTGCTTAAAATGGAATGCAAATGATGCAAACTATATTCAGTGAGTGTTTTGTAATGAGAGCACTTAGCGACTTCCTAAAACTTTACGCATAATTTGAACCCTCTCCTAACCTTTTTCTCTCTTATATGTTTAAAGTCAAATATTTAACTCGTTAACTGAGACACAGCTGTGCAATCTGTTGCGAAGGTAGTTTCCCTCATGAAGTTTTGTGTGGATACATTTCCACATGTCTACGCAGTTTTTTTACAACTCATGAATTCTTATAAATACATTTATTCATGTGTTCTGTTTGTATCTGATTTCTTTTCACTCTCTCGTGTTACAGGAAACGAAATTTAGGAATGCTGTTGCTTACAATAGCATCTTGGATAAAACCTTTCTAGACAGGTGTATGAGTACCACACGTTCACCTGGCATAGCACATCCTTTCCTTTTTTCGTAGATTTACTTTAAAAATGAAGTCTTCAGTTCACCGGTTACTCATGTGCAGACTCTTGTCGTACGAATACGAAATAATGTAGAGATAGTGAAGGAAGAGATGTTGGTAAAGGCATCAAGAAAAACTGAGTATCACCAAGGCGTTCTGTGGCCAACAGTAGAGCACATGCATCCATAGAAAATTTCACGGGCTAAGCTAATGTTTCCAACAAGCCACGTAGCTGTTTCTAGGGCAGTTCCTTAGAGACCAATTTTTGTAACAAGGGAAAGTATTAATGCTCGCCCTGTATCTCTACAGATTGAAAAGTCTAATTCATGAATGTTATTTTTTCTTCATTTAATATGAAGGCAATCTGTTTATCTGTATAAAATATTGTGGAAATGGGAAGAGCTATTTGTGTGCAGTTTTCACATAATGGGTTGGTTGTCACGGGCTCCTATTGTTAGCCTGAAACCAGATTGTAATAACACTCAATGAGTCAATTTTTTGTGTAGACATACTTTTCAAATGAAACAATTTCTATTTTAACAAACTAAAAGTAGGGTTAATTAGACTGTCAGTGGTGTTTTTTACAGGAATCTAGTGTGAGTTGCTTTCGAGACATCGTATTCTGCAACGTTTCCACACCAACACTTCCTTGTGCTATTCAACACGTGTAGTTGCTAGGTATGATGAACGTTTGCTTACCGTGTGACTGTTTGTTCATTGAGTGTTTTCCACCTTGCTAGTAAGTTAGTGTGTGGCAGTCGAAGTAGAAGGTCATGAGTGGACAATAGATTTTACCAATACAGAAAAATCTGACATGCTCATGGTGTATGAAGAATTTAGGAACAAGGCAATTCCTTAGTGTACGATGTATGCGGCACGATATCGCAATAGATGTCGACAATTTCGGCAATTATTTATCAACCTCTTATACTAGTTACATGAAAGTGGGAGTGTAACACCTCGACACGTAACAGAAGGAAACAAGTGTCGACAGAAGAGGGGAAATTAACGATTTTGCTACTGCTGTAGTTGATCCGCACTTTTAGTTCCTGCACCATCACACGAAGAAGTTGCCTGAGTCAGGCAAATGTCCTACGCATTCTTTATCGACATAGGTTGTATCCCTATCATATATCTCTCCATCAACAGCCACATGGGAACGGTTGTGAGAATCCCGTTAATTCCTATACATGGGCGTTAAGACAGGGTACTCCAGACGTATCATGTATCTTGTTCAGTGACGAAGCCACATTTACCAACGATGGGCCGGTAAACCAACGAAAGATACGCTATTTGTTTTTTCAGCTGGAATATCAGCACGTGTGGCGTGTAAACGTGTGGAGAAGCATCAGTTCATAGGCCCCTGTTTCATGGTCGTGACACTGAATGCGCACAAGTATCGCAGCCTCTTAAAATACCATATTTCACAGATGCTAGATGACGTTCCTTTGCAGACTAGGAGGAAGCAGTAGCACCAACAGGATGTCTGTCGAGCCATGCTGCCCGAAGTACTACATCATGTCATCACGAATTCTTTCCAAATCGTCGGATAAGACTCAGACAATCTGCAAATTGGCTGGCGCATTGCCCGGAATTGACAACTGTAGACTTTTTCTGTGGGGAAAGCTGAAAGCCGCTGTCTACAAGGACATACCAACTACACCCAATGCTATGCAACGACGTATTACTGCAGCATACTTCGGCATATCAGCTCAGTGCTAGTGCGTGTGCAACAGTCGTTCCATACTAGATTAGAAGCTTGTATTGTCTCTGCCGATGGTCATTTTGAGCACATCATGTGATGATGAGTTATCTCCTTGCTGGTCAGAGTCCACATAATTAATGTAAAAAAAAATGGCTCTGAGCACTATGGGACTTAACATCTATGGTCATCTGTCCCCTAGAACTTAGAACTACTTAAACCTAACTAACCTAAGGACATCACACAACACCCAGTCATCACGAGGCAGAGAAAATCCCTGACCCTGTCGGGAATCGAACCCGGGAACCCAGGCGCGGGAAGCGAGAACGCTGCCGCACGACCACGAGCTGCAGACTTATGTACGCAGTTGTGTTGTTCTTTAGTGTGTGTCATCATAGGTATTGCACAAGTGTCGGTGTGGTAACTTTTCAAACTATGGTATCTCATAAACAACGTCCACGTGGCTCCTACACCAAACACCTCTGGCATTAAACTTCTAGTTCGTTAATGTCAACAGGCATTGTTCCTTCTAAAAAAGCACGTTTGCACAACAAAGCTGCTATGTTAGTATTACTGCAGGATGTTGATTAATGATACAAACCCCTGAGTACCAGTCTGTTCTGTGAAAATCGCACATCAGTAGCCAATAGTACTTTCCATTTCCGTAATATCTGCGAAGGAAGTTTTAAGCGGTTCATCTTGAGAGAGAGAGAGAGAGAGAGAGAGAGAGAGAGAGAGAGAGAGAGAGAGACTCTTTGTGATGAGCATTTTATGTTTATCAGTAGACTGTAATTAGTGGTAGGTTTTGAGAATTAAATTTATGACTCAGTTAACTCTATGCAATAATACCATTTTAAATGTAGTTGGCAGATTGTGTCTGTGAGTGCACATAGGCTGTCATACTACTTCTAGGAAGCCCTGGCGCATGTACCCTGAAGCCGCTGGAATCTCATGTATCATTTATCCTAATGCTCAGTCTATCGATTCATTCTCTCATATTATTCATCCACACATATTCAGCCTACCACCTCTTCTCTCACCGACACTAGAGTCAAGATCTGCAGGTAATTTGGGAAAATGCACATCAACAATTACTTCTGTCTAATTTTATTTTATTTGGATTCTTTTCAGAATATAATGCTTCTAAATGAAATAATATATCTGCATGGTCTTATATTAGTTCAAAGAATCACTAATCCATCTGTACCCTCATATGTCTATTCGCCAACTATTAGTTTATCTCCACCAAACTTTACTGGTAACTTATGAACAGATTTTAATGAGTCAACAGGTCTTAATCCAAAAACTAGGCCTTCATTATTTTCAATATGTTTTAGCTTGCTTTCACTTATATTAACTTCTTAACATATCGTTCTTCATCTTTGACTTATTTCTGTTTTTCACCTGCTCTTTATATTTCTTCAATACGTCTTGACTTGCCTAGCATGTAATATCTTTTACGAATATCACAGCGTCTATTTGTTGGTACATCATTAAAGTCTTCAAAATAAGGGTGATAAAGAACCATCTCTTTCTTCACTTTCTTCAATTCCCATCGACAGATTATCACATTAACCTTCAGTCCCTTGTTTTACTTGATGAGTCACATCAGTACTATGATCATTTTCTTTTTTTATATTTTCCATATTCGGTTCTTCACTGGTTTTCCTTTTACCAAGTCTTCTTTCAATTCTTCCTTTCCCTTTCTATTTGTCTGGCTTTTTACACAAATTATGGGATTAAAGTGATTACATTGTAAAAAGATCTAGAGTAGCGATGTGCTACTCTTATATTGTTATAAAATTTTTAATTCCATCCCTCTACTTTTCTTCATTATGTACCCTAGTCACATCTATTGTATGAAGTCTGAACTGATTGTCATTCTAGTATTTACTACAAAACTCCATCAACAAACTCATGCTAAATATGATTTAAACTTGTATCAGCTTATCGAAATATAGTTAAAAAGAATTACCTTATCTCTAATTGTATAAGTGGTTATGAATATGTATGAGCTAAACAAAAACAATCTATTCTTCTGTGTTATTTTGTGGTAAAAAATTATCTAATTGCATCGGAATCTTCGAGAATGAAACCACTGAATATTACAAGTGAATTATTTTGACATTCATCTAATCAGATAATTTCTTCATTGCTATCAATAAAAGTTGAAATTTCTTAATTATTTTTATCTTCAATTTTTCGAATCTTTTTCTAAATTAGTGGTATCTTGGTTGATCTAAGCTTTTAGAATAAATATGTAACCTATTAGTTTTTCCTCAGTTTAAACCCCCTGGAGCTATAATATAATTGTCAATCATAATGCTGTTTTTCCACATTCACTTGAACCTATTATTGCACATCAAATAGAATTAGACAAGAGTTTGTCATGTTTATTTTTGGATTTCATCTCTGGAAATATTATTTTTGGTTCACAACTAAAACAAAATCTTATTAACATTGAATGAGTCCCTTATTTCAATTGAGTTGTAAGTCATCTGTTCTCAAATAAAGATTGATTATACCCATACAGGACACCTACAGTAATGTAGCACTAGTCAGTTTTCATACAATATATCTAATTACAAATATCACATAAAAACTAATAAAATGTATAGCGATACATCAACGATACAGATTCCTGTTGGTCAATGTAGTTTGAAAAGATTGGAAAAATATATTAATTAAAACAACCAAATATTCATATTAAAGTACACAAAAGTTTAGAAATAGTTATTACTGAGAATGATAAGTTGTATGTGGACATAAAGGATAGTATTGGAAGTGTGACTGCATTTGGTAATCAAACTATTGCAACTAATGAAACAATTTTTGCTAACTATGTTCCTACACTTGTACAATTCGAATAAATCAACATAAATATTAACTAGATGATGGGATGTTTGTGAAGCATACTGATCACTCTTATTGTGTATCTAATCTTACTGCTTCGTTCAATCCCTATGGATCAGTAACTCATGAACAACATAATCCTGTGTATATCCCAGTTCTTCATACTATTCAGGATTTAGATTTATCTGCAAGTGTGAAAAAAATTAATTCATTGATTTTATTGCTGCATGTGCGATAATTGTTTTTGAAATGGCATAATAATACGTTATTCTTATTAAATGAACAGTTTTACTCATCTCCTACAAAAACACAGTGCTTAATATAAACACAGGACATTGTTGGGTTCATCTTAATCATGCTCAACTGATCAATGGCATTTTAGTATTATTCTTATTGATGGTGCAGAGTATACAACATATTATAATAAACTTAATATAAATCTATTGACAATTATATGAAATAACTGGTAGATGTAGTTCCTATAATGAAAGGAAATGGTACGTTGTCTTGAATAGAATATCTACTCCTTCCTTTACCTGTCCTTATGTGATTGACTGACAAGTTAACCATGGAAGGCCATATCATCAACAATGAGAAGATAAAGAGTAAGAAAATTTAACAACCTCTCTCAGTAGACTTGTTTGGTGGGTTCTTCAGACATTATAATGAGATGATGTGGGAAGGAGAATTAACTGTAATTTTTACTTGGAGTTCTAGTGCAAATGTTGCTGACCATAATCACTCTGGTGTTCAAGATGTGACCACTCTTCCTAACGACGACAAAATTGTTGTGGAATATTATGCAATCCTGTGTTCCTGCGGTTAAACGTGAACCAGGATATTCACTTAAGCTGGAGCTACAAAGATTAAAAAATTCTAAAACTCCCATTTGTTTCTTTGAACCACCAACCATACAGATTGTTGGATTAAATGGAAAGAGAAATTTTGAGCTACACATCACCAATTACTATTATTCTGCTGAATCTGATATGCCTTACTTTATCTTTGCTGTTTTCTAAACTAATCAAAATAGTAATCAGAAGATCAACTGCTGATCTGTATAAAGATTGGGAGAAATGAAATTTTTCCGCAAGAAATGTAAATCAAGATCCACAGAACAATGATATGAAGGTACTGATGCTTTCTGAGATTTGAAGCGAGTTACACAATTGAATGGTAGTTTTAAAATACATCCAAACAGTTTCATTAAAAATTATCCTATCTATTTGGTACATACATCAAGAAGAATGAATGTATTGGCTACACATTAAATGGCACAGAATCTGTCTGCCAGAATGTGATAGAATTCTGTATACTTGCCTACACAGTTACACATGTTGAGCATAAATTACTGAATGAAAATGTTTAATTACATAAAATTATAAAATTTTTTACATAACCTTTACATTTCCTTGTGAAGTATTCTAAGAAAGACATAGAAAGTTTTATTATGTCAATTAGGAAATGATAACCGATTTCATTCGTTATATTTATTTCTGGATAGCTTTGTTTTTGTACATTATATTCACATTTTGAATTTCTTAAATCATTTAATATTTGTGTGAGAAATTAACAAAAACGATTTTGCCCCTTACCCCTGAGAGTCAGGCAACCCAATTAACGTCTATGTATTTTGCATAGTGTTTTTTTGCCAGAGTAGGGTCCTATTCAAAAGTGAATCACAATTCAGTTGTATGTAAAAATAATAAATAGCAACAAAAATTAATTTTAGGCACCTAAATGTAGACAACCCAACTTACATGTGGAAACTTTAGCTGAGCTCCAGCTTCCAAATCTTCTACAGATGGCGCTGATACAAGCTCCAAAAGAATTAATATGGAAACGTTCTTTATTTTACACTCAAATTATTCCTTTCTTATTGTTAATTTGACAATTGTAATTGATAATACATGTTGTTTACACTTTGTCTCATCAAATGAAGTATAATATTGTGAGGACCATATATTTACATCTAAAATAAACTGTTCAAAGTACCAAATTTTAGAATAAGTTCAACTGCTGTCTTAAAGTGCATACATAACTTCAGCACTCTTTACTTCAGCCTAACTTTACTACACACATTGACCAAAGGGAACGCTCATTACCAGAGGTCCCCATAATGTTATGTGTAGAGTGTGCTGCCATTTGCCTAAAACAACCAGCACTCTGCCCTATGCACATAATAATGACCTGAAAGATGGAGTGCTTCAGTTAACTCTGAAGTTAGTTTCCTTGCAGTGCCATGTGCATAAGGTCAAAGCAGTCCAAAAGACATAGGTCGTGTGGAGGTTAATATGGTGCACTTTTTTAAAAATTTGTATCCAGAAAGTAAAGTGAACTGATATTGTTGAAAATTTGTGACCTACAACATTACATGATGCGGATTTTAAACACTTTATATGGTGAAAATATCTGTATTGAGCTCAACAATAAATTTAAAGTTATTTACCAGTTGTGGTTTTCAGATTTTTGGAGAAGGAAATATTAAGCAGAGCTACAAAGAATTTAAGAAATTTAAAAGTAAAGGTAATGGATTTCATGAACTAGAATTTCTAGTTGAATTTGTTTAGTTCATAGATAAATTGTGCTAATTCCTGCACGCCAACTGATATAAATTTCTTTCTTTACTTTGGTGCCCTTTGCCACAGCCTGATAACAAAAAGTAGGGACCTTCTTTCTCTCCCCATTCCACCGAGTGTATGCAACATGACCACTTAGTGATGTGTAGATAGAGTGGGAATCTGTTGATAGGATGTATCCTGTGACGTCGAGGGATTTAATTTTAATTTAGTACTGGAGGGAGGTGTTCGGCGTAAGCATTGAAGATAAATACCGATGGGTGAATACAGCAAGCAACTTGAAATGGATGTAGGTCGTAGTAATTATTCAGATATGACGAGGATTATACAGGACAGAATAGCATGAAATACTGTATTAACCTTGTCTTCGGCCTGAAGACTACAACAACAAAATGATAGCTGCTACCAACCACCTTCCCACTCTCTCTGTCCCAACCTGATTACAGTAGTAAAATTTCTTTGTCATGTGATTTTGGCCTGTAGCGTTCCTGGAAGACTGCTGGACTTGTTGCCCCTGGCCGTCGTCTCGCTTTTAACTCACCTTCGGCGAGGCAACTTTATCGTGCCGCAGTGACTGTCTAACTAACTGGCCCTGTAATACTACAAATTGTCCTGTTAGATCTTAATCCTGAGCCCTTTCATTAGTACGAATTTAAATCCAAAAATACGTTAAGCCGGAACTGAAGTTGTTTCAGACTCTGTGTCCTGTTATCAAAAACGAAAAAACAAAAAAAAAAACAAAAACGCCCCATAAGAGGAAGGAATCCCAACCAAATTCGATACAGAATTTGCGATTGAGTTAGCACCTCTTTTAATCACAATACGCGCTAGGTTCCTACAATACAAAACCGCGCCTACTATTTGACAGAAATCACAAGTCATAGTCACGTACAAGAAGGTTAGTAGAAGTGATCCACTAAACTGCAATCCAGTGTCTTTGATATCCATTGTTGTAGAAGATAAGAACATATTATGAGATCGAACGATTTAATGTAACTCGGAAAAAATTTCCTTTCCCTCTCCAATATCGAGCATGAGGAACTCAGCTTTGCTTTTCTCACATGACATAATGAAATCCAGTGTACCGGTCAATGAGACAGATATAGCATTATTTGACTTCTTACAAGTACTTGACTCGGCTGCACACCAAAGTTTATTTCAAAAATATAACCTGGAGTATCAGTCGAAATTTGTGACTAGATGGTAGATTTGTTAGAGTAGAACAATACTTTATTCTGGATGGAGACTCATCGATAGATGTAAAAGTAACTTGAAGATTGCCCAAGGAGGTGTGTTGGGACGTTTCTGTTCACGCTGGATATTAATGAACTGGTAGACAATTTTAAGAGCTACCTCAAACTATTTTCAGATGGTGAAATTATCAGCAATGAAGTAAAATCTGAAAAAGCTACGCAAATATTCTCTGAGATCTTGATAATAATTGAGAATTGAGCAAATACCAGCAACTACTCGTACTTTTGAATGAGGAATGGTACACGTCCCAAAACTCGTGAACGTAGAATCCCTTGATGAGACACAAACAAAATCAATGAGCACTTACAAATATCTTGACGTAACTCATTTTAGGGATATGAAATGAGAGGGTAAAGCACATATTAGACTGGGGTTCATTGCTTGGGTTTTGGACGAGAATGACATGAAAAGTAATGCCTTCGTACTAGTTATGTGAAAATTCCAAAAGCTTTTTAAATAAAATAAACATAATTAACACTCTGCACCCTTATTCCTCATGTCTGCATATTTATCAACATAGTCACATAGTGGACGATCAGATTTCTGACAACGAAAGACCAGTGTGTTGCTATTGTCACTGTAGAATATTTGACTTTATTGATGGAGTCACAACCCCACCTTTACTTGCACCTTTTCATCTCTGTGAAAGTGAAGCCTCGAAAGTGTTCTTTAAGTTTTGGAAACAGATGAAATCGGATGCGGCCAAGTCAGGACTCTATAAAGGATAATCGATGACATCGAAACCAAGACGTCGGATGGTTACAGATGTCGCAGCGCTTGTGTATGTTCTGACGGTGTCGTGCTGAAGGAGAGAGTTCTCCGTGTTTGCACAACCTCTTCGTATTCGAAACTAAATTACAACATGCCATTTCTCATTCACCGACATACGTTACACACCACCGCGTTACACGCTACGTGAAGAGTAAAGGTGTAGATTGTTAATAACATTGGTTATAATCAAAGAGCTTCAAGAGTTTTCACATAAAAAATTCTGAGGCATAACTTTTCAGCATGACCTCGTCAAATATAGATTGCACACTAAACAGTCGTGCTACTCATCGTAGAATTTTGCTCAAGAGTTTTTATCCTAAGCACCTGTTCACTGTAATCGAGCCTTTATCACCCTCTAAAATTCACCAGTCCCTTCAGGCTGCAATGTAAATTCTTTGCATAATTAAATTGAGTACCTCTTCATCAGTTATTCGATCTAATTATCCAACCTTTCAAAACCTCTTACTACGTTCTTGTTTGGTATCATTCCCTTTCAAAGTAAGCTCCAAACAATGCCTTCAGAAAAGAATTTCTGGTTTCTCTTTCTATCGGCAGTCTGCACTTCACATCCATTCTACCTTGGTCACCGTAACTTATTTTGATAACAGGATTGCAAACACTGTCTACTACTTTCAGTGTTATTCTTCTGAACCCAGTTCGCTCAGCATCGTCTGAAACAATGCATGTGGGTTCCATTATCGTAGGTTTGCTTTTGTTCATGTTCATTTCTAACCTCGTTCAAGACTGTTCCGTTCAGCTGGTCTTCGAAGTCCTTTCCGGCCTCTGACAGAATTACATCTCATCAGCAAACGTCACAGTTTTTGTGTCCTCTCCCTGAACTTTAATTTCCTCTGAAAATATCTCCTCGATTTGCTTCACAGGTTTCTCAATGTTCAGCCTGAAAATCGTAGGGGTAAATAGCAAGCCTATCTCATTCTCGTCTCAATTACTGCATCCCTTTCATGCCAATCGACTCTCAAATATTTGTAGTATTCGGCTGGAATAAATACCCTAACTGAATTTATGTTAGTGTATCGATCTTAAGACAGTGATAATACGTCTTAAAAATGGCAGAGAGCGGGAATGTTCTGTGCATATTACCGCTGGAATAATTGATATGAACGTGTTCCTTAAAGGATAAATCTTGTCGAAGGAACCTGTACTAGTCGGATCAGTGGAATCCGTAATTCGACGGAGGAAGAGAAGCGTCGAGCAGCGCGGAATAGCGGTGTCTCATCGTAATTCAGGCGACCAAGTTTCGGCAAGTTTTTGCTAAGCCTTCTTTCAGCAGCAAGGCATTAGGGGGATGAAGAGTGGGCGGAGCCGTGATCCGCCGCAGACAGCCCTAAGCCCCGAATTGTCGGCCGGGCCGCATCTATCAATGGCACCCCTATCGCTGTCTCCATCCCTGTGTATGCTGCTGCCTCTGGCGCCCTTCTTGGGTTCTGTTTTTCATTTCGCCCCGCCGGCCCGACCTAATAAATAAGCGATCAGGGGCCTCTGGGATACGCCCACCGCCCACGGCGCAAGCTGCTTTGAGCACCGCCAGTGGCCACAACAGCTTTGATAGTGGCCATACACCCCTCGAGCACAACTGGCAATCGTGCCTCAGAGTGGTCTGTACGATCTGTTCATTGAGGAATACTGCAACTTCGCTTTGTCGTCTACTAAAAATGTATACCCCGCTGTCACTGGCACAACGAATAAACTTCATCCCATAAATTAACATCTGGCACCTATATGACACAACTCATGTGCTTTTGCAGGCTACCAAGTACCCAGCAACAGATCACCTTCTTGTCACGGTATTGGAGCCGCTGTAGGGAGTCATGGATGAGATACATTTGGTGAAGTCCTTGTAATGCACTAAGCGAGTCCGAACAGACAAGAAACCTAGTACAGGGGTCTGCAAATCTTGTCCAGCGCCGTCAGAATGCCATATACCTTCGCTTCATAATTTCTAAATTGTTCTGGAAGACGCTATTAGGGAAAACAGCATAACAACCGAGGGTATTCTCTTGCTAGGATCCATCCGTATTAGCAACAATAAAACTGTGGTACGTACTTAAAATGGCCGAAAACAAAGTTGTATAAACATGACCGGGAGTACAAGTTATCCTGTACTACGTCAAGATTAAAGTCAGTTTGGGCCTCTGGATATACCAAGCCGGCAAGTGTTCGATCCCTGGCTGTTTATATGGAGGTCTGATAGATCTAGATCCTTGGGATAGTCTGTAGCACGTATTCAAAATGGCTTGGTCGCAAGGGGCCGATTCCTGAACAACTGTTTGAAGGTGTGTTGCACCACTGCATTAAATACCAATCACTGAGGAGACGCTGACATATTTAGTGCCTGCCGAGCCAAAAGGGCACGTCGCCGAATGCAGAGTGGTGGTTCACCAGCCTCTGCACACTGACTGGGGTGGACCGAAAGACACAAGTCTATATCCGATTGCCCTCTTGGCAGACAGTGTCTAACATCTTGATGTAGGAAGTACAGGATGATCCGTAGACCAAGCTACCATAATCCACGTGTAATGGAGCAAATGCCCTACAAAACTGTAGGAGGAAAGACCTGTCACCTCCACATATTTTGCCTTTAAGACGTATCAAAATATCCAATGACTGGAAGCTGTGCTCGTTGGTCTTTCAGGTGTGGGAGCCAAGTTATTTTGAGTCAAAAAATAAACACAAAAAGTGCACATTTCTTTGAAAACGTAAGACATTGTCTGTCATAGTGAGCACTGATTGACTAAAACTTGGAGGCGCAAGGTTAAAATTGACACATGTAGTCTTCTCTAGAGAAAACCGAAAACCAGTTGACCTGGCCCAGGTTTCCAGCCTCCTAATGGTCAGCTGTAGCTACCTCATCGTCTTTAAAAGATCAGAGCAGAAGATTGCAAAGTCATCCACAAACAAAGAGCGTTTGAGAGGGCTCCTGACTGCGAAGGAAATGCCTTTGATGCCGATGGTAGACAATGTCACACCGAGTACACTGCCTTGTGGCATCCCATTCTCGTGAACATGGCAGCCAACAAAGGCAACCAATACTATATCGAAAACGCCAGTCGTCGAGAAAGGATTGGATAAGAAGTGGCTGGCATCCACGTATTCACCATTCATGAAGTTGGCGAAGGATTTTGTACCTTCAAGTAGTGTCATATGCTTCTTTGAGGTCAAAAAGCACCCAAACGAAATGGTTTCAAGCCGGCCGAAGTGGCCGTGCGGTTCTAGGCGCTGCAGTCTGGAACCGCGAGACCGCTACGGTCTCAGGCTCGAATCCTGCCTAGGGTATGGATGTTTGTGATGTCTTTAAGTTAGTTAGGTTTAACTAGTTCTAAGTTCTAGGGGACTAATGACCTCAGAAGTTGAGTCCCATAGCGCTCAGAGCCATTTGAGCCATTTTTTAACGAAATGGTTTCGGCGTAAGAAGGACTGCTATATCACCGTCTCAAATAGAATTAAGTTGTCAAGTGTGGAACGATAGCGCCTGAAACCGCACTGGCAGCGGCTCAGATGAACTTATGATTCGAGCAGCCAGACAAGGCGGCCGTTGACCAAGTGTTCAAGAGTGTTACCAATACAACTGGTAAAGGCAACATTCGGTAACTATTAGGGGCGCTACGATTCTTGCTTTATATCCAGATTTGAATTAGTCTGGTCTCCTTCCACGTCATGGGGTACTGTCCATCAAACCAAATCTGACTGATACATGAGAGTTGTTGTCCTTTCGCTTCTGGGCACAGGTGACGAAGCGTGGCATAATGTATCTCAACAGGTGCTGAAGCAGTGTCTCTGGCAACAGTCTTTCGTGATGCCCATATTTTTTCATTCTTCACGTAACTCTGAGGGGTCCACCTCCATTATATCGGAGCAAGTAACCAAGCCCTTACTAAAGTTAAGGGTGTTATGCAACTCAGTCTCGACTAGATGGACGCCTAAGACCTTACATCCCAGAAGCTTAGATACTTGGTCTGGATTAGCAGTTTCGACTAAAAGTGTTCTATTACGAATTCGTTTGACACATTTTAGGGACCCAGCAATACCTTCCAATGTCTTGCGAATATAGAAAGAAGAGACCTTCTCAAAGTGACTGACCAAGCGAGCTTTCTTTAATGAGTGGGTGTAGTATTACCTGACTGTACACGCGTCCCGTCAGGAGTAGTAGTCTGATGAGACAGTTACTTGGGACTCCCACGAGACGCTAGGGGAACAAACGTCGACCCAGGCAGAGCCCTGCATGGCTGAGCAAGCCTTATACAACTGGGGGGGGGGGGGGGGCAGCAGGTGCAACAGAGTTACCGGCTAGAGACTGTCTTTCCTCAACAGCCATTCACCTCATCCGCACGTAGCAAGCACAACTTGAGGAAGAGTTATATATATATATATATATATATATATATATATATATATATATATATAGGCGTGTACCTTCCTCGCGGCCCAGGTGGTGAAGCCAAGGCCCCCGTTTTCCGAAACACACATTCGAACGCTGCGCCGCACGGTGGCCGTTGAAGTATGCCCAGAGCTTACGAAAATAGAGGACTATGGCACTTACCCGGGATCTCGACACCCGTATCCAGAAACTAAGTGCTGAGCATCTGGGGGACGTTACAATAGAACCAGTACAAGCGTTGATTTTTCCAGTATATACCTCTTCATTTGTAATAACGCTATAAAATGTATAAATGGGACTGTTTATGAGGATATATAAGAGATAATCCAACATGATCTAAGATGCTGGGGTGCTACATATAAAATCATTTCCTACCCTCGAAAACGCATTCGACTGTTTATGCAAGGAACCATATGATGCTCAGATGTCCTAAGAAATTATTTCATTGTCGACATTACCGTGGACGACATGCTAAGTCAACGCTTAAAACAGTATCATTCGTATCAAGAAAAATGGATCAGAAGTATTCATTCTTCCGAAAAGTGGAAACGAAATTTCAGTTCTGTACGTAGTGGTACTACCCTAACGTTTATGCCAACAAGAGGTAAGTACTGCAGCATATTATGCAATATAAGACAGAAACTACTCCCATTCAGGGACCTCCAAAATATGCCTGGAGTAGGGTACAAGATATTTAGCACAGGTAGGCACAGGAAAAGGGCAGCATGATTGATAATCAACAAAGAAATTGGCTCCATGCTGACAAGTCACATGATCGACGAAGGCAGTCTTAGTAGAAATACTAAAAGAGATTTGCCAATTTTTGAAATGTAGTATGTGCTTATAGAACATAAAGGACATGAAAGATGTTCTGTGGTAAATTGCTAGCATGATGGTCTACAGCAAAAGATTTGTCTTAGTAGTCTCTGTGGACACAAATGCAAAGTCGAGCATGAGGAATGACACAGTGACAAAATATAGTGGCACAGAAATTGAATAATTTATAACTTCCTGTTCTTTATACCTTCTGAACGAGGGTGTAATATACCAGCTTTAGAAAATATTATAGGGAAGAGAAATATTAATTTAAATACCATCACCCCTAACGTACAACAAACACTAACTCTATGAAAATGTTGTGAACAAGGGAGCTGTTCCCACAGCAAAATGATTACATTCATCGTAAGAGTGTGTCCAAATGTATATGCTAGACACACATATGACAATCAAATAAATATTATTACAGACGATAGACTCGGAGACTTTGATGGTTTCACGTCGGGAGAGATTAAGCTCAAACACTTGCAAAACGTCAACATATACAACTCAAAATAAGTAGACCAGGATTAGGTGAAGAAATTCAAGTGGAAACAAATACTGAAACACTTGTAACTAAATTTAAGATTCTTAATATCTGTTCCAATCAATCATTTAGCCTAAAGCACAAGAGAAACATCTGAAGCAGAGAACTGGAAGTCAATCGGTCCCATGGTGAACATTTTAAATGATATCATTTACACAGATAGAAAAGCAGGCGGCTTCAAACTACATCGTCAAGTATACAACGCATTACCCCTCTTTCTTACAGCTCTGTGCTACTGTTGCCTAAAGAATGCTTACTTTTTCTGATTTTGGGAATTTATTCAGAATTTCAGAAGCAGAGTGAGCCCGGTCAAGATAGTGATAGCTGTTTGAATGAAGCTGTATAATTTGTTGGCCCATCAACGGAGACAGTCGGACGTGGCTGCAAGAAATTGTGTCCCATCCTAATTGACAGGGACCGGATGCATGTGTCACGCGTTATCAGTGACAATTAGCTTGAAACAGTACAGAAATTGCTGCAGTTTAATCTGAACCTGTTTTCCATCTAAAATAGCTAGGGAATTGCGTGCAGTAGTTGTTATGAGTCGTGTAGCATCCAAAATTTGAAAATGAAAAGTAGATAGAAATAAGAGAAATTTAAACAGAAAAATGTTCGCACTGCCTAAAAAAGCAGCTCTTCTTCAGTGATACAAACAACACACTCTGGACAGTAGCTGACTGAAATCAGTAATTACACTGATATGACAAACGTCATGGGACAGCGATGCGCACAAATACAGATGGCGGTAGCATCACGTACACGAGGTATACGTGGGCAGTGCATTGGGGGACCTATCATTTCTGCTCACGTGATTCAAGTGAAAAGGTCTCCGACGTGACTATGGCACCGCCGCGGGGATTAGCAGACTTTGAACGCGGAGTAGTAGTTGGAGCTAGACCCATGGAACATCCCATTTCGGAAACCGTTTGGGAGTTCAGTATTCCGAGATCCACTGGGTCAAGAGTGGGCCGAGAATGCCAAATTTCAACCATTACTTCTCAACACGGAAAACGCAGTAACCGACGCCCTTCACTTAACGACGGAGAGCAGTGGCGTCTTCGTAGAGTTGTCAGCGCGGACAGACAGGCACAACACTGCGTGAAGTGGGACGAACGACGAACGTATCATCTAGGACAGAGAGGCGAAAATTGGCAGTAATGGGCAATGACAGCAGACGACCTATATGGGTGCCTCTGTTAACAGCATGACTTTGCCTGCAGCGCCTGTCGTGGACTCGTGACGACATCAGTTGGACTCTAGACTATTGGAAAACCGTGACCTGCTCAGATGAAACCCCACTGCAGTTAGTTAAGCTGATGATAGAGTTCTAGTATGGTGCAGATCCCACAAAACCATGAAATCAAGTTGTCAACAAGGCACAGTGCAAACTGGTGGTGGCTCCATAACAGAGTGGGCTGTGTTTGCATGGACAGTGGACTGGAATTGGTTATGTTCGACTACTTGGAGATCATTCATGGACTCCATGTTCCCGAACAACAATGCAATTTTTGAGGACGACGATGTGCGGTGTCACTGGACCACGATTATTCGCAGCTGGTTTGAAGAACATCCTGGACAGTTCGAGCGAATTATCTGACCACCCAGATCGCCTGCCGTGAATCCCATCGAGCATTTGTGGGCTATAATCGAGACATCTGTGCAACAAATCCTATACCAGCAACACTTTCGTAGTTATTTGAGGCTATGGAGGCAAGATGATCCATATTCGCTGCAGGGTATTCCAACTACATGTTGAGTCCATCTTACATCGAGTTGCTGCCCAACCCCGAGCAAAAGCAGGTTCGACACGATGGAGATGGAGATATCCCATGACTTTGTCTCCTCAGTTTATAGTAAAATAGAGAACTTTATTATACAAAGTTTGTTGTTGTAACATTCACGTAGGGTACATATGGAACTACATAATTTCTTAGAAAGCATTATATTAATTTCTTTTCAAACTCCTTCTGTTACTTTAGTGATTGCAGTTTGTTCAGGAGTAGTCGCATAAATATCTACAACATTATGAGTATGAAAGAAAAATTTTCAATACAGGCAACTATTTTTGAAAGCGTTAACATTTATTTCCTAATTTTTATTGTTACTCGTTGCTGTCTGGACACAAGTAGATGACATGTTATTTTTGAAAACATCTGTATTACATTTCCCACACAATATGTTTGTTCTATTGTCACTGCTTTCTGGACACGACTTGCAGCGTGCGCATCCAGTAGATTTTCTTGTTGTCACTGGTTATTACGTACTTGGCACACCTTCAGCGTTTTGGATGCATCTGAACGTTTTTAGAAAATCCTCTGTCACAGAGAATAATTCCTTGATGAAATATTTCCTGCTACCAGTAATTTTCCCAGTTTCCCCAAAAATGTTCAGCCCCTGAATATTTGGAAGTGTATACTGTTTCAAATGAACTTTTTATGTCTATTATTCTGTTGGTTGCGTACCTGGTAACTTCTGGGGTAGTTTTGAAGATATTCTATGCTGAAAGGCATCCATGCAGTGCCAGTCGGTGTAACTGCTGTTCTAGATACCCATTATTAGAAAGAAAAGAGCGTACACTATTTTGTGCAGGCTGTAGTCTGTCGACACTGTCAACAGAACACTTGCTTTCTGATGCGTTACTTCCATGATCCTGAAACTAGAAAGTTTGACTTTATCTGTTGTGGAATTCACTAATTCTTTCAACTCAACTTCAGTCAATCATCTAATTAACATGTGGTCACAACCCAAACCGAGCAGAAGCAATAAATTTTCATAATTAAGAAGCGCTAAACCATTTTTAGGAAAAACGAGAAAAAACACATTATTGTAAATGGGGAGGGATTGTAGGCTGTGCAGAGTGTGTTCTAACGATAGAAACCATTTTTACCATAAAATGTAACAGAATACTAAAATATATTATATAACAATATTCGTGTCGCAGGGTTATGACCCGTACGTCACATGTGTCAGTATTACGTTTTATGACAAAACTAGTGAAAATCTTTTATAATTCCTTATAAATTTATTGGTCAATCATTATTAATATTCAAAGTCACCAAATTTCATAAACCTGTCTTGGTATTTAAATAAGGAGAAACGAATCGTATAACCATTTCGGAATGTATAGACCCCAAGGCACCAGCAGTGTTACATCACTCGTTGTTAATCGCTGACTTAAACAGCGAATGAAATGTAGCAGTCAACATTCCCACAGTTTGGTAGGACAACGAAGCTAAACATCAATGAGCGCCTTCTGTTGTACCTTGCATATCTGAAGTAACACCCTTCTTCATCGAATTGCATTAATCAAGACTAGAGACGGTCGTGCAATCATGTATGTTGATCATGTTAGCGTTACGTCTTCCTGGTGTTATTAATATTGTGTTCTGCCCCGTTATTTCTAGATAACGTACGTTAGCCTATCGTACACTTTAGGTTATCTGTACTGTCTGCAAGAGTATTAAAAACCCCAAAACTCACATAGTGGATAAGTATGGTTAGGATGCGTCTGTGTTCCCCTAGTCCTCTGACCTCACTATTTTTGATCACTATTTGAACGTCATCGAGTCAGAAGTCCTCACCTCGGACACAGCTCCGAGCAATCTGCGTAAGTCGTGAGCGATGTTTGAGTGGTCGTGTATCAGAATAGCTGCACGTCCACTTCACTGTCTTGTAAACAGGGTGAAAGTGGTGTCATACGCTTCTGACAACATGAGCACACTCAGCTGCGCATAAGAATACCAACTGGCTCAATGTGTTTAGAGATTCATCAAGTCAGCAGACTCTAACGGTGGAATATTTCATAACGTTAAGACGACGCTCCAGACGATTTTGTT
This sequence comes from Schistocerca serialis cubense, assembly GCF_023864345.2. NCBI lineage: Eukaryota > Metazoa > Arthropoda > Insecta > Orthoptera > Acrididae > Schistocerca > Schistocerca serialis. The sequence goes on along the minus strand of NC_064644.1, from coordinate 466,679,276 downwards.
ATCAAATCTCCTAGTTTAATTATAAGCAGAATATCGTGCAAAAGCAAAAAGCTATTTTCAGTCTTCCCGCAGTTTTGTTTTCTTTTAATCTCCCAAGCATCACATCCCCTAGTTTAATTAGTACCGGAATAGCTCGCAAGAGAAAAAAGGCTGGTTTTAGTTCTTCGCAGTTTTGTTTTCATTTAATCTCCGAAGTATCGTCTTATGGTCATACAAGTGCCATCAAAATACTCTCTCGTTCTATTGTAGATTACATTACTCTCTTCCAGCAGTGCAATTCTTTGATCTTATTGTTGGAATATATGTCAACCTCCTGATTCACTAAACAGTACAACTCTAAGTATACGTTGAAAAATACTTTCACAACCACTTATACTTTATCGAACTCTAATATAATAAAGTTAACTATCATAAATTATCGATGACTCTGAAGATTTATTTCTTCACATACCTATAGTAAGCAAGTCACGGAACCGAAGAATGTTCGTCGCTGACGAACATTATGTTGTAGAACGGTTCTGTCGATAAAATTTCGTGTGGGTTGATTGCGAAACTTTCTCGTTATTTCACCTTATTTCATCCGATTTTTGTATCCCCCTCGTAATGTGAGGTGACGCAGTGTTTCTGACACTGGACATGCATCTTTCAGAAGCGAATTTCATATCTCCGTCTGGCCATCCGAATCTGGGATTACGGTGTGTCTCTAAGTTGGTTGAAAGGAATGCTTGTATAATTGTTTGAGTGTGGACGCTGCTAGTTTCGTTTCCTTTGCTGTCGTACGGTATTACCTTCGTATCGACTGTGTTCTCAAAAGGACGTAAAATTCTTCTTTCTTTTTTCCTCTCACTTCCAACATCCGCTGTTCTAGCACTAGACATGCTGCGTTTCTGTTTCAGTTGTGCACGAACACTGCTCCAATGTACCCATACTGAACATAAAACGTGTTACTAGAATATGCAGTTCAGTGGATCCCTCCTCTGGCAATAAGAACATGAATCGCTAAGATAACAGTCTGTTTTTCTTTTGTTCAACTTCGAACTTCGTGTGACCCTTAAGCCAACGATACGTGGTCACAACACAAATCAATAAATCAACTCTCTAACCAAAATAAGTCACAGCGGTACTAAAATGGCCTCGAGTGATGATAGCCTACGTATATGATGTACATTTGTAGGCACTAGTCATTACAATTGACATATTTTCTGTCAGAATGAGTGTTTGGCAGGAACTTTTCGAGACACGTCCATTATTTGCCATGTTATTGTGAGTTGTAAATGTCATGGGAGTGCGAATCTTAGTCATTTCTCTGCGGTGCCTAAAAACAGTTCATTGACGTCATCGAGCTCTGAAACGAACTGTACCATGCAGTAAACAAACACCTTTGTTGTTATTACAACAGTTTCTCGATATACCTTGGAAGGTCAGTGGCCGAGAGATCCGAGTGAAATGACAAAATCTAGAAAACTGCGTGTGGGATAAAGAGTATCGCCCTTCTCTCCACTGGAGATAAGAATTCTCTACTTCAGTTATAACCAACGGCATTCGCCGCTTACGTAATCTGTGCCACCACCCCACAAATTCACTGTGTCTTGGAACATTATGTATCCGAAATTTTTGTGACTAATTGACTACAATCCCTCAAGTATATGATTAGTGTAGTGTTACACAATTTTAACATTAGAGATTATGAACAGTGAAATACTGCAGTCATGTCAGTTGTGAATATCAAGAGATTTTTGCCAGAATAAATTAAACTTTACGTTCGTGTAACGTACCATCCAGCAGATCTGTGCGTCTGGACGCGTTAAACTGCATCGCAACAATCTAACTAGTGAGATAAAAATTGACACGAATGATTGGAATAACATGCTGATTTATTGATACCGAACAATTACACAAAACAACCAGCAGATGGAGCTTCGTGTGAAACAAAAGCAGTAATTAGTACAACAATCGATTTTGTAGCAAAAGTAATGTTCTTTATAATAAACGCTCAACAATTTGGCCGTCATTAATCAACAATAACAGTAGACGAGGTACAATGTTCTAAACAGCAATGTACAACAAACCAGTAGGTTTGTTTTTAGGATCTCTAATGAAGTCGAACGATCGCGGTAGACTTGCGACTTCAGGTAGCCCCATAACCAATAGCCAGATTGAGGTCTGGGGTCGTGGGAGGCCTAGCATGACGGACGTGTCGTTAAAGCACGACGTCCTCACCAAACGATGTGCGTAAGAGATCTTCCACATGCGTAACAATATGTGGTGGAGCGCCGTCCTGAATAAGGGTCGTGTCTTTATGCAGGTGTCCGTCAGCAAGGCTAGGGTTGATCTGATTCCCTCTGTCACTACAGTTCATTTTACATACGATTCCTATGCAGCGTCGCTGATGTGTTCTTGTTCAGCGTCTTCTGTTCGCCAGATATTGAACTCATTTTCAGTTTCAATAAAACCCAATGTCATTACAGACATGTGTATCAATTTTGACGTCTTTTTCTGCATTATTCCGTGAATGAGTGCATTTTCAATCGTTGACACTTTTGAGTCAAGGTGCGTTTTATCCCATGTTTGTCAAACGAACAGTATGGCTCTAATGGCTCTGAGCACTATGGGACTTAACATCTGAGGTCATCAGTCCCCTAGAACTTAGAACTACTTAAACCTAACTAACCTAAGGCCATCACATACATCCATGCCGGAGGCAGGAGGCAGGATTCGAACCTGCGACCGTAGCCGTCAAACGAACAGTTTCAGTCAGTGAACTGAGATACACAAAGGTGCGCAGAAAACCAGTTTATCGCTCGACAATACACTCACTGGACTGAGGTCCCTCTGTATGGACTTAAAGCGGTACCCACATTCTATAGAAATTTCTCATAGTTAATTCTTCGTGTAACATATACGGCAATCGTTGTTTTAATGTTTCTATAGTACCAGATATTTCAGGCATGTAATCGGCGAGATTTCAGTAACATGTCATATCTTTTGTTGTAGTCTGGTTTTATGCAACAGTTCATGCTAGTCTATCCTGTGCAAGTGGCTTCATCTCTGCCTAACTACCGCAACCGACATCCACTTAAAGCTGTTTACCACAATCAAGGCTTGGATTCCCTCTACTATTTTTACCAACCACAGTTCCTTACATTAACAAATTGACCATTCCTCAGAATGTTTCCCATCAACCGATCCCTTCTTCTAGTGCAATGGTGCCCTAAATTTCCTTTCCTCCAGTTCGATTCAGTACCCTCTCATTGTTATTCCCCCTACCGATATACCTTTCAGAATTCTTCTTTTGCACCATATTTCAGGAGCTTCTATTCTCTTCTTGTTGAACTGCTTGTCGGTGACGTTTCACTTCCACACAAGGCTGCTCTCCAGACAATTACCTTTAGAAACGACTTTCTAACATAGATTTAGATATTAACACATTAACATTTTTAAAATATTCTTATTTATACTGTCTAAATTGCAAACCCTTCTTACTACGTGGGCGTTCTGAAAAGCAGTGCCTCCGAATCTTTTATATGAAAGTTCTTAAGGGTTTGTAAATAAAACAAACCTTATCAACAATCTATATCTTTATTCTTCTTGTGTACGAATTTGCAGAACTCTGCCTGTAGAGGGCTCAGAATTGTAGGTGGCGACAGAGCAGTGTGTAACCTCGCTATGTCGGTGCATGACAAGCAGTGCGATGTAATCGAGCTTTCAATTCAAGGAGTTCGTTGACACATGGAGCACCTTCTCCTTCAGATTGAGAATTGCAGATCACATACGAGAGCCGTGACGTCTGTAACAATCCGACGATTTTTGTTCACTGTGATAGATCATTCTCCATGCAGTCATGAGTTGGCCCCATCCGATTTACATATTTTTTTCCAAACTTTAAGGAACACCATCGAGGACTTCACTTGGATAGTGATGAAGCGGTACGAGGTGGAGCCTGTGGCTCTGTCCACAAAAGGCTAACATTCTACAGTGATAGTATCAACAAACTGGTCCTTGGTTGGGAGAAATGTGCTCCTCACGAGGATGACTTTGCTGAGACATAAATATGTAGATATGAAGAATAAAGATGTAGAATGTTAATAAGGTGTGTTATATTTAAAAAGGTTAAGAGTTTTCACATATATAATTCGGAGGCATTACTTCTCAGCATACACAGGCACCTTTAATTTCACATTTCATTATTTAAATTCCTCAGCGTCGCCTGATATGTTTGGACTACACACCAATACGCATATTTTGCTTCTTTGGCATTCATTTTACAATCTTTTATCAACACACTATCTTTTCCGTTCAGCCACTTTTCCAAACCCTTTCCAGTCTCTGACAGGATTATAATGCCATAGGCAAACTGTAATTGATTTTTTTTAATTTTTACTTCTGTTTCATAAGTGATACTTCAATGTGTAGGTTAAATTACATCGGGGATTATCTGAAACTATGTCTCACTTGTTTTACAACTACAGCCTCCTCTTCTCGTCAGGCTCTTATGACTACAGTCTGGTTTCTGCACACGTTGTTAATAATTTTTAGTTCCCCGTATCCTTTCCGTGGTACCTTCGGAATTTTAGTGTAGTCCAGACCACATAGTCCAAAACTTTTCTCTGAATCTACAAAAATCGTAGGTTTGCCTTTCTTCAAACTATCCTCTGTGATATGGCACAGGGCTCAATAATGCGTCCTCACGTGTTTTTATATTTCTTTGGACCTCAATCTGATCATCTACGAGTCGGATTTTGACAGTTTTCCGTTATTTGTAAATAATTCGTGTCAAAATTTGTGAATATGACTTATTACGTTCTGGTTCAGCAGTAATCACAAATGTCAGCGTCTACTTTCTGGTCATTCGTAAGACAACATTGTTTCTGAAGTCTGAATATATTCCGCTTGTCTCATACATCTTTGACATAGGGGCGAATAATTTTGTCATGGGTGACCCTCAGAAGGATTTCAGTGCTTCAGAGGGAATACCGTCTATTCCACATCGCTTGTTTCCATGTAGGTATTTGAATGCTGTGTCAAATTCTTCTCACAGTATCACATGGCTCATCTCACATTCACCTGCTTCATCTTCTCTAAATTTTCCCTCTCATAGACGTTTTTCATGTTCCTTATTCGTTTGTTAATGTCTTTCCATCTGCGTTCTTGACACTCATTCAGATGCGTGGGATATTACAGGGATACGACAGGAATGATCATTTGAAGTTAAAATTTCTACTAAACATGGGATGTAAAATGCATATCTTCAATGTTATGAGTACTTATTCATCTTAGATACGATGAAACAAATCTTTTCTTGTTCAAGATCTTTACGTTTTACATTTTGAAAGGCGGTAGTATGGAGCAAAAATGTTGAGTAAACGTGAGCTCCAAGTTCATATCTTAAGAGCTGCAAGGACTTTTTCGGTGGAAGAGGTGTGATTCATAGTAGCGTAGTTGAACATATGCTCATAGATCTTATGGTATACCCTTTAGAATCCCCATGTACTAGACTTTTTACTTCTAATGATCGCTACTTGCTTACTCATGAAGGCGTGGGCAATTCCTTTTGGGCTGTCAGGCGCCGGCTATCTGGCACATCCGACTCGAGGATCAATGCTCTTCGACGTCTGCGACGTTCGCGAATAACGTGACGCATGGCCGGCTGTTCACCCTCGATCCGCTCTTGACTACGCATACGCACAAGTGTGTTCGCAAGACACCGTCGTGTAAGCGTTGTGATATTTGCCTGCAATCGACGTACCTCAGCCTGACGTCCTGGTGACGGTGGTTGGGCAGATATCTCCCACAGTAGCATAAAATAATATTCTCTTGTGTGCCATCGCCAACACACAGTCTCTCGATCGCAGTCCATTATCACACGCTGCAGGGCAGGTTCTTTGAAGGAAACGTCGGATGCCACCTTTCACAGCTCCCCGATGTCTCCATTATCCTCTGCCAAGACTCTGGTTCCTCGAGGAGCGCTACATCTATCTTCCATGTGCTCCTGCTCTGCCACACCCTGTGTCGTGGGAAGGAGAGCGTGCAGAGGTAGGCATGACCCGTAAGGGCTGCCGGCCATATCTCAGCATTAACCGTACCTGCAGTAAGTCTATGGGAATATAGATCCGGTCAAGGCGACTCCCTGAATGACCAGTATCGTATGTGTATCAATGTATGTTGCCACCGATACTCGCTGATGAAGCAAAGGTCTTTCACTAGGCGTTACAGTTCCCTGCATGTGGTAGACTGTGGTATTGGATCCTGGTGTGGGAGGACGCAACTGAAATTGCCCCCTATGATGATACAATCGTAGCATTACTCGAATAAGGGCGCGACCTTCTCCATATTAAATCTCGAACGGACTCTCCTCTTGTCCATACCAGAGGAAACATACCCATTTACAATCCTGATGCCCTGATATGTGACAGCACGTCCTCATGCTGACGGAAGGTAAGTAACACCATCGATCATGATGACCTCGTTCACAAGAATGGCAATTATCCATTCATGGCGCTTTATAACCATCGTATAAATAAATAGACAGAAACTGAACGAGGAGTGTGATGTGAGGTCAGCCACCCGCAACAAGTCGGACAACATCCGCAGCTTGACCTCTGACCCGAATGAGAGTATTGAGATAGCCTTGGCACGGGGAGCAAGCCTTCTTGGCGCCTGTTGGGAGAGGTGGAGGTGGGAGACCTGAAGAAGGCCCTGTCGTCAACGGATCCCCCGTTGTCCACTAGCATTTAAATGCCGACATGTGGAGCAACTGCAGCCGCTTTAGTTACGACAGCGGACGTCACGTCTTCGACATTTTCGCTTCAACCATCCCTCGGAATTAAAGGGCAGCTGAAGGTTGTAGTACGTATGTGATAGGGTCCGATACTGAATCCATCTGCTGTCTATCATCCAGAGCAAAGCGCTATGAGAATCCACTGCCGACTAATCCCATTAGGAGAACCGACAATCATATCTTCCAGCTGGAGATGGTCGTCATCGTCGAGATCCTTGTCTTCTGTTGATGTTGTCCTGCAGGTATCGAATGGAACAAGAGACGATTGGTCCGTGGCTTTGGAGCCCGTTGTTTTCGAACATGATTGCTGTTTCGATGAGATTTCGGGAATGCCGCCGGATCATGCTGACTTCCCGCCACGATATTTCGGTTGGCAGTCGTCCAGCCATCTTCAGGTGAGTGTCCGTCACAGGAGACTGCAAGTTGCCGGAGCCAGCTTTATAGCAAAAAATTGGCGCGAAAACGCATGCGCATTGGCCTCCGTCACAGGAGCGTCCTCTATCGAGATCCGCGCCCTCTGGAGCTACTGTTCCATCTGTGGCGCGCCGGCGTATGCGTAAAGGTGAAAACTACATGTCCGCCCTCTGTCGATCATGATGACCTCGTTCACAAGAATGGCAACATCACCACCATTATCCAATCATGGCGCTTTATAACCGTCGTACCCATAAATAGACAGCGTGTCCTGGTATTACCACACCGTGTCCTGGTATTACCACAGGACACGCTATGATTTTTCTGCCACGAAAATCTTGGCCCCAGCGAAATCTCATCGAACATTCAATGCGCCGGGAAAACTTCAAGAATCATATGAGTGCTGGTATCCGACAACGACTGGATTGTCATTGGCATCACGGCCGAAACGTTCGTTCTCGCCACCAAATTTTCGGAGATTAACCGCTCCCGCGGAGCCGCTCCTCCTTTGCATTGCAAAACCGTATCCAAGGGCTGCAGAGTTTCCGTCTGCAGCTCCCGCGGCCGCACCGGAGGCTGTTCATAGTCGACTGGAGGCGACGTATCTGTCGACTGTCGATGTCCGGAAGGAACTTTAATGTCCATTTTCGTTCTGAATATCACGGTGCATTGAAGGAAGTAAGCTGCAGGGAGGAGGCTTTAAATCACAACACCACGTGCGCGATAACGTGCCAGGGAGGTACAGGGAATTCGAGCCGCTGCCCTGCCGAAGGCAGTCTGAGATTCATGTAATTGCATGCCACTAGCCGGCTCTTCTGTCAACTTCTGCTTTAGCTTGCGCGCGTACATCCAGAGTTGATTTATGTTATGACTTTGAATTGGTACTAGTCATAGTATTACGAGAAATCAGAACTTCAGCCACCTAAAGGCACTGAAATAAATCAATGGTTGAAAATATGTGCTGCACCAGGACTCCATACCACATTCTTCGCTTTCCAGGAACGGTTGCCTTAACCACTTTGGCCATCTGGACATGGTTCTCAGCCAACCCAACCCTCCATTTCTCAAGCGCAGGTAGTACCCCATCTGCCTTCATCGCTGCTCGTAGCATTCGTTAAGTCCCGCAGATGTTCAGAAGATGCTACGAGCAGTGGGGCTAACGGCGGGGAGAGACACTAATTGCGCCTGACAGATTAAGAACCTGGGTTGACTGGGAAGTGTGTCTGGATGACTGAAGTGGTTAACACAGCCGTTCTAGAGAACCAGTGAATCTGGATTCGAGTCCTGGTTAGGGATAAATTTTCAACGTTCACCGTTAATTTGCTTGTATGGCTGCAGTCGGCTGAAGTCCTGAGTTCTCGTTATGTCCAACAGAACAGGAACTATTTGTTCATTTGTATACAAGTGAGGATAGCTCTAACTACTTTCAGTGCCGATGCACCATACCTTCCGAACCGATATGGACTGCAATTGGGAAATCCATTGAGGTAACCGACTTTAACAAAGGGCAGATTATTATTACGTAGGGCCTGTGTACGGGTATCCCGAAAACGGGAATGAGACCTGGTACCAAGGAAGGCAGGATTCGGTTACGATTGTGGACGGGGCATTAGTCAATTGCCGTAGGTTAGTTAATTTTTTCAATCACGTACACTTCATCTGAAAACAACAACAAATGATATGAGACAGTAAATTATGAAGTGTTTCATGACTGAAGGCCTGAATAGCAGTCCTTTAAGAACCAGTTAAACATCCTCAGACTTGAAACCACAGTTATTAAAATTAAAAAAAAGGATTCATCAAACCTGACCAAACCAAGGAGAGCGGGTGGGGGGGGGGGGGGGGGGCACAGACGTTCAACCTGGGAAAGTTCTGTGATGAGACAGGCAGGCAAGAGTTGCCTTCATTTCACAAGATGGTAACTCAAACTAGTGGCAGTTTAAACGCCACCTGGCTAATATCACCTTACTGGGTTTAACAGTCAAAGCGGCCCACTGCTACCTAGCAAAAACTTCCTGGATTGTTCCAAATGCTCTTGAAATGAACGACTTTAAATTACCAAATCGTCCAGAAAATTACAAACACAGACTACCTTCAAATCTCCAAGAATATTATTCAGTAAATGAGTAAGGAAGTCTTCACCAGTAGCCAAACAAATGGGGACCCTGTTAAACTCAAACAGAATCCAATCAGTACAAAATGCCGTAACGTGTTTACATTCTTCGGCTAAGGGAATATGATAATAGGCCTGATTCAGATCAAGCACAGTGAACAAATTAGCCCCGGCAAATCAAGTAAAAAAGTTATGAAGATCAGGTAAAGAAACTGATTCTAGGATTATCTTCGTATTTAGGCGACGGTAATCAACAACAGGCCGAAAATCCCGCCCCTGATCCTTGGGGACGAGGAATAAAGGAGAGGCATAAACAAATGTAGAAGGCCTAATAACTCCTTGCTCAAGCATTTTAGAGATCTTTCCCCTTAGTGTCTTCATCTCAGGGGGTGAGAGACGATATGGGGACTGCCTGACGGGAATATGGTCAGACAGACGAATATGGTAGTCAAGTACATTAGTAACGCACAGTCTGTCACAGACAAACAAACTCTGGGAGCCTCTCCAACAAAACCCCTTGTTCAGAGGCCTGCTGGGAAGAAAGATGGGTGAGATAAAATTCACTAACCTTAGTATCAACAGCTAGCATTCCCGCATCTCGAGGCACCATACATCTAGCACATTCACAGAATCCTAATTTTTGAGGTAAAGCGAACTTAAAGGAAAAAGTGTACCCGAAATAATCCTAGACAAGACCAGTTTTACCGATAAAATCACACCCCAAAATCAAATCGACCAACAGATTCTTAACCATGGCCAAAGACAAGGGCCACAAGAAATCGCCAACCGAGATACTCCCTCGGACCCAACGATGCCGAGTCTACACTTGCTCGTTGGCAACCCGACATCCCTGCACCGGAGAAGGGACCGATCTAAGCCTCGCCAGATGACCGTATTCAAGGAACCATTCCAGACTCAGCAATGACAAGGAGCTACCGGAATCCAAAAGGGCACAAATAGGTTCGCCACCTACTCGAGAACCAATATAAGGCAGAGGAGGTGATGATCGAGCAGCGACAAGGGCACACTTGGATTTAAAGGCTCGATCCTGGTGTCGCTGCCCAGCCAGGCGTTATTTATTGACTCAGGGTGTCCGCGGCTGAACATAGGTACGAACTAAATGCCTGTTACTACCGCTCCTGGAACAATGCCGCGATTCCTTTTTAGCAGACTCACCTGATGTAGATAATCCGGAATTCTTCTCGACAACGCCAGCGGACTGAACCTCAACTTCACGGCATCTATCGTCCGAGTGCGGCAACGCGGATATCGCTACAACGGCGGCACGAGGTTCCTCCCAGGTGGAGGGACGACCACAAAAAACAAAGTGTGGCTGCTCACATCCCCGTCAGGACAATAGAAACTAACTCCTTTCCTGCAAGTCAACAAACAAGGCCAAACAAGCAGTCATGACTCTTTCCACATATTGATGTAACTCCTCTTCATCTTGCGGCATCTGCCAAATATACCGACACTCGAGCTGCTTGCCACTTCCATGGTCGACCTCTCGCTGATTATAAGCTCCCTCAAGTGCTGCAAGGAAAACCCTTCGGCCATGCCCCGGGTTACCAGGGTCCTCAATTCGCCTCCAGTTAAAGAATACAATAGAGCAAAAACTACTTGATGCGAAACACCAAACGCATCAGTATGTTGCTCAAAGCTAACCATCAACCATAAAAATCTTTCAGTTAGCTCGAGTCGGTCGACAACTAATTCCGTGATGTCTCGAAACAAATGCACGAGGAGATTAGGCCGTTTAACAAACGCCCCGTCTAACGTCTCAGGAGACACAAGGGCGTTATTGCTGGGCTCGCTAGCGCACCACCCAAACGATAACAATCCTGCTCCTTAATCCTCTTCCCATCAAGTTGTATGCATGTGACCCTAAACTGTAATTCACTCACCAAGGACCCTATTACAGCTGTTGGTTCCGTATCACGATCCTCTAACTTTAATAGCCATAAATCAGGTATCCGGTTGTTCAAATGTATCAACTGCGCACGCACCTAGTCTAACTCACTGCCACTAGATTGAGCGCCCTCTAAGAAACCTATGTTATCCTCAGGACTACTAACGGCTTTAAACAAGAACTCAATGGCTGCCTTTCTCTCACCCACAACATGCGGCGTGACGTCAACCGACTGAAGCACGGTAGCACGTAATCGGACTGCACGTAATCCGGAACACTAACCTCAACAGCCTGGCTTCTTATCTTCAGCCCATAAAGAAGGTGGTCCATCCTCACCAGACCGATCCCAGGGCACTGCCTGATCGCCATTAGAATTGGTCACCTAAGAGAGAACACAATACCAAAGACAAATATCGTACAACACTGGCAGAGTTACAGTTCAAACCAACAGCAACTGTAATGGCAGTATTGCAGTAGTAACCACGCTCTGCTGCCAATGAAGACCTGGTACCAAGGAAGGCCGGATTGGGTTACGATTGTAGACGGGGCCGTATTCAATTGGTGTTGGTTAGTTTATTTTTTCAATCACGTACACTTTATTTGGAAACAACAGCGAATAAAAGGTGACAATAAATTGAGAAGTGTTTCACGGCTGAAGGCCTAAATAACAATCCTTTAAGAACCAGTTAAATATCTTCAAACTTGAAATTACAGTTATTAAAAGCATCATCAAATCTAACCAAACCAAGGAGAGGGGGGCGAGGGGGGAGGGGGCACAGACTTTGCTCCAAGGATCGACCTGGGAAAGTCCCTCAAAATTTCGCAAGCTATGAGACAGGCAGGAAAGAGTTGCATTCGCTTCACAAGATGGTGATTCAGACTAGTGGCAGTTTAAACGATAGACCAATAATCATTTGCCGAATCTACAATGCACACCCAAGCCGGAACCGGCGGTCAGCACTACTTCTTCAGACTCCGGTGTTTATAGCATCCGAAACCAGAAAGGAACCACTCACTATTACCAGAGTAGGAAAAAAAATAAACACACACCATCTGGCACACAAATTAAGAAAGATGTCGAACTACACGCCTTACCGGACAGCAGCAGCAAGGCGAGGAAAAGTACACTGCCGTAACATTCACTAAGCTCCTGGGCAGGTAACTGGGGCGTTAGCGGCCACTAGGTAGAAAAAATACCACTAACATCACGAATAAAAACATATAGAATGCAACAATTCATAATATGAAGTGGAGGAAGGCTAATTAGGTTCGCCTTCCCCAAACGATCCACCCGCTGCTTTTCGTCTCGGCGACAGTGCGAGCAAGAACAATCAAGCAAATGGCGAGATCTCATGATGGTGGAGGTTTCACTACTTGATTTAAGGTCCACTCAAACTTCCTGGGTCCGGTTGACAACGATGTTATACCCCTCGCGACTACAGCCCTTCCACACGCATGCCGCCAGTGGTCCCATCTTGTTCGTGCGCTGCGCGGACCTGACTGGTCGTCCGTCCCAAACCGAACTGCCTAATCACACCAAACGGCAACACCACAACGTCGCCCCAAAAATAGTACCACTGATACTAGATACTGATAACTGCTGCAAACAAAGTGGCGCCAATTAACACAAGAAGAAGACCACAATCGTAACTATACCAACTAAACGATGCCAACCTAGCAACGGCACCAACGCGAGCCACAACAGGGCTTTGCGAATCTGGTCGATTGTTCACATGCTACTCTCATTCGCATCTATGGAAAGAGGTAGAAGGGCAGTGAAACTACCATGAGTGGCTAGATGGTTGGACGTCTACGACTCTTCACAGAACGCTGAGTTCAAAAGCTTGTCTGCTGCGTAAAGTAAGATACTTGGTGATATGTACCATCTCTGCCGAGAGAGCAGAATGATGGTGCGCGCGCAAGTGTTTCAGAGCACACTGTTCATTTTACGTTGTTGAACATGGAGCTCTGCAGTAGACCACCTCTACGTGTTCACATGTTGACGCAGTAACATCGTCAATTACGGTTGAAATGGACAAAGGTCCATCGGGATTCGACTGTCGATCAATGGAAACGTTTCGACCATTTGGGGGATTCAAAATTTTGCTACACTAGGCCGATGGTCGTCTCCACAAACGCCGTCATTGAGGTGAACGTAGGCTCGAAACGTACAGTACGGCATCGATGCAGGCTGGGGGGAGCAGTATTATGCCATGAGAGACATTCTTCGGGGCTTGCATGGGACCTGTGGTGGTAATCATAGACAAGCAGACAGCAAATAACAACCTTGATCCCCCCCATGCTTGATGTCTTCCTCGACGATTATGTCATCTTTGAGCAGCATGATTGTCCGTGCCTCAGAGCCAGAAACATGCTACAGTGGTTTGAGAAGCATTACCGTGAACTCATGTTGATGTCTGGGCCACCGAATTCTCGTGTAAATCCGACGGAACGTATCTTGATTTTTATCGGGCACCATCATCGCGTACGCGAATCAGCCGGCCAACGAAGGTCGGAAAATCTGCCAACAAACTGACGGATCCCTGACACGCAGAATCTGTGATGCATTTCGTTCCAAAGACAGACAAACAAGATCTTAGACAGATGGTCATAATGTTTGGCTGATCAGTGTATATACACTCCTGGAAATTGAAATAAGAACACCATGAATTCATTGTCCCAGGAAGGGGAAACTTTATTGACACATTCCTGGGGTCAGAAACATCACATGATCACACTGACAGAACCACAGGCACATAGACACAGGCAACAGAGCATGCACAATGTCGGCACTAGTACAGTGTATATCCACCTTTCGCAGCAATGCAGGCTGCTATTCTCCCATGGAGACGATCGTAGAGATGCTGGATGTAGTCCTGTGGAACGGCTTGCCATGCCATTTCCACCTGGCGCCTCAGTTGGACCAGCGTTCGTGCTGGACGTGCAGACCGCGTGAGACGACGCTTCATCCAGTCCCAAACATGCTCAATGGGGGACAGATCCGGAGATCTTGCTGGCCAGGGTAGTTGACTTACACCGTCTAGAGCACGTTGGGTGGCACGGGATACATGCGGACGTGCGTTGTCCTGTTGGAACAGCAAGTTCCCTTGCCAGTCTAGGAATGGTAGAACGATGGGTTCGATGACGGTTTGGATGTACCGTGCACTATTCAGTGTCCCCTCGACGATCACCAGTGGTGTACGGCCAGTGTAGGAGATCGCTCCCCACACCATGATGCCGGGTGTTGGCCCTGTGTGCCTCGGTCGTATGCAGTCCTGATTGTGGCGCTCACCTGCACGGCGCCAAACATGCATACGACCATCATTGGCACCAAGGCAGAAGCGACTCTCATCGCTGAAGACGACACCTCTCCATTCGTCCCTCCATTCACGCCTGTCACGACACCACTGGAGGCGGGCTGCACGATGTTGGGGCGTGAGCGGAAGACGGCCTAACGGTGTGCGGGACCGTAGCCCAGCTTCATGGAGACGGTTGCGAATGGTCCTCGCCGATACCCCAGGAGCAACAGTGTCCCTAATCTGCTGGGAAGTGGCAGTGCGGTCCCCTACGGCACTGCGTAGGATCCTACGGTCTTGGCGTGCATCCGTGCGTCGCTGCGGTCCGGTCCCAGGTCGACGGGCACGTGCACCTTCCGCCGACCACTGGCGACAACATCGATGTACTGTGGAGACCTCACGCCCCACGTGTTGAGCAATTCGGTGGTACGTCCACCCGGCCTCCCGCATGCCCACTATACGCCCTCGCTCAAAGTCCGTCAACTGCACATACGGTTCACGTCCACGCTGTCGCGGCATGCTACCAGTGTTAAAGACTGCGATGGAGCTCCATATGCCGCGGCAAACTGGCTGACACTGACGGCGGCGGTGCACAAATGCTGTGCAGCTAGCGCCATTCGACGGCCAACACCGCGGTTCTTGGTGTGTCCGCTGTGCCGTGCGTGTGATCATTGCTTGTACATCCCTCTCGCAGTGTCCGGAGCAAGTATGGTGGGTCTGACACACCGGTGTCAATGTGTTCTTTTTTCCATTTCCAGGAGTGTATGATGTTTATTCCATACCTTGTACACTGATATTTTTACTATGAGTTATAGATACGCTTTTAGGTTTGTATTTGAGTTTCCCGCAGACATTTGAAACGTGAAGATTACCATCTTTTCGTTTATTTTCTAAACCCATTGTATATATTTTGAGTGTTTCTACAGGTACGACAACTCTCAGTTTTGTTGTTGCTGTTACTATTTCGTTTCTTATTCAACTTGCCTCTTACGCAATCAAATGTTATTGCATAAGATGGTTAATGCTCGTATATCCAATTCCTGTTGAACCTACATCTAATACGAGCAAGGTATGTTAAAGAAATTTGGTTGGTGTAATACTGTAAAGTCGACTGTGATGCACATTCACATAAAATTTGTATTTCATTTCCATTCCGTATGTTACATTTTGACATTTTTACAGTGAGTGGTAGGTTATTGCTTTTGTACTTGTGTTTCCTTCTAACATTTTAAGCTTGAAGATAAGTTTGTAAAATACGTTTTCTCGGCGATTTTCTGTTTTCAGTGCTTGTTGACAGATATGAGGTTGGTTGCATTCAGACCAGAAAGGTGTGCAGTCATCATATTGTGCTTTTTTATGTATGTACACGATCTAGGCAATTAAAACATGTTGAAAAAAAATTTTTGCATTAGTTATGTGGGACTGAATTCTCCTTCTCTGAAATGGTCATGATTACTATAAACATGTATAGTTCAGATAGACAAATTGAGCCCTATAGTAGAAAATCCAAGTACGGTAAAAATAATAAGTTAAAGCAATGTTATATCCATCAATGATTTTCCACCAATTTCATCCAGTATAGTCTACAGTAGGAAATGGTTGAAAACTCCTATCTGCACAATAACGTGTAAAACCATGACCTTAAAAGTAACAAGATACCACAAAATAACTTACATGAATGCCCTCGGCTCATGACTGAAACAAACGTAACCTCAAAGTGTACTGTGGTCATGAAGAAGGCAAAATAGAAAAAAATAAGTCACTGTGTGCGGTAGTAAATAACGTAAATTAGGAGAACGTCTAGTCAACATAAAATAGAGAGGCATGGTACAAAAAATGTTATGCATATACGGTATCTACTAAGCCGTTGGTCACAAGTGACCAGTTCAAACCCTCACATGTCATGTGTGCCCGGGAATAAGGCTGCATTTAAATCAGGCCCCATACCGCATATTAACTCGAAACACAAGGATAGTACAAGTATCCAGGGAAATACAGAGAACTATATATCTGTTCACAGCCCGTTCTGTTTTCTGTTCTTCACCTGACGTATATGGTATATACATGTAACTGTTCCCAACTGCAACAGTAGAGGGTACATACTGAAAAAAGCATAAACGGCTATGCATGCAGTCATGAGAAAATCTCGCTAATAGAAGCACAGGAATAAAAAATTACATTATGTCTGTCCTCGAGTAGCAATAGAATGAAACATATCTCTACTGCATGCTAAGGCCAGAAACAAAATAGAGCATCATTACATGGGGCAGGAAAGTTAACATACAATAAGATAGCATCTAGTCTAAGTACGGTGGAGAGATATGGTGAAAACCTATTCACACAGAAAATTTATAATGGCTTAGGGCTCACATGACAAACCCTGACATCCCCTTATATATCAGAATAAGAATGTCTTGCATACCTAAGAATCAAACTCGCATATTATACTAAAAAATGTTGGATGCTGCAATATGAAGACAACATAATGTCAATCATACACTTATCTCTAGCAACCTATGTAATAAGTGTAGCCATATAAAGTTTGTGGCTATGCATTAGATGGTTACCAAATGTAACGTCAAAAGTTCCTAAGCAGAAAAGCAATGGTAGTGGAAAATGCACTAAATGGCGAAACATGCCATTTGAACATTAACAGACAGAGCCAGAAACTATTCGGTACTGAGTTCTAATGTACAGTGTAACTGTACCTAGCAATAGGAAAAATTGTGAAATACACATACATGAACGGAACCGTCAAATGTATTATAAAATTACTTGTGGCAATACCCTAACAAAACGTTAAATATACAGTATGTCCCAGTGCCAAGATTATCATAAAGAAAGTAAAATCGGCGAATATGTATGGTACATGGGAGTCATACAACCAACAGTAATCATAACTATAAATGGATAGAAAACATCAGCATCCGTAGACACACGTCCCAAATAACGTGTTGCGTAAGTCAGTAGGAAGCTAAACAAATCTCTGTCCCCCGCCTACTTATGAGCTGTGTGTCTAGTGCAGATCATCAACCAACAACCAGTAGAAAGTACACTTCTAAGCAATAAATTCGAAGATGCAAATCCTGTGTGACTGCCTCAATGTCTAGAACAGTTTGGAGACACTTCTATCTGTTATCCTGCAGCAGTGTGTCGAACTGTAAAAATTTCTGGATGCTTTGGCTGTACCAGGTCGTTGGCAAGTGGAAGTGACAATAAAGAAGCAGTTGCTTCGTTTGAGTTACGACTTTAGACAGGGGCTTTACCCAGCGGTGCTAATGACTTGTGTCCCAGGGCTCTGTCAAGGGCTCTGGCTGTGTCTATTCCGTTATAGGACATTCTGAAATTACTTGCGTATTCATCATGAACTGTGGGCACTGTCCTATGTACTTTATTAATTTTGATGTTACAGTTTTACATGGTACAGAACGAATTTGTCTCCTTACCCATTTCGTATTGTTGCCTATAGTGGATGAAGAAGGTGGAATGTCACGGACAGTCAAATACAACGTTGCATCAACATGTTATTCTTACCTTATTTGGATGTTTCCACTATGTGATTCAGTTTGTGTAACAGCACTATAAATTTTTCATTTGTGTGGCCATACTGTCCCTAGTTCCTTTACATTCCTGAGGGTATTTTCATTCTGTCGTTAGAACTACAAGAAAATGCGTGTTTTTTTTTCACCAGACGCGTTTCGCTTTATTCAGGTAAACTACCATCAGTGTTCTGTGATTAAAGATATTTACTGTATGATATAGTTCTAAGATCGAAAGACAGTTCGTCGACCATAAAGCAACATGTTGTTAACGAACTGTTCTTTGATCCCAAAAACAAGTCAATTTGTGAATACTTTTAATTACAGATCGCTGATGGCACTTTACATCAATAAACCGAAATGCGTCAATAAACAAATTTAAAGAATCTTTTAGTTGCATCAACAGAACGAAAATATCCTCAGGAGCACATAATGTTTTATCGTACGTTTGTACCATACTCCACATATCTGATAGGCTGATTTTTCCTAGCATTACAACAATTTATTGTTTTAGCGGTTTCGTTTTCAACAATAAATATGAGTGTTACAACGATAGGGCATTTGAAATTTTGTTTTTTTTATGGTTTTTTAGAATTTGCTTATAACACAAAACAGATGTAATTCGATTTGGTTCAGCATACTATTAGCTAACAATTATTTCATAATAGTTTTGATACTGCATTTTGGGTAGTTAATGCAAAGGGTACATGTGCTATGTCTAAGGGCCTGATGATGGTGCAGTCTACCGCTGAAACAGATCACTGTTAAATAAATCATAAATACGGCCTCTCATTCGACGGTGGTATCCGTTGGTTCACTCTCTCGTAGACAGGCATTTAAACGGTCATTATTTCTGTGCTCCATTTGTGAATGTAAATGGAATATGCCCTAATAACATTTATAATGTGACACACCTGTACCATCCACCTCTCCGTGGATTGCAGTGTATGGTTGCAGATGCAGATGTAGAAGCCTTCTATAATGGCATATGGCTGGCCACTACGGACTTCATCACGAATAGTAATAACGAACGCTCTAAGCGATTTTCTTACTGTTGCATAACTCGTAGTATCTTGACCATAAACTTCAATAATTCCCTGATGAATTTCGACAGGTTTCATGTCTTTTGCACACAGAAGGCGAATCAAGGCTTATATTTCGCACTCAGTAGTACTTTCAGTCAACAGCAGCGACAAATATTTCTTTTATTTTATCTCTCGGTACGGCCGACATCAGGGTTAATATTCGTGGACGGTACTTAAAATCACTCTTTGTTTATACTGTCTGGTTTGGGACTGGAAGGTACACATAGATTTTTTTGAAACACTAATAACATCATTTGTATCAAATTACTGTAAATATTCTTTGCGGAGAAAATATTAATATCTGCAGTACAACCCTAACAGACACTATAAGCTCTCGCTGTGCGTAAAGCACCGGACGTAATCAATTATGTTACCCATTAACTTAAGGTAGCACGTGAGACTAATCAACATCAACGATTTCGTCGAACTATGTCTATTTTGTAAATGCAGCTATCCGAAGAGCCGACCCAATTAGTGACGCTTGTTAAGGCAATTTGATACTAAACAGAAATTGTTTATTCGAGTCTGAAAACAAATAGTAGAGTATATTCTGACCTGTGTGTCTACGTTCGACGGTAATATCTCGCAACTGTGATTCCTGCAGTATCACAGCTAAGGAGACGTGAAGGAGAACAGAGGGGACAAAACAGAGAACCTCTCACAAGAGCTCTTGCTACATATTTGGTTCAACTACCACCCCTGTATCGCATCGACTGCCTAGAGGTGAAACCAAACGATTTAGCTGTTAAAAGAATTTAACAAGAAGGAAATATTGATTTGTAACAAATATATATGAATTAACTAATAACAGCTTTTACGTTCTTCAATCTGAAATTAAAATTTTCCTGCCACGGAGTGACGAAGGGAACTATTAACTAACCGTGACAGCTAGTTATGTTGTAGGTGAGCATACGAACAGGATTTCATATAGGATCACTTCCTCAGATGTAGATGTCCTATTGTACAATTTATTTGTCAACTGCTACAGCCCAAAATACAGCCTGCAGCAACTTACAGTGTTACAAAAATTAATTTTATTGCACGTGTTATCTATCGACTACACAACTACGAAGTGCGGTATAATGGAAGCATCACTGCTCTTCTGGCTGACGTATCAGGGTACAGAAGTCAGGGAACATGTGCATCTAATATCATTATCTTCAACTGAGGCACTTTTTCCTGATCTTAAGAATTGAACTTTCATACTGTAAATTACACTGAAACCTTTTTTCTGTTAATTTTAAGACTTTTATAGAAACGTCAAGTTTCTGCAGCCGACGAACTATCCAACCAAAAATGAAGTTGGAAAAATCCTAACAGATTGTGTAAAGGAACAAAAATCTCAGTACAAAACAATAGGGATAATTTATTCTTGCTACTGCCATCAACAAATTTATGGTAGCTCTAGATTTTTAATAAAACCGCTACAACGACGACATATATATGTATAAACATGTGTGAGCAAGGAAACTGAGAAAAATTGTATTTAGCAAAAACAGATCGAACCCATTCTTTTAATTTCAACACGTTTATTTGCTAAATGTATGAGACAACATCATGTTTCAGCTTGAAGTCTGCAAAGTATAATAACAGTATCCACATAAAACTGACAGGTAAAGGGTAGAAAATACTTTACGAACTCCTCTATCGCTTGATTAGCTGCGTGGACCCACTTCAACGATTTCGCAACACTTCAGAGCGGATTTCAAACGATTACCTTTGTTATAAAATAAGTATGATGAAGCGAGGTGTACTTTAACTCTGTCAATATATCACGAACAGTCATCAATCATTATATGACTGCATTTTGATCATTTTGTTATAGTTATTGATGTGAAAGTTAGTGAATAGCAACTCATAGCCCAAATATCGGTATTCATCATACATGACAGATCCAGACATGCAATTACGTCGATATAACGCAATTATGCTGGATACACACGCACGCAGGCGATCTAACAGGTCGAGGAGTGATTTTTCTAAAATATGACGTGTTGCTGCCAGTAATTTCACAACGCAACTGGAATTCTGAAAGAGTCGTATTATGCGCCGGTAATTGAAAACACACTATGGCTTTCACCTAGCCGACCCAAGCAGCTGTAGCCGATTTACAATCAGCAGATTGAAGTAAAGTCGTACCACCTTATAGTATCTTGGATAATAAGTGCCGAATACAACACTGCTTTTTTGTCAGATAATGTACGCGAAAATTTTGCGCCACAGCTTTACGAAATACAGCTCGTTGAAATTAATGCTGGCACTCAAAAATTATTTTTCCGGTACTACTGGGAATCACAACATATCTATGATTATTTTCGTGTAGTATTCAAATGAAACGCCAAATTATCTATTTTATATTTAAATCAGTTGTTAAGTCACTGAAGGAAATGCAGTAAGTGATTGTTTTAAATGTTTCAAAAGCTAACCAGTTTTTGGAGAAATCGTATTCTCCTCTGTATCTGTATCTTCTTCTATACCCCGCAAGCCACTTTCCGGCGAGTACTGGAGAGCACATCTGTACTATTCTACCCCCTTTACTGTTCCTGTCACTAATTGTTCGCCATTGATGGTACCCTCCTTCTCCTCTCGAATCTCTCTAATTTCATCTTAACGGTCTTTTCTCGAGATATGCGAAGGAGAAAGCAATATATTTGTGGACTCTACTACGAACGTACACTCTCAGAGCATTGACAATAACCAAGCAGTGATGCAGAACGCCTCTCTTAGAGCGTTTGTCACAGGAGTTTATCGTTCGTTTCCTTGACGCTTCCGTGCTTCGTAAATGAACCTAAAACGATACGCGCTGCACGTCTTTTGATATTCTGTATTTCTTCTATCAGTCCTACCTCCTATTGATCCCATACTGACGAGCAATATAGAAGAACAGATCGATGGAGGATTTTGTAAACTACCTTCTATGTTGACGGATTACATTGCGTCAAGCTTCTTGCAATGAATCCTGCCATTAGTTTTATGTGTCGTTCCACGTTAAATCGCTCTGTACGCATTCTGATATAGCATTTTATGGGAGTAACTACTTTCAGCGATTGTTCTGCAATTGTTTTGTCAAACAATAGTGCGTGTTTCTGTCTGTGTATACGCAGTGCGTTACGTTTGTTTATGTTGAGGGTCAACTTCCAGTCCCTGCATCAAGCATCTTTCCTCTGGACGTCTTCACCATCTGCAGTTACATACAAACGGTGGGAGCCACCTTATGGAGCGTAGTGGATAGTATCTTGTACCATTACTACACTCCTGGAAATTGAAATAAGAACACCGTAAATTCATTGTCCCAGGAAGGGGAAACTTTATTGACACATTCCTGGGGTCAGATACATCACATGATCACACTGACAGAACCACAGGCACATAGACACAGGCAACAGAGCATGCACAATGTCGGCACTAGTACAGTGTATATCCACCTTTCGCAGCAATGCAGGCTGCTATTCTCCCATGGAGACGATCGTAGAGATGCTGGATGTAGTCCTGTGGAACGGCTTGCCATGCCATTTCCACCTGGCGCCTCAGTTGGACCAGCGTTCGTGCTGGACGTGCAGACCGCGTGAGACGACGCTTCATCCAGTCCCAAACATGCTCAATGGGGGACAGATTCGGAGATCTTGCTGGCCAGGGTAGTTGACTTACACCTTCTAGAGCACGTTGGGTGGCACGGGATACATGCGGACGTGCATTGTCCTGTTGGAACAGCAAGTTCCCTTGCCGGTCTAGGAATGGTAGAACGATGGGTTCGATGACGGTTTGGATGTACCGTGCACTATTCAGTGTCCCCTCGACGATCACCAGTGGTGTACGGCCAGTGTAGGAGATCGCTCCCCACACCATGATGCCGGGTGTTGGCCCTGTGTGCCTCGGTCGTATGCAGTCCTGATTGTGGCGCTCACCTGCACGGCGCCAAACACGCATACGACCATCATTGGCACCAAGGCAGAAGCGACTCTCATCGCTGAAGACGACACGTTTCCATTCGTCCCTCCATTCACGCCTGTCGCGACACCACTGGAGGCGGGCTGCACGATGTTGGGGCGTGAGCGGAAGACGGCCTAACGGTGTGCGGGACCGTAGCCCAGATTCATGGAGACGGTTGCGAATGGTCCTCGCCGATACCCCAGGAGCAACAGTGTCCCTAATTTGCTGGGAAGTGGCGGTGCGGTCCCCTACGGCACTGCGTAGGATCCTACGGTCTTGGCGTGCATCCGTGCGTCGCTGCCGTCCGGTCCCAGGTCGACGGGCACGTGCACCTTCCGCCGACCACTGGCGACAACATCGATGTACTGTGGAGACCTCACGCCCCACGTCTTGAGCAATTCGGCGGTACGTCCACCCGGCCTCCCGCATGCCCACTATACGCCCTCGCTCAAAGTCCGTCAACTGCACATACGGTTCACGTCCACGCTGTCGCGGCATGCTACCAGTGTTAAAGACTGCGATGGAGCTCCGTATGCCACGGCAAACTGGCTGACACTGACGGCGGCGGTGCACAAATGCTGCGCAGCTAGCGCCATTCGACGGCCAACACCGCGGTTCCTGGTGTGTCCGCTGTGCCATGCGTGTGATCATTGCTTGTACAGCCCTCTCGCAGTGTCCGGAGCAAGTATGGTGGGTCTGACACACCGGTGTCAATGTGTTCTTTTTTCCATTTCCAGGAGTGTAGTAATTTACTTTCCTGTTCCACTCGAAAATCGAGTGAGAGAGAAACGACTGTCTATACGCCTCCGTATGAGCCCTAATTTCTGTTATCATTGTGTTCCTTACACGAAATGTACGTTGGCAGTACAGTGAGCCTCCAAATTTTCTCAACAGTATTTCTCGAAAAGAACGTCTTCTTCTCTCCATGGATTTTCATTAGAATTATCAAACCATCCCCGTAATTCTTGCGTGTTTGTCGAAACCTATCGGTAACAAATCTTGCCTTGCATTTGACTTGCTTCTATGTCTTCCTTTACTCCGAAATGGTGGGGATCCCCAGCACTCGAACAGTACTCAAGATTGGATCGCCATAGTGCTCTAACGCTGTCTTTTCTATGGCTGACCCTCGCCTTCCTAATATTATGCCAATAAATTGAAGCAGACCATTCGTCTTCCCTACTACAACACTTGCATGCTCGTTCCATTCCATATCGTTTTGCAACGTTACGCCTAGACATTTAATCGACCTCAGTGTGTCAAGCAGCACATTACTAATAATGTATTCGAACATTAAGCAATTGTTTTTCCTACTCATCAGCAGTAATAACGTTTTTTTTCTAGATTTAGAGCTGGCTGGCAGTCACCACACCAACTAGAAATTTTGTGTAACTCATCTTGTATCCTCCTACAGTCATTCAGCGACGACATCTCCCGCACACATCAGCGTCATCAGTAAACAGCCCATGATTGCTGCTCACCCTCTTTATCTGATCATTTCTGTACATAGAGATGAATAAAGGTCCCATAACACTTGCCTGGGACACCGCTGACGAAGCCCTTGTCTCTGATGAATACTCGCGACCGAGGACAACGTACCGCGTTCTACGTGTTACGATGTCGTCGAGCCACTAATGTGTATGGGAACCTACTCCGTATTGTCGTACCTTCGTTAACAGTCTTCGGTGGGGCACCGTGTCAAATGATTTTCGGAAATTTAGGATTATACTTTTTGCATCCATGGTTCGTAAGGTAGCTGGGTTTTGTACAAGCGATGCCTCCAAAATCCATGTAGATTTGTAGACAACAGCTTTCCAGTCTCAAGAAAATTTATTATATGCGAACTCAGGACATGTTCCAAATTTTTTGCAAGCAAACCAATGTTAATGATATAGGTCTGCAATTTTACAGGTTCGGTTTTTTGCCCTTGTTGTATAAGGGAGTCGCCTGCTCTTTTTCCTACTCGCTTGGGAGTTAGCGCTGGTGGAGATATTTCTGATAAATACAAGTTACGTAAGGGGCCAATGTTTTAGAATGCTCTCTGTAGAACGGAATTGTTGTTCCGTATGGACTTGACATCTTATTTTCTTCCAACTCTTTCGTTGTTTGTCTACGCCATGGATGCTTATTACTATGTCATCCATAAGGGAATCTGTTCAGTGTTCAAATGACAGTATGTGTGTACGATTCTCCTGCATGAAAGATTTCTTAAACGCTAGATTCAAAACTTCAGCTTTCATTTTGCGATATTCTACTGTCACACCAGACTGGTCAACGAGTGAGTGCATAGCAGCCTTTCGCTATCTGAAAACATTGCTTTAAGTTGACCCATTAAGCACACTCAAAGCAAAACGAACCAATACTGAATGTTCACCATTCCACTGAACACTGACGCTAACAAATACCAAAAAGGCCAAACTTCCTCGCCGACCTCGCTCATAACTACATGTTTTCTTGCTATTTCAACACACATATTGGACCGGTGCTCCACGGCAACAATCTGTGAAGTCTTCCATCAGCCTTCTGCTGCGTCCTACGAAGATCTGATTTATACAGCACCCAAGTGCTATCTGCTGATTTCAGCATCGAAATTACTCTCTAAAAATTCCCATTTCTATCTGATTGAACTCTACACCCTCCTACAGCAACTCTACAACACACAATTACGTTCGATCTTTCACACAAATCTGGTCACTTTCGCTCCTCAACGTCGTCAGACTGTGTTCTATAAAGCTCCACAACTATCTGCCTTTCGGCTAGTGAGAGACACAGACAAAAGCCTGTGTTTTTCTCAGTCCGGTCTGCACAACCCGCGGTCACGCTTCTTTGCGTAGCGTTTTAGCCTAGTCATATCCCGAGAGAATCACGTAGTGGTTCCCCTATTCGCCACTCTTGCGGAAAGAGAAACTTACCGTATCCTTCTAGAAGCTCCTTTCGCAGAGGCAGTGAAACGTCTTGCCTAAATATTTGCCAGCAAAACTAGTTTCTCCATCGGCATATACCTCACGAGTTACATAGGCGACACAGGAATGAGGTGGTTGTCGTTCCGCCCATTATTGTAGTGCGTCCACCCAGACATTGTCCCATGAAAATAACGGACCCGTCTAACCTTCTCTAGTAAGACAGAGCAGAAATACGTCCCAGCACCCAGGTGAAGTTACATTTTCTTTCAAGGCTGTATAGAAGCACGAAGTAGAGGTTGCCCGTCGTAAAGGGAACGTAAATGTAAATGAAATACAGTTACACAGCCACTTCCTCTGGACATCGGTACTACTCAGCTGAATTATAAACAAGCAAAAAATAAATATGTTAGCTACTTAAGCTAATCAGTTCAAGAATTAATTAAAGAGGTACCAAAATCAACATACTTCATTCAGTATCACTGACTGGTATTCTGCAAATGCTCTCACCCTCAATTTTAGAAAGACGCAACATATTCCCTTCTACCATCTGCGGAACCACACCAATGATAAGAGTAACTCATGGTTGGGAAATAACAAATAGGGTGAGAACAAGAAATTTGCTATGTTTCCATACCGAT
Organism: Schistocerca serialis cubense; assembly: GCF_023864345.2. NCBI lineage: Eukaryota > Metazoa > Arthropoda > Insecta > Orthoptera > Acrididae > Schistocerca > Schistocerca serialis. The sequence continues at coordinate 466,652,674 of NC_064644.1, read as the reverse complement.
GAGATTTAAAATTTTAAGAAGCACGTTTTGCCACTCTTTCGCTCAGCCACATTTGCACTTACAATCACTGCAAAATTCGGACGCAACTCAGTTAGTTGACATATTTCCATTCGGTAGTGTCATACGGAATAATGCTCCGTGGTAACTCATCTTTAAGAAAGAACATCTTCTTCGGCGATCAGAAACGTGCTACAAGATTAATATTTGGTTCTCACCCACTACATTCTGTTTGAGAGGTTAGGCGTTTTGACTACAGCTTCACAGTTCATTTAATCTCTCATGAAGCCTTTTGTATTTTATGTTTGTAGTAAATAATCCACTGTATGAGTACTTCAAAAGGAACAATGATGTACATAATTACAATACCAAAAGCAAATACGACATTCATTACGCCATATTAAGGTTGTCTTTTGCACAAAATAGGAGTCCACAAGGCAGCAACCAAAATTTATGATGTTGCACCTAGGAACGTAAGATGTCTGACAACAAAGTAAAATTTAAAAATAAAAGGAAAAGGTTTCTCATTGACAACTCCCATTCCGTAGAATAACGTCCTTTACTGTAACGTATGAAAGACTGTGGATAATTATTACTATAATGTAACTCATATGCATAGATGATCAGCATGTAGGTATATTTATAAAATAATTTGTGATGTGAACATGAAATTACTCATTCTATATCACTAAGATTAGTCGCAGAAATTATCCACGAAACATGAAACAAGTCGACTAGTTTCATAGTAATTTTTGCAGGCTATTCCTCTCCCGAATTTTAGTTTCTCAAAATCGCTGACCAGGGTATCATCACGTGCAAGGCTCGCCATGCCTGTGTTGTCTTTGAATTCAAAGTTCACGCTTGTTTGCCACCTCAGGTACCCTATGAATAGTATGTCATCTGTACCAAGGAAAGCGTAAGGTAGGCGGAGATTATGTGGCTAGACACCAAAATAGGGAACTATACGCTAAAAAACAGCTGTTCAACAACCAACTTTAAAGATGTAGAATTGGCCAATATATTCGCAGTATCTGCTCAGTTTGAGGAAACAATAGAGGGAGAAAAGGCAGGCATACAGAGAATAATGCAAGAGAAACAGGAGAAACAAAACAAAAAGCTAACAAGAATCATAAACATCACAACCAACGCACTACAAACAGTCATTACAACAGGGAACATAAATTCCAGCACAGAATCATCAACCTAACTGACTTTAATCTCACAAAACAAGAAAAAAGCTTTCTGGAAAGAGGACCAAAACACAACATTAACACAGACATGTCGCACAAAACAATAGATGTCATAACAGACCTGAATACATTTTAGAAGGACAAGAAAGACTGAGTACAACAAATTTTAATGCAAACTTAACAGAAGAGTTAGTTGATGCAGAAATAACACAATCAGAGCACACAACTCCACCATAATCTCTCATGCCAAAATGTTAGAGGGAACCACGACCATCAAGCTAAAACAGAAATTCGAACAAAACAATTCCATTCCAACAAGGCCAGACAAAGGGAACATTACTTTCATTGTGAATGGAAGTGGTTACACGGGTAAAACGATAGCTCTTATGAATGGCAACAATATCAAACTGACCAGTGACCCAACAGCCAGGTATCAGAGTAATACTCAACATATAAAACACCAAAAAAATACATTCTCAAAAGACGAGATAAAAGAAAACGACACGAGAAAAACTCAAAGGCACTTACTTCAAAATCCCTACCAAAGAACATATCGCTTTGAGACTAGTCATTAACTTCAGAAATGCTCCATCATACCACCTAGCCCAACATATACACACATTACTGAGGAAAATACACACTTTTGAAACGTGGACCTATAAAACATAATGGAACTAGTACAGAATCAAGAACACACATAACAACACAGCAAGCCTCATACCATTTGATGTCACGTTCATGTACACTTACCCTCCAATAAATGAAATAATCACCATCAACATTCGCAGACTAAAACAACAAGGAAATGCACCAGACTCACATATTAATGAAATAGAAATCGTGCTCAAGACAATAACAGTGCTAAATTACTTTATTCTCAACAAAGTGTTTCGTTCCCAACGGGAAGGACTGCCAATGGGTCACAACTTAGAAAACAAGATCTTCACGCGCACACACGTAATAAAACCAAAAAGATATGAAGTTATATACTGGTACCGCTATGTCGACAACATAATATGCCTGACTGACGAACCACACACATATAGAACAGCTTCATATAAAATAAACAATTTACAAAAAAAATTAACTTCACATTAGAAACAGAAACGGATAACACACCAAATTTTGTCGATCTCACCATTTGAAAAACAAACAACATCCTTGCTTCATAATAATCAGAAAACCGACAGCTGCGAGGAACACCATTCGACGCGTCAGATTCATGTTACATAGTTTGAGCAGTACACCCCTAAATGAACCCCACAGAATTACAAGCAGGAGATAAACACAATAAAACGAATAGAAGAGGAAAGTGGTTACAAGCCCCACATGGTAAAGGAATTAAACCAACACGATTGTAAACGGAAAAGGAACGGACGCACCATACACACACAAATCCTTACGGAACACAGAAGAACACAACACACAAACAGTGACCACATACAACACATAACAGTGCAACAACGAAAGCACAAAATAAAATGGTACTCACCTACAATATCAAAATTGCCCACAGAATAGGAAAAAAGGGACTTCAAGTAGAATACATGACAGACAACACAACACAGAAAAACGTCAGAACAAAGGAGACACCCATAGCTAAATTCAACAGATTAGGAATGTACGAACTCACATATAATACTCGCCAATCAGTAAACATAGTACCGACACGAAAAACTTTAAAATAAGACACATGGAACACCTCAGAGTTCCAAAAAGGAACAGTACACACAGCACATTTTCTGACCACATAATAGCACACAACCACCACCTTACTACAATAGCACAAAAATACTGAAATCCAGCAACACCCTATACCACAAACTATCAACAGAAGAAAATTTCCACATACAGTACCCTCTGTAAAGGCATATTATAGAACACATTAAACGAAGCTTACAGAAAATTAACAGAAACAGCTAAACGACATTACACACAGAGAGAGGAAGAGAGTAAAAGTAAGATTAAAAACAAACAAAATTCAAATTCGGCGCCAAACCCATTCAGGAACGAATGGACGCCGAGGTGTTAGGACACACAACAACTTCGTCTACACTACATTTTGCAAAGTGAAAAGGCGTTTGAAAAACCGAAACTACACTAAGTGCATTTAATATGCTTGCAGTGCCCTTATAACGCGAAAGAAGAAGGATCAGCCACAACAAAACGTGACTAATAACAAGTACATACGCAAAACATTTTTCCAGACCAAAGTCATGTTTTTGAAAATCACGGCATGTGTTAACTCGCAAATAAAATTCACATTTACATCGGTTGGTTTGCGGATGACAAACTGTTACTACAGGGCACCATACAGATGGTCCTGCAAAACCATAAAATGTAAAATCAAGGTAACTAAGGAAACGAACGAAAATTATATTTAGGCCTCATTTTGTTTTATCAGTTACGACCTAAAATATTATCACTTTTTACAGTTTTTCAATAAATAAATCCCACTGATAATGGTACATAGGTGCCGAAACATATTTGGGTAACAAGAAGAAACACTGCTCCTAACGATGAATGAATTAAGGTTTTGTGGGACAATGGCCGCTGAGTCGGTTTTACCTTACAGGCGGGCAAGCGAGGAATTGGATTGTTAATGGTGAGCAGTATTTTCTGTATACGCAGTGGAATAACATGGATATTCACAAGGAAATTTTTCTTAGGCTTCAGTCCAGTGTGACTGAATTTTATGTTATTTTAAATCCGTCTTGATTGCAAATTTTTTATTTTTTATTATTCATATGACCGGTTTCGGTTCATTCAGAACCATCTTCAGATCTGTAAAAATAATTATACTAATTTACTATTTCACGAAAGCAAATCTTTTTCATCCTATCTTATCAACATCAAATGTACCAGAACGTACCTGATATTTAAGTTACAGGAGTAACCCGTCCAATTCAGCAACTTTCACATGCTACGTCACATAAAATTGGTTGGCAGAGTGCACGTCATTTACATTAATTATGACACTATTACCGACAGGTGGCGTCTGGTACATTTGTTACATTCCATTTGCACATACTGTATTCAGTAGACCTTTTTTATATTAAAAATATTTAATTAAAATATGTAGATGTCAAAGCTAAAATCTGTTCTTGTCAGGATTAAAAAACAGTAAAATTATCATTTTTATACGATCTAACAGGCATAGGGCGATTTATATATCTATGGTGCTGGTGTGAACTTGTTTTCTTCTACGGTCTGCTTCCGTGGTTCCCGCCACTTTGGTGTTGTGCCGCGGTCCGCTCAGTCGTCTGCTGTCCATCGCCGCGGGCAAGAGGGCCGCACAGGAGGGCCCCGTCAACGACGCCAGGCGTTGCACGCGTCTTCCGGCTTCTCCACCGCGCACCATCTCTCAACCCTCGGCCTGGATCTCCATACGCAACAGTTGTCATCTTAGTAGGTCGTCATAAATGCTAAAATAGGCGTTATGATTGAATTCGCTTTGTTCGTTGAGGATTAAATCCGGATCCTTATTTTTATGGGTGTATATTTCGATCTCTTCTAAAATGTTAAGGAACCGTCCCTTGTGAGCCCTATGCAGGATGTCTAAGTTGTTTTCAATATTCGTGACTGAGTGCTTTGTCGCAGCCATATGCGCCCCAAAAGCTGTTTTGTTTTGAGAGTAGGTGTGCTCCCTGAATCTGGTTTCAAAGTTCCTACCAGTCTGCCCTATATATTGTTTACAGCAGTCATTACATTTGATTTTATATACACCTGAATCCTGAAATTTATTCCTACTATTACATATTCTATGCCGGAGCTTCAATTTTAACGTGTTATTTGTTCGGAACCCTATTTTAACGTCGGATTTACGAAAGCATCTTTCAATTTTGTCTGCAATTCTTCCATTGCAAGTGAGAGCTACATATTTTTTCTTGTTGTTCCTCTTAACTGCTACTTGCCTTCCTTCTGTTTCTTCCATTTGCCTCTTCTTTATCTTCCTATAAATATTCATCACCTGCTTACACGTATATCCGTTCGCTACGGCCACTTGTTTTAAAATACTCAACTCCTTTTCTACTTCGTGTTGGTTAGTGGCAATCTTAGTAGCCTGTATACCATCGAAGTAAAATATGCCCATTTGTATCGCGGTGGGTGACAAGAGCGCTCGTTGATAACTAGATCTGTACACGTAGGTTTTCTGAATATGCTAAATTCATGCTTCCCATTTTTCTTTATTAGTGTTAAATCTAAGTAATCTATACGGTTGTTTTCTTCAAATTCCATGGTGAATCTAATTTTCGGGTGTTGAGAGCTCATTTTTTGTGCTAAGTTTTCGATATCATTTTTATCTCCTTTGTATAATAAAATGGAGTCGTCCACATATCTCCTGTAATATACAATTTTCTCAGCGATATTGGGATTTTCATCAAAGAATTTGTTTTCTAAGTGATTTACAAAAATGTCAGCCAGCGTCCCAGCTAAACTGTTCCCCATTGCCAGCCCGTCTTTCTGTTGATAAATTTTACCATTGAAAGTAAAGTAATTGAACGACAAGACATGTTCCAACATTTCCACTAGTTCAATCACTTCCCCCAGTGCCAATTTACCATGAGTGAGGAGATTGTTCTTAATGATCTCAATCGTTTCTTTTACGGGAATGTTTGTGTACAGATTGGTGATATCCAATGAAGCTAGTGACGCATTCTGAGGTATAAGTACGTCTTTAATTTGCTCGGCAAATTCGTAGCTGTTGCTAATGTTGAAAGTCCGACGATATGTATATGCCGCCCTCAATCTGTTATTTAGCTCTTTATTTAATTTATAACTTGGGCTGCTGGTGTTATTAACGATTGGGCGAATCGATTTTTCAACTTTATGGAGCTTTATTTGTGATCGTAATTCGGGGATTCGCGGATTCATTACTTTCAGTTTAAACTTTTCCTCCTCTGTGAATAGAAACACACTGTTACCTATTTGTTTCCTTATTTCTGTTTGAAATTTCTTGGTTGGATCTTTCTTGACTTCTACTATTCCGTTTTCCATAAAGAACTTTTCAGTTTTCTCTATATAGTCTGTATCGTGTATTAAAACCATAGTGCCGCCCTTATCTGCCTTTGTGACGATAGCCTTACTCCATTTTATTATACAAAGGAGATAAAAATGATATCGAAAACTTAGCACAAAAAATGAGCTCTCAACACCCGAAAATTAGATTCACCATGGAATTTGAAGAAAACAACCGTATAGATTACTTAGATTTAACACTAATAAAGAAAAATGGGAAGCATGAATTTAGCATATTCAGAAAACCTACGTGTACAGATCTAGTTATCAACGAGCGCTCTTGTCACCCACCGCGATACAAATGGGCATATTTTACTTCGATGGTATACAGGCTACTAAGATTGCCACTAAGCCAACACGAAGTAGAAAAGGAGTTAAGTATTTTAAAACAAGTGGCCGTAGCGAACGGATATACGTGTAAGCAGGTGATGAATATTTATAGGAAGATAAAGAAGAGGCAAATGGAAGAAACAGAAGGAAGGCAAGTAGCAGTTAAGAGGAACAACAAGAAAAAATATGTAGCTCTCACTTGCAATGGAAGAATTGCAGACAAAATTGAAAGATGCTTTCGTAAATCCGACGTTAAAATAGGGTTCCGAACAAATAACACGTTAAAATTGAAGCTCCGGCATAGAATATGTAATAGTAGGAATAAATTTCAGGATTCAGGTGTATATAAAATCAAATGTAATGACTGCTGTAAACAATATATAGGGCAGACTGGTAGGAACTTTGAAACCAGATTCAGGGAGCACACCTACTCTCAAAACAAAACAGCTTTTGGGGCGCATATGGCTGCGACAAAGCACTCAGTCACGAATATTGAAAACAACTTAGACATCCTGCATAGGGCTCACAAGGGACGGTTCCTTAACATTTTAGAAGAGATCGAAATATACACCCATAAAAATAAGGATCCGGATTTAATCCTCAACGAACAAAGCGAATTCAATCATAACGCCTATTTTAGCATTTATGACGACCTACTAAGATGACAACTGTTGCGTATGGAGATCCAGGCCGAGGGTTGAGAGATGGTGCGCGGTGGAGAAGCCGGAAGACGCGTGCAACGCCTGGCGTCGTTGACGGGGCCCTCCTGTGCGGCCCTCTTGCCCGCGGCGATGGACAGCAGACGACTGAGCGGACCGCGGCACAACATCAAAGTGGCGGGAACCACGGAAGCAGACCGTAGAAGAAAACAAGTTCACACCAGCACCATAGATATATAAATCGCCCTATGCCTGTTAGATCGTATAAAAATGATAATTTTACTGTTTTTTAATCCTGACAAGAACAGATTTTAGCTTTGACATCTACATATTTTAATTAAATATTTTTAATATAAAAAAGGTCTACTGAATACAGTATGTGCAAATGGAATGTAACAAATGTACCAGACGCCACCTGTCGGTAATAGTGTCATAATTAATGTAAATGACGTGCACTCTGCCAACCAATTTTATGTGACGTAGCATGTGAAAGTTGCTGAATTGGACGGGTTACTCCTGTAACTTAAATATCAGGTACGTTCTGGTACATTTGATGTTGATAAGATAGGATGAAAAAGATTTGCTTTCGTGAAATAGTAAATTAGTATAATTATTTTTACAGATCTGAAGATGGTTCTGAATGAACCGGAACCGGTCATATGAATAATAAAAAATAAAAAATTTGCAATCAAGACGGATTTAAAATAACATAAAATCACTGATTGCTGTTATCCCATAAGACATTATGTCTGTTTTTGCAAAAAATGACTGAATTTTAGTTGATGGTGAAGGGAAATACTTAAAAAAAACTGATAATACCAAGTTTTGCACAGTGTAACCGCAGTGTGCAGGCGAACCTATTCTCTATCAGCAGAGTAATTCTGTCCATAAAACAAGGAGTGATTTTCATAGTGGACTGAATAAAATGTGGTTTATTTTCCGATATAATCTAGAAATAAACAGCTTCAAAAAATTTTTAAAGTAGTATATTTTTAACTCCCGATGTTAATACAATAAAAATCTCCCACAAACATACTCGTTCATTTAGGAGCAATAGAAACAGACTCCTCTTTTATTACATAGGTATCAATGAAAAAGTTTACTTCAAGCTGAGATCACTACAACTGTATCCAAACAAAGTATGTAGATGGTAGGAACGAATATAAATTGCTGTCCAGAGACATTTAGGCATATTCCGAATTTTTGGGTATTTCATTGAGAGAATACACAAGTAGCTAGTAAAGAAAATAATGGCATATTCTAGGTAATACCTGATGAGACGTATAAAGACATTTCATTTGTTAAAGAGGGACATATTCTCGCCGATGTCAGAGTTACAGTAGTGGTGTTTAAAACGCTGGAAGTGAGGTAAAATTGAAGGAAACTTGAGACTTATTTGTGGAATTCATCTATAAACATGTAAGAAGGCTGTAACTATCCTCTTTCACAAAAAATGATACAGAAAAGACGCAAAACTTCACAGACCTACAGGATTTACCACCCGTAGTGTAGTAAAGAAAATAATGGCATGTCCAAAGTAATACCTGGTGAGATGTAAAAAGGCGTTATATCCGTTAAAGAGGTACATGTTCCTGCAGATTTTAGAGATACAGTAGTGATGATTAAATGGTAGGAAATGAGGTAAAGTTAAAAGAATCTTCAAAACTAATTCAGAATGCTTCTCTAAACCCCTTAAGAAGACTGTAACTACCCTCCTTCACAAGAAAAGAAACAGAAAGGACACAAAATTCACAGACCTATTGGGTTTCCTATCTGTAGTGACAAACAGTTTTATTAAAATTATCAGCATCCAGGTAAGAAAATACTGGATTTCTTTTCCAAAGTGAGCCACTTGGATTTTGAGGAGGACACAACCTAAAAAACTGAATGAAACTACTAAATGGAGTAATCAGCTAACAGTTTGAACAGATTTAGTAAAGTCTATAATTTTTGAATATTTGTGAACTAAATGTGAACAAGCACTGATCCATTTTATGTTAGTATATGGAAGAGCATAAATAATGTTACAGCTTCCAGTACGCTTAACACCTTCGTGAGAAACACAAAACTGAAGGAGGAATCAGGCAAGGAGGTACTGTATCACGAAAGCTAGTCTCAGCCACTCCACCCAAAGTTTGCAAATTCTTAGTTAGGGACACGAGGAAAGACAACGTAGTAATTGATCATATGTCATGTTTAGATGACGATACCGTACTCCCAACCTATTAGGAAGGAGGCACCGCCCTACAAAGCACAGATGCCGTGTCATCCTCAGCCAATAGCGTCATCGCGAGCATTTCGCACATCAAGTTCGCAGGTAAGTCTTCAAACTAGTTATAATAAATCTAAAATATGTTATAACCAACACATGTAATAGGAAGTAATATTCGGTTCGTGCGTAAGTTCCTAGGGTATTAGTTTTCCATATTTGTGTTCCGGTTGCTATGAGTTTATTTACGAACTGTCATTTTTATTCGTAGTTCTCTGTTGCTGTTTAAGATTACATCTTGTTATTTTGTCATCTGGAGATGGTGAGTGGATGATAGGAATTGGAGTGCCAAGATGAGAAGTCGAAACATTGCCGACATATTCTTCTGTTTGAGTTTAGCAGAGGGATGACAGCAGCAGAGTCACCCAGAAACACCTACGTCGTGTATGGGGATAATGCCACTGGACAGAGCACGGCAGAAAATGGCTTTCTCGTTTTAAGGAGGATCGTTTGACGTTAGTGAAACTTGACGTTCAGGAAGACCTCCGGGGCTTGATGAAGATCGTTTAAACAGATTAATCCATAATGAGACACGTCAGTGCATTTGAGAACTGACAAATGAACTGTGGTCATTCCACCATCATGCGACATTTGCATGCAGTGGGGAAGGTTCAAAAATCGTGTGTGTGGGAATCGCATGCTCTAAGCCAAAATCACAAAAATCGGCGTGTGACCGTATGTGCATCTCTGCTTACTTGTCATCAATTGGCTCGTGAACAACACCGACCATTCCTATCCTGAATTCATTACTGATGACGGGAAATAGTGTCTTTATTCTAACATAAGGAAAAGAAAGGAGTGGCAGAGCCCTAACAGAGCTCCATTACAAAGACCTGCGTACATCCACAAAAGATAATGTTAGCATACGGTGGAAGAGTGACAGTGTGGTGTAGTACTAACTGCTTCTCCGACGTATAAACAGCACATCTGACATTTATTGTCAACAACTGAGAGGTCCTGTAGACGCAATACAAGAACACCGACCAGGAAGACTGCATGAAATAATGCTACTCCACGATTGCGCCCACCTGCATTCTGATACACTGACAAAAAACACTATACAGCAGTTGGGTTGGAAAATCATTCGACACCCACCTTCTTCACCTGATATTCCCCCCACTGATTTTCTCCTTTTCCACTCTCCAAGGAACAGCCTTCGAGAGATTTCCTTTCCTGATGAAAATGCGCTCCGGAGATGGCAGGACGAGTTCTTTGCCTCAAAACCACGTGATTTATACAGTCACCTCGTTACCAAGGGCTGACAGACTTGTAAACAGTGAAAGAGATTACATTATTGATGGCAAATGTCTTTGTTTCGTGTATGTGTTGTGTTTCTTAATCTTATGGAAAAACGCTACGAAGTTATGTATCAAAACAGGTCAAAAATGGCTCTGAGCACTGTGGGACTTAACTTCTGAGGTCATCGGTCCCCTAGAACTTAGAACTACTTAAACCTAAGTAACCTAAGGACATCACACACATTTATGCCCGAGGCAGGATTCGAACCAGCAACCGTAGCGATCGCGCGGTTCCAGACAGTATCGCCTAGAACCGCTCGTCCACCGCTGCCGGCCAACACAGGTCAAATTAACATAGAAGATAAAGCGGTACGAGGCAATGAAGGGACAAGGAAGAAAAGTAATCGGACAGTAAGTAAGTCTGGATTGCGAAATAAGACTTCCAGAACTGAGCTTCCAATATGTCTAAAGAACTTAAAAGTTGGTATCAGGAATTTGGACACATGGTAGAGAAAGAGAGACAGGTATATTAAATGCAAAAATAACTAAGAAACTGAAGCTGGTACAGAGAATAATTGTGACACTCGTGTTTGAAGGGAAAGTGGCACATACATCGCAGAACAGGCCGAAGAAGAGATGAGACCATGATAGCAATGAAAATGCATTGAAGTGAGGTCGAACATGAGCCACGAAAATGGATGGCTGATAATCCAAGGAAGTACTTACCTAGATTCCAGTAGACATGAAAAGTAAAAACAAAAAGGTGTGTGCAATGCAATTTGGAAACACGCAGGAGTGTCAGAGATGTATATAGCTTAACACTGCAGTCCAACGATGCGCTTGGAGTCCTTTGTCCAGCAGTGGGTATCAATGACTTGTGGTGATGATAATACTGATGGTGTTAGTGCTGATAACTATAACGACGAAGGGTAATATGCTTTGCACAGTACAGAAGTAAAACAGCATACATTAACAGTTTTGGACAATATACTGAACACTCCTCAGTATATACGCCCACAGATATTTCTAGCAGCGAAATACCAACATGAATTAACGCTGAGAATCAAAACTGGTTAGATGGAAGAAGAGGTGGAATCTGGGATTAAAACATATCATCAGGAGAAAGTGTGAAACTAGGCGCCGGGAATTATGTTGAATAAATTAAAAAACTATAGACCGTAAGAAACTGTAAGATGAGTAGTATAGGGTATGCTGTCTACCAGCAACTGTTTCCCCATTCTTACCATACTTGCTAGAAGAGGAGAGCAAACATTTCGCCACATGTCAGTATAAGCCAGGAGTTGTTGCTGTTGTTTGTGGAAACAGTTTTGTCTCAGGTAAAACTCCGTTATGAAACAGAATTGGGGCAGGCAGCTACCCTTGGAGCTGTATTCCCCACACATCGTTAGCAGTCGCGACGTTCGCCTCGCTAGCCATTACAAAACTTTGCCGAGTACGTGACAGGGCTTGTGTAAACACGGAACAGGAGACTTTCTTACGTGAACTCTGAGGAGTAGCGACGCGACTTGCAGGAGGATTAAAGTTGGCGTCCCCGGCTCAGACTTACTACACTTGCCCGTGACGTTTTTAAAATTGCAGCGGGTCCCACAACTTTGTGGAGAAGCAGAGATTTGTGAACGTGCGGCAAATCGCAGTGGATCTTATAACACTGAACGCGTGAGAATGGTTAGCAATTCCATGTTTACGAATGTTGTGAAATAAGTAATTAGTATTATATTATGCTGTTGGCATTATTGAAAAAATATGTAACGTATTTTAACCAACAGTAGTAAACACGAAAGCTCACTGGTACGCATATTTGACAAGAGTTAGAAAGAGTTCTTCATAAATATCTTCACAAATAACTCTTGATTAATTTAAAACTGAGTTCGCGTAGAACTGTGAGATAATACGAGGGTTGTTTTTTAAGTAAGGGCCGTTTTTATTTTTTAAAATAGATAGAAATGCTTTTGTAAAAAAACTTTTATTTTCTGATTCAACACATTTTTACCTATTTTTCTACATAGTTTCCTTCTTTATCTAAGCACTTGTCATACCGTACAACTAAGTTTTTAATTCCCTCTTCAAAGAATTCGGCCGCCTGCTCCGACAGCTAAGAGTTCACGGCCGCTTGCACTTCATCGTCGTCATTGAAGCGCTGCCCGCCAAGATGGTGTTTCAGGTACCGGAAAAGGTGAAAATCGCTAGGAGCAAGGTCGAGGCTGTATGGTGCATGGTCCAAAACTTCCCAGCCAAAAGAATCAATCAAATCCCGAGTCTTTTGAGAGGTGTGAGGCCTAGCGTTATCGTGCAGGAGCAAAACTCCTTGTCAGCATGCCGCGCCTTTTGCTTTTGAATTGCTCTGCGGCGCTTCTTTAGAGTTGCACAGTAGGCATCTGAGTTGATTGTCGCTCCTCGTGGCATAAAGTCCACTAGCAAAACACCACGCCGGTCCCAGAACACAGTTGCCATAATCTTGCACTTTGACAGCGTCTGTTTGGCTTTGACCTTGACGGGTGAGGTTGTGTGTCGCCATTCCATCGATTGTTGCTTGCTTTCGGGAGTGAAATGGGATACCCATGTTTCATCTCCAGTGACAATTTGACTCGACGTGTCATCCCCTTCTTCCTCGTAACGAATCAAAAAGTCCAATGAAGTGGCAAATCTCTTCCCTTTGTGGTCCTCTGTTAGGAGTCTGGGTACCCACCGAGAACACAGTTTCTTAAAGTTTAGGTTTTCAGACACAATTTTGTACAAAACCGATCTTGAAACTTGTGGAAATTCCAAAGAAAGAGTGGAAATTGTGAATCTTCTGTCGTCACGAATCTTTGTTTCGACTGCAGCCACCAAATCATCAGTGATCACAGAGGGCCGGCCTGAGCGTTCTTCGTCATGGACGTTTTGAAGGCCATTTTTAAACTCTCTAACCAATTGACGCACTTTACCTTCACTCATTGCATTCAAGCCATAAACTTCTGTTAACTGACGATGAATTTCTGCAGCTGATAGGCTTCTCGCGGTCAAAAAACGTATCACTGACCGTATCTCACACGCGACGGGCGATTCAATAATCGTAAACATTATAAAGTAGCACAGAGATGCGTACACGTCAGCTACAGAGCTGCAACTTGCATCAGTATGAACGGGAAGGATGCCTGGAAGAGGCGCGGTGGCTTGTTGCGGCGTCCGCGCGAACTACGGGACTATACGCGCGAACGGCCCTTACTTAAAAACAACCTCACCCATCCATTCCTCTTCACTTTCAGTAACATTGCTGAACACAACTTTTTAAGGAACATAACATGATCTTCATTTTGTTAATTTGGTGCTATTAAGCACTGAACTGACGTTAAAATTTGCTTATTAATTCCATGTTTTGAATTGTAAGATTTAGACTTTCATAAATTATTGAGCACCACTTGTAAGCAGTTGGGAGCACTTCACGGGGATTTGGTAATTTTTATATTACGTTATCGTTTCATCACCTGATAGTGTACATACACTGCTCGTGGTCATCATGAGACATGCACCTTTGCTTATCTGCTTTCTTGAAACCTATCCTTCTTGAATTATTACAGTTCACATTTTATTTCGAAATTTACCATTAAAACTGTTCATATCACTATACTTTAACATGTTACTGTTTCCCGTTTGTTCATAGTGTAACAAAAAGGAATGGAGAAATTTCTACGCTACATCTGAGACAGATCTAGGAACATAATATACAGACGTAGATGCCATTTTGATTAGCATCCACACAAGGCCACTCTACCGATAACCGACAACGGGAGAAAGTTCCGACAGTAAAGTTCGAAGGATTTAATTGCCATTTTAGAGGAGCGTATGGCGCTGAATAAATCTTCTTGGAAAGATCGAGAAGAACTATCATACAACAAGTAGTAGAGATAATTCTTCATGCTTTATGTTCCGTTGGGCCCACAGCGTAGTATACGTCGTTATAAGAGGTAATGAAAATGAAAGCTCAAAAAGTAGCTGCAGTAAGATAATAATTTCAATATTTTACACGATGCGCCTTTTTAGGATTAATTGCCATAATCAGGTGACCTGCGGAAATAACATTAGTAAGATTATCTACACGTATATCGTGGTTTACATTTGCACTGGTACGCACGTCTAATTCTAAGTGACGACCGTACTTCATCTATAGCAATCTTTTTGTTTCAAGTCGCGGTAAATATTTTTTTTAGTGTTTGCAAAACGTAACAAGTGTTCTTCATTACGATTTACAACTACGCTACATTATATAAACTCTACCAGAGATTATGATACATTTCCCTTTTTTTATTTTTCTTATAATAATATCAAGTTCAACCACAACGAGAAGCTCAGAACATGAGAATAAAAATAATCAATTATGACGAATGCTACAATG
Organism: Schistocerca serialis cubense; assembly: GCF_023864345.2. Lineage (NCBI taxonomy): Eukaryota > Metazoa > Arthropoda > Insecta > Orthoptera > Acrididae > Schistocerca > Schistocerca serialis. The sequence goes on along the minus strand of NC_064644.1, from coordinate 466,637,579 downwards.
TTTATACTGCCCAAACCGGACGAAATTTTAACACCAGATTTAAAGAGCGAACTAGATATGACTGTAATTAGTCGAGCTTCTATACTTAAAAGTTGAGAAAGTAGAATCTGAGTTAGATATATTGCAAAGAATACTGAAAGACTTACTGTGGAAACAATCTCTGTCATTTATTGATACGTAATGACTTGTATGTTGTTACGCTTAAGGGTGTTGGGAGCCATCAAGGGCACTCCAGGACAGAAAACAAAAGACACAACGCAGAGCACAGGCAAAAGTGGTAGCGTTGAAGTTACCGGAGCTAAATAGTAATACCTGAGCCCTGGAAATTGCAGACGCTATGGGCATCTATCCCAGGGGAGAAGTTTCACTTCAGAGAATTAACTGGTAACCCTATTCACCGCCTAGATGCTGTTGCAAGGCATCACAGTATCAGATAGCCACGAAAAGGCACGTATTAGCAGAGGTAGTAAACCAGATACTTGCTTTCGAGAACTTCAACGTCATTGCGCTTACCGAGGTTAGAGTGCTACTACAACAGTCCCCACTCACATAAAGACTGGAAGTGGGGCCAAGGGACATAAAGCAATGTTGTTGTTGGCCGTAATAGGAGTGGTAGTGCCATTTAGTTTTCAGCTGAACGCTGTTGCTATCAAACTTGAAGTTTCTTAATATAATGCTCAGAAGCATCAACACCTACCCAGTCTACCCAATAGGAGAAGGGGAGGAGTCTAAATGTGGTAGGCTAGAGGCGTCCTGGAAGTGCAGAGAGATTCCTCAGTTTGGCCGAAGCTTGTGAAGTGCCGGTAGATTGGTGAGTCGTCGATGGGCAGGGAGAAATAGTGCACAATTCTTGAGAAACCCAAGTTTTTGTACTCAGAGAGTCCTCAGTCAGGTCATTGGGACGCCGACTCCGTGTCGCTCGCGGCCAGCCTCGGTAATCTCCGACGTGTCTGTTTTTCTCACTTGGAGTGCTGTTCTGAGTTTGTACTTAATATGCTGCTATTGTTTGCAACTTCTATTAACTCTCAGCCCCGTTGATTCAGACACTGACTTCTGTTGTGCAACCAATTCCTACCTCTTCTCTTTACAATGTTTTGAATCAGCTTTCAGTTACTCTGATCGCTAGTAAATGACGTTGGTCAGACCCCTGAATTCCATGAGTCTCCTGCTGCAACCATCCTGTCGAGTCCCAAAATCTGCGCCTCTCGTAGGTGCCCTGTTACAGTGATCCAAGTCATCAGCCTGCCTTGACTGGGAACTTGTCTTTCTGCATTTGCTTCTCACCACTCGGAAATTTGCAGACTGACGTCGCACCCCGCGTCTTTCCTCTATCCTGTGTTAAGATACGACATCTACAAAAAATGAGAACATATGTTTATACAAGAAAACATCCACTCGAAATGAATACGCAGACCTTGAATGAAAATACTGTTATAACTTACATTGTACACTATGTGGTTCTTTAGTGAATACAGGAGCGAGAAACAGATGCTGTTCATGAAAAGATTATTCGGATATTAACTTATTCCACATATAATTATAAACATTAATAATAATAGATATCTTTCCAACTGCTAACAGTGGAATCTGGATGTAGTAATACACACACGTTAAAAAAAAGTTATGCATCACCCCGGTTCCCAGAACTCCTAAAGATAGGCGTTGACTGTGGATATTGTATCACAGGCACTGTACATTTGACTGTTCAGAGATATCACTAAAACCATCCAAAGACGTCAACAACCAAGCATGAGCAGCGCCTATTAGACGGAGGGGGTCCGACAGCCGATCAGTTCCAGTCATTCTACCAGGAAAGAGGTACACGGCTCATGTTGTCTATAGTTCGACCAAACGGTAAATACCGCGGTTCGATCGCGTCCACATTGTTACTCTGTGCCAGGAAGGGCTCTCAACAAGGAAAGTATCCAGGCGTCTCGGAATGAACCAAAACGATGTTCTTCGGACATGGAGGAGATACAGAAAAACATGAACTGTCGATGACAAGCCTCGCTCAGGCCTCCCAAGGGCTGCTACTGCAGTGGATGACCTCTACCTACCGATCATGGCTCGGAGGAACCCTGACAGCAACGCCACAATGTTGAATAATGCTTTTCGTGCAGCCACAGGACGTCGCGTTACGCCTCAAACTGCATGATGCACACCCCACGTCTATGGCAAGGTCCATCACTGCAATCACGACATCATGTAGCGTTGTACAGATGGGACCAACAACTTGCCGAATGGACCGCTCACGACTGGCATCACCTTCTCTTCACCGATGAGTGTCGCATATGACTTCAATCAGACAATCGTCGGAGACGTGTTTGGAGGCAACCTGGTCAGGGTCAACAGCTTGGACACACTATCCGTCGAGTGCAGCACGGTTAAGTTTCCCTGTTGTTTTGGATAGCATTATGTAGAGTCGACGTACGCCGCTGGTGGCCATGAAAGGCGCCGTAACCGCTGTACGATGCGTGAATGCCATCCTCCGACCGATAGTGCAACCATAGCACATAGGCGAGAAATTCGTCCTCATGGACGGCAATTCGCGCCCCCATTGTGCACTACTTGTGAAGACTTCCTTCAGGATAACGACATCGCTCGACTAGAGTGGCCACCATGTTTCCAGACATGAACCCTATCGAACATGCCTTGGATATAATGAAAAGGGTTGTTTACGGACGATGTGGTCCACCAACCACTCTGAGTCATCTACGCCTAATCGCTGTTTAGGAGTGGGAGAATCTGCGCCAACAGTGCCTTGATGAACTTGTGGATAGTACAGCACGACAAATAAAGGCATGCATCAACGCGAATGGACGTGCTATTGGGTATTAGAGGTACCGGTGTGAACAGCAATCTGGACCACCACTTCTGAAGGCCTGGCTCTATGGTGGTACAACATGCAATGTGTGGTTTCCATGAGCCATAAAAAGAGCGGAAGTGATGTTGATGTTGATATCTATTAAAATTTTTTGTACAGGTTCCAGAACTCTCGAAACCGAGGATAGGCAAAACTTTTTTTGATGTTTGTATACAGCTGTAAAAGATTTATAAATCTGTCAATCTTCAGTACAATGTCAGTTCAGAGGATGTCGAGCTCTGGTCACTGTGAAAGTCTGTAAATGTTATTCAACTGGCAAACACACAATATGGGCTCAGTCCATGAATGTTCGAACTTGAGTACACCTGCCCCTGGAGGTCCGTCATCTCAGGCAAGCTGTGTATATTTTTTAAACATATAACATCGTAGCAAAGAACTGACAAAATACTGAACTGAGAAAAATGTATTTTTTAATTTTTGTAACTACAAAAAAATATTAGACTTACTCAACTTTGCAGAAAAAGTGTTCTATAGATGCAATATGGTCTTCATTTCAACTAGACATAAGTACCTGTACTTGATAATGGCAGTTAAACTGAAACAAGTCTGTATTGTACAACATTACCTCACTGAAGCTTATTTTGGAGATTTTACGTTCATAATTCTTTATGTAGCTGACAACTACCCTAGTGTCGGTGTAAGCAGAATATCTGCATCAAATAACGTTGATCACAATACAATAGCATTTACGAAAGAATGTTCGTATAACATACAAATTGTGTGAAGTATATCGAAAGATCGTTGTACCTATGAGACACAGTATAACCATATGTTCCGTCTAAGTTGCGATGTGACAACATCATTGTGGCACCATCGTCAGTTACATCTACATCTAGATCTAAGTGATTGCCCTGCTATTCACTATGAAGTGCCTGGGAGAGGGTTCAATGAACTGCTTTGCCGTGGTTCTTGAATATGATTCATTCGGCTTCCACTCCCTCAAGTCTAGCCGCTGACTTTTGTAAGCAATATAATCATAAAAAGAGGACAATGTTGCGTTTGAGACACTTTTCCCAATTTTCCGACAAGCCACCTCAGTAGAAGAAGGTTAATATATTTTTATTTCATTTTTAAAATGATGGAAAATTAAGTTTACTCTAAGTGTAACAACACGTTGCTAAGTACAGCGTGACATGTATCTAGGAACAAATACTCTACTGAACTTATAAACGTTGCCATCGAGAAACTCTTGCTAAAATTGTATTTAATAGTCTTTCTCTTACACTGTCACTCTACCACACACCAGTAACCAGGAAGTGAAAACAAATCAAGCAGAAGCTGTGGGAAACAAACACAAATTTATATTTTGAAGGCAAGTAAAATTGTTAAGACATTGATCGAACTCAGTTAGTTTGCAAATATCCAATGTCCCTTGGTAAAGGACTTACTTCTGATTAAGCCACAAAATGGTGCACGACCGACGAAGTAACTTCTACGTGTTATAGAATTCGTTAAAAATATGTGGAATTTTGGTTATCACAAAATTTTGTACCTGAAAAATAGCTTAAGTATGTTATAAATGACGAAACATTACGACTTGTGCGACAAGTACAGAAGTTTTTGTAACTGCTTACGGCGGTCTCTAATGTGCATTCCTTCAACTGATTCTAAACTCAGCCGATAGTCTAAAGTACCGACCAAAAAACCTGTGGTCGAAGGTACACCATCATCCAGATTCAGTACTCTTCCCTACAAAGTGCTTATAAAATAAAAATTTCGTTCCCATCTAATTGGAGAGAAGTTTCAGCCAAGCCTAGTTTGTTCATCACGGTTATATGATGAATTTACTGCTGCTAAAGAAAGTATTTAATGTTACGTCCTTACGTTCGCATGCAAAACTGTACTCGTCTCTGAAGTGAATGACGAACACGCATGGATAATTTTGCAACTCTTGAGTAGATGTACCACTCGCGGCCACAGTTCTATATGTCAACAGATGCGAGGTACACCGTAGTTCTGAGATGTCCACTGACGGAGAAGTCCAGGGGACTTATGTTACATGACCAGGGAGGCCAAGATATGCATCCTGGTCCACCCATGTATCTTGCAACCATATTTGTGAGTTATATATCGACTTACAACAGCAGGAGAATGTACCGATGTCCCATCATATATGTAAATGACCTATGGGTAAAATTTAATGTTAATTAGAAGATAACCTAAAAGAAAGTTTCACAGTTTAAATGCATTAATACCACAACACACACACAGAAGCACAGCACTCCGTTTTCAGGCCACAAGTGGCCCATCGGGACCATCCGACCGCCGTATCATCCTCAGCTGAGGATGCAGATAGGAGAGGTGTGTGGTCAGCACACCGCTCTCCCGGTCGTTATGATGGTGTTCTGTGTCCGGAGCCGCTACTATTCGGTCGAGTAGCTCCTCAATTGGCATCAAGAGGCTGAGTACACCCCGAAAAATGGCAACAGCGCATGGCGGCCCGGACGGTCACCCATACCAGTGTCGGCCATCCCCAAAAACGCTTAACTTCGGTCATATTACGGGAACCGGTGTATGCACTGCGGCAAGGCCGTTGCCACTTTCAGCAACAAGCGGCGATCGAAAAGTTTCAGTTTGGGATCGTTACTGCAGCGTTTATGCAACGTAGCGAGACTCTAATTGGGGTATATAAGCACCGACATGCAGCAAAGGATCAGTGCGGCTTTCGTGTCTTTCTGTAGCAAATGCGAAAACGTGAGCTATAGGCGCCGTTATTATGAAATGAGTCCAAAATTGACCAGCGTGCTGTTATTTTTTCGTAGCTGCCGAGGTAGACATCCGTTGGGGAATGAAGAACATGTATCAGCCAGGAAGTCTGTCAAAAACCACCGTTGTGGAGTAGTGTGCGAAGATCCGTACTGGTAGCGATTCGACGTAAGTCCCCTTTCTGGGATGCCAGCCCCATTCGGTACGCTATTTGAAGTGAGAGATACTCGAGCATCCACCGTATAATCCTGATCTCTTCCCATGTGATTAACAGGCCTTTGGTGAGTTTAAAGTAGGCTCTGAATGGTTGACAATCCATTTAGGAAGAGGATGTGCAGCACTAGTTACGAACTTCTTCACACAGCTATACATAGTGTCTTACAAAATGGGTATCTTCAACCTGGTACATCGATGGCATGGTTGTCTGAACGCTCACAGCAATTTTGTCTGATGGGTGTACTGATTCTGGACAGTAGGGCCATCGAAGAAACTTTTTGATCGCCTCTTACATGCAGGACAATACCTCAAAACGTCACCTGTGGTGGCTAACAGCTACTCGTTGCCATACGAAACTGCACCACAGACCATAACCCCAGCTGTAGGTTCAGTATATCTAGGCTGCAGACCGGTTGGTTGCAGGTCCTCAACTGGTCTCCTTATAACCAACCCACAGTCATCACCGGCACCGAGGCAGAACCAAAGACAATGGACCTCCATACAGCGCTCCAGTGAGCTCGCGCTTGACACCACTGAGATCACAAATGGCGATGGTTTGGGGTCAGTGGAGTGCACGCTACAGGACGTGTGGTACGGAGGTGTCCTTGAAGTAACTGATTTTTAACCGTCCGTTGTGTGACTGTGGATCCAACTGCTTCTCAGATTGCTGCCGCAGATGCAGCACGATGCACCAGCGCCATACGCCGAACACGATGGTCTTCCCAGTCGATAGTGCTATGTGACCGTCCGGAGGCTGGTCTTCTTGAGAATCGTACATCCTCGTGACCACAGCTGCTAGGAGTCATATCTAGTCTTTCTGCAATATCGGAGAAGGCACATCCAGCTTTTCGTAGCTCTATTACATGACCACCTTCAACCCCAGTGAGTCATTCATAGTGACGTCTTTACGGTCCTAAAGTCATTCTTGACTAACACCAACTCACGATGTGCAGTCTCAAGGCCGTTACAGCGTGTATTAAAGGCAAACCATTTTGTATCCTCTTAAAAGCCGTACAAGCGCCACTCTTACGCGACTGGCACAAAATCTGAAGAGACGCCCCTACCAACTTTCGTTTATGTCGCACAATTACTTCTTGGTCATGAGATTGTTTCTTCATCAGTGCTCGATTGTATACTTTCCCAGTGTCGCTTTTCGCTATTAGATACGATACGCCACGAACAAGGCTAAGCATTCCTCTACAATGTCAGCAAGTACTCTTAGCTCTGTGAAGGACTCGGAAGAGTGTGTGGCTGAGGATATTTTTTACTGTTCCGCATGTTAAAAATTTCCTGCAAATGATGCCTTTATGTCAGTGTGCGTGATGTTATTTCCCAGACTTTATCTGTACAATCTCTTCATTTGTCCGTACCAGTTACGTGCTTCGGCTGTTTCCCACTAGGCAAAGAATTTGTAGCGTGTGATGGCTGACGGGCGCGATGAGTAACGAGACAAAACACAATATTTACTTTGTAGCTTTGTACGCTTCAGAAAACAAGCACCTGGTTGAGAGGCAGGCTGAGCACATTATACCTGAACGTCGTAGGCGGTAACAGGCAGTGATTCGGGCCATTTCCGCTGTTGGCGTGCAGATGGAGGATCGGCGGTGGAGGGTCGGGCCCAGTTACGGGTAATGGGCAGGGATCTGGGGTGGCGCAACAGCCATTAGGGGTTAGGAGCGCGACCCGCGCGCGCTCCTCTGCGGCCATCGGAAGACCTCACTCGAGGGGCTTAATCAATTAAGGGCGCTTATTGGTCGGCTAACGGCCGTTCTTGCCATAGCTCGTGTCGCCCGCGAGGGGTCGATCCGTTTCATTACGATACACGCGGCGGTCGCGCCGCCGCAAGAAGCGTTATTTCATTAGGGCGCGGCGCGGTTTATCGAGTGTGATGGCTCGGCCGTTATCTGTTAATAGCTCTGCGGGTCCGGCTTTTATTCCAGCCCGGGGCTGCGGTGATTAGTCCGCGGGCCGAGTAACTGCAGCGGCTCAGCGCTCCAGGTACGATTCCACCGCCAGAGTCGTTCGGTCGGCTCCGCCGCTCCCTTACGTAAGCGAGAGTAGATATAAGCTCCGCTTCTTTCTGAAATACTCGGATATCCGGCAGTGGTGTCCAAGGGGTGACGACACCAGTGGTTCGTATTGGCACAGATTCTGGAAATCTGCTAGATTGCTTTCAGAGAATGAAGCCAGTTTCACTTGTAGTAAGTCGCACGTGTCAAAATGCCTTCTATTTCGGTTACAGCGGCACTATTCCTCTCATACAATACGACATGACTATGCTTGTATACTAATATGCCCTATAGAATATGACAAGAAACTTTCTGAAAGATCTGTCAATGTGATACTTTTATGGTATGCAAATCTGAATACATTCCAGTAGATAAAAGCTCGAAATTTCTTTAGACGAACAAAATGTTCAATACCCGAAGAAGGCAGAAGTCACAATACATGAAAATGGTTGGGCTGTTCCACCGATTCAAGAAGCTGTTGCTTCCAGTTCATTGCAGTGTTAAAATCACAAGCGTTTACCACACATTTTTCGTTGTTTCGCACCACACACACTTCGGAAACTTTGCAGTACATTGCTGGTAGTCTACTTATAGGAGCAACCTGTAACAGCTGTTACTGCTTGTCTTTTACATTCCAATGACCATGAAGCACTTGTTTCTTTTTCCTTTTGTGTGTATGGACCACCAGAAAAGAAACCAAGAAAACTTACTCACTAGAAATTCGAATTAAAACACCAGCTAAACTAATAATTTTACTGTTCCCCACGTGTACAGATCGAAATAGTCCCATATGCAGACACTTCGAAAGACGCGACAAATTAAATCTTTGCAAAAAAACAGCAATATTTTTTGACACACGCACTGTATAACCTGTGTTCTCATACAAGAAACAATAAGTGTTTAAATTTTCGCGTTACTGAGCACGCTTCACTTGAATTTATTATTATTTTTTTATGTTTTTCACCTGTGGTAATAATCTATCACAATTGGCTCACCTTTAGAGTTTGATCTTCTGTCCTGTTCATAATGTAACAAAAAACATCCTGACTATAACTACATGCGACGGTACAGAGATGCTGCTCCTCTCTGTAGGCAAAATGACCTTGACTCTGAGAGGAACTAGCGCAGTGTTGCCAAATTTCTTATTTGTGGTGGATTAGCCACGTGAGCGGAATAGTCCCTCGGTAAATTATTGTTTACAATAAATATTCAAATGAACATTCTAGAAGAACCGCACGCCCCACATTCCATACATGGTAGCTGATAGACGGCATCTTTAAAAGTAAAAACATTTAATAATATACATACTCCACAACAAAATAAAAGGAGGCCACAGAACAGCAATTCATATAACTTACACTTACAAAAATCAATCTCCCACAGAAGCCAACACAAGGCACTGTTGTCCCATGCATAGCTCCACTACAATACTAAACAACGACCTTATTTATAAGCAAAAGAATATTAAAATCGGATTTTCTACTAGTGGTAGTTTAGAAGAAACTTAGTCTTCCACGTAAATCCTTCCACAGCCACTACTGTAAATCAGAAATATACAAACACAAACGTGATTAACGCACAAAATTCTTCGTTTATCAGGAGGATATTTTGAAATTAGGGATTAAGAACACCTTGATGTTCTAAGACTTGGAGACTTAAATTAATCTACGCCTCCAGTTGATGAAGAAAACTATTCAGTGAAGAAATAGGGAACAATATAAAGATCTTAGCACAAAAAGAAGCCGCTATGAATTTGAATAGAAATATACGTACAAAAAACGCTCCATCTACCATATCTTTAATGAGTAGATTGAACTGATTAATGCAGATTTCCTGAAAACTTTCAGCATGCACTTTCCACAGTCCAAAAGAAATGTATCTTTACACATCGAGTTGGTTAATATAGCTTCCCAGTACACATTCAGGATGTATTTTCTTACATTCCAGAATAAATATATTTCTACACCTATCTGAAGGTCAAATAACAAACCTTATAAAATTTTATGTATCTACTATGGTAAATAACCCCCCATGAACCATGGACCTTGCCGTTGGTGGGGAGGCTTGTGTGTCTCAGCGATACAGATGGCCGTACTGTAGGTGCAACCACAACGGAGAGGTATCTGTTCAGAGGCCAGACAAACATGTGGTTCCTGAAGAGGGGCAGCAGCCTTTTCAGTAGTTGCAGGGGCAACAGTCTGGATGATTGACTGATCTGGCCTTGTAACATTAACCAAAACGGCCTTGCTGTGCTGGTACTGCGAACGGCTGAAAGCAAGGGGAAACTACAGCTGTAATTTTTCTCGAGGACATGCAGCTTTACTGTGTGATTAAATGATGATGGCGTCCTCTTGGGTAAAATATTCCGGGGGTAAAATAGTCCCCCATTCGGATCTCCGGGCGGGGACTACTCAAGAGGACGTCGTTATCAGGAGAAAGAAAACTGGCATTCTACGGATCGGAGCGTGGAATGTCAGATCCCTTAATCGGGCAGGTAGGTTAGAAAATTTAAAAAGGGAAATGGATAGGTTAAAGTTAGATATAGTGGGAATTAGTGAAGTTCGGTAGCAGGAGGAACAAGACTTTTGGTCAGGTGATTACAGGGTTATAAATACAAAATCAAATAGGGGGTATGCAGGAGTAGGTTTAATAATGAATAAAAAAGTAGGAGTGCCGGTTAGCTACTACAAACAGCATAGTGAACGCATTATTGTGGCCAAGATAGACACAAAGCCCATGCCTACTACAGTAGTACAAGTTTATATGCCAACTAGCTCTGCAGATGATGAAGAAATTGATGAAATGTATGACGAGATAAAAGAAATTATTCAGGTAGTGAAGGGAGACGAAAATTTAATAGTCATGGGTGACTGGAATTCGTCAGTAGGAAAAGGGAGAGAAGGAAACATAGTAGGTGAATATGGATTGGGGGGAAGAAATGAAAGAGGAAGCCGCCTTGTAGAATTTTGCACAGAGCATAACTTAATCATAGCTAACACTTGGTTCAAGAATCTTGAAAGAAGGTTGTATATCTGGAAGAATCCTGGAGATGCTAAAAGGTATCAGATAGATTATATAATGGTAAGACAGAGATTTAGGAACCAGGTTTTAAATTGTAAGACATTTCCAGGGGCAGATGTGGATTCTGACCACAATCTACTAGTTATGAACTGCAGATTGATACTGAAGAAACTGCAAAAAGGTGGGAATTTAAGGAGATGGGACCTGGATAAACTGAAAGAACCAGAGGTTGTACAGAGTTTCAGGGAGAGCATAAGGGAACAATTGACAGGAATGGTGAAAAGAAATACAGTAGAAGGAGAATGGGTAGCTCTGAGGGATGAAGTAGTGAAGGCAGCAGACGATCAAGTAGGTAAAAAGACGAGGGCTAATAGAAATCCTTGGGTAACAGAAGAAATATTGAATTTAATTGATGAAAGGAGAAAATATAAAAATGCAGTAAATGAAGCAGGCAAAAAGGAATACAAACGTCTCAAAAATGAGAACGTCAGGAAGTGCAAAATGGGTAAGCAAGGATGGCTAAGGACAAATGTAAGGATGTAGAGGCTTGTCTCACTAGGGGTAAGATAGATACTGCCTACAGGAAAATTAAAGAGACCTTTGGGAAGAAGAGAACCACTTGTATGAATATCAAGAGCTCAGATGGCAACCCAGTTCTAAGCAAAGGAGGGAAGGCACAAAGGTGGAAGGAGTATATAGAGGGTTTATACAAGGGCGATGTACTTGAGGACAATATTATGGAAATGGAAGAGGATGTAGATGAAGATGAAATGGGAGATAAGATACTGCGTGAAGAGTTTGACAGAGCACTGAAAGACCTGAGTCGAAACAAGGCCCCGGGAGTAGACAACATTCCATTAGAACTACTGATGGCCTTGGGAGAGCCAGTCATGACAAAACTCTACCATCTGGTGAGCAAGATGTCGAGACAGGCGAAATACCCGCAGACTTCAAGAAGAATATAATAATTCCAATCACAAAGAAAGCAGGTGTTGACAGATGTGAAAATTACCGAACTATCAGTTTAATAAGTCACCGTTGCAAAATGCTAACGCGAATTCTTTACAGACGAATGGAAAAACTGGTAGAAGCCGACCTCGGGGAAGATCAGTTTGGATTACGTAGAAATGTTGGAACACGTGAGGCAATACTAACCTTACGACTTATCTTAGAAGAAAGATTAAGAAAAGGCAAACCTACGTTTCTAGCATTTGTAGACTTAGAGAAAGCTTTTGATAACGTTAACTGGTATACTCTCTTTCAAATTCTGAAGGTGGCAGGGGTAAAATACAGGGTGCGAAAGGTTATTTACAATTTGTACAGAAACCAGATGGCAGTTATAAGAGTCGAGGGGCATGAAAGGGAAGCAGTGTTTGGGAAAGGAGTGAGACAGGGTTTTAGTCTCTCTCCGATGTTATTCAATCTGTATATTGAGCAAGCAGTAAAGGAAACAAAAGAAAAATTCGGAGTAGGTATTAAAATTCATGGAGAAGACGTAAAAACTTTGAGGTTCGCCGATGACATTGTAATTCTGTCAGAGACAGCAAAGGACTTGGAAGAGCAGTTGAACGGAATGGACAGTGTCTTGAAAGGAGGATATAAGATGAACATCAACAAAAGCAAAACGAGGATAATGGAATGTAGTGAAATTAAATCGGGTGATGCTGAGGGGATTAGATTAGGAAATGAGACACTTGAAGTAGTAAAGGAGTTTTGCTATTTAGGGAGTAAAATAACTGATGATGGTCGAAGTAGAGAGGATATAAAATGTAGGCTGGCAATGGCAAGGGAATCGTTTCTGAAGAAGAGAAATTTGTTAACATCGAGTATAGATTTAAATGTCAGGAAGTCGTTTCTGAAAGTATTTGTATGGAGTGTAGCCATGTATGGATGTGAAAAATGGGCGAGAACCAGTTTGGACAAGAAGAGAATAGAAGCTTTCGAAATGTGGTGCTACAGAAGAATGCTGAAGATAAGGTGGGTAGATAACGTAACTAATGAGGAGGTATTGAATAGAATTGTGGAGAAGAGAAGTTTGTGGCACAACTTGACCAGAAGAAGGGATCGGTTGGTAGGACATGTTTTGAGGCATCAAGGGATCACAAATTTAGCATTGGAGGGCAGCGTGGAGGGTAAAAATCGTAGAGGGAGACCAAGAGATCAATACACTAAGCAGATTCAGAAGGATATAGGTTGCAATAGGTACTGGGAGATGAGGAAGCTTGCACAGGATAGAGTAGCATGGAGAGCTGCATCAAACCACGAAACTTCCTGGCAGATTAAAACTGTGTGCCCGACCGAGACTCGAACTCGGGACCTTTGCCTTTCGCGGGCTTTAGTCACAGCCTGTTGGATGTTTCCAGAATGAGGCTGTGGCTAAGCCATGTCTCCGCAATATCCTTTCTTTCAGGAGTGCTAGATCTGCAGGTTCGCAGGGGAGCTTCTGTAAAGTTTGGAAGGTAGGAGACGAGGTACTGGCAGAAGTAAAGCTGTGAGTACCGGGCGTGAGTCGTGCTTCGGTAGCTCAGTTGGTAGAGCACTTGCCCGCGAAAGGCAAAGGTCCCGAGTTCGAGTCTCGGTCGGGCACACAGTTTTAATCTGCCAGGAAGTTTCATATCAGCGCACACTCCGCTGCAGAGTGAAAATCTCATTCTGCATCAAACCAGTCTCAGGACTGAAAACCACAACAACAACAACAACAACAACAACAACATAGTAAATAAGTTCAGCAGCACTAAAAGTTAACAAACTTCAATGTACTGTCATCAGCACTGTTCAAATATCAAATGGCGTTTTTACATACCTTCTCATTCACATTTATTCTTCTATCGTTTTATGTAATAAGTTTGTTATCGTGTAATTCGGTACATCCAATTTATTTCTCCTTATTTCGCACCCTGTGTTTAATGTAAAGTCTGTTTTCAATGAAATATAGCGGTAATATATCGTTCATTTACCCGAAACGCTACATCTTTATAATGTACCAATATATCGTAGCATCTATGACTTTCGTGTGGTGTGTCACTACCCTGTAATTTATTTCATGTTATAAGCAAGTCAAAACACATGGTGCACATTGGTAATTTGTTTTGTGGCCAACCGTGTATAATAATGGAAACCAACCTGTATGTGTGTGTGTGTGTGTGAGAAAACGAAACAAACCATGAATATGATACCTTGAAGAAAAAAAAACACTTCTGTAAGTATGAACTATTTTTGATCCTGTTGCAACTGAAGGCATAACATGTGTTTTCACGAAATCACGGAAGCCGTCAGTCAGAGTCATTTCATAAACACTCCAGTGGCGACACGGCTCGCGATCTGATAGCACTCATCCTTGTATTAACACAGTCCCATCGTAATATTATACTAAGTTGGTGTAAAAGTTCATAGCGTTTTTGTTCTGAATGTCGGTATTCCGATTGATGTGGGCTTATTTATTTATTGTAATTTTTTATGTAGTTTACTGTTTCTATTTAAGTTTACATATCGTCATTTTGTCATTTGCAGATACAAAGAGGAACTGTGGACGCTAGAAAATGAAGTATCAAACGGAGAAATCGGAACATTTTCGACATATTCTTTTGTTTGAGTTCAGTAGAGGGGTGACAGTAGCGGAGGCGGCCAGAAATTTTTGCACCATGTATGGAGACATTTTGACATTTTGAGATTTTAACACACTGGACTCGCATTAGGGAGGACGACACTTAAAACCTGCGTCAGGCCACCAAGATTTAGATTTTCCTTGATCTGCCTAATTCATCCCAAGCAAATGTGCCACGCAAAGGGCACAGACGATTTCCTTCCATATCCTTAACACATTTAGAGTTTGTGTTCCGTATCTAATGTCCCCGGTGTCGAAGGGACGTTAAAACCAACATTCCATCATTCTTTCGTTTTGAGAGTAGTGACTCTCCACGTTCAGGGAGACCTTCGGGGTTTGATGAAGATTATTTAACCGTATTAATTCACAATGATCCACGTCACTGTATTTGAGACCTGGCAAATATGATGTACCGTCATCATTTCGCCATCGTGCGACATTTATATGCAATGTGAGAAGTTCAAAAATCGGGTGTTTAGTTAGCGCATGCTCAAGCCTAAATCACAAAAATCAGCCGGTGGATACTTGTGCATCTTTGCTTGTTCGTCATCAATTAGCTGGTGAACAGCACCAACCATTCCTATCCTACATCGTTGCTGATGGAAGTCTGAATGCAGACTGTTACGGAAAGACGCCACCGAATTATGTATCAGTGTAACACTAATGGATCACTATATGATATTAATTCATGATCATGTGCTGTTATTTACACCTTGAATTTTGTTTAAGCACATTACTTCATAAAGTTGTTGGTGACACTCGTATGTGCGTTTACCTGTGCAAATCGTCGCCGTTCGTCGTGAAACGATCTTAGCGTCAATGTAAATAATTTGACCATAACTCATTCGTCTTTCCATCTTCTTCCGTGCTCTTACTCACGAATATTTACTATGAAGGCAATATTCTAAAATACCTATAGAAAGAAGTGAGTTGAATGAGAGATGTGGAGCGGATATAGCTCAGTCCATTCTCGTTACGTTGCGTTCCCTGGCGTGCCTAGAAGTTAATCTCTTTTTCCTGCTCCTACGTTCTAATGCGTTTAATGCTAATGACAGGTATATTAAAATACAGATCATATCCCTCAAGTGGCGACCCTCCTGAAGATAATTTTCCAGTCGAGATTACAGTCTCTTATACCAAACTTTTACGTGGCGACCAATCTTAGGATATTTTGGGAATAGCAGTGAACTCTAATAATCACAATTTACCACGTCCAGTATTAAATCTGTCGATGGACTGTACAAATCAGTTACTTTGTCAAAGAGGGAAACAAAAACCAACTTGTAGCTAGTTGCCGCTGTACACCATCAGCACCTTACATCATGTAACATTCACGGTCTCAATCACGTCTTTATTTTAAAGCATTGCATCAAACCTTTAACATGTTTAAATCATGACGTACTGCACAATTTCCGTTTTCTTCATGCGTAGCACAATACGTTTCAGTAATTCATTATCACTTTCCTGTGTTGCAGGGGTTTACTTAGGTGTTAGGCGTGAGGCTGTCTCCCTCATCATGCACAAATTCGCAAAGACATAAAATCCCCCAACTAAGATATGGATGCAACGCGTTTCGACACTGTGAATGACCTGTTGCGTATGTGTGAGTTTCTCCGTGATGAAGGAGGTTCAATACCTTAAGACACATGAAAAAACAACTGCAGGAAAGAGAGGCAGAATAACAGACGTTCAGACCTTGCACCCGATACCTCAGTATGCCCGCACAGATTTTGAAAACGTTAATAAAGTCCGAAAACTTGTCGTGCTACGCAAGAAGGAGACTGACTGGCGCAGTATGCATTATTCAAATCACTGTTGACACAAATGATAGCTCTCAAAAACTTTCGTGAGGGTTGAATTAAACGTCTCTTAGCTGCGTACAAATTGTTATTATTTGACAAGATTTCGGGACTGTGTTATTATCAGAAATCTTATACTGACACTAATCACATAAACGTTGCCGTCATAACTGCTCAAAACTCTGCCCGAACAGGCCTCAGAAAGTCCACCGGTACCGACCAGCCGGAATTGATCAGCTTCAGCATACAGGCCCGGCGGGATGCGGATATGGAGGGGCATGTGGTCGGCACACCACCCTCACAGTCGTTGTCAGTTTTCGTAACCGCAGCTGACACTCCTCAGACAGGTTGCTCCTCAGTTGGCCTCACAGGTTCTGAGTGTACTCAGCTTGCCAACAGCACTCTGCGGACCCAAACTGTCAAATACTAGCCAACCTCGACAATACTTAGCTTCAGTGGTTCAAATGGCTCTAAGCACTATTAGACTGAACATCTGAGGTCATCAGTCTCTTAGAACTTTTTAAACCTAACCAACCTAAGGACATCACATATATAAATGCCCGATGCAGGATTCGAAACTGCGACAGTAGCAGCAATGCGGTCCCGGACTGAAGTGCCTAGAACAGCTCGGCCACAGCGGCCGGCTAGCTTCAGTGATCTAAGGGGAATCTGTGGCAAGACATTGGCTGAATTTTATACAAACACTGTAAATTGTTAAAACACGAAGTAGAGTCAACAGCTAATTCTACCTTCAATCGATGACAGAATTCCAGCTTCAATAAATGAGCGATTCTCCTGAATGGAAACATTCTTACGCTTCGCAATGCACGTTGTTACAGGCCCGTTATCAACTGATGAAGAAAAAAGAGGTGACGTATGGTTTGACTAATGTCGATCAATTAAAAGTTTAATAACTAATTTAATCCTGCGAAATTTCAGTTTACATTTTCGGCACCAAACATGTGGGACGTTTCAACGTAAGCAGCAGCAATCTGATTTTTTATTTTTTTATTTCTCAAGTAAAGACCTGTTGCCTATTGTTATTTAGCTGGTCGTACATTTAGTGCTTTTACATGTTGTATGAGACACATTCAGTTTTGTTATTAATACATTTTCTTGAGAATTTTACTAAATGAGACAAATAGGAAAACATATTAAGAGTACAAGTATATATATATATATATATATATATATATATATATATATATGTATGTATATGTATATGTATATATATATATATATATATGGTTTAAATTTCTTACTAACTTATACAATGAAAAAAAGCAAGATACGTAATAGGTCGTGGATATATTTTAAGTTATCATTGAAACTATATTAAATGGAAGAAACAAGAGAGAACAGTAAATTTGACTTAGATATGAGGCATGCCTCTTCCATTTATACCTTCTAAGTGTCTGGTACACATGTTACAGATGGCTTGTTTTGACTGTGGTAATATTTATTTAAAAATATATCGATTAACTAAGGTGCAATGTGTTTCTGAACTTAAGGTAACAGTGGAAGTTGGGAGCTGATTTAATATATCATGGCCAGCTATATCAGGTGCGAGGGCTTGGTACAAGTAGGAGCCAATCACACCTGATGTTGCGAAAGAATAAGATGAAACTAGCTCTTTAATTATTCTTTTATTTAAACACTGACCTACAGAATTTTCCCTTACAAAGACAACTCAAACTTAACCTATTCATTTATTACCCACAATACACAAGCCCAACGCAATCTGACTGCTATACATTGCAACGTGACTTCCAATAACTTACACAAAAGAATGGCCCTGAATTGCAAGAAATCCTAACATTAATACAAATATAAAAAATATGTAATTAAGGAAATATGAAATTACCTCTAACTCTGTTAATTGCCTGAGTTCATTTCAATCACGATTCCCAGTAGTGTAAACCCCATACTTTTTCATAACTTACTTACCTCATAGAAAATCCTGGGTTCCAAAACCTCGGTCTTATACGTCCTAGGTCATCGCAGATGAGCACTATGTGTACAGGTTTACAATTCTCACCAAAGGCACAGGTGGGAGCCGTTTTAGGCTAAAATGTGGAGGTAAAAAGGATACTGGCAGTGACCCGTGAGAAAGTGTATCATGTCGTCTGTTTGGTTTTGTTATTGTTGTTGTGGTCATCAGTCCAGAGACTGGTTTGATGCAGCCCTCCATGCTAGTCTATCCTGTGCAATCTTCTTCATCTCCCAGTACCTACTGCAACCTACATCCTTCTGAATCTGTTTAGTGTATTCATCTCTTTGTCTCCTACGATTTTTAACTTCCACGCTGCCCTCCAGTACTAAATTGGTGATCCCTTGATGCCTCAGAATATGTCCTAACAACCGATACTTTCTTCGAGTGAAGTTGTGCCACAAATGTACTTCAAATTCACCTGCTGTCGGATACTGGGGAAGAAACAGTAGACTTGTCTTCCATTATCAGTTGTATCCCACTATGTGTTCCATATATCAGTTCTCCAATTGTTTAATTTATGTTCCTCGGTTATATCTCGTCCAGTTATTTCTCTTATTTTGTCACATCTTCCCCTCTTCAGCCAGTAGAGCGCTGCTGCGTGACGAATTGTTTTTTATATAGGGAAAACTCCCAGTACCACACACAGTGCCTTAATCGAGGTTATGCCGAAGGCCCCCGAGATTCTGAGAAGAACACTCCTCCGTCCAAGCCATACAATGGCTTTAAGCGTACCTAAGCATAATCGATGTGTCCAAGCAATTGCCGCAAAACAATTTATTGACTCAAAGAGTCCTACGTAATATGTTCTCATTGTCTTTAGGCGTTGCCTACATCGTATAGTGTTCAGTCTTGCAAGTTTACGCATGAGTTTCGTCGCTTTGTTAATTGTTAGTGAAGCATAATCGTCGGAGTGTAAAAGTTCGTCCATATAAATGCCAAGGTACCTTGTCATAGCTTTCCTTTTTATAGGTATGTTGTTTACCTTTATAATTGGATTTCTTTACAGTGTGGATTTTAGAAGTGGGTAAACAATTTTATTAACTGCTATTGTACGTTTGTTGTTCGTGCAGTGATGAACGCGAGGAGCCACGTGCCATTAGTAATTAGGAGCTGGAGTTTGCACATACCATGACTATAAGGCCATCAGCGTACGCAACCAACTCGTTATCCGTGTCCTTGTCTTCTAGTGTATTCAGTTGTGGTTCTATGGCTGTGTCCCAGAAAACTTGTCCGCATATGGATCCTTAAGGATAACCATTTGTTTCCCTCATTATCACCTTTTAGTGACGAATCTTCCGTTCCATTATCCTGTTTTTACAATAATCTCCAAGGCTATTGTACGGAGCCACCAGCCATCTCTCTAATTCTTGTCAACAGCGCCGGCCATAAGACGTTGTCGAAAGCACGAGCTATGCCAATCATGAGTGCTAATATGTATTTTTCTCGTAGTGTCGGTGTCGTTTCTGTGGCCTTGTCTAGTGCAACGTCGATGGATTTATGTGGTGCAAAGCCTAACTCATGTGGGCTAAGAGCGAAGGGCTGTCGGTGCGACTGAAGTTTGTCACACAGCAATCTCTTCGTGTTCCTTTGGCAGAGACTTAATGAGGCATTGTCGTGTATGTCTTAGGGTCGGTTGGGTCTTTGTCCTCTGCTTTCTTAGTTATAACTTTATTTGCCGTCTTCCATATATTAAGTTTTCGTCCTTCTAGTAGAGCATCATTCAGCAAGTCTATCAGGTACGGTCCTATAAGTGGAGCAGTTTATTTGGTGGTTTCGTTGTGGATACCATCCGCGCCCGGAGCCTTTTTATTCTTTATTTTGTGTATTGCCAGTACAGCTTCGAGGATGGTGGTACTCTCTGTTTCGTATCTGACAACAAGTAGTTTGCGAAAGTCGCTATGAAGTTGGCTGTGCTAAGCGTGGTCATCGTCAGGGAGTAGTTTGTTGAGGAGATACTCTGCTGTGCATCTCGAGCTTTTTGTGGTAGTACCATCAGGTTTCTGCAGAGTTGATAGTACGATCGGAGTCTTGATGCGTTGAGTCTGCAGTTTAAACGGCTCCGCCCCAGATGTTGTTCTGTAAGTTTGTCCTAGCATATGTGTTCCAGTGGTCTTTCCTAGTCCTATGTGGTTCGTCATTGTATCATGTTTCTGCGTTGCGGTAATGTTGGAGTCTAATTTCTCTTCCCTGTGATGTCTTAGATGTTTGGTTCAAATTGTTAACTTAGAACTACTTAATCCTAACTAACCTAAGGACATCACACACATCCATGCCCGAGGCAGGATTCGAACCTGCGACCGTAGCGGTCGCGCGGTTCCAGACTGTAATGCCTCGAACCGCTCGGCCACCCCGGCTGGCAGATGTTTGGTAATATCGTTATTAAACACAAATGTATTTTCTTGGTCTCGTTAATAGAACTGACCATGGTGCCCTTGGGTTGGGTGCGCCACGTAATGAAGGTACTGCTGTAAGAACGTGAGCTCTGTAATCAATGCTTCCTTGGGTGACACTTAGTTTTTGTCAGTTTGTTTTGTCTAATTAGAAACTTGGGTGTTGTGATGTGTCTTTGTCTGTGTTTGCGATTGCTTTAGTGCATATAATCACTGCGTTATAATCATTGAGTATTCGCCTACTGAACAATTGCCGGTTCAAAAAATGGTTGAAATGGCTCTGAGCACTATGGGACTTAACATCTGAGGTCATCAGTCCCCTAGAACGTAGACCTACTTAAACCTAACCATCCTAAGGATATCACACACATCCATGCCCGAGGCAGGATTCGAACCTGCGCCCGTAGCGGTCGCGCGGTTCCAGACTGTAGCGCCTAGAACCGCTCGGCCACCCCGGCCGGCTCTGCCGGTTCGCTGCCTGTATTAGTGAGGCGCCGTTTGCCGCAGAAATGTTTATGTTGCTGTCTTCTCCACTACTCCCGTGGTAAGTTGGTGGTTGGCATAATTTGTTTGGAACGGAAAGATTTCATTCGTTTATAACGTCAACTATTATTTGTGCTGCGGCGTCAGTTCTGTCAGACTTTATTTCTCATGAGGTAAGCAGTCGTCAGCCATTTGCATATCGGCGAACTTTGTTTTATTACTTTAGCAAAAAGCTACATATCAAATGAGTACCGGAAGTAGGTAGACGAGATTATCCTGCCTGAAGTTATTTCGACTGTAACGTTAAGTTGTACGCATGGTTGCGTTATTTGTGTTAATGTAAAGTTAGTGTTTTCTACAATGATTGCAGCGATGGCTTTTTTTGCGCTGACAATTGCATGTACTGTCTCGGAAGGCCTGGAATTCTAGCACCTCGTGGGCGGACACAATATGTCAGCACATACCCTGTTCACCGGCCTTCCAGGCTCTGCGAACACCGTCCTGCTACTCATACAGTTTAGCTACAAGACTTTCACTATGGGAATGTACTACAAACAAAGCACTTCGGCGCGCACTCGGTGTATCGAGGTACACGTGTCCATGCGCGCCCTTCCCAGGCCATTCTAGACGAGGTTAAGGCTTTCTTTCTTCGTTCGCATGATTTGCGCAAAAGGCTGCAGAGTGAGAATCCATTTTTGCTGCCCCAGGTGGCCATTGTTCACCATAAGATGCATTATTTGCGACGAATTATTATATGATCTAAAGCTAATACGCTAGGTTTCGTGGGATTAATGGAAAAAAAAAGTATGGCATGAGCAATTAGCTGTACATTTTATTTATTAGCAGTTATGATGGCAGCGAGGTCGCAACACAAATTGACAAAGTTTTTACGAAACGACCCGTCAACGTTTCCCTCATATATGTATGAATTAATTTGTCGTGCCAGATGGCTATATGATACATGTATGGTTTTTGTTACTGGAATGATCATGAATGCTCTGCATTGTTGCATTTTAGTTCCCTGGAGTAGGAGACTGTATTAACTGGCTGACAAAGAGATCATTACACAAACGGCCTGAAATAGAAATGAAACGAATGGCTAAAAATAAGACGCGAAGTACTAGCATTGCAGGAAAAGTTGCACACGCAATTTGTGACAGTTAATGTAAGAGAACAGAGACTTTTTCGACAGGGAAGTAAGTTAAATACCTACATACTACATATAAATGCTTTCAGTGTAATTTAATTAGCACTGTAAGACTCTAGAAACGGAAAAGTAGTTAGACGAGGAAAATTCACACTATCGGTGAATTTGGAGGAAAGATGTTAAATACTTAAGAGAGAAGTACGGAGTGCGAAGCACGATGTGGCAATGACTAAACGAAGTGGAAGTTGGATGAGGCCAAAATGCACCTCATTGAAATTTGACGCAGAACGGAACAAAATCTTTTTGCATACGCTTTCAGTGTCGTATATACCATTAGCCGAAATTTTGTAAATTTTGTGTTAATGAAATAGTTATTACTTCCTATTTTTGTGTTTATTCGCCATCGATCTACCTGACACACATATGCAACAGAAGTATAATCTGTTAATAAAATTATAGTGTACTTTCTGACTCGTACTGATTCTGAAAATTTGTAAATGACAGCTCATTCAATTGTTAAGTTATTTCATCACGGACACTTAACATTTTGAATACAGAGCTTTATACACGTATCTCTAGTTCTGGTTGCATTATTGTTACGTATTAAAATTAAATAAGATTTTCCCTTATTTTGTGAATATAGCAATGGAATGTTTGTCAGACGTTGGCTATTTACTTACATTGAAACTAATCTTTGAGCACTGACACGGTTTATGAGTCTCAAGAATAATTGAATTACCACTGCAAACTCACTTCCAGTTTTTTCAGTGTCATATTTTTTTGCTTCATATGCATCATACAATACCATCTCCAATTAACGGTGCTACATGGGGTTATTTACTGTTAGATGCTGCGGTGTTAGAGGAAGCTTCACTTCACTTTTGATACACTACGAGAACAGACAGCGACACTGCTCTAAGGAATTTTGATCTAAATGCTAGAAACGCTCAGCTTTCACACTAAATAAAGGCTTTCTTCTTTCTGTAAGAGAATTCAAAATGATTTTGCACAAATATAAGTATGTCAAACACATAAACAGAGTAAAATAACGTTTTCGTCTTGATATTTGAAACCAATCCACACGAATAAATCAAGTCTTGCTATAGCCATGAAGACACATGATGAATAGTGCTTGTCGATCTATGTTCATCGTTTCATGGTTCTACTACATGAAGTTTTGCTTTGTAAAACGCGTAGCTCTGAATGGGCAACAGAGATGTCAGTTACGTTTCGTTACTTCTCTATTAACTGTTTTCAGACTCATATTTTAATGACGAATACTTTTTACTAACAAATTTATGGTAGGTCTAAGACACAGCTAACGTGTAGTCCGAATAGCTGATCAAATTATTCTAAAAATGTTACTATGAAAATCTGGAGCTTTATGAACATTTTGCGGCAGTTTGAAGCTGAAACTTTTTTTGTCAAGAAATTCGAGCGATAGGCATTCCTGCAGTCGGTTGTCCACTGAGTTGCATTTTTCTGTCTGTGCTCTGAATTATTGGAATTCGTGTGGCGTGTACCACTGCAGCGCATTTTTACGCTATCGCATCCACAGAGAGAGGGAGCTCATTCCTAGGTACGTGGAACCAACAGAATGACGGGATTTCAGCTATCGGTCGAACGGAAAGTGTAATTGTCCAGGGAATTTGGAACGAGGTGAAGAGACGTACTTCATGCCGTCAGCCCGACGAGGAGTAGGAACAGTTTTCGGACTTCTGCATTTAGCCAGCCTTGTAATAGAAGTTTCACGTAACTTCTCATTCAGTTCTCAAATGACTGCATTCGCTTTACGAGTGCAGCGGTCTTTATCCGAAATTACAAAAATCATCAATTAAAAGCAAGGTACTTCCAAGTTTGAAAATCTGTTCCAAGGCACAACATGTACACACAGACAAATATTCTATTCAGATATAAACTCGCTACAATCGATAAATCTTATGGCTCTGAGCACTATGGGACTTAACAGCTATGGTCATCAGTCCCCTAGAACTTAGAACCACTTAAACCTAACTAACCTAAGGACATCACACAACACCCAGCCATCACGAGGCAGAGAAAATCCCTGACCCCGCCGGGAATCGATAAATCTTACCACTACTTTATTTAACGGTCTACGTGTTAAATCATCACTTCACTACATACTAATCAAACTAATGAGTGAAATCAAAAGTACGAGGAAGTATTACAAAAAAACTACAAGCTAAAAATCTTTTGAAATGGAAGCTATTGACGTCTAATATAAATTTCCGCTCCGACACATGGAAAAACCCAGTTAATTTTTAAGCATCACTGATCATTCGTGATAGGACCTTGTGTTTCAAGGTATAAGATAAAGGAAAATTGATAGAGTAATGTAACTAGCTTTGAAGATGTACAGAATTTTACTCAGCATGAAACTCTGCCACAGAAAATTTAACAATGTACTCAAAATAGCTAATATACTACACAGCATTTAAATATGTAGCACTAGGAGTACTTACAAACGCTGTACAGATCACTACCCCATGTTTCACAACAACAAATACAGTAGGAAATGTCGAAAACTGGTTACGTCGGTAGTGCCCGTTTACACACGCGATTTTAGAATCGGGCACTTAATTGAAACACACTGTCCCCCAACAACAGTACTCTCTCCTACGATGAGAATGTGAATCGGTTGGAAACACTGAAAAATCCACTCGCTGTGCTACACTGATGAAGAAGTTTCTCAGTTAGCTGCTCAGTAGAAAAGTGATATAGGTGAGGCACAGCACAGTTGGCCATTCCCTGCCACCCGCGACTGCGCTCGTTAGGTTAACCATTTCGTTGATTATTTTAATCGTAGTATTTTCCCTACCCATTTCCTGTGAGGCTATTGCAAATGTCCTTCGAAACAGGTTATTAAGCGCAGTGGGTTCTTCAGAAGTTGCAAGCAGACTACCTGTGGTTTAAATGGAAATCAGGACAGAATTTAATTCAAATAAGCCCTAGGATGCTGTTACGATTCATTTATTACCAAGCATCATAAACAGTAACACTTGAATATTTAGAAACGACTGTTCTCAAAAAGTTGATAAAATTCGTGAACGTGATGAGAGCGACCACTACATAAGGTCAAGCTTCCAGTACTTCGAATCTCGTGCTTACATCGTACAGCTTCGTAGCTATTGGTACATTTTCTGTAACTGAACAATATTTATGTGTCTACTGAATTAATAGATCTACTGCTAAGCGATTTTATAATATTAATGCCCTAAAGACCTGTGGGCTCCACCTGGCATTTGCTACACCAAAAGTGGACATAAATAACTAATATTTAATAAATAAAATTCTGAGTTTCTGTCTAGAACATTGGTGGTACCCCTAGGTATTGACCGCTAAGCAGGATCCGCTTCCAAGGCCTGCGTATGATTCGTTACTGTACCACTACACCCGTGGGAACGAGCTTTGTACTCGCTGCCACAGTAATACGGAGAGACGCTTAAGACAGAAAGTTACCTTTCTGCTCTCTACCGAGTTCTAGTAATCATAAAATTTAGGCTAACAGAATACATTTACAAAACATGAGGAACATCATATACGCCCTTTGATGATTTATTTTTAATTTCGGAAAAAAAAATTCCAGTTTTGAAAATAATACGGTCCGATAAATGGTTTATAGGAGTACCCTGTACAACTGGTCCTTACTTCTTCTTATGCAGACAACTTCAGTTTTCTCCAAACTTCAAAAGCAGATATAGAATTTTATCATGATGTGTTCAAAACCATTCCTTTTTCTTCATTAATTGATATCGTTGGAGATCTGGCAAAATCTGGTTTTGAAAGTTTAAGTAAATATCAAAACCACCAGTTTTTTAGTGTCCAGACAACATATTCAACTTCCCATGCTCTCGTAACATCTATAATCATTACCATTTTTAGTGTTACATGTAATGAATACAAAGTGAAATAGAAAATAACATACTTAAATTTCAGCTTTCAACACAATGAACACAAAATTACGTTAAATAGGTTTTTTGATGGTAATCATTATTGAGAGTTAGTTGGTTAGCCACGTGTTCCAGGGATCACTTTGCTCGACGGATCGTAGTGATCTGGAACGAGTTGTTACACAATCACATCGCTAAGTCATTTATTCCTTCTGTAACTCAAATTTATACATACAAATTAAACATTTCACTCTAATGTGTCGTTGGCTTGGCTACCTTTGTATACAGATATATAAGAGCATTCTGTAACATTTCAGAATTACATAAACACATTTAGAAAGCAGATGTCTTTATTAGCGACTCATTATCCATCCAGATATTCATTTACACTACCCAGGTGATACATATTCTCCTTGTACAGTACACCAGCACATGGTCATCCATCACATTTAACAAATATTTGCGTCTTGGCGGTCGTTCCTTTATACATACATTACAGAGACATTGTATGTGTTTCTTTCATTTATTGAATCTAACGTTGCTGGGTGCTGTATTCCCATTATGCTTCATCATTGCCAGCCATCATAACGCAAATCTCCAACTGCGTCTGCTTCCTTACTGACTGGGGCACTTGATTTCGCTCTCAGCTCCCGTCATCTCGTTATCATACCTCCTAATCTCCCGTGATTCCAGGTATCATCAGTTTTATCATAATCACATGCAACAAAGAAGCATATTTTAGACATCACATACTGATAACCTTCTACATTGTCCATACCGTTTGGAAGTAATTTATTATTTTCTTTCTTTGCTCAAATGGTACATTTATGTATTTTTTTTTTGTCTTCCCCAATAAATAATGAATATCCATTCTTCACACATTAAATCAAATTCTTTAATTAAACTATTTAATAATAAAATAAAATCCCTTACCATCATACCTAGAATATATGTTTACAAACATCCCTTCATATTGTTAGTATTTACACTTTCCGTTTACAAACGCTTCATAAAACGAGATGTCGCTCGTCCATTTCCTTAATATTCCTACGCGTGTTTGTCTTGACATCTAGATGCTACCTTCCTAGAAGTCATCAGCACCGGTATGCCCAACTGTGTGTTCACTTTAAATACCAAACCTGACCTCAATTTATGCTCGCTTCCTTATGTACAAGGCAGCTCAACTCAAGGCACATCGCGGATTTTGACTAACATTGGATGAAACAAATTATACATGGTTTCTTAACATTAACTGCCACTTGCTAATAACATCTCCCATTCTGTTCTATATATTTCACTATATTTCATATTTGGTTCTTTAACTATCATCCATTCATCCATTTATCCACAAAATATGTCCTTCTTTCGGTATCTTCCATTCGTATTAATCATACCCAAAGGGCTCCCTACTAAATACTGAGTATTTTTTAACAATAGCTACACCCTATATGCTTTTTACTGACTAGGATTGAGGATGTGACACTTCTCCTGAATTTGGCTAGAAGTCTTACATATAATATACTGCACTTCAAAATTCTCATAATACCCTTTTACTTCGTCCTTAATAGCTTATGATATCTAGTCGTTTCTCATTAGAGGAATATTGTTTGAAAAACTTTCTAGTATACAGCTTTGTAAATGGCATTTACCTTGTCAATAACACTGTATGCCTTCTCCACTGTTTTCAATTCGTTTCTACTGTTTGAAAATTTTCTAACATTTCAGACTAATTCCTTCTTACACTCACTCTCACAACTTCGTTACTCATTTTAATTTACTATAATTTAACTACAACTTTACTGTTTCCTAGTTCTGTTTTGGCATTGTGCGAATCACTCTTTCTTCTCTTTTAGGTTATTACATCCCTACTGGATTCGTTATATACCATCGATTTAGCGCTTCTTTGCATGGACCCTTAATATTTTCCAAATATCGTATTTCCACAACATTTATCTTAATAGTCATACTGTTGTTGTTGTTGTTGTTGTGGTCTTCAGTCCTGAGACTGGTTTGATGCAGCTCTCCATGCTACTCTATCCTGTGCAAGCTTTTTCATCTCCCAGTACCTACTGCAACCTACATCCTTCTGAATCTGCTTAGTGTATTCATCTCTTGGTCTCCCCCTACGATTTTTACCCTCCACGCTGCCCTCCAATACTAAATTGGTGATCCCTTGATGCCTCAGAACATGTCCTACCAACCGATCCCTTCTTCTGGTCAAGTTGTGCCACAAACTTCTCTTCTCCCCAATCCTATTCAATACTTCCTCATTAGTTATGTGATCTACCCATCTAATCTTCAGCATTCTTCTGTAGCACCACATTTCGAAAGTTTCTATTCTCTTCTTGTCCAAACTATTTATCGTCCATGTTTCACTTCCATACATGGCTACACTCCATACGAATACTTTCAGAAATGACTTCCTCACACTTAAATCAATACTGGATGTTAACAAATTTCTCTTCTTCAGAAACGCTTTCCTTGCCATTGCCAGCCTACATTTTATATCCTCTCTACTTCGACCATCATCAGTTATTTTGCTCCCCAAATAGCAAAACTCCTTTACTACTTTAAGTGCCTCATTTCCTAATCTAATTCCCTCAGCATCACCCGACTTAATTAGACTACATTCCATTATCCTTGTTTTGCTTTTGTTGATGTTCATCTTATATCCTCCTTTCAAGACACTGTCCATTCCATTCAACTGCTCTTCCAAGTCCTTTG
Organism: Schistocerca serialis cubense; assembly: GCF_023864345.2. Taxonomy (NCBI): domain Eukaryota; kingdom Metazoa; phylum Arthropoda; class Insecta; order Orthoptera; family Acrididae; genus Schistocerca; species Schistocerca serialis. The sequence goes on along the minus strand of NC_064644.1, from coordinate 466,608,692 downwards.
CTGTCTCTGACAGAATTACAATGTCATCGGCGAACCTCAAAGTTTTTATTTCTTCTCCATGAATTTTAATACCTACTCCGAATTTTTCTTTTGTTTCCTTTACTGCTTGCTCAATATACAGATTGAACAACATCGGGGAGAGGCTACAACCCTGTCTTACTCCTTTCCCAACCACTGCTTCCCTTTCATGTCCCTCGACTCTTATAACTGCCATCTGGTTTCTGTACAAATTGTAAATAGCCTTTCGCTCCCTGTATTTTACCCCTGCCACCTTTAGAATTTGAAAGAGAGTATTCCAGTCAACATTTTCAAAAGCTTTCTCTAAGTCTACAAATGCTAGAAACGTAGGTTTGCCTTTCCTTAATCTTTCTTCTAAAATTTCATACTACCCGTCTCAAAACTCACGGCGTGAGCGTGGTGTACCAATACATCCTCTCCTATAATGAAATTGATACATTGGTCTGGTACCACCATATCAATAATTCTCCCTACTTTATTCTTTCCCTCATTTCTAATAATATCTCTTTCTTTCTGCTAAACACATCTGCCACCTCAAATTTCTGTGCTGGCAAAACTGGTATGCTCTCTTCACCTATAATTTGCTCATAGAATCTTCCTTTTACAATGGGATCTAACTTTCTACTGATTCCAATGATCGCTAGTGTTTCAATATGACCAGTTTCAACATTCACAGCAAACAGACAATTATTTTTATTTCCATTCTCCGACACATATTTTCTGTGACATTACTCTCACATCCTTTATTGTGAAATATAGAACTCCACCAGGGTTTTCTCCTTAAAATCGTTATATTGTCACTTACCATACAAATGGAAATCTTCGTCAGTGTCTCCTTTGTCACAGTTATTGCCATGAAAACATGAACCTCTTCGTTTCCAACCTATTCCTTTTCTGGAAAAACCGTTGTCGTATTTTCCCTCTCATTTGTGGAAACATTGTTTCATTTGCTATGGATTCCGTTCCCATTTTCCTTTGTCTTCCATCTTATACTCTTCCATTCGTTACCTTTTGTACTTTTCACTGGCACAGCAACACCCTGATTTGAAGCAGTCAAACCATTCCAGTCCTCATTCTATGGTTCCGAAAAAGGTGTAATTTTCTTTTAGCTAAACATTTTCGGAACGTATCCACTTTCAAGGAGCGGGAATCATCAACAACATCTCCCTTCTCCTTTTTGTAGCTACTTATAGAGCGTTCTTTCCTCCTAGTAGCAAACTTAAGGAACATACCTACTTTCACATAATGTCTTCTTTGTTGACATTTCTAATTACTATTATTTACTTTAGCCCTATTTCTCGAGTTTGAATTTCATGTGTTGTTCGGATATTCAGAATAAAGTTCAATATCTACGTCAGTAAAATCACTCGTCTCACGTTGAATACCAACTACCATCGCAACCACCTTCTGTACATTAAGTAGAACAAAAGTCTTAAGAGTAACGCATGCCGTGGTTTCATAAGTTCATCTGGATTTAATGAATTACTTACGTCAGAAAATGCTCTGTTTTAATTAATCTTCAGTCCCATCACTGACAGTAACTTGCAAAGCATTAACAGCTTTTTCATTTTCTTTGATATCTTTATTGGATTTCTTCTGAAGAGTTTCAGTTACTCTATGAGATAACTAGCCCGTTATTAAAATTGGTCTTTCTCTAACAGTCACAAACAGTTTTTAAACTCTTCGTACCTTCGGCAATATCTGTGATAATTGTTCTAATTTAGTCTCTTTTATTGACAGTATTTTTTACCCATCCATCTAATTTATCCTTGGAAATTTGGTTATTTTCCTGAAAGATCGATTTCCCTTGAAAATTCTCCCGTTCTATTATTAGTTGCACCTATTTTATTATTAGTTTGAACAAATTCACCCTAAAATATTTCGTTGGCTTCCGTAGATTTTTCTTCCACTTTTTTGTTAGTTTCTTCTAATTTCCTCATCAATGTTTGATTATTTGCCTCAATAAATAATCTCGTAAATTTCATAAAACCTTGCAACGATGTCCGTTGAAAAACATTCCCCATTTCTTTTTTTTTTTTTTTGTTTCTTCCCCATTACTAACAACATGAACACTCGCTTCAGCAGTATTTTTTCTTGAATCCTCTGTTCCTTGAATCATATTCTCTTAAAATACTCATTCTACATTCCTGACCTTCGTTTCATTTCGGTGGTGTGTTTAATTATTAATATTTTCAGCACTACTTTCTCTTGAGCCATATTCTGCTCTTCAAATCCACTAAATTACTCATTCTGAGCTTTTTGTTGTCCTACCAGGTTTATGGAGCGTACCCTTGTACATATATATTTCAAAATTATTGATAAGCCAAAACATAATGACCACTGCCCACCGAGGCGTTGGATGCCCCCTGGTGGCGTTGCGGGCACAATACGCGGGAACAGAAGTATGTGAGCGGGGCAGACAAGGACGAGATATAACCCTAGCGAATGTATGGCCCGCAAATGGGAAATCCTTTGAGATAAGTGACTTCGACGAAAGGCAGATTATTGTTAAGCAGAGCCTGTGAACGAGTAGCCCGAAAACGGCGAAGCTGATCGAATGTTGACGTGCGACTGTCGTGAGCATCTACGGAAAGAGGTAGAAAAACAGTGAAACTATCACTAGGCATTAAATAATTGGACTTCCAACACGCTTCACAAAACATCACGATTGCAGTGGACACGGGACCATCGGGATTCGACCGTCGATCAATGGAAACTTGTTGGCTCTCCGGATGAATTTTGCTACAGTAGGTCGATGGTCGTCTCCGCAAATCCAGTAATCGAGGTGAATGGCGGCTCGAAACGTGCAGCCAAGCACGGACGCTGACTGGTCGCAGCAGTATAACGCTATTGGAGACATTCTCCTCCACTTGCGTGGAACCTGTGGCAGCAATCGAAGACACGCTGACAGCTGCGGACCACTTGCACCCCTTAATGCTTGATGTCTTCCCCGATGGCGATGTCATCTTTCATCAATATAACTGTCCGTGTCTCGGAGCCAGAAGCGTGCTTCAGTGGCGACCAGATTCGCCTGATGTAAATCCTATGGAGCCCATCTGGATTGCTATCCGGCACCATCACATCATACGCAAATCAGAGGCTCGTTATTTACGCGAATTACGTAACCTGTGCGTAGACATCTAATGCCACACACATACACAAAGCTACCAACATACTGACCGATCCACGATACGCAGGATCAGTGATATAAATAAGGAGGTGACCATAATGTTTTGGCTCATCAGCGTACTCATTATATTTGACATAAATATCGACTTACATTCGTTAAGTTTCATTGCTCACCGGACAAATGTTGAAATGTGTGTCAAATCTTATGGGACTTAACTGCTAAAGTCATCAGTCCCTAAGCTTACACACTACTTAGCCTAAATTATCCTAACGACAAACACACACACCCATGCTCGAGGGAGGACTCGAACCTCTGCCGGGAACAGGCTCTCCGGACAACGTAGCTTTTTCTATATTATGTCTACACTGCACATGTGCGTCGAAATCTAGAACTCCAGCGTACTTCCTCTCTGCCACGGTGGAGACTGGTTCCCAGACTCTCCCTGAGAGCAGCGGTGCCTCATTTTGGTTCGTGCATTGCCTCAACATATCTGCCACTGCTGTCTCCTTTCTTCATTCTCGCAATACAGTCTTCGTGAACGATCGTTATATTTCACTCAGGAAATGTGCTGAATTCTGGCACGCGGTTTACCTTAGCGATGATGTGGCCTTACGCAGCTGGACGCTGCTACAGGCAGAAAACAAGTATCAGTCACTTTTAATTCATAGTGCACTTCCTACTTTCCGATGCACTTGATTTCAAATTACATCTTCTACCCGTAACATAAGGTTGTCAACTGAATAGTTTTTATAGCGCAAGGTTATCTCCGGCACAGGGATGGCATGTGAAAATCCTTTCGCTGCACTATACCGGTATTAAAATTTCTCAGTTTCACCGCAATTCTGTTTAAAGTCGTTCAGCTGACGTACAGTGTGCTCATTATGCGTCCCCACCCGAGAATGTGCTAGTCAACCTATGCCTCTCTTGGATTACGTTAATAAATCGGCACACAGAATTTCCTCGTATCTCATTTCTGTGAATCTCGTTATATTTGACAGAAGTTGTCCCTAGAAGCAGTTCTTTAATGTGATTATAAGTGGACATGTGTATAGCTGATTTACTTAAAATACATCCCAGGATGCTATTAGTATTCGTTTATTTTTCGAACATTATAGAATAGTAACACTTTAATATTTCGAAACAACTACTATCAAAAATTTAATAATGTTCGGGGGCACGGAAAGACAGAGAATCACTTAAGAAAGGCTTTTGAGTACATCCTATGGTCAACTGGTGAGGTTTGCGGACTTTCAAATTCTCTTGCTTACATCTTGAAACTTCGTAGCTCTTCCATGGTTTACTGCACGCCGGCCAAGGTGGCTGAGCGGTTCTAGGCGCTACAGTCTCGAACCACGCGACCGCTACGGTTCGAATCCTGCCTCGGGCATGGATGTGTGTGATGTCCTTAGGTTAGTTAGGTTTAAGTAGTTCTAAGTTCTAGGGGACTGATGACCTCAGAAGTTAAGTCCCATAGTGCTCAGAGCCATTTAAACCATTTTTTACTGACAGAGATATTACGATATTAAAGCTCTGCCGATCCGTAGTCTCTTCCTAGTATTTTCTATGTCAAAATTGAACTTTAATAACAATTATTTAATAAAGAAAGTTCAGGTTTTCGCACCAGAATATTTGTAGTTCCCCTGCATACTGACTTCCAAGGAAGAGTCTCTCTTAGCGCTCGTGCACTCACACTGCTGTCATTCACTACCGCACAGAATGGTCAACTCGTCAACACCAATTTCATGGGTAGCAGCTTCCTGCTCGCTGGGATCATACCGCGCAGCATTCCTTAAGACAGCGAATTACTTCTGCTATCTTCGAGTACTTGTAAACGTAAAATTTAGAAAGTGAAATGTATTCCCAAAAGAGGAAGAACCTCACACCATTTGTACCCTAACGGTCCAATGACGTATACCTTACTGTTCCTTGACATAAATAGAGCATAATGCTATTGGATATGAAATGGTTGCTTCATAGACGTTCAAATAACCTAATATTTCACATAATGAACCAAGTCCAGTGCTGGGAGCATGATACTTACTACTCTCATATTACGTTACTGGAATATTCACTACAATGGTAACAAAACCTCAGTGAACATTGGTGCATACCAAGCTGAACACGAGAGAGTGAGTTAACATGAAATTTTTCTTGATTTATAGTCACGTCATCTATCTTTCGAAGTGAAACATGGTGGTTGCTGACGGAGGTAATACGTATGTCATCTTATGTTAACAGGTTAACTCTGTATCTTAATAAGATACGGGGTAGACAAATCTCACGAAAGCAACTTTCCTCACAGGGAGGAGGCGTAAGACTAGCGTGCATTTTTTCTTTTTAGAGTTCGCCTGAGCGGCCATGAAATTGTGTGGCGCCCAACAATCTCCCCCTTTAATGGAGAAAGTGCTGAAATTTAATACGGAGTCGACAAACACAAACCAGCGATGATGAGAAAGTTTATACTGTACCCATCGCCTCACTCCAGATAGTACAATATGTGTGTGTGCAATCTCATATCTCTCTGCTTCCATACCTAACTAATCTCATAAAGCAGAGAGATTGTAAGTGCTGTGTAATTTTAATATTCAAAACAGTATGCGTGAGATAGTGGGGAGAACCATACGTTTTGATTGGTCTAGTTTTACTGCAGATCTGCGGCCACTTCACCACCTTGCTTCTTCTCTCTCTGCCAGTTTCAATTATTTTAGATGTGCCAAAAACTATGCCTGATTTCATGCTTATAGAGAGTCTTACAGGATGGAGCTTAGCAAGTGACCTAATATTTTCGATATTTAAAGACGTGTTGAATCGCGTTAACACTCTTCTTGATAGTTTAATGGCCTGATTTCATATTTGGGTAATTTTTGTAAAACACTTAGCAAAATGTCAGGGTTCTTAGTTTAGTGGAGGTTTATTTGTAGTTGGTGAGTTATTCCCAGTTTCGTACGAAATTAGGATATAATTTGATTCCGAGAGAGAAACAGATGTATCTTTTGAGATGATAATAGTTATTGTTAAGGGCACAGAAATCCCTAAGCATGTTCTGAAGTCATATTGTGAGCGTGGTTGATCGCACATTGTGCTGTAATGTTCCTGGAATGCCTTTATGGAACATAACTACTTCGTACTTATCATTCTAGGTATTTCACTGTGAGATGTAACGATCTACCAAGTTCACTATATCACTGAATGTTGATTCCTATGATGTGGTAGGAATCCACACAGGAGCGCTCGAACTGACTGCATTTAAATGACCGTGAGTATAACTATGATTCTACATTGGCGATTTAAATCTCAAATTCCTTTTTGAACTGAGCTAGTGACCTGTCTCTCATTTGGCAATCTCTGCCAAGATATCTGTGGCCATGCATCGGTGATTTCCTTCTGTATTTCTTCATGAGTCTAGACAGTGTCCTGTTTCTCATCTGGAGTAGCCTATGAAGATAACTGTGACATTGAATTGATATCTTCTTTCTCCTGTATCCTATTAAGTGGAGCTAGTGTCCCAAATCTCATTTGAAAATGACTGTGAAGATAATTGTGACTCTACAGCGGCAGTTTCTTTCCCCTTCTTCTTCTGGAATTGAGTTAGTGGCCCGTCTGTCATTTACCAGCGCCTGTGAAGATAACTGTGACAATAAAAAAGGTGGTTTCCTGCCCAATTTCATCTTCACTTGAACCACTGCCCTGTCTCTCATTTGGCATTTTGACACTAAACTGGTGGTTTCTTCCTCTTTTTCTTAATTAGCCGAGTTAGTGCCCAGTTTCTCATGTGGCAGCACCTGTGAAAACAGTAGTGCCTCTACATTGTTGGTTTCTTTCCCCTATATCTTCTTGATTCTAGCTAATGCTTTGTCTCTCATTTTTTGTACTCGCTGAAGCACTGAAGACGTATATCATTTGCAGTGGGTCACGGAAGATTTGCTACCAACGTTTAGTGAACAAATTTGTTCTGACAGTACCACTCCATCCACCGTCATGAAGCAAAGTTGTAAGAGCCCTGGTAGTCAAACAGTCCACAGCCTTCCTCATCTCATTTCAACATTCCCACATTCACTACATACAGAACGTTAGATAATTGACAGGATGTACGTTTAAATCGAAAATCTGTTGCGAATGTTTGCTCTCATCGTGATGCCGAACTTCTCTATGAGCTCAAGAGAAAGTTGGCTTCCATGGTAATACGACTGAATCGACAGTTCACGACAATTTACCTTACAAATTGGCCTCTGTGGACACTAAGACCGCACAGTAGCACAGTGCAGCAATCGGGAAAGAAGTCATCACGCAGTTCGTAGAAATCTGCAGGTGCTGCTTGTATCATCGATGAGTAACGACGCCCCAAAACACCCCCACTGACGCGGAATTCACCGTTTACTGGTGTAGCAGGTCTCTTCCACTCCATGAACCTTTGACTCTCAGCCGGTGAGCGTGTAGCGCTCCTTACGATCACTGCAGTCTAGGTTGCTGACAGTGAATGAACCAATTATTGTAACTGTTCGTCGACTCCACTTAAATAACTGATGTGTGATCCAACCATCTCATACGTAAAGCTTCGTATACAAACAACTGGTGCACTACCCACTTCTGGAATGAAATATCGAGTGGGAACTCGCTAATTTCCTAGTCTTTATTTTTTTTAGCATTCTGACTGATCTGATACGTCCCGCCAACAATTCTTTCCCAGTGTCAACCTCATCATCATAGAGTAGCGTTTGCACCCGGCATTCTTAATTCTTTGTTGGATATATTTCAGTCTTTATTTTCCACTACAAATTTTACACTCGTCAGCCCCCTCAAGCGCCATGGGGATTATTTCTTAATTTTTCATCACACGTCCATCATCCTGTCATGTCTTGTTGCAAATGGTTTCCTTGTGTTATTCTTATAACAGATACTGTGGCGAGTCTTTTCATTTCTTCTGTTATCAGTCCACATCAAGTTCAGAAACCTTAAATACTACCAGATCCAAACGCTTGGATTCTCATCTTTTCCAGTACATTCACAGGATGTTATTCACTTAGTGTGGTCACCGTTGATGCATCTCGAACGATACGAGCACAAAGACAAAAGCGGAAAGACAAACTCTGTGAGGCGCGATGACGAGCAGTTAGGCATGTCATGGCTCTGTGAGTTTTACGGTTGCTTGCTTTTGAGCAGCCGCTCAAGTGTTGGCTAAGGATGTGATCGGTCATGAGCACTTAGGCGGCGGAAGCCTTCGAAGAAAAGATCTGATTCTGTCTTTAAGAAACTATTAAACTTCATTCGCTGAAATTAAAAACAAAGATTCAAACTATGAGTGCAATGGAAATTACGATTAGAGGACTGGTAGAAAGCGTACACTGAAGGCTTACACGAGGACTCCTCTGATGGCATGACTGAGGAAGAAGTGGTCAAATAGGAGTCGATGTGGAAGATACAGAGGATCAAGTATTAGAGTCAGAGCTGACTAGAACTCAGGAAGACTAGCGATCAAAGCTAGCTAACTTTCCTAGTGGAATTGGCAACTCAAAGACTATTGAAACTGATGTGTAAAACCTGCGAGACTGGAGATATATCATCACAATTTCGGAAAAAATGTCATCAACACAGTCTCAAAGATAGCGAAGCCAACAAGTGCAAAAAGTATCTCACAACTGGCTTAACTGCTCATACATCCATTTCCCTCACAGAAATAACATACACAACAATGGAAAAAATGAAGATCTCCTTTTTTTTAGCCATAAATCTTCAGACTGGATTGACGTGGCCCGCCGCGAATTTCTCTCCTGTGCCAACCTCTTCATCTCAGGGAATCACTTGCAACCTGCGTCCCCAGTTATCCGCTGGATATACTCCAATCTCTGTCTTCCTCTACAGTTATTTCCCTCTACAGCTCCATCTAGAACCATAAAAGTCAGTCCATGATGTTTTAACAGATGTCCTGTCATTCTGCCCCTTCTCCTTGTCAATGTTTTCCGTATATTCCCTTCCTCTCCGATCTTGGACAGAACCTCCTCATTGCTCACGTTATCAGTAAACCTAATTTTCGACATTCTTCTGTAGCACCACATCTCAAATGCGTCGATTCTCTTCTGTTTCGGTCTCTACAATCCATGTTTCACTGCCATACAATGCTGTGTTCCCAACGTATATTTTCAGAAATTTCTGCCTCAAATTAAGGCTTATGTTTGATACTAGTAGACTTCTCTTAGTCCGGAATAACCTTTTTGCTCGAGCTAGTCTGCTTTTAATGTCCTCCTTGCTCCGTAAGTCATTGGTAATTTTGCTGCCTAGCTAGCATAATTCCTTAACTTCATCTACTTCCTGACCATCAATCTTGGAGTTTCTCGCTGTTCTCATTTCTGCTACTTTTCATTACTTTCGTCTTTCTTCGATTTACTATCAGTCAGTATTCTCTACTCATTAGACTGTCGAACCCATTCTCCAGATCACGTTACTTTTCTTCACTTTCACTCAGGATAGCAATGTCGTAAGTGAATCGCACCATTAACACCATTCACGTTTAATTCCACTCCTTTAACTTTCTTTTATTTCCATCGTTGCTTCTTCGATGCACAGACTGAACAGTAGGGGCGAAAGACTATATCCCTGTCTTACACCATTTATAAACCGAACATTTCGTTCTTGGTCGTCCACTCTTATTATTCCCTCATGGATGTTGTACATATTGTATATGGCCCGTCTCTCCCTATAGCTTACCCCTATTTTTCTCAGAATTTCTAACATATTGCACCATTTTACGTTGTCGAGCGCTTTTTCTAGGTCGAAAATCCTTTGACGTGTCTTGATTTTTCTTTAGGCTTGCTTCCAATATCAACCGCAACGTCAGATTTGTCTCTCTGGCGCCTTTACCTTTTCTAAAGCTAAACTGTCCGTCATCGAACACATCCCTTATTTTCTTTGCCATTCTTCTTTATATTATTATTGTCAGCGACTTCGATACATTAAATGTTTAGCTGATTGAGCGATAATTCGCGCAGTTGTCAGCTCTGGCAGCATTCGGAATTGTGTGGATGATATTTTTCCGAAACTCAGACTGTAGACTGCCAGACTCATACATTGTACACACCAACGTGAATTGTCGTTTTGTTGCCTCTTCCCGCAATGATTTTAGAAATTTTGATGGAATGTTATCAGTCCGTTCTGCCTTATTTGATCTTAAGACCTCCAAAGCTCTCTCAAATTCTGATTCTATCGCTCCTAAATCGACTCCTGTTACTACTTCTATCACATCAGACAAATCTTCCCCCTCATAGAGGCTTTCAATGTATTCTTTCCACCTATCCGCTCTCTCCTCTGCATTTAACAGCGGAATTTCCGTCGCATGCTTAATGTTACCACCATTGCTTTTAATTTCACCGAAGGTTGTTTTGACTTTCCTACATGAGTCAGTCCTTTCGATTGTCTTTATTTTCCAATTTCTTCACATTTTTCATGCAGTCAACTCGTCGTAGCTTCCCTACACCACCTATTTATTTCATTCCTCAGCGACTTGTATTTCTGCGTGCCTAAACTTCCCTGATAATATTTGTACTTCCTTCATTCATCGATCAAATGACGTATTTCTTCGGTTACCCACGGTTACTTTGCAGTTACCTTCTTTGGACCCATGTTTTTCTTTTCAGCTTCTGTGATTGCCCTTTGCAGAGCTGTCTATTCCTCTTCAACTGTACTGCCTACTGGTCTATTGATTATTGCTGTATGTACATTCTTAACGAACTTCAAGCGTATCTCATCATTCCTTGGTATTTCCGTATACCACTTCTTTGCGTATTGATTCTCCCTGACTAATCTCATAAACTTCGGACTATTTTTCATCCTTGCTACATTGTGATCTGAGTTTATATCTGCTCCTCGGTACCCCTTACAATCCAGTATCTGATTTAGGAATTTCTGTCTGACCACGATGTAATCTAACTGAAATCTTCTTGTACAACCCGACCTTTTCACGGTATACCTCCTCCTCATGTCATTCTTGAACAGAGTGCTCAATATTACTAGCTAAAATTTATTACAGAAATTAATTAGCCTTTTTCCTCTCTCATTTCTAGTCCCAAGCACATGGTCTCCTGATTACCCTTTCAGTATCCTCATGTACTTTCCCTGTCTCTTAATCTTCAGCTTGCGAGGTTGGCATGTGTACCTGAAATATGGTTGTCGATGTTGGTTTGCTGTCGATTGTGGTATGCATAACCCTATCACTGAACTGTTAACGGTAATACACTCTCTGCCCTGCCTCCCAGTTCAAAATGAATCCTACTCCTGTTATACCATTTTCTGCTGATATCACCCGACACTCAGCTGACCAAAATTCGTTGTCTTCTTTCCACTTCACTTCACAGACCCCTATTATATCTAGATTGAGCCTTTGCATTTCCCTTTTAAGACTTTCTAGCTTCCCTACCACCTTCAAGTTTCTGATATTCCTCGCCTGAGAAGTAGAACGTTATCCTTCCATTGACTATTCTACCCTATCTCCGGAGATCCTGAGGGGGGACTATTCCGGAATCTTTTGCCAATGGAGAGATTGTCATGACAAGTTTTTTTAATGAGAGTCCACATGTCCTCCGGAGACACGTTGTATGTCTTTAATGCAGTGGTTTCCATTGCCTTCTGCATCCTCAAACCGCTGATCATTGCTGAACCTTCCGCCTTTAGGGGCAGTTGCCCACCCGAAGGGCAGGTGAGTGCCCTGAACCTCTGTCGGCTCCTCCGCCCTCTTTGCCATGGCCGTTTGCAGAATGAGGGCGATTTCTTATGCCGTAAGTCTTCGGCCGCCAATGCTGATTATTAATGAAAATTTAAGTGGTGGCCGGTTTCTAACCCGGGACCGAAGACGTTATGATTACGAATCAAAAATACTATCCCTAGACCTCGGGTCCAACTGTGAGTTGATGATAAGGTTGCCGTTCGGAATCTAAAGGACACAACAGAGTCAGCTCTAACATTGCTACTGAAAATAGAAGCGAGACTTAAGAAAGATCAGAACACGTTCGATGATTGAAGAAAATTCCTACAAAATGTTAGCTATGCTTTCTGCGTTTCTTCATCGCATGTCTTTCAAACCCCTGTCAAACTATGACTAATATTGTATGTCCTATGTCTTCCACACTGACTCCCGTTTCTTCTTTTATCACTTCATTGGAGCATGCCTTGTCACTCGCAGAGGCCTTCAGTGTACTATATTCGGCTAGACGCTAACTCCTCCGCTCTTAACGAGGAACTCTTAATTTTGAAATATTTACTCTCTATTTCACCACAGGCTGTCTTGACTTCTTTGTATGCTGGATCATTTCTAGCTTTAGCTTCCCTACTCTTCCCATTTATTTAATTTCTTTGTGATTTATACTGCTCTATCCCTGTCTTTTCCTGAGCATTTTAGTATGTCCTCTGTCATTCGGTCAGTTGAAGTACTGATTCCATTACCTACAGTTTTTCCCAGTTAAGTTCCATGTATCTGGATCTCTTTTCTTCTCTCCATAGATTAGTTATTTCGTTAGTTTACTTTATTTATCTCGCTCTGATAATTCACTCTGTTTAATTCTGTGTTAAACCAACTATTTGGCCCCAGCAGTCCACCTCTGGTATTGATAACTCCAGTCGCTACAGCTATTCTAAATTCATTTTGGTTTTCTGTGTCTGAGAATTATTATTTTAATTAGTGTTGTTTTCATGTTAGGATTTTAAGCGTTTCGTTTATTACTAACCAGTTTTTAATTCATTCCGTAAGTTATTCTTACACTATAACGTAATCTGTGCCATTGCGCAATTAATAGGTGTGTCCAGTGGAATGGACTTTAGTATTTGCAAAAGTAAAACCAACTATTAGAATACCCTATCTGAAGAGACAGTGACATCACGAGCTTACTCAATGTCGTAGGACTAAATCGATCAGCCGCACAGTCCATGACTGCAGCGCCCTAGACCGCTCGGCTGAAACAAGTAGGATTACGAGTCTACCTACGTAGTTCCACCTTTAATTCTGGTAATTTGTAATTTTATTACAAAGGAAACACTTCCCTATTGTGATGTAAATACTACTTATTTCGTCAAGAACCAGTTTTTATCTTCTTAGGCAATTGTGAAATGACCATTGAACGTCTCAAGAAAAGATAAAATTACTTGTGAATCACACACATATTACTAATGCGGACAAAAATTAGATACAAAGCGTCTACAAACGAGAGTGTTACTATTTCTATATTATGTCAACATCGCTACATTTGGAAAAAGACATGAAAAATGAAGTTGAATCCGTTGTTGAAGTATCGGATTTCCATAATTGGAAAGAGGAAACGGAGTTAACGCCAGAAAAGTGTTTCCTTTTTTAATACCAACGTCACAATCTGTTGAGCATAGATAGGGGACTGATAATAATATTTATGATAGTGACATATGGTATCATCTATAAGTATCTTATTGACATTTATTAGGTTGGTGCATAAGCTTGTAGCGCTTTTCCATAAGTTCTATACACACGACAGATACACGCAACATATACTTTAGTCGGCGATAAAACATTTTTCTTCACTATTTTCAACATTCTACAGACTCCAGGATAACTTTTCGAATGCGTGACTTTAGAAAGCACGTGTTTTTTAGGCAAAAAACTCGTCGAGCTATATCTGGAGCGAATTGCTATCTGGAATGGAAGTTCCTTGAACGTTGTTCGATAAAGAGCGGAAAAGGTGGAAATCTGAGGTCGAAATATAAGAAGGTGTACAAGGTGGTTACAGAATCAATTCTCAACACAAGTCCTTTATACTGCCTCTTTGGTAGTCTAGCAGAAAGGGGGCAAGGGGGAAGGGGAGGGTGTCGTTATCGTGGAGTAGCATATCATCACCCAGTCTTCCTCGTCGTTTACCTTGGACTGCTCTGCAAGACGTATCATATGTAGACAATAAACGTCAACAGTGATGGTTACACCTCGTGGAAGCAATTCGTAGAACACCACACCGTCACTGTTCCACCAGGTGCCCAACGTTATCTTCTATGGATGCGTGCAGGTCTCTGTACGAGGAGTTTCTCATGGTTTTGGGCTCAGAGATTCCTTTCTTTTCCTACGTTAACATAAAGACACCATTTCTCTTCACTAGCAACAGTACAAGATAGCAATGGGCGGCAGTTTTCAAAAAAAAAATGTTCAAATGTGTGTGAAATCTTATGGGACTTAACTACTGTGGTCATCAGTTCCTAAGCTTACAGACTGCTTAATCTAAATTATCCTAAGTACAAATACACACACCCATGCCCGAGGGAGAACTCGAACCTCCGCCGGGAGTAGCCACACAGTCCATGACTGCAGCGCCTTAGACCGCTCGGCTAATCCCAAGCGGCTCGGCATTTTCACGAGCCAGTTGGTGGGACGAGTAAGCTAAGATGTACATCATATTTGTGATTTTGGCTTATGTACGCGGTACCCATATAACCAATTTCTGAACCTTCCCAATTGCATTCAAATGTCGCACCGTGGTGGAATGATCGTAGTTCATCACTTTCGTCAGTTCTCGAGTATACCGATGTGAACCTTTGCGGATTAATACGTTTGAACGATTTTCATCTATCTCCGAATGTCTTCCTGAATGTGGATTTCTCCATTTCGTTTTGTGGCGCCTACAGCTCCACTCGCTATCTCCAAATGAGAAAATGAAAATACATATACTTAAAGAGCAATAGTGAACTACAAAAAACAGTTACAAACAATAAATAAACCCATAGCAACGAGAATACCAAAGTGCAAAACGAAAACGCTACGAATTTAACCACCTATCTAATATGTCTCTTTTATTCACGTAATATATGACTTTAATGATTAAGATTTTATATTTACCATGTCAGTGGTATCGACATACGAAGGCATGCTAAAAAGTAGTTCCTCAGAATTTTTTACTCAGTTCTCAATATTTTTTGTGATATTGCATGTCATGCATATTAATCGGTGGAGTTTCCCACTTCTCTAACGCAAGTTAAAATCTTCTAAAGGGCTCCTTATTGTAAGGTACAACGTGGCGATGAGTAACGGAACTACGTCGGTGTACTGCGAGACTGTCAGAAAACTGGGAACAACAATTCGATAGATTCATCCACAAATGACCAACACGAACGCTGGGACATCTACAACAATCCGTCGTCTTTGGATCGCTGTCATATATCATCATCCATACTGTCCCCTCTTGATCCCATCTGATTTTTTCTGTTTGCAGACCTTACAGAACACCTTCGAGAACTTCGCTTTGATTGCGATGAAGTGATGCAAGCAGAGGTGGGTTTGTGACTACATCAACAGTGTTAAATATTCCACAGTGATGGTACCAACAAACTGGTCACTCGTTGGGAGAAATGTGTTCCTCACCAGGGTGACTATTTTGAGAAATGAGTGTACAAACATGAAGAATCAAGACGTAGATCGTAGATAAAATTTCCTTAATTAAAAAATCTTTTAAAGATTATCCTATACAAAATTCGGAGGCATTACTTTTCAGCATGCCTTCTCAAAACGAGAGCCCAATAGAAGCCTGACAGGTTATGTGGCGCTGAATAAACGGTAAGTTATCCAATCATAACCAATTTTTGCTCCATATCTGAATAATTTATATGATAATAAAAACTATTACAGTTCTATTTCAGGAACGTTTATTATGCTACAGTAGGTTACGTTCTAATTCAATATCTTCAGGTGACACCGAAAGTTCACCAACAGTATTCGTAAAATGTTCTCAAATGTTTCAGAGATGTTCTTATGACCTGACGCAAAAAAATGTGTGTCTGCGCGCCGTGTTACAGAATGTGTCTTCAAATGGTTCGAATGGCTCTGAGAACTATGGGACTTAACACCTAAGACACCTAAGGTCATCGGTCCCTTAGAACCTAGAACTACTTGAACCTAACTAACCTAAGGACGTCACACACATCCATGCCCGAGGCAGGATTGGAACCAGCGACCGTAACGGGCGCTCGGTTCCAGACTGAAGCGCCTAGAACCACTCGGCCACACCGGCCGGCCAGAATGTATTTCTCAGCGTAATGTATGGCTGTTAGATTTCTTTCGTTATGACACTGGCATATTTCTGGACTTTCTGTGAAATAGTTACGGTATGGTTGGGTTTCGACAGTCAATGATGAGCTCATTAACTCTCTAAATGATCAGACAGTATAATATGCACGTGTACTTATGGTGAGGGAAAGATAGAGTTAATGAAGGGTAAAAGTCTTACCTGAGCAGGAAAAAGTTGTTACAGGTTTTGGACGCACATTATATGTGTTGGAGCCACGTGGGAATTGCGTGGATCGAATAGGGTAGAAACAAACAAACAATGAACAGTAATTCGATTTTTTAAGAAAGGAAGGTTAGCGTAAAATACGGAAATAGCTGTTCAATACAAGGACTGAGTGAGGGACACTCCCCTCCAACGTATAGCGTGATTGATGTGCACCATTAAAACATTAAAAGTATAACAAAATTCTGTAAAAAGAAACTAGAACTCATTTTAGCACATGATGTCTTAGGGTAATGTAGAATAAAGTCCAGATGACTTAAATTATAACAGACAAATGCTCTCTTAGTCAACGTTGCAGGAGTTCGATCCTTCTTAACAAACCGAAGTCCGACAAACAAGGAGTCAGCAGATTAAAACTGTGTGCCAGACGAATACTCGAACTCGGGACCTTTGCCTTTCGCGGGCAAGTGCTGTACCAAGTTTGGAAGATAGGAGACAAGGTACTAGCAGATGTAAAGCTGTGAGGACGGGGCGTGAGTCGTGCTTTGGTAAAGCACTGTCCCGCGAAAGGCAAAGGTCCCGAGTTCGAGTCTCGGTCCGGCACACAGCATCAATCTGCCAGGAAGTTTCATATCAGCGCACACTCCGCTGCAGAATGAAAATCTCGCTTTGGAATGAGTAAGCAGGTTAGAGTCATGGAAGATAAAATTAACCCAAGAACCTCGCACATATTTATCAGAAAATGAGGAATATAGCAAATGATGATTGTTACGAAGAATCCTAAGTAACTACCTTGGTATTCCCATTACGAAGTTTTGACGGAGAAAGAGTTTCAGACATAAAATTTCGAGCGGACACCAAGGGAGTGTTACAGAACTATTAGTTTTCTCAGTATGTGTTATTTTATTTTATTATTATTTTCAGCTTTTTCTCATTACAGAGGCTTATCTCCAACATAATAATTTACTTGGAAATTACAATACAAACAATAAACGTTCTTAAACTATATTTTCAAAATATTCCTCCAGGTGCTTCGATCTAGTGTGTCCTCTTCCTCAGCGCCCATTATCCTCATTGTGTGCTGTACATTTTGGAGCCAGGTGGCCATAGGTGAACCTCTTCTTCTTCTCCCATCCGGTGTCCACTCCAGTATCGAGTTTGGTATTCTGGTTTTCTCCATTCGTCGTACCACTGTAATTTCTTCCTATACATTACGTCATATATTCTTTCTTTTATTTCCATTCTCCTTATTATTTCGGTGTTCCTTATCTTTTCTTGTGTAAATCACTTAATAAATTTCGTTTTAAGTTCCATGAGCGATTTCGTGGATGATACTATGATATACGAAGAAGTTGCAGCGCTAGAAAGCTTTAGCGATATGCTACAGAGGAATTGAAAGGTGGCATTCAACATATGCCAACGTAACGCAAAGAGTAGAAATAGGTAGAAAGACCCATTATTGTATGATTTCACGGTTGCAGGACAATCACAGGAAGCTGTCACTGACACTAAATATCTGCAAGTACGATTAAGGACCATTTGGAAGTAAAACGGCCACTTAAGACAAATAGCTGAAAAGGCAGATGCCAAATGAAATTTATTGGAAGAATCATCAATAAGTGTAGTCCACCCAAGACAGAGGTATCTAAAGAAAGCACTCGTCCGGCCATTACCTGGATATTGGTCGTCAGTCCGGTATCTGTACGAGACAGGATAGATAGAGGAAATATAGAAGATGGGAAGAAGAGGAACGCGCTTCGTCATAGATTGTATTAATAAGCGAGAAAGCGTCGCGGATATACACACCCAACTCCACAGGCAGACGGTACAAGAGACCCGTTATACATCATGGTATGGTTTACTGCGATATTTCGTAGAGCGTACGTACGTAGATGGATCAAGCACGATATAGCTTCCACTTGGGTGTATCTGGAAGAAAAAATCTAATTCGAATTCACACTGAGGATTATAGATAATCGTCCTCCTCGGGGAACATTTGCGGCTGTAATAGGAAAGGGAGGAAAAGACAGAGTACACTAAGCCTCTACGCCACACACCATCAGGTGACGTGCGGTGTATACGTATAGTTATAGTCACTTTTACATCAGAGCAAACTGTTACGAAATAGCCTACATACGTACAGAATCAGATACGAGAATAAATCTGCCTAGCAGAAATAAAACAACAATCACCAAAACGTGTTTGAGCAAATTGCGTAATGGTGAAGATAGAACGTATGCGCAGAACGTCCAGCAGCTCTGAAATTGAACTGAGCGAACTTTACGAAAAAAATCCAAACATAATATTGCCACAGAGGGATTTTGAGGTGGTCAAAGACTTTTCTGTTACTACATCTGATAGCAGTGTTAATAGATATCTTTCACAGAGAGAGAGAGAGAGAGAGAGAGAGAGAGAGAGAGAGAGAGAGAGGGAGAGAGACAGGCAGAGGGGGAGTGACAGAGAGAACTACCTACGTTAAATGCAGATGAAAGGAGTGAAACAGATGCCTCTCAGTAGCACAATATGTTTCTTCTTCTCAGGGAACGCGAAACGTTAGATACAAAGAGGTAAAAACAGACTCCTCTGGAATTGTAAATATCATAGGAATTCTGAAATGCTGTTAGAGCGCATTATGCGAGTGGTTTAACGTGACTGCCAAGAACAGTTAAACCAATAGTGGGAGCAGCCAATAAGGGAAGAAGGTTTAGTTTTTAGGATTTTCAGTTTTGATTTGATAAGCATAAAGTATCACAATCTCTCACTCCATCAGACTTCGGAATATAAACACTGAAAATCGCGTAAACATTGCCTATTAAAGACATTGCACCACCATCTCTCCATCCTTTCTCAAACATCCTCTGGCTCGGAAAATTTATTCCAGCAGAAGGATTAGAAGCAGCTACTTCAAGGCCAATTCGCACCGCATCAACAGCCGTTAGTGATCGCTGCTGCAGATGCAGTATGAAATCGATGAGGGCCAACATACAAATAATGATCCATTTGATGTCTGACGAGCAGTAAATATTTTGCCAACAGTTGTGTTATATCTAATGATTCAATATTTTGAATAAATAACAAGTTTCTTTTGAAAATACTAATACTACTGTGGCACTGAGCTACTTGGAAGGCATGGTGTGGAAGTCCGAAGTGCTTAGAAACACGCGCAAGAAAGACTGGACTCTCCACATCTCCTGCTCCTCCGAATTCAAAATCGATGGAGAGTACTTTCCAAAACGGATTGCTGACATTTCAACTGTGATCTTTCGGAATAACACCAAACATGACGCAAGCCAACTACAATGTTGAGAGAAAAAAATGACGATCTACTTAACTGAGTCTTGGTCCACATTTCGAAGGCAATAAAGGAGTGACTCTGTGTGACAGGGACTCGAAAAGTTGTTGGTACCTTTCTGGAGGTATGTGGTACGAGATGGCTGATGGCTACGTACAGACCAAGTAATTCACATAAACTGCGGTCAAGTTGTTTGTGCGTGCGGAGCTGATTCTCGCTTAGTGTCCCGAATGTGTTGCATCGCGTTCAAGTCAGACGAAATTAATGAACTCAACGGAGCTCACCATTATACATCTCAAACCACGGGAGCACCACTATGGTCTTCTGACACTGACAGTTATCCTGCTTAAAGGTAAGATCGCCGTCGCGGACGACTTGATGCATGAATTCTCTGTTGGTTCATCATGGACAGGGGACATCAGCTGGTCAGGTAATTATAAATTCGCCAACAGCCTTGTAAATGGGATGTTATTTTATTTTGACTACCAGTTTCGGCATTCCACTATGCCATCTTCAGACTCCATATGCATCTCTGAAAAATAAACGATATTGTGATACAGTGCCATATATTCCTGAATGTCGTAAATTCATACCCATATTTCAAGTGCTTTATCTGAAGACCTAGTTGCAATCAAATCTTCAAATGAAGCACTTAGAATACGGTTTCGAATTTATGACATCCAGGAATATGCGGCACTGTGCCACAGTATTCTTTATTTTTGAGAGTTGCATATAGGGGGCCTGAAGGTGGCAAAGTGAATGCCGAAACTGGTGGTCAATATAAAATAATACAACATCTAAATTACACGGATGTTGGCGAATTGCACTGATAATTGTTGCATGGATGCTCTTGGTGTTCCACAATGAAACTGACGTGGTCCACAGCTTCCATGGTGCTTTCTATTTCTCCCAGATTACCCATGGAAGTCGGGGTGAATGTCCCCAGTAGAATAAATTTTTCCCCACTGGTCGGCGTCCGCAGCGCTGGACATGTTTTGGAGCAGCCGTCCGTATGGACGAGGGCCGCCAACCCGCTGTAAAAAGAAACTCGCCTCGTCCAACCGAGTGTTAGGTTCCCATTGATTCATAATCCAGTGTCGATGAACCTGCGCACACTGAAATCGTAGTTGCCGATGTCGTTGGATTAACAATGGAACAATCACGGGTCGTCGTCTGCTGCGGAGCGGAGACCCATGTTTAACAATGTGCGCTAATCGAAGGGTTCTGAAACACTAATGCTCGGACGACCATTGTACCCTATCGTCAAACCTGTCACCGATCGCCGCCTATGATGCTTCACACATAGGGAAAGCCTTCAAACTCGGTGTTTTGTGATGAGATGAGGACATCCAATAATTTGTGTCCTACTCGACCAACAGAGACTTCCCATAGATGTTGACGACATCAGCGTGTGAACATACCACAAGCCGCGTCCTATCGTTCCTATATATATATATATATATATATATATATATATATATATATATATATATATGTATGTCAATGTAGACCTCTGTCGCCATTTGCATTCGGTATTGTCACTAGAGTCATTCGTCATTAGTCTCCGTCCCGCTTAAATAGCGTACTTTCCTTACCGCGTCATTTCCCTGCATGCCACCAAGAGACATTCACTTCTGCGGTGTCAATGTTCATAATGTCTTACTCGTATGCGTATGTGCAAATATTTTATATGAATAACTTCATACAACCCGAGGCCCTGTAGCGTAATAAATATGTAATGTACTGAATCGACTGTGAGAAAGCCAAGTGGCAAAGAGGTTATCTGAGAGACTCTATGATAATTACATCGTTGACTCGGAATATTACTTTCTCTGTGGTTTTTTTGAAAATATTGAAATAGCAGAATTGTTTCAGATTGAATGCGACGTGTACGGGAAGAGACGTGGACAACAGTGCTCGAACCTGCAATCTCATGTATGAATAGTTGCTAAGAAATATCCAGCCGTCTCTCCCAAGGTTCTTCATACGCGCAACAAACAGTAATTCTTTTGACAGCACTATCAGAGACAATTTCATTGCGTTGTTACGACCTTTTATTGCGAGAATGATACATCGACAACAGACAATTTTTTTTTTTTTTTTTTTTTTTTGTTCGCAAGCTCCTGAACCATATGACGATGCATCTGTCATTAGTCCAAAATCCTTTGTCATGTCCGGATGGTGTAGTATGGGTGCATTGATAAGTGCGACTTTGATTCTGTTGAATGCTTCTTCA
The DNA here is from genome assembly GCF_023864345.2 of Schistocerca serialis cubense. NCBI lineage: Eukaryota > Metazoa > Arthropoda > Insecta > Orthoptera > Acrididae > Schistocerca > Schistocerca serialis. The sequence continues at coordinate 466,586,796 of NC_064644.1, read as the reverse complement.
CAATTTGGAGTCCATTGCCATGACACAATCTACCTAAGTAAGGATATTAATGCTTCTGAATTAAGATCCTGTGTCGCTATAAAACGACGATAAAATGAAGCTAATCCCAGAAATGCCTTTATGTTCGGTTGCGTGGTGATAGCGCGTTTTATATTGCGTCAATTTTCTTTTGAGCTGGCAAAATCCCTTAGGATGTAATTAGATATCCTAGGAAATTGATTTCATACAAGGAAAACTTGGATTTCTTCAAGTTAGCAGTTACTCCTGATAATCTAAAACTTTCTAAGACTCTTTTAACGATTACAGTATGTTGCTCCCAGTTGGTTGTAGCAATCAACATATCATCCATAAATGGGGTAACCAAGTCACGCAGTTCAGGTCCCAAGACAGTATCCAACGCTGAAATAAAAACACCTGAATTCACGTTTAAACCAAATGGTAATACCATGAATTGATAACTGCGGCCATTATAAAGGAATGCTGTGTACTTCCTTGATTCCATGTCTAATGCAACCTGTCAAAATGAGGATCGCAAATCAATTGTAAAAAAAAATCTTGACACCAGGAAACTTATGGATTAGTTGTTCTATATTGGGAGGTTGGTTTCACACAGGTAGAATAATTTTTTTAATCTCCCTAACACCCAAAACCAAACGTACACTACCGTCTAACTTTGGTACTACATGTAGAGGACTGCAATAATGACTGCTGGATGGTTCAATGATGTTCCAGCTAATCTTTTCCTGTATCTCCCCGTCAGTAGCAGATCTTAATGCCCATGGAATGGAGTAATATCGGCGACAGTAAGTTTTGTGTGGCCTAATATTTAATTGGCAAACATAATTTTTGATAGCATCCAGTTTTTTATCAAATACCATGGTGTAATTGCTTAACAATTGTTTCAACTCATGCTTCTGTTGAGATATCAGGGCATTTACTTCAGTTACTTTAACATCAATCTGTTCTCCTATAGCTAACTCGGATTTTTCGGTTAGAGGGTTAGAAATCTTCTTGTTGAAACTTCTCTTTATCAGATTACTTTCGATCTTACGGCAGTAGCGTTCTCGCAATTCATGCTTTTGAATTAAATTAACTGTCAGAGGTACACCATCAACAGTCAACATGAGTTTACTGGAGGCGAAATCAATAATTGCATTTAACTGTCTCAGTAATTCATGTCCTAAAATTAAGTGTACGACAAGATTTGGGACAATTAGGCACGTGCAATCAATGGCTCCATTACCTAAATTCATTTTAATTCTTGTCTGTAGCGTCACTGACTTGGAGCGTCCTCCTACAGCACCTAATATTTTGTAGTTTGCCACGGGTAAGGTCGGTATATTTGCTCGTTCCTGTAACCTCTTCATGAGAGCCGTGGAGATAGCATTTACACTTGCGCCTGTATCTAATATTGCTGTGAATTTAAAACCCTCAAGATTAACTTCTATAGCCGCTTGTGGCATGCTTCGCGGCTTAAAGTTACAAGTTTTGTCACCTTCAAGCAATTCTTCCCTGATATCAGCATGGTTGTATCTACTCAATTTTATTTTATCGTCACGACCCCATTCACAAGTTCCGACCAGCCTTTCGGGGCTAGAGTATGTCGATTTTAGTTTTCCTGTCCATTGTTAGGTAAGTTGTGTTCATCATTAACATCAGTAATTATTGGGGAATAATCTCTCCAATTATTGCTGTTACTGTTGTAATTGTGTGGAGTATTTTTGTTATTGTGTGACTGGTTCCAAACTGATGTTCTGGGATTTTGACAATATCCAGGACTATATCTTCTTCCCTGTTTCCTGTAGTTATGGGATTTGTAACCCACGTTGTTACCATTATCCTGACGACAATTACTATTTGATCCGTAACTCTGTCCTTGTTACCCATTATCGCTATTTGATTGTTGTTGCCTGCTGTTGTTGTGATTACTATGGCTATTGTTCCTTTCATTTAAACCATTGATCTCATGTGGATTGTAGGACATAGCTTTAATATCTTCTAATAGCATATCAACTGCATCAACTGCTGTAAATAATTCTTCCAGGTTATTGTAGTTGACATACAGCAATTTTGTTCTATGTCAATCGGCAATCTGGATTTCAATACTCTAATTAAGTCTTTGGAAGAAATTGGTTCAGACAAATATTTTGTTCTGTTGAGATATCGTTCAAACTATTTCCTGAGTGTTCCAAGTCTTGAATTATAATGTTCTGGATTATATACTTGCTTTCTTATCCTTTCCTGTATTGCGGGAGACCAATATTTGTCGATAAAAGCCTGCTCAAAATCTGAGTACGTAAGATAAGTGTCTATTGCCTCACTACTCCACATAGCTCCATCTCCTACCAATGTCCACTTACATAACTAATTTTCTGTCTCCCTGTCCAAATCCTGGGTAAAACTCCTTTAAACGATTTTATAAAGACGATGGGATGAATAGTTTTCTTTTCCGGATTGAAAGTTGGAAATTGTCTATATTTATTAAGTTTTTCCTCCATATGAAGTGTTGCATAATCTGATACACGATCCTGCATGCCACTACTAAATTGAGAATTGTCAGTATATCGATGTTCATGTACACCAGCATTTTGTTGGATGCGAGATGGATTAACCCTCTCGCTTGTGTAGATGTGCTCGGAACCTACTGACTGATAATCTTGGTCATACTGACGCATATCGTCAATTTGTTTACGCACCTCTTGCAGACCTTCGAAAAATTCTTGGTGTGCAAGCTCTGTGTCTGTCAATACTTCTTCGAATTGATTCCGAATTTTCAATAAGTCGTTTGAGCTTCGGTGACTGCAGACTGAACTTTCTGCTCAACAGCGTCCGCTAATTGCGAATCACGCTCACCGAGCCACTGATTAAAAACATCGGAAAACTGTTCCATCTCATGTGTAAACTGTTGCTTAACCACGTTAGCTTGCCCTATTGTAACGTTATGTAATTCCTGTGACAGTTCTGTAACTATGGCCGGTAGCTGCTCTTGCTTTTGTGACGCTTTATCAAATTGTAACTGAAGATTGTTAACCGCTTCGGGTAGGTACTTGTGTGCTTCCCGAAAAATTTCAAACTCTCTTATTAAAGCTGTCTGCGTAAGAGAAAATTGTTCTATTTTAGTTTTAAGTTGCTCTTGCGTATTTGCAATCTGCATTTGTAAAGCTGTTTTCATTATATTAATCTCTGATTTAAATATCGGCTGTGATTCTGCTATTTGTTTTTGCAGAGCAGACTGTAGTTCGTAATGAGACGCAGCTTGACTTTCTCGAAATTCTCGAGACATTTCCTCTATTCGTTTCAGTAAAACTGTCATAGGGTCAACTACCTCCTGCACATTAGTTAGAGGCACACTAGTTTCACCCGATTGAGCCATCTTGGTCTAAGATCGTGTCTTAACCATATAATCACACAATAATTAATACTAAATGATCCGTTAAAAACGTGTGTAACATATACTGTTTACTTAGTAGCTAATGATGTGCTAACGGTTATGCAGATTACCGTTTCGTGACAAATATTCGTATTGAACTGACACACAATTTGTAACACAAACTACGAAGGAAGCATGCCCCTATCTACACTTAACTCTTTGCTACTACCCATAGACGAGTCAACAGAATATAATATGACAACGTACACTTACTCATTGTAGATAACTGCGATATAGACTGGCATATCTCCGCTATTTATCCCCTTTGTTGTAACTTTGTTCTCTCATTTCGTCATAAATGGTTACATGAAAAAGAAAATACAATTAACATCACACAATATTAATCGCAGTACACATACAAACTTTTGTTACTATGACAACCGTGTGTGCGCTCATGTATGGTGTCCTGTCACGGTCGCCAAATGTGGTAGATTCTTTTGTGTGTTTGTCTATTTTTTGTTTGTCTGTTGTCGATGCATTATGCTCGCATAAAAGGTTGTAACAACGTGATAAAATTGTCTCTGATAGTGCTGTTAAAAGAATTACTGTTTGTTTCGCGTATGAAGAACCTTGGGAGAGACGGCTGGATATTTTTTAGCAACTATTCATACATGAGATTGCAGGTTCGAGCGCTGTTGTCCACGTCTCTTCCCGTACACGTCGCATTCAATCTGAAACAATTCTGCTATTTCAATATTTCCAAAAATACTAATAACGGTCATGACGCTCACCTTTGTTCTCATGAAATAATAACGGTTTATATTGTCTCTTGTACAATTCTCCATATAACATCAAAAGAAGCGAACAGAAAACTGTAGTTACCCTTAGTTACGAGCAAACCACAGAGAAAGTAATATTCCGAGTCAACGATATAATTATCATAGAGACTCTCAGATAACGTCTTTGCCACTTAGCTTTCTCACAGTCGATTCAGTACATTACATATTTATTACACTACAGCCCCAAAGCGGCAATTAGGACACACTGAAAGTAAATTAAAATATTTTGGTTACAACAATCCATTCATACAGAAGTAGCAAATATTTTAGATCCTTCTGATGTTAAACATACTATGTCGAAGAAAATAATGAGCCCAATAGGTAGGTAGATAGATAGATAGCATCAGTAAGTGGTGGATAGTCATCGAGTGGTTTCTGTAGCAGAGAAATTGCGTGACAAGTCGTAAAATATGAGCAGGTTGTAGTTCTAAATGTGAACACTGCCACATGGTATCTTCTGTGTAAAGCATTAAATTATGAAGTACATTAAAATATTTTGGTTACAACAATCCATTCATACAGAAGTAGCAAATATTTTAGATCCTTCTGATGTTAAACATACTATGTCGAAGAAAATAATGAGCCCAATAGGTAGATAGATAGATAGCATCAGTAAGTGGTCGATAGTCATCGAGTGGTTTCTGTAGCAGAGAAATTGCGTGACATGTCGTAAAATATGAGCAGGTTGTAGTTCTAAATGTGAACACAGCCGCATGGTATCTTCTGTGTAAAGCATTAAATTATGAAGTAAGCATAGTGCGGTGATACAGTTCTCAATTGCTGTTGCATGCTTTATCAATTTGGTATTTATCCTAAATAACGAAGAACAACGGAAACATAAGGAGGAGGTCCAAGTTACTCTTTATCTACGACGTGGAATAAACACTACAGATAAACATATAAGCGAACCGATCATCAAGGCCACATACTCATTTGAGCAACACGTGGAGAGTGGTAGCCAATTTGAGAGTTAAGAGACTATCACTTAAATCAGCGAACACCGTGAAATGGGCAGTTCAACATATCTGCAAGAGTACAGTGGAAAACCTTCTTGGTCAAACAGTTCGCGTCATTTGGGTTGGTGTTAACATCTTTCGGGGATTGTGTGTACAATTTTCTCTAATTTGCGACAGACTTCCTTGTTGGATCTCTTTTGGTGGAAACCATTCTTGTATTTGGATCGGATTATTGGCCTCGTGATCCTGCGCTCCAGTTCCTCGAGGAGCTCTCTATTTGCGTTTAGAGTTTGAGTTTCGGCTGCATGTGTAACTACGGACCTCCAAACCCGCTTCATACTGATGTATTGTAGTTGTTTTGTGAAAGGTACTTTTTGTTGTTGATCGCGTGCAACGTTTAGCGCTCTAGTTCAAGTTAATGTATCTCACTCACATACTTAAATTTTTCTCCTGTGCTGATGTCTCTCTACTTCGTCCGCAGTTTTGGGGGTCACCTTTGAGGTTAGTCCTTTTTCTGCTTTTCTTTTTTTTTTCAAATTATATCTGTAGGTCAGTTGGTTCGGCGGTCTCGCTAATCCTAGAGGTTTCTACATCGTTTGACCGAATGGCAGTAACATCAGCAAAACCTAGACATCGTACCATGGTTCCTTTGTATTTAGCTGCCATTATCATCGGGCTGTAATCGATTTTCGCCAGTCTCGTTCGCCAGGAACTCACGATATTTTTCAATGAACCCAGCATCGGGTACAGCCCATTGTCTTGTCTGATTCCTGAGATGCTCTCAAGAGAATCTAAGAGGTTTCCTAGGAATTTTTGTGTTGGAGTTTGTATCTATCAAGGTGGTTCTAACTCACTCCAGCAGTTTAAAGCAAATCCCAAATTCATTAAGGATTTTGACGAGGACTTTGCGGTCTACTGAACTCCACAATGTTTAGACTGTAGAGTATAATGCTTGCCGTTGCTTTCGAACTTACGGATCTGTTCGGCTGTTGAACGATCTTTCCTAATGTTGAATTCCAGCAGATCGTGTACATATGCCTGAAATGGTCACTGACTTCGAGTGCCTCCGCTTGCTAGAATCTTGATGCCATTTCCGTCTGTTTTACTTCCACCTTGGGGATGGGACGCTGCTGAATTCCCCAGAAAGAATTAGTCCCGCCTGCTGTGTCACAAAGGCGCGCTTAAAGGGGAGCTGCGTGCGGTACAAAGGAGTTAGGTGAGCGTTGATAAGGCTGCCGGCTGGCGCTCTACACACATCCCAGGGGCCTCTTTGCCGCGAGGCGACGAGATAACGAGAGCCAGAGCCAGAGCCTCGGCCTCCACACTTGCCGCTGCAAAGAAACGGCCCCGCGACTGCCGGAGCTCAAGGAGACGGATGTCTGGGGGCGAAGGGGCGCGCGTCTGCGAGTGGAGTACGGGCCGGATAACGGCCGGAGTCGCGCTCGCGCTGCGAAATCTGCGCGCCCGGCTGCGTCTCACGTGGTTAGCTGAAGAAACGACGCGGCGAATTTGCGATGGTTGGTGCAAGTCTTGACTTTCATAACAACACAGGGTCTGCTAGCTGAGACAGAACACGTACTGTTCTTCGCTGTTTTTTATTAAGTTGTATCCATTTATCAGAGCTGTCATTGAGTTTCCTTCGGCACGTATTCGCAGGCGCTTGCAGTATGTCTACGGAGACCTGGCCGTCAACAAAAGCACAGTGAGTCGGTGGGCTTTGAATCAGTTCGATATTCCGCACGCCGGGCGACCGCATACAACTGTGCCTCCTGAATTGTTGGAACGTGCGAACGCTCTCATTCGAGGTGATCGACGGTTCACAATCAAACACCTCACTGCAGAACTTGGATGTGTCTGTTGGCAGTGGTGATACACTCGGCCACCACTTGTGGCGCTTAAAAGTGTGTGCCGCTAGGTTCCTCGCCGTGTAACAGAAGACAATAAAAGAGCAAAGAAGGACCATTTGTGGGGAACCGCTTGCACGTTACGTGGGTACTCGCGAAGTCTCTTTGCCGATTGTCGTCACAGGCGATGAAACAAGGGTTCATCACTTCGAACTGCAAACAAAACAGCAAACCGTGAAAGTGGCGCCATACCATCTCTCCCCCGAAGAAAAATTTCGAAGCTGCACCCTCAGCCAGTAAATGTGGTCGATGGGAAGGATACTGATGCTGCAAGACGTTCGCTCCGATGTCGACCAGTAGGGTGTTACAATGCAGGCATACAGGCCCTTCCAGCAAGGTGGCGTAAGGCTTCGCCTTGAACTGAGACAATGTTGAAAAGTAGGGTTTTGTAGCCAAAAGAGTAGTGAATAACACGGTGTGCTGTAATCCTGAATAATACCAAACTGCTTTCAAAAACTAATGTATTACTTATTGACGTTAATCTTCACATGTGACGCGTTTCGCCTTTTCTAGCCATCAACAGACCATCTGGGGAAGCTGCAAACTGGTATAGGTTGCATTTAAAGACAATAAAAAGTGGATAAATTAAAAATAACAAGAGGAAGACATACTGCGATAGGACTATGGATCACAGAGCAACAATTTTTTTCACGGGTTGGTTAGGTGTATAAATTTCAACTCATAAAATATTTGACAATAACTAAACTCACCGATAATAGTTCTTGATAATCGTAGCCGAGGCGTCGAACGCAGTTAAGAGTCCCAAAGGACTGGGAGGTAACAGCGAGATAGCCATTGTCAATACTTCATCACATTACTCAGAAGCAACACGAAAAAAATTAATGATAGAAGGAATAAGAAAGCTATCAAAGCGTGCAACGGGTACGTAGCTTAGGCAAATAGGTATATTCAGTGGGCAGAAAAAACGAGTGCAAAATATAGGCATATAATGGCTATGTTAGTACACCTCTCGCAAACGACTGAGCACTAATAAGAAAATAAGAATTTTTTTAGTAAAATCTGAAGCAACGAAGCCATAAGCAACGCTAAATCGTAAAACTAACTGCAACGATGATAATTTAGCCACGAAGTAAGCACCTGATGAACACAAATATGATCTGTTTTCAAAACTGTGAGCACAAGCTGCCGTGCCGGCAACTAGACTGCCAAGCAAGTGTTAAAGCCCCGCGGAGCCATAGTGAGACAACTCTCACAAGGTGGCGCGCTAAAAGTTAACTAACTGATGGCTAAAACTTAAATAAAATAATTATTGAGTAATGTAGGTGGCAACGATCATTTAAAGATACGCACCATAATGTCAAAAGTGTTTGATGTTTCGAAAAGATTTGTTCATTTATTAGACCCGGAAATTTGAAAAAGATATGCTTAGAAATTTCAAATACCTCCTATAAATCCGTTTCTTGCCTTTGTTGCCGCATGAAGAATTGTAAGGCTTTCTGAATATGGGGGCCGACAGACAGGTGATTTGAGGTGCTGGGCCAAGGGGGAAAATTTTTCACCTGAGGTTTTTTTGTCAGTAGATGCTCCCAAAACCCAACAGTGAAAGATTTTCCTGTTTGACCGATATACTCGGTGGAACTTTCTGTACACCCAGTTTTCTAGGCACCTGGCGTAGAGAACAAATTCCTTATAGGTTGCTCGTTACGAGGGAGTGTGTATTGTATTTACACTTACGTGAGTTTGCAGTTCCCCCAGATTGTTTGACGATGCCTGGAAGAAGCGAAATGCGTGACATGTGAAGATTATATATACCTGTCATGTTCAAACAAGACTGTTTTTCTGTTCTAAGGCTAATTCAGGTTCTTAGTTTATCACCGTAGATAAACGTAGAGATTTTCAACTAAAAAACTGATCAATGGAAATGCTTCAGATAAGGAATATAGGAAAGTCGATAAAAAGGGAAGAGTTTAGATTTGTAAACTTCGCTGTCGATACTGTCCAGGAGGGAGACCTCAGAAAAACATTGCGCCACTGGTTCCTGGGTAGCCATTGACCTATATAATACTTCTAGCCACCCATGGACGGGTACCTCAGCAATATTTCGAGCCTCTCGCCCTAAGATGAAACGTCCTACGACTGGCTTCGACTTGGGTTTTTCATCTGTTCTACAGGACATTGTGTGCGGTCCTCCGTTTCGCTATTAGTGTTAGTGGCGTCATTCCTCACTTGAAGTAGCCTTCCTGTTGCGCTCTAGACTCTATGTCTATTATTTACAGTAATATGTGCAGCTCTTGCTCTGTGATTCAGCTTGTCAAGTCCATTCTTGCCGATGTGTGTTTGTGTCAAAGTTATCACTAATGATGGTATGGCACAATATGTTAGTTGAAGAGACGGAAATTTTGACAACAAAATGATCATAACAGACGGAATTAATGACTATTTGCGGAATTATGGGGGAAGAAACCTGCACAGACCTAATGACAGTATCTTCTTGCTTGGAAGCATCATGTACCGACACAAATAACAATGTTACACAATGAAGCACTAGTCCTATATATACCAAGCTTTGTGGAGATGTTCATCAGATAACGAGTATTGTACTGTTCAGCTATGTTTCTATTCCGAACTTACATTCATCATCAAGATCAATATGAGGTGTAATCCCATAGGCACGAAAACGCTCGTGTGTTTGTTCTGCTATGTAAGGATAAAGCCTCTCAACGTGATCTTCAGGAATTTCTCGCCTTGCATCAAACAAACGCAAGTAGTATGGAAGTGGGGATTCCAGCACATAATTCAAGTGGATGCCGTTAGACGTCTCTGGAGTCGGCAAGAAAGTTGGATATGGTGGTGGAGGGAAATTTAAAAGTCCAAGATGTCGATGGAGGGAAAATTGAAAAAAAAAAGTTCAAAACCGCGGAAATATCTAAGGTGTGCATTGTAAACCTCCTCTAACATGTCAACCCAATATGCTGGCATGTTCAAAATGTTTATGTCAAACGTTCTATCTGTCGTGTGACATGTACACACACAGCATAAAAAAATACGTAAGCTTCATCTGAATAGATGAAAAAACTTCTCTCTCTCTCTCTGTCTTTCGCTCTGTGTCTCTCTCTATCACACACAATAGTACGCACGCACGCAAGCACGCACGCACGCACATACACACATACACTCACACACACACACACACACACACACACACACACACACACACATGCATACGCAAATCTCAGAAAGATATTACGCACACATCTTCCGACTTTAGTGCAACTATTAGGGCCGACTGGATAAAAGAGTGAGAAGTTCTTGACAACTTCAGCGTTGTAGATAACGGACATCTTTGCGAAGCCCTTGTCAAGTCAGCGATTGAGTATGTGGATTCATGGCCCAGACGCAAGCTACACTAGACGAAATGTGCCTCTTGCTACACCCTACTGCACCTCTGAATATGCCTAGAGAGAAGGCATAGTGTTGAAAAATTGTGTTCTATGATAACCCGTGATTTTTATCAGGGATTCATGATCAAGATGTAGAAATTACTTTACAGCTTAGATTCCGTGCTCATCAACCAACAGTCTGGGAACTTTCACACAGAAAGCTAGTTGTAAACCACATTAAACATTGTTATGTTTTACTGTCACACAGTGCAAACTATATGATCTAAGAACGTACGAATTTAATTCACATTCTTATTAATCTTGAACTATTTTGAGAACATCGCCTATTTCAAAGAATAGGCTGTTGCAGTTCGAGTAAGTATGTCACACGTGGCCATCAGGAAACAAAGTTTTGAGAGCTGTGTCTGCCTTCAACGAAATGACACTGAAATACATTTCGTGGGGAAACAGTATAAATTATGAATAACGTATCATTCATAAATCTATCGACAAGTCTGTTACACTGATTTGGAATCAGTGAAGTGTAATAAATAAATTCATATTATCGTAGGACGCTCGATAAATAATGGAATACATTATTTCTCGGCAATTTCGATTGAAAAATGCGGAATTTGTTGTGGGACATCGTGGGATACTCACGCATCAGCCCAAAAGTTTCATGAAGTTCGGATAGATGGCTGTGCTATACATGGCCTTCATAATAACAGAGGTGCGCTCCGTGCAAATTCTTGGCGTTAGTTTCTTTTGGCGGAAAACCAGAGTATCGTTGGTATTCATAGGCGTTTGCAGCATGTCTACTATGACCTGACAGTGAACAAAAGCTCGGTGAATCGTTGTTCGGGGAGTTTGTCATTATCGCATCAAGATCGCTCGAATTCCTTCGATCTCTAGCGTCCCTGTCTGCCGCCCACGGCTGTGACGGCTGCAGTGTTGGAAACTGAGGACACTGTCATTCGACGTGATCGTCGAATCACAATCAGACACTACGCTGCGTAACTAGACATCTCTGTGGTGGTAGTGTTGACACACTTGTGCACCAGTGTGTGTACTCAAAATTTGTCTACCGGCTGGGCTCCTCGTTCCCTAACAGAAGACCATAAAGAGCAAGTGCGCCGAGTTTCTTGCGCTTTATGAGGGAGATCATGACTTTTTTTTTTGTCGAATATCGTCGCAGGCAATGAATCATCACTTGGAACCGGCAACAAAACGGCAATCCATGGAGAGTCGCCACACTGGCTCTCATTCAAATGGATCAAGTGGCTCTGAGCACTATGGGACTCAACTGCTGTGGTCATCAGTCCACTAGAACTTAGAACTACTTAAACCTAACTAACCTAAGGACATCACACACACCCATGCCCGAGGCAGGATTCGAACCTGCGACCGTAGCAGTCGCACGGTTCCGGACTGCGCGCCTAGAACCGCGAGACCACCGCGGCCGGCCTGGCTCTCATTCGAATAAAAAGTCCAAACCCACACATTCAGCCGATAAAGTCATGTCGACGGGTTTCTGAGGATCTGAAGATGTTATTCAGTTTGATGTCCTTCCTCATAGTGCTACAATCGACTCTGAGATGTATTGTGCCAACGTCGGGAAACTGAAAATCGAATTAGGTGTGTTCGTCTCCACTAAGATGCAGACGAACTCCTTCTCTATGGCAATGCAAAGCGTCACAGAAATCTACACACCCGAGAGGAACTCACAAAACTTCATTTGGCTGTTCTTCTTCACTTACTCTACAGCCCGCATGTCGCACGCACCTTCCGCGTTCCGTTTGGCCAGATGAAGGTTGCACTCCGCGGAAAGCAGTATGTGATGAGGGTGACGCTACTGACGCAACGTTGGCTCCGACGTCGACCACGAGAGTGTTACCATGTGGGGTACAGGTCCTCTCAGTAAGGTGGTGTAGGGCAGTGGTATTGAACGGGGAATATGTTGAATAATATGGTTTTGTAGCAAAAAGAGTGGCAAATAATATTGTGCATTCGAATACTGAATAAAACCAACTTGCATGTAGAAAAAAACTGTGGTCCATTACTCATTGAACGCCCTCGTGCTGTATACTTCAAAAGCAAGAAACAGTTAAGAATCTTGTAGGCAATCAGGTAACCTGAAAACCATAATCGCTGCTTCAGGAAGAACGTCTTCATTACATATTGTTTCATTATCGAGTGAATCATTGCGTACCATTTTCAAAATTATCAAGAAATTTAACTACTCTACCAGTTCATTTGGTTTATCCCAGAGACCGCCGTCCGGTGTGGCCGAGCGGTTCTAGGCGCTTCAGTCTGGAACCGCGTGACCACTACGGTCGTAGGTTCGAATCCTGCCTCGAGCATGGATGAGTGTGATGTCCTTAGGTTAGTTCTAAGTTCTGGGAGACTGATGATCTCAAATGTTAAGTCCCATAGTGCTCAGAGACATATCTCAGAGACGAAAAACAACACATACTTTCGATTCGCTTCTCAGTTGCTCAAGTTAAGTGCACTTTACTTTTCATGCATGACGTTATCATCCGACGACAATGATCTCAACTTTAACGACACTGTACGCTTGTAGCCTCTGTTGGAATTTACTGGTGTGTTGGAGAGGTAGTGCAGTTTATGAGCAATTTTAGGTCCGATAATTTTTCCATGATTTTGTAGATCTCGTATTGCAAAACTAGTTTTATAGGATGTAATTTTAATCAAGTGATTATATAATCCTCCCAATCATAGGTACCTTACTTTCTGAGCTTTTAAATCATTTCGATCAAGAGTTACTTGTGAATTACTGATCATCAACAGTCCTGAAATCAGTACAGATCGGATGACATACATTATTATGAATTTTGTCTATTGATTTATTAAAAAATATTATTCTGCCAGTCTGCTTCCTGTTTCTGCTATAACTCTTTTTCATGTCTCCTTCATTCTCATCATTATCACCATATTCCTCATCCTATTTTCTTCTTCATCGCTCCCAACCCATCCTCCTCATCGTCTTCCTCCTCCTCTTCCTCCAATGTCTCAACTTTCTTCTGTACTAAATACATTATTTTCTCTGGCTTCATAGTCTTCATCTTGGACTGTCTCCTTCTCGTGTTAGAAGATCTGGCCTTCCACCTTCATAGCGATGATCCATAGAAAAGTATTCCTTCATATGATTTTGTTTATCAAATGATACCATCTCCTTTTTATTCTTCTCTTTCTGGAAACCCTATCCCAGATCTTCGCAGCATCTGTGGGTTATTAACGATTTGGTATGAATATTTTAAGGGGTGACCCGCTACGCCGTGGGACAGAATGTGTGTTTCCCAGCATTTAGTACAAATCAAGTGAAAGGATCCGCAAAGTCAAATCATGTAAGTGATGGGGGACTTGGGTATTAGCACAGCATTCACCCAGTCGGATGTGGGGAGCCACCTACAAACTACATCTAAGCTGGCCAGTCAATCACCTGATTAGTTTTAATCCGTTGACTGTATTAGATCAGGGCTCAGTATACGTTACTGTAACGGAAGGAGTGTTTTAACATGCATCGCTGCCTAGGTGGGTCATCAAATGATGCCGTCGAAAATTGTAGCAATCCATCAGACGATTTTACATCCGTCTTATTTGAAAATGTGAAGTATCCTACATGTTTCATGTATTCAAATACTTGTCCGAAAAACGAATACTTACATTAATGAAGCAAGACAAAATGTACTTTTTTAAATATGAGACCATTTTCATGAACGAGAAGCTTAATAATCACGTTCGTTTTTACACAGTTAGCTGCTACGGTACCTGACCGTTACTGCTGAGTAGTGGCTCTTCTGAACAGAAACCACACCCGCAAACGATTTGAGGCTTTAGCTGCGTTACTCGTACCTAGGGTAGAGGGGCTAGGCACGCTCTATTTAAAAAAAAGAATGGCTCGATGTAGTCATAAGGTCGTGCGGCGCAGCTCTGCCTTCATGCCCCGCAGCTAATTCGTTGCAAATAATAACCTGTATCTGTTATCCTGCTGTCAAATGGTCTATGCATTGGGTATAATTGCGAATTACTAAAATAAACAGACATATACGATAAAAGATAAATAAATAACTTAGTAACAAGGGCTCTATTCTTACGTCTGTAATTGATGTAGACGGCAGAGAATTATGCTGAATAATGTTTATTCAAGAAAGGACATCTGAAATAAACGGCAAATGGTCCTACTACGTTCAGTCAAAATACCCTTATCAAATGTAGCAAAATTAGGTTGATAGCATTACGAGAATGGTAGCAAAATCCCCAAACAGTCATCAAAGACTCGTGAAAACTAACTACATTTCGTGATTATAAGACACGAAAGATTCTCCAGCTCAAAATAGTTCAGAATTCAGAATTATGATTCACAAATTAACAGGCAGGATGCAAAGAATAGTAACTCACACTGTCTCTATTTTCAGTTACTTAGATCAAGCTGGAAAAGTTTGAGACCTACAGTGGAGAACATTCAGACCTCTCGAAATATAAATTTCCTTCAGAAGTTGGAGTATTGTAGCGACCGCTCACCGCCCAGAATCAATAGCCTATACGACTGAATCACGCACGTTACCACAGACAGGTCCGCATTGTTCCCGTACTCGGGACGAAGTCTCCACCTGACTCGAGCCATATTCCACACCGTCCAACTCTCATTGGCTGACGGCTGTCCACACCAACAATACATCGTTCTCAGGCTTCACACGATTTGACTCAACATGGCCACTTCACGGGCTACCCTAATGTGTTTCAAATAACATTTAAATAACTGAGTATCATAAACGTTCGGTTCCATTCAGAATATTCACAACATCTATAAATAAAAGTTTGTTTATAAATAAATAAGCCAGCATTCTTCAGCAAGTGCGTTCATGTCAAATGACAACAGGCTGTCGCTAAAATTACTTGAACAATTGTTTATGGCTGCTTGACAGAAGGGTCATCTGGCAATCTTTCAATTCGGTGTGCGATAACACATGCGAATGTCCAGTTTTAAATGAGGACAGTTTTTTAATTGCACTTGCAATCAACGTTTCAATAAAGCCACTGCCAAATAGTAAACTGTTTATTACATAACTACACAAGTATGAAAGTACGTAAGGCGATCTTGCAGTGTTCATTTGTTGTGTAGATGAGGAGAATACGATGTTCTGACAAACTTAACAAATAAAGTAATAAAACAGATACAGACACTTAGCTTTCTGGGATGATGGGTATAGTACAACGCTTCCATCTGAGATACCGTTCGCTGAAATCGCATGTTGCGATTATAAGTTGTTATTCATTATGAAAATATTTACTCGTTGTGAGATGTTAACTTCTCTAGTTTTAAAGATATGGACATACTGTTGTGTCACAGAATTTGCCTTATTCTTCTGAGATAGCATATGTAATCAGATTTACATTAATATTTGATGTGAGTTATTGTCGAATCCCAAAGAGCTGTAACATGTCCTTCTTGAATAGTGTGTGACACTTCGTCATTTCCTGGAGCATTTTCTGCACAAAGGCAATGCGAGCATCAGCCGTCCAAATTCCCTGCTCTGGTATTTACCCGTTTTCAGCGACGCGCTCATTGTCTCTGCACCTGAGTTCAAACGGTCAACTAACCAGGCTGCCCACGGCGCGCCATGTGCCCTGAGCGTGCTAGCGTGCTAGCGTTCAGACCTGCGACAAATGCTTCTCTCTGCAATACCAGGCCTACGTGGACGAATAACGGTCCCACATACGCGTAACGTTACACAGTACTGTAGGAAGTTCCAGATATAACGCATGTAATTGTTCCTCCTTGCTGTTTTGTGGTTGTAGTCCACTTTCGTCAGTAATAGGACTGATAGGAAGTTAATGTACGTGCTTCTTAAGTCGCATATTCAGACACACTAAGGTCTCCTCTGTTTTAGAGGAAATAATATGTAAGAGCACTTTCTGGATTGTAGTACATCACTTCTCATGTGGATTTCGAACAATTAATAAGAAGGAGAAGAAACAAGGTAATTATTTCTTGCTCGTGTTATTAGCAACATACCCATGTACTTGGCAAGTAATGCTGTGGGCTGGCAACAAAGTTGCTGAAATGACTAAACAGAAATGACGTTGGAGTCAGTCCATTACATACATTACGTAAAGAACATTATTTCACATACGGTATCTCACGCAGACATCAGACAGATCAGATTCTGGTTGAAGCAGCATGGCGTAGCGTGAAAGTAAAAGTCGCTAAGCTCAGTGGAAAATTAGCTCTTTTAGCAGTGACTGGTGCAATGAAAAGTAAGGTTAAAATGAACAATCGTATCAAAAGAAACAGCAGAAAATATAAAGAAGTAAACAGTTAACACAGTTAAGTGTATAAAGCTGGGCAGTAAACTCATAGCAGCAGTAAAGTAGCTCGTAGAATTGCTTCACAAGTTACTCTAAAACCAAAATCGCTCGACAGAGAGAGTGTAATACCCGTCCCAGACACAACTGGAGTATTACCTTCCGTTCCAATATTTGCTGCATTGATTACTTGGAGATGTGGGGGGAGGGCAATGAGGCGGCAGTGTAAGGGGGGGGGGGGGCATGTGGGGGCAATGTGAGAGTGTGTATGTGGGGCGGGGGGGGGGGGGAGGGGTTTACGTAGGCTGTTACTGATGCAAAAGCCACTAGCAAACAGCTGACTGAGATGCAAAGGCATAACCATACAATGGTAACGTTAGCATTTCATGAAGGCAATGAGCTGTCTTTATGAACATAGAGGCAAAACGCTGTTGGCCTGTATTTGACAAGAAAAATTTCTCCTTAAACAGTCATCCAATAAGGACTCTTACAAATACAGACTTAGAAAATAACAACAAAAGAATGGAAATGCCACATGTACGGGATGTGTTTAAGAGAGACACTTTTCCCAAAATACCTTAATATATGAGAGAACCATTGTTAAATTGTAGACAGAAAGTGAAGCTGGTTCAGATTGGTTATCTTACAAAAAGAAGGGTAGTGTAGTTTATTACTCAGAACCTTTGGTCGTTTTCCTCCTCCTCCGGAAATAGTGAGATATTTCAAAAATTATACAACAAAATATTCGAGGAAAAGGAAATATCGCTATGGAACGTCTTAAAATTGATGTCCGTCTGATGCTAGCATTTCTCCATCTAGGTTTAACTGAATGTGTTGCGCCAAAAATTAGTACCAAACATGGCAATTCAAGTTCAATATAGCCCTCGGAAGAGGAAGATACACAATTTTGGCTTTACAGACATACAGGAAATAGTTTCTGCTGACTGCAGCATATTCAATCCAATAAATGTAACAGACGTGGCGACGGATTCTTATCCATTCCAGCCTGCTTTTCGCAGTCGTATGCGTCTATGCCGCCATATTTGCATCTGTGTATCCAGTCTCCTTGTGAAGCAACATGTCTGGCGATGCATCGAGGTGGCGGCGGAACGTGGAGGAAGCCAGTACGACGAGGGCAAGCGAACAGCTGTGTGCTGCGGACCGGCACGACCAGAGGCCCGAAGTACGAGCGGCAGCCATATTTCTCGGGTGCTTCTTTTGGTCACGCCCTTAGCGTTTCTCGCATACTGCATTTTTTAGGGAGACGGCGTCCTGTTGCACAAATTCCATTTGTCTTAACGTCCGTTGGTTTGTGATTCAAGTGACTCGGTGCTGTGTGCAACTGGATATTTAATGCTGCCCTGACAATATTCAACTTTCCTTCGCCTTTTGCATCTTTCATGCATAGTGGTCGTATTACGAGAGCTTCTGACCTTGCCAGGTTTTGGTGTCTTCCTGAAGGGCTGAATTTAGTGTGATTACTGACTGAGCCACCTTTCTTATTTATGGGCAATTTTATTAATTGCGTGCTTTTGCCATTCAGTTCCTCTCTAAGGGTGTTTTACTGCGTTATTTGTTGCATGTGTAGTTTGGTCATCAGTTACAGTGGCCAAAAACAGTTACTTAACTGAAGATACTGTCTTTCTCTTGCACTGATGATTACCTTGTGGGTTCCCTGTTTTATTCAAATGCCGGTGCAACTCATTTTTTTTAATAAGACTGTTGCTAACTGAAGTTTAGTCCTTTAGTATTCTTTGAACAATTTTATGGTAGAACTGGGTCAGAGGCGTCTTTTGGATGATGTAATCTTCCCCGTCCTTCCTTCTTCCATATACTGTCCTCATTAAACAATGCCCAGTGCAAGTAATTGATAAGCAAAGTCTTTTGTGAAAGTTTGAGAGCAGCGAAGATTACAATAAACTTTCAAGTGTACTTAACTAGTCATGTTGAGATGGCTTCAGTTCTTCTTCTCTAGGGGTCTCCATCAGATCCTCGCGGTTGGTTTGAACTAAATGAACTGGAAAATTGTTGTTGTAGAATTTTTTACGTAAATGCATATTCTCAAATTTTAGTGTATCATACAATATTTTGATTTTTGACAGTAACAAAGCCAAAATTACGTTTTTCGCTCCTATTATACAAAACTACGCCCGATAACATCAGAGGCAAGCAAAAACAAGATTCCAAAGGATTTATAATTTTTCTTAATAAATGAATTCCTACTAGTTTTCAATACATTATTAATTACGATTCTTATTTCATACATGAGTCCAGAAATAAACATAGCAAACAGTACAGGATTATGTAATTAATAATAGAAATTTTAAGTGTGCAAATAATTCATAATTTCAAATATTTCTAAAAAACACAATTTTAACTCTACATTCAGAACTAATACCTATCGATTACAACATCGAAACCAAAATATTTTGCAGAGTATTTCCTTTTTATAAATTTTAGCTTGGAATATAACATACTGATTGTAAAATGATATGCAAAGTTTCAGAAAGTGAACTGAGGTAGTATTAATCTGTCCAAAATTCGAAAAATAATACTGGTATCGACAACTGCTGATAGGAAGTGTTATGCTAGCGAAGGATGTCCCGCTGCAATGGGTACGTGAAATTCTGATTGAACTTAAATGTTTAATTAGCCATATGAACATATGAGTCTAAAGTCACTTAAATTTACTGGTTATATTTCATGCTGCTGGTTATTTCAGCAGTCGCCTTTTTTCATTTTTTTTTATTCATGGGGAATGGGAGGGGGAAGGTGGATTTCAACCTTGCATCTCTATTACTTATGCAGCTTTTGTTATAAATTTCCTTGCTTACAGTTTTGCGTAAGCAGCCAATGGGGGTGAGAATCTGTTAAATTACAGTTCTGTAGACGCAAGCACGTTCCTTCTTGCCTTATTGTAATATAAACCAACAAACGGCTTGGTAGCCTGACAGTTATAGGCTGTATTTATCACTGAGCCTTTGATTATAGTGCGACTAGCCAGTTGATAAAAGCTTGAGGCCACCATTAATTATCATGTTCCCTTGAGCAGAGATCTTTCTTACATGAGTTACAGATAACTTACTACTCTTTGGTATGGTCTCGTAAGGGCTTAATTTACAATTGTTAAATAACTTACTTGGCCCTCAGTTCTTTAGTGCATTTTGATAACAGCACTAAACTGCCTAAGCTGGCAGCAGACTTCTCTATGCCTCACGGGCGTAGGGACCTGTTGACATTACACGCCGCCTTGTTGTTTGTTAACTTGTGTCGTGGCACGGGGATTGAACTGAGCACAGTAATTCAGGCCGCCTGTTGGAACGAGAAACTTAAGTTGTTTTGTGTGTCTTACTCCCTTTATTTTCGTTCTAAATTGTACCCTTTCCCTCACAACATCTTGCTTATTAGAGTTATAGATTTAAGTAGCTGTACTGCACCAGCTTTATCTGAAAAATTAGATATTCATAGTTTATTTGAAGGTCTTTGTTTTAACTGGCTTTAGCCTGAGCTGCCATTGTACTGCTATGACATTGTACCTTCTTGAGTCACTTTAGTTTTATTCATTTAAATATTTTTTTATAAAAAGCGGGGAATATTCGGCTTTAACGGTATATTACCTAATTTTCTTGATATAAGGAACTTTTTATCCTACTTATAAATAGCTTGTATGCTTTTACGAAATTTTTGCTTGTACTGTAATTGTAGTACTTTCTGCGATTAGCAACACAGCCCGGTCGAGTGCAGACTAAATGTGAGAATAGTTCCCGAGACCTCATTTTTATGTATTTTTTAATGTGAAATGCTACTGTAGTTTATTGCGTATATCTCTCTGTTATACACATTTGACGTAATTACCCTTTGGTTGTTGTTTGTTAAGAGGGAGTCTGATCACTACTGTGGTTAATATTATTTGTTGTTATTTGAATAAATGTAATCAAACGACAAATGAAATTACTACTATGAGTAGCCATCACAGGCTTCCTTATTTTTCCATCCTGTATAAAGAGGTTGTCCACCTCAGTTCGTCAAAATATCCCTAAGACAATTATTCGTTTGATTTTCGCGTGAGGAATACGATTCAAGTGTGTGAAATGTACTGCAGTGTTGTATTAGAGATAAAGAGGAATAAGACTGTCATTGTTGAGAGCATTAAATTGCAAACAAAAGCACTTCCCAAAAAATTCGTACCCTGTATTGCAAATCTAATGGTGTAAATTACCTATAATTTCAAAACAAACATCGCAATTTTTAAGTTTTGCAGTATTTATTACTTATAACTAACTATAATAAATAATACGTCAAATGAAAGACCAATCAAAGATTAGGCTTTGTATAACGGTGCGCATGCGCATGCTGTTTTTCCTGTGTCTTCCGTTAGAAAACTGTAATAGCAAGTATGGCGGTTATTGAGCAGAAACCTTTTTATGTTTTACGGTTTGCGAGGACTTAATCTGTTGTTACAGGGCTACGTTCTAAGTTCTGTTGTAATCCTCTAAGTCATAAGAAAATCCTCCAAGTGATAACAACGTCCATAGATGATATCATCAGTTTGAATACATTGGGGGTCTTCGCAATGGAATAAGTATGTGGCGACGAAGAGTGACTGAAGAACGTGTGAAAATGTGACAGCGCCTTTCACGCATATCACCAAGATATGCTAACGTGAATTAGCAATTCCAGTGACGTCTGTGTGCAGACTTTTAATGAGACGCTTACAACCACATCCTTATCGTCTGAAGTTGCTACAAGCTCTCAAGCCTATAGACTACTATTCCCAAACGAAATGCTGGTGAGTGAACTATACGGTGTCGTCTTCAGCGACGAATCAATTTTACCTAAGGAAATATAAACACATGTAACGTGTGCATTTGGGTTTTCAGCAGATGCCCACGAGGTGGTACAATTGCAACGAGGCTCTCGTAAATTGAGTGTTTATTGTGCCATATCTCGGCGGAACGTTCATGGGCTTTCTTTTTGGTGACGGAACTGTATCTGGTGTTTCTTATCTATGGCTCTTTCCTCAGTTTAAAGCGTATGAATCGCAGAACTTGAATGACAGGAAGATGGCTCGCCGCCTCACTGATATAACTCAGTAGGCGATTGGTTAAGGCCGTTATACTGGATCGCTGGACTGGCTGCTAGGGTGCCGATAACAGAGTTTGTTTCGCATGGCCTCCACGTTCGCCCGATGTGACGGTACGTAATTATTATTACCTTTTTGGGCTCACAAAGGACCATACTATGTGCCTCCGCTACCGGTCGATCGACCTGACCTAAGAAACGGGATTTAAGTAGTTGTTGCAACAATTAATCCAGACACACTCATCAAGGTTTGGGGAGAACTCACCTGCTGGCTGAATGCGTGCCATGTGACGAATGGTGCTCACAGTGAGCATCCGTCGGAAAAACTGAGTTGCTTTTCCATTTTATGTATTATTTATATCCAAATTGAATGTGATAAATGCTACAGACCCTTGAAACCACGACATTTATTTTTAAAGGCTCGGTACATCGTGTACAAGGAGTTAGTGGGTTAAAGCATACAATATGTGGTTCTCCTTCTTAAACTCTGAAGAGGAATGCAGTGATTCACGTACGTTTGTAACGCACTTCTCGCAGTTTTTCGATCTCAGAGACATTTGTTAGCTATCTACAAATTTTGATTAGACGCTTGTCTCACCTCAGTTGTGTACTCACTGCAGGAATCAGCCATCCTACTCAAGGTAAGGGAAGCTTCTCCAATACTTAGTAATTATAGCTTGATTTTTCTTGAGACTGCTCGTTGTTATGATTTCTTTATTCCAGAAAAATAAACATCCCTCTCATTGATTACCAACAATTCCCGCTACAGACTATCTATTTATTCCGAAGGAACTTGCTTTGCATGTTTTGGATGGTGCTAGTAGTAATTTAGTTGCTTCTGCTGACTACAATGCACAACACCCTACTGTGATTTGGATGTAGCTTCGGAAAAATGGTTAATGGAAAATCTAAATCACTACAGTGCTGGCTCAGATGGTGTGTCACTAAAGACGGCAATGGGTGGTTTACACTACGTTATATCCCCAGAGTCGCGTGTCTTCTCTTTAGAGAAAGTAAAGTGGGTTCAGTACTCGTTGGCTGAATATGACTTGAAAATAATCACATTTTGCCTGGCTTAGTGCAGTAAAACTCGACGTGGCATAGACTCAACAAGTAGCTGGAAATTCCCTGCACAAATATTGAGTCACGCTGCCTCCAAAACTGCTACAGTGTTGCTGGTGCAGGATTTTGTGTGCGAATTGAGCTCTCAGTTATGTACCATAAAAGTTATAGGGGATTCATATCGCGAGGCATGAGTACCACTTCATTAAGTCTAATTATCCAAAATGTTCGTCCTATCAACAAACTAATAACGATCAGCTGTGGCCCGGAGACAGTCGTTACACTTCTGTCTGGTTTGATGCGGCCTGCAGCCCGCCACGAATTCCTCTCCTGTGACAACCTCTTCATTTCAAAGTAGCACTTGCAATCTACGTCTACAATTACTTTCTGGATGTATTCCATTCTCTTTCTTCCCCTACAGTTTTTACCATCTACAGTTCCCGCTAATACCATGGAAGTTATTCCGCGATGTCTTAACTAATGTCCTACCAGCCTGTCCTTCTCTTCAGTGTTTGCTATATGTTGCTTTCTTGCCACTTTTTAGGAGCACATCCTCACTCCTTGCCTTGACAGTTCACCTGTCTTTCAGGATTTTTCTGTGGCACCACAAATCAAATGCTTCGATTATCTTCTGTTCCGGTTTTCCCACAGTCTTTGTTTCACTACCACACAATGCCGTGCTCTAAATGCACATTCTCAGAAACTTCATTCTCAAATTAATCCCTTTGTTTGATATCAGTAGATTTCTCTTGGCCAGCAATGCGTTTTTGCCATTGCTAGTCTGCTTTTTAGGTCATCCTTGCTCCTTTCGTTATGAGTTATTTTGCTCTATAGAGAGCAGAATTCCTTAACTTCATCTACTTCCTCATCACCAATTCTGATGAAAATTTTCTCATTGTTCTCATTTCACATATTTCTCATTGCTTTCGTGTTTCTTCGATTTTCTCTCAATCCGTATTCTATACACATTAGAATTCATTCCATTCAGTAGAACATGTAATTCATCTTCTCTTTCACTGAACATCGGCGAATGTTATCATAGATATCCCTTCACCTTGAATTTTAATTACACTATTGAACGTTCTTCGATGTATAGATCGAGTAGTAGAGGTGAAAGACTACATCCGTGTCTTACGCCCTAATTTGATCCGAGCACTTCGTTCTTGGTCTTCCACTCTTGTCGTTGACTTCTGCCTCTTTTACATATTGTATACTACCCGCACTCCCTAAAACTTACCCCTATTTTCCCCAGAAAGTAAAACATCTTGCGCCATTTGATACTGTCGATAGCTTTTCCAGGTCGTCTTATCCTACGAACGTGTCTGATTTTTCTTTAGTTTTGCTTCCACTATCATCCACAGTTGTCTCAGCTGCCTTTACCTTTCCTAATTCCAAGCTTATCGCCATCTAATCTCTTTCATTGTTCTGTATATTATTCTCATCAGCAACTCGTGTGCATTAGCTGTTAAGGTAATTGTACAAGAATTCTCGCAGTTGTAGGCTTTCACAGTCTCAATAATTGTGTTGATGAAGATTTTCTGATAGTCAGATGGTATATCGCCTGTCCTATACGTTCTACACAGCAACGTGCAGTCGTTTTATTGCCACTTCTTCCAATGATTTCAGAGATTCTGATGAAATTTTATCTATCCCTTCCGCCTTATTTGATCTGAAGTTCTCCAAATCTGATTCTAATATTGGATCCCCTACCTCTTCCTTACTGACTCTTGTTGCTCGCCGGCCGCTGGTGGCCGAGCCGTTCTAGGCGCTTCAGTCTTGAACCGCGCGACCGCTAGGGTCGCAGGTTCGAATCCTGCCTCGGGCATGGATTTGTGTGATGTCCTTAGATTAGTTAGGTTTAAGTAGTTCTAAGTTCTAGGGAACTGATTACCTGAGATGTTAAGTCCACTAATGGATGCAGATAATATTAAGGAACTTTACTTGGACCATAGCAACCAGATCATTCCATGTAAACACGGTCACCACTGTTATGGAGCCTCCACCAGCTTGCACAGTGCCTTGCTGACAACTGTGATCCGTAGCGCAGTGGGGTTCTGCGCTGCACTGAAACCATACCATAACATCTTACCAACTGAAATCGGGGCTCATCTCAGCAGGGCAGGGTTTTCCGGCTGCCTGGGGTTCAACCGATGTGGCCAAGCGATGTTGTGCTGTTGGCAAAGGGAGTGACGCCTGTCGTCTTCTGCTTTACCAGATTAATGGGAAACTGTATGTCAAATTTGATTAAATTTGACGTTTTCTGTTTTCTATTCCATAACTTTCCTAAACATTTTGGTATATAATACATTAAAATCAGACATTTGTGAGTCCTTAAAATAATATTTTGAATGTTGACGTGTGACTGCCAAATTTCAGCCGGACGGTGTGCCCGAGCGGTTCTAGGTGCTTCAGTCTGGAACCGCGCAACTGCTACGGTCGCAGTTTCGAATCCTGCGTCGGGCATGGATATGTGTGCTGTACTTAGGTTAGTTAGGTTTAAGTAGTTCTAAGTTCTAGGGGACTGATGACCTCACATGTTAAGTCCCATAGTGCTCAGAGCCATTTGAACCATTTTTGAACTGCCAAATTTCGCGGCTACGCATATACTGCCACAATTGAGCAATCATATCTTGGAAACAACACAGTCTAGAACGCTGTGAATTGTTTTGTTTTTGGCCTACTGCTACGTCTCAGAAGTTGGCATTACGAATAAACAAATCAGTCCTTTGTTTCTCATAAAAGTTTTCTTTGAAAGTTGTGCGATTATCGGCTATTTTTGTAGTAAACTAACTTCTACTGTTTTTTATATGTAAATAAAATGACAAAGGGTAAAATTAACTTCAAGAAACGTAAATTTGCGGGCGACAGATATGTGATACCTGCATTTTATTCTGAATTACTTGATAACACGTGTGCTAGCAGTGACGGAACCCACAATAATGTATCTGAAGAGACCTCGCCCCCTAGTGCATCGACGAGGTAAGTAACTTTAGAAACGGGTGACAGTGGTCAAAGTAATGATATTATGGACAACGTCATTATTGATCTGCAAATCCTTGCACAAGTTCTTTCCGAAACTCCCTCTTGCTGTCTTTGTGGTGGTGAAGTTAAACTTATGAGGATATTTGAGCTTGAATAGGTGTCGAGTCTAAATTAATTATTAAATGTCAGAGGCGCAAAAACGAAAAATAATTTCATACTTTATCAAAGTTTTCAGGTAATGAATTGTATGAAACTAATGTGAGACTGTTCTATGGCCTTAGATGCATTGATAAAGGTGCAAGGGCCACTAATGTTCTCTGTACTGTGTTGAATTTGGCAAGACCACCTTCTAGGTATATGAAATACGTAACAGAATTGGGAACTCTGTAAACGCTGTGGTTGAAGATTCAGTGGTTGCTGCTACATCAGAAGCTGTTGAACAAAATATGGGTGACACAGACATCAGCTTTGCCGTGGATGGATCCTGGCAGAAGCTTGGGTTTGGTTCTAAAATTTGGTCTACGTCTGCAATAAGTATTGTCAGAGGAAAAGTTTTGGATTTTGAAGCTCTCAGTAAGTACTGCCAAGGCCGTACAGTGAACCACAAGAACAGATTACTTCATAAGCAGCAGTGTATAAAACATTATGATGGCAAAAGTGAAGGAATAGAGGTAAAAGGAGCAGTTAACATTTTCCAGCGTTCGCAGAGAGAGAGGTGTCAGACATGTGAATAACTTAGGTGTTGGAGACAGAAAGGCTTTCATTGCAGTACAAAACAGTAAGCCATATGACGTTCCTATAAGAAAACTTGAGTGTGTAGGCCATGTCAAGGAAAGGATGGGAACACGTCTGTGTAACCTAAAAACCAAGCTGGGTAACACAAAACTGTCTGATGGCACGACAATAAATTGTGCTGGAAGACTAACGGAGGAAGCAATTGATGAATTACAGGAATATTCTGGAAGACCATTAGAGATAATTGTAACAGTTTAGAGAAGATGAAAAGAGCTATGTGGAGCACTTTCTCTCATCTAATATCAACCGATGAAAAGCTATGTCATGCTTTGTGTCCACCTCCACCAAACACTTGGTGTAAATTTAGGCAAGCTGAATTGTCTGGCACCCTGCATGAATTTACACATAAACATTCTCTTCCTTTCTCAGTAATGGAGGCAATCAAACCTATTTACAGAGATTTGCAAATCCTGAGCTTCTGAAGAATTGGTTACATGGAAGACCCTGAATTTGAATGGGTCCTTCAATAATGTTGTGTGGTGCCGTGTGCCTAAAAATGCATTTGTTGGCCATATGACTCTAAAGTTAGCAGTTTCTGATGCTGTAATAACTTTTAATGGTGGGAACTATGAAAGACGTAAGGTTGTGGAGAAGTTGGGGGTAAGATTTGGACAGAAAACAGCTAAAGGACTGCGGGAGCTGGATGAGCTTCGTGTACCTGAAGCAGAGTTAGCTGCTCAACAAAAGACAAAAGAAGCATTAACGAAAAGGAGGAGTCAAGCACTGGGCTGTCGTGACACTGAAGAAAACACAGACTATGGTCCAGGGCAATTGTAGTGCATGAAAGACGCAGAAATGTAAGTGTGTAATAAAAAAAGGTTTAAACGTCAATATCTCTGAATTTTTGCAATAAATGACCCGTTTTCTAAAAAATTAATGATGGTAGAGACGTAAAATTTTCACAGCATGCAAAGTGTGATATTCAACACATATGAACTGTCATAATTAAAATATCATGAGTTGTTTTGTTTTTAGGTTAATTTATTTACAAAATTATGTAAGAAATTGAGTGACTGAAAAATAAAAAATAATATGCCCCACAATACAATTTTAGTAAAAATTCTAGTGCAGTGTATCCATAAAGGTGCCTTCAATAATTATGGAAAATTATAAGTTGATGTCTTAAAAAGTTTTCAAGATAATGGGTCACAAGTTTCGATAATTTAATGTGCGCGGCATAGGACATACAACGTCCCCTTAATACCAACCTTCGCCGCACTGCCCTAACGGATGCGTTCATCGTAAGTCCCACATAGATTTCAGCCGTTATTTCCCGCGGTATTACATTTCTGTTAGCACTGACAACTCTATACAAACGCATTTACATCTGCATATGCACAGGAGAGTTTTCAACTGGAACGGCATTGGGTCTCGAAAACAGATGTAAGGTAGAATTTCCTCAAAATATTTAGGAAACTATCCTTGTAATTCTTTGAAGGCCCAATGAATTCAAAGGTCGCATTTTCTTTAACTACAGTACTTTGAAAGTATCTCTTCTATAACGCATTTCTCTTCATAAAGGTATCCCCACCAAATCAAAAAGCAGTAAGTTGTTTGACACTTTTCAGTGCCTTAATATGGACAGTGAGCAGTCAAATGCATTTAACATGCGTCGTCAACGATCCATTTACAATGTTCCAATTTCCGCTCCTGCACTCCTTTTTCCCTTATAAATGAACAACAGCGAGTTTTAAATGGAAAAATCGTTCCCAGCATGCCCCTTGACATTGCAGCAGTATATAGAGTCCCCGCACTCTTGTTTGGGATCCATGGAAAATTGTTGCAATTGACAGTGGAATAATGCGTGCAAGTCAAGAAATTTGACTGTTCGTGCCACCAATTTCTTCACGATCTGCATGCCTGCCAATTTAGCACAATATACTTGCTGATGTACAGAACCATGTATCCTGCCTGTCGATCGTAGTAATGTTATTGCCAACCGAATCCTTAAATTGTTTCCACATGTCATTGTAATATCATTTCATGACATATTTGCAACTGCATAATAGATACTGAGAATTCGCATCTCTCTCGGATATCAGTACCACTCATTTTTAAAAGGCTTGTGACCACAGATCTCTAGACTGCCTGTTTTTTAGGAAACGTCCTCCATATTACGAAGAAAACGCGAAGGGTAAACAGCACTGAGGCAAAGATTCTACCGATCTGAGGAGAGACGTGCCGACCAAATCAGCGCCACACTGCAATACCAAATGAAGTGTCACTCTGTACCGAGTGTTTCCGGAAGAGAACGCGCAAAGCCCACACAGGTAACGCCTTGGACCGCCCGCGGCCCGCACAGCACACACAGTAGTTTGGCACGCTGTGGCCGTTCTGCTGTGTATGGTGTAGAACTGGAACTATTCCGTCATGTCACCCTCCACCGTTACCTGGCTACGGCAGACCTGAAGAAAGATGTGAACTGTCCTCCTCGCCCAGTTCAGGACATTATCTGGGCCAGCGGCGGTGTTACGGTGTATTAGCGTGATGCCTCCAAGAGGTGGCTACTTTCGTGTGTGGTGCCCTTATCATACGCAATTTTGTACATAAAGTGTAAAGTTCCGCATACCTGGAATATGTTGCAGTGAGGACGATAAAATCAGGAAAATCAACATACGGTCAGTTTTATGTTTGAGGACTATGACAAAGAAAGCTGTGCAGTACAAAATAAATGGATGGACCATGTTCTGCGTTTGTTGTAGACCAGGATTCGAAAAGACTCCGTATCCGCTCTAAGATGAAATACGAAGGATTATCTGAATCGGGCGGAAATCGGTAGATATGTACAAGCTTGCAAATGAGTACCATTTCAAAAAAACTGGGTGATTCTTTCAACAGACCTTCAAAAGTTGAAAACGTAAATAATGCTTTGGTCCATCTGTAGCCCTTACGAAAACCGTTACTGGGCTTGTCGTTGATGCACAGACTTGTTCGATGTCCTCCTGCCGCATATCGTGCCAAATTCTGTCCGTCCGGTGCTTCAGATAGTGAAGATCCCGAGCTGGTTAAAGGGCCCTATAACGTTCCAAACGTTCTCATTTGTGAATTGATCCAGCGACCTTGCTGGCGAAGATACTTTTTGCCAAGCACGAAAATAAGCAGTAAAATTTCACACTGTTTTTGGACGGTAATTATCTTGCTGAAATGTGAGCCCACGATGGCTTGCCATGAAGGACAACCAAACGGTTCAAGTGGCTCTAAGCACTATGGGACTTAACATCTGAGATCATCAGTCCCCTAGTCTTAGAACATCTTAAACCTAACTAACCTAAGTACATCACACACATCGATTCCCGAGGAAGGATTCGAACCTGCGACCGTAGGAGCAACGCAGTTCCGGACTGAAGCGCCTAGAACAACTCGACCACAGCGGCCGGCGCAACACAAAGGGTGTAGAATATTGTCGACTTACCTCTACGCTGTAAGGTGCTGCGAATGACAAGCGAAAAGAAATGGCACCCCAGGCATCAGCCCTAGTTGTCGGACCGTATAGCGAGGGATAGTAAGGCTGATATCCCAGCGCTGTTTGGGGTGTCTTCAGACACGTCTTGGCTGGTCACTGGGGCTCAACTTGAAGCGAGACTCATCACTAAAGACAGTTCTACGCAGATTAATGAGATTCCAGGCCTCATGTGCAAGACACAACCGAAACGTGCTTGTTGATGTAGAGAGGTTAATGGTAGCCGGCGCAAGGGGCGCGATGAGCTCAGCCCTCTTTCTGTGGACCGCCTACTAATGGTCCTTCTAATCACTGAAGCGCCAGTTGCATGTCGGATAGATTACAATGGTGAATCCGGGGCAATGAGTTCCTCTGTGACGATTGCTTGGTCCTCACGATCTGTCATCTCTCTAAGTCGACCGTTTCCTTCTTGACGTTTTGTTCGGTCTTTGTTTACCCATTTCTTCCAACATCGCCCAACAGTCCCATCTCTCTTATCCAAACGTCGAACCATTCGCTGGTTATTCCAACTGGCTCCTTTGAGCTCAACTACACGTCCTCTTTCAAATCCTAGGTATATTGTTCACGCACCTGTCCATGAGGCATGATTACTGTCCAACTCAGTATAAGGAGTCAAATTTGCAAAGACGTTGTGCTCTTGTGTTGACATATCCCAAGTTTACCATCATTGCCAGCTAAGCGTGGTAATTCCTCCTTCGGCCACCAAAGCTGAAAGCGTTGTATTTTGCGTCGATATCTTTATTGATATCAGTTTGTGACCAGTTTGCAAGGCTTCTTCGTGGTGCGTCGTCTGAATGTTAGGGAAATCAACGTATGGTTACTTTTAGCATTCAGAACAATGTCGGAGAAAGCTCTACATCATAAAACGAATGGATGAGCCATGGTCCGTGTCAGCAGTAGACCAGGATTCTAAGTCGCTCCATATATTACATCCATTAGGGAAATGGGGGCAAGTTGGAGATCATTTTAGTCTAAACACGGCAGGCCAGAAGTAGCAAGAGAGAAATTTCAATAAAATTGAAGTATTTAGTACCATACGAACCTCTTCACTATGTCACATCCTCTTTGAGTCTCATGTAAAATGTTCATACATACTTCTTATACTGTAGGGTGTCTCGCACGAAGTATGTCAATATTTATAGGTCGTCTTAAGATAACACTGAAAATATAAAGAATCTATGTGTTGCTTCTACACCGTCTACGCATGCTATGGGCTGTTACACGACTAAAAGTGATGAATTGTTAGCTGTATGTTAAGCTATTCCAATCACTGTAGCATAAAAAACTAGAGGTGCACGTTATCTATATATAAATTTACGCTCAGTATATGATGTTCGGACTCAAGGTAATCCACAAGGTACTGATATCTCGACCACTATTGGCGAACGCAACCTCTCATTCACAAAACTGTGAAAGCTGTTTCAATTATATTCACTGCAACCAAACTAGCTGTTGTCAGCAGATGACATACGAAATAAAAGTTCAGTTCAATTCCACCACGTGTTGTTAACTCAGCACTGCTCACAGCATTCACTATTTACGCAAGCACAGCACTCATAAGTATTTAGCATCGCTAAAACAAAAACTGTAATGAACGTTGTGTATTGCATGTGTAGTTCTCATATCGTATAATTACATTTAGAAATTCGCATACGCATCCAAGGAGGAAATTAGAAACGTGGTCAGTTTACAGAAGAGAAAATAATAAGCTGTGTAGTGTTGGAGAGAACTGTAGAATGCGCCTGCACTGTTCCTCTCAGAGAGTTTCCTGTAACACAAGAAGATCGTGATCCTGCTCGGGGAGGTTGGCAGCCCTGAGGCCACCACTGTGTGGAGAGCCACGTCGCCGCCGGCAGCAGCTGGCGTGGTCAGGTTGGCCGTTCCGTCGCGCATTACCTGTTGCGGGGGCAATACCACCCCCAGCCATGAATGCCAATGGCCATAGCCGACACCGATATCCGCCGCCTATGGCGAACCTCCTACCTGGCTTCCAAACCCGCAACGGTGGCTCCGTCGTTATCACACACGCTAAAATCATTCTCTATTTTTCGCATGTTGTAGAGGGTTCGAAAAGGGTCCAGAATTAGCAAGTTAACAGTATCTTGACGCAGAATCCGTGTATATTTGTAGTTTGATATAGCAACCGCCAGACCAACATTCGATGATGTTATTTTTTGCCGTAATGTCTGGAAAATCATAAATTGATACGCTGCGTAGCGTAATATGTCGGTAAAACGGCTCTTTCCTTTTACCTAAGAAGAAATCGAAAAACAGTAGGACTTACAAGGATTATTCTAAAATTAGTTTCAGATGACACGCCAAAAACATCGGGTGCACGCTGGTTCTCAGCAGAAAGAAAAGTTGAGGAATACTTGAGAAAAGATCAGAAAAATAAAAGGAACATTTTTGAGAATTATCTGTAAAAAAGCTTAAAATTTAAGAGGTGTGTAAATCTGTTTTGTTTGCTGGGAAGATGTATTTGACAAAGTGCAGAGAACAATCCTTCATAAGACTTGAAAAGACTCTTATGAACTACAGTGGAATACGGATGAATGTAGTGAAGATCAAAGGTATGAGAATCAGCGTACATGAAGCTTTTATGAAAATGTAAATTGAATAATCTTTGAAATAAGTAAATCGTTTACGTACTTCTCAAATTATGTTGCAAAAAAGGAACCTGTGAGGAAAACATAAAAGTAAATTATTTATGAGTAAAACAGAAAAGTAATTACGTAAAAGGTTTGTTGAGAGAAAATGGATATGCAATTGAATTTACGAAATTATTCGGCTGTTTCACTATGTTGTTGATGTTGGACCAGCAACACTTTAATTTCATAAGGAGTTTACTTCAAATCCGTCACAGTTGCAGTGCATATACACTGGCGTCCAAAACTAAAGCAAGAAAAAGGAATTTTGCAACACTGCGTTTGTTTTGCCACAAAACAATATGAACACGTGATAGTAAAGTAGAAATAATTTAAGGAGTACAT
This sequence comes from Schistocerca serialis cubense, assembly GCF_023864345.2. Taxonomy (NCBI): domain Eukaryota; kingdom Metazoa; phylum Arthropoda; class Insecta; order Orthoptera; family Acrididae; genus Schistocerca; species Schistocerca serialis. The sequence continues at coordinate 466,553,688 of NC_064644.1, read as the reverse complement.
AACGTAACCAATCGCAAGATGCATAGCGGTAGACAAAAATGTTCTTTGTTTTCCCCAACTTAACGTATTTTCACACACATTCCGACAACTGGTAAGGGGTGTGTGAACCTCTGGCAGCAATACTAGCCTGACAACGACGTGGAATGCTGTTAATGATGTCATCAGTCTCATGTTGAGGCGGTAACGCCCATTCTTCCTGCAGAGCTCTTCGCAGTCTTGGAGAGTGTTTGGTGGATGTTGACGTAATGCAAGCCGTCTCCTTCGTGCTTCCCAGACATGGTCTATGTGATTCAAATCGGAAGAGTGAGCAGGCCACACCATGCGTGTAATATCTTCCGTTTCCAAGAAAACACTCTATGGTGTTGAGCGCTATCGTCCAGCACTTGTATTGTGAGCCAATCGAAACTAGGTTCCAGAAGAGAGCTATAGTCAGAGAGAAGCAGAATGAATACCATCCCCTTAGAAAAAAAAGATGACCTGGAATGATTCGGAGTACGTTGCGATTTTATATTTGCCGTAGTACTCTCTTTTTATGTGACGACGTCTGGGCCCACATCACCTCGCAACAGCCGCAGATGAGGTGTCAAGACATCGTCAAGGTACCTGATAGCAGTTGAACCTCGCCGATTCTCTCGTACAATTTCATGAAAGTGGTTCGAGTGGTAAGATTATCCCTGCACACACTATCCTCCTCTATCTCGGTCTGTTCCCGCAATGTTTGGGTCCCGAAATCGTGTTTCACGTTTCCTCCAGCGTGTATCCATAGAGAATCACTCTCCAGACAAAATCGGGACTCATCTGTGAAAACATCTGCCCACAGTTCTACCGTCAAAGTGGCATGTTGTAAACTACACTCTAGACTTTCCCTTCTGTGAAGACGCGTTAGGGTTAGACATACCGCATGTCTCCGACATCTGCACACCGTATGCCTCGATACAACACGTCCAGTGAATACTGTGAGCTCACATGCCAGTTGCCGTGCAGTACTAAGGCTGTAACGACTTGCGCTTACAGTCAAATAACGGTCCTCTCATTTGAAATCACACGAGGTCGGCCCTTACCTGGCCTTCGGGATATAGTTTCGGTCTCTACAATCCGTCGCCACTTGCGAGGAACAACAGAACAATTCACATTAAGCCATTGGGCCAATTCAGTTTGTAACTGTCCTGCTACCGTGCTTTCCATGGCCCTCCACCGCAGAGAGTCTGGTAAGCATCTTCTTTGTGCCATACTGAACCGTCTGTGATTCTGTATATGGCGCTTGTGCATGTGAGGCTACACGGCAAACACTAACTCGTTTCATAGGTGCCCTGATGTCATCGTTGGCCTGTTGTCCGTTGATCGGAATGCCATCTTCCGTGCAGAGCGTGATCATACGGAAATCCGTTGACAGTTTATATGATAATCTCGTGAATTAGACACACGACTGGGAAACAGCGGTTTGTTGCTTTAATTCAGGACACCAGATTTTTTGCTTTATTTTATATTATTGCGACTAGTTTCGAGCCAACTGGTTCGTTCTCAAATCTGACCTACTGAAGATGACTGATCATAATGAAAAAGTTCTAGAATTTGCTATACATGCATTAGATAGCGATGGTGGATATGCTACAATACAAGTGAAAATTTTGACTTCTATTGCGAGCCAATCAAAACCATGTTTCAGAAAAGGGCTATGATGACAGAGAAGGGGAATGAGTACCATACCCTTAAGAAAAAAATATTAGAGCATGTATACACAAATGTAAAGGTGCTCCGGAATGGTTCGGAGCACGTTACGATTTCATGTTTGTCGAAATACTCTCTTTTCATTTGTGTTTGAAAACAGCAATAGCAATGTTGTGCTGGAGCCAGCGATAGGAGTTGCGGACGTCGCGATGATTGGCATGCGTTTCTAAGGTCGTGGCGAAGTTTTAGAGCCACTGACATGACAGATTACGCCGCGTTGCGTAATGTTTACTCACTATCCAACTGTCGATTTTGTGACGCACATGAAAAAGCAGCTTGAAGCAAACAAACGCGTAGATTATGGGAACTGGCTAAAATATAAAAATTTTCACAAAAAGTTAGTTGTGGAACTATCCTCGTTCAATATGGCAAACTGTTCTATACTACTGATAGTTTGCCATTTTTCATTGCATTCCAATGGAAAATTTAGCTCTTTTGTTCCGTTGTACATGTCCCTTAAATTTAATTGAACAATTTGCCTCCGTTTCTCCGAGATAACTTTTACGGCAGTCTGCCACTTTAATTCGAGTACACCTTAATGTTTAAATATGCTAATATGATTGTGTCATAGACTTTGAGGCACGTTTCTCTACCATTTACTGTCGATGTAAAACAAAAATGTAGCAACGTATTTTCTAAATAATTTGTCAGTTGTATTGAAAGAGTCACCCATATATCTCATTACATCGCGTCCTGTGGCTCGTTCTGTCTGTCTCATATACGGTTTTCATTTTAAATGAAGACGTTCACGTATCCCGAAAACTACTCATCAGATCAAAATAGTTACACAGATCAATGGGTCACGTCGTCCATAAACAGCCCTTTTCGATCTATTCCAGGCATGTTCGATAGGGTTCATGTCTGGCCACTCTAGTCGAGCGATGTCATTATCCTGAAGGAAGTCATTCACAATATGTGGACGATGGGGGAGCGAATTGTCGTTCATGAAGACGAATGCCTCGCCAAAATGCTGCCGATATGGTAGCACTAACGGTCCGAGGATGGCATTCACGTATAGTACAGCCGTTACGGCGCCTTCCACGATCACCAGCGACGTACGTCGGCCATAGATAATGCCATCCCAAAATAGCAGGGAACCTTAACGTTGTTGCACTTGTTGGAGAGTATGTCTAAGGCGTTCAGCCTGACCGGGTTGCCCCAAACAAGTTTCCGACGATTGTCTGGTTGAAGGCATAAACGGCACTCGTCGGTTCGTCGGTGAAAAAAACGTGATCCCAATCGTGAGCGGTCCGTTCGGCATGTTGTTGGGCTCACTGTACCGCGCCGCATGCTGTCCTGGCTGCAAAGATTGACCTCGCCATGGACGTTGAGAGTGAAGTTGCGCGTCATACAACCTATTGCGAACAGTGTGAGTCGTAATAAGACTGGCAGCACCAAAAGCATTATCCAACAAGGCGGCGTTACTGTGAGGGTTCCTCCGAGGCATAATCCGTGGTTAGCGGTCATTCACTGCATTAGTAGCCCCTAGGCGGCCTGAGCAAGGCATGTCATCAAAAGTTTCTGTCTCTCCCTATCTCCTTCATGTCCGAACGAAATCGCTTTGGTTCACTCCGAGACGCCTGGACACTTCCCTTGAGTCATGGAATGTGCAACTGGTCCCGGCGGAGGTTCGAGTCCTCCCTCGGGCAAGGATGTGTGTGTTTGTCTTCAGGATACTTTAGGTTAAGTGGTCTGTAAGCTTAGGGACTGATGACCTTAGCAGTTCCATAAGATTTCACACACACACACACACACACACACACACACACACATACGTGTGCCTTCCTGGTACAAAATAACAATTCGGACGCTATTGAACATCCGAGCCAGCCAGCAGCGGGCTGCACCAGGCCCTTCAGCACCCTGGTCGACTCATGCCAGGAGGCATGTAGGGTCACATCCCGGCCGCTGCAGAGGACATTCATGTATCAGTATCAGCCTTTCGTCATCGCGGGGAGCGGATCGGCGTGGCACGAGTGCCACTTGACGTTGGAGGCCAGTGCGCGGCCGTCATCGAGGAGTTGGCTGAGGGAGTGGTGAGCCTTTCCGTGGCTGTCGAAAATGGGCCACAGACAACAGGTTCGTGTCCTCAACAAAGTAGGGCGACCAAGCCGCCGAGTGAATGGCAATCGACGTGAGCGGGACGACGGACACCTATACCGCCTGAGGCAAAGGAAAGTAAAACGTTTACAGATTGCCGCAGCGTCTCTCTGCAGCCGTGATCTGCCCTGTGCCCCACCTCACAGCTTCCACTCCGGCATCTCTATATCTATGACGACTTCAACCATGAAACTGCTTTGCAGTGTCTGAGTGTGTGTGACAGTGCTCAAGCACATCACATTTTTACTTCCTGGCATGAAAAACTTGAATAACAGGATAAATCTGCTGAGTGCTGTGTGATTTCTGTCTCAATTGCATTAATATTTCTTCTGATTTTTTCCTTTAATTTTTAAAATGTACCACAATGAATATTATATTCGTCGTATTATTGACACCTTTTGCACTACCAACTGATTAACGATTGAAAGAGTAAATTTTTACGATTAAGAAAGAAGACAGTAATAATTTTAATGTGAATATGAAACACTGCAGAATAGTTAGGAATCTTTCCACTCTCATATTCGCTGAACATTATGATTCTATATTTCGAACCGTTCAAGATTACTGGAACCAAAGAGTGGAGATTAAAAGGTGTTGTAAGAGAAATCTTTACAACACGTCGTTTCGACTGCTACAGTCACGTCACAGTGGTTCCTTACGAGACGTGCCGGCGAGTGGTCAACGAGTGGAAAAGACTGGAGATAAACGGAGCCACCTCTGCTGCAAAGTGGGGTGGCGTCGGTTGGTGGCCAACTGCGAAATCGACTCTCTGCCGCGAAAGAGACAATAAAGTCGGCAGTCGCCGAGGCTCGTAATGCTCCGGTAGCGACCGCTATTTCACATTTATCAGTCCGGCTGCGCTCCCCGGCTCCCTGGTTAACGGGCGCCATAAAGCCGGCGTTTGAAGGAGGTGTCGGGCTCAATTACGAGCGCGCCTGATTTCTCGGGCCCTAAACCAGCGGCGTTAACGCCGGCCACGGCCGCGCTGCCATCATTGGTTTGCGCTCAACATATTGCCGCTCCACCTGTCGCCGAGAACCTGAATCCAGACCAGGCAGAGAGCTACGCTTTTGCCACGCCGGCGCCGCGCCTTCCTGTCACTTGTTACCGCCCCTTGTTATTCCAGACAGCATTCGTACATGTTTTAACTGCCATTTATTTTTGTTATCCTCTTTTTTTTCACTAGCTGCTTACCCGGCGTTTCACGGGTACGTATTTATTCCAATCATCTATCACTCCATATCCTCCCCCCCCCCCCCTCCACATGCCTTTGTCCATCTCCACTACCTCCTTTCTTTCATCACCTTCTGCATCTCCCACTCTCTATCCGTGTCCTCCTGCCCCTCTCTCTGTCCATTTCCTCTCACCCCCTCTCTCTGTTCATTTCTTCCTCTTCAATTTTTCTCTCTATTTCCTCCTCCGAATCATCCTGTTCTTCTCTCCCATCTCTCTGATATCTTCCTCTTCCTGTCTCTGTCCATCTTCCTTTCTTTTCTTTCTCCGTCCATCTCCTCCTCTCCTTTGTCTCTGATCATTTCTGCTCCTCTATATCCGTCCATCCCCTCCGCTTTCCATCTGTGTCTGTCTCCTCCTTCACGCTTGCTCTCTGCCCCCCACCTCGTCCTCCCTTCTGTTAGCACTTTATCACGCTCACCCCAAATGGAGACTGGTGGTTCTTAGCCCTGCAGTATTGCTCTCCAGATTTTAAATAATGTATGTACTATACATGATTTAAATCGTTCCAAGGGTTTAGGATGAGCTTTTTACCGACGGCCTTGCGACATACGCCCATGTCAAATATATTTCGCATTTATTTAACAAATTTCAAGCGCATTTGTCAAATTTGAGGTGTATGTCTAGCAAATTTTGTCCAGCACTTTCATTTCCACGAAGCTCAGTGTTTAAGACGTAGTATCTCTTGAACTCTGTGATGTAAAATGATATACTTTTGCAGATGCGACCATTGGTATATGTGCCTACTGTCAGCGAAATGAAATCTGAATTAGTTATTAGTGAAGAAATAATAAATTAAAACATGATGCGTGATTCGGCAATTTCTTACGCATCTCTGTGTTGTTGACGTTATATCTCTCCTGAATAATGTTTCATACAGTGTCATATTTCTGAAGGTATATTCAGCGGCTTATGTAGATACTGCCTGCGAAATGTGTTGTGAATAGAGTCAGTAGCAACGAGATACTAAATTTCAACGTCTTGTGTGATGCGGTAGTTTTTCACGCAACTAAGTGTTTATGATGTTATATCTCCTGCGGTAAGTATCGTACAATGATGTAATTTTTGTGGTACATTCAGTGGTGCGTGATTCTCAAGACATTAGGCTTTGCTCCACATCTGCTATTTACGACTTTCCGCAAGATATTATTATTGTAGGCCAATTTCGAAAATGGTATCTACATATCATTTGACATCACACTCTGATAGGTTGGTTTATCTGTGTGTTCTAATGTTGCATTATTCCACGCAATATTGAGCTTTCGCTTTGCTTGCCGAAATCAAAGATGGAAAGAATTTTCTTGAGCCTTCGAAGGTTTCAGTTTAAGAGAGTTATTGTGATAATATTCTGACGCGACTCTGAGTGCTTTCTCGAGCTTCTGCTCTGTATCCTCCAAAGCCCAGCAAGGCCATTTTCGTATCGGAAATACTTAGTATGATTAGGTAGCCTGCCCGGTTAGCCGTGCGGTCTAACACAGGGAAGGAGCGCCTGGTCCCCGGCACGAATCCGCCCGGCGGACTAGTGTTGAGGTCTGGTGATCTGGCTAGTCTATGGATGGTTTTTAGACGGTTTTCCACCAGCCTCGGCGAATGCGGGCTGCTTCCCCTTATTCCGCCTCAGCTACGCTATGTCGGTGATATCTGCGCAAACAAGTTCTCCACCTATGCGTACACCACCATTGCTTTACCACGAAAACATAGCGGTTGTAACGCCGGAAATGCATATCCTCCTATTTCCATCCATTGTACTATAATTTTTTTCCCTATTTGTTACCTGAAGATAAAACATTTCTGTGTCTTTATATATTGTAATTGTTTTACTATTTGTATATATATATATATTTATGCATTTATGTCGGTGTATAATTGGTTTGTTTTGTAATTATTATTTGTATTTTTACGCTGGGTGTTGCCTAGGGAAAACTATGCTATCGAACGATTACATCGATAGGTCGTGTGGAGAACCAAAGTGTTAGGATCTTTAGTAGTGAACTCTGTCGCGTGAAGCGCGGGCAGAGCGGAGAGTCTGGCTGGAGTAGTGCGGTTGAGCAGGTGTGTTGTGAGACGCTCCCGCGAGTTGCCGCGCTTTCGAGGTTTGGCAGCATGTAACTGCGCTCGACTTGCTATGATAGTTTCTGACACGGTGTCGCGGACGGGAAGCATTAGCTGGCTCACATCAAGAGCCCGTTCCACCTGGTGACCGTGTCGAGAAGGAGGCGCGCCAACATCCAGCTTCTGCAACAGCGACGGCCGACAAAGAGTGACTGTCGCCATCTCCTCGATCGACGACTTCAAACCTTCAATCAACCAGCAAGGAAGACTGCGAGCACGTAAAGTTTTAGAACTGTATGGCAGACCTCAGCTTTTAAAATTGTTCCATTTGCCTCTTTAAATTACAGCAACGTAGCATGAACCTTTGTTGCTCATTGTTCCAACTGCATTACCAAGCAGGGTCCCTTCCTTTTCCGGAATGAACCCGAGTGTCGTTGAAATTCAAACGCCAGCATTAAAGTAATATCATTCGATTTCACTGCTTTAATTTCAAAATTCAGTTAAGGTATTCATAGCTGGCTACAATATTTAGATTAGACAAGCACAAATTAAAAGTGCGAGTTTTGTTACCATATTTTAGCGTACCTGTGACTGCTAAATTTTACTATTGTTAATTGTTCAGAATCATTTCATTCAAGTTCAAAGTTAAATCTCTTATTTCTAAATTGCGTAGATTCAAGTAGCTTTTGAAATGATTGTTGAGGTAGCCCAAGACTAACCTTATTTTATTGAATTTCGTAGTGCTTCAGAAACGAAGCTCACTATTAATTTCACAACATGTGTCAAGCTTCAGTTGCCACGCTTTTAGTGCTAATTATATGTGCAATAACCTTTCATTTTCAGTTATTGTAGTAGTTTTCCATAGGACTGGCGACCGTAATTTTCCCCAAATCCAAATATCTAATTAACGCCAATTAATTGTTGACGTCACGACCGCTCATTTACTTTCTTTATTAATTTTACCTTTTTCTCAAAATTAATTTCCACCAATTTCATTTGCATTTTTCCTTTCATTTAGATGTAACCCTTTCCTCCCTCTTTACCGACAAATTAACTTCGGTGACGATTGCTTTTCCCAAATTTCCATTAGGTGCACGCGGTTTAATTTTTCACTGTCATTAAGGTCTATAATTGAGGTGGAGGTCACACGGTTACACTCGTATGGTGTGAGACGTTCCCTCGACGGCGGAGGGGCGGGGGGGGGGGGGGAGGGGGGTCTCCACTGGGGGCTGAACCGCACAATAAACCCGAAAGAGCGATTTGGTGTGGGGTGGCGGAGGGATGAAGTGGACTGCGTTAGTCGTCGTGGGATGATGGACCACTGCGGCTGCGGCGGGGACGGAGCCTCTCCGTCGTTTCTGGGCCCCCGGTTACCATACAATACACTGCTTAGGTACTGGCTGGTCGTTAGTTTATAGGTGAAAAAGGCGCTTCCCGCGGCCAGTACATTTAATTGGTTTTTCTGTCGACGCAAAGTTGTCTGTCTTGAAGGAGAGACTCAACGGTATTGTGAAAATGGTAATCTCTCGATTTGTCATAGAGTTTCTGGAAGAGCAGTCTATGGTTGATTGTACAGTAAGCAGATCTGAGGTCGCCTAGTGCTATCCCGTAGTCTGAAAAGACTATAGGACCATACATAGAAAGAACTGCTACTGTATAGTACAGGAGGTAACTGAAAGAAATGAGACGTACAGAAGTGACACTTCTATTCCTGGGCAGTAATTACACATAATCCACCGCTACTTATGGTGATCCCCTGGATATAACAAAGAGTGAGTAGGTATCTTAATAGGGTGCGTGGTCACCACGGACAGAAATGGACGCTATGCAGCAATTTCCCACCCTGGCCAAAATACTGGTGAGGAGTTTTAGTGGTAGGACGTTCCATTCCTTCGAAAGAGCAGATTGCAACGCCTGAATGGTCGTTGGTGAATATGGGCATGCTACAGTTAGGACTGTTGATATTTTTAAAGATAACGAAAATCCGATGTATCGATATTTAGAGAAAAATCGTTATCGGAAGTCGATGTGTCGTAAGAAGTACCCGTGTATCGACATATCCGTAGCAGAAGAAATCGACGTTCTGGAATATAAATATATCGGCTGTACATTTAAGTATAGATATTTTATTAGACATGCTGAGAAATGAAATATTGATAACATACATCGATATATTTTGATGAAAATATCGATGTACAAAGGGCGTTCAAAATGTTTCTCACAGCCGTCTCTAATTTACCTTTTTTTTTCCTCAAGAGGAGAATGAAACTATTTGTGAACATACTTGGAACATCTAGCTATACATTGAGCCGACTAAATTTAGCCTCTATCAGCTGTGACGCATCTGGCCCAACGTTCTTTCCATAATGTAAATTCACTTTGGTAAAATTCTGTGGATTGAATATTACACCATCGCCTCACACAGGAAATAAGGTCTTCCTCACCATGAAATGTTTAACCGCGGATGTGGCCCTTCAGACGACCAAAGTAAAAATCAGACGGAGCCAAGTCCGGATTGTAGGGAGGATTAGGGACAATTTTCCAACACATTTTCCTGATTTTCTCCTGCGTCGTATGGGTTGTATGGCGCTTGGCATTGTCATGGTGTAGTCTGATGAGCTGACCCTCAGATGGTTGAAATGGCTCTAAGCACTATGGGACTTAACTTCTGAGGTCCCCTAGAACTTAGAATTACTTAAACCTAACTAACCTAAGGCCATCACACACATCCATGCCCGAGGCAGGATTCGAACCTGTGACCGTAGCGGTCACGCTGCTCCAAACTGAAGCGCCTAGAACCGCACGGCCACAAAGCTGACCCTGAAGCTGTGGTCTGTGGGTCTTGATGGCGCGTCGCAGCTTGTCCAGTGGCAAACAGTAACAATCCAGGTTAATTGTGGAACCAGGTTCCAAAAAGTCAATGAAAATGACACCACACTGATCCCAGAAGAAGGGGGCCATCACCTTTCCGCTTTTTGTTCGTGAAAGTCTTGGTTTTATCTTCCGAGGGGATCCCGGATGACGTCACTCCATGGACTGGGGTCTTTTCTCAGGTTCGGATAAAAGCAACCATGATTCATCCTGGGTAAAGACGCCGTAGAAACACGGTTTCCACTCTTCAGTCGAGGAACCCTCGCACACATTCTTCCTCATCGTTTTCATTTCTCTTGTCAATAAACTAGGCACTCAACGTGCACAGATTTTTCTGCACCCATTGACTGTACCAGTGATACCACACTACCCAATGACAAACCAGTGGTTTAAGCTAGCTGTCGTGTCGTCACATATCTGTCATTTTGGATGATTTGATCAATGGTCTCCTTATTCACATCACTCACTGGATGTCCGGTAGAGAGAAATCACCTTCTTCAATCCTCTGCAATCACCGCTGCATACTGCTGCGATCCACTGTGTCCTCCCTATAAACAGGGAGGAACTTAGTGTTAATCGATGTGGCAGAGTCATCGTGAGTGTTGAAGAGGAACTCCATCACCGACCGTTGTCGCAACCTGTCATCTACTTCACGGTCCATTATGGCTCACGTGCAGATAAAAGGAAATACTTTTATACACCAACTTATAGCTAAATGTTCCAAGTATGTTAACAAAAAATTTCCTTCTCCTCCTGCAATAAATAACAAAATTCGAGACGACTGTGCAAAACTTTTTGAACGCTTCTAAAGCCGGAAATGCATATCCTCGTATTTCCATCTATTGTACTATAAATTTTTTCCTTATTTTGTTACCTGAAGATACGACATTTCTGTCTTTACATATTGTAATTATTTTACTATATATATATATATATATATATATATATATATATATATATATATATACTGTAAATATTATGCCGGCCAGTGTGGCTGAGCGGATCTAGGCGCTTCAGTATGGAACCGTGCGACCGCTACGGTCGCAGGTTTGAATCCTGCCTCGGGCGTGGATGTGTGAGATGTCCTTAGGTTAGTTAGGTTTAAGTAGTTCTAAGTTCTAGGGGACTGATGACCTCAGATGTTAAGTCCCATAGTGCTCAGAGCCATTTGAACCATTTGTCAATATTATTTGTACTTTTACGCATGGTCTGGTCTAGGGAAAACTATGCTATCGAACGCCTACATCGATAGGTTGTGTGGAGAACCAGAGTGTTTAGGATCTTTGGTAGTGTTAACTCTGCCGCATTGAGCGCAGGCACAGGGAGTCTGGCTGGAGTAGCGCGGTGGAGCAGGTGTGTTGTGTTACGCTCCCGTGAGTTGCCGCGCTTTACGGTTCCAGTTTTATTAATTTTATTTTATTAATTTTATTAATAAATTTTATTAATTTTATTAATTCTTTTGCTAAATTAAGCCAGAGTGTAGTGAAATTTATTACTTCTGACAATCATTCAGTTTTCACACAACACGTGTCAACCTTCAGTTGCCACGCTTTTAGTTCTAATTACACTCCTGGAAATTGAAATAAGAACACCGTGAATTCATTGTCCCAGGAAGGGGAAACTTTATTGACACATTCCTGGGGTCAGATACATCACATGATCACACTGACAGAACCACAGGCACATAGACACAGGCAACAGAGCATGCACAATGTCGGCACTAGTACAGTGTATATCCACCTTTCGCAGCAATGAAGGCTGCTATTCTCCCATGGAGACGATCGTAGAGATGCTGGATGTAGTCCTGTGGAACGGCTTGCCATGCCATTTCCACCTCGCGCCTCAGTTGGACCAGCGTTCGTGCTGGACGTGCAGACCGCGTGAGACGACGCTTCATCCAGTCCCAAACATGCTCAATGGGGGACATATCCGGAGATCTTGCTGGCCAGGGCAGTTGACTTACACCTTCTAGAGCACGTTGGGTGGCACGGGATACATGCGGACGTGCATTGTCCTGTTGGAACAGCAAGTTCCCTTGCCGGTCTAGGAATGGTAGAACGATGGGTTCGATGACGGTTTGAATGTACCGTGCACTATTCAGTGTCCCCTCGACGATCACCAGTGGTGTACGGCCAGTGTAGGAGATCGCTCCCCACACCATGATGCCGGGTGTTGGCCCTGTGTGCCTCGGTCGTATGCAGTCCTGATTGTGGCGCTCACCTGCACGGCGCCAAACACGCATACGACCATCATTGGCACCAAGGCAGAAGCGACTCTCATCGCTGAAGACGACACGTCTCCATTCGTCCCTCCATTCACGCCTGTCGCGACACCACTGGAGGCGGGCTGCACGATGTTGGGGCGTGAGCGGAATACGGCCTAACGGTGTGCGGGACCGTAGCCCAGCTTCATGGAGACGGTTGCGAATGGTCCTCGCCGATACCTCAGGAGCAACAGTGTCCCTAATTTGCTGTGAAGTGGCGGTGCGGTCCCCTACGGCACTGCGTAGGATCCTACGGTCTTGGCGTGCATCCGTGCGTCACTGCGGTCCGGTCCCAGGTCGACGGGCACGTTCACCTTCCGCCGACCACTGGCGACAACATCGATGTACTGTGGAGACCTCACGCCCCACGTGTTGAGCAATTCGGCGGTACGTCCACCCGGCCTCCCGCATGCCCACTATACGCCCTCGCTCAAAGTCCGTCAACTGCACATACGGTTCACGTCCACGCTGTCGCGGCATGCTACCAGTGTTAAAGACTGCGATGGAGCTCCGTATGCAACGGCAAACTGGCTGACATTGACGGCGGCGGTGCACAAATGCTGCGCAGCTAGCGCCATTCGACGGCCAACACCGCGGTTCCTGGTGTGTCCGCTGTGCCGTGCGTGTGATCATTGCTTGTACAGCCCTCTCGCAGTGTCCGGAGCAAGTATGGTGGGTCTGACACACCGGTGTCAATGTGTTCTTTTTTCCATTTCCAGGAGTATATATGTGCATTAATCTTTCATTTTCAGTTATTACAGTAGTTGTCCATAGGACTGGCGACCGTAATTTTCCCCAAATCTCAAATATCTAATTAACGCCAATTAATTGTTAATGTAACGACCGCAAATTTACTTTCTTTATTAATTTTACCCTTTTCTCTAAATTAATTTCCACCAATTTCATTTGCATTTTTCCTTTCATTTAGACGTAACCCTTTCCTCCCTCTTTACCGACAAATTAACTTCGGTGACGATTGCTTTTCCCAAATTTCCATTAGGTGCACGCGGTTTAATTTTTCACTGTCATTAAGGTCGATAAGTGATGGGGGAGGTTACACCCTCTTTGTATTGCGATTTTTTCAATATCGTTAGCTGTTGTAGTTCTCCCGAAGCATTCCACATGTGGTCCATGGAACTGGAGTAGCAGGAACGCAGACACTAGTTCGTTAGCTGAATGTGCCCCTCGTCCCGGTCACGCTTTGTCATGCATAAAGACTCACTCAGGGACGAATGCACTCTTGGAAAGATGCACATGGGTATGCAGTACACTGTCATAATAACGTTTATCAGCGAGTGTACCGTATTCGAAGATTAGCTGCGTTACCAAGCGCAGAGGGACTGGAGCAACGCTTAAAGGGCTCGCGGGCTTTTCTCGGATGGTAACAGATTCAGTCTGCGTAGTGATTCTATAATTAGCCTCACGTGGTGAGAGGTGACAATACGTAATTCATCCAGGGACATTGTCGATCATGATCGTTGTCGTGGTCAAGAAGTTATTGTGTGGAGAGGCATAGCTTTGGATGTGGTAACTGATCTTCAAATCTTCGGAGACGGCACGCTCACCGACCAACGTTAATGCGACACTGTACTCCTTCCACATGTGCGTCTTTTCAGGAGTACGTTGGGCCCAGACTTCACTTTTATGGATGACAATGGGTGACTGCATCGAACGACGTATGTGGGGAGTTTCTGTAACGAAAGGATATTCGACGAATAGACAGGCCTGCCCGTTCCCCCCACATTAATCCCATGGAGCACATGTTGGGCGCACTGGAGAGACTTACCGTAGCACGTTTAGTTACACCAACGACCATACAAGAGCTGTGATCTGCCATGTTGCAGGAATGGTACGCCCTAACACAGGAACTCCTTACCGACCTCGTGACCAGCGCAGCAACACGTAAAGAGCATACAATGCTCTTCATGGTGGTTGTTATATCCTAGCCAGTAATGCCACCCGAGCCCGCTGCCAAAAGGTTGGCAGCATCAAAGTCCGGACGCCGTCAGCATAAGCAGCGCCAGCGAGACAGGAAATCGCCGCAAGTCTGCGCGCGCCACCGCTGGCTTCTGGTTTCTTAAGCGCTGGAGTCGCGAGCGCTAGGACAGTTCTGTATTCGCCGCTCAGTTGTATACTCGACACCGAATTGTGTACTTGCTAGTCAGTTGTGTGTTCATCGCAGCAGAGTTGTTGTTTGTTGTCAGCCGACGCTGACCTAGCCCCTCCGACTCGAACTAGACAGATCTCTGTAGACACGGAGTCCACTACTGTATGTCTGTATCTTCGTTAATAAAGATAAGTACCGACTTTTATTTAATCAGAGTGTTTGGGTTTTCATCTTTGTGTTCACTGTTCCAGCGGACCGGTCGGCCCGCTATTAAAAGTGTGGCGGTGACTTCGTAAGCCGTTTCTACAGCGAATTGCTTGTCGCTACGAACACCGCCACAAAACTGGCGACGAGGACTTCCGAACTCGTATGCAGGGCTGGTTCAACTTGTTTCTGGTTATACTAATTATAGCGATAAAATTTTGGGGGCTGGTTTAATTTGTGTTCACTATGTCTGCCGACTTACAACAGTTGATCTTGTTACAGAGTCAGCAAATACAAAGTCTGGTGGAAGCAATCGCCAAACAAGCGGCTAATCCTCCAACACAAAAGGAACAAGCACAGGCAGGAATCCTGCCTCGGGCATGGATGTGTGTGATGTCCTTAGGTTAGTTAGGTTTAATTAGTTCTAAGTTCTAGGCGACTAATGACCTCAGAAGTTAAGTCGCATAGTGCTCAGAGCCATTTGAACCATTTGAACTACTTTGTAAGTTGTTCCCGGAATCCCAGCCAGAAGCTTTAGACTATGACGTTGTTGTTAACAAGCTTGCTGAGTATTTCGAGTCGCGAGTTCATGTGGCAGCAGCCAGATTCAAGTTCTTCAGATTAAAGAAACTGCCACATCAATCTAATAAACAGTGGTTAACAGATTTACGGGGCCTCACCCGTCAGTCCCGATTTAATTGTGTGTGTGGAGCTTCCTACAGTGATGTCATGTTACGAGACGCTATTACTCAAAACATTGCAGATTCTCGTATTCGTGCTGCTATCTTAAAGTTGCCTGACCCGTCATTAGAGACTGTGATGAACATCATTGAAGCCCAAGATACTTTTGACTATGCTGAGTGTGAGTTAGATCAGCCATGTATTTCTGAAAATTGCCTGTGCTAAGCAAGTTATGTCACGCCCGCGGCCCCACCGGCAGAGTCAGACTGTAAACACTAGCCGGCCGCGTCATGTTAAACACATTCGTCAGCCGCGTGTGCAAAATGATAGAGTTAAGTCTTGCCCTAAGTGTGTTCTTGCTCATCCTCGTGAACGTTTCCCGTTAAGAACCGCGGTTTGTCACTTTTGTCAAAGGAAAGGACACATCCAGACTGTTTGTTTGCGTAAACGCAAGAACAATTCTAGTGCTGCCCAGCCCATGGATATTCATGTTATTCGAAGCCAGCCCGCCCAGAAGGTCGCGTTTAAAGACTCTTCCACGGTTCGTGTGGGTAATAAACTTGTTCGCAATAAGCCACCGACCCAGCCCTCTGCTATGCGACCCAAGCGTAATTCAAACGCTGTAAAACGTAATGTACAGACTGCAAGTGAAGCAGGAGTTGTTGTTCCACCCGCCCAACCCACGAGTTGTCGTAAGCAGCGAACACGCGCTAAACGCGCTGATTTTGTGTCTTCCGCCTCCAATGCGCCGATCCAGAGACAGTGTAATAAACTATTTGTGAAGCTACGTATCCAGGATAAGACCTTCAATTTTCAATTAGACACTGGTGCGTCTGTGACTCTCATAAATAGTGCTACGTATGCGGCTATCGGCCGCCCTAAACTTTCAGCGGCAAAACATTCTTTGGCTACTTATAGTGGAGAACAAATTCCTGTGTTAGGTGTATGTAGCGTGCCAGCCACATTCCGTGGCAATACAAAAACAGTTTCATTCACAGTGCTCCGCGCTACAGACAGTGTAAACATTTTCGGATTAGACTGTTTTGACTTGTTTGGCCTGTCTATCCAAGACAATGTGTTGCAAATTAATTCTGTTGTTGTTCCTCAAGACAGCATAACCGATTTGTGTAAACGATACAGTGACATATTTAAAGACGAACTAGGTTGTGCTGCGAACTTTGCCGCTCATATTACGTTAAAAGATAATGCTCAGCCTCGATTTTGTCGTGCTCGTCCAGTGCCTCACGCCCTCCGGGCCCCTGTAGAAGATGAACTTCGTCGTTGGCAAAACAGCGGTGTTATTCAACCCGTTTCAGCGAGCCAGTGGGCTTCTCCCTTAGTTATTATAAAGAAAACGTCTGGCAAGTTACGTTTGTGTGCTGATTTTAAGTCGACAGTTAATCCTCAGACTGTCATTGATTCTTTTCCTTTGCCTAGACCGGACGAGCTGATGGATAAGTTAGGGGAAGCTCGTTTCTTTTCCAAAATTGATCTCCGTGAAGCATATTTGCAATTGCCCCTCGACGAGCAATCACAACAGTATTTTGTCATAAACACGTCGTTGGGGTTGTTCCGTTTCCTGCGTTTGCCTTTTGGTTGTGCGTCAGCTCCAGCTGTTTTTCAGCGTTTTTTGTCACAACCTCTGGCTAATGTGCCATCGTGTTGCAACTATTTAGACGATATTGTTGTGTCCGGTCGGACGCCTGCTGAACATTTCCGTAATTTGGAGTGTTTGTTTACAGTGTTGTCTCAGGCAGGCCTACGTTGCAACATCGATAAATGTTCATTTTTCCTTACGGAGATGGAGTATCTGGGACATGTTATTAATGCTCAAGGCATTCATCCCTCCCAGTCACATTTAGCAGCTATTCGTGATTTGCCCGCCCCTCGCAATCTGCATGAATTGCAAGCAGTTCTTGGCAAATTGACATATTATATTAGGTTTATATCTAATGCATCACAGATTGCGGCACCGTTGCATCGTCTCCGCCGTAAGAATGTTCCGTTCGTGTCGTCAGCTGATTGCCAATCAGCCTTTCAGCAGCTTATAGAGGCTTTATTGAATGATCGTTGTCTGGTCCATTACGACCCTAACAAGCCTCTGGTGTTAGCTTGTGATGCCTCTTCTTTCGGCCTCGGTGCTGTGTTGTCTCACCGAGTCAGTAACACCGAACGTCCTATTGCGTTCGCATCTAAATTGCTAAACAAAGCTCAGTGTAATTATAGCCAATTGGACAAGGAAGCGTTGGCTATTGTGTTCGGTGTCACAAAATTCCATCACTACCTCTATGGTAGACCATTCTATTTGGTAACAGATCACAAGCCCCTGACGTCACTGTTTCATCCGTCTAAACCAGTTCCTCAGCGGACAGCTCAGAGACTACAACGTTGGGCTCTTTTGTTATCACAATACCAGTATGAGATACTGTATCGCCCTACAGCTCAGCATGCAAACGCTGACGCGCTTTCTAGATTGCCGATTGCCGCGGATGATGTCTGCGATTCCTCTGACGACTCTTGCCATCAGATTGACGCCGATGAGCATCAATCCCTCTGGGATTTTCCGATTGATTATCGTCAGGTGGCACGTGAGACAGCTACGGATCCTCATCTGAGTTTACTATTACGTTTTGTTCAACGTGGTTGGCCGTCCAAGGCAAAGGACATATCGGATCCTGTGGTTCGTCGCTATTATCCGCAACGTCATCTGTTGTCTGTTTCGCACGGAGTTTTGCTGTTACGCACCGAGAATGACCAGCTTCGTGTAGTGGTTCCCCAAGTGCTCCAATCCAAGGTCCTCGACTTGTTGCATCAAGGTCATTGGGGAGTGGTCCGCACCAAGCAGCTTGCCCGCCGTCATTGTACATGGATCGGCATTGATAAGCAGATTACGCAGATGTCTACAGATTGTTCGACGTGTGCCGAACACCAAGCTGCTCCGCCTCAACGCTATTTTGAGTGGGCACGCCCTGCCGGTCCCTGGCAGCGAGTACATATTGATTTCGCTGGTCCATATTGGAATTCTCGTTGGCTCATCGTGAAAGATGCATTTAGTAATTTTCCGTTTGTTGTGCCCATGCAGTCTACAACGTCTGCACAAACTATACAGGCGTTGACTTCAATTTTTTGTATTGAGGGTCTTCCAGAAGTTTTAGTGTCTGACAATGGCCCACAATTTACCTCTGCTGAATTTGAAAGTTTTTGTTCTGCCAATGGCATTCGCCATGTTCTTACTCCGACGTTCCACCCTAAATTGAATGGTGCAGCGGAACGTTTTGTACGCACATTCAAGGATCATATGGACCGCCTTCGTGCTACGCACTCTCGTCAGCAGGCCCTCATCACGTTCCTGTCGTCGTACCGGACCACGCCACGCGACGGCCCTTCGCTTGCGGAGCTTCTCCACGGCCGTCGTCATCGCACCCTACTACGGTTGTTGCACCCCCCGGATCGACCCGCCGCTTCTGAGCATCGCACGCGTTTTCAGCGCAACGACGCCGTTTTTTTCAGAGTTTATCACGGTCGCCGTCGTTGGGAACGTGGTACCGTGATACGTGTCCAGGGTCGCGGTTTCTATACTGTTCAAGGTGCTACTGGGGTGCACAGGAGGCATCAGAACCAGTTGCGCCGCGCTGGCCGCCCGGATTCTGCCGCTCGTTCTTTGTCCACAGATTTGGTCCGCGGCGGGTTCCAGCCGCGCCTTCCGACTTCGCTGCCGCCCCCAGGGCAGCAGCAGCAGCAGCAGCCATCGCCGCTACCACGCCGACAACCCGTCCCGTTGATGCCTCCCGCGCAGCTTCATCCGGGAGCTCCCCTGGTGGTCGCTCCGGCGCCTGCGGTCCCTCTTCAGTCGCCACCGCCTTCGGAGCTGATGGACGTCGACCCCTCAGCCGGGCCGCCTTCCCAAGCGGTGGCTGTGCAGCCTGTCCTGCAGCCGCTTTCCTTGGGCACCCCCAAGGAGTCTGACACAGCAGCGCCTTGTCCGGCTCCCACTCAGCAGCCGTCGACGCAGCGTCAGGAGACGCTGCCTCTCTTCGTGGGTCCCGACGCCCCGTCGCGCCCAGTGCCAGAAGCTGCGCCCGTGGTCACAGGCGTGCACCCTGACCTCGGTTTTCAGTCGGTGTTTCCCGAGGCCCCGCGCAGCCAATGCTGGGGTGCGGACCGGGGACTGCCACCGACAACAGTCTCCGCCCCGGTCTCTTCTGCTACGCCTGCGGCCAGACCCCTCCCCCGCCGTCGACGCTCGCCACGTCATTACTCAACGACGGTGCGGCGATTTGGGGGGGAGGAGTGTTATATCCCAGCCAGTAATGCCACCCGAGCCCGCTGCCAAAAGGTTGGCAGCAGCAAAGTCCGGACGCCGTCAGCATAAGCAGCGCCAGCGAGACAGGAAATCGCCGCAAGTCTGCGCGCGCCACCGCTGGCTTCTGGTTTCTTAAGCGCTGGAGTCGCGAGCGCTAGGACAGTTCTGTATTCGCCGCTCAGTTGTATACTCGACACCGAATTGTGTACTTGCTAGTCAGTTGTGTGTTCATCGCAGCAGAGTTGTTGTTTGTCGTCAGCCGACGCTGACCTAGCCGCTCCGACTCGAACTAGACAGATCTCTGTAGACACGGAGTCCACTACTGTATGTCTGTATCTTCGTTAATAAAGATAAGTACCGACTTTTATTTAATCAGAGTGTTTGGGTTTTCATCTTTGTGTTCACTGTTCCAGCGGACCGGTCGGCCCGCTATTAAAAGTGTGGCGGTGACTTCGTAAGCCGTTTCTACAGCGAATTGCTTGTCGCTACGAACACCGCCACAAAAGTGGTCATACTATCTACTGAGAATCATGTCTCGCCATTCCTAAAGCACAGGGGACAACCACAACTCGCTGTGAATTCGTTGTAATTCCTTTCTTTGCATAGAAGTGTTATTTCCGTCACTGTCATCGCGCATATTTTTCAACTACCTTTTGTAGTTCTTTCTATCTATGGTACAGGTTGCATCGGGCTATGTCAATTTGCAGTGACACATCATGAGAGATCTAAATCGTTCAAATGGCTCCGTGCACTATGGGACTTAACATCTGTGGTCATCAGTCCCCTAGAACTTAGAACTACTTAAAAATAACTAACCTAAGGACATCACACACATCCATGCCCGAGGCAGGATTCGAAACTGCGACCGTAGCAGTCACGCGGTTCCGGATTGAGCGCCTAGAAGCTCTAGACCACCACGGCCAGCAATGAGAGATCTGCTTGAGTCGTTAAGTTTTGCGCTCCAGTGTGTTTCTCCGGTTCTTAAGCCTTCCAGCGTAAGGCCATTTTTCAAAGGAACTAAACGAAAAAAGACATTGAATAAAATTGGAAAGAGCGTACTATTGAGAAACATGTGACCAATACGTACGGGTAATATTACGAAAACAGCAGAAATAGCACCTCCAAAAATTCAACTGTTGCATAGTATCACGATGAAGTTACTTACATGAAGCGTAAGTGCAAACCGCCTTACGTGTGGCGATGTACGTATAAGGACAGAGGCTTTGCTCCACTTTACTAACGTATAAAGCTGGAACTGTCTTGCAAGGAATACATATCTTCGCACTTCCAAAAGTAGTAAATGTACAATTTAAAATGAACAGTTTAATATCATACGTGTACACTTAAATGTTATTTCATTGGTTGGTGCAGGAATTCATAGAAGGGTCAGGCCCCAGGTTCAACATGACTTGGAGCTGACTACATCTACATTTATTTCACTAAAACATTTAAAATTTTCCTTTACAATAGAATGAATCGAAAAGCCAGTTAACAGCAAACAATTACAGAGCTCCAGAAGGGCTTAAAACTTGCTTTGAAACGTATCCTCTTTTTAAAAAAAATTACTACAAGATTAACATCAATAATCACACAGCCCCAGAATGCTAGAAATTTATTTTAAAATTCTCTTCTAAGAAATTTGCAACAAGATCAAACTTGCCTTGAAATTTTTTAAGTATTACAGGAACGTCAAGATCAAAACAGAGCCCAAGAAGACTTAGAATAAAGTAAGAAAGAAAACATTTTAACAGAAACTGATCAACGTATTTTACAATTCTCCCAGAAGGATTTAAGAGAGTAAATGCCCCACTTCAAAACAAGTGGGCCATCGTGGTGCCTATCATGTATACAGCAAATCTAAAAACAGTTACACCAAGGAGGACAGTAAAGGCTTAAGCGTTTGGTAAATTGGAAATAATTCGAAATATATATATGTGATTAGCTAAGCATGAAACAGAGTATAACTTCATGAAATGTATTAACAGTCTGATGTCTTGAAACCTTCCTATTTGCACAATTGAAGTTTCATTCTGGGAGGGGAAGGCAGACAAGGAGAAAGTTAACGAGGAACGGAAAGTTGAGATGATCCCAGGGACGGAGCCTTGCAACAACCATGAGAATTTAAGTGACCAACGACTCGCAACCGCAACTCGCCACGGGATGGTGGTTCCAATGAGGTCCTAGTACCGGTCTCCGATCAGAGCCTTGCCCGCTAGCTCTCCTGTCTTCGAGTCGGCCGGCTGGTGAGGCACACCGGAACGATTTGTTGACCGGTCGGACAACCAGGAACTGTGTCAGCGTACAATATGGCTAACTAGACTACTCTGCAATACCGACAATTACATATCAGTGTTATGTCAACTTAGACGTTAACTACGTAAAACATAATACTAATTCATCTCTTGAACCTTCTGCAAATTTGTTCTCTTAAAAAAAAAAAGCGCTTAAATAAAGGGTTATAAAACTTAAACCCAAGAAATAATCAAAGATAACTGCACTGAAACTATTATTTGCCTCCGTAACTGTGAAAAAAATCTGTACTGTATATACTGACGAACATTTCAACATGTGCGTAATATTTAATGACAAGAATAATTCAATGTAATCTGCAAGTCCAGTACTATGACAGCGTTACGGTTGACTGCTCGTTCAACAATTTCACCAAATACAAATACTGCACCTTTTCAACTTAGGGCATTCATCAACAGTAAACAGCATCTGCTACATGACAGCCGTCTCCCTGTGCCGCTGTGTCTAACGAACGCACCACTGGATGGCCATTGTAAATCCAAACGTCAATTTAAAAAAAAAAAAAAAATCATTTAAAAACTCGGCGCAACAGTTGCCCTATCTATCCCACTAGGACTCCCATTAGTTGGACCCCTTCACAGATCCACCAAAAAACAATACCACGAGCAACTGAAAAAATACTAAAACCTATCACTGTGCTGAAACAGGCACGAACCGCAACTAATCAGGGGCACACAGAAATCAGAAGCGTAGACGAGACTCAGTGCACGTCGTCCGCTGAGACTACCGACCGAGCAACCAATGGTCGTTCCTGATGAAATCACTGACGACGAAAAAGGCTTGAAGTGAAACGCCAACTGACAGCTTGTTACCAGGAGATCTCTTCTAAGGACAGCAACACAATAGGCGGCGGCGGCAATACACTTTCGATAGAAAACCAATAGCGATCAGCCTCTCATGGAACGGAGCCTTTGGTCACTTCCCGCACCATCGTCCCGACCTCTCCAGGTAGGAATCCCAACTTCCTCTCAGGGCTGTCCAAACGAGATGCGAACGCCGCGAAAATTCGGCCCACCGGCCGCGACACGGCGGCAGCGCCGCCGGACAACCAGAGGAGAAATCAAGCAGAGGACGTCGCCTGGAATAGAAATCAGTATGAGACGACGCGCTTCTCACACTAGCGGGTAAGTGTTCACTTACTGTCTAACATGTACTTATAATTTACTTGATGTAAACATTTTGTAATACGAGGGTCACTCCAAAATAAATGCACACTATTTTTGTAAAAATACAGTTTACATTTTTACAGTGTGTAGATACATCCTTCCCGCTTGTTTTCAAACTTAGTTCAACCTGTTCCCGTGAGTGGAGCCATCACAACATGTCTTCAAGAGAGCTGCTACACTTGACGTTCGTCAGAAGCAACGTGTTGTCATAGAATTCCTGTGTTGTAAAAACAAGACAGTGGGAAACATCCACAAGAGGTTGAAAAGAGCTACGTTTGGATAGGGGAAGGAAGTGTTTGCAGAATACTGAAAGTGTTGGCATTAAAAAAGGTTTGCGCCAGTTGGGTCCCCTGGATGTTGACAGTGGCTCACAGAAAAACAAGAAAAACTGTATGAAGTGAACTTTTGGAACAGAACGAGAATGGTGGAGATGAATTTCTTGGAAGAATTGTGACAGGGGATGAAACATGACTCCATCATTTTTACGAGAGACGAAGAGGCAGTCGATGGAGTGGCATCATGCAAATTCACCCAAGAAAAAATAATTCAAAACCACACCTTCTGCTGGAAAAGTTATGGCTACGGCGGTTTTCGATTCCGGAGGACTCTTGCTTGTGGACATCATGCCAAGTGGAACCACGATAAATTCTGATGCATATATGACGACACTGAAGAAACTTCAAGCTCGACAGATTCGTGTTCGACCACATCGGCAAAAGCAGGATGTTTTGCTGCTGTATCACAATGCACGGCCACATGTCAGTCAAAAAACCATGGAAGCGATCACAAAACTCGGGTGGACAACACTGAAATACCTGCCTTACAGTCGTGAGCTGGCTCCATGTGACTATGATCCCTTTGGGAAACTGAAAGACTCTCTTCGTGGAACAAGGTTTGAATAAGATTACTCCCTTGTGCAAGCTGCCAAACAGTGGCCCTAACATAGAACCCAACGGGTTTGAATGGACTGCAGTGATGTCTAAAAATTAAGGTGAGAGGTAAAACAAAAATGGAAGTCCGACTAACACTATTTAAGGTATTGTCGGCAGAGCATTACACTCTTGATCATCATTTGGTCTCTGCTTCACTGGTGAGGCAAACCATCTAGCACCCTCCACTTCATGCGCTGCATTTACGAAAATAATAAGTATTCAAACAATCCTATAAACACAACACCGTACATGCAGTTACTGATTAAATTTTATATATTTCCTATTCAAAACTGGAAGACTCTCTGTAGTAGACATTTGTGTACAATTTGTGTAAATCAAATACTTTACAAATATGAAAACAACTATAAACAATGCAAAAGTACACCTGTAAAAATGTTAATTGGAAGGCAAAAGAGTGCATTTATGCAATGTCGGCCGTATGTTTTAAGCAAAAAGGACGCTGCGTGAAGCAGACTTCTTGTTATAAGATTAATTTATATGAAATGACTTAAAAATTTCATAATATACAGAATATGAGGAATAAAAGCAAAAATCAGAAGCAGAAGAAACAGAATGTGAGGCTAGCTGTCGGTGTTCAGGGTCGCGTGACATGGGCTTACATTTGAGATAATCATTTGTTCGACGTCTTTGTGACAAGCCAACCATCAATAGCCATTGTTTTGTTGTTGTTGCTGTTGTTTCATCCTCCTCACCCATATGAGGCGGAGGTGGACTGCCACCGGTACCTTTAAGCCTTTTTTCAGCCAGGGAGCAAGTAACGCTACGAGAAAGAGCATCTAATTGGATTGTGAGGTATTCGCAAGAAAAATAAAAATATATCTATGTATGAGGCTCACCTTCGGTTAAACCACTGAACCGATTCAACTTAACTTGATATACACATCATTTACTGTCTGGAAAGAATTGATATGTGGGAAGAACAACCTACCTATCAAAGGATTGAGGCGGAGGGGGTGAAAAAGAAGTGTAGCCCACGACACGGGAGTATCAACATTTTATTCCTCTTATATTTGAGAAAGAAAGCATTTAGAGGGTTGCAACACAGTTCACACATAAATTCAAACCATCAGGACGCATTTTCTCGCTAACACCCACCAGATAACGATGAACGTGAAAATGTTTATTGCTTATTACATTTTCGCCATTCATTTTCGGATCAGGCGTGACGTTATATTATGTTATTTGTTTTTTACTAACTGTATTCGCAATACACTTGTGAGACAATATTCACATTCACATCTGAATGTACGTCCAAAACTATAACGTCGTACCACCTACAGTTCGTGAGATATGACACAATAAATATTGAGAAGCATGATAAACAGTCAGTCGCATTATGCATCACTTTTAAATTTATTACTTCTTTGCTTTTAAATTTATTGCAATACATTTCGCAGATTGCATCCACATATTTCGCCGAATGCACCTACAATATTATATCACTGTACGACACTCGTTCTGGAGACATAAATTCATAAACACTAAACTACATATAAATAAAACTCAGAGCAAAAATCGCTTGAGATACACTTGAACTATGTGTAAGAGTATGTGTGAAATACTTTAAATGCGTGTGACATGTACGTACACGGGCAAAGTCACAGGTAAAAGAATCCATCTAAATATGTGAATCAGTTTCAAACCAACTTGGCACAATTTCTGTAACTACTTACTTTCTGAAAACACTGTGTCGATAAAGGCAACAGCAACATCCTATTGGACCACAGGTGATGAAGTGGAGAGAAAAAGGGATAGGAGAAGGATAGAGAGGTGAAGGACATCGACTCAGATATGACTGACGTGGAGGCAGAAAGAGAGAGGAAATAGGAAAAGGTGCACAGAGACAGGGGGAGGAAGAGATGCATAGAGAAAGAGAAAGAAAAAGAGAGCAAGGGGGAAGAGGCGATGGACATATAGAGGGAGGAGGAAATGGACAGAGGAAGGGGAGGTGGAGATGGGCACAGTGAGATTTGAAGAGATGGACAGAGTGGGAAAAGTTGGTGGAGAGGGAGGAAAGGTGCAGATGGTTAGGACAGAGAACAGAAAGAGGTGACGATGGGCAGGGATAGTGAGGAGGAATACACAGAGAGGGAGTAGGAGGAGGTAGACTGAGAGAAGGGGGAAAGGAAATAATCAGCCAAAGGAAAGAGGAAAAGGTAGACAGAAAATGGAGGGAGAATGGCTGATGGGACAGGAGCCTATGGCAGAGTGGGGAGGAGCAGATGGATGGAGAGTGGAAAGCAGATTAGATGTACAGAGTCAGAGGGGAGACAGACATGGACAGAAAGAGGGAGAAGGAGGAGAAGGAAATACCCAGAGAAAGGAAAGAAGAAGGGATGGACACAGTGAAGGAAGGGAAGGCAATGGACAGACAAAGGCAGGAGATAGAAGGAAAAGGGCAGAGACAGAGCGAGGAGGAGATTTGCAAAAGGAGGGGTGGAGGACATATGGGAGGAAAAGATTGACTTAGAGGCTGGAGGGAGAAGATAGACAAACGGGGAAGGAGCAGATGGACACAGAGTAGGGGAAAAAATAGGCAGGAGATGTGGAGGATGAGGTGGGTAGAGAGGGGGAGTAGGAGATGTACAGAGAGAAGGTGAAGGTGGAGATGGACTAATAGAAGACTGGATTAAAAACGTATCTGTGCAACGCATATTATTCTGCTAATAATTCATATAAATGGAACTTGATTTTCTTCGTTTCTAATATAAAATATTAATAGTAAATTCGTAAAACGAAAACAATAAGTGTACATTTAAAACATGATGTACAACATACTGCATTGACCAATTCATACAGTAAATCAGGTGTACATACACTCCGGTTAAAACTATTAAAATATAAAACTGAATGAAAAGCCCAGTAGTATGCAGCGTATTTTTTCATTAGAGCCGGTTAGAGACTCACACAACCGTTTTCTCAACTTTTCAACTGAATCTTTTGGTGAATACAGGACGACTCACGTGAAACTTGCACTGCAGATATTACGTAAATGGAATGTACTAGTGATGTGCTGTTTTCACAGACACATTGGTAGTCGGGGGTTAATATAGTTAGAGAATAACCAGATTATGATAATACTTGGGAAGTGAATGTTTTGTGCAAACATACACTTCTTAATCTGAGCAAAGCCTATTGGCTTTAACAAACTAGAAGTTGGATAACTTAGAATGTAGCGGTGTTTGTTGCCCGACTCTAGTGCTGGTCATTTAACAGATATCGTGTCGTGCAAAGTTTCCACACCGCCACTTGTTTGTGCCAGTCAACCTGTGTGGTTATGTTTGCTTACAGAGTCCTTGTGCGTTCCTGAAGTGCTTTGCGCCTTTCTTGTAAGTTATTATGTGACAGTCCAAGCAGTAGGCCGTGACTGGACCATGAGATTTAAAAATGCAGAAAAAGCTGACACGCTCATGGTGTATGGAGAGTGCAGGAAGAATTCAGTTCGTTCTTGACTGGTGTATGCGGGAAGATATCCCAATAGACGTGAACCATTTAGGTAATTATTTATCAACCTCCTCAGCCAGTGGTAGTGTAACAAGTAGCAACGTAACAGAAGAAAGCAAGTGACGACAGAAGAGGTGCAAATTACTCTTATTGCTACTATTAAAGTTAATTCGCACGCTAACTCCCGCGCAATCGCAAGAGGATGTGGGATGAAAGTTTCCTACGCTTTCTCCACCGATATAGGTTTCATCCCTATCACACTTCTCTCCAGTAAGAGTTGAATGGAAACGGTTATGAGAATCGTGTTATCTTCTGTACGTGGGCATTAAGACAGATATATTACGTACCCTGTCTAGTGACGAAGCCACATTTACGAATCATGACCAGGTAAACCGCTGAAACATGCACTGTTGTTCTCTAAATTCGTCGGTTGGAATGTCAGCATCCATGAAGTGTAAACGTGTGGTGAGTCATTGGCTCATAGACCCGCGTTTCATAGAAGGAGTACTGAACACGCACTAGTACCACAGCCTTCTAAAAGACCATATCCGACGGATGATAGATGACCTTCCTTTGCAGGCTAGTAAGAACCTGTGGTACCAACATGATGGTTGTCCACCGCATGGTGCACCAAATGCTACATCATGTCCTCAAAAATTGTTTCCAAATCATTCGACAGGAGGTGGAGGTTCTGTACCGTGGCCGTGCGGTTCTAGGCGCTCCAGTCCGGAGCCGCGCTGTTGCTGCGGTCGCAGGTTCAAATCCTGCCTCGGGCATGGGTGTATGTGATGTCCTTACGTTGGTTGGGTTTGGGTAGTTCTAAGTTCTATGGGACTGATGACCACAGCAGTTGAGTCTCATAGTGCTCAGAGCCATTTGAACCATTTTTCTGTACCGTGGCCGGCTCATCCCTGAATTTGTCAAATGTAGGCCTTTCTCTGCAGTGATAGCTGAAAGACGTACCTACAAACACATACCAACTTCATGCGATGATATGCAACAATGTAGAACTGAAGCCTGCACGGACATCTCTGCAGAAATGCTAGCACGTGTGCAGCGGTCATTCCATACCGGACTGGAAGCGTATATTGCTGCTGCCGCTGGACATTTTGAACACAACCTATGATGGTCAGTTTTTTCGTTGCTGGTCATAATCCACATATAGTAACTTGCGTTATTCTTTAGTATGTGCTGCCACAGGTATTATACCAGTGTCGATGTGGGAACTTATCAAAATACGATCCCACGTGAACTACTCGCACTAGCACGCTGCAGCAAACACCACTGACATTGTAATTTAGACTACTTTTAGTCTGTTAATGCCAATAGGCATTGTTCCATTTAAAAAAGTACACGTTTACACAAAAAATACACTTTCTAACTATTATTGCAGTCTGTTGATTGGATAACAGCACGAGCCTCTACCTTACAATCCATTCTATGAGAACCATACATCAGTAGCACTTCCAGTTTCCACAATATTTGCAGTGCAAGGTTTAGGTGATTCACCCTGAATAATTCTATGTAAAATCGTATACGGATTTTTTACAGTACGCTGGAGTAACAGTTGTTGTGGTTAGCTGAAGTTCTCTGTCATCAATTTTTAAAACGCTAATCAATACATCGAACTAATCTGCAACCTGTTGTATAGATGAGATTTAATTTGTTAACTGGTTTTGGGCACTTAGTAGGTACCTGTCGCATTATTCGCGAGTGTCAACAATAAAAATTTCCTTGTTGATAATGTACAAAATACTACATCATCATCAATGCTGAATGTCCAGCCTGTGTTAAAATCATGTGTTGTCATCACTTTACCTGTTAGATTATGTTCCTGTGGGCCTACGTCAAGCAACGGACGATGTAAAACAGTGATTTTAATAAGAAAGACTTCATGTCACTTAAGCTTGAAGGATCAGCTCTGGGAAGGTCTGCTGTTCAAGGGTAAAAAGTTGGGCGTTGCTGAGGGTAGGAGAGTGGCGTATAAGGGGTCAGGATTAATGGATAGTATTGAGGCGAAAGAGCGAACATTAAGTGAGGGGAAAGAAGGATTCATTGTGGGTGTCGGTAGGCGGTTACGGAAAGAAGGAGAAAACGGGTTGGGAAATATGGGGAAGGAAGGTAAAGGGAGCCGTGATACGGTGAAATGGATGGAGTGCTTTTATAGCTACTAGTTTGTGTAAATGTCAGGGGTGAGTACGTGATCTGGGGGAGGGAGACGGCTGAAACTGCACTGGGAGAGGATGTAGATGGCGTGTAGGTGCAGGGTGGTGAATGTGTCTGGGAGCATAATAGATCTGGAAATTGGAGAAGAACTCTAGGATTATCAGAGTCGAGTTCGCGGAGCTTACAGAGCTTAGCTGGAGCGGATATCCGTTCAGCACCTGCATAGGTGAGGATAGGTCGAATCAACACTATGTAAGAGTGAGAGATAGTGGAGGGCTTTAATCGCCAAGTTCGGCCAGTGAGTGGTTTCAGTAGTTCTCTTACATTGTGGGCTTTCTGTTGAATGGTTAGTAGGTGAGTTTTCCATGTTAGCTGTTCATCGAGGGTTAATCCAAGATATTCTGATGTGTTAATTAATTGGGTACGACGATTGTAAATCGCGAGGGGAATGACATGAATGTCTAAGATATGTGTTGTGCAACCTATATTTATTGCCCGAGTTTTCGAGTTGTCGATCTTAAGGAGCCCTTCGACATAACAGAAGGTAAACTGATTTACGTGGATTTTAAGGGATCGTTGACGTTTATGTAGGGTAATGTAGAAGGCAAGGAAACCACTGCCATCAGAATACTGAAGGAGATGGATTGTCGGACATGGTTCGTGCACATCGCCAAGTTAGAGCAAATAAATGCAAGAGAGAGAACGGAGCGTTGAGGCTCAATTGTAGTGGAATAGAACGTGTGGAAATTGGCCTTTTTAATATCAGTGAGTGATGAGTGGTTAGATAGTAAAGTTGCAAACAGCAAACATATTTAACTGGAAGTGTGTGCCTGGAGTTTCAGAAGCATACTGGAATGCCATACCCGGTCATAGGCATTTTCTAGGGCGACATAGACAAGAATCGGGATTTACGGTTACAGAGCTGGTGGAATAGAAGATGAGTGAGCCAGGGCAGCTGGTAGTCAGAGTAGAAATTGGGACAGAAGATACACTGGTTAATGGGAAGGAGGTTGTGAGGTGTCGATGGATTTATGGGGAGAGGACAGATTCGATACGTGGATAAACGATGAGGTGAGACTGGTAGGAGTTATAAGAGGAGATAGAATTATGGATGTTTTCCACAGCTGAGAATAGAGACCTGCGTGGGAGAGGCTAGTATTATAAAGGTTTGTAAGGATGACATCCAGTCCTTGATGTGTAGATAGGTAATGCTGTTGTAATCAGGTGAAGAGTTGCGGTTTATGAAAAGTACTTGTTTTATGTCGTAAGCTGTAATTGCTGTATTAAATTATGTTTGTGGTATTTTGTAATAGACGTGGTAGAAGATGGGAGCCGGCAGGGGGAAAGGTATTTGTGCATTCATGGGCTGTAGGGAAGAGGAAGTAATCGAAATGAGGAGTATCATGAACTGAGATGTTGTTGGAGAGACTGGATGCGAGGTGGTTAGCTGTGCTCAAGCTGTGATGTAGGAGATGGTCGCTGTGAAGGATGTATTGTGAGGGATGGAATAACTGCCATTGAGTCGATGGAATTCTATCCAGTACCTGGAAAAGATAGTGGGGAGTGTAGCGTTGAGGCTGGTACATTTCTATAGATAGTCTGGGCGTGTTTTAGCATTTAATAAATTCCTGGTGTATCTCTATGTTTGTGTTTTCCTGTGGTGTATGAGAAATTGGCGCTCACGAGTCTGTAGGAAGGAGTGGTACAAATGACGGGATTCTCGAAGAAAGTGTAGTTGTTGTGGAGGAGAGTCGGGTGATGAAGATATAGTGCCTTGGTAGAAATGTGGGCGGGCATAGCGTCTGATAAAGACTACTGTCGGAAGGACCTGGCAAGAGGGACATCGTCATGTTGCTGGAAAGTCAAAGTTTAACTTCCGTTCTAGGTGTCCATGGAATACTGGTAGGAATTCCATTTGTCGTGGGAGTTTTCTTGGAAAATTTTGGGATGGAGCTTAGGAAGGGATGCATAAGGATGAGGTAGTATGTGGGGGATGGTGTGGAGAACAGGTAGGTGGTCAAATGCAGTTATATCGAGGACTTCTGCGGTGAGGTATCCAAGGAATTTGTCAGGTGCTAGGTTGACAACTGGAGCGGCGTTACTTTCAGGTTGGGGTTACTGTGAGATGAGGACGATATTACTTTGAGATAAGTCTTTAAACTGTGACCATCGCTAGTGTTCTACAGGGGATGTATTAAGGATGTTACAACGTCTGCTCACCAAGACGCCTAATATGTCAGTGGTTGAGGTATCAAGTGCAGATACAAGTTACAACATTAATTATCAGTAATTCTTGCACAGAAGACTGTCAGGCATTCACAAGAGAAGATGGAAGGCCACACAAAGTTGGACATCTATCTGGGTTTTGTCCAAGAAAGTGGGACTATAAACGTTAATTCTTCACGCGAGAGTGACTCAGACTGTGTCGCCCTCTAAGTAGCCACGAAGATACATACTCTATGAATGAAAAGATAATTAACGAAGGGATCGAAAAAACTGTTTTTGCTGATAACTATTCTTTCAGCCTATTAAAAGAATCTTTCCTCGTATTACTAGTTTTTCAAAAATATTTCAAATATCCGCAACGTGTCTTATGCAAAATTTAAAGACTGCAATACTGCCCTCAGATTCTGATTTTATTGTAACTAATGAGTTTTATTCCATCTTCATTACTGTCATACGTGCACTCCCGGAATCTTTTTCTAAAAGGTCCTGCAGTCCTTCCCACTTCGTTATATTTATAATCATAGTGGTCTTCTATTTGTCTTGATTACTTTCAATCAACGGTCGTCAACGACGTTCGAGACTTACGTAAGTCGATAAATCTTCCCCTATCTCTAGCTTCTTAAATCGACACTCCACCGCCTTAATAAAGTCACCATTTTATATCGAAGTAGCAGTTACCTTCCTATCTATTCTTAGGCGAGTAAATTTCTTTATTCATTAGTGTATTATATAAAAACCTCACTTCAGTTTTCCTATATCCGATTGACTGAGCAATGTGTTCAAGAATATACAATTAACATTTAACGTTTTGTGTATATGGGGACGACTTTACTAACCAGTGCAATAGGGACAGAAAGCAGGTCCATCTGTGGTTACCTGGGTGTCAGGTGAGCCCTCACAAGGAGGTCCAGCCAATCCGGCCAAAACCGTTAAAAACCGTTCTGTATCAACTTACATATTAAATCGTGACCTCAACACAAGACTAGAAGATGCATATACGTTTTAAAAATCTTTCTCTGTTATAAGTTCCTAACACTTTGTAGAAGAGACAAAAACGGAACAACGCTAGATAATGAATGTATTATGACCTTAAGTGTTGTTATCTTTTAAAGGACTATACCAATCGATGAAACACTAGACATTATCAACAGAAATTTACTGAAGTATAGTCAATAAAGTCGGAGGGAGGTTACGGCGCTAAGAGAAATGTTGGACTTGGCGTTCCATTTACTTACTTTAAATATAAGCGTAACTATTTTTCCAACCACTGCTGCATGGCTATGGATAATAGCACAACGCGGATGTTAGCTAAAATATTTATGAATCATCTTGAAATTAGTTTCATTAGAAAATATCTAGAAATCATCGTATGCAATAAATATGTGGACGGCACATATGTGTTAGCCTTTGCCGATAGTGATCCGATAGATGACAATGCGGAAAAGTTGTAATCAGTGCATCCAGATACTCGTTCCCCTACAGGCCACGAAATCGAATGCTGCTTAAATTTATTAGAGTAACCTGTTAAAAGAGACACTTGGAACTTATCCATTAGGGTCATTAGAAAACCGCCTTGTATTGATATAATCACTGTAGCAAATGGTTCAAATGGCTCAGAGCACTATGGGACCTAATTTCTGAGGTCATCAGTCCCCTAGAACTTAGAACTACACTACAGCCCATTACAATTGCTACACCACGATAATGACGTGCTACAGACGCGAAATTTAACCGACAGGAAGAAGATGCCGTGATATGCAAATGATTAGCTTTTCACAGCATTCACACAAGGTTGGCGCCGTAGGCGACACCTACAACGTGCTGACATAAGGAAAGTTTCCAACCGATTTCTCATACACAAACAGCAATTGACCGGCGTTAACTGGTGAAACGTTGTTGTGATGCCTCGTGTAAGGGGGAGAAATGCGTAACATCACGTTTCCGATTTTGAAACGGTTTATCGATTTTTGCGGTTTATCGTATCGCGACATTGCTGCTCGCGTTAGTCGAGATCCAATGACCGTTGGCAGAATACCGGGCACTGGTGGCCGAGCGGTTCTAGGCGCTTGAGTCTGGCACCGCGCGAACGCTATGGTCGCAGGTTCGAATCTTCCCTCGGGCATGGATGTGTGTGATGTCCTTAGGTTAGTTAGGATTAAGTAGTTCTAAGTTCTAAGGGACTGATGACCTGAGATGTTATGTCCCATAGTGCTCAGAGCTATTTTTAATTTGTTAGCAGAATATGGAGTCGGTGGGTTCAGGAGGGTAATACGGAACGCCGTGCTGGATCCCTACGGCCTCGTATCACTAGCAGTCGAGATGACAGGCGTCTTATCCGCATGGCTGTAACGGATCGTGCCGCCACGTCTCGATCCCTGAGTCAACAGATGGGACGTTTGCAAGACAACAGCCATCTGCACGAACAGTTCGACGACGCTTGCAGCAGCATGGACTATCAGCTCGGAGACCATGGCTGCGGTTACCCATGACGCTCCATCACAGACAGGAGCTCCTACGATGGTGTACTCAACAACGAACCTGGCTGCACGAATGGCAAAATGTCATTTTTTTCGGATGAATCCAGGTTCTGTTTACAGCATCATGATGGTCCCATCCGTTTTTGGCGACATCGCGGTGAACGCACATTGGAAGCGTGTATTCGTCATCGCCATACTGGCGTATCACCTGGAGTGATGGTATGGGGTGCCATTAGTTACACGTTTCGGTCACCTCTTGTTCGCATTGACGGCACTTTCAACAGTGGACACTACATTTCAGATGTGTTATGACCCGTGGCTCTACCCTTCATTCGATCCCTGCGAAACCCTACATTTCAGCAGGATCATGCACGACCACATGTTGCAGGTAAAGTACGTGCCCTTCTGGATACAGAAAATGTTCGACTGCTGCCATGGAAAGTACACTCTCCAGATCTCTCACCAACTGAAAACGTCTGGTCAAACGAGCAACTGGTTCGTCACAATACGCCAATGAACTGTGGTATCGTGTTGAAGGTATACCTGTAAACGCCATCCAATCTCTGTTTGACTCAATGCCCAGGCGTATCAAGGCCGTTATTACGGCCAGAGGTGGTTGTTCTGGGTACTGATTTCTCAAGATCTATTCACCCAAATTGCGTGAAAATGTAATGACATGTCAGTTACAGTATAGTACACATCCCCGAGGCAGGATTCGAACCTCCAGCCGCAGCGGTCGCGCGGTTCCAGACAGTAGCGCCTAGATCCGCTCGGACAGTTCGGCCGAGATTCGTGTCACACAAATGGATCATATTGCACTGGTTAACAAAATAGACGCTAAGTAAACAAGACACAGAGGGTCAATTGAATAATCTTGAATGTGTTGCTAAATTAAATATGTATCATGCACTGAAGAGGCAAAGAAACTGGTACACCCGCCTAATGTCATGTAGGGCCATCGCGAACACAGCAGTGTCGCAACACGACGTGGCATGGACTCGACTAATGTCTGAGGTAGTGCTGGAGGGAACTGACACCATCAATCCTGAAGGGCTGTCCATAAATCCGTAAGAGTTTGACTGGATGGAGGTCTCTTCTGCAAGGCAACCCAGATAAGCTCAATAATGTTCATGTCAGCGGAGTTTGGTGGCCAACGGAAATGTTTAAGCTCAGAAGAGCTTGGAGCTACTCTGAAGCAATTCTGGACCTGTCTGATGTGGAAGTGTCCTGCTGGAACTGCCTAAGTGAACATGAATGGATGCACATAATGAGACAAGATGCTTACGTACAGGCCACCTGTCAGAGTCGTATCTAGATGTATCAGGGGTTCCATATCACTCCAATTGCACACGCCCTACACTATTACAGAGCCTCCACCAACTTGAACAGTCACCTACTGACATGCATGGGACAGCAGTTCCCTACTTTTACTGCTGCTAGTCCCCAAATAGTGGTTCAGAATGATGGAGAATATTGCAGGAAGTCCATTGCTTGTTCTCGAATGGCAGGCGCTGGTGTCATGGGTTACGATGTAAGTGGAGCACAGTACATTGAACCTCCCTTGTGGTGGTCAGCCGTGAACGACCAGAAGCTTAACGACGAGTATACCAGGCCTCCCGCTACCATTCAATCTAACATTGGGCCATTGTCTAATCCGAATGCTCCCAAACTTGGATACTGCACAATGCGACCAGACTGCCGAATGGAGACCTACAACGAGGCCCATTTCAAACTCTATTGGACGCTGATAACATTGCCTGGCACTGTCGCGCAGCACGTCCGCATCTTTCACTGCGAACACTGAATGTCTGCTGCTGTTGAAGCCCCTTACATACGTCACCAGGCCTAGCAACATCATGATTACCAGTCTACCTGTCTCAGAGAACACTGAGCGTGTTGGAAGTTAATCTGAGATCCGTCTACGTCTTCCAGGTGCATTTGTTCCATCGTTAGGTGCTGTAACTGAGACAGTCAATGACAGAAGCGAACGGAATCAATGTGTCATAATGTATCACAGCGTCCATCATTAGTACAAAAAATGAATTAATAGGCCGAGGTGACACACAGAATTCAGGTAAAGCCTAGCGCAGTCTGAAGAAACCAACAAAATACGGAAGAAATCTGAAGCATGACTGAAGAAAAAAAGTGGACATTATGGTCACATAAATTGTAGTATGTCAATAAAGTACCGGTATGAATACCGGATTAGAAGTACTCATAAATTCTCCACCTTTTCAGGAGCTTCTTATTCAGTTGTTAACTGCACAATAATTATATGAGACTTGTCATGTTATAGCTGGTTTTTCACGCACGAAACAGATATTAATACATTGGAGTACGTTGTTAAACTGTACGGTGGATGTGGTGAGTCTCACAGCATAAGAATTTTCGTTCCCTGGTTTTCTACAGCACACAAAATATTCTTATCAGTTTGCTGGCAATAAAAGTGCAGTGTTACATGGACGTCTGTTACAACTTTTAGGTTAGTAAAAAAATGCATATATGAAAGGATAGAAATTAAAAGAGAGTGTTATACGATTACATTCAAGTGTCATACTATAGCGCTCCTCATGTAGGTAGGTGACCCAATATTCAGCCGTTCTGCACATCCCCCTCCATTAACTGCTGGCAGCCAATAAGATTCATTCTCTTTCCGCTTGGCTAGCTGCTAGATACGAGAATCTTTCTCCTGCAAGCTGCACTGTTGCCATACTTCACAAAAATGCAGTTTAAATTACAAAGCAAGCGTGTTATTCATTCAATTATTGGTGTTATTTCCTTGTTCCCATATGCCTGTGAACGTCTGTCCTTAAACGTGCTAGTGCGCTTTCCAAATGAATATACCAAGTGACGGCAATATACGTGAAGTGCTTCACAAGCAGGCGAGGGGGGTTATTTACCGAGTTTACAACATCTTCAAACGTGAATATGAAAGTGGGGCTCACATCGTTAACACTCTGAAGACATAAGAACGGAATTCAGAAGCTTATGCTGTAGGCAACAGAATTGCTCGGCGAATTATAAATGCAAGTGTCAGAGCTGTAGAGACGTCAGAAGAAGTTGGTTTCGTGTCTCCTGGAAGGCGTCGAAATTGCCACAAATCTGTAACACAAATGTATGGTTTGGACGAGGGCATAAGACGCCCTGTCTTTGAAATGTAAATGACTGGTGAATACTCAACTTCACAGAAACTTGTTAAAACTATGAATGAGAAAACTGCCTTCAAAGGAAGCGCTTCGTCAATACAAAGAATTCTGAAAGCCATTGGTTTCAAATAATAGTAGGAGACAGTTTTTTAATGTAATGAAGTGACGTAGTCACAGCATGAGCAAACTCCTGAGAAGGATGCACGAAATAAGAGAAGGTAGTCCAAGAGATGGATGAAATATGGATGAATCAAAATCATTTCAAGAAAATCTGCTGGAAAATTAGGGATGTGTATTGGCGGTTTAACGTTCCCGTAGAAAAGGGTTCTCCAATAATTATTCTGTATGCTGACTCTTTTTCTGGTTTTGTTCCTGAGAGTAATTGGTTTTTGAATGTCAGAAGAACAGCAGTGACTATCATTCGTACACGAACGCTGTCATATCCAAGAAGTGGTTCACTGAACAGTTCTTACCATACCTGGCTCTGCAATCTGTTATTGTAATGGACAATGCCAGCTATGTGACAGAGAAAACATCGAGTACAAACATCAGTAAAGCGGATATGGCGTTCTGGCTTGAAAATAAAAATACTGCACACAGTATTAGCCAGAACCTTGCAGAATTCCTGCAGCTCGTTAATTTAAAAAAGTTACGTGAGAAAATTTATGACTTGACTTACTTGCACGTGAATGTGGTCACACACTTTTGCGTTTAGCAGCGTACCACTGCCAGTATAACCCAATCGAATTAATTTGGGCAGAGGTCAGAGGTTATGTAGCAGAAAGGTTAAGAAGTTCAACATAGCACACACCGAATCGTTTGTGTATGAAGCAATAGACAACATACCTTCTTTTAGAGCGGGCAGACTGTGTGCAGCACACGGCAAAGCTTCAGAAAGATAACTGTGGCAGGGAGGTGAAAATGGATAACAAGCTTGAACTCATCATCGAAATTAGCAGTCAGAATGTTCGGACACAGACTCAGATAGAAGTTACGATGGTATTACTAAGATGTAGATTCACAAACGAAATAAGGTAATAAGAGTTCTTGTTTTAAAAAACGGATGATTTAAAGTAGTATTTTTGTGTTTAAAAATGCCAGTTGCTTTTGTAGTATACTAAAACGTCCAGACCTTTATTGATGGGGAATTTATACCCTAGGAAGTATGCACTTTGGATGTCACTTTAAACTGACACACCTATTATTTTCGACGTATTGCCCAAGGCTAATCAGCTAGTTACTTCGTTAGCTGTGAACTTGAAGCGTTACCAGCGTATACTATGATCTCGTGAGAATGCAGCCAGATAACTTTCTCAGAAACTCCGATATTTCGACAGGTAACAACCTGTCATTTTCTAGGCACAAATTGGAAAATATCTTAAAATAACAGGGAGGCTCACCTGCCGAGTTATCGCCGTAGTTACAGGGCAGCATTCCCTCGAGTGATTTGAAGATGGGATAAGCTGTTTGCTTGTTCCGTGGATAACAGGTGTGGCCTATAACTGTACTGTGGAACATGTTAGCTTGCCCTCACAATGGTCTTTGTCAGCGAAAAATGTGACAACATACTACCCATTTACACTGTAGCCTTTTGCATTAATCTTCGCTACTGGTAATTCATTTTTGCACAGAGCGATTCAGATTTAACTACATTCAAACACACCCACACAGGCAGATTAAAAAATTTCAAATTTTTAAAAAGTTCTGTGGACGAGGAGTTCACAAGCAAATGTAATCGTTTCAGTTTCTGTTTGAAGCTAATTTTGTTAACCATTAGAATCTTCGGTTCAATGATTAAACTGTCAAAGATATTTTTCTCTAAATACCTTACTCATTTCTGTGTCCAGGATTATGGATCATTGATTAGTGTAAAGAATTTCTCTTCCTCCTTCTGTAATGAAGAGTGCTAGCCTACTGTTGTATTAGAACTGCGATTGATCGTTGAAAACACCTGTTTAGTGAGCTGCCATGAACAAATTCTAAATCGGACATTGCGTATTATACTTTTTACAAGTGTCTGTGTGACGAACACTTTCTTCCTTTAGGAAAAGTTATCAAAAGCTATGATGCCATAGCAAATTTGTAAATGAAAGTAGAAAAATTAAGTCAGTTTTCTGAAATTTCCATCTCCATATCTGCTGTTATCCATGATGGAGAAGCTGCAGAGCATTGACGTTTTATATTCGTTACGTGTGAATTCCATTTTCGGTTTTTATCTATACGCGACTGTGTACTACAGTTTTACTTATAACCACACCAAAGTGACAAATATCGTAAGCAGTCTCGATGGTCTTGTCGTTGGACAATCGTATTTTTGACTAAAACTGTACTTGATGTCTTCACAAAACTGCGGCAGTGGTTCTTGCTGTGGTGTCACCGCCAGACACCACACTTGCTAGGTGGTAGCTTTAAATCGGCCGCGGTCCATTAGTACATGTCGGACCCGCGTGTCGCCACTGTCAGTGATCGCAGACCGAGCGCCACCACACGGCAGGTCTCGAGAGACGGACTAGCACCCGCCCCAGTACTACGGACGACGTAGCTAGCGATGCACACTGACGAAGCCTCGCTCCTTTGCCGAGCAGATAGTTAGAATAGCCTTCAGCTAAGTCCATAGCAATTGATACTTATCGTATAAAGAATGTCTCATCAAGAACGATGTATACAACAAGGATGGATTAAAGTTAAGTATTCCAGCAGCTAAGTACTTTTCTTTATAGCATTCATTACGTATCCTGTTTCAGACCTCACGCCATCCTTCGTGAGCTTATAGCGTGCATTACGGTCCCCTCAAACCACACTGTGTCGGCACTTCTGTCGACACATCACTTGCCATCCGTCATAACGCGTAATAAAGTTGGGGAGCACCTGACGCAGCGCGTGAACATTTGAATTAAGATCTCTCTCATACAGATAACAGTCCAAATCAGTTATAAAATTTATTTTTCTCCTCACAGATCTGAATGTGTAATGGGGTGTACAGTATGCAAATGAATCTGATTCTTCTCCAGACCAAAACGGCTTGGTAACGCGGACTATGCTTCCCCGCTCTCTGCTGCCCTGCTTACGCAAACTTCATCTCGGCAACTCATCCTTATGGCTCCGCCTCTACGCGCGGAAGCGCCGTCCTACGTGTCGCGGGTTATAATGGATATTTAACTAGCTATAATTAATTATCACATTAATTTTAAAATTAAAGGTAACTGAAATCTGCTGTTGTTGTGGGGAATCTATTCGGTACACTAATTGAGAATCCTAGTACATATATCTTTTTGTCTGCGATTCGAAAGTCTATATGGAACTCCACAGTTACATTGAACTTGTAAGAAATCAAATTACCACTTCCCCTTGGTTCTTTTTTCAGATGCATAATATTTCAATACCCTTCCAGAATGATAACAGATAATACAACAATGGTGAAGATTGTGACAGAATATAGTAAATTAGCATTATGAATTCGAATCACCAACCAGTATATATTTAAAACATATTGGTTATAATGTTGCCATATATGTAAGTGAAACATGGACGCTTACACTACAGACTTAAAGCGATAAGAGCTTTTGCAAAGTGATTCTGCAAAACAATGGTGAAGTCCAGATGCGCAATCGAGAACCCATGAAGGGTCTCAGAGCAGCTTCAAACAAATGTAGAACGCAATAGTTATCTAGATATGAAAATATTTGCACGGGATTAACATGGAGAATGGCATCTACCTATTCACTGGACGGACGGATATAAGAACAACAATAACTACAACGAACAGTCTGCAACTTCTATAAATGAAGCAAAATACGCCCATTGAAACTTTTTGCCCCACTGCAATATCTGAGACAGCTGAACCAGGGAGGGTGAAGGGATTATGTCTCACAAGAATGGCGCAACTACAACTGCTCAAGCCTTCAGCACTTCAAGAGAGGGTCGATTTTGTCGTCACGATAGAAGACTGAGTGTCCGTCTTCCCATAACCTTCCAGTCTCACGAAGCGCGGGGACGCTCTGCCGCGTGCGGCACCGGCAAGTGAAAAGACGGTGCTCGAAAGAATTCAGCTTGGGCGGCCGGGACAGAGCCGCGCAGTCGCTGACGCTTCCAGTCTGCCGGCCTAAGCCGCAGGTGGCGCCCCGACGCCTGCAAACTGCCCTCTCTCCGCTCCTCTTGCGCCCTCGGGGCTGTTGTTCTTTCACGGCACGTGCGAGGCGGCGAGCCGAATTACAGGCGCCCTGCTGAGGCCGCACCTACCCGCACTCCCCCGCCCATTGTACTCCAGCGCGCCTCTCACAACGCCTGCACACACTACACGCCAAGTCTAGTGATTCGCTGGACGGACCCCGTTTTGTCACGAAATGCTACTTATCTCAACAGCAGGTTGTAAGTCTGAGAGTGATATGCTTTCCTTTTAATTTTTACTACCAGCATATCTCGTGGTACCCAGATGCGTATTTATTCCAACCTTGTGTCACTGCATTTCCATCTTCCCCTCTCTCATCGTCCCCCCCCCCCCCCCTTGTGTACATCTCTTAAACTACATCACTGTCAACCTTTCTCACCCCACAAATGACTGCCCACTTCCTTCTGCCGCATGCCCTGTCGACATCCTTCTCTCCACTTACGCCTCCCCTCTAGTTCCATCTCCTTCTCTCCCTCTCTTTGTCCATCTCCACCTTACTTTCTATCTGTCCATCTCCTCCTCCCCCTCCCCTCTCTCTTCATCTCTTCCACTCACTTCACCCTGTTCATCACTTCCGCTTTCCTATCTCTGTCCATATCCACTTTTCTCATTTCTCTATCCATCTCCTGCTCTTCTCATTCTCTAATTACTCCTCCCACATTCCCTGTTCATCTTCTTCTACCTCCTCTGTCTGCCTCCCTCTACTGCCCCATGTCTCTGTCCATCTTCTCTTTTCTTTCTCTCTCCAACTCTTCCTTTCCCATCTCTCTGTCCATTTCCCCCTCCCCTATGTCTCTCTCTCCCTCCTAATGACTGTGCGCATCTTCTTCCTCCTTTCTGTCTGTCCATCTACTCCTACCCAATTCTCCTTCCACGTTATCAGCTTACCATAATATGATGTTGGTAAACCTTAGACCCACAGTATACCTTCCCAGGTCATAACTAATATGTGTCTCAAATTTGCCTGTGCACACATATCTCAAATTTATTTCAGTTGTTTTTTAAGGTGAGTTGGAACGCTCTATCCTGACAATGACAAATTTAGTGACTTGACTTCTCCCTGTATTTCAGTAACCACTGTAGCCATTGACATTAAACTTTTACAGGACATTAAACTGCATGTATTGGGTCTACAGGACTATAATAATTGCACTTCAGACACTGCTTTCGAAATACGATTTTTAATTACACACTTTAAATTTAGTATACCTTTTTTGTAAGCTATCGTAAATAATTTTAATTATATATAACATTATGTGCTTCTTATACTTCAGTAGACTCAGGACATGTATGTTATTATTCACTGAAAATTCGAATACTCTACTCGAAGTGGTTTCCGGGATTTAGGGAAAAATGCGACGGAAAATGTAAATTTTCAGAAACGGCTCCTAAAGTTTCATCAGACGGTAGCTCACATAATATTGAAGGAATTGCGTCATGAATCAGGTCCAGGAGGGCCAAGGGGGTGTACTGGTTTTTCATCAACTGACACTACGTAGAAGAAGATAGCCCATACTGCCTGCTTCATTTTCAATGAATCCTCAGCATTATTTCTAATGGTCATCCCATAATACTCCTGCAGTTCATCAATCATTTTGTCTGTTAGCATGCCTCTCATAGTTTTCCCATCAGAAAGTTTCTTGGCTCTTAATCTTTGTTTCAACTTCCTCAACCTGGTGCCCATCCTCTTCTAAACATGACCAACACTATTAAACTTTATAACACAACAATCCACAGCATTCTATATAAAAAATTACCCATTTTCGTAGATCTTGTAGTAATGCTCGTAAAATTTTAACATTTGCCACCTGTGTAGATTATATTTTAAAGAAATAAAATTAAGTACTTCTCATGAGAGTTTGTGAGTGAGTGTGTGAGTGTGTGTGTGTCGAAGTGTTTATGAACTCACATGGGAAGTATTTTATTTTATAGTTTAAATATAATCTACACTGGTTTAAAATGATGTTAAAATTTTTACGTGCTTCACTTCAAAATCTAATGAAATCGTTAATTTTTTATATAGAAGACTGTGGATTTCTGTGTTAAAAAGGTTAAAGTAGGTGGTTATTTTGGTAGCACCGTCAGAATCAGTACTGTATCGTTTCATAGTATAAACACGCGTTGTATGTCGAAGTGCTAATGTTTTACCGAAAAGTGATGAATCGATTGGTAAATTCCAAAAAAAGTAAAGTATCACGCCAAAACGAAGTGTTTTTCAGAAATGTGGGCTTCATGGTAATAGATTTTCAAATAAAAAGAAACATTGTGTTCAACATGTGGCGTATGAAGTTACAGACAATGAAATACAGGCAAACTTGTCAATATCTGGAGAAACACCCATCAGTACTTCAAAGATTAAAATAAAACCTTCTGATACACAGTTTTCTCAAAACGAAAGGGATGTAAATTGTAGGTTAGGCTATATTCTGATAGACTTACATATCGTAACAAGGGTGTTAGGTGAGACAGTGACGTATCAAATAGACAATTTAGGAAAATTGTCACTAATTGTGCCACTTGTAAATATACTCATTCAATTTGGATTTCTGATGAGTGTAACGATAATTATTTTGAAGTAAATGTTAGGGGTTTTACGGATTAAAAGCTTTCGGAAAAGGACACCTCGCAGCAGAAACAATGTGTGCCGTAATGAATATG
Organism: Schistocerca serialis cubense; assembly: GCF_023864345.2. Lineage (NCBI taxonomy): Eukaryota > Metazoa > Arthropoda > Insecta > Orthoptera > Acrididae > Schistocerca > Schistocerca serialis. Next base: position 466,509,432 of record NC_064644.1, on the reverse strand, counting down.
CCACGCCCGCCTTGTAAAATCGGCAAGTAAGCAGGATTCATAGGAGCTGCTGTGGAATCTGTTGCATGTGAGTCAACGGAGGATGCTGCAAATGAAACTGTTGAAATAAATGATGGTATGACTTACATATTAGTAGCTTTTGATGGCACTTGGCGGAAGTGCACCTACAATTCCAAGAATTCTGTTGCTACGGTGACCAGAGTGGAGACAGGAAAGGTAATAGATCTCTAGCTTTAAACCAAACATTGTTATAAGTATAAATCAAGGAATGAAGAAGGGCTTATCTGTGACAGAAATTATGAAGGGACAAGTGGCGGTACGGAGGCCTCTGCAGCTATTGAAATTTTTAATCTATATATGAACGAAAGGGAAGTGTGTTACACTAAGTTCCTAGGTGATGGAAAGAAAAAAGCATATAACAGTGTAGTAGCCAGTCAGCTTTATGGTGAGAAGATTATTACAAAACTGGAATGTGTTTGTCATGTCCAGCAGAGGATGGGCACCCGGTCAAGGAAGTTGAAACAAAGTCTGGGAGACCAGAAACATTCTGATGGTAAAACTATAAGAGGCAAGCTGACAGACAAAATGAATGATGAACTACAGCAGTATTATGGGATGGCCATTAGAAATATTACTGAGTATTTGTCGAAAGTGAAGCAGGCAGTACGGGCTACCTCCTTCCACAGACTGTCAACTGATGACAAACCAGCACACCATTTTTACCATCCTACAACTGATACATAGTGCAATTACCGTAATGCCCAATATTCAGACAGTTTGTAATGTCCCCACAGCAAATACCCTCTACCACGCAACAATTAATCATTTTCAATCAAACCATCCACATTCATTCACTTTGGAAAAGATATCTGACCTGATTTTCTCGTAATATATGCGGCGACAGCTCGTCGACGCCAAAGTATTTTCTAGTGCATTTATTCTTTGAAATAACAGAGATGCATATATGCATTCTCCATGGTTGTTGGAGTGGTAACTAGGACAGTTTCTGGAGTATCTGTTGAGGGATTGACGTGTTTCTGAGAGATACATATTCTGCTTTTCTTCTCGCTAAAGCGAGCCAATTAACATTTGTGCCGCTAGCGGTTTGTTTTGAAGAGAAAGAGATTGTAAAAGGAAAATAATTAAGGCGTGGAATCACCGGAGATCCGGATACGTAATGGAGATGGATTTGATACACGATTTCCTCCATAAATAAGGTTTGTGACTTTTATGTTCTGGAATGAATGAACGAATGAGTTTTTTCTGAATCATTCGTTGATCACGTTGGCCCTGTAATTAGTGGGGAACTTTCAGTTGTGTCGAAGAGAGCCTGCAATCACTGAGTCTGTGTTAAATCGTCCAAAAAGGCTTCGTAGACATCTGGAATTCGCAATCTTTCGTAAAAGGAACAAATTGTCCAAACGATTGATTCTCCCGACTGACTGCAGTGTTTAACAGTAATAATGAATTTAAAGATCTCTTACAGCAAGCCAGCCGCCGATTACCAAGACGAAGGACTCTACCAAAGAGTCTATTTGGCTGATTCTTTTTATCACTATATCACGTAATGAAATCTTATATTAAATACTATACATAGGTAAAATAGAGAAAGAGCGAGCGAATGAAAATAGAAATAATACTAATAATTCTCCATTAGTCTAATTTTTCGCCTGTCTTATCACGGATCAGCCAAGAACTGGGAGGGCCTTACTTTACTGTATAGACTTATTTATGTGTGAAGGTGAAGGGATCTTAAAGACAACAGATACACGTCTATACAGACAAGACATTAGACAGAGATAGCGGCTAGCTGCACTGATCATCTATTCTTAGATTAAAGAGACGGCAAGTTATTATCCGAACTTTAAAATGGTGACCATGACAGGACACGTTTTTGGACGTTGTTCAAATAATTTTGTTCTCTGTTTCATGTCAACTACGACGAGCTAACCTAACTGACGCTTGGAAAAGAGAGGAAAGACTCGCAGGTGATATAACTGGATCCATAAATTAAACCGAAAGACAGCACACTGGGCGCAGAGGAAAAGCCAGATTTATATTTTTATAATTAAAGCTTGCTAGCACAGTTGAAGTATACACTTTTTTATTTAGTGTTATTTGATATTTGAACACTGATTATTATTAAAGCTTGCTAGAACAGTTGAAGTATACACTTTTTTATTTAGTGTTATTTGATATTTGAACACTGATTATTTGTGTTCATGTTAGATATAGGAAGTGTTTTGATTGACCTGTCCCAGTTGCTTTTATCTGTATGTGTACATTAACAAATTAGACACAGAAGTACTCTCGTGTAAAGGAAGTTCCATTTAGTGACAGTAGAACATTTATATGGTTTTAACTAGGGCAATGTTTAGGATGAGTCAAGCAGAGCAAAGCAGCACGCATCAGCCTTCAGCTGTTAGCACTGATAATAACGAAGCAGTAAGAAGTGTTGTAGGACCGATGGCTACAGATAGCGCAACAGAACGCCCTGTAGACACGGCTAGAGGTGTAACAGCAAGTACGCAGGAGGGATTAGATCCATTGGTAATTATCATGAGACAGATGCAGATGATAACCAAGAGCATGAATACTTTGAAAACCGACATTAATGCGAAATTTGCCTCAGTTACTGAAGGGAAAAATGATTTGAATACGAAATTAGCCTCAGTTACTGAAGGGCAGGAAAATCTGAAAACCGACATTAACGTGAAATTAGCCTCAGTTACTGAAGGGCAGGAAAATCTGAAAACCGATATTAAAGCACAATTAGTGACAGTCACTAAAACTTAAGAAGAGATTAAGCAGCAGTTACAAGACAATTTTTCCGAATTAGAGCAGCGGATAGAGGCGAAGACCAAGGAACTCAAAGATCAGGCCGAAGAGACGGAACGAAAATTAGCTGCAGGAATAGAATTGGTGAAAGCACAATGTGAGGAATCTACTCAGCGCGTACGTGTCGAAATGAAGGAGTATGTGGCTATTAACATAGATACCGTACGGGAACAAGTGGAAATGGTTCCGCAATTAGTACGAAAGCAAGACGCCATGGCATGTGCAATTGCGCAACTTCCTGAATTGGCACGTACACAGACTAACATAAAGGAGAGCGTTGAACATCTGACAAAGCGTCAAGACGTTGTAGACCACCAAATTAACCCATTAACGGGTAAATTATCCGAAATCACATTAGAAAACAAAAGGGTAATGTGTGAAAACGTTGAGAAAATGTTAAAGCAGCATTCCAGAATTTATCTGACAAACAGGAAGAGAATTTGTTTGCGAAAGGACTTGAGGAGGTGCGACAGCAGTTAGGTTCTGATTCTGACCGTTGGCAACAAACGATAGAAGAGTCGATGCGCGCTTCACAACAAAGCTCAGAACAAATTAATACAGGGCAGCAGCAGAAGTTGGGAACGACTATAGAGCCAGTTATTGCCCATTCGCACACAATACCGACTTGTGCAAGTAATTCAAACATTAAATTGCCACAAGCTCGTTGTTCGCGTGAATTCTTATCTGCCGGAGATTACGAAAGTCTTTGTCACGCCGAAGAAAAAATGACAAAGCATCGGCCATTCCAGATTTTTAACCCTGACAAAAGGGGGGGTCCATCCAATTGTTTCTATTTCGAAGTTTAAGAGGAGTGCTACCCAGAAATTGGTCGGAGTGGCAGAAGATCAGTTTTGTTACAGGATACATACAAGGTTCGGGGGCGATCTGGGCCTCGGACATGACTTCTGTTTGCCCGACATATGACGATTTTGAGAATGCGTTTTTAGCAAAGTTCTGGTCAGAAGGGGTACAGGAACGCCTAAGGCAGGAGGTGCTCTACCCAGAGCCTTTCTCCTTTTCGAAAGGAAGCCTTAGAAGGTATTTCGAAAAATATATAAATAAAACGAGATACTGGGTCAGACCTATGCCCTTGCCAGACATAATAAACATACTTAAGGCAAGACTACCAACTAGCATTCGGAATCAATTGATTTACGGGAACGACAAAGAATTGGGGTCGTTCCTCACGACGTTAGACCATATAGATATTGTCGAAGAGAACAACCAGAATGCCCGTAATAACAGATTTCAGTATAGGGCGATAGTACCTCCGCCAAACGGTAGGCAAGGTGAAAGTATGGGTTATACCAATGGCGATCAATCGACACTTAGAAGGAACGAACAGAGATCGTTAAATAATGGAGGAACCCCTCAAAATCTCAATAGTAATCCCGGCAATGGTCTTGCGAGGGGCTATTCAAGGATCAACAGGAACGGGAAAAGACACAACCCCGTGTGGGGGAACGAAAGAAATTACAGATCCCAAGCCTGGAATAATAACAATAATAGAAATTGAAATCAACCGGGAGGAATGAATTCAAATAGCCAACATCAGTGGGGACGGACATCTCCGAATCAACCGGTAATTACCGAAGTGAACCTAAAGTGGCGGTTTTAGACACAGCTGCAACCACAAATGTTATTTCGGAGGCATTATTCAACAGGACCAGAAATATAAGACGAGTACCAGTATTTCCAGTTCAAAATTGCAGAATAATAGGCGCCGTTGGGGCTCGATCGGCTGATGGAAAGGTGCAGTCACTACCTGGTGTGGAATTCGGAAATGTAGCAGTATTAAGCACACTCCTTGTTGTGAAAAATTTGGTGGTAGATTGCATTATCGGAGTCGACAGCCTACGTCAATACGGATGTAGAATATATTTCAAAACAGGAAAAATTTGGTTGAATGTTAATAAACAAGAAATTGAGTTGGAGTTGTTGAAAAAAAAAAGCCTTACGAGAAAATATAATTGTGGGATCAGTGTCCAAGTAATCAGGACGGCCCAAAATTCTAAACAGCACGTAATTAATGAGTTCCAAGTCAAAGAAGATTTCAGTCAATTAGTGTTTGAAAAGTTAAATGAATCAGACTGCATTATCGAAGATCAGATGTAGCAGCTCAATGAATTATTATTAACGTATGAAAACGTTTTTGATGAAAGGCCAGGAGTTATTAAGGGATACATATGCCATCTCTATGTTAAGCCGCACGAAACGTATTGTAGAACTTTCTATTCTGTTCCCTGGAGGTTAAAGGCTCAAGTTCAAAAGGAAATAGATCGCATGTTGAAATGGGGTTTGATCAAACCCTCTACAAGCCCATACTGCTCCCCATTGTTAGTCGTACCAAAAGCAAATGGGACGGTTAGACTGGTACTCGATGCCAGAGAAATAAATAAAATCATAATTCCAGTGAGAACACATCCGGAAAACATAGACGAACTTATACAATGGTTCCAGGATGTCAAATATTTGACGAGCATTGATTTGCGGAGCGCTAATTGGCAAGTCAAGCTGGATGAGTCATCAAGGAAGTATAGGGCTTTCATTTATTCCGGAAGAAGTTACCAATTCACCATAGTTCCTTCCGGACTCAACATTAGTGCTGGAATCTTTATAGCAGCTCTAGATTATGCACTAGGCCCAGACCTCAGAAGCAGGATAACAGTGTTTGTTGATGATTTGCTTATTGCATCGAAAACTTGGGAGGAGCATATTACCCTACTGAACCGAGTGTTGGACGTGTTCAAAACCACGGGAATAACTGATAACTTACAGATATCCCATTTTGCAGTAAACAGAATCAAGTCCCTGGGGCATATAATTGACGCAAAGGGAATTTTTCCAACCAAGGAGAAGCTATTCGCAATTAGTTAGTCTGTTGAAGAAGGATGTGCCCTGGCTCTGGACATTAGAGTGTCAAGAAGCATTCGAAGAGATAAATAAGCAATCAGCAAATGCACCGCTTTTGTACCATCCGGACATGCAAGAAGAATTTTACTTGTCAACAGATTCTTCGAATGTGGGTATTGGAGCTTGCCTTTTCCAAGTACGCAAGATAGATGGACAACTCACCTTCTGTCCTATTGCGTTTGCTAGTCGTGTTTTGTCCAACTGTGAACGCACTTACACGACAACAGAATTAGAGGCTCTTGCGGTCATCTGGGGCTTTAAAAAATGTCATTACTATCTATATGGGTCAAAGACTGTCGTATACTGCAATCATCAATCATTAACGTTTTTAAAAATGTGTAAACTGTTACACCCCAGACTGGGTAGATGGACTCTCGCTCTGCAACAATACCATGTCTCAGAACAGCAAAACAATATTGCTGACGCTCTATCAAGGTCACCACAGGGTTTGACTAAAGAGATTGAAGTAAATAACGACTCAGAATTCCCTGTATGCAGGAAAATCCATACAAGACGTACTACGTCAATTTGTGTGCGCATATGGCACAGTTACAGAAAAGAGATGCTCAATGGGGAGGTGTCATTCAAAGGTTACAACAGCAACCTTCGGATCAGATGGCAAATTATTACAAGCTGGTAAATGGTGTATTATTTTTCCGTTGTGGAAGGCCAAACAAAGTCCGCGGGTGTGTATGTATACCCGAGGCGCTAATAGAGAAACTCGTATGGTTCACCCATTTAACCTGGGGACATTTCGGTGCAACAAAATGTGCAGACAAGATAAGTGTGTACTGTTATTTTCCCAACATAAAGCGCAGAGTGCATGAGGTCTTGAAGAAATGCATAATCTGTCTAAAAGCAAAGCCGGATTCAAAAGGGAGTCAGCACCCATTATGCACTATATTAGTCCGAGAACAAAAATAATTAATTTCTTGCGATCTGTGTGGACCGTTACCTGCTTCAAGAGGAGGTGTTAGATATGTGTTGGCATTTCTTGATGTGTGTACGAAATACGTAAAGCTATACCCGATAAAGGCGGTTACAGCCAAAGTAATTGTAATAAGATTGACAAGGAATTATCTTCCACATGTTGGTATACCTAAGGCGATAATAACAGACAATGTTAAGATATTCACGGGACTCCGATGGAAACAGGCTTTGTCTCAAGTCGGTGTGAAACACATACTAACGTCATTTTACCACCCACAAGGTAATTTGGTGAAGGGGATTTTTAGAGAGTTCAATCGCTTTATGAGGACATATTGCCATAATAAGCAAACTGCGTGGGCAAATTATGTGGAAGAATTTGAGCAGATATACAACAACATGCCCCACTCCTCCGCTGGTTATACACCTCATGAATTGATGTTCGAGGCAAAAGAAGAAAACTTCTGGACTGAACATATGCCCAAAACTCAGGAAACTGAGATGCCCTGGGAAGAAAAAATAAGACAAGCCATCATAAATATGACGCAAAAGGCTGATCAGAGAAAACAACAATATGACAAATTAATTAAGAGGGGACAGGCGTACCACGTCGGAGAGAAGGTACTAGTCAAAAGACATACCAAATCATCCTTAATAAAGAAGAGTATAAAGAAATGGGAGTTATATGCTTGCCCATACATCATTCTACAAATTCCGAACCCTGGGGCTTCTCTGTTAGCATACCTTGGATCTAACAAAATTAAAGGTTTGTTTTCCCATAACGACTTGAAAAATATTAATGAAGATTAGAAGATAGGGATGAATGGTGTTGCGAGTGACAGAGATGGACACTCGTAAAAACATAACAATAAACTGTGTGTGTTTAGTGTTAGGAAACTTTAAAGTGGAATAATTAATCTGTGACACAGATTGTAGAAATAGTGAATAACTATAACTATCGAGTGCTGTAAAGAAGATAGTGGAGAGAGGCTTCAACCGTGTTTGGGTAAACATAGAACTTTAGCATTGCTAATGTCATCAAGAATTATAAAGGATCTGAATGACCTTCAAGAAGAAAGAAATATTTCCCGAAAATGACGCTGCATAATCAAAAGAGGTTCCCAGTGAATGTTCATATATAATTTCAAGTGCACGCTTATATGTGTAAACGTGTGAAGTGAAGTGATGCGTTTAGGCAGTGAATCATGAGTGACGGTTAGCGCCGCAAAGATAATTTCCCACGCAAAACAATTGACGTCGGCGAGAGAGTTAGAATCGATATAGACTACACAGATATGCTTCCAAAGAGACTCGCCTCAAACGCGAGGGGAAACTGATTGATGTTCAACTTCAAAACAGTGTAATAATTAGAGGTTAAGAGTACTTGATTTATTGTTGAATGTCAAAAGAAGTTAATATTCATAGAATTAGTATTTATTTAATGGGTCTTGTTCACTTTGGAATTTTGTTTGAAAATCCATTTCCATATATGTGCATGTATGAATGCCGGATGAATCAGAGAATAAATGAAAGAAGTGAATCGACATTCCTCGCCACTAATAACTTGTACATTACAGCAATCAAGCGGAGAAATATATGTATTTAGGATAAAAATTTTATGAGTATAGATAAATGATATGACTTTTCAAGGAAATGATGGATTATGTCTTTGTATAAAATGAACCACACTTTCCATTATTCGATGATTTGAATCCAAAATCTACTGCAAGTTGCATGAATCCTTTAAATTACGAAGAGTAAATCATGGACAGAAAATGTGTCAGAATTTTTGGACTTATAAGCACAAGTGGTGATTAAGTGATATGTGAAGTCCAGAAGAAAATTCAAACTAGAGTAAATATTTTGATGTTTTCGGCAACAGCATTAGTTAATGGATAAATGGATACCTTAAGTCAATGGCTAAATTCCTTGCAGTACATCGTAAGAAAAAGGATGCATGAAGCCTTAGGGATTTTGTTTTCAAAAAGGAGAATCTTGGACGGTGCAACCTAACCAGTTCTTTTACAGGAAGAGTTTCCCTTTCGGTCATTGCTAATTCTTTTGGAATGAATGTTGCATGTAAAATCTGGTATCGCTGTCTCTTCTACTCTTCCCATTGTGGGCCGCGTAGAAGACCGACTAGAAATTTGGACGTCGGGGACATGCAACATCCGGGGAAGTTTCAGCACCGCAAGGTATTGTCCTGTGAAGTAGATTGTTAAAAAAAAAATAAAAAAAATTGAGTTATTGATTGTACATTTTTTTTAGCTAGAGGCACAAATCACTCTTCTCCAAATCGTTAGATAACTCTATCCCTACCTTTCCTTTAGAGATCAGTTTCAAAATTATTTTTTCTCTTCTGTAGGCTTTCCCTATCTTCTATGGACCGTAGGCTGGGGGTCTAGGCTTAAGAGGTTTTCCAAGGTTTCCGTGCTTAAGAAAGTTCCCGAATGGGTAAACCCTGATAATAGTTTCATAAAATATCATCTTCCTTGGTTGTGCACACCAGACATAACACATTGATGCACGTAAAATCAATACAACCGCGGTACCTGTCTCTTCATTTCTTCTGTTGTCAATGTTTCTTTTCTTCGTCTGTCTTATACATAATTTTTTTTTCAGTCGGAGGACTGACAATCATCACTTCCGGGTTACCCACACTAATAGATAGCTCGCGAAGTGTGTTCGGTAAATCAAAATTAGGCTCACAAAGTTCTCTCGCTACGAGGGGCATTGTAATGTCCCCACAGCAAATAACCTCTACCACGCAACAATTAATCATTTTCAATCAAACCATCCACATTCATTCACTTTGGAAAAGATATCTGACCTGATTTTCTCGTAATATATGCGGCGACAGCTCGTCGACGCCAAAGTATTTCCTAGTGCATTTATTCTTTGAAATAACAGAGAAGCATATATGCATTCTCCATGGTTGTTAGAGTGGTAACTAAGACAGTTTCTGGAGTATCTGTTGAGGGATTGACGTGTTTCTGAAAGATACATATTCTGCTTTTCTTCTCGCTAAAGCGAGCCAATTAACATTTGTGCCGCTAGCGGTTTGCTTTGAAGTGAAAGAGATTGTAAAAGGAAAATAATTAAGGCGTGGATTCACCGGAGATCCGGATACGTAATGGAGATGGATTTAATACACGATTTCCTCCATAAATAAGGTTTGTGACTTTTATGTTCTGGAATGAATGAACGAATGAGTTTTGTCTGAATCATTCGTTGATCACGTTGGCCCTGTAATTAGTGGGGAACTTTCAGTTGTGTCGAAGAGAGCCTGCAATCACTGAGTCTGTGTTAAATCGTCCAAAAAGGCTTCGTAGACATCTGGAATTCGCAATCTTTCGTAAAAGGAACAAATTGTCCAAACGATTGATTCTCCCGACTGACTTCAGTGTTTAACAGTAATGATGAATGCAAAGATCTCTTACAGCAAGCCAGCCGCTGATTACCAAGACGTAGGACTCTACCAAAGATTCTATTTGGCTGATTCTTTTTATCAATATATCACGTAATGAAATCTCATATTAAAAACTATACATAGATAAAAGAGAGAAAGAGAGAGAGCGAGTGAAAATAGAGATAATACTAATAATCCTCCAATAGTCTAATTTTTCTCCTGTCTTATCACGAATCAGCCAAGAACTGGGAGGGCCTTACTTTACTGTATAGACTTATGTGTGAAGGTGAAGGGATCTTAAAGACAACAGATACACTTCTATACAGACAAGGCATTACACAGAGATAGCGGCTAACTGCATTGATCATCTATTCTTAGATTAAAGAGACGGCAACTTATTATCTGAACATTAAAATGTTAGAAGTTCATACAGCCATAAAAATTCCATCCCAGCAGTCATGGATATTATAAAACTTATGTACAGAGACCTGGCAAATCCTGAATTACTGAAGAAGTGTCTGCATGGTCAGACTCAAATTGCCAATCGGTCGCTCAATAATCTTATATGGACTGGCTTACCAAAAATTTTTTTCGTTGGAATTAAGACATTAAAGTCGGGGTCAGTGATGCTGTTATTGCCTCTAATGATGGCAACATTGGTAGAGTGAAAGTGCTACAGCATATGAGAATTAATCCTGGAGCAATCAGCATCAGAGAACTTGAAAGGATGGACAAGGTTCGCATTGATAAAGCAAAGTACGCCGCACAGTTGAACACTAAGGAGTCCAGAAAGAAGAAAATAAGTATAAAACTTAGAACCGGATCAAGAGGATGATGTACAGTACGTTGCAGAGTGCTTCTATGTAATTAAAAATTAAGCATGTATTAAGTGAGTTACAGTCTTGTGAAATTAGAAGCCGTTCCTGAAAATTTACATTTTCTGATGCATTTTTCACTTAATCTCAGAAACCACTTCGAGTGCAGTATTCACATTTTAAAGGAATAACATACATATCCTGAGTCTACTTAACTAAAAGAAGAATATAATGTTATGTATAAGTAAAATTCTTTAAGATAAAGTACAAAAATAGACAAAATTTTAATCGTGTAATTAAAAAATATGTATTTCCGAAAGCAGTGCCTGAAATGAAATTATTTTTGTGCAATAGACCCAGAACATACAGTTTAATGTCCAGATGTCAATGGCTACAGTGGTTCCTGAGATATAGGGAAGCCAAGTCACTAAATTTATCATTGTCGGGATAGAGCGCTCCAGCTCCCCTTAAGGGATGTTGTCAAGACTTAGGGTCACAGGAAGTGAGGCTGAACTCCTTTAGCATTCCATCCATCAGTGCCACTAACGAGGAGAACACGACAAATGCCTCCATCCGATTTCCCACAAACTTCGCTCAGTGGAAGAGGAGCCAAAATAGGCGAACACGGATCTCTGCACATCCGTAGATAATCGACCGTTTCTGCGTCAACGACCGTCAAAGCTATAGACGTACTTTAGATGCCTTGTAGCGGGCGATAACCTCAGCCCAACTGGTGGCGCAGTAGCTAGTGCCTCACCTGTTTACTTTTGCATCCCGTGTTTGCATCCCGATTTTCGCCTTTATTTCTTTTATTGTACTTTACTTCTTTCATTTATCTACCCAATCCCTTAGAAGGATACTAAATCCATGTTTCTTATTAAGTTAGAGGAGACAAGAGTGTCATATTTATTGCTAAATAATAAGTGTCATACATTTATTAGATAATATATACGAGGGTCGGAGCTTAAATAGAGGCAACTATTTATTCACAACCGATACAAAAGAGTTACATGTTTTCACCTGTTACTGTCCTTCAAAGTAGTCACCAGCGTTGTGTAGAACCCGTTGCCAGCGATGCGGAAGTGGAGGAACGTAATGCGTTAGGATCACAGTCCTACACGAGAATCACCATAACTTTAGACTGCTGCATTCGCACCATCAACAGAACAGCCTATGCTAACGGTATACTACGCTTTCCACATCGCTGGCAACGGGTTCTACACAACGCTGGTGACTACTTAAAAGGTGCAAACATGTAGTTCTTTTGTATCTGTTGTGAATAAATAGTTGCCACTATTTAAGTTCCAACACTCATAAGTGTGTGGTATTTTCAAGGATAACAATTTTTTTAAATTCTCGTATTTATATATGTCATTGTTGTAAACTCTTATTATATCTTATTCTTGTTCGTAAGTCTATTCCACGTGAAAATTTGGTGCATTCCATTGGATGGCACCGATCGTAGAAACATTCGAAACGTAGAAATTCCAAATACCACGAGCATCGCATGAAGACGGGTTTGCTCAGTGACTTCTCTTTACGTGAATCTCATTCGGCAAAACAACGCTGTTAACAGAGCTGAAAATTTCACGCAGTGGTAGTAATTTCGCGGCAGTAATTTCGGATCATTCTTCCGAAAATTGGTGCTTGCAAATGATTATGAATCAAAATATACTAAAGAAATTTCACTGACAACATTTTCGAATAATTATTCTACTCATTTACTGTTTTTTACTATTTTTCTTTCTTGTTTATAATTTTGCGTCAGAAACACGTAGTAGACGAATAAGAATTATGTTATTCCTATACATATGAGGGGTGTCCAGAAAGTAAGTTCCGATAGGTCGCGAAATGAAAACGACTATGAAAATCCGATAAAGCTTTGCACAGATGTGTTGGGCAGTGTCTCTAGTACGACGCTAGATAGCATCACGACGCTCTTCTCATTTCCGAGCTCACACTGAGCGCGTAAAGATGTCTAGAAAATAGTGTCTCCCGCCAAGTACGAGGGCCTTGTGAGAAATTTCGCCTGAAGCTATGCAGCCAACATTACATAACTGTCGTGCGGTTTCTTCTTCAAGACAATTCTCAGCCGCATACTGCAGGGGCAATGAAGATGTTGCTGCAGCTGTTTCAGTTGGAAATGTTTGATTACCCACAATACAGTCCGTAATTGTCCCCCTCTGCTCACATGAACCGCTGGCTATGAAGACATTTTCGCGCAGGCAACGAGCTGTAGGCCGGCGTAGAGAATTAGCGGAAATGACTGGCGGCTGCCTTCTATGATTAGGGTATTGTTAAGTTGGTACAACGCTACGACAAATGTCTAAGTCAGAACGGCAACTACGTGGAGAAGTAGCTGGAAGATGTAGGTAACTGTTACAAATAAAACAATTCTGATTTTCACTGTGGTTTCTATTTCGCGATCAATCGTAACTTACTTTCTGGACAGCCCTCGTACTAGAGAACGTTCGTTTAGTAATCTTCCACGGAAATGGGTAGATAATTAAAAGAAAAAAATAATAATGAGAATAATAAACGGATTTCGAACGCGGGATACAAAAGGGTTAATCGACGACGTTGTCCATTACTCCAGCACTTATCTGGTGACACGCCCAAACACACATAACTTACCTCAAAAATTTTTGACCGTTGTTTTCTGAAGAAGTGGAATATCTACGGGTAAGCCAAGTGTTCGTGCAACTACGCAAGTTCCGCTTGACAAAGTTTCTGGGAAACCGGCTTATTGCACTCGCCGTGTTCTCCTCGTAAGTGTCAAAAGCGGCGCGGCAGTGCAGCCCCCTTCGGCAGAGGCAACCCCTACACCACCGTTGCGCAGCGTGGCGAGTGGAGCAGGGGCGATTTATTCAGTGGCCACCATTAAATCACGCGTTGTCGCCCGGCCTGCCGAATTACACCGTCCGGGACGCTCGCCGCCCCCGGTCGGCTCTGCCCCCCGTCCTCCCCCGCCGCGACACCCGCTCACCCACCCCCGACCCCAGCAGTACCGCCCCGCGGTGCTGTCGGCCCGCTTTGATTTATCCGATACAATTTGGTGCGGCCGGAACAAGCCGCTAGCGTTAGCGCGCCTAGGCTGCCTGCCTGCCTGCGACTTTCCATCGCACCGCTTCTTTCTGCACGAACTCCTCCCCTCCACGTGTTTTCACCGCACCCCGCCTATACAGCCTGTACTGCTCCGTTACGCTCTCGGGCGAACCGCAAAGCTAGGAATATTTGCGTGAATTGTTTGCTCTGCTTTAACCAAATGAAATGGTAAACCGCCAGTATTAAAACTTCAGAGGTTCGCTGTGGAGATTTATGCACAGATTCTGCGCTTTTTTTCTCATTTCTCTCCCTTTCCAGCCAAATAAGGAAAAAAGGAACAACTCTGGTTTTTCTCCGCTGCCTTTCGTATACGCTTGACCACTGTGACCTGCTGCTGCCCCCGAAAGGGAATATTTGCCAATTTCTATCTTTTGTGTTCCCCCATTCTTTGATTTATAGATCTCTATGCAGCATCAGACACAGGAATACTTTCAGTTTTCGTTATGAGTTCAACGAAAGTTGGTGTACAACAAGTTTAGTGCTAGACGAATATGTTTAATATGTGTTATAATTTAAAGTATACTAAATAGGAGTTCAAGCTGTAGCATCCGCTTATTTTTTTTGCTGTACTGTTCTAGAAACCCAATTCTTGTAAGTGTCAGTCCATAGCAGAGTAACGAAGGACAAGCAACGAGCTACATTACTTTCAAAATAAGATTCCAACGCTCGTTGGTAAGTTAAAATAACTATATGATGTGTTATATGCCATAAGCTAAATAAATAAATAAAACTGAATGTCGAAAGATTATATTTAACCTGCACAGGAATACTTGGAATAACTAAGCCTTGGAATAGATGTCTTCTAGTTATTTGTAGCAGTAACATACCAACAAAAAACAATTTAACACTTTCGTACAACAAGGGGAAAAAAACTAAATTTTTTTTAGGCTATCGATTTAGGCACTTCAAAAACAATTACTGTAGTATATAAGCAGAAACCAATTAGATCTATAAAAATTATACAAAACTTAATAAGAATGGAAACTGAAATTTATAGGGCTCTCGGCATTAGCAAACTACAGAAGACAGAAAATATGTAGTTAACATTTCTCTGACGGAACCATAGAAAGAAGCTTTAAATAAGGAAAATAATTTCCTTTGTGTATCTTCAAACGTAAGCTTAGAGGCATCTACGTGAAATAAATTATAAAAAACGTTATTCGTGGGACTATAGTTCGCGAAGCCCAGTTATGTTTCACAGAATATAGCCACAAACAAACCAATTATCGACAGAAATTAAACGTGAGCGATGCCCTGATGACCTGACACATATGTGTAAGCTGTCTCACACAAGCAACAGCCCTTTTTTTTTTTTTTTTTTTAACGTATCACAATCTTGTTTGAGGTAGACGTCACCAGAGAGATACTTTAAATTCATCATTAATTTTTCAGTGGCCTCTTCTTCTGAGCAGAATTTCTTAAGTTGTTCTTTGCCCACTATATGGCTATAGTTCCTTCGTTTACTTTTTATAACATAGATACATACATTCATTAATCGTTATAATTTGCCTGTTGGAGCCGAAAAATTGTAGTAATATTCAATACGACTATATT
Organism: Schistocerca serialis cubense; assembly: GCF_023864345.2. Classification (NCBI taxonomy): domain Eukaryota; kingdom Metazoa; phylum Arthropoda; class Insecta; order Orthoptera; family Acrididae; genus Schistocerca; species Schistocerca serialis. Next base: position 466,493,871 of record NC_064644.1, on the reverse strand, counting down.
TTCAACCATATAATCGACAGTGGAGGAGATTATCCATCGTTTGATATGAAACTGTGTCTTTTAAATTGCGAAGTGCAGTAATGTAAACTGTGTTATAAGCGAAATTCTCAAGAAAACTTCGAAAAAGGATATGATGGAATTTATAGAAATATGGAGCTCTTGTCGGTGGTTGGTGCACAAAAGGTACATTTAAGTTACTTTTGTAGGGACTAGTACACTCGTGACTCGACATCTCATTAAGTCGTAAAATGAGCGCTTATTCCGTACGTGCCGCCAGGAACATGTTAGTAAACGTCAGAGATCCTGCACCTCCTGTCGCGTCCGCCGTCTGTCTCTTATTATTCATTAAACTTCGAATTCATGTCTTGTTATTAAAATGTCCAGTTTTAACTTGTAACCAGCTTACGTGGACGCCCTGTGTAGCTATTGCAATATTCCGGGAGAAAAGAGCCTAGGTAAAGCAGAAAATGTTATTCAGTCCAGGTTTTCCTGCTATCAGGTTATAGCAGCTGTAGAATGGCTCGACCTGTCTTGTCTCATTTAAGCAAGATACTGTTTTTCATCAATGAGACATTGAACATGCTCCTTTTTACCACGATATTTTGTTATCGCAACAATTATGAACTGGCATGTCCTTAAATCCTTCATACACGTATTCTTTGGTACTTTGACTATATAGCGACTGACAATACTTTCTCCACGTGTCGGTTCACAGCGCCTTGACATATTTACCATTTCTGGTTGTGTATGGTTTCAGGTGCCGCACTCAGTATAGAAGTGTCGTAATGGATCCGCATACGATATTTCGTTAACTATATGTTGAAATTAAAAGCTTTGACAGTGGATAATATTGGCAATACATGAATATTTAACCTAAATTATTAGGAGCTGTTTAATATTACGGTAGCGTTAGTAATGCGTATGAAAAGTATTGCAAAAACACGTGTAAAAAACCATGGATACATCGATTAGAAATTGCAACACAGACTCATGCAGCAACGGTATTCATCCTTCGGCATCCGAAGTGAAGTGTGAACGAACATCTCATGAAATTGCCGACGTTAAGTGAATCTGAGAACAATTTGAGTGATTACCAGTCGAACAGTGATGCAACGTGAAATCGTAGTACATCGCTGGACAAACAAGTTGTTCAGAGGAAGATGAGACAAGTGCGATATTGTAAGGGTACTTTGCCTGACACGGGTTACGTTGATGAAGATCCGTTCACAGTCTGCGCGACGCGGGACGGTGTAATTCTGAGTGCTTTGAACTGCGCTACAGGAATGTAGGACAACCTCGAAATACCAAGCGGTCCGCTGTCCATAATACTCCGGTGTACTGAGGCAAAACACCAATATGGTGGCGTCGCTGGCTATGAGACTCGAAACCTCAGTCCTTCTACGGCCACCATCATCTCGACGAGGCGAGTGGTTGTAGAAAATAAACAAAATGAGAGAATGTAGCTAATTTTGTGGGAATTTGACTAAGTTGTAGCACTGAAAATCGGGCTTAGCTGCTGTAGACTGGAGTACACATCTTCACAGTCTTGTTCCTGTACTGTCAGCATTTAGACGATAAAAGATACATGCTCTGCTAGAGGCGTTAACTTGAGATCCATAAGAACAATTACACATCAAGTCGTGCATTTGCGACCAAGGAAAGGAATGTGTTATGACGGGTATATATGAAACTGCCATCGAAAAAACATGCGATTTGATTGGACGCCACCAAATTTTTGTGAGACCTGTACAATAAAGTTAACAGAAAAACGGGTGCCACATGCTCTGCATGTCAGGGGCAAAGTTTTCCTGAATTTCGCTACAGTTTTCTGACATTGCGACTTCTCTGTATACAACACCATAACACGCGAAAAGTCTCATGGAAATTCCTACGTACTCTACTATATCTACAGATGTAGTTAGTAGTATGAAGGCTTTTACATCTATATTTCTGCACGCCACCATGTGGAGCGTACCTCAGGGTACCTTATACAACAGCTAGTCATTCCTTGTCCTTTACACTCGCAACATCTACATCCACATCAACGGCTATACTCCGAAAGACACCCAACGGTGTGTGGGGAAGGGTCCGTTGTGTACCACCGTCACTTCTCCCTTTTCCTGTTCCACTGGGGAACGGTTCGCGGGAAGAACGATTACTGGTAAGCCTCCATGTTAGTTGGGATCTCGCTAACTACACGTTTGTGTTTTCGCGGGATAACTATAGGAGGGAGCAAAACATTGGGTGACGCTCTCGGAATTTTTGTAATAAACGACACCACAGTGCTGGACGTTTCACTTGCCCATCAGGGAATGGAGTTCGCTCAGCATCTCCGTAACGCTTTCGCTTTTTACTAAGTGAATAGGTAACGAAACGTGCTGTTCTTCTTTGGATATTCTCTGTTTCCTCAGTCAATCCTATCTCCTACTGATCCCAAAGTGGGTGCAATATTTGATTAATAGCCGAATGATGGTTTTATAAGCAATCGCCTTAGTGATTCTTCCACTAAATTTCACTCTAGCATCAGCATTATATGCGATTAATTTTAAGTGGTCGTTCCACTTTAAACCGCTTCATACGTTTACTCCTAATATTTAATGCATTTCACTGCTTCCGGTGATTGTTCTGTAACAGTGTGAATCACACATAAATGCGTCTTTCTGCCTATTCATGGCAAATACCTAACGTTTGCGTCGAGGGTCAATTGCCACTCCCTGCACCAAGCGTCCCTCATCTTCAAGTCTTCCTGAATTTCGCTACAGTTTTCTGACATTGCGACTTCTCTGTATACAACACCATAACACGCGAAAATTTTCATGGAAATCCCTACGTATTCTACTATGTCGCATATACAGAATGTGAAAAGTAGTAGTCTTACAACACTCACGTGCGGGGACGCCTGAAGTTGCTTTCACGTCTGCGGACGTCTCTCCATTCAAAATAGCTTGTTGTGTTCTGAATGATAGAACAGTTGGTCTGGTATTCCGTATGTTTATATTTTGTCCATCAGGCGGCAATGCGGACGCCTTCCGAAAGTCAAGGAACACGACATTTACTCGAGCACCGGTATCTACCGCTTTCTGGGTCTCGGGGACGAACACAGCGAGCAGGGTTTCACAGGAACGTTGTTTTCGGGACACATGTTGATTGCTAGAGAGGGGATGTTCGGTCTCCAGAAATTTCATAAAAAGCGAACATAGCATTTCTTCGAACATTATAAAAAAACCGACGACAGAGATATGGACCTGTAGTTTTGTGCGTCAGTTCGACGACCGTTCGTGAAAGCAGGAATGACTTGCTCTTATTTCCAAACACTAGGTAAGCTTCGCACCTCCATTGACGTACGATGCGCTGGTGGTAGAAGAGGAAGAAAGTGTAAAATCGAGCAGGAATAACACTAGATCGGGTAGTCTCTCGTCTGTTGAGTGATATCAGTCCTCTTTGTATCGTTTTCATATTTCAGTAGCACTGATTATGATGTTCCTGCGACGATTTAAAGATGGACGCACAGTGCGATATACACTCCTGGAAATGGAAAAAAGAACACATTGACACCGGTGTGTCAGACCCACCATACTTGCTCCGGACACTGCGAGAGGGCTGTACAAGCAATGATCACACGCACGGCACAGCGGACACACCAGGAACCGCGGTGTTGGCCGTCGAATGGCGCTAGCTGCGCAGCATTTGTGCACCGCCGCCGTCAGTGTCAGCCAGTTTGCCGTGGCATACGGAGCTCCATCGCAGTCTTTAACACTGGTAGCATGCCGCGACAGCGTGGACGTGAACCGTATGTGCAGTTGACGGACTTTGAGCGAGAGCGTATAGTGGGCACGCGGGAGGCCGGGTGGACGTACCGCCGAATTGCTCAACACGTGGGGCGTGAGGTCTCCACAGTACATCGATGTTGTCGCCAGTGGTCGGCGGAAGGTGCACTTGCCCGTCGACCTGGTACCGGACCGCAGCGACGCACGGATGCACGCCAAGACCGTAGGATCCTACGCAGTGTCGTAGGGGACCGCACCGCCACTTCCCAGCAAATTAGGGACACTGTTGCTCCTGGGGTATCGGCGAGGACCATTCGCAACCGTCTCCATGAAGCTGGGCTACGGTCCCGCACACCGTTAGGCCGTCTTCCGCTCACGCCCCAACATCGTGCAGCCCGCCTCCAGTGGTGTCGCGACAGGCGTGAATGGAGGGACGAATGGAGACGTGTCGTCTTCAGCGATGAGAGCGCTTCTGCCTTGGTGCCAATGATGGTCGTATGCGTGTTTGGCGCAGTGCAGGTGAGCGCCACAATCAGGACTGCATACGACCGAGGCACACAGGGCCAACACCGGGCATCATGGTGTGGGGAGCGATCTCCTACACTGGCCGTACACCACTGGTGATCGTCGAGGGGACACTGAATAGTGCACGGTACATCCAAACCGTCATCGAACCCATCGTTCTACCATTCCTAGACCGGCAAGGGAACTTGCTGTTCCAATAGGACAATGCACGTCCGCATGTATCCCGTGCCACCCAACGTGCTCTACAAGGTGTAAGTCAACTACCCTGGCCAGCAAGATCTCCGGATCTGTCCCCCATTGAGCATGTTTGGGACTGGATGAAGCGTCGTCTCACGCGGTCTGCACGTCCAGCACGAACGCTGGTCCAACTGAGGCGCCAGGTGGAAATGGCATGGCAAGCCGTTCCACAGGACTACATCCAGCATCTCTACGATCGTCTCCATGGGAGAATAGCAGCCTGCATTGCTGCGAAAGGTGGATATATACTGTACTAGTGCCGACATTGTGCATGCTCTGTTGCCTGTGTCTATGTGCCTGTGGTTCTGTCAGTGTGATCATGTGATGTATCTGACCCCAGGAATGTGTCAATAAAGTTTCCCCTTCCTGGGACAATGAATTCACGGTGTTCTTATTTCAATTTCCAGGAGTGTATATCAGTGAAACAGTTTTCAGTAAAGGAGTTTAGTCTCTCAACTGTCGCTGTTTCATCCTACGTTTCGATACCAATAGACTCAGAGAGTGTCTGGAGAGATGGCTTCTACTCGTTTTCCTGTTTAACATAAGACTTGAAGTTCATGGAACTTTCCGCCTGATCAGTAGACAGAATACTTTCGAATACGTGTCCGTTGAATTAATTGTTCACATGTGTTCTCTTAAGCTAATTTTGGTCTTGTTCAACCAAGTTACTGTTTGTGTTCTTCTTCTTATTATTACTATCATCGTTATTGTTGCTATTTTTTGGCTGTTAGAGTAACACTGTGTTCCTATTTGTAGCAGTGTAGCTTTCTTAGCATCAGTAGCAGCTTACTGACACTGCTGTCGAACCACGGCGGGTTCTTTCCATCACTTACGTCTTTGTAGCGTGTATCTGTGCTGCATTAAAAATACGAATGTTTTCAACGAATGAAGGGCAATTACTTTTGGTTGCGAAGAAAAAGCAGAGCAAGCATCAATTACTGGAGAACTCTTGAGACGATAATATAGTAGCTCAAAATATTTTTCGATGCTTTTCTCTTTGAGTTGTCAGCCTTCTGACTGATTTGACACTTCACACGGCTGCCAATCTTTCCATAATTAAAGTGTTCCACCGGGTTTAATACAATTTCATATAGTGTATTAAAAAAAAGAAAGAGACAAATCGGGAAAGTGGCTCTGTTGTTGTTACCGCCAGTCCTACATCCGGAACTAAATTCTCTCATTTCAAACATATATTCATGTACGCGGAATCGCATTGAAAAGTAGTGTCTAGTTTGTCATTAGTAATGATTAATTTTCGTAGTAATTACAACAAAAATAATTTTATAAACATTTATTAAGCCTACTGAAAAATTAATGAATAAGAACATGTTTCTTTTCCTATGCAGTTACGACAAAGCCCATTTGTTACGGTGACTGTTAAAAAACTTACTTTGATTTAGTCCACAAATTACAACGCCTTCTAAACATTTCACACTAATATAGATCTGACCAAATCGAGAATCTGCTTGCATAATTAAATATTTTCATCAACTGTCTCACCCGTTTAGGGGTTCAATTTCCAAAAACACTGATACATGTATTTGCCATTTCTAACCAAGAAGAAAAATACCGATTTCATTGGTGTAGCTTTCAAAATGCTTTCATACTTCTTTAGTAATGACCTATTTTCAAAAGAGACTCACACCCACTGTTTCACCTGCTATAGGAGTCCATTTTTCGAAAGCGCTCAAACAAGTATTTATTAAATTACGACCAATAAATCAAATACCAATTCTAACTTCAGAATTGCCTTAATACATTTTCAAAACAACTTTCATTCCCTATTTCACCTTCGTAGGGGTGTAATTTCGAAAAATACCTTATTTAACCATGCTTGCAGTATAAGAGCCGCGTGGGATTAGCCGAGCGGTCAGAGGCGCTGCAGTCACAGACTCTGCGGCTGGTCCCGGCAGAGGTTCGAGTCTCCCCTAGGGCATGGATGTGTGTGTTTGTCCTTAGGATATTTTAGGTTAAGTAGTGTGTAAGCTTAGGGACTGATGACCTTAGCAGTTAAGTCCCATAAGATTTCACACACATTTGAACATTTTTTTGCAGTATAAGATCAACACCTTCTATTTTTTAATACAACGAAATACTTTCATAAAGATTTTCATCCTTCGGGATTGAATTTACAAAGACACTGAAGCAGGTTTTTCTGTTTCCTACCGGTTTTCATAGCTGTAGCATTAAAATGCTTTAGTAGTTCTTCAATAATGACTTATTTTTTTAAAAAAAGTTTCGCCTTCTGTTTCACGCCCCTGGGGTTGAATTTCCAAGAACTGTTAACAAACTTTTTTTATTACTTCAGAACGAAAAACCTTCATCGCCACATATTTTCAAGAAACATTTCACTTCCTGTTTCATCCACTTACGAGCGGAATTTCCGAAAATCCTCTCTCAAACTATGCCTACAGTGGAGGATTAACCCTCTCTCCAAGTTTCAAGCTTCAGTCCTTAGCGGTAGGTGCTGGGTGACAGTGAGACAGTAAGTAAAGACGTTAACATTACCTTTTACATATGGAGATATATTAATTTTGCACTGTGCTATTTTTCCATGTCAAGTTCCAACGCGCTCGTTTTGATTTTCTAGTGAGAGACTGCTTCACGGCAATGACCTTTAATTCACTCAGCTATGCAGAAGTAGACCGCAGAGTATGTGGTTGAAGAATTACGAATGTTAAAACCGTTTTAAATAATCACTCTTTGTACAGACAAAATTAATTGCCCTCTGTATTACATCACATTAGTGGCTAGTTTAGACCTGTTGCCACTTTGAAACGCGTTTTCATCGGTCATGTATGTGTCAAATTTAAAAATAAATTAGTAGTAAGTAGAAAGAGAAACTTGTTCCCACATTACATTACTAGTCAGTTTATATAGCGATCTGTGTGTAAAACTGAAACACAATTTAGGATGTTAATCGCCATCTTGTCCTTCTACACTCTAACTCTACATATACATTTATACACCGCAAGCCACCCAACGGTGTGTGGCGGAGGGCACTTTACGTGCCACTGTCATTATCTCCCTTTCCTGTTCCAGTCGCGTATGGTTCGCGGGAAGAACGACTGCCAGGAAAGCCTTCGTGCGCGCTCGAATCTCTCTAATTTTACATTCGTGATCTCATCGGGAGGTATAAGTAGGGGGAAGCAATATATTCGATACCTCATACAGAAACGCACCCTCTCGAAACCTGGACAGCAAGCTACACCGCGATGCAGAGAGCCTCTCTTGCAGAGTGTGCCACTTGAGTTTGCTAAACATCTCCGTAACGCTATCACGCTTACCAAACAACCCTGTGACGAAACGCGCCGCTCTTCTTTGAATCTTCTCCGTCAACACTGTTGCGTTGTTTGTTATATCGTGTTTCAAGCTATCTTCAGAAGTTCAAAAGAGCTGTAGAATTGAAAGTCCATGAATATATCAGAAGAAGACACCCAAGCCACTAGAACAAAGTGAGCTGTTAGTTAAGAAAAACTTCAATGCAAACAGCACGCCAACATAGAATGAGACGTCGCCCCTTATTAGGTTGTTCTTCTATTTCTCCACTAGAAAACCACAGCAAACGCCAGGATTATACAGAAAATTTTCGTAGTTCTGTGCACTAGAGTGAAATATGTTTGTACTGTTACTGCAGCCTGATGATGAGACTAACCTCGAACTATGCTGCTAATCAAATAATTTAAGTAGTCTTAAATGTTTTGTGAGTGGTTGCTCTATATGTAAGACCTTTTCATAATGTAGTGCTATGTGGAAACAGACAGCCTAAAACGCGGACATTTAAAATATTTAACGTTTGTAAATTTGAATTATAACCTTTTTTCAATTAAACTGTATATATTTCTTTGTCACAGTAAACATCCTTCGAAGAAGACTTAAACGGCATAATGTATGCGGAATTTTATAAAATAATGACAAAATAACAGCACCGCAGTAGTATACCACTATCGTCAAATCAGGAGAAGAGGTCTCGCGAACACCCTCCCTACTGTACCAAATGGAAGCAGACACGTTACTCAGGTACTGTTCATGTTTTTACCTGCCGTCAATAAATCCATCAATTTATGCTCTAATGGCACAAAACTGGCTCAGTATGCTTTTCAGACTATCACAGTACGTGCGTCAGTCGACAAAGCTAGTGCGGTTTTGGTTTAAATGTTAGGAAAGCTGTTTGGTTGTGTACTGACGCAAGCCCTATGCTGCCGTCTTCATGGTGTGGCTTTGCGAACATTACTTTAAACATTTAGAAGAAGTGTAAGCCTGAAAGATGCCCTACGCCAAGTAATGAGAACTGGAAATGATGAAAGAAATGCAGTAGTGCTAACATTTGACTGCTAGGCTGCTTGAATGTGCCATTTGCAACAGCGAAAGGAGTCTTTTGCGATTACTTCATTTCATATTTTACACACATCACTACATCAAGATCTTCATGACAATGATAGTTCCAAATGCGTTACAGATCTCCCATTGGTCTACGGAAATTGTCAGGGCGCGGATTTTCTGTGCCTTTTTATTAAATGCATCGTTTACACTCTGTCGGCATGTCAGTCTTAACAATATGCACCACTGGTCTGTTGAAAATCTAGTCTGACTGAATTGTGAGAGAAATGGATAAGTAACGACCGCCATCTCTCAACCATCCCTTTTCCAGAAACGCGTCGCTATTTCATGTTTTATCAGCGGAACATTCAATAGCTACAATTATCTTCATTTCTCAATAAATATGATGCCACAGCTGTTGGAAGACATCCCATTGGAGAGCTCATGTGCTGCCAACATAGCAGACGTTCCACCCAATTCGAACAGATAATTACAGACGTTCCTTACAGAACATTTGAATAGTTAGCGCAGTCGCTCTGGACAGTTCTGCAAGCACATTGAACTTGACAAGCCTCGACCTTTATCTACGGAGAAAATTAAAGCAATGGAGTCCACATGCAATAACCGACGACTCCTAGACACAAGACATGGGTAATACACGGTGCTATGTTGCTTTCAGATGAAACACAAAGTGCAGTTTTTTCGTCACTTCGAGCAGATTTTTGTGGGATCTCCTCCCCTGAGGGAGGGACAGTCTTTCCACACAGCGTGTGTTGATGAAGTCCACTTTGAAGACGCTATGAAATGGCACACAATAAAAAGTCCATCAGTTTTTCTGTGCGTATGTGCATGTATGGGTAAGCGAGCGCTTGCTCACGCGTGACTTGATTATAGGTATCCTTCTAAGGACAGATAAGGAGACCCACAATAAAAGTGAAAAACGTGGCACAATACAGGCACAAAACGCCAGTTTGAGTCTACCATTTCCAGTTTTTCAGCTGTTTGCTAAATGCATTAGTCTGATGAAACCTCAAAGAAAATTTTCTATACTCTCTAAGCCTCAAGTAACGACCATAGCTTGCACAAATGTTTCCGCGACAGGGCTAGTGTCTGTGTCAAGATAACAACAGCTTATGCACGAGAGTTTCCCCGCGCTGCAGCTGCTACTGGCTACTGACCACCAACCACCAGCTTTCCACCACTGGTTGCCTGACATCACGCGCCGTCCGACTAAGCGAACGTGACATATTGCACTTGAGCACGTTTCTGTTCTCACATTGGCAAGCATAAAATTGTTCATTACTGTCGTTTTATTTCCGCGTGCAATTACTTCGATAAACAGTGAACACCTTGCAGTAACAGAACATTTAGGTTGCTATCAGTGTAATTATTAGTTGTCATTTCCCTATTTGAATTTTTAGTGTCGGTGTTGCAGATACGTATCGAATTTTGCGTGCTCCAGTTTTACAAACGTTGTTTAAGCTCTGTAAATTAGAGCCACAAATGGAAAAATGTGTAACATTTGTGACCTATTGTTCACTTTGGGTTTAACGAAGAGGTGAAATCAGCACAGGCAGCTCGAAACATTTGTGCCCTGCGTGGAGCGAGTTCTGTTGCGAAAAATCACGTCAGAAACGGAAATTCTTGTTCCACGAAAAATCGTTCTGGGATGAACAATTTTCCTCATTCAGAAACTTTTGATAATTCTTACATGTGAAGAACTGGGACCAATTAAACCTCATACAACATTTTCATTCAATAGGCAAGTTTCAGAAGTTGAGTACACGTATATGCCGTTGAAAGTAGCTAAAATGAAAGATGTGATTATTACTGCATTTTTGCTTCAACGTCATCATTTCGCTCACTGCATTTCAATGCAGTACTGATACAGATAATGAGTACTGATTCCTGAAATTAATGGCTAAGCCCTAACAAGAGCCATATACTCGAGCACAGGTAATTGTGAACAAAGTATTTTCCATCTAGTGACACATTAATGGTGTTTCGCACTATAAACTCATCCACAGCAGGGTGCCCATCACAGCTGGTATTAGTTGCGGCAACTGACGCAACTCTCGGTCACAATGGAAGAAAAAAAAGTATTGCTATTACACGATAATGCACTCAGTTGATCTCAAACACAAAACTATGCTGGAGCATGTTTAGGAAGTCATTCCTCGTGCACTTATTCCTTCATGCACTTATGCTCTCAAATGTTTCCCTTTGGCACTCCTTATCGAACAACCATCAAGAGAATTCCTTGCCATACGAAAAAGAGCTTCATATGTGGTTTGATGTCATCTTTAAGGCAGAATCGGTTGGTTTCTAAAGGTGTGCAAATGTTAAACCACATGAGAAGCATGTTTAGATAATATCGAAACCAGATGGCAGTTATAACAGTCGAGGGGCATGAAAAGGAAGCAGTGGTTGGGAAGGGAGTGACACAGGGTTGTAGCCTCTCCCCGATGCTATTCAATTTGTATATTGAGCTAGCAGTAAAGGAAACAAAAGAAAAATTAGGAGTAGGTATTAAAATCCATGGAGAAGAAATAAAAACTTTGCGGTTAGTCGATGACATTGTAATTCTGTCAAGGACAACAAAGGACTTGGAAGAGCAGTTGAACGGAATGGACAGTGTTTTGAAGGGAGGATATAAGATGAACATCAACAAAAGCAAAACGAGGTTAATGGAATGTAGTCGAATTAAGTAGGGCAATGCTGAGGAACTTAGATCAGGAAACGAGACACTTAAAGTAGTACAGGAGTTTTGCTATTTGGGGAGCAAAATAACTAATGATGGTCAAAGTAGCGAGGATGAAAAATGTAGACTGGCAATGTCAAGGAAAGCGTTTCTGAAGAAGAGGAATTTGTTAGCATCGAGTATAGGTTTACGTGTCAGGTAGTCGTTACGGAAAGTATTTGTATGAAGTATAGCCATGTACGGAAGTGAAACATGGACGATAAATAGTTTGGACAAGAAGAGAATAGAAGCTATCGAAATGTGGTGCTACAGAGGGATGCTGAAGTTTAGATGGGTAGGTCACATAACTAATGAGGAGGTATTGAACAGAATTGGGGAGAAGAGGAGTTTATGGCACAACTTGACAAGAAGAAGGGACCGGTTGGTATGACATGTTCTGAGGCATCAAGGGAATTTAGCATTTGAGAGCAGCGTGGAGGGTAAAAATCGTAGAGGGAGACCGAGAGATGAATACACTAATCAGATTCAGAAGGATGTAGGTTGCAGTAGGTACTGGGAGATGAAGAAACTTGCACAGGATAGAGTAGCATGGAGAGCTACATCAAACCAGTCTCAGGACTGAAGACCACAACAACAACATATTGTTGTTGACTAATTTCTCTCTTTTGCTATTTTTGTGTTCAATTAACTAATTGACAAACACTACTGAAATCTTGCCATGGTAATCTCGCAATATATTAATAAAACATGAAGTGTCTGTGACATGAGTGTGCCTATGTCAGCACAAATTATTAAGATATTATGCCCTTTGTACGTAACTGTACTATGTCCTATGCAATTATCAAATAGTGTGGAAATAGGTACTTAATATGTAAAACAGTGTGTTCTCAAAATCCACATATTAAGTAATCTGCAGCAGTAAAAGGCATTATCGCGTATGCACTATCACACGTTTTTCGCCTTTACTCTGTCGAGTACTGGAAGTAGCAAAAAGACTTATGATGTTGAAGTTTTCTTAATATATCCTGATTGATCTTCACTCTGGTTGCGATTAGCTAACACAGAAAACGTGAAGTTTTGGCTTCCAGTGAGACTGGAACCAAGACGCAACGCTGCTTTCACTTCACAGAGTAACCCCAGTACGTCGTAGGTAGCGAAGAGCTGTTGCAGTCATCACTCCTTTATTTTCTCAGTGATGGCTCGGACAAATACATCGCAATCCAAGCGACAAGATTAATTTTTATTTCCACATGTAACAATCTTTCTCAGCTCAAAACCATAACCTAGTAACCCAATGTCACATCTTGAATGAAAAATCACTCAAATCGTTCGATGGACATGACGAGAAGGTCTCAAGTGAATTGAGAGGGAAAATTCTTTGCTATCCAGGATATGTCTAGACGGTCATTTAGTTGCCTAAAATATTCTGTTTTGTTGCCAAATTTCAGCTGTACCACCGAAAGGAAGAATGTTTCCACAGCCAGTTTGTTCCTTGGATGGAATCAGATTTCACCTAGGCTCTCGTCTGAGAATACCTTCTACCAAGGTATGGATTACCAGCAATATACATCAATGACTTTACTCCCCCATTTCTTTAGTTATGTTTAGGGGCTAGAGCACAGTTAATAATAATAGATGCATCCCTAACTGGAAACTAAACAACATAAAACAACAACTGTGTCTGTTATTTTTGTTTTCTTGCCTTAAGCGTTCTAAAAACTGGAAATATCATTCAGCAGATGGAATAAAATTTTTTGGAGTGTCTTCGGTAGATACTCTGTGGAATTATGAGAAGGGAAGAAATCTTCGGTAGATATAGTATTACAAAGAGTTTCTTTGAAGATCGCTGTTATTGGGACTACTCCAAAACAGAGAAACACAAATCGAAAGACAACAGAGATTTAACTGTAAAATGTGAACATCGACAGAGATTTTATAAGCTGCAAGACATATAAATTTTCAAATCATGAGTGTAGACTGTGAAAGGAAACCATACCCCCACGACCAAAAATACGGCTCAAAAGGCCGTGAGAAAATGAGCCCAGCTAATGTGTGAAATGCAAAATCAACTGCAGCTTCCACTAACATAAAGGAGAAGCAGTTGTTATCAGGACAAAGAACACAAAATGCCGGTGGTAGGGTCTTGCATAAGTCATCTTTAAGCAAAATTTGCTTTCTGTTTATATGTACTGAAGGAGTGACAATTATCATCTACAATTAATGATTACAATATAACCACTGCTAAAGCTCTGTCAGCTTCAGCACAAAGTGTCTATGTTGAACAGTTTTTCAACTTGAATTACGCTTAAGACTGAGAGCAACATAAATAACAACAAGTTCACCAAGCTGGTCTGGAGCTGATTTTCTATGCAGAGACACACAGTCAGGGCTGAGAGTTATTAATTTAGTCCTATTCATCATTTGGAATTGAGGCTCCTTCTGTTTACCGTGTTTGCAGTTAAAATTGTTGGATATAAGGTCCGCCAGTTACGCAAAACACCAGACTGTTTGTGCTGAAACATGTTTGGGTACTTGGAAAAAACGGTGTTTTTCATAACTGGCGGATCTTAAATCTAATAATGTAGTCCTGTTGGTTGTATACCAATGATTACTCTAGGTTACCACAATACTTGTGTGAGAATTATCGAGATGTAGTGTGACGGCACAGATGGACAGAACGTTTTAGAATTTCCAGACACTCTCCATACACCGCTGACCCTTGACAACAAACTAACCACTGTTTTATTTTAACAGACACCGCCGTTAGCTATATTATGTCGTATATATGGATTATAGTGTAATTACCACAACAATTAACTCTGTTTCCAGAATGAGACCTTCACTCTGCAGCGGAATATGCGCTGATATGAAGCACCCTGGCGATTAAAACTGTGTGTCTGACCCAGACTCGAACTCGATACCTTTGCAGAAGAGCTTCTGTGAAGTTTGGAAGGTAGGAGACGAGGCACTGGCAGAACTAAAGCTGTGAGGACGGGTCGTGAGTCGTGCATGGGTATCACAGATGGTAAAGCACTTGCCCGCGAAAGTCAAAGGTCCCAATTAACTCTGTTGTCCTTTAAGTATCATTAGCAGCTCCTGAATTAAGGTCTATGTTCGTTACATATGTAAGAGACGTCTTTTTCAAATTGATCTTGAGGTGTATTTTGCAAGCAATGATGCATGATTCAACTGCAATGTGAGCAACGTTTAACCACTCACAGAATATGTGTAAAAAGAACCGTTACAAGAACTGTACTGAAAGAGACGAGATAAAGAGTAAAGCAAGCCATGACGCTACAGTTATTTTTAGAAATTACTTAAATCATGACAAGTTGCAACTACAATCCATAGCGATGTGTTTCACTAAACTACAGAATAAATATGTTTTGGAGCTAACAAGACAAATATAACTATTTTCTACCGCTAATACGTTGTAAAGGAATCACAGAAGTTATATTTGCAATTTATTATAAATTAACGTACAACATTTTGCGTCATTATATTTCCTCACCGGATATGTAAAAAGCAGGGATCTCTGTATTCTTTCATCCAACCGGATGTTTCGATTCATGCCTTCTTACTAGTAACATGACACCAAGTTTTTCAGCCGAATAAATCGTAAGATTTTTACTGTTATGAAGCAATTAATAGTGACCGCTTGTGTGCGCATTCAGCACTCAATGCCAGCCGTTACAAGAGAACCATCAGAAAAGTTTGCATATCATTGAGAAACACATCAGGAGATTGACTTTAGGTCGTACCAACGTCGCTTTCCGAGTCACATTCAACGCCAAGTGCAGTACTATTTAAGATAGTACACTGTTCCGGCCATTACACTTGGATAATTCTCTTACAAACGTTCTGACGACCTAAAGGAGCCGTTAGCCTGAAACAATCAGGAACTAAATTAAGAGCAAATTGTAAGAACTTGAGAAGTATCGCAAACTAGATTCGCATTCGGGAGGCCGAGGGTTCAAATACCCGTCCGACCATCCAGTATTAGGTTTTCCGTGGTTCCCCTTAGTCGTTAAACGCTAATGCTGGAGAGATTTCATTGAAAGGTCACGGCCGATTTCCTTCCTCATCCATTCCTTATCTGAATTTGTGTTCCGTCTGTGATGACCTCATTCTCGACTGGATGTTACACACTAGCTTCCTTCTTGGAAACGCATAAAGATCCTGCCCTTCGTTCAGTATGGATAACATCTTATTTCTATTTTGGATTCTCTCCGTCTTAGGTGTACTGCAAACAGTTGATCTCATTCATAAGATGCTTTTCTTTTGAGAAATCATAATTAATCGAAACCCTCAGCTGCCAACAGGTGTTTTTGACATACCTCAATGGGGACAGCTAAAAATGTGTGCCCCGAACCGGACTCGAACCTAGGATCTCCTGCTTACATGGTCAGTGACGGCACAGAGGATAGCTCGACTGCAGGGACTTATCACGTGCACGCTTCCCGTGATACCCCCTCATTCCCAAATGTTCACAACCTACGTTCGTAATGTTCCTAAAGGATATTTTCTTTTGTCTTGCTATTGCATTTGCAGCAACTATATTGTAATCATTGTGAGCTGATAACCATATAAACTGTACGATAAGAATGGCATTGGTGTTCAGTGAGTGAGATGGTGCTACATTGTCTAGCTGCTTTGGCTGACGTTAGTGGTGACACGCGCAATCTTGCGCTAAGTAAAGATAGCTTTGTGGCGTCGTCACTTGTTACTAGTATTACGGCGTGAAGTCAAGCGCCGGCACTTCAGTCGGGAACGAGAGAGCAGAGAGGGATGTGAGGAAGACGCCAGCCAATCGCACGCTGACCGACCCCTCTCCAGGACGAAAACACGACAGCAGAGGCCTCCATGCGAAGAGACCATAAGCACCGCGCCTGACTGGGCGCGCCTAAGTGCAAGAATAGTTTCTACAGCCGCGCGGGATTAGCCGAGCGGTACAGGGCGCTGCAGTCATGGACTGTGCGGCTGCTCCAGGCGGAGGTTCAAGTCCTCCTTCGGGCATGGGTGATTGTGTTTGTTCTTAAGATGATTTAGGTTAAGCAGTGTGCATGCTTAGGGACTGATGACCTTAGCAGTTAAGTCCCATAAGATTTCACACACATATGAACATTTTAGCTTCAAGACTTGTCATTCCGCATGTACGATGTAGCATTGTCCACACTGAAGAATGTTCCTTATATTTTATGTCGCCCCTTGCTTGCGACACATCTTAGAGTTAAGCATTGTCAGCTACTTTTTTGTAATAAAGCGATCCGAGAAAGGAGGTTACCTAGACACCCCAGTTAGATGATTAGGCAGGATTCAGCAACGAGCAACAACAATGATTAAGCTGCACGTATTTTATCCTCCTCAACAAGCTACCATCCATTTTGCGCTGATGTGTGATTAGAAACACTTTCCCTGCTTCACCGCCTCACTTTTTCCTCAAGGGCAAGCAGCGAATGGAACCGAACACCCCTGTCACTTGAAGGGACACACCTGTCAATCTGCCTAATCTATTAGGTGTCTCACTGGCACCAAGTAGGCTCATATGCTGATGGCATGTTGAGCTATACTTAGCTTCTTTGGCAAAGAAAAATTTGTTAGAAATAATGAGTAAAGCTGTATATGAAATTCTGTCTAACATGAATCGTGTTCTGTAAACAATGGGCACTTCAAATGGTGTCGTTTCTCTTGTTTTATGGCGAGAGAGTGTCACCTGTTGTTATAAATAAAGAAATGCAACTTTCTACCTATGAAAGAAAGTATTGCTGTAGCCATGGGAAGATTTTTGGGCCATTTGGATGTGGTAGTGGCACGATGTTTGAGTGCAAGGGATCGTGAAACCAAGTATACCTGTCGTCAAACTTCCGGTCGACCAAATGTGGCCACCACAAGGGAGGATCACCATATTCCGCATAAAGCACATCGTTGCCGCTTCACAACTGCGCCAGCCATCCGAGATCAAAGAATGCACTCCCTGCAAATTCTGTATCATCCTAAACCATTGGTGGGAGGCAGAGAGTAGACGGACTAGGGAATTATTGTCTCCTGTGTGGGCTGTCCTTAACACGGGCGGCAGCGTTTGGTGTTGTGCCATGGTGCTGAATGGAATCGCATTGTGTTCAGCAATGAAACATGGTTTTACACTACTCTAGATGATCGTCGTTGGCGGGTATGGAACCGACGTGGGGAGAGGTCCCGTTCTTCAGATGTTTTGGAGTTACTCATGGCGTCATGATGAGGGGAGCCATTGAATACTTCAAAACACGGCTCGCAGTGATCGAAGAAACTTTGGTGGCACAACTGTACATCATATACGTCTGCGCCCTTATGTGTTACCTCTCATGCGACTGTCTCGTGTTACCAGCGTGCAACTGGACAACGTTGGTCCATACATTGCATGTGTCTCTATGGACTTCCTGCGTGATATTGAGGCATTCCCGTAGTCAGCATGACGACCAGATCTGTCGCCAACAGAACATCTGTGAGACCAGTTCGAACCTCAATTAAGTCCTAGTCCAAGTATCCTGGATATCAAAGGTCAATTACAACATTTGTTAGCCAGTTTGACTCAGGGAGATGGTAAGAGGGTTTTGTGGCGCTCTTCCCAAACCCATCAGTGCGTCCATCCAGGCTATAAGGGCCACAACGTCATTCTCATAAGTGGAATAATCTTTGCGTTTTCTACTCGATCTTTTAATCACGAAAACAACTCCTACATCCCATTTCCTTTCTTCCTCTGATTCTAGGTGCCTCACGTTTTCCGCACGTCGTGTCTTTCAGTAAACAATTTAATAAGCAAAGAAAAGATTGGAAATATGCGTTTTGTGTCATTGTACGGAAGCCCCTTACGGGGTAGGTCCGGCCACCTTGGTGCATGTCTTATGCATTCGACGCCACATTGGGCGACCTGCGAGCCGGATGGGGATGAAATGATGATGAAGACAACGCAGTACGCAGTCCCTGAGCGGAGAAAATCCCCGACCCAGCCGGGAATCGAACCCGGGCCTTTAGGATTGACATTCTGTCGCGCTGACCACATCTTTTTTCTTAAGTCGGGATAATGGACTGGTGGGGGCTGGGGGGGCAAAGTGGGCATGGGTCGAAACCCGAGACCTGGCCACAGTGTCCCCCTCACCAACACCGAGCCTGTGGGGCATAGGGAAGTGGGAGACAACGGGAATCAACAGAAGTGGAAGGCGTGGTCGTTGTATATTTATGTGCAATGTGTTTTTGTAATGTTGACTATTATCATGAAATTATGTGGAACACATCGGCGACACAGAAAAAAATATAAATGCTGAGCAAAGAAAAAGAAAAGAAAATGGAAAAGAAAAAAGAAATAAAATCCGCGGAAACAATTCCGTTCTCGAAGCGGACATAGGCAAAGAAGAAAGAATTTTGTCGCATAGGGACAAGTCCGACATTCACATGGAAAAGGGATTCACAGTAAGATCAGGCTATGAGTATATTAAAACCACATCCCAAACTTATATTTGAAAGAGCGGAAGAGTGGTTCAGTTATTGAGAACGTATGTGTGAAAATGTAATATAGTTTTAGTAGGTTAAAACAGAATTATTTAGAAAGGAACACACAGCAATGATAGGGGCGTTTCTGGAAGTTTCACGGCTTCCTGTGAACAGCGTACTGCTGTTTTGCGAACTTTTTCGTTATGAGCGTCACAGTCGCGGACGCCATGCCTACAGCACTGACGTTTCTATCTGTTTTCAGAATCGCCCGAATCTGACGTCGTCTCTGATGCCCGGGCAGAGACATTAGCGGTATCAGGGTCGACATCTTTCGATCCGCTCTACACGTGCAGCGGTAGGTGGGTCAGATAGTAGCGCCCTCTGAAACACAGCCGATATGTACTCGTACGCTTGCACTGCCACTCACTGCAGCGCATTCAATGACGCCGCTGATAACGTGACACCCGTGTACCTCTGTGACGTCCCAGTTCTCTCAGCAAACTGTTTCTTTTCACCATCGTTGACTAATTTGTATTTACACGAAGGAACTAGATAACTGAATGGACCCTTCGCAATAAAAATAAAATACTTATTGGGAAATATTCCAGTAGATCGCACGTGACGTAACCGAAATTAAAATAAACAAATGTAAATGAAATTATGAGAAAAGATTTAGAACTACGAAATTGAGTGTATAGAACGGATACACACTTCAGATTAATTTTAACAGTATATGAGTACACGTACCGGTAGTTAATAATAATTGTAATAGTTAGATATCGACAGCTTAGGTGAAGAAAGCAGAGCAAAACCGGTGAAACTGCGTATGTCTTTGGAAAGTGACATTGCAAAAGTTAGGAGAAGAAATGAAGGTATATGATGTATATTCTTACTGGCAAAGATATGCTGCTTCAATGAAATTGCTCTGCTCCCATCACAATTGATATGGAATCGAGAAGAAACGTACTGAAACATTATATCTGGAGAAAATCATTATTTGTTGCGGACCCACGGATGATGCTAATACTTGAATAGAAGAAATTTGAAGCATATGGAATGTGGTGCTACGCAGAGATGATAAATATAATATACGATCAAGGACAGTACAAAGTGGTAATGTGTCAATAGAAGAGAGTGTCTTTGTTAAAAATTCGTGAGACTAAAATGAAGAAAAACAAGAGTCCTAATCACTTTCCTTTATTCCCATATACTGGTTACGGGGCCAGCTGCCCACCCTCAGAACTTTTGATGCAGTTACAGTGTAACGTGTCGAATGTGGAATTGAAAATTCACTGCCACAGATCATGACATTTGAGTGACCACGTAAATAATGACATCCGAGTATGAGCTTTGAGTTTTCACAATGAACTTTCAGTTTCACATTCGACAGGCGACTCCGTAACTGTAACAAATCATACATGAAAAGCACTAGTTTACTTTTGTTCTACAATATGTTGTATTAATTACCAGACTGGTGCTTTTCATTTATTATAATGTTGTTCTACCAAGAATCGACGGAAGATTCTGTTAACATGTAACAGGCGATCTGAAGGTGGGTAGCTGGCCACAAACCCGTCACATGGAAATAAAGGAAAGCAATATGGCGACTAAATTTGGTCACTTTTTTATAACTAACAGTAGCGGTAGCCCCATGAAGACGAATACGTCTAGTTTTGTTGAAAAGAAGGTGAGCCACTCGTGCTGATGCCGTTTTTTTTTTCTTTTTGGATTTATCTCACCATCTGGTGGGACCTTATTGCTCCCTTAGTTACTGAACGAGTTGCTCACATGCCTCCGTCAGTGGCAGCTGCAGTGTTTATCGGTATTAGTAGTGCTATGCCATCTTTCGTGTGAGCGCTATATTTTCCCTGTGGTGGTGTGTGTGGGTAGTCGGTCAGTTGCGACAGAGCAGCGAGGAAGTCTGCGCGGCGTGAGTAAGCCCTGGGCAGATGGTGGTGTGCACGCGCGGTCGGAATTGTGAGGTACTAGCTGCGAAAGCTGCCAAGTTCGTCAACCACCGGACCCAGATACTGGAGTTGAGTAATCAGTTAACGTGTTACGAAACCCTAATTGCTGTGACATCCCTTCGTTCATTGCCAGTTGTTGCTTCCTGGGCTGTTCCCGCAAGCAGCAACGTATGGTGTGCTGGAATCGGCAATTTTGCAGCCATTTTCCTGTTTGGTGTTTAACTATTGAAAAGATTGTAAATTTTTAGTGAAGTGCTCCAGCGGTATCTTCTGCCTTGTGGCTGTTAATGTTCCAGTTACCTGCCCTGGTCGTTAGCGTAGTTTTCTGGCAGTGAGTTTTCCTCGCTATGTTGATGTTGTCCAGCACGGCGTCTAGTTCGACAGCTTGATATTGTTGTCCTTTTTTTTCTTTGAGTGGTTATTCTGCCTTGACTGTTAATTATCAAGACATAGTGCTGCTACGATCTTCGTCCTTGCTGATATTTTCGGTTGTCGTGCTATTGGTTGGGTCGAGGGGAATTGATTACGCAGTTGGTTGGTTCTTCAGCCGTCCCTAGGTCATGCTGCCACCCACTTATTTAGTGTTTCACTTCGCTGCTTGTCTCACCTAATCTGTTGTTAGAGTTTCCTCCCCAGACCGACCCTTGGAACACTTCTGAGCAACACTTTTCTGTTATTTGGGACTGTGATTTTCTTTTGTCTCAAGTACTGTGTGAGGCCTCCAGCCATGTATGAATTTAGTTTGTTTCAATGTTAAGCATGTGGCCTTCAGCCGAACTTTGTGTGAAATATTGTAAGATACGGCCTTCAGTCATTTGAAGAAAAAAGTCATCATTTGGAAATTTTCTCTCTATCTTAATTTATGATCCAGGCCTTAAGCCTTGAGTTGTTCTATCTTCAGTATATGGCCTTCTGCTGAACCTTATGTGAAAAATTTTAAGATTAGGCCTTCAGCCTACTTAAATTAAAATTTGAAAGGTCTTTGTCTAAAGTCTTTTGAAGTTTCCTTACTGGAGTTCACCTTATCCAGCACGTACGCTCTCAGTTCTATTTTGTAACTAAGACCTTCAGCCGTGTGTTTTCCTTAACGCTATTTTAATAACTTGTATTCTGGCCTTGGGCCGTATTATTTCTGAATTCCTTTATGGGCATGTGTGGTTAAGTGTTTTTAGCAAATAAAGTTTGTATGTTTGTGCAGCTAGCAGCAACTGATTTGGGCCCCTTCCCACAAACTGATCCGCTCTGTCCTGCGAAACCAGATTTCAGAAGGGTTTGACGATGTAGGAGCTACAATTCGCAAAAGTTCTTAACGTGGTATATTAAGGAGCTGAGTACGGATAACACAATCCGCAAGTTAAAAGATTACGTTACCTAGATCAAATCATCAAGAAAAGAAAGAAAGAAGAAAACGAACATCATCGCAGGTACAAGAAGGGTCGTAAAAGGGAAAGACAACAGCCCAAGGACAGACGACACAAGTGCAGTTCACAACGAACCAGCTAGAACAATGTTTGTGAGATCTGATCGAAGACTTAGCTTTCATATGAGACGCTGGAGGTGAATGTTGAAGAGTTGAGGATTAGACAGATACCTATTGATGAGAAGTTTAATTGGGGGGGAAAGAAATTTATGGCACAACTTGAGTAGAAGAAGACATCAGTTGACAGGGTAAATTCTTTAGTTTCAAGATATGGTTAGTTTTGTAATAGAAAGAAGAGTGTATGTCAGGGAGAGGGTAAAAATTATGGAAGCAGACCGGAAGTTCACTACAGTAAGCAGTTATAAATGAAGCATGTTGTAACAGTTATGAAGTAGTCTCGAATGAAAAACAGCCCACAGTAGCACTAATTAAGTTTATTATAAATCTTGACAATGGTTTCAACTATAATAATATAGCCTTCTTCAGAAGTCCTAAAAAGTGATCAAAATAACAACTAGACCAGTAATACAATCTACACACAAACTTCTAAACTTACGTATGTGATAACATTACTAACATAAGCTTTTAAAAGCGAAAAACGTCTTAGCCGCGCGGCTGCGTCAAGATCAATAAAAAAAAAATAACTTCAACAGACATAAGCCTGTTTCGATCATAAGTAAAACTACATATGGCACCGTATGTCCTCCGCCACTACAACTGTTGTACTAGGCGCACGGTCGTCAAATGCGGTACATCCTGCGCGCCATACGTGGCGCTCCCCACATTTAGCTACAACGGATCGTTTGTCAGGAAACTAGTTCATATCTACGATAAAATATTTATCACAAGCCTACGAGTGCAACTGAAGGACCATATACTTATTTATACGACTGTTGAACAGTTAAAACGCTGTTGCATACGGTCATTAAGGTGGTCAAACATTAACAACTTCATGTAACAAAGTTTGCATCACTATCTGAAGCATCATTCAAAAACGGGGCTATTATATGCAAATAAAACTCCAGCTTACGTCATACGCTCTAACAGATTATAGGGCTAATTCTACCAGCCGACCTTCGTCGTTGCACATAGGCATGCTACTAATGAATGACGATAGTTCTACGAATAGCATTCTAGTGAATAAGTGCGGTAACATGGCACAAGGCAATGAAAGTCACATTAACATAGCCGGCCGTGGTGGCCGAGCGGTTCTAGGCGCTTCAGTCCGGAACCACGCTGCTGCTAAGGTCGCAGGTTCGAATCCTGCCTCGGGCATGGATGTGTGTGATGTCCTTAGGTTAATTAGGTTTAAGTAGTTCAAAGTTTAGGGGAATGATGACCTCAGCTGTTAAATCCCAAAGTGCCACATTAACATACCTGTCTTCACACAAACTGATGTTAACATAATAACAGCTCATGCCTCTTTACGACAATTTCCTACTGGAGCGTTGTCCTAAAATAATAGTATATCTCAGATAATCATATAATAATACGGCACCATCGAGTCACCACTAGTGCCTACTTGCTATGCCCAATATGAGCTGAAAACCGTCAAGGAAGCTGGAACTACTGAACAATGTCTTTAAGATTTGTAGCTGGAATTTATTTGGGGAAAAAACGCCGCCGAGTTTGTAGTATCCAACACCAGCATGGTATTTCCTAAAACCGTAAAATCTAGAGTTGGGTAAAAGTCCACATTTCGTGATTTCGAAGTTTCCTTACCGATTTCCGGTGACTTGCAGAAGTTTTAGAGTTGTGTTACATCCTAAGAGACAAGTGTATTGTCAAGAGTGCCCTAGGGAAATGAGACAAGTCTGCTACTATTCTCCATATACATAAATGATCTGGCGGACTGGATGGACATCATTTAGTGATAGTTTCCTGATGATACTGTGCTGTACGGGAAGATGTAGAAATTAAATGACTCTAAGCGGATAGAAGATGACGTAGATAAAATTTCTACCTGGTGTAATCAATGGTAAGTAGCACTAAATCTAGAAGATTTTAAGTTAAATCCGATGATGTTCGGATACAGCATTAGTAATATGTTGCTTAACAGTCACATCGTTAAATATCTGGACGTGTCGTTGCAAAGCGATATGAAACGGAAGGAGGACGTGAGGAATGTGGTAGGGAAGCGAATGATCGACTTCGGTTTACTGAGAGAATTATGGAAAAGTGTGGTTCATCTGTGAAGGAGAACGCATATAGGACGTTAGTGCGACATATTATTGAGTACTGCTCGAGTGTTTGGGGTCCGCACCAGCTCGTATTAAAGGAAGACATCGAAGCACCTCAGAGGCGTGCTGCTACATCTGTTACCAGTGGGTTCGAGCAACATGCAACTATCACTGAGATGCTTGGGGAACTCAAATGAGGATCCCTGGACGGAAGGCGACGTTCTTTTCGAGGAACGCTACTAATAAAATTTAGAGAACCGGGATTTGGACCTGAATGCAGAACGATTCTACTTCCTCCGAAATACATGCAGCGTAAGGACTATGAAGATAAGATACGAGAAATTAGGACTCATTACGAGGAATACAGGGTGAAACCCACGAATATTTCGTTAACAGAAGAAGCAATTGATATACAGATTTCACATATTAGCCTTTGCCGCCCATACACAGATTGTTAAGAGTCTCAAATTTGTATTTATTTACAAAAGGGACAAACATTGCAATGGAGCAATGCCTAGTGACAGTACCACAATCAAAGTAGACTACATGAGAATGTCAGTGGTCTTTGTTCTGGAGTCTAGTGCAAGTAATTTGCCAGCTATCGTAGTTTTAACATTGTAAACACAGACACTTGTTGGTTCCATGTGGTAGCACAGATGAATGTGCAAATCACATGGTTGTGTATGTGCAGCCCTACACGTGAATTAATTCGTCCTCAGAGATTTCATGTTGTTAAATGGGTCATTGCCTGGACCAGACGAAGGAGAAATGAAGGTGAACACATTACCTCTGTGGGGTCTGAAACATGAAGAACCGATGTACCTTCAAATCCTGTGCTCGAAGTGACCACCACCAGCGTCAAAACAAGCATGCAGCGTGCTGTGCAACAATTGCTTCACATGTTCTAGCATTTGAGCGGAAGCTACAGTGCACTCAGCAGTAATATACCGTTTGAAATCACGTGTAGAATTTTAAGAGAGCTTGGTGTGGTAGGAGAGGCTGAAGAGATTGAAGTGTGAAACTTCCTGGTAGATTAAAACCGTGCGCCGGACCGCGACTCGAACTCGGGAGCTTTGCCTTTTGCAGGCAAGTGCTCTACCATCTGAGCTACCCAGGCACGACTCACGCCCCGTCCTCACAGCTTTACTTCCACCAGTTCCTCGTCTCCTACCTTCCAAACTTCACAGAAGCTCTGCTGCGAACCCTGGAGAACTAGCACGCTTGAAAGGAAGGATATTGCGTAGACATGGCTTAGCCACAGCCTGGGGGATGCTTCCAGAAAGAGATTTTCACTCTGCAACGGAGTGTGCGCTGACATGAAACTTCCTGTCACATTAAAACTGTTTGCCGGACCGAGACTCGAACTCGGGACTTTTGGCAATCTCATTCTAGATTGATGTGTATTCGGATATCATTCGATGCACATTATAAACGAACTAGCGGCATAGTTCCTATATTCACCATAAACCATGAGCATATCCACTTTATTCCAGTGGATGGGGCGTGGCAGGACAGGGGAACCGTCTTCGAAGCACATACACTATTACACAATAAATGACAAGATCGTCACAATGCAATCGCAGTGTATACGTAACACAATGTAAACAAACAAAACGTCATTGCGTAGCGTGTAAGCAATAGGATGGAACAAACAGCTGTCGGTGTATACAGTCTTGTAAACCACTTGCACTAGCCTCCTGCAACAAACACCACTGACGTTCTCGTTTTCGCTACTTTTAGGGTTCTACTGTCAACAGGCATTGTCCCATTTAAAAATTTGTAACTGACGTAAATAACTGCACTTTCGTCAACGTGTCAAAATCCATGTATTGGCTGCAAATACGGGCCCTTGCGTGAAATTCAAGTTGGTAAAAACTACATATCGATAGTAGCTTCCACGTCTAAAATATACACTGCGTCAACATTCGTTTTTCCCTCGCACTGTCTGCGAGTGGAACAGGAAAGGAAACGACCAGTAGTGGTGCAGGGTGACCTCCCCCACAAACTGTTCGCTGGCTTGCGGAGAATGTGTATAGACGTTGATGTAAGAGTAACAGGAATCTTTGTGCCCCAGCATCGACGCAATGAACAGTGACTCTTAGGAGTCTTAGCGTCGGTATGTACATGGTTGTCAGCCGTTGAGAATCTGCTGCCCAGCTCGTCGATTTGCCCTCCGCCTGACGACAGCGCGTTCAGCGGGCGCTGTCCTCGCATCGGCCGTCCACATTTACGTACTTCTCCGCCTACGCGTGTCCCGGCAGCCGGCTGGTCAGCTGGGCAGGGTAATAATCGCCGGCTAAGCGAGCCGCCTGTTGACTCTGGCGGCCAACGAGAGGTGAACTTCATCAGCGGGGATTAACAAGCAAAACCGGCGGCTGGGGGCTCACCCTGGTTGGTCCATGTGCCGTGAGCACACAACGCCTCCGGCCCAGCGAGCGGGCGAAGCTCATATGACGCCACTGTGGCATCGTCCGTGCCTGGATTCAGTAGTCGCTGTCCCATCGTCGTCTCCTCTGCATTATCGTCTGGATTGTTATCTGCAACACTTGCGTCGATCCGGAGATAACACACACTATTAATTTCCATGCTAGAGAAATTATTGCTTTTACTATAAGTATCATATTAATTCATGTTACAATATATTAAGTTGGTCCGTAAGTTCTTAGAATTTCTCATATGTAATTTTTCGAATGCGCGACAGTAAAAAGCACATGGTTTTGAGGCGAAGAACTCGTCGAGCCATGTTCGGAGTTCATATTTATGTGGAAAGGAAGTTCTTTGAACGTTGTTCGATTGAGAGCGGAAATGGTGAAAATCTTAGGGTATAAGATCAGGTGAATAAGGTCGGTGCTAAATAATTCTCGTCACTCTATAAAACTGCGCGCGGGCGTTGTTATGGAGTAGCATCGCTTCACGTAGTCTTCCCGGTTGTTGTTCTTGAACTACGTCTCTAAGACGCCACAGTGTTGACAATAAATGTCACCAGCGATGGTTACACCTTTGGGGCAGCGATTGTAGAACACCACACAGTCGCTGTTCCACCAGATGGAAAGCATTATCTTTTATTGGTGCACGCAAGTCTTTGTGAGCTCCAGCTTCGCTTGGGCTCAACCATTCCTTCCTTTTTATTATGTTATAACCGATACACGTTAGGAATGATCGGTATTCTTTACGAGACAATTGATAACGAGGAAGCAGAGTGCACATATGGCTAACCGCTGGTTTTTGTGATTTTGGCATAGAGGATAAGATAGCCATTCACCCGATGTTTTAACCTCCCCCACTGCATGAAAATGTCGTACGATGGTGTTCTAGAGAACAATGACGTGATCATAGTGGATCAATGCGTTTAAACGATCTTCATCAAATCGCAAAGGTTTTCCTGAACTTCGGTAGTCACTAATGTCAGAATAATCCTCCTTAAAACGAGAAAACCATTTTCTCGCCGTACTCTGTCCAAGGTGCAATTGTTTCTGCTGCCGCTGCTGCTATCATCCCTCTAGTGAACTCGAAAATAAGAAAGTGTCTGAAATGTTCCGATTTCTCCTCTTAGCACTCGAATTTCAGGCGTCCACAGCTCCACGCACTATCCCAATGAGACATTACAATATGTAAACTGGGGTTAACTACAAATAAAAATTGCAGTCGTTAAATAATCCCGTAGCAAAGTCGTTAACTAAACCCATATCAACCGGAATATCAACATGCAAAACAAAAACTCTACGAATATATGCACCAAAAGAATATGTTACCTGATCAAAACAATTCAGATACACCTACGTAATGCAAAATTAACTACGAGAAGCGAGACAGCCGGTATGAAGTATTGACTGGATGCTACCTCAGTATCAGAACCACAACCGACATTTCAACCCTGCTAAAGCTAGACAAGTCGACTGTTCGTGAGATGATTGTGAAGTGTAAAAGCGAAAAAACAACCACAGGCCTTTGTTCTCATGAGTATTATCGGCAAGGGATATTAAATTGATTCCATATTTTTAGATTTCCAGAATGCTTTTGAGACCCTTTCTACAAGGGATTTCTAATCATAATGCGTACCTGTGGAGTGCCAACTCAGTTGTGAGGCTGGGTTCGTCGTTTGCTATCAGGAAGGTCACAGATCGTAGTACCTGGCAGCAAGTCGTCGAGTAAAATAGAAATACTACTTGGAGTACCCAAAGGCAGTGTTACAGGCCCTCCTGATCAACATAAAAAATTTAGCAGACAATCTGAGGAGGCCCCTTAGAGTGTTTGCGGACGATGCTGTCATTTAGCGCCGTGTAAAGTCACAGATGATCAAAACCAACTGTAAAATGATTTAGAGAAATATCTGTATGGTGAAAAAGCGTCAAAATTGTGAAGTCATCTGCATAAGTTCTAAAGGAGGAAATCCGCTAAATTTCTGTTACGCGATAGACCACATAGATCTGAATGCTGTAAATTCAACTAAATATTCAGCGATTACAGTTACGAATAATTTCAGTATGAACGATCGCATAAGCTACGTTGTGGGAAAGCAAACCAAAGACTGCGATTTATTGGCAGAACACTTACAGAGTGCAACAAGTGTACTAAAGTGACGGCTTAGGCCATGCTTGTCCGCTCTCTTCTAAAGTATTGCTGTGCAGTGTGGGATCCGCATCAGATGGAAATGACTGAGGGCATCGAAAAGGTTCAAACAAGGTTGGTTCAAATGGCTCTGAGCACTATGGGACTTAACATCTGAGGTCATCAGTCCCCTAGAACTTAGAATTACTTAAACCTAACTAATCTAAGGACATCACACACATTTAAGCCCGAGGCAGGATTCGAAGCTGCGACCGTAGCGGTCGCGCGGTTCCAGACTGAAGCGCCTAGAACCGCTCGGCCACTGCGACACTCAAACAAGGGCAGCTCGCTTTGTATTACCGCGAAATAAGAGACAGAGCACCAGGGATGTGATAGACGAATTGGGGTGGTAGTGATTAACACAAAGGCGTTTTCCGCTGCGGCATGACTATCTCATGAAATTTCAGTCACTTAATTTCTCCTCAGAGTGTGAAAATATTCTGATGGCCCCCAGCTTCGTGTACATGGGAAGCAATGATCATCATAATGAATATATATTTAATAAATATTTAATAAATATTTAAGAGCTCGTTTCTCCCGCACACCATTCGAGAGTGGAACGGTACTGAAATAGCCTGAAGGTGGTTCAAAGAACCTTTGCCAGGCACTTAGTTGGGAACTGCAGAGTAGTCATGTAGATGTAGATGAAGACAGCTAAACCAAAATTAGGCAGACGTCACTCCCTGACAGACAGGGACCGTGGAACGTTGCGGAGGGCGATTGTAAAAAAAATCGCATGAAATCAGTAGAAGGAATCCGATGCGCATTCCAAAGTGGTACCAGCAGTCCAGCGAGCACAATGACTGTGCGCAAGGAGTTAAGGAGAATGGAGTACAATGGTGGAGCAACTCCTTATACGCCACACAGTTCTGTGGTCAGTGGTAAGCGACACTTGAGGTCATGTAAAGAGCAACGCCGTTGGATAGTGGATGACTGCGAAGTAAGGATTTGAGGTGATGAATCACGCTATGCCCTATGGCAGCCGCCGGCCGGTGTGGCCGAGCGATTCTAGGCGCTTCAGTCTGGAACCACGCCACCGCTATGGTCGCAGGTTCGAATCCTGGCCGGGGAATGGACGTGTGTGATGTCCTTAGGTGAGTTAGGTTTAAGTAGTTATAGGTTCTAGGGGACTGATGACCTCAGATGTTAGGTCCCATAGTGCTCAGAGCCATTTTTGCAGCCCAACAGAAGGGTTCTGGGTTCAGTAAATGTTTGGAGAACCTTATCTACCGTCATGTGCCGTGCTCGGAGTGAAATACGGTGGAGGCGATCTTACACTATGATGTTGTTTTTCGTCGTTGTTGCGTTTAAGAAATAGCTTCATGTGAAAGGATATGAACAGATTTTGCAGCATTGTATACTGAGGGAAACACAGGGACAATTCAAAGACGATGATTATTTATATAATCACCAAAATGGACACCGTCGTAGCAGCTGTGGAGCAGTAGGTTGAGGACAATAAAATTCCGGAAATCTACTGGCCTGCTCGGTGTCCCGACCTGAACACACTGGAACACCGTTGACGTGAGATAGAACACCATTTTCGTTCCAGACCCAGCATCCATCATCATTATCTTCTCTGGTTTCGGCGCTTGAGAAAACAATGGGCTCTATCATCCCCCGACAAAGATGCATACACCTCATTGTTAGCATTCCCAACAGGGATCAAGTCGTCATGTAGGCGAAGGGTCGACACACCGCATTTAACAGTCAGTAACAGAACTACTGATGTTTTTGATCAGGTAGTGTAATAGTCACTCCAGTGTTCGCTATGGAGGACTGTAGATTGTAGAACTGGTACCTGGCGGTCATGTGCCCTTCCATCGATGACGCAGAGATGGCAGCGAAGTGATGTGCACCAGCCAAACAGTAATAACGTGGGTCGACGTGGAGACGTCACAGAATGACATTTACTGTGTTTGGACTTGTTCCTAAGCAGACCTAGAATTTAGTATGCCAGCGATTTGTTGGCATGTCTACTGAGATAGTAAAACCTGTCTGTGTATTACTCAAAGCCACATAACATAGCGTGAGTACCTATATAAGTTCCTAACCGACAGGAGACGAGTCTCACACCTCATCACTGACAACTGGATTCAGACAAGATAGGAGTTACTGAAATGTGGACTGCAGATCTATCTCAACCAATTCAGAGAGAACAACACTCAGGCATCTGCATTCAAGAGGCCACCGTTCGCAGCAGCACATAAAGTCGCACATCTTAAGTGGGTCAAGTAACGACAAGAACTAAGCAGCAATTAACTGATGGCGTGTACAGTGGACCGAATCGCTTCGATTTCGCCTCTTTCCATATGATACTAGGTGTCGAGTGCACCGACGACCCCACGGCGCAATTAAACCGTAGTTTGTGGTGTAGTTTTGGGAATAGGTGGGTAAGCAGTGTTTAGAACTGTTCTTCGTATCATGACTTGGCCCCCATATTCAGGGTACCATGAACATTAACCATGACGTTCATTTCGACATCTCCTGCATCTTTATGATGATTAGATCGTTTACAGGGCTGAACGATTGCCCCTGGCACTCAGGCACCCTACTGCACCTTACTGCCCCACTATATCCAAATATCGAAATCTCATGGAAAATGTATGGGTTATACATAGAAATCAACATATCGGTAATATGGTTACTTTAGGGTCTGGTCATCAGCGGGAGACTTAGCTGGAATTTTCGTAAAGGAATACACGTGTGGGCTCTCTACCTCGCCTAAATGAGGCCACTTCAAGGCTGGAGGCCGTATTACACGGTGTCAGGGTGATGTGTTATGGTGCCGACTTTGTTTGTCTGGTTTGGGTGTTGAGCTGTGGGAGTAATAGTTTTAACATCTCGTCGACGATGAAGTGTTTAGCAGCCAAGAACATGGCAGGATAAGACAAAAATGTGGAAGGTAACTTCTCGTGTCCTTTTCCAATTCCTCATCACCCTTAATTAGTGTAAGGGAACAATAGAAAGCCTCAGCCTTGAGCTGCTGCCAGATGTGTGTCCTATAAAGAAATACTAGTTAAAATTGGAGAATTGCAACAAGTTTCTTTCTTTGCCAGTTTCGGTTGACAAAATACGATTTTGTTGTGGAACATCGCGGAATATTCCCGTTTCGGCTCCTAAAGTTTCGTGTAGTTCCGATAGGTGGTGGCGTTATACATAGCCATATTAAATGTCGTCTGTAACGGAGGTGCGTTCCTAGCAGAGAACTGTCACTGACATTCTTTTCGCGGAAAACCAGAGCACCGTACATATTCATAGGCGAATGCAGAATGTCTACGGAGATCTGGCAGTGAACAAAAGCGCGGTGAGTCGTCGGGAGAGACGACTGTCATCGTCACAAGATTGGGCAAATATGTCCGATGTGCCGCGAGCCGGCAAAGCGCGCCAGTTCTTACACCTTAAATGTTGGAACGTGTGAACATTCTCATTCAAGCCGATCTACGGGTCATAGTCAAACATCTCGCTGCTCAAATGGATGTCCCTGTTGATAGTGCTGACATACTCCTCCACTGGTTGGGATACTCAAAGGTGTGTGCCTGCCGGGTTCGTCGCCGCCGAACAGAACACCACCGTTCCATCGAAGGAACGTCTGTGCGGAGATACTTGTGCATTACGAGGCTAATGGCGCCCATTTTTTACCGAACGTCGTCACAGGCAATGAAAAATAGGTTTTCAACTGGAAAGGAAACGACGATTCATGAAGTGGCACCACACTACCTCTCCAACTAAGAGAAAATCGAAAGCCGCATCTTCATCCGATGAAGTTATGGCGACGATCATCTGGAATTCTGAAGGGGTTATTCTGTTTGATGTCCTCCCTCATGGTGCATTACTGTGCTACGCTCAGAAAACTGGAGGAACGACTTCAATGTGTTGGTCGCCACGAAAGTGCTAACGAATTTTTTTCTTCTCCGTGACAACGCAAAGGCCTCACAGAAGCCTGCCCAGTCGATAGGAGTTCACAAAACTTCATTAGACTGTTCTTCCTCATCCTCCCTACTGCCCGGGCTTAGCACTACCCCACTTCCATCTGTTTGGACCTAGCGAAGGATGCACTCCGCGGGAAGCAGCAAGTGGATGATGATGAGATTGTTGACGCAGTAAGACACTGGCTCCGTCGTCGAACAGAAGAGTGGTACCATTCGGTCATTAAGATTCTCCCAGTGTGGTGGCGTATGGCATTGAACGGAGATTATGTTACAAAATAGGATTTTGTAGCCAAAATATTGGGGAATCGTATGGAGTTTCCTACAGGAGCGTTGTCCTAAAATAATAGTATATCTCAGATAATCATATAATAATACGGCACCATCGAGTCACCACTAGTGCCTACTTGCTATGTCCGATATGGGCTGAAAGCCGTCAAGGAAGCTGGAACTACTGAACAATGTCTTAAGATTTGTACCTGGAATTTATTTGGGGAAAAAACGCCGCCGAGTTTGTAGTATCCAACACGAGCATGGCATTTCCTCAAACCGTAAAATCTCGAGTTGGGTAAAAGTCCACATTTCGTGATTTCGAAGCCTCCTTAGCGATTTCCAGTGACTTGCAGAAGTTTTAGAGTTGTTTTACATCCTAAGAGACAAGTGTATTGTCAGGAGTGCCCTAGGGAAATGAGACAAGTCTGCTACTATTCTCCATATACATAAATGATCTGGCGGACTGGGTGGACATCAATCAGTGATAGTTTCCTGATGATACTGTGGTGTACGGGAGGATGTAGAAATTAAATGACTCTAAGCGGATAGAAGATGACGTAGATAAAATTTCTACCTGGTGTAATCTGTGGTAAGTAGCACTAAATCTAGAAGATTTTAAGTTAAAGCCGATGATGTTCGGATACAGCATTAGTAATGTGTTGCTTAACAGTCACATCGTTAAATATCTGGACGTATCGTTGCAAAGCGATATGAAACGGAAGGAGGACGTGAGGAATGTGGTAGGGAAACGAATGATCGACTTCGGTTTACTGAGAGAATTATGGAAAAGTGTGGTTCATCTGTGAAGGAGAACGCATATAGGACGTTAGTGCGACATATTATTGAGTACTGCTCGAGTGTTTGGGGTCCGCACCAGCTCGTATTAAAGGAAGACATCGAAGCACCTCAGAGGCGTGCTGCTAGATCTGCTACCAGTGGGTTCGAGCAACATGCAACTATCACTGAGATGCTTCGGGAACTCAAATGAGGATGCTTGGAGGGAAGGCGACGTTCTTTTCGAGGAACGTTACTAATAAAATTTAGAGAACCGGGATTTGGACCTGAATGCAGAACGATTCTACTTCCTCCGAAATACATGCAGCGTAAGGACTATGAAGATAAGATACGAGAAATTAGGACTCATTACGAGGAATACAGGGTGAAACCCACGAATATTTCGTTAACAGAAGAAGCAATTGATATACAGATTTCACATATTAGCCTTTGCCGCCCATACACAGATTGTTAAGAGTCTCAAATTTGTATTTATTTACAAAAGGGACAAACATTGCAATGGAGCAATGCCTAGTGACAGTACCACAATCAAAGTAAACTACATGAGAATGTCAGGGGTCTTTGTTCAGGAGTCTAGTGCAAGTAATTTGCCAGCTATCGTAGTTTTAACATTGTAAACACAGACACTTGTTGGTTCCATGTGGTAGCACAGATGAATGTGCAAATCACATGGTTGTGTATGTGCAGCCCTACACGTGAATTAATTCGTCCTCAGAGATTTCATGTTGTTAAATGGGTCATTGCCTGGACCAGACGAAGGAGAAATGAAGGTGAACACATTACCTCTGTGGGGTCTGAAACATGAAGAACCGATGTACCTTCAAATCCTGTGCTCGAAGTGACCACCACCAGCGTCAAAACAAGCATGCAGCGTGCTGTGCAACAATTGCTTCACATGTTCTAGCATTTGAGCGGAAGCTACAGTGCACTCAGCAGTAATATACCGTTTGAAATCACGTGTAGAGTTTTAAGAGAGCTTGGTGTGGTAGCAGAGGCTGAAGAGATTGAAGTGTGAAACTTCCTGGTAGATTAAAACCGTGCGCCGGACCGCGACTCGAACTCGGGACCTTTGCCTTTTGCAGGCAAGTGCTCTACCATCTGAGCTACCCATGCACGACTCACGCCCCGTCCTCACAGCTTTACTTCCACCAGTTCCTCGTCTCCTACCTTCCAAACTTCACAGAAGCTCTCCTGCGAACCTTGGAGAACTAGCACTCTTGAAAGGAAGGATATTGCGTAGACATGGCTTAGCCACAGCCTGGGGGATGCTTCCAGAAAGAGATTTTCACTCTGCAACGGAGTGTGCGCTGATATGAAACTTCCTGTCACATTAAAACTGTTTGCCGGACCGAGACTCGAACTCGGGACTTTTGGCAATCTCATTCTAGATTGATGTGTATTCGGATATCATTCGATGCACATTATAAACGAACTAGCGGCATAGTTCCTATATTCACCATAAACCATGAGCATATCCACTTTATTCCAGTGGGTGGGGCGTGGCAGGACAGGGGAACCGTCTTCGAAGCACATACACTATTACACAATAAATGACAAGATCGTCACAATGCAATCGCAGTGTATACGTAACACAATGTAAACAAACAAAACGTCATTGCGTAGCGTGTAAGCAATAGGATGGAACAAACAGCTGTCGGTGTATACAGTCTTGTAAACCACTTGCACTAGCCTCCTGCAACAAACACCACTGACGTTCTCGTTTTCGCTACTTTTAGGGTTCTACTGTCGACAGGCATTGTCCCATTTAAAAATTTGTAACTGACGTAAATAACTGCACTTTCGTCAACGTGTCAAAATCCATGTATTGGCTGCAAATACGGGCCCTTGCGTGAAATTCAAGTTGGTAAAAACTACACATCGATAGTAGCTTCCACGTCTAAAATATAGACTGCGTCAACATTCGTTTTTCCCTCGCACTGTCTGCGAGTGGAACAGGAAAGGAAACGACCAGTAGTGGTGCAGGGTGACCTCCGCCACAAACTGTTCGCTGGCTTGCGGAGAATGTGTATAGACGTTGATGTAAGAGTAACAGGAATTTTTGTGCCCCAGCATCGACGCAATGAACAGTGACTCTTATGAGTCTTAGCGTCGGTATGTACATGGTTGTCAGCCGTTGAGAATCTGCTGCCCAGCTCGTCGATTTGCCCTCCGCCTGACGACAGCGCGTTCAGCGGGCGCTGTCCTCGCATCGGCCGTCCACATTTACGTACTTCTCCGCCTACGCGTGTCCCGGCAGCCGGCTGGTCAGCTGGGCAGGGTAATAATCGCCGGCTAAGCGAGCCGCCTGTTGACTCTGGCGGCCAACGAGAGGTGAACTTCATCAGCGGGGATTAACAAGCAAAACCGGCGGCTGGGGGCTCACCCTGGTTGGTCCATGTGCCGTGAGCACACAACGCCTCCGGCCCAGCGAGCGGGCGAAGCTCATATGACGCCACTGTGGCATCGTCCGTGCCTGGATTCAGTAGTCGCTGTCCCATCGTCGTCTCCTCTGCATTATCGTCTGGATTGTTATCTGCAACACTTGCGTCGATCCGGAGATAACACACACTATTAATTTCCATGCTAGAGAAATTATTGCTTTTACTATAAGTATCATATTAATTCATGTTACAATATATTAAATTGGTCCGTAAGTTCTTAGAATTTCTCATATGTAATTTTTCGAATGCGCGACAGTAAAAAGCACATGGTTTTGAGGCGAAGAACTCGTCGAGCCATGTTCGGAGTTCATATTTATGTGGAAAGGAAGTTCTTTGAACGTTGTTCGATTGAGAGCGGAAATGGTGAAAATCTTAGGGTATAAGATCAGGTGAATAAGGTCGGTGCTAAATAATTCTTGTCACTCTATAAAACTGCGTGCGGGCGTTGTTATGGAGTAGCATCGCTTCACGTAGTCTTCCCGGTTGTTGTTCTTGAACTACGCCTGCAAGACGCCACAGTGTTGACAATAAATGTCACCAGCGATGGTTACACCTTACGGGCAGCGATTGTAGAACACCACACAGTCGCTGTTCCACCAGATGGAAAGCATTATCTTTTATTGGTGCACGCAAGTCTTTGTGAGCTCCAGCTTCGCTTGGGCTCAACCATTCCATCCTTTTTATTATGTTATAATAAAGACACTGTTTCTCGTCACCAGACCGATACACGTTAGGAATGATCGGTGTTCTTTACGAGACAATTGATAACGAGGAAGCAGAGTGCACATATGGCTAACCGCTGGTTTTTGTGATTTTGGCTTAGAGGATAAGATAGCCATTCACCCGATGTTTTAACCTCCCCCACTGCATGAAAATGTCGTACGATGGTGTTCTAGAGAACAATGACGTGATCATCGTGGATTAATGCGTTTAAACGATCTTCATCAAATCGCAAAGGTTTTCCTGAACTTCGGTAGTCACTAATGTCAGAATAATCCTCCTTAAAACGAGAAAACCATTTTCTCGCCGTACTCTGTCCAAGGTGCAATTGTTTCTGCTGCCGCTGCTGCTATCATCCCTCTAGTGAACTCGAAAATAAGAAAGTGTCTGAAATGTTCCGATTTCTCCTCTTAGCACTCGAATTTCAGGCGTCCACAGCTCCACGCACTATCCCAATGAGACATTACAATATGTAAACTGGGGTTAACTACAAATAAAAATTGCAGTCGTTAAATAAACCCGTAGCAAAGTCGTTAACTAAACCCATATCAACCGGAATATCAACATGCAAAACAAAAACTCTACGAATATATGCACCAAAAGAATCTGTTACCTGATCAAAACAATTCAGATACACTGAAAGGTGGCTACACTGAGCCACTGCGCCAGAGATTGCGCCAAAGAGTATTATTAAGCCGCCTGCACAGTGCTTGTTGAGAACTCGTAGAAGAGAGTGCCTGTTAAGAACTCGTGGCAGTCAGTGTTTGTCGAGAGCTCGTAGTAGTCAGTGCCTGTTAAGAACTCGTAGCAGTCAGTGCGTGGGCAGAGCTCGTAGAAGACAGTTCGTGTTGAGATGTGCGAGTGGGCAAGGCTTGTCGAGATGTTGTACTTAGGAGTGCTTGTTCCATGTTTTATCCAGTTATTTGATGGGAGAGATAGCAGATGTTATTCTAATGAAGATATTGTAACGATCAGAGTGCTTTTCGTCAATATATATGAAGGTAAAATATTGCGTGATTTTTTTATTATTTCCATGTTTTAAATAATGCGTCATGACAGGTTCAGTCAACAAAGCATCTGGCTTGTGCTCTTGTATTAGAGTGTAATTCTGGTTTTCTTGCGTAATTATAGTTTTTCTAATTTTCTTTTATCACGTCAGTATAATTGGTATCTAACAATTCTCGTCTTGTTGGAAAAGAACCGTGCCAGATGTGTACGTTGAGTCAAAGTCCCACATACAGAACAGTTATACTTGTGCTTTGGTTTCGTAGGTTTCATAGTTGCTGGGGACTTAATTAATTAATTGTGTTAACAAAAAAATTTCATTTCATTCTTATTGTTGTTCTAAGCAGTCAGATAGCGTAATAATACTGGTCAGGGCCTACCGTTTACGAAACAGCGTAATCAGACATTACAGCTACGAAAAATTTAAAAAGTATTTTCAATCATATTTAATTAAGCCCCCATGCAACACCTACGTAATGCAAAATTAACCACGAGAAGCGAGACAGCCGGTATGAAGTATTGACTGGATGCTACCTCAGTATCAGAACCACAACCGACATTTCAACCCTGCTAAAGCTAGACAAGTCGACTGTTCGTGAGATGATTGTGAAGTGTAAAAGCGAAAAAACAACCACAGGCCTTTGTTCTCATGGGTATTATCGGCAAGGGATATTAAATTGATTCCATATTTTTAGATTTCCAGAATGCTTTTGAGACCCTTTCTACAAGGGATTTCTAATCATAATGCGTACCTGTGGAGTGCCAACTCAGTTGTGAGGCTGGGTTCGTCGTTTGCTATCAGGAAGGTCACAGATCGTAGTACCTGGCAGCAAGTCGTCGAGTAAAATAGAAATACTACTTGGAGTACCCCAAGGCAGTGTTACAGGCCCTCCTGATCAACATAAAAAATTTAGCAGACAATCTGAGGAGGCCCCTTGGAGTGTTTGCGGACGATGCTGTCATTTAGCGCCGTGTAAAGTCACAGATGATCAAAACCAACTGTAAAATGATTTAGAGAAATATCTGTATGGTGAAAAAGCGTCAAAATTGTGAAGTCATCTGCATAAGTTCTAAAGGAGGAAATCCGCTAAATTTCGGTTACGCGATAGACCACATAGATCTGAATGCTGTAAATTCAACTAAATATTCAGCGATTACAGTTACGAATAATTTCAGTATGAACGATCGCATAAGCTACGTTGTGGGAAAGCAAACCAAAGACTGCGATTTATTGGCAGAACACTTACAGAGTGCAACAAGTGTACTAAAGTGACGGCTTAGGCCATGCTTGTCCGCTCTCTTCTAAAGTATTGCTGTGCAGTGTGGGATCCGCATCAGATGGAAATGACTGAGGGCATCGAAAAGGTTCAAACAAGGTTGGTTCAAATGGCTCTGAGCACTATGGGACTTAACATCTGAGGTCATCAGTCCCCTAGAACTTAGAACTACTTAAACCTAACTAACCTAAGGACATCACACACATTTAAGCCCGAGGCAGGATTCGAAGCTGCGACCGTAGCGGTCGCGCGGTTCCAGACTGAAGCGCCTAGAACCGCTCGGCCACTGCGACATTCAAACAAGGGCAGCTCGCTTTGTATTACCGCGAAATAAGAGACAGAGCACCAGGGATGTGATAGACGAATTGGGGTGGTAGTGATTAACACAAAGGCGTTTTCCGCTGCGGCATGACTATCTCATGAAATTTCAATCACTTAATTTCTCCTCAGAGTGTGAAAATATTCTGATGGCCCCCAGCTTCGTGTACATGGGAAGCAATGATCATCATAATGAATATATATTTAATAAATATTTAATAAATATTTAAGAGCTCGTTTCTCCCGCACACCATTCGAGAGTGGAACGGTACTGAAATAGCTTGAAGGTGGTTCAAAGAACCTTTGCCAGGCACTTAGTTGGGAACTGCAGAGTAGTCATGTAGATGTAGATGAAGACAGCTAAAAGGAATCCGATGCGCATTCCAAAGTAGTACCAGCAGTCCAGCGAGCACAATGACTGTGCGCAAGGAGTTAAGGAGAATGGAGTACAATGGTGGAGCAACTCCTTATACGCCATACAGTTCTGTGGTCAGTGGTAAGCGACACTTGAGGTCCATGTAAAGAGCAACGCCGTTGGATAGTGGATGACTGCGAAGTAAAGATTTGAGGTGATGAATCACGCTATGCCCTATGGCAGCCGCCGGCCGGTGTGGCCGAGCGATTCTAGGCGCTTCAGTCTGGAACCACGCCACCGCTATGGACGCAGGTTCGAATCCTGTCCCGGGAATGGACGTGTGTGATGTTTTTAGGTTAGTTAGGTTTAAGTAGTTATAGGTTCTAGGGGACTGATGACCTCAGATGTTAAGTCCCATAGTGCTCAGAGCCATTTTTGCAGCCCAACAGAAGGGTTCTGGGTTCAGTAAGTATTTGGAGAACCTTATTTACCGTCATGTGCCGTGCCCGCAGTGAAATACGGAGGAGTCGATCTTACACTTTGATGTTGTTTTTCGTCGTTGTTGCGTTTAAGAAATAGCTTTATGTGAAAGGATATGAACAGATTTTGCAGCATTGTTTACTGAGGGAAACACAGGGACAATTCAAAGACGATGATTATTTATATAATCACCAAAATGGACACCGTCGTAGCAGCTGTGGAGCAGTAGGTTGAGGACAATAAAATTCCGGAAATGTACTGGCCTGCTCTGTGTCCCGACCTGAACACACTGGAACACCGTTGACGTGAGATAGAACACCATTTTCGTTCCAGACCCAGCATCCATCATCATTATCTTCTCTGGTTTCGGCGCTTGAGAAAACAATGGGCTCTATCATCCCCCGACAAAGATGCATACACCTCATTGTTAGCATTCCCAACAGGGATCAAGTCGTCATGTAGGCGAAGGGTCGACACACCGCATTTAACAGTCAGTAACAGAACTACTGATGTTTTTGATCAGGTAGTGCATTAGTCACTCCAGTGTTCGCTATGGAGGACTGTAGATTGTAGAACTGGTACCTGGCGGTCATGTGCCCTTCCATCGATGACGTAGAGATGGCAGCGAAGTGATGTGCACCAGCCAAACAGTAATAATGTGGGTCGACGCGGAGACGTCACAGAATGACATTTACTGTGTTTGGACTTGTTCCTAACCAGACCTAGAATTTAGTATGCCAGCGATTTGTTGGCATGTCTACTGAGATAGTAAAACCTGTCTGTGTATTACTCACAGCCACATAACATAGCGTGAGTACCTATATAAGTTCCTAACCGACAGGAGACGAGTCTCACACCTCATCACTGGCAACTGGATTCAGACAAGATAGGAATTACTGAAATGTTGACTGCAGATCTATCTCAACCAATTCAGAGAGAACAACACTCAGGCATCTGCATTCAAGAGGCCACCGTTCGCAGCAGCACTTAAAGTCGCACATCTTAAGTGGGTCAAATAACGACAAGAACTAAGCAGCAATTAACTGATGGCGTGTACAGTGGACCGAATCGCTTCTATTTCGCCTCTTTCCATATGATACTAGGTGTCGAGTGCACCGACGACCCCACGGCGCAATTAACCCGTAGTTTGTGGTGTAGTTTTGGGAATAGGTGGGTAAGCAGTGTTTAGAACTGTTCTTCGTATCATGACTTGGCCCCCATATTCAGGGTACCATGAACATTAACCATGACGTTCATTTCGACATCTCCTGCATCTTTATGATGATTAGATCGTTTACAGGGCTGAACGATTGCTCCTGGCACTCAGGCACCCTACTGCACCTTACTACCCCACTATATCCCAATATCGAAATCTCATGGAAAATGTATGGGTTATACATAGAAATCA
Organism: Schistocerca serialis cubense; assembly: GCF_023864345.2. Taxonomy (NCBI): domain Eukaryota; kingdom Metazoa; phylum Arthropoda; class Insecta; order Orthoptera; family Acrididae; genus Schistocerca; species Schistocerca serialis. The sequence continues at coordinate 466,451,678 of NC_064644.1, read as the reverse complement.
ACATATCGGTAATATGGTAGCTTTAGGGTCTGGTCATCAGCGGGAGACTTAGCTGGAATTTTCGTAAGGGAATACACGTGTGGGCTCTCTACCTCGCCTAAATGAGGCCACTTCAAGGCTGGAGGCCGTATTACACGGGGTCAGGGTGATGTGTTATGGTGCCGACTTTGTTTGTCTGGTTTGGGTGTTGAGCTGTGGGAGTAATAGTTTTAACATCTCGTCGACGATGAAGTGTTTAGCAGCCAAGAACATGGCAGGATAAGACAAAAATGTGGAAGGTAACTTCTCGTGTCCTTTTCCTATTCCTCATCACCCTTAATTAGTGTAAGGGAACAATAGAATGCCTCAGCCTTGAGCTGCCGCCAGATGTGTGTCCTATAAATAAATACTAGTTAAAATTGGAGAATTGCAACAAGTTTCTTTCTTTGCCAGTTTCGGTTGACAAAATACGATTTTGTTGTGGAACATTGCGGAATATTCCCGTTTCGGCTCCTAAAGTTTCGTGTAGTTCCGATAGGTGGTGGCGTTATACATAGCCATTATAAATGTCGTCTGTAACGGAGGTGCGTTCCTAGCAGAGAACTGTCACTGACATTCTTTTCGCGGAAAACCAGAGCACCGTACATATTCATAGGCGAATGCAGAATGTCTACGGAGATCTGGCAGTGAACAAAAGCACGGCGAGTCGTCGGGAGAGACGACTGTCATCGTCACAAGATTGGGCATATATGTCCGATGTGCCGCGAGCCGGCAAAGCGCGCCAGTTCTTACACCTTAAATGTTGGAACGTGTGAACATTCTCATTCAAGGCGATCTACGGGTCACAGTCAAAGATCTCGCTGCTCAAATGGATGTCCCTGTTGATAGTGCTGACACACTCCTCCACTGGTTGGGATACTCAAAGGTTTGTGCCTGCCGGGTTCGTCGCCGCCGAACAGAACACCATATATTCATCGAAGGAACGTCTGTGCGGAGATACTTGTGCATTACGAGGCTAATGGCGCCCATTTTTTACCGAACGTCGTCACAGGCAATGAAAAATAGGTTTTCAACTGGAAAGGAAACGACGATTCATGAAGTGGCACCACACTACCTCTCCAACTAAGAGAAAGCCGAAAGCCGCATCTTCATCCGATGAAGTTATGGCGACGATCATCTGGAACTCTGAAGGGGTTATTCTGTTTGATGTCCTCCCTCATAGTGCATTACTGTGCTACGCTCAGAAAATTGGAGGAACGACTTCAATCTGTTGGTCGCCACGAAAGTGCTAACGAATTTCTTCTGCTCCATGACAACGCAAAGGCCTCACACAAGCCTGCCCAGTCGATAGGAGTTCACAAAACTTCATTAGACTGTTCTTCCTCATCCTCCCTACTGCTCGGGCTTAGCACTACCCCACTTCCATCTGTTTGGCCCTAGCGAAGGATGCACTCCGCGGGAAGCAGCAAGTGGATGATGATGAGATTGTTGACGCAGTAAGACACTGGCTCCGACGTCGAACACAAGAGTGGTGCCATTCGGTCATTAAGATTCTCCCAGTGTGGTGGCGTATGGCTGTCGCATTGAACGGAGATTATGTTACAAAGCAGGATTTCGTAGCCAAAATATTGGGGAATCGTATGGAGTATTGGAATCCCGGATTAAATCAACCTGCTTCCCGAAAAAAGAAGTGTTGAATTATGTATTGAACGGGCCTCTTAAATATACAAATCCTACTAAAAATCTATGCATTTCGTCTCATACGATGTAAAATTCATACATATACCGTAAAACATCTTAACAACAAGTACGGTAACCCTATTACTAGCCAATAAACATGTTGTCTCAATTGTAGCCTTTCTTGAAGAACAGTTCTTAGATATATGTGGAAAGAAATATTGCAGAGAAGAATCTTTATTAGAGACACCGGTTTTGACCATAAAGTATTCTTGTTTTCATATAATTTTTATATTTATGATACATTTTTATATTATGTTTTGGCCTGTAAATCATACAACCATCCCTTAGCTGTTTATGTATTACTAAGAGCCCTTCAGGGTTAGGTTACATAGTTCTGTAATTCGTAATTATTTTTCATCATCAAACATCATTTTGATTGGGTATATTGCCATACTAAGGACTAATAGTAGGCTATATTTGTTGTAGGAACTATTCTCGGTAGTCTCCAAGAAGCCTACGTAAACATCAACACCGCTCAAGTATTAAGCCTTATGATTGTTCCGACATGCTGGCTGCTACCTACGAGGCAGAACGAGGCGTGATCTATGACCGTGGGTCATGTTACCAGCACGTCGCCAATCCTGCTAGCTGTCATTGTCAGTAGGTGAACTCTGAGGATTGCACCTCTTCTCACTAAAGCAGCTCCTTATATGGCCCCACGAGGCTAAGTAGACACCGTTCAAACCCCACTACTTCAGAAAAAAATCTGAGGAGATATCGAGAACTGGACCCATTTTATTCCTCACTGACGGCACTGACGCTAACCATTTCGCTGCATTTCAAAAAAAGTAGTCTGTCTCTTATTGTTACTCCCTCACACTCACTATAAGGATCACTTCCTACCTGCTTTCTGTAAATGCCAGTAGAAAGAGCTATTACTGAATCTCACTTGGATTTTGAGAATTATACACTTTAATTAGCTTTTGTTGAGTGCGAACAGGCCTTCAAAAGAATACACGTCTGCATTTGTGCATAATATTTCCTTTTAGTCTGTTTCGATAAATAATCATCGTCTTCCCATCTGTCTACTGCTGCTTTACAAAATGCAGTCTTTAGATCTGATGCGTGCAGTTTAATATTTTCAACAGTGTCCTTTTGAGCCGACGTCATCATTTCATTATATTTAATGTAAGCGTGTAATTTGACCGACGTAAATTTTAACTTCCTTTAAAGATGTTTGTTTCCCGTCGTGTCGTTCATAATGTCCGTTACCATTGGATTCGATTATTGTTAAATGCTCTATATCTTGGAGCAAACTACGGCAATCAGTTACAATCAAAATAAATTTTTCTCTTCTTTCAGAACCTAAGGTAAGTCAGCAAGTACAGCTCTGCTTCCAAGTCGTTAATTCCAGAAAATTCCGCAAGTCCTCCAGAGGATATTGGATCATTCACGCTCAGGTACGGCAGGTCTGTAGATTGCCTTTTAGCATCTTCATGCTTTGTACTTTATAAATTGTTCTTGAGGAAAAAAAGGAATAGTAGAACAAGGAAATGGATGCAGCAAAGGCGAGGAATGGCACAAGGAGTTTGGTAGCGAAATAGACAACCAGTGGGCTGCCTCGAATTACAAATACGACACTGCGACTGTTAAACGTGGAAAGGAGCCATAAATTTAGCAAGGGCAGTATTTTTTACTCTTCTACAGGAGCGTTATCAATAGAAAGTAGACTCGGTAAAAGTTGTATCATTTTCAACAATGATGAAGACTTGGAGATGGTTCAAATGGCTCTGAGCACTATGGGACTTAACATCTTAGAGCTACTTAATCCTAACTAACCTAAGGACATCACAGACATCCATGCCCGAGGCACGATTCAGACCTGCCACCGTAGCAGCCAGGACTTGGAGAAATAACATCCTACTTTTTCCTATCTTGCTAGAAAAACGCAGACGAAAGTACACTATGGAGTCACAGTAACGTGGCCATCTGCCAGATGCCTGAATAACCACCTTTTTCAGCGCGGACCGGTGCTAGACGTGCCTGAAGAGAGTCGTGGGGTCCTCGAAGGTACCGGAAAGGATGTGGAGCCACTCCGATTCCAGTGCCTCGGCCAACTGCGCTGGTGCGATCAGCCCGATCGATTGATCCCTCAGTCTCTGGTTCAGTTTAAATCCAGAGCGTTTGGTAACCAGACGAGTACGGTAAAAGCATCCTGCTGCTTTTTGTCAAACCACACAAGTGCACTGCGAGCTGTATGACATGTTGCATTGCCTTGCCGGTAGATGCCATCGTACCGAGGAACCATTATCTGCATTTAGAAATTGTCTCCAAGGGTAGATGGACACTTGTGCTGAACCACTGCGCATCAAGAATGACTAGATCATCCAGCGAATACCACGAAAATATTCCCCAGACTATAACGCTCCCTCATCCGGCGTGGAGCTTTCCGATGATTGTTACAGAGTGTTCGCTTTCAAAGTTTACACGCGGTGTACGCCAATGGTCATATTTCTGATGGAGCATGAAACATGATTCATCTGAAAAGGCCATCTGTCACCATTCCGTGGGTATCCAGTAGCAGTATTGGCGTACAAATTCCAGTCTACGTCGATGACAAACAGCAGTCAGCTGCTGCAAACGCCCATACTCAACTGTATGGTCGCTGACGAGGCACCGCTGGCAGCCGATTGGTTCATCTAGATAGTCAGTTGTTCCATTAGTTGTACGTCTGCCCGTCCGTACACATCCGCTGTCTGCTATGGGGAATGCTGTACCACAGTTACCTCGGTCCAGCCTTGGAAAGCACCATTTTCCCACCTACGGTATACCTCAACCACGACGGCATACGAACTGTTTACAAAGATAGCCGTTTCTAAAACGCTTCCACCTGTGGCAAGAAAACCAATGATCATGTCCCTTGGACGTAAAATAAATCGTTACTTTTCAGCTAACGACAACTTCTGGACTGTTTCCCGCGTCCCCCCTCCCCGCGAAATGCTTTATATACCTTCAACTGCTAGTGCTGCCACCTGGTGTCTGTGGGCTGTTATTGCATAGCCGGCCGGAGTGGCCAAGCGGTTCTAGGCGCTACAGCCCGGAACCGCGCGACCGCTACGTCGCAGGTTCGAATCCTGCCTCGGGCATGAATGTGTGTAATGTCCTTAGGTTAGTTAGGTTTAAGTAGTTCTAAGTTCTAGGGGACTGATGACCTCAGAAGTTAAGTTCCCTAGTGCTCAGAGCCATTTGAACCATTTTTTATTATTGCATAGGCAATGGTTATATTAATGAGAGTTACCCGTGTATATTTTTAGAGACGCGAAAGATGCTGAACGAACTAGTATTTAGTTAACACGGATGGCGCAAGAACAAGAAGACCACGTTGCCCTTCATTCAGTAGTAGTGTTACACATAATTTAGTACTTTCCCATCCTGAATTTGCACATCTCTCTCCTTTTTTTAATTGGCCCAGCATTAGAACAGTACGCTAACTCTGAGCAACCATCCAACCACAATTAAGTAATTCATTTTATCTCCCTCAACGCGGGGCTACTCTTCGCGTCATCAAAGGCTTCACTTACATGACAGACAGAAAGCTGTGTCTCACATTCGCTTATTGTTTTATGTAGTAATTCTTCTGCAAGTATTCGTATTTTAGACGTTTGTGTGTTGATTGCCGAGCCTGAGGTGGCGAACACGTCTCGCCTGTCCGCTCAGATGTGAAGAATCACGTATACTGCTTGACGTGCCTTTTTTATGTTATTTTTGCTTAGTTTCATCGCAGTTTTTTTCATTGGAGTTTGGATTAATTTAGAATGTTCTGAGAGAAAGTCAGCTACTGTGCTCAGAATTAATAGACCAGTATCTTGTTCGTACAGCGTATTAGCAAATCCGAAGTAATATTACTGAGCGAGTTCCAGTAGCTCTATTATCTCAGCGCAAACTTTCTGATTCGGCGCCACTTATTAGCCAGTACTGCTCCAGTTTCAAGTGGTTTTCGGCTGCTCGGCTAGACAGAGCTCCCAGGGAAGTGGATAATAACTCTAATAACTCTACCGTGGAACACTGGCAACCCAAGTTTGAAGGGAGTCCGACTTTCCGCACGCGTATAACGTTTTACACACTGGTGTCTTGTACTGATATGCGTTAGACGAGTTTTAAAGTAAGTACAACATGAATAAAACGACTATAAAGTGCAGCTTATAGAGTGGTGCTGTGATCGTCAAATGCGTGTTTTGGGCAGTTTTAAGGAATGAAGGGTGGTGTTGCATTACTTATCAGAGCACTACATGCAACAGAGGAAAGTTTGACACCACCTTTCTCAGTCTTCGACTCCCAATACAATAAAAAGGTATCTTTTTATGTGAACTCACCCACAGAACTAATTAAGTTTATTTGAAAACTTGCTGATTATTTATGATAGTATTTGGTTCATTTCCACCTTTTAGGGACTCGAGTGACTCGTTCAGGACGCCTCGTTCCTCCCCAATGGCTCTTCATTTCCTCTCTCTTTGTCAGCTCTTTTCTGTGACCTTACATCTGAGCACACTGGACTCACATTCGGGAGGACGACGGTTCAATCCCGCGTCCGGCAATCCTGATTTAGGTTTTCCTTGATTTCCCCAAATCACTCCAGGCAAATGCCGGGATGGTTCCTATGAAAGGGCATTGCCGACTTCCTTCCCCGTCCTTCCCTAAACCGATGAGACCGATGACCTCACTGTCTTGTCTCCTTCCCCAAACAACCCAACCCAACCTACATCTGAATCTGCTTGCAAGTAATATACTCGATTCCACCATCTTCCTGCAGCTTGACCTATCCTGCAGTGTCGTATAAAAACATTGTGCCCTTAATTACGATTGTTTTTCATCTTCTTTGAGTTCGTTGATTCAACAGTTTCCTGTTGAGCACATTGCGCTGCAAATTTAATAATGTGGTGAGGGCCACACTCGTAATGCTTCCTCAATATTTCAAACTTCACTTCCTTAACATTACTGTGTTTCTAAACTACCTGCACCACCTATGTATTCAAACTTCACACTGTTACACTGTTTATTTGCAGCCTGATGTATCTGAAGACGTTAGTTCCTATTTCATCATATAGGTGCTGGCAGGAAACTATAATAATTGTGGGAGAAACAGTCTAACATTACTTTCGTGCTTTGACATGAATGTTTGAGCTTCTATTTCAGCAATTGTACAATAGTAATATCGTAGACATGGTTGATCTGGAGATACTACTGAGTACTAAAACCGGGCTGTGAAACTATGGTGTACTGACAAGGAATAGTGAAAAACTGGGATACGGTTAGTACTGTAGACGAGGAAGAATATGATTAACATATGCCGTAAGGATTGTACTGATTGTGGTTTACAATTATCGATTGCTGCGTAAAACTTGAATTTTGTTCACAATCACAAAAAAGGAACTTCCTCACATAAGTAAGCTTCGGCAATGTGTACAATGAGACATAGTCGTAAATGCACACAATATATGTGGTTACTGAAGACAGTGATACGAGGTAACCCATTTAAAGATTCGAGAGCTTCATCCAAAACGAAAGTAATATAACAGGCAGTGCGTTGGAGAAGCTTACAATGAGACACAGGAGTAAATGCCCATAATACATGAAACACCACATGTCTCCTCAAGAACACAAAACAGATTCTCTTACAAAAGAAACCGCTGTATTTGTATTTTCTTGGAATGTCTGTAGTTATCACTAATAAATTAAAATTTGGGACGCCACAAGAGCTAGGTTACTGAAAATAAATGCTGTATGCTTTACACCAGTACTTATAACTATCGTAATTAATCGATATATGTCAGCTTGTAAAATCTTTTCTCACGTAAGGAGCAGCAACTCACACCGCAGACCTGCTGTAAGCACCAGAAGTCATGACCCACTGACTACGAGTCACGAAACGTTTGCTGTCAGGAGGGTAAGGGTAGGTTCATATGAGACCAAACAATATAGAGGGTAACATAACACTGGAAACACTGCAAAAAGTGGTCCAGGTGGGCATTCAAACCGCGATAGGGAACAACTGGACTCGTTTCTGTCTTGGAATAGTAAAGCTAGAAGATTAGTAATGGCAAAGGGATCGAACCATGAAAGACATTCTAGAGGGTTTCGTAACTAACGATGGACAAAGTGACAGAGCGACAGTAACGAACTTGGAAGCGAGAGTACGAGAAAGAAGATAAAGATGAGTCTGTTGTCACATTCACAAACTGGTAATCAAAATCAGTGACTACTGCGTAAAATTATTGGTTGAAGCTATGTCACTGGCGGTAACGTTATGTGAAAACTGGGGCCTAAATATATCTCTGATTTATTGGTAACTGCTTTCGTAACAAAAAAATCAAGATTGATTAATAATGTTGTTTCAATTCTTTACACAGTCGTTCAAAATACCTAACTAATTTATACATGGTAACTGTGGGCTGTTGCTGCCTTTTTCAGTGTTAAGGTAAATGAAAGTTAACATCAATATTAATGATTCTTCGCCTTTTTTTACAAAAACAGTTTTTAAGAAATCACAGACGTACTTTGGTCCCAGTTTTCTAAAGTTTTCTAATAACGTTATCGCCAAAGACAGGGTTTCAATAAATAATTTTACATGATTGTTAATGCTTTTGATTCTGAATTTAAAGTCCGTTTCACTTCTGTAATGTAAAAATCATAGTGATAATCTGAATTATCTAATTAAACAAAAAATAAAAATATCTGATCATGTCAATGAATAAGTTCACGAAAGTCATAAAGCGGACTAACGTATTTTGTCCCGCCATGTCGTGGCTATTACGACGCTAGGCGCGGATCATGAGGATGAGGCTTTTTGTGTATGCTGTTAAACGAATTATAAAAATACTCATTTGAGGAAGTGAAGCTTACCCTGTGTACATATGGAAACTAGCTTACCTCAAGAACTTTTGTCTCCTTGACCATGACATCATCAGAGACCGCCATCATTTTTCAGGAGCACATGTGGAATATTATTAACTCTTGCACCGACGTGTCGCCTGACAACCTCCCTGCCATCCTCATAGTAAGTCGCTTGCAAGACTGTTACGTACTACACACTGTGAAGTAAACGCGAATGCGTCAAAGATAACACTGTTGGATACAAGAGAATCGGTCACAGATGAAACTAAGAGTAAAAAACAGCGAGCGCAGAATCATCGAATCCTCAATACTTAAGAAGTATTCGGTTGACTGTAATGGATAGTATACGTTGCAGCGCCGAGCGGTGAATATTTAGAAAAAATATTTCCCTTGGGATCCCAGACGTTAAACGAATGTAAACTCTTATCTATGACTAATGCTCTTGTTTCCAAAATGTTATCCATGACTCATGCACGTTCACTCCACATTGTAAAGTACACTGCTGGCCACCGTAAACGCAACACCCTGAAGGAAGCATCCGAATCATGTGAAATTTACACCATGGGTTTGCAGCGATGAGATATGCAACTGATTAGAATTTCAGCGCAGACGCACATCACGCGCGCCTGTGGAGCCACCTCATAGCACCATTTAAGGCTTGGCGATTTCGACGAGTGTACGTTCGGCACGTGTGTTTACCTTGTGGTTGTTTCACAAGACGATCAGTTATGCCTCGTAGACAACAGCGAACATCGTTTGATCAAGTATACGAGTTCGACAGACGAAGGATAGTGGCCTACCGAGATTGTGGATTATCATACAGAGAAATCGCTAGTCGTGTTGGACGAAACCAAACAACTGTAATGCGGGTATGTGACCGTTGAATGCAGGAGGGTACGACGGACCGACGTGGTCGATCGCATTCACCTCGGTGCACCACTGCACGTGCTGATAGGCAAATTGTGCGCATGGCAGTGACGGATCACTCAGTGACATCCCGAACCATAGCACAGCACATTGCGTCTGTAACGCATCATCCAGTGTCTGCGCGTACCATTCGACGCCGTTTACAGCAAAGTGGTCTGTCCGCAAGACGTCCATTGCTTCGTCTACCATTGACGCAGAACCACAGACGTCTCCGTCGCCAATGGTGTGATGACAGACGGATGTGGACGGCAGAATGGAATGACGTTGTCTTTACTGACGAGGCACGCTTCTGTCTGCAGCACCACGATGGTCGGATTCGAGTGTGGAGACACCGTGGAGAGAGGATGCTGGACAGCTGCATTATGCACCGCCACACTGGTCTTGCGCCGGGTATTATCGTATGGGGCGGTATTGGATATTACCCTCGCACGCCTCTAGTACGCATTGTCGGTACTTTAAATAGCCGGCGCTACATATCCGAGGTGCTGGAGCCAGTTGTCCTTCCTTACCTTCAGGGCTCGGCCACAGCCATATTTCAACAGGATAATGCACGACCACACGTGGCACGCATTGTCCAAAGGTCCTTCGTCAATAACCAGATTGAAGTGCTTCCCTGGCCGGCTCGCTCTCCGGATCTTTCGCCGATAGAAAACATGTGGTCCATGGTTGCTCAACGAGTGACCCAGATTACATCCCCAGCTGCCACACCAGATCATCTTTGGCAACGTGTGGAAGCTGCTTGGGCTGCTGTACCCCAGGAAAACATCCAACGTCTCTTTGACTCAATGCCGAGACGTGTGGCAGCGGTGATCTCCAATAATGGCGGCTACTCTGGCTACCGATTCTGGCAGGAACCACATGTCACAGACGTCTGTAAACGTGATCATTTGATACTTGGCCAACATGTTATCTACAAAATAAATTTAGTTGTGCTACCTCTTGTCTTTCTTGGTGTTGCATTTACGGTGGCCAGCAGTGTACTTTATAAATTCTGGCAGGTGATTCATCTTGACAACGGCTGAAAACTTGTCGGCCGAAATATTTGTACGAGAGTTCACATGCACACAAAAACCATGAAGAAATATTTGATTCGCCAGGTAAATTAGTTCTCCACGGGATTCAAGAGAATGTTACTAAACATGAAATAATTGTTTCCTACAGTCCATATGACTAAGAAAATAACCTGGGAAAGCATCTTGACAGGACGGTTCCTGACTTGAACTCCCATGCGGCTCCCTAGGCGATGTGGTCCTGACTTGAACTTCCGTGCGGCTCTTTAGGTCATGATGTTGGAGAGACACCATGACAGTTGGTTGACTATTGTTCGGTGGAGCCAGTCGGGCAGCCATGCGAATAATAAAGTGTTCCTCCGTCACAGCACAGCTGCAAAACCAGTTTGGCGAAACAGCTCTTTTCTTCAACGATTTAACCCATCTTGAGATTTTCTTAAGCAGTGTGCTTAGCGAGTATTAAAATAACTAACCTCACCAGCTGATGGTCCTGTACCTAAACAACAAATCGATGTGTCCACAATGCCGTGTAACATAAATGTTATATTCGAAATTTTCATATTGAATCTTCTGACTTTTTAAATATTCACACTGTAGAAACCCAGGCAAATTGAGGGTGCAGGATTTCAGTGGAGTGGCACGCCAGAGAGCGTCAGTAACACAGTCCTGGCTGTAAATGCATTTATTGTCAGGATTTGTACAAAGCATTATACCTTCTCCGTGGAGTTGACTGGCGACGGGCAGAGCGGCGCGCATGGGAGTGAATTGCTGACTCGCACTACTCGGCAGGCGTCAGCGCTGTTTGGAGTGCTTCACATGGATCAAAGCAGTATGGGACAACATCTGATATCATCAGTCCCTTAGAGCTTAGAACTACATAAACCGAACTAACCTAAGGACATGACACACATCCGTGCCCGAGGCTGGATTCCAACCTGCGACCGTAGCGGACGCGCGGTTCCAGACTGTAGCGCCCAGAACCGCTCGGCGACCCCGTCCGGCATGGCTGCTCAGATTCTGTCCTAAATCATTTATATAGAAAAGGAGCAGCCGAGAGGAGAGCCTATAAAACTACCTCGGGGCCGCATACTCGGCAGTGGCAGCATCCTGGAAGACATCGATTCTGATGTCCACAGGCGTCGCCCATCCACCCGTGACGCTGACGCCTTGGCAGATAGTTCCAAGCCTCGCGGAGTCGCCATGTCACGGATTGCGCGGCCCCTCCCGCCGGAGGTTGAAGAATCCTCCCTCTGGCATGTGTGTATCTATTGTTCTTAGCATAAGTCAGTTTAGGTTAGTTTAAGTAGTGTGTAAGTCTAGAGACCGATGACCTCAGCAGCTTGGTCCCTTAGGAATTCACACACATTTCAACGTTTTGACAGTTCCAACAAGGCTTTGCCGTGTTCGTAGTTTGTGCCCTAGCAGGAACACGGTATTGATGCAGAAGTACATGCTCTCCTCCCAACGAGAGACGGCCAAGACACCGGTCGCTGCGTAAAACTACCGCCTGAGGGCAGCACGAATGCACCTCTTCGAGTTGGTCGAAGGCCCTCATGTCTTCCCACCAGTGGCAGGTAATATGACAGCAATGGGAATCTCTGGCAGTTGAGTGCATTAGGCTGGCTGGCTGGTCCCATGTAGTAGAAGTCATCTGACGAACGGTAGGTGGCTCATCACGGAACAGCAGCAACGTGTAGCCACTGAAACTACAAGAGTGATCCTGTGCTTCAGAAGTCTATATACACTCCTGGAAATGGAAAAAAGAACACATTGACACCGGTGTGTCAGACCCACCACACTTGCTCCGGACACTGCGAGAGGGCTGTGCAAGCAATGATCACACGCACGGCACAGCGGACACACCAGGAACCGCGGTGTTGGCCGTCGAATGGCGCTAGCTGCGCAGCATTTGTGCACCGCCGCCGTCAGTGTCAGCCGGTTTGCCGTGGCATACGGAGCTCCATCGCAGTCTTTAACACTGGTAGCATGCCGCGACAGCGTGGACGTGAACCGTATGTGCAGCTGACGGACTTTGAGCGAGGGCGTATAGTGGGCATGCGGGAGGCCGGGTGGACGTACCGCCGAATTGCTCAACACGTGGGGCGTGAGATCTCCACAGTACATCGATGTTGTCGCCAGTGGTCGGCGGAAGGTGCACATGCCCGTCGACCTGGGACCGGACCGCAGCGACGCACGGATGCACGCCAAGAGCGTAGGATCCTACGCAGTGCCGTAGGGGACCGCACCGCCACTTCCCAGCAAATTAGGGACACTGTTGCTCCTGGGGTATCGGCGAGGACCATTCGCAACCGTCTCCATGAAGCTGGGCTACGGTCCCACATACCGTTAGGCCGTCTTCCGCTCACGCCCCAACATCGTGCAGCCCGCCTCCAGTGGTGTCGCGACAGGCGTGAATGGAGGGACGAATGGAGACGTGTCGTCTTCAGCGATGAGAGTCGCTTCTGCCTTGGCGCCAATGATGGTCGTATGCGTGTTTGGCGCCGTGCAGGTGAGCGCCACAATCAGGACTGCATACGACCGAGGCACACAGGGCCAACACCCGGCATCATGGTGTGGGGAGCGATCTCCTACACTGGCCGTACACCACTGGTGATCGTCGAGGGGACACTGAATAGTGCACGGTACATCCAAACCGTCATCGAACCCATCGTTCTACCATTCCTAGACCGGCAAGGGAACTTGCTGTTTCAACAGGACAATGCACGTCCGCATGTATCCCGTGCCACCCAACGTGCTCTAGAAGGTGTAAGTCAACTACCCTGGCCAGCAAGATCTCCGGATCTGTCCCCCATTGAGCATGTTTGGGACTGGATGAAGCGTCGTCTCACGCGGTCTGCACGTCCAGCACGAACGCTGGTCCAACTGAGGCGCCAGGTGGAAATGGCATGGCAAGCCGTTCCACAGGACTACATCCAGCATCTCTACGATCGTCTCCATGGGAGAATAGCAGCCTGCATTGCTGCGAAAGGTGGATATACACTGTACTAGTGCCGACATTGTGCATACTCTGTTGCCTGTGTCTATGTGCCTGTGGTTCTGTCAGTGTGATCATGTGATGTATCTGACCCCAGGAATGTGTCAATAAAGTTTCCCTTTCCTGGGACAATGAATTCACGGTGTTCTTATTTCAATTTCCAGGAGTGTATGTATACTGGTGAGGTAGCGTCTGTGATGTTACCGAGCCGTACCAGTGGGTGAATTTCGTGCCCTTATCTAGGTTAAAATGGCTTTAAGCACTACGGGACTTAACATCTGAGATCATCAGTGCCCTAGAAGTAGAACTACTTAAACCTAACTAACCTAAGGACATCACACACATCCATACCCGAGCCCGGATTCGAAGCAGTGACCGTAGCAGCAACTCGGTTGTGGACTGAAGCCTGGAACCGCTCGGTTACAGCGGCCGGCCTCTTATCTACGCTTGTGAGTATTCTATACTGCAACATGGTATCTCCACTGTTACTTTCATATCTTCAGCTTGGCATTTTCTGAAACGTCTAGATGTTGCGGAGACGCTCTAGCATGGTAGTGCTCTTCATTCACCTTACATTGTTGTCAGAATGGTGATGCGGTGTCAGCATCATGCTCCAGCCGCATTCCCCATCCCTGCTCGAATTTTGTGTGACAGTACCTCTATGAGTGGATTTACACTGTCGGAAAAAATTAGTACGCCCTTTGGGAAGTTTCCAATTAAATCCAAAAAAAAAAAAAATCTGTTGTTCCAACAGTGGATATTGAGTAAATGAAATGATTACTTTTACAGACCAATAGCACAAGCTTCTCTGACGTACCAGATATCGACCCGCACTGTGACACTCGTATCAGTACATGGGTGGCAATGCAGGTGCTGACTCTTGTCTACACTCCATTGTAAAAATGGTGGATACTGACCTGAGATACTTTATGCGACGCTCGGTGGATCTGTTAACGTATTTCTGTAATAGTTTTTGGTTGACAAGTCACGCGAGTCACTTCTCACTCCATCGTATCCCACACGTGCTCGATTGAAAGCAAGTTCGGAGATCGTGCTGTTTAGGGAAGCTGCTGCACGTCTTGCAGATCTCGTTGAGTTTCACAGCCAGTGTGTGGATGAGCATTATCCGCTGGTACAACACATACATTTCTGTTGCAAGAATAGCAAAAGAGCGGGTCCGGCGCATTCCGCAGATACTGAGCGCTGGTTACCAGCGCTTCCAAAAACCAGAAAGGTGAACGAGAGTTTTAGCTTACGTACCGCCGCTGGGGTGAGACCAGAATGTCTTGGACGAATACACTCTATGAGACAGCGCTTAGCACGTCTACATCGTGCGCACACACTACCGACACTTGCGTTCAGGCAGAATAAGCTTTCACTGTTGAAGATCACGGCGCACCATTTCATCTTCCAAGAGATCCCCTGACGGCACCTGTCGATCCGATGTCGTGGTGTGAGTGGAAGGTGGTCTAAAGGTGTGCGTATCTGCGATGCCACTGCTAGTAACCAGTTCGCAACAGTTCCTGTTTACACTTCTGGATTCACAAGCCTCTTATCTATGCTGAGGTACGGTCCGATTTACCGCTGCTGCCCTTAAACGACGATACTGGCGGGCGTCTGTGCTGTGTGGGCGTCCAGAACGTCGTCTACAGATCTGAGATTGTTCAGGCGACCACTGATACCAAAAATATTGCACTACTGACGCAGTACGTGCTATTTGTATCATTTCTCAGAAACGACCATCCTGCCACACGGAAGGCCACAGTTAGACTCCTTTAAAACTCACTGAATTTTTCCCCCTTGCTTTACACGTTGACACCACACTACTTCTTTCCGTTCGAATCATGTCTCGGGCATGGATGTCTGTGATGTGCCTAAGTTAGTTAGGTTTAAGTAGTTCTAAGTTCTAGGGGACTGATGACCTCAGAAGTTAAGTCCCATAGTGCTTAGAGCCATTTTGTTCTTCTGGCTGCGAGCATTTCCTCTAGGTTAATCACAGATTGTGCTCTGTTAGCTATACCACTACGCTATTTGATGGCGGACAACATTCAAACCAGTATCAGTACAGGTACTATTGCCCAGGTGACATTTGCCGTCATCGTGTCAAAATTGACGTCTTATTTCCAGGTGTACTAATTTTTTCCGTCAGTGTATGTAAAGTACACAAGCGCAAGACGCAGTCAGTACCTTCGCTGCACAGAGCCGATGGTACTGTTACCGACGACTGTGCCGCTAAAGCGGAGTTATTGAACGCAGTTTTCCGAAATTCCTTCACCAGGGAAGACGAATGGAATATTCCAGATTTTGAAACACGAACAGCTGCTAGCATGAGTTTCTTAGAAGTAGATACCTTACGGGTTGCGAAACAACTCAAATCGCTTGATACGGGCAAGTCTTCAGGTCCAGATTGTATACCGATTAGGTTCCTTTCAGATTACGCTGATACAAAAGCTCCCTACTTGGCAATCATATACAACATATACAACCGCTCGCTCACCGATAGATCTGTACCTACAGATTGGAAAATTGCGCAGGTCGCACCAGTGTTTAAGAAGGGTAGTAGGAGTAATCCATCGAACTACAGACCTATATCACTGACGTCGGTTTGCAGTAGGGTTTTGGAGCATATACTGTATTCAAACATTATGAATCACCTCGAAGGGAACGATCTATTGATACGTAATCAGCATGGTTTCAGAAAGCATCGTTCTTGTGCAACGTAGCTACCTCTTTATTCGCACGAAGTAATGGCCGCTATCGACAGGGGATCTCAAGTTCATTCCGTATTTCTGGATTTCCGGAAAGCTTTTGACACCGTTCCTCACAAGCGACTTCTAATCAAGCTGCGGGCCTATGGGGTATCGTCTCAGTTGTGCGACTGGATTCGTGATTTCCTGTCAGGAAGGTCGCAGTTCGTAGTAATAGACGGCAAATCATCGAGTAAAACTGAAGTGATATCAGGTGTTCCCCAGGGAAGCGTCCTGGGACCTCTGCTGTTCCTGATCTATATAAATGACCTGGGTGACAATCTGAGCAGTTCTCTTAGGTTGTTCGCAGATGATGCTGTAATTTACCGTCTAGTAAGGTCATCCGAAGACCAGTATCAGATGCAAAACGATTCAGAAAAGATTGCTGTATGGTGTGGCAGGTGCAAGTTGACGCTAAATAACGAAAAGTGTGAGGTGATCCACATGAGTTCCAAAAGAAATCCGTTAGAATTCGATTACTCGATAAATATTACAATTCTCAAGGCTGTCAATTCAACTAAGTACCTGGGTGTTAAAATTACGAACAACTTCAGTTGGAAAGACCACATAGATAATATTGTGGGGAAGGCGAGCCACAGGTTACGTTTCATTGGCAAGACACTTAGAAGATGCAACAAGTCCACTAAAGAGACAGCTTACACTACACTCGTTCGTCCTCTGTTATAATATTGCTGCGCTGTGTGGAATCCTTACCAGGTGGGACTGACGGAGGACATCGAAAGGGTGCAAGAAAGGGCAGCTCGTTTTGTATTATCACGTAATAGGGGAGAGAGTGTGGCAGATATGATACGCGAGTTGGGATGGAAGTCATTAAAGCAAAGACGTTTTTCGTCGCGGCGAGATCTATTTACGAAATTTCAGTCGCCAACTTCCTCTTCCGAATGCGAAAAAATTTTGTTGAGCCCAACCTACATAGGTACGAATGATCATCAAAATAAAATAAGAGAAATCAGAGCTCGAACAGAAAGATTTAGGTGTTCGTTTTTCCCGCGCGCTCTTCGGGAGTGTAATGGTAGAGAGATAGTATGATTGTGGTTCGATGAACCCTCTGCCAAGCACATAAATGTGAATTGCAGAGTAGTCATGTAGATGTAGGTGTATGATTAATGGAATAATCGAGCATTGCTCCTTTGAAAAGGATGTACGAAACAGTCGCCTGTCCACATGTATGTGAAGCATAGCGTAAAACATTGAGGTTTACAAGGTGCACTAACAGCTGTTCCCAGCACGCACGCGTGTGTGGCGACTCTTTCGGGCGGGAGCCACGAGACATGCAGTGGGGTACAGTCCAGCTGATGGCGCTGCCAGTGTGATTGATGCAGGGTTCGTTGACATCTGCAAGTGACTGTTAAAGCCATCCCATCAGATAGCCGAGAATGGAGTTTAATTGCTTTCTGCCGGCCGTATGTTACGCGGCGCTTGTCACGCCGGAGTTCCGGCCCCGCATATTGGGACGCGGGGGCGGCTTTTTCGGCGCGGAGCGCTCGTCTCCGGCGGTATAAATTATTTTTAAAGGGCAGCGTCGAGCGCCCGCAGGCCCGCGTAGCCGCTGGTCGCGCCCGCCGCACGTAGGGGGCGCCGCGCCGCCAGACCGCGCCATGTGTAGCGGAAATTATGGAGCCCCTGCGACGTCAGCGCGCCGGTTCATTTTTCAGTGGGAGCGGTGATCTTTACTCTCTCCATAACAAAACTCGTGGAATTCTTTATTCAAACGTTCTCCCGTTCTTTGGCGCTTGTCGCTAGCGTTGTTAAGTGATTCGGCCATATGCAGTACAACTCTAGAGCACATTGTACTTACGTAAACTGTTATTTATATGTATTAGCAGAGGGAGGGCTATTTTAAATCAGTCTTTAACTGATCATTTCCTGTGTAAGTATCGTGAAATGCTCAATTTAAGATTATCTACGATGGTTTTGGTCTTGCCTGTGGTGAAGGGGTGGGGGGGGGGGGGGAGAAATTATTGAGTTTTCGCTCATTTCATTTTTCGTGTACGTCGTACATCACCATAAACGATTATGGCGTTTATTCCGAAGATTTCCTCAGGTAATCACCAAATACTCTTTCATAGGTTGCTTCCTCATATTATATATTCCCAGTATTCAAGAAAGGTAGTAGGAGTAATCCACTAAATTACAGGCCCATATCGTTAAAGTCGATATGCAGCAGGAATTTAAAACATATATTCTGTTCGAATATAATGAATTACCTCGAAGGAAACGGTCTACTGACACACAGTCAACATGGGTTTAGAAAACATATTTCTTGTGAAACACAACTAGCTCTTTATTCACATGAAGTGCTGAGTGCTATTGACAAGGGATTTCAGATCGATTCCGTATTTCTGGATTTTCCGAAGGCTTTTGACACTGTACCACACAAGCGGCTCGTAGTGAAATTGCATGCTTATGGAATATCGTCTCAGTTATGGGACTGGATCTGTGGTTTCCTGTCGGAGGGGTCACAGTTTGCAGTAATTGACGGAAAGTCATCGAGTAAAACAGAAGTGATCTATGGCGTTCCCGAAGGTAGTGTTATAGGCCCTTTGCTGTTCCTTATCTATATAAACGATTTGGGAGACAATCTGAGCAGCCGTCTTCGGTTGTTTGCAGATGACGCTGTCGTTTATCGACTAATAAAGTCATCAGAAGATCAAAAGAAACTACAAAACCATTTAGAAGAAATATCGGAATGGTGTGAAAAGTGGCAGTTGACCTTAAATAATGAAAAGTGTGAGGTCATCCTCATGAGTGCTATAAGGAAGTCCTTAAACTTCGGTTACGCGATAAATCAGTCTAATTTAAAAACCGTAAATTCAACTAAATACCTAGGTATTGCAATTACGAACAATATAAATACGAAGGAACACATAGAAAATGTTGCGGGAAGGCTGACCAAAGACTGCGTTTTATTGGCACGACACTTAGAAAATGTAACAGACCCACTAAGGCGACTGCCTACACTACGCTTGTCCATCCTCTTTTAGAATACTGCTGCGCGGTGTGGGATCCTTACCAGATAGGACTGACGGAGTACATCGAAAAAGTTCAAAGAATCTTCTCACGAAATTCCAATCACCAACGTTCTCCTCCGAATGCGAAAATATTTTGTTGACGCCAACTTACATAGGGAGGAACAACCACCAAAATAAAATAAGGGAAATTAGAGCTCGTACGGAAAGATATAGGTGATCATTCTTTCCACGCGCTATACGAGATTGGAGTAATATAAAATTGTGAAGGTGGTTCGATGAACCCTCTGCAGGGCACTTACATGTGATTTGCAGAGTATCCATGTAGATGTAGATGTAGACGTAGATACGTCGTTGGCAGTCATGACGGAAAATCTGGTTTGGAAAGTTGCCAGAGAACATTTTACTTGTAATGTCGCAAGTACGTACCGAATGTTGATAACGCCTGTTAGATAAACTGCAGTTCCTGAAGCATCTTCAATGAATATTTTCCTTATAACTGTCAATACATGGCCGGCCGCGGTGGTCTCGCGGTTAAGGCGCTCAGTCCGGAACCGCGCGACTGCTACGGTCGCAGGTTCGAATCCTGCCTCGGGCATGGATGTGTGTGATGTCCTTAGGTTAGTTAGGTTTAAGTAGTTCTAAGTTCTAGGGGACTGATGACCACAGAAGTTAAGTCCCATATTGCTCAGAGCCAGCCTGTCAATACATTTTAAAACACATCAAAATGTTCCATTTGCAACAAGTATACTCACATCATAGCTCAATTATTTACTATGTAAAGAGTGACATATCCTCAACTCTAAGCTAATAAAGATAAAACTCGCAACCATTCCTTCGGAGATTTGTCTTTGTGATATAGCAACCAAAACAAATAATAGCTATTTTTGTTTTTTAGAAGTATTTGAGATGACGATCTATCAGTTAACATAGGTCACATAGGAACTACGTAAGCATAATTTTAACTATTGCACAGCCTCGCTGAAAGTACACTGAAGAACGAAAGAAACTGGTACACTTGCCTAAATGGTGTAGGGTCCCCGTGTGCGCGCAGAAGTGTCTCAACACGCCAAGGCGTGGACTCGATTAATGTCTGAAGTAGTACGAGAGGGAACTGACACCATGAATCCTGCAGCGCTGTCCATAAATCCTTAAGAGTAGGAGGGGGTGGAGATCTCTTCTGAGTAGTACGTTGCAAGGCATCCCAGATATGTCCTATAATGTTCATTTCTGGGGAGTTTGGTGACCAGCAGAAGTGTTTAAACGCAGAAGAGTGTTTATGAGTAGCAGTTCTAGACGAGTGTGGTGTCACATTGTCCTATTGGAGTTGTCCAAGTCCATCGGATTGCACAGTGGACATGAATGGATGCAGGTGATCACTCCACCTGCACAGGCCCCACACCATTACAGAGCCTCCACCTGCTCGAACAGTCCCCTGTCCATGGATTCTTGAGGTTTCCTCTATAAGCGTACGCTCCCATCCGCACGATAGAATTTGAAACGAGACTCCTCCCTCCAGGCAACATATTTCCAAAGTTAATATCTTTTTGTATGTTTGGCCGCATCATAGTTCCTTCCAAAACATTCGTCGTTTCGAACGTCGATTATTTTATAAGGAAATATGACGCGGCCTAACATCCCAGAAGATTTTAACTTAAGTGACAACTGCCACGAAATCCTGCGGACTTACATAACGTTTCCGGTCACGAACAGTGCAATGTCGGTGTTGATGGGCCCACGCGAGGTGTAACGCTTTGTGTTGTACAGTCATCAAGGGTACACGAGTGCGCCTTCGGCTCCGAAAGCTTATATCGATGAAGTTTCGTTGAACGTTTCGCACGCTGACACTTGTTGATGGCCCGGCATTGAAATCTGCCACAATTTGATGGAAGAATTGCACTTACGTCACGTTTAACGATTATCTTCAGTTGTGGTTGGTCCCGTTCATGCAGGATCTTTCTGTGGGCGCAGCTATGTCGGAGATCTAAGGTTCACCGGATTCCTGATATTCACGGTACACTTATGAAGTGGTCGTATATGGAGAATGCCCACTCCATCGCTACCTCGAAGATGGTGTGTCCCATCGCTCGTACGCCGACTATTCACCATGTTCAAACTCAGTTAAAAGTTGATAACTTACCATTGTAGCAGCCGTAACCGAACTAACAACTTCCCCAGACACTTATTATCTTCTGTAAGTGTTTCCGACCGCAATGCTGTATTCTGCTTGTTTATATAGCTCCATATTTGAATGCGAATGCCTACACCAGTTTCTTTGGTGCTTCAGTGTACGTTGTTTTAACACCTGATCTCCGGTGATTGCGGTAACGCAAGGTTGTTGTTTGTCCCTTGATTTCCTCATGAATGATACATGTCGTACATCTTGTGATCATTGTGCCTATGCTGCTTACCCTGTTCATCCGTGACAATGCGTACATACTGTATCTACGAGGGGTGCGGATAACTAGTGTATTTATTTGTCATTAAATCAGATATCGTTGACGTGAATCAGTTCAACAATAATCTTTAGTTAGTGACTGACACAGGCATAAGAATTGGTACCCCTAATAAGAGGCATTATGTCAGTTCAGCTAATCCAGTGCGCAAACAAATTCGTTGTAACTGAGGCTACATTACTCAACCGCCTTTACATCATCTGAACTGAAAAGAAAGTAAATAAATAAAAATAAAAGAAAAAAAGACATCTTGGAATACTGAACAGTGTACACGAATGATCTTGTTCGATGAATGTACCGGGTGATCAAAAACTCAATATAAATTTGAAAACTTAATAAACCACGGAACAACGTACGTGGAATGACATGGGACTTTATTAGAACCACCCCGTATTGCTAGACGCGCGAAAGATCTCTTGCGCGCGTCGTTTGGTGATGATCGTGTGCTCAGCCGCCACTTTCGTCATGCTTGGCCTCCCAGGTTCCCAGACCTCAATCCGTGCGATTATTGGCTTTGAGATTACCTGAAGTCGCAAGTGTATCGTGATCGACCGACATCTCTAGGGATGCTGAAAGACAATGTCCGACGCCAATGCCTCACCATAACTCCGGACATGCTTTACAGTGCTGTTCAAAACATTATTCCTCGACTACAGCTATTGTTGAGGAATGGTGGTGGACATATTGAGCATTTCCTTTAGAGAACATCGTCTTTGCTTTCTCTTACATTGTTATGCTAATTATTGCTATTCTAATCAGATGAAGCGCCATCCGTCGGACATTTTTTGAACTTTCAAATTTTTTTGGTTCTAATAAAACCCCATGTCATTCCAAGCATGTGTGTCTATTTGTACCTCTCTATCTCCATTATTCCGTGATTTATTCAGTTTTCAAATTTATACTGACTCTTTGATCACCCGGTATTTTGATACTGTCTCACACTATGGGAAGCTTTTATCTACTGTTGGCAGTAAGGGAATTGCATATTTTACAGGCATAACCCCTATTTTCTGTAGGTCTCACGGTCACACCACTTTAACTGAACCTCACACGTGAGAATAATGAGGACCAGATTGAACAATATCGGAATTATAATAATGTGGTATTTGAAGGCACAAGAAACGGTATAAAAATTAATTTACACCCTCTCAGAAGTATGTGTTTGATACCCAAGGTGATTTAATCTGCTAGGAACATAAAATTAGGATTTGCACGATATTAGATATGTATAACTTATAATTTACTGAACTCCCAAAATCTAGGTATTAGATGATATCCTGGTACCACTCTGTTGCGAATCGATTGACGTTGCCATTAAAGATCACTGTCACCTGTGATGTGTGCGATAGCCTAAAATGGGAGCTTTTAAGTTGGCGCTTTGTAGAACTTTTCACACACAGACAATAAATGACCCCTAACACTTGCGTAATAATATTGTAAGAAACTCCTCAGTCGAGGAAGGGAAACGGAAGACGTTATAAGTACCAGATCTAAAATTTGTCAGAAGAACTGACAAAAGCATTTTATCCCTGTTTGTACACAATTGATTTGAACCCATAGAAAATGAAAAGGTGTTCTGATTCCACAGAACTAAGCTGTTGACCAAATGACATCAAATGACTCAAATAAGAAAATAAATTCTACTTAATACCACAAAAGTGACTGCTTATAATAATAAATGCCAACAGGAAATCTTTAGAAGGTGATTCTAGTAAATAAGAGAGCAGCAGGCAGCCACTGTTAATAATACTTATACAAATAGCGTCGGTACCGGTTTCGATCCGACACGTTCACCCTCAAAACCCTCAAACGCCTGTTCAGGTTTATATTAAATCGGTTGTCCAAGAAATGTGATGTGAATGTGAATAGCCGTCCGAAGATGAACCTTTCGGTTCGAAAGCAGTAACGGCGGTCTTCGTGAGAATGAACAGCATTTTTAACAGCGGCTGGTTGTTCTCTTCTCCTTTGGAAGATTCTGCTTGTTCTTCGTACACGGTCACTCTCTCAAAAATGTCCGTTATCGACAAAATTGCAGGAAGAAAGTTTGTGTGTTCCAAGAGTCATGAACAGCAAGATACTATGTAGTATTTATGAAAATACGAATGCAGATATACAGTACTATGTTTTTAAATAGTAGAACTCAAGCTATCGAATATTTTTGACCTCCTGAGAGAAGCACAGCTTGGTACGAAGACGAAGCCACATCTGTTGGCGTATTTTTTAAATACCTTCTCCGTGGTTTGGCGCCTCGATGTTACCCAGTGTCATGCAACAGAGTACTAAGAGCACAAAAGCACTGGAAACGTGATTAAGAAAAAAATTGCAATTAGGAAGTTTGCGATTTTCAGTGTTTAAGTGTCTTGGTTTTTTCCTTGATAAAACTAAAATATTTTTCTGTGTCTTCTACAATCCTCTTACCTTATCACTGCCTTGCCGACACCGTTTCAGAAGGAATATGAACTACAATACTACCGGGCATTCCAGTGGTCACGCCGAGGGGACGTTAGAAACCCTTATGTTCCTTCCTCTATTTCTTGCAAAGATGTAAACTGTAGTAAAAGTCTTAACATTATCGAACGATCAAGACTGAGGCCCAAAATTTGTAGTTTGATACTTTCCAATACCTCCTCAGCTCTAAGTTTTACGGTTTCTAGACAAATCCTTTAATTTCTTTGGATGATTGGTCTAGATCAGCAAAGCAAATGAAGAGAATATCAAAGTTTTCTGAAGCATACGTGAAATCCTACCAATGCGAGTAACTTTTTTCCGTGTGCTGCCTATTCTTATTGTGATTTGATGCTAACGTTTGTGTAGGGGTAGCGTCTTCGATTAGTAATAAAAACACCTTCGGTAACGGGTTAGAATGATTCCACTGCTTAAATTTTGAATAAAAATTATCAGTAATGGTGGCGAAGATTTCCTGCATAAGAAGTCACCGTCCTTCAACCAGCAGCCTTGTCAAAGAGGGCGGAGGTGCTGTCTGAGGCTCAGGGCACTCTCTCTCCCTTCGATTGAGAAACTGAAGATGGAAGAATCAACAATGATCAGTACCAAGAGGATATATAGTATAAAGGAAACCACTGCATTAAAGGCATATAAGGTACGTCCACAGGACCTGTTGTCCGTCATTGAATAAAGCGTCATGATGACCTCTCCATTGGAACAAGGTTCCGGAATAGTCCCCCATTCCGGGACGGGACGGCCAAGTGGGAAGTGACCATGAGAAAAAGACTGATTAACAAACGGAAGGATAACGTCCTATGAGTCGGAGCTAGGAATGTCCAGTCTGAACGTGGTAGGGAATCGAGAAAATTTGAAAAGGGAAATGGTACGGTTCAAACTACATATTGTGGGGGTCAGTGAAGTGAAATGGGTAGAAGACAAGCATTTCTAGTCAGATGAGAATAGCGTAGCATTAACATCAACAAAAAACAGTATTTTATTCGTTATGAATATGAAGGTAGGGCAAAGACTAAGTTACTGTGAAGAAAAAAATGGCTCTGAGCACTATGGGACTCAACTGCTGTGGTCATAAGTCCCCTAGAACTTAGAACTATTTAAACCTAACTAATCTAAGGACATCACACACACCCATGCCCGATGCAGGATTCGAACCTGCGACCGTAGTGGTCGTGCGGTTCCAGACTGTAGCGCCTTTAACCGCTCGGCCACTCCGGCCGTCTACTGTGAAGACTTTGAAAGGAGTGTACTGGGGTACACTTATATGTGGCACCCGAATACGATAATAATATTAATGTAAACTAAAATGAAACTATTGCACTATAAACGATGTGTGTCACTGACAGGCTTTATAATGCGGATCGCTGACTGTGCACGAGCGCAGAGCCAAAGATACTGCTTCTGGTCTGAGATTGAAGTGTTGGAGTGGGAGAGTACAGGGCGCACCGTAGTAGCGAGCGAAAGACGATGGAGCAGGCAGTCTTTTGTTGTGTGCTTTGTGAAGCCACCAAGTGTTAGATTAATGTAGGAATTACGAGAACATGGAAGCAGAAGTCTTTTCACAAGCAAGGTAAACATATTAAATAATTATGATTTTCATTTTGCCAGCGCATTAGTATAAATGAGTTGGCTGATAATTTGTAGTTGTTGAGTAACTTCAGAAAGTACGCAAATTGATTGATAAAAAGGATAGTTGGATATTTCACTTTTGTAATGTTTCTTTGTTAACAGAGCTATATGTAATTTGATGATTTGCATTTGTGATGGTTTAGTGCGGTTACACAATACTTGCTGTATAAATCTCATTGTTCGTTAATCAGTCAGTAAATATGATGTATTTCTCTGACCAATGTAACTTCAATTATCAGATGATTTTGAAAAGACACACTTAACTTACAATATATTTCACAAAAAAGAATTAAATATTAGTAATTCATCACAATCAGTAGCACCTGCTTGTCCTGGTCATATGTTTTTCAAAGAAGTTGAATTTTTCTTAAACGTTTTCATTTGTCAGCCAAAAGAATTTCATGTGCATTTCAAAGTATTATGGCCAGTACTGCACACTGCTGAGCCTGTAGCTAGCGTACCTTTTTTTTATGAGAGACCAGAATATATCGCGTTCCACCCTTGCTGCTTTAGAGGTAAGATAATTTAATTTACTTGTTGTGTGCACAGGGACCAAGGTAATCAGTTTTGAAGAGGGCCAGATGATTCAGTGCCTAGGGGGCTGAATGTACATTGCAGTGACTGTATTTCTTTATTGGTATTGGGAGTTGCATTGCCCAATCAGTTCGTATAAAGTTTTGCCAAGAATAACACAGAGTGAGCACGCCACTTACAGTTACAACACGCTACACGATAATTCTAGTTTAGTATCCATTCCAGAGTTCAGTCACACATTCAACGTATGGAAAAGCTTTTTTAAAGAACGTTACTAGTTCAGTGATGAGTTTGTGGTCAACAGAATCAACAACAAATTAATGCGTAAAGGGAGAAGAAACTCTAAAAGTCATGGGAAGTAGAATGCGATTGTTGGAGAATAAGCACAAGAATGGGTTAGGAGGTTATGTGTGCTTCGTGCTAGCAATGAAAGAAGAGGAAGACTAATTGAGTTCTGCAATAAATGTCAGCTAGTAATAGCGATTATTCAGTTTAAGAATCACAAGAGCAGGAAATATAGTTGGGATATGGTCCAAAGACCTAATGGAGCACCTTCACAAAGAAGTGTTCACTCCCCCTACAAATAACAGTACGGGAAGCATTTTGTTTACTCACTTTGACAGGTATTAGGACAAAATGAAATTCTAATGTCAAAACACCTCTTCCATGTATGTCCTACAGGTAACTATGACTGATGTATAGTACATATTCTGAAGAGTGGTTGGAACATATTTGGAAAACTATTGTTGCATATGTTGTAGTTTTAACATATGTGATCCTACGTATGGGTTTTCATTCACTTCTTTTCCTATTTATATTTCATGTGAGCTCTTGTTTTGTTTACTCTTATTAAAGCTTTTAATTGAAAAAAGATACAATAGGTAAGTTACAGAGTAAAGAAAAATTTAACCTGTTAACATTAGTGTCAATAAGTCAAAAATTTTGAAAAGCTGTTCGGAGGCAGAGGCTGTAATTAACATCTCGTTAGGTTTAACGCTTATATTTTTTCCAACTAACGTGAGTTCACTTTATCTGCCCAAGTAATAAAATAACATTTAATTAAATAACGGAAGACAGAGGGTATGCAGGAATGGTTCAAGACTGAAAAATTCCTAGTTAAATAGCAAGTTATCTGAGATAATTTTCTGTCATAGACTGCATAGAATGTACGCTCTGCCAATTTTCATTTTCTCTGTAACTCGCCAAACAGTTGTATAGTATGTGGTACAACGGTGCAGTACACTTGTAACATTTCCTCAAAACACTTGTTTACTGCCACTACTGTAGAGAATTCCTATTACAAATCCGCTTCACTGCAGCATATTTGATATTAAATGATCCGCAGTTTCATGAAAATGATTATAGGAGATCGAACTGTTGGGTATAGACCATATTAAGCTAGGCCTGAAAATTCACTGAAGCAAATCCTAACATGTCCGCTTCATTTTTCACAAGCTAAAATCTTTGAGCTATCCTTTGCGTAATAAACATAATTCCAAACAACTCCTCATATATCACAAATTGATCTATTGTTGTTTCAATCCTACCAGAACGACTAATGATCTCTCGTGGGAAGAAATAAAATAAACAGTTGAGACCTGAGATATTGTGGTAGGAAGTTACAAACATCCGGCAGTTCTCCCAAATTTCTGACTTAGCTTGCTCATTCATAAGTACAATAAATTAAATTTTCTGAGGTAATTTAGAAGTAAACCAGTTATTTGAGACTTAAAGTGGTCATTCGTAACCACGCTAAATAAAAAATAATGAGGAATACATTATTTGCTGTAATACAAGTTTGAGTACGACTTCTCTCTTTCACGACACATTTCATACGATGGAAGAAGAGAAACGACTGTTGTGCAAACAGTAGGAAAATAATCGCTAAAGCATAATTTCCATATGTTATACGTGAATGCTGGGCGTCAAATGCTTCCATTAATAAAACTATCCTCAGGGCTTCTCCAATGAAATTATTCGATATTTCTTAGGGACACTAAATATTTCTTAGGGACACTAAAGTAAATGGTGGAGAAATTACATATATAGTCTAAAATGTAAACTGAACTGTTAATTGCACTTGCTGTATTTGACTTAAGTTGCGTTACTTTAAAGCCAGATATTTACGCATTAAGTAGGGAATACATAAAAAGGATTTCAATGGGCTCTTCCTACCAAAACATAAGCCACTGAGTGGTTTGAGACAATGGTTACGCCATTAGATTAGCATTCGGAATTGTAAATTAGCTACCCAAATGTTCTCTTTTACAGTTTAAGTATTTTTTAAAGAGAATTCGGATATGCTAATCTCGATAACGCCACAGCCAGTACCCCTGTCCACCATTGCTAAGTGAGGTAGTGTAATAGGTCAAAGTTTAGTTTAGTTCTTGTCAGCTGTGTCTCTATGTTGATGCCTTGAATGACTGCATGTCGATTAACAAATAAAAGTAACAAATCAGAGGGAACTGGAAGCCAAATAAAAATTTTTTTAGGTACCTCGATTTTGATATATTATTCATTCGGACCATCACTTAAGAACTGAAACAGGAATGTTGCCATAAGTATTTTGATGAAATGTGTTTTTAATATGATAACCTATTTATCAGGTGGCTTAGACCTACTTCAGCCTCGTTTCAAATTTTTAAGAACTTCGATCATTGTAGTCATCAGATAACAGTGTACAGCTTGATGACAGTGTATTTAGAAGTTTTATTGTTATCTCCTTGGCGGTGAAGCACTACTGAATGAGCAATCACTTGATTGCTTTTATTAGCGATTTTCATAAACAGAGAAAATTTATGTAAACATCTCCATTAAAATAGTGACTACACATTCAGCAACGGAATGAAACTAAGGATGTTTAGACGTTTGTAGTTATTTTCGTTGTAAGAAGTTACCTTGCGTTAGCTTTCGACCACATAACGTCGACCACATCTCCCCGCTGTGCCCGCAGTACCAAACCGCCTTGTATAAGGGTCACGCAAAATTAGTCAGGTCGTCCGACCCCCACGATTAGCAAATCGAAAGCCAATTGATACCGGATGCGTAGTTTGAAACGCGGATTTAGCAATTAACCAATCACATAAATACCACGTCAATGATATTTTCCAATTTGGTGTGTGAACGCGAGTGGAGCGCGACCAAGCTGCTAAACTAGCTGATTTGCACCGTTAATTTACCGTGCCGCTCCGGCCTCACTGCGTGTCATTTTACAGATGAATTTTAAATTTTAACGCCGCTGATTGTAACACATGTCCTCGCGTTCTGGCAGCACCCAGCAAATGAATTTCGATTGCCCTCTGGTTATCCAGCCCGAAATGTGACACCCAGCCGGCCTGCAAATAAAAACTGGAAAGAAGAAAAGAGTAGATGGCAATAGAAAGTCGGAACGCAACGAGGGCTGTTATTTGCAGATAAACTGAAACTTCACTTAAGCTGTAATAATGTGCAAATTGTGTGCCAGTAGCTATAACCACAAATAGGTTTCCTGCGGTAGCAAAAGTTGTGGACGATGGGTACAAGAGTATACCGATCAAGGATAAGTGTCATTTCAGTTTCAAAAAGTTATCAGTTACATTAATCAACCAACCGGAATAAAAATCTAACATAGTTCAGTAAATAAATAGTACAGATTATTTGAAAAGTAATGTCAGCGTCTATGAGAAGTAGAAAATAATCTTCGTAAAGCATCAGCAAAAGATATCAGTTTCCCCAGTTCTTTCGCTGTTTTCCCAAGTGAAGAAACTTTTATGGAAATGTCAGTTAATCAGTTAATTCCGTATTCGCTCCTGAAATGAGACAGTTTCAGATGACACAAAAGTAAGAGATCTCTCTCGGGGTCTTCAATGGTTCCGTCACGTAAATATTGTTAAAAATTGTTTAATAATAAAATCACCTGTGTTAAGGGAAACGATACTCTAGCTGTCGATTATGATAGTTGAATGAAACACTAGCTGCAACATCGTCAGTGAAAATAATTATCTTGTATTACAGCAGGTACACTACTGTTGACGTCCACTGCAGCACCATGAAGGCAGCATGAAACATATATTAAAATGGCATGACGTGTACTAGACGCTTCGATATGCAGTAATTTCAAGACAACTACACTAACAAAGAGACCAAGCCTACTTATGACACATTTCATCCAGATATGTACAGCCTGGCCAGAAGTGAAAATGATAGAAGAGGCAGTTACAGATGGCCAAGTATTTAGGCAACATATGATTTTCGGTGTGGGTCGGGCGAGGCATGACTAAATTATGTTAGTGTGACTTGTAAACAGGGGTTGGCGCAGCGCGAAGAGTACGGAACGGTAGTTGGAGTGTTGGAGGGTCGAGTCCCTATCTGGAAGCTAATTTGTATTCAATACTTTTACGTTAATTGTACAGAAAATAAACTGAAATAATGGCCCGTATACTGTATTCATCAATATTTTCATAAAAGGAGTGAAAAGGAAGGGCAACGGAAACTTCGGGATTGTAAATAAATTTCCAGGAAAGATTCGTAAGGCGTATAGGAGAAACTCGTATGTAAAATCGGAGTCTTTCATTATATAACAGTTGATAGTTTACACGTTGAAAGAGGCTACTGGGGTACACTTTTGTGTTACACCGTACGTAAAATCGGTAGGTGAAACGATAAGTGACCTTATAACGGAATGTAAAGTTAAAAGTTGAAATTAAATTTAACTTTGACAAGAAAGGATTACTGGATTGATATTACAAAGAAACTATACGAGTACATGTATTATTGGAAATACAGATGTAGAAGCAGAAGTCTTCCTGCAGTTAAGTAAAGAAATTAATTTTTTATTGCTTTCCTTTTGCCAGCTTGATGGTGTAAATTAGTTGACTGATAATTGATAACAGTGAGCTCTATGTTGATTAACCCCAGAATATACGTAAAGAGATTTGATGAATAGGCTAGTTAGACATTTCCCGTTTGTAATGTTTCTAAGATTTGTCTTTATGCTTTTTAGTGATGTTAGGTAATACTCGCTGTACAAATCTGATTGTTTGTGGCTACGTCAGCAAAAATAGGTTTTCATTTAGTAAAAGGGACATCATTGTCCTGAGGAATGTAATTTCAATAGTCAGAGGTTTTGAAAAGCAAAACATAATTCCGAACACAACTTCTCTATTGAAATAGTCAGTGTTAGTAATTCACCCAAATCACTACCACCTCCATATACAGGTAATGTTTTTCAAAGACATTCAGTTTTTCTTGAATGTTTTGATTTATCAGCCAAAAGAATTACATGTGTATTTCAAAGTAATACGACAAGCATTGTACACCGCTGAGCCTGTAATTAGTATATATTATTCTTCTTCACGAGGGAACAGAATATAACTCGATCCATCGTTGCTGCTTTAGACGTAAGACCATTTTATTTATATGTTGTGCGCACAGGGAACATAATTATTAGTTTTGAACAGGGACAGAGGATTCAGTACTTAAGGGGCAGAATGTATGTTTTAGTGACTGTATTTCTTTATTGGTATTGGGAGTTGTATTTCCCAATCTGGTCGTACAAAGTTTTGCTAACGATAACACAGACTAAGCACACCATCTGCAGTTAAAGCATGCTACACGATAACTAAAGTTTTGTATGCACTCCCATTTCAGGCAATCAAATTTCAATAAAAAGTAAAGAACGTTACACTACAAATAATTTTAAATAACGTTACAACGTCCTAGGATTACATTTATTGTATAAAAGAAAGCAGGGAAATCAATAATTATCTCAGCATCTTTCAAAGGTTACAATCGCCTCGTTTTTACAAACCAATTGTTGGTTTAAAATCTCTGTACAAACGAAAGAAACTTGGTATACATTCATAAAACGCTCTTTCTCACTGTACAGCTTGGCAGCAAATCAAGCTCCACGCTATTCTAAGATCTAAACGAAACTAACGGAATACGAAGTTTTGTATGTTTTAATTACAATCCCTTCTTGGAAAGCTATTTGCAAAGTCTCCGTGGGCGCTCTAAGTACAATCCTTTCTTG
Source organism: Schistocerca serialis cubense (assembly GCF_023864345.2). Taxonomy (NCBI): domain Eukaryota; kingdom Metazoa; phylum Arthropoda; class Insecta; order Orthoptera; family Acrididae; genus Schistocerca; species Schistocerca serialis. Next base: position 466,419,370 of record NC_064644.1, on the reverse strand, counting down.
AAAATTTATTTGCTATCCCAGGTTATCCTTTGCCTTTTCTTTTCATGCATTTTATAGAAATACTAGCTTAGCGCTCCTGCTTCGCTCCCGTAGACAGTATGGTCTGCACAGATCGTTCTTTTTTTTTTTTAATTTTATGTAATCTAGTTCTCATGTTGTTCACAAGTTTTAATTTATTCTTAGCTTTGCACGCTAATTATAGCCATAGAAGCATGGTGTTTTCCGAATGTATTTCTGACCGAAAATCAATTCTGGCAGCTAGAGACGGAGGTCTTTCTTCATCATGTCTTTTAAGCTTTTGTTGCGATATTTCCATGATCACTTCCATCCGCTAACACGTATTTTATAAATGTCAAATACCAATTCTCGTAGCTTTAAATATATTTTAATATAACAAACTATTTCATAAATATTTTTCTTCTATATTTCATCTCCTTAGTAGTTAATTCAAAAAAAAAAAAAAAAAGAAAACTGAGCACATATTTTCTTATATCTAACCGAGAAGGAAGATACAAATTTTCATTGACTTAGTTTCAAAAAACTTTCATAATGAAATATACCCATGAAAACAGTCATCCTCTATTTCACCCCGATAGGGGTTAAATTTCCAATAATGATGAAACACGTATTTCTTTATTACTGACCGAAAAAGCAAATGTCATTTCAGCTTGAAAATTGCCTTGCTATCAACTTACTATTGGAAAGCTTTTCGTCCCCTATTTCACCCCCTTTGGTGCGAAATTCGAAAAATCTCATACTAAACGACGCTTACAGTTTATGGTCAACACTTCATTTTTCAAGTTTCTATCCTTAGCGGTTTGCACTGATGAGTCAGTGAATCAAGCAGGTCCTATTTCACCCTCTAAGGGTTCTAAGCGAGAAGCCAGATTCAAAATTTCATACGTTTAACTTTAAAAAGGCTTCCATGAAGAAATATTTTCCTAAAACCCTTCAACCTCTATTTCACCCCTTAGAGGCTAAATTTCCTAAAATACTGAAACAAGTATATTTTTCTATTTGTAACCGAGAAGTCAAATACTAATTGATGTAGCTTTAAGAACGCGCTAGTTATTCTCCAATAATTATTTAATTTCAAAATAAACTTTCACCAATTACATGATCTATATAGCGGTTAGATTTCCAAAATTGCTGAAACACGTAATTCTGTATCTCTAACTGAGAATCCAAATTTCACTTTTCGCAATTCTAGATTAAAATTGTTTTAATAGCGATATACTTTCCATAACATTTTCATAACCTATTTCATCCCCACAGAGCGATATTTCAAAAAATCCTTTAATAAACAACGCCTAAATATAAAATTTTCCAAATTTCAAGTTTGGAACATTAGCGGTTTGGGCTGGGCGCCGATGAGTCAGTCAGTCAGGACATTTCCTTTTCGCACAGTATTAATAAATACAATATACGGGCGGTGTTTCGGTTCATCTCCAGTATAAGTAACGCGAAAAAAAATTTACTTGTCGGGAATCGACCCCAAAACCATCAGATTATCATTCTGTAATTTTTCCGCAGGGCCAGTCGCTACCTGGACACAGTGCTAACACTAATGGATCGGGTCTCACCCGGCCCGCAACTAAACTGCTGTTTTCTTCTAAACCCTTGGCCATCTGGAGTTCCCAGTTCTGTCACTTTCATTTGTAGTCAAGCCTCCTATATAACATAAATATGGATGAAATCGACGATGAAGGGTAGGTTCGATTGCCTTGTATCTGAGCAGGAGTAATTCCGTCTGTATTCTGTATTCAAGAAAATATAAAGCGCCAATTCTTGACTTGTAAGTCACATCTGACTGTTGTTTCTTTATGCAATGACCGTCTGATATCTGGTTTGTGAAGGAGAAACGCCTACCACCATGTGTCGGAAATTGACAACAGGAGGGTCACGGGCTGACGAGATTGCAGTTTACCGTCTCTCGATTAGGTTTTGGTCCCGTTCGTCGGGATAGCATGATTTTCATGAGAATATGTACCTTGGGTTCACGAGGACAGATAATAACAAGGTCGACCAATTTTCGATTTTTGTCTGGGGTTCTCAATAAAATAAGAGTTTCTGAACAAATCGATTGTGCTGATCACGGATCTGAAGCTTGCTTATCTACAGCTCCTCAGATTTTTTCACCACCACCACCACCACCACCACCACCATCATCATCATCATCACCGAAATGTATACTCAATGAAATCGAAAAGCAGTTCCAGGAGAACGGAGGTGAGCTGGAACTATAAAATGGTCAGAAAAGTAACGTGATCGGTATATGACTTAAAAGAATACTTTCTTTCCTTTTGTGTGTTTCTGTTGTGGCTTTTGTATATGAAAATACAGCACAGTATTCAAAGAGTCCATCCCATTTAGCTAGTGTATCTAGACGTGATATGTAGAACAAACGTCCAGTAGCCACAGTGAAATTTTCGCTCTACAGCGGACGGTAGGAGATGAGGTAGTGGTGCAATTAAAGTTGTGAGGACGGTTCGTGAGTCGTGCTTGGGTAGCTCAGTCGGTCGGACGGCCTTTGGCTGTGATGAGGCGAGCACGTCACAAGACGTTCTCGGAATATATTTTTCAGTATTTGGCGCTACTGTGTATATAAAGCTCGGGAGTTACAAGCTGTGCGCCGAAGTTGTGCGGCGTCACGATAACGATCTCAAGTTTCGATACTCCGACGGACATATTGGAACTCTAGTGGATGATCACGCTGGTTTTGGCCTCCGAAGGTTGCGGATTTTCGAACTACCGTCTGACTTACTCTCAGACACTGTGTCGATCGCTTTTAAACTTCACGGCAGCATCGTGAGTCACGTGGCTGAAACGTGGAAGACATTCGAAAGGTACCGTGGCCTCAATGGTGTCTGTCAGATAAAAATTGAACTATGGGAACACATGCCTTCCTACATGATTATTGCCGGCTGCAGGGCTGTCGTCATGCACGATGGACAGACGCGGACCTGTTCAGGTTCGTTCTGAATGTCTCCGACGTAGACTGGTTCAGACGCCGACCAGAGACGTCGCTCCTCCTGTGGCGCCGTCACCTCTGTCTTACGTGTATGAGGCGGTAAAGCCTGCTATGCCCCCTCGGTATCAGTCGATACCCGTGTCCGCACCTCTCGAATACGCGATGGACGTTTCGCCTGTCTCTCCTACACCCGTGCCGGAGGCATTAGAAATGAACGCCGACCCTCAGCAGGCACAAGATGTGTGTCTCGACGCCATGGTTGTTGATCATGAAGCTGTACCTGCCTCTGCCTTTCTGCTCTCTGTCCACATGTCGGACGATAGCCGCCCGCCATCTGGCACTGAATAGCGGGAAGCAACGATCGCCGTGGCAACGAAAGAGACAACGCCGTACCCCTTCTGATGACTGCGTCCGTCGGGTATGTACACAACATGACGGTCCTGCTACTGATGGTGCGCTGTCCTCTGACGCTCTGGCACCTGACGACGCGACGTCCTTCTCTGCCTCCATCTCAAGTCAGCGTCCACCTCCAGACACCGACCGTCACCGACCTGCGTCTGACGCGCTTGCCTTCCTTTCTGTGTCTTACGGTACCAGTGGGCGCACCTCCGATAATGTTACGCTGACACGTCTGTCTCCTGGGCGGACGAAGTCGATGCTGAGGATGGACGTGCTGGAAGTGTACAGAACGATGGACCCCCGTTGGTGACGTCGACCAACTCCCTGTCATACTGATGTACATTTCCGTGGGCACCTAACAGGAAGTTGCCGGTGCTTCCCCCGTGCTTGAACCGCATGTCCTTCTGGCTATGGCAGCTTTCCAGACTGATCGCATAGCCACAGTCAATATCAACACTATTCGTGTACGACACAACCTGGCTTTACTCCATGACATGCTGTATGTTGCGAATGTTGACGTAGATCTCCTTCAGGACGTGCATGTTGCAACTTTATGTTCTTCCTATGGTTTTACGACACATGTCTCTTATGCTTCCCCTACTGGTAGTGGATGATGATGATGATGGTGATGATCGTGAGGATCGGTTTGTGGGGCGATCAACTGCGTGGTTATCAGCACCCGTACAAATTCCCAACCTTTGCTCAGTCCAAACTCTCCACGTTCAGGGATGATGATGAAATGATGAGGACAGTCATCTCGAGGCAGGTGTAAATCCCAGACCCCGCCGGGAATAGAACCCAGGACGCCGTGCTCGTGAAGCGAGAACGCGACCGCGAGACCACCACGAGCTGCGGACTACTGGTTGTGGAGTGGCGATCCTCTTACGTGACGGTATCCTTGCTGATGCAGTTGCCAATCTCCCTGATGTCAGAGGTATGACTCTCACGTTTAGTGGCGTCAGGCTCGACAATGTCTATGGGCCATCTGGTTCGGGTCCACCTTCTTCTCAGAGACAGTCACACCTCTCTTTCTGGGTCGGTAGGACGCACTGATCATGGGGGGCGATTTAAACTGCACCCAGAAACCGAAAGACCAAGTACCACGTCATTCTCCGTGCGCAGCGCCTGCGACAACTCTCCTGCACCTTAGCCTAGTGGATACTTGGGAGAATGTTCATGACAATCGTCTAGAGACTGCACGTTTCAATAGCCATTCATGTGTGCCGGCCGCGGTGGTCTAGCGGTTCTAGGCGCTCAGTCCGGAACCGCGCGACTGCTGCGGTCGCAGGTTCGAATCCTGCCTCGGGCATGGATGTGTGTGATGTCCTTAGGTTGGTTAGGTTTAAGTAGTTCTAAGTTCTAGGGGACTGATGACCACAGATGTTAAGTCCCATAGTGCTCAGAGCCATTTGGGAGCCATTCATGTAGACGACTCGATCGTGTTTACATCTTCCGCGATATTGTCACCGGGGTGCAGACTGTAGAAGTTCTCTGACCATGACGCATATGTCTGCGCTATCAATCTCTGCCACCAAGGGTGCGGCGCAGCCGTGGACCATGGGAACTGAACACGATCCACCTTACCTCACCCGACTGCCGGTAGACTGCTGTAGTTCTCTTACCATGACGCATATGTCTGCGTCATCAGCCGCCCAGGATTAACCGTGCAGTCTACGGCGCTGCAGTCATGGACTGTGAGGATGGTCCCGGCGGAGGTTCGAGTCCTCCCTCGAGCATGGGTGTGTGTGTGTCTTCGTCCTTAGGATAATTTAGGTTAAGTAGTGTGTAAGCTTAGGAACTGATGACCTTAGCGGTTAAGTCCCATAAGATTTCACAAACATTTGAACATTTTTTTCTGCATCATCAATCTCTGCCGCCCAAGGGAGTGGCGCGGCCGTGGACCAAGGAAATTGGAAACCATCCACCTTACTTCACCCGACTGCCGGCAATCGCGACTACATATGCAGCTTGTCGTCGACGCCCTGATTCCTATCAGTCTGTCCTGTCATGGAGGGTGCTCTGTGCGATGCCTGCTCTTCGAAAGGTCTTGATTGGTTACGGAACGGAGGTTGCGGCTTGGCGGTGACGGACTCAGGAATTCTATTTCATCATTCTCCGGGGATGTTTTATGGTGCCGTATTCGCCAGAGCGTCAGGAGATGGCGAATCGTGCCAAGGCACAGCTCACGTCCCTGTCTCGCCGCCTCCTTGAAGGAGCTACGGTCAGGGAGCACACAAACGATGGGTTAGTGCAACAGCCTCCATCTATGTATCATGTCATAGTGGAACGACGCCACAGTCGGAAGAGTTTGATTAAGGTTCTTACGACTAACGATGGGCGCGTTTTGATAACGAACGGAACATCGTGTCTGCCCTCAGTGCACGTTATGTTACGCTGTACGCAAAACAACGCCACCTCCATGCCAGCATTACAGCTAGCTCCAGACTCTCCTTTGGCTCGGTTCCCGTGGATGCGACGATGGATCTGATTGCTAACGTCACTGAGAATGAATCCCATGACGCTATCCATGTGGGTTCTACGAACAAGTTACCTGGCTCTGACGGCCTCCCACTGGAGTAATATCGGACATTTCGTCCCCTTCTGGAGCCAGTGTGGACGGAAATTTTTCAGGATTTTATGTCACCTTTCCTGCTGATTCCAGACTGTTTCTTTGATGGTTTCCTCATTCCTATCCACAAGCCGCGGGGTACCTCACGGATATGCGTTTACAGCCCTTTTAAGTTACTCAACAGCGATTCAAATATGTTTATCCGGCCGTTGGTTGCGGGGCTTAAACGGACCGCTCTGTGTATTGTTTCCCAGATCAAACTTGTTTGTGAGGTACCAATAATATCCGCAATGCCCTCTGTCACTGTCGGGACATAATCGCTCTTGCTCACACACGTCGTATGCCTGGACTTTTGGCAACTCTTGACTCCAGCCAGGCGTTCGATCGCGTCGATCACACGTCCTGGAAGGGGTACTCCGCAAATATAGGCTACCCCGATACTACTGTCGACGTCGTAACACTCCTTCGTGGAGCTTCGTTTCGTGTACTCTACAATGGCCTACTCTTCCCATCTCGATCCGTTGATCAGTGCGTCAAGGCTGCCCGCACTCTGCACTGCTGTACGCATTCGATATGGAACCGTTGCTGTGCGGCCTCCATCGACACCTCTCTTTGATGTCTCTTGGTGACCATGTATCCAGCTGCACTGCATACGCAGACGATCTCGTCATCGTCCTTCGTTGCGGTTCTGAGGTCAGAGAGTCACTGGCATGGTTTACCACCTACGTCGAAGCTTCTGGTAGCTGCCTTAACGTCCACAAATCGAGCGCCTTGGCTGTAGGTGCGGGACTTCCTGTGGAGACTGCTACTCCTTTGTGTGTAGCTGATGCTCTCCGATGCTTAGGAGTCGATTTCGCAACTGATCTGCGGCGGCCAGTTGCCCTCAACTGCCGACGTCTACTTTCCGAATTACGAGCCGGGCTCTTAGATCACCGTTTACGAGCACTCGATATTCTGCAACGCGCACAATACGAAAATGGATATTTGGGGTCAGTATCCCCCACGTGGCACAGACACCTCCTGTTCCGTCATCCATGGCCCGCCGCATACTGGCGGCATTGAGTTCGTTTGTTTGTCACGGCTTGTTATTCAAGATAAGGTACGAAACTCTCAGCTTCCCGTGGTGCAGGGGCAGTTTGTATCATGCGCTTGGCAGTGGGGTAAGCCTTTCCATTGCCTCTCATACGACGTTGTGGTGCTGGAGACTTGCGTGCTTTACCAGCCTATTGCTGGAGGCCCTTGCACAACACTGTCTCAGCGCTATCCATCTTTCGGAAGTCCCGCCGCCCTTCTGTTACTTCCGCCACTATTTCCTTGAACTGTGCTACGTCTGTTCTGTGATACTGCCAGCGCAACTGACATCCATCAAGTCCATCTACAGTTTCCTTCAGCAGCACAGGTCACCGCATGTGGTTGGGGGGAAGCTTCCCCACGTCAACCGGCATGCCGTCAGGCAATCAGTATGCGTTCCTTATCTTGACACTGACGTCCAGTCCTTACTGTACCTTACTGTCAATGGGAAGCAAGTATGCCGGTCACGCCTTTACAGGATTCGCCTCGCAGACACCCCGTTGTGTGTCGACTGCGATGTCAGTGACACTGACCAGCACCGCCTGGTGTGTAGATCGGCGAGATTCGTCTGCTTTTTGGTACGACAGATGCTGTCCCTAATTACCCGTGCCGCTCCTCAGAAGCTATCTACTCATCTGCTCCTCTTTCCGGACGCGGGATACTTCCTACAAGCAAAGACGAACTTAGTGAGGTGGATTTGTGGATACGCTGCACGCTGCTTTGTTTGGTGATGGCGAGAAAACTATCCTTCACTTTTGGCAGTTCCTTAATGGACGCCACTGTGCAACTGTCCGCATTACAAAATACAGATAACTTTTTTTTCTCCAATTTCCTCTGCAGTGTCTTGCTTAACCCACCCAAGAGCTGGGCTCTTCCTGTTGTGCAGAGTTGATCCCCACCTCTTTCACACTTAGAACCGATATATCCTCTTGTAATCTGACGTCTTGTTGCGTCCTCCTCCTCTCATGACGCTGGTCTCCTGATATTCTCGGTGATATTACTGACAAAAATAAATAAAAATTAAAAAATTAAAATAAAAACAAATAAATAAACGATATTCATTGAACCTCCACTGCAAGTTCCCTAGGCTTTCCTTGGTTTCTGGAGGGTGGGAACGGGACACGGTGACCACACCTCGGTTGCGACCACTGCCCACATCGCGCCCTGTCCTCCCTTTGCGTGCTGGGTAGGCTGAAATAAAAAAAGTGCATCAGATTGCCATGTGCAGGGACCCAGGTTCGAGTCTCACGAAAGGCAAAGGTCCCGAGTTCGAAGCTCAGTCGGTAAAATGTTTTAATCTGCCATTATGTTTCGAAAGCCCAGTAGATAAAGAATGAAGGGAATGTAATCTAGAGACTCGTCCCATGCAGTCATATTTTTAGCTGTTTTTCTTGACTGAGCTGCATTGTTTGGCACCACAGTTTAGGCAACGGAATTGTGGACGTTATTGAGGTAAATAAACAGGAGCTGCAATGCACTAGGCCGCCATAATGTAACATGTAAACACCGGACTCAGTGTGATGCCAAGAAATTTTACCATTTAAGAACACAATATGGGTACCATATCACACATGAACCCTACGTCGACTTCTTTTTTGGTTTGCCACATGCTAACAGAAACTTTTGCTGCTAAATATTCAATTGTAACGTTTCATCTACTATGTCCCTTGTGCATCCACTAGAACTACTAAGCTAATTGTGCCCTGAACTGATACATACAGGGATTTCCTCATTCCCATCGTGGGAAACACTGTCATGGAGATGTTTCGCCATTGCCTTCCTCCATCCTGTTATGAAGTTTCAAGTGCGGATGACCGTGATGAGTGCTTTGCGCTGCCGGTTTTAATAGAAGCGAGAGGGGGAAACCTGTTGCCGGAACACAGCCTTATCCTTTACAATAGCGCCAAGGCGGCCGACGTTCTCCTTCGGTGGGCGATATAATGCCCCAATTACACAAACCCTAATGAACAACCCTTTGTTGTAAAAAAAAGTAGGAATATTAGTCATCCTGACAAAAATGCTTCAAATGGCTCTGAGCAATATGGGACTTAACAGCGGAGGTCATCAGTTCCCTAGAACTTAGAACTACTTAAACCTAACCAACCTAAGGACATCACACACATCCATGCCCGAAGCAGGATCGAACCTGCGACCATAGCGGTCGCGCGGTCCCAGACTGAAGCGCCTAGAACCGCTCGGCCTCTCCGGCCGGCAGTCATCCTGACAATGAAGGGAGTTACTGACGACAAAATTTACACTTGTGATAATTTGATCAACAGGAATGTCGTGAGAATAATAATATTTATCATGAAACAGAGACTGATTGAAAGAATGTGATAGGATACGCAACAAAAATATCAAAGAAAGAACTGCAAAATAATTAATAACTAAGGTTAAATTCCAGATGGTAATTTGGCCAAAGATAACATTTGCCATAGAAGAGAGTTGTAGCCACATCGAAAAGGAAGTTAGATGTGACTACAATGTAACTTGGAAATGGAAATGTTAGCTTCACTTGCTATGTAGTCGCTCTCTAGTACTATTGCGATAGTAGCATGCATGTATGCACTACTATATTGTTTTAAGCTAATCGGAAGTTTGAAAGTTTTGCAATATAGACAAGTATTATTCCGAAGTCATACTAAAGCAAAGTCATCTTTACCGTTAGCAAGATAACAGGATACGGAGATTCGCGACGAAATTAAATCGCGTGAGATTTGTGATGGGTGTTAGCCTTTGTGATACTGAATATGCACGAACTTTCAAGGAAATTGAAAAGAAAGATCGCCGACAGAGAAACAATTATTAGTCTCGAGCAGGTAACAGACAAACGCAAACACGAAGAACGTACAATTCCGCCCAGTTGTCAGAAGTTGTCGTCAACGACAGGATTACTGATGCAAACGGAAGCAATTCCCTGAGTGACAAATCGGTGTGCGTGCTCAGTGTAGGGACAATTAAGTACAAGGAACAATAAAATTGTATTCAAACTTTAATTCTCTATGTCACCTACATAACTGAATAGACATTATCATGTGTATTAGTGACAATTAATTGACTATTAGAATATTATGAAGTGGAATGTGAATTCGTGGTTATTTAACAGTGAACAGTCATCTATTTGTCCCAAGATTAGGACGCATTCTGAACATTGCTTAAGTATATGTTATCTCTGGAATTACGTCGTGTAGTTATTGAACACGAAACGTAGCGACGGCTTGACGACGGAGTAATAATTTATTAACTTAACATCCTCGCAATTCCATAAAGTGACCACTACTTGGGTGATGAATTGCAGATTCGAGACTTTATATTATTAATATTCAACATCCGTTATCTCAACCGGGCATAATAAAAAGAAGAACTAAAGCTATTCAGTTCTCGCAAGCTGAAAGACTGTCACGGACCCACAACAAAAGGAAACTGGTGGTCATCATTTGAGGTCAATGGAGTCATCGCGTCATTGAGTGGTGCAATTGCCGCATTTATCAGTGAAGACGTGCTGCTCTATGGAAATTCTGACATTAATCACGAATGATGGTATCTGAAATGTGACCAAACCACGAGAGTAGTTCGTGTTTTTCTACTAGTTACATGGTGGCGTTGTCGTGAGCGACGGACGCCGTTCCACTCCATACCGACTGGCTCAAAAATAGTTCAAATGGCTCTAAGCACTATGGGACTTAACATCTGAGGTCATCAGTCAGATGGTTCAATTGGGTCTATGGGACTTAACTTCTGAGGTCATCAGCCCCTTACACATAGAACTACTTAAACCTAACTAACCTAGGACATCACACACATCCATGCGAGAGACAGGATTCGTACCTACAACCGTAGCAGCAGCGCGGTTCCAGACTGAAGCGCCTAGAACCGCTCGGCCACAGCGGCCAGCACCGACTGGGTCAACCATCACCACTGAGTCGTGTCATCACTAAGGAGGCGCTGACGCCACAAAGACTACCATCAACATCACGTGTCTTCCCTCAATGAAACATAGCAGAGAAGTTTAGAATTCAACTCTTTGTACTGCCGATCAATTTCGCGGTAGTAAAGGTAAAGTCATCTCAGAGGCAATGCTGATATTGCGCTTGGTTGGTTGGTTAGTTGCTTTTGGGGGGGGGAGGGGGGGGGGGGGAAGGATGTCGGCCGTGCCCTTTCAGACGAACCATCCCGGCATTTGCCTGAAGCGATTTAGGGAAATCACGGCAAACCTAAATCAGGATTGCCGGACGCGGGCTTGAAACGTCGTCCATCCGAATGTGAGTCCAGCGTGCTAACCACAGCGACACTTAGCTCTGTTATTGCGTTTGACAGTAATAGGAAGACTAAAAGAAAACAACATTTTGGCATAGGGCTCGTGGAGCTAGAAAATGCGTTTGACAAGGTAAAATGGTGCAATATGTCCTAAATTGTCGGGAAAAAAGGTGCAAGTTGTAGGTAAATACGGGTATTGTATAGTATATACTAAACCAAAACAGAATGACAAGAATAGAACACCAAGAAAGAGCCGAAATGGCATAAGGAAGGAACGCAGTCTTCCGCTAAAATGTTCTCTCTATACATCGAAGAAGCGATGGCGGAAATGAAAGAAGGTTCGGAAGTGGGATTAATATTCAGGATAAATGGACACTAATGATAAAATTTGCTGTAATTATTGCTACTCTCGGTTAAAGTGAAAACAAATTACATGTTAAGCTGAATAGAATGAACAGTCTAATGAGCAGTAAATACGGATTGAGGGTAACGGAAAAATGACGAAAGTAAAGAGGAGCAATAGTAACGAGGTTGGTGGAAAAGCGTAACGAGAAAATTAGTTACGAAGACATCAGGGAGAACTGGCACGGTGCCAGAGCGACCTGCAGACGATAAAAGGTTTAGGTGAAGACAGAGACTGGATTATATGCAGCAAATAATTTATGAATAAGTGCTGCTCTGAAATGAAGGGGTCTGCATAGGACCGGGCATAATGGCGAGACACTTCAAACGAGTGAGGACAGTAACGACAAAAGAAAGCACAAACGTCTCTGATCTAAAGCCGTAAGTTAATGAATCCCACCGTTATCCGGTAAGATACCAGCAATGAAAATTTCTTTCTGAACCAGACTGCAACCCGCATGGCACAAGCGTGCGTTAGCGATCACCGCTACGGAGATGGGTCAGTCGCGTGCTTCGGAAACTTCAGAGATTTATCAAGCATGATTTATAATTAACGCCAGCATGATGTCTCTGCGGTTAAAATTTTGGAGGGGAAAAGTTCCACAGACGATGAAGTCAGTGGAGCCTGACCACAAATACAGTTTGGTGTGTGATGGGCAAGGAAATCGGGCAAGTCATTTATCGTCTTAGGATGAAATGAAATGTCGTGTGGTTAGAGCCTCCCGTCGGGTAGATCGGTCGCCTGATGAAAGTCTTTTTAGTTGACACCCCTTCGGCGTCTTGCGCGTCGATGGGCATGAGGTGATGATAATATAGACAGCATAACATTCGGTGCCTAGGCGGAGAAAATCTCTGACCTAGCCGGGAATCGAACCTGTCTCCCTTTGCATGGCATTCTGTCGCACTGTCCACTCAGCTATGTAGGCGGACAACGACTGAGGGTGAATAACTTCCAAAAATCAATGTTTTACTTTTTATCTTAAGAAAATCCCTGTAGTTTTCTAAACATGAAAGAGTTTACTTCCAGGAACTTGTACCGCAGAAGCAGCAAAATGAGAGGAATCTAAAAGATTCCACTCACATGACGACGCCCCCGTATCACGAAGACAGCTGTGTTAAAAACTGCCAGTACATCTTCTCCTACCTTCGGCTTCAGAGTGAAAATTTCATTCTGGCTGCTGGAAGTTTGTTCTACATCCGTATGGCTTTTTAGTCTTTAATGTCTTAATGGCACAATCTTAATATAAGTAATTACGCGGCAGGTCGACGGTCTTGCTGCTGTGATAAAACCGGTTCCCGTCAGATCACCGAAGTTAAGGCCTGTGTGGGCTTTGCTAGCTCTTGGATGGGTGACCGTCCAGTCTGCCGAGCGCTGTTGGCATGCGGGTTGCACTCAGCCCTTCTGAGGGCAATTGAGGAGCTACCTGACTGAGAGGTAGTGTCTCTTCACAAAAACTCACAGCGGCCGGGAGAGCGGTCTGCAGAAGACATATCCCTCCACATCCGCATCCAATGACGCCAATAGGCTGAGAATGACACGCCGGTCATTCAGTACCGTTGGGCCTTCCGCGGTCACTTAAGAAGGAGTGCAACAAATTATTTGTGAATAAGTGCTGCTCTGAAATGAAGATGTCTGCATAGGACGGGGAATCATGGCGAGACACACGGTAGGCCTCAAAATCCAAATGAGATTTTTGACGATAGTATATGGGAACGGATACCAAAACCTATTCTGGTAGGGCAAAGTAATTTGTAAATAGGTGTGCTGGATGCTCTGCTGCGTTTCAGTGACGGTCCAATGTCAAGGTTTAAGGTTATGGAAGAGGTTGTAGTACCTGATGGACTAAATGTGTAAAGATCTTCAATCACATTTGAACGCGAAAAACTCTTCGAAGAAGAGAAATCAGTGTAGGAAACTACGAAAGTAGCAAGGACAAGGAGAAGAAGCCTGAAAAAGAAATGGGAGGGAGAACAACACCTGAAGCAAGGTCAGTGTGGACCTGGGTGTGGTTGGAGGAACAAGTTTTAACTTCAGCTTGAATTTTCTGGAAGTTCACATTCTTTTATATTCCGGTAAAAACTGGTTAAGAGTTGTTACCAATAGAGGGCCGAAATTTTGTGTTCTGTCCTAAAACATACTTACCTAAAAAGTGGACTATTCTTATGATTTAAATTCCAAAATTAAAAACTTTCTTAAAGAAAAAATATTAGTTAAGAACAGTAATTGTTGATAATCATTATTAAAAAAAGTGTATAATAATTAATGACAGCAACATCTTTTTAAATGTCTACTTTAAAGATAATAGTGTACAGAACTCCTAGAAAAGAGCTAAGCAGCAACTTTGTTTTTGTTTCGCGATATGTGTATCTATGCCGTACACAAATAACTAACGTACTCTATTTCCCTTGCAGCACCAAATACAATTTAGAAAGAAGTGTGAGACGAAAAGCTATTGCTGATACTTAAAAATGTTTCCAAAATATCTATTAAGAGATGGTAAGTATTTCCTTCGCTTACAACTCTTATTTTTTGGGTTGCACTATTTAAAAATCTGACAACATTTTCAAAATTTCCCCGTGTGTTCACGAACCAATCCGCTCCCTTAAGGATTCTACCGAAAACATAAATCTGGTAGCCCGTTGAGGATTTGAGTTCTGCTCCTTCCGATCATGGATCCAGTCGTTCCGTCACTGCCGCGCTGTGGCTCACTGAAGTTGGCAATGAAATTCGATTCTTTTGTGTTCGATCCAAGAATCAGCGAGCGAGTTGTCTTGATAACTGTCCAATAGTCACATTATCCTCTTACTGAATACTGGATGTTGTTTATTCCATCACCGACATCTTTTTGTGTAGCATATTTCAGTCGAACACACGTCCAAGTTGTATTTTCGATGTTCGTAGGTCTTTCCTGGTACTGGTAAGCCAGGTACTTGTAATTCTGAGTTTTGCATAGAAAATTTCAACCTCAAGCTTTCCACCCACCATGACAGTGTTTTTATGAGAGTCCTGAGAAGACTTTCTAGATTATTTGGAGTCATCTTTAAGTAAAGTGCTTGCTGTTTATGTAACCATTTTTGTTCTGTAGTTCTATAAGTTCTATAAGTTAAGGAATAGAGTATAGGTTCGACACAAGACTACTAGTTATAAAAGTATTTCACATTGAAATAGCTCCGTATTATGAAGGGGTTTTCTGCTCGTGCCACTGCTGGGTAACAAACGAGAAAATTTGATGGTTCGTCCAGAAAAATTGCTGACAATGGTAATGTTCGCGTTCTTGTGAAACAGGCGTATCTGATGGTTTCGAATAATCATTTCTGTAAAGTTTCTGTTAATCGATTGTATGTTCAAGGCCGACAGATTCTTTTTTTTCACGTGGTTTTCATTTTTCGGCTTGTTCGCTTTCACATATCGGTCAGAATACCTACAAGTTCGTTGTAAAATTTTGAAAACAGAAAATTTGCCACTCCATGGTATTAACTTTGCTTTGTTTTTTTTTAATTAAGGAATTTCATAAAAATATAACTAAATATCTTTAGCTCAGAGTTAAATGGCATGACGGTAAATGGGTGTTGTATCGCTACCCATGTCTGAGTTGTAAGGGTGAATATCGCCATCTGCGCGAGGGACTGGAGAAAAACTCTGCACAGACGCTAGTAATGCCAAAGGCTGGGTTCGCTTTTGTGGCCCGTTGTGTAAGAGACGAAACAAGCTCAGCGAATGAAACATGAGAAGCAGAATCGACGAGGATTGAGGAAAAATGTGGAGAGAGGTAATAGCAAAAGGACAACGGATATGTTCACAATACGCAGTAGCACACCAAGTGTTGTGTGAAACTGGTAATCAGACCTCTAAATTATTTGGAGGAGAACCCGTATTGCGTCCAGCGTGTAACACGACCGGTGAGTGTTCTCCGTCCTTACCCTAGCAGATGAAAATACACTCCTGGAAATTGAAATAAGAACACCGTGAATTCATTGTCCCAGGAAGGGGAAACTTTATTGACACATTCCTGGGGTCAGATACATCACATGATCACACTGACAGAACCACAGGCACATAGACACAGGCAACAGAGCATGCACAATGTCGGCACTAGTACAGCGTATATCCATCTTTCGCAGCAATGCAGGCCGCTATTCTCCCATGGAGACGATCGTAGAGATGCTGGATGTAGTCCTGTGGAACGGCTTGGCATGCCATTTCCACCTGGCGCCTCAGTTGGACCAGCGTTCGTGCTGGACGTGCAGACCGCGTGAGACGACGCTTCATCCAGTCCCAAACATGCTCATGGGGGACAGATCCGGAGATCGTGCTGGCCAGGGTAGTTGACTTACATCTTCTAGAGCACGTTGGGTGGCACGGGATACATGCGGACGTGCATTGTCCTGTTGGAACAGCAAGTTCCCTTGCCGGTCTAGGAATGGTAGAACGATGGGTTCGATGACGGTTTGGATGTACCGTGCACTATTCAGTGTCCCCTCGACGATCACCAGTGGTGTACAGCCAGTGTAGGAGATCGCTCCCCACACCATGACGCCGGGTGTTGGCCCTGTGTGCCTCGGTCGTATGCAGTCCTGATTGTGGCGCTCACCTGCACGGCGCCAAACACGCATACGACCATCATTGGCACCAAGGCAGAAACGACTCTCATCGCTGAAGACGACACGTCTCCATTCCTCCCTCCATTCACGCCTGTCGCGACACCACTGGAGGCGGGCTGCACGATGTTGGGGCGTGAGCGGAAGACGGCCTAACGGTGTGCGGGACCGTAGCCCAGCTTCATGGAGACGGTTGCGAATGGTCCTCGCCGATACCCCAGGAGCAACAGTGTCCCTAATTTGCTGGGAAGTGGCGGTGCGGTCCCCTACGGCACTGCGTAGGATCCTACGGTCTTGGCGTGCATCCGTGCGTCGCTGCGGTCCGGTCCCAGGTCGACGGGCACGTGCACCTTCCGCCGACCACTGGCGACAACATCGATGTACTGTGGAGACCTCACGCCCCACGTGTTGAGCAATTCGGCGGTACGTCCACCCGGCCTCCCGCATGCCCACTATATGCCCTCGCTCAAAGTCCGTCAACTGCACATACGGTTCACGTCCACGCTGTCGCGGCATGCTACTAGTGTTAAAGACTGCGATGGAGCTCCGTATGCCACGGCAAACTGGCTGACACTGACGGCGGCGGTGCACAAATGCTGCGCAGCTAGCGCCATTCGACGGCCATCACCGCGGTTCCTGGTGTGTCCGCTGTGCCGTGCGTGTGATCATTGCTTGTACAGCCCTCTTGCAGTGTCCGGAGCAAGTATGGTGGGTCTGACACACCGGTGTCAATGTGTTCTTTTTTCCATTTCCAGGAGTGTACTTTCAACAATTACGAAAATTCTGCGCGTTTGGCTGTTTGGTCTGACGTGCTGTCCTTAATGAATATCTGTTTGCTGCAGAGACGTTAATTAAGCAGTGTATCTCTAATAAAATATGTATCACAGTACGTCTTCTATGTTGCTGTGGTCTTCAGTCCGAAAGTTGCTTTAATGCAATTGTCCACCCTGGTCTATCCTTTACAAGCCTCTTCAGCTCCAAATGACGACTGCAACATGCCTCTCTTTCAATTTCATTATTTTATTCATTCCATGGACTCGCTGTACAATTTCCGCCTGACCGTCCAGTACACAAGGAATTGGACGATTCTTTGGCATCACAATGTTTTCTGTCAACCGTTCACCTGTTCTACTCAAGCTAAGCCGCTTTTTATGCCCAAATAGATTCCGCTCCACCTCATTAGCTATCCGATCTACCCATGTAATCTTCAGCATTCTACACCAGCAAGGGTTCTTCTTGTCTGAACTGCTTATTGTCCACCATTCACTTCCGCACAAGGCCACACTCCAGAAAAATACCTACACAAATCAATTTCTTACACTCAAATTTGTATTAAATGTTGACAAATTCCTCTGTGTCAGAAACGCTTTTGTGGCTATAGCCATCCTGCCTTTTATGCGCTCTCTGCTTCGGCCATCATCAGTTGCATTCCTGCCCAAATAGCAGAACCCATTGTGCCTTTTGCTAATGAAATTCCTCAACAGCGCTTAATTTAATTGGACTACGTTCCATTATCGTTGTTTTACTTTTGTTGATGTTCATATTATAAACTTTCTTCAGACGCTATCCAATCCGCTAAGAAATCTTCAATTCTTTTGCTCTCACTGGCAGAATTACAAACACATCGACAAACTTCAAAGTTTTACAACTTCCTGGCAGATTAAAACTGTGTGCCGGACCGAGACTCGAACTCGGGAACTTTGCCTTTCGAGGGCAAGTTCTCTACCATCTGAGCTACCCAAGCACGACTCACGCTCCGTCCTCACAGCTTTACTTCTGCCAGTACCTCGTCTCCTACCTTCCATTCTTAACAGAAGCTCTCCTTCGAGCCTTGCAGAACCAGCACTCCTGAACGAAAGGATATTGCGGAGACATGGCTTAGCCACAGCCTGGGGGCTGTTTCCAGAAAGAGATTTTCACTCTGCAGCGGAGTATGCGCTGATATGAAACTTCCTGGCAGATTAAAACTGTGTGTCGGACCGAGACTCGAACTCGGGAACTTTGCCTTTCCCAGGCAGGTGCCCTACCATCAGAGCTACCCAAGAACGACTCACGTGCCGTCCTCACAGCTTTACTTCTGCCAGTACCTCGTCTCCGACCTTCCAAACTTAATAGAAGCTCTCCTGCGAACCTCGCAGAACTAGTACTCCTGAAAGAAAGGATACTGCGGAGACATGGCTTAGCCACAGCCTGGGGGATGTTTCCGGAAAGAGATTTTCACTCTGCAGCAGAGTGTGCGCTGATATGAAACTTCCTGGCAGATTAAAACTGTGTGCCGGACCGAGACTCGAACTCGGGACCTTTGCCTTTCGCGGGAATGGGCTCTACCATTTGAGCTACCCAAGCACGACTCACGCCCCGTCCTCATAGCTTTATTCTACCAGTACCTCGTCTCAGATGGTAGAGCACTTGTCCGCGAAAGGCAAAGGTCCCGAGTTCGAGTCTCGGTCCGGCTCACAGTTTTAATCTGCCAGGAAGTTTCATATCAGCGCATATTCCGCTGCAGAGTGAAAGTCTCATTCTGGAAACATCCCCCAGGCTGTAGCTAAGCCATGTCTCCGCAATATCCTTTCTTTGAGGAGTGCTAGTTCTGCAAGGTTCGCAGGAGAGCGTCTGTTAAGTTTGGAAGGTAGGAGACGAGGTACTGGCAGAAGTAAAGCTGTGAGGACGGGGCGTCAGTCGTGCTTGGGTAGCTTAGATGGTAGAGCACTTGCCCGCGAAGTACAACTTGTAGATAACCTTAGGTTCCCTGTATCTTATCCCCATTCCGAATAACGAAATGTGTCTTTCTGTCTACATTTTCCAAAGCTTTCCCTAAATCAGCAATGAATATAAACATAAATCTGTCTTCCCTTTGTCTATCTTCTAGGATGAGTCACACAGTCCGTATTGGTTTCATGTGTCGCTACATTTCACCAGAATCAGAACCGATATCCTACTGGTGTGTGCGGCCCGGATAGTTAACGCAAAGATTAGGGACAGTGAGTGCTAAAATATTACAGGAAAACAAAGGAGAGATAGATGTGAAATACTCATCCTGCAACACACAAACAATGCTATCAGGTACACTGAAAAAGTAAAATAAAATTACTTTGGCATGATAGTGTCATTTTATGATAATGAATACAATGAAAACCAAAATAATTTTGATTCACTTAGGGTGCGTGGTAGTTAGTGAGAGAGCAAGCGAGAGACTACTTCATCGACGGGAGATGAATGTGCGGCACTAGATAATTACCAAGTTTGTTGTTAACGAATATTTAACTCAACGCGTCTGAATCCATTCCTAATAAGCGGTGTGATCGTCCCTGTACGTTGCTTCTTCTGACGGTTGAACACGAATCTGTCTCGGGCGCTTAGGTCCAATGATACGAAAGACAGAAAATATGTAGTGTGTGCAGTAATTGGCACTGAGAAATAAACGAACAGTACAGCAACAGACAGCATCGTAATATACAGACTCTACGCATAGCACTATTATTTTCAGTATTACGAAACGTTTTTGGAATACAGTATCATACAACATGGATTAAACGAAAGGGGCTCAACGTTTAGAACAAATCATCCTTGCATTAGGAAGCATGGGGGCTCTAGTCTCCATACGATAATCTATATTTGGGTTTCCTATGGCTTTCCCTGCTCTATGTAAGTTAGGGGATGATTTCTAGTATAAGGCCATGGACGACTGCCTTTCCTATCCTTGCCAAACTAGATCTGTAAGTATATAAATGCCTGTATGTATGGTTTATGTGAAGTTCATGATCTGTTATTACTTGACATGTCCAGTATCCTTGTAAAAGTGATCACGCATGAGTGAAACTACAACGGCCACTACTACTACTACTACTACTACTACTACTGTTACTATGTTACTGCAAAGTGGAAGGAGCACTTTGTTTCGTTCCCATCCAGCTCAGTAGTACTATAAACGTCCTCCGACGCGAAGTTAACGAACCAACAAGGTCAGCATGTTTTCCTAAATCTAACCCTACCCTGTTTCTCTCCACACTCCAAACAGCTCTGAGTAATGTATGCGTCATTATTGCCACATCGGTTATGGACACACAGGTTCTCTCTCAGGCAGGATGATGCAAAAATATGTTAAACCGGAGAAATACCACGGTAGCTCCGTGAGGCTATTTGCAGAAGACACGGTTGTCTACAAGAAAGTAGCAACATCAGAAGACTCGTACGTACTCCAGGAGGACCTGCAGAGGATTAATGCATGGTGCGACAGCTGGCAGCTTTCCCTAAACGTAGATAAATGTAATATAATGCGCATACATAGGGGCAGAAATCCATTCCAGTACGATTATGCCATAGGTGGTAAATCATTGGAAGCGGTAACGACCGTAAAATACTTAGGAGTTAGTATCCGGAGCGATCTGAAGTGGAATGATCACATAAAACAAATAGTGGGAAAAGCAGGCGCCAGGTTGAGATTCATAGGAAGAATTCTAAGAAAATGTGACTCATCGACGAAAGAAGTAGCTTACAAAACGCTTGTTCGTCCGATTCTTGAGTATTGCTCATCAGTATGGGACCCTTACCAGGTTGGATTAATAGAAGAGATAGACATGATCCAGCGAAAAGCAGCGCGATTCGTCATGGGGACATTTAGTCAGCGCGAGAGCGTTACGGAGATGCTGAACAAGCTCCAGTGGCGGACACTTCAAGAAAGGCGTTACGCAATACGGAGAGGTTTATTATCGAAATTACGAGAGAGCACATTCCGGGAAGAGATGGGCAACATATTACTACCGCCCACATATATCTCGCGTAATGATCACAACGAAAAGATCCGAGAAATTAGAGCAAATACGGAGATTTACAAGCAGTCGTTCTTCCCCCGCACAATTCGTGAATGGAACAGGGAAAGGGGGATCAGATAGTGGTACAATAAGTACCCTCCGCCACACACCGTAAGGTGGCTCGCGGAGTATAGATGTAGATGTAGATACAGAATATTTAACTGCGTGTTCAAATGGCTCTGAGCACTATGGGACTTAACATCTATGGTCATCAGTACCCTAGAACTTAGAACTACTTAAACCTAACTAACCTAAGGACATCACACAAACACCCAGCCATCACGAGGCAGAGAAAATCCCTGACCCCGCCGGGAATCGAACCCGGGAACCCGGGCGTGGGAAGCGAGAACGGTACCGCACGACCACGAGATGCGGGCTTAACTGCGTGTGTTTTATATGCTGACGTAAGGGTAACCTTCTGGCTGTGGACGTATTCACGGTACTAGCCGACGTCGGTAACTGTGTAATACGCATTTTAAAATATTGTGAGGTGTCAGTCGTCCTACGTTGTTTAGGACGGGAGATCAT
Source organism: Schistocerca serialis cubense (assembly GCF_023864345.2). NCBI lineage: Eukaryota > Metazoa > Arthropoda > Insecta > Orthoptera > Acrididae > Schistocerca > Schistocerca serialis. The sequence goes on along the minus strand of NC_064644.1, from coordinate 466,397,763 downwards.
TAGCTCTGAATGAATTTATTGGCCCTGTTTCTTGTTTAAGCAGTCAGCTATCCATGCAACAGGTAGGATATCATAAAGTCGTCTTTAATAATGATTTAATACGTACGAACCAGATATTTGTGTCGCCACAATCAGACATCATGAACAAATTAGCTAATGAGTGTTTCTTGTTGGCTATCGAAGTAACCTCGCTTGTGAGAACAGGTATCGTTCAGACAACGAGATGTTTAAGCTGGTACCCAGGAAAGGCTCTGAGACTCATGCTCTTGAGCACACTGAATGCCGCATCATCTTCATGACAATATCATCATCAATATCATCATATCATTACTATCATCATCATCATCATCAATATCATCATATCATTACTATCATCATCATCATCATCATCATTATCATTGCCATCACCGTCACCTCATTTCATGACAGACGATACTCCAGAGGAAGTTATGCATGCAACCTTAGCTATATAACGTGTTTCGTGTTTGTTGACAGTATCCAGAACACAGAAATATGTAGTGGCTTCTGGGGATTCCATTAAGAAAAATTTGCTACCTTGTACTTTCTCTTAGTGTCTGTCGGGCTATAAATGCGATACTCCAGACTTCAAGGAGTGTAGATAACACCGCCCTCGGTATCTCCATAAATACAGTAGAGCGTCGATTATCCTAAGTAATTGGGGGACATGGGTGTTCGGAAAACTGGTTTGTTCGGATAATCGAACTGTACATGTTTATTTTCCAAAAAGAAGCACTGTACTGTAAATTTATTCATAATAACAGGCATCACTTTTAGTATTACAAAGTAACATACAAATCTCGTACTTGTCCCTCATAGAAAGGACAACTCGTTTACGTTTAAGCATTTTGTATCGTCAAGTTCACTTCTTCACGCAGAAGCACACAAGAAGTCGCAACAGAGAACAGAAGGTGACTGTTTGCACCGTGAAAAGCTCTTCTTGGGGGCGCGCAATCCTTCAAACTGCGCGGAGCGCCACGCCTCAACTCTAAGCTGGAGCAGCTGTTGCTGTGAACAGCTTTGATACTGCCGCTACTTCTACTGCCAGTGCCAAGCCGACAGAAGTGTGCTGATGGTTGAAACACAGCGACTGGCGGCTTGGCCGGTCAGCAACGCCTTGTGAAGGCCCCATTAGAAGCAATGTTCCGCCAGCGGTGGCACAGTGCGGCGACTACTGTGGGAAACTTGGTTTGGGAGTGAGGGGGATGATGGACGGTAGGGTGGGAGAGTAACAGGTGCGAGCGAGTACACAGTTCGGTTAAGCGGTCGTTCGGTTGACCGACGTTCGGATAATCGCCGCTCTACTGTAATTACAGGCATTATGGCCTCTTTTATCGAAACAGTCCCAGGGCAGTTTTCTTCCCCATATTTATGTCAGCTTGTAGTGTAATGTTATATCGCCTTTACTCCGTCTCTGATGACATCAACGTCGACTGAATTTAAAACTCTTAACTTACAACTGATGAAAGTACTGGAACATTGTACAAGACACTGAAAATGTAATACATGAGATCTCTGCAAAGTCGCCGTCGAATTAAATGCTTTATAGACGCTGCGTTATGTAGACCACCTCTGAAGAAGTTTCCAACACAGACTGTTTGAGGCCGATGCGCGAAATGTTGCAGGAATGTCAAAGGTGTGTGAAATGTTATAAACCCGTGGACTGTGTAAAAAGGAGAAAAATTAATAGAAGTACACGGCTGAAGAAATTCACGCAAGCTAATGGGCTCGAAGTACATAATTAAATGTGAATTACTTTGTAGAACCACACACAGTAACATTTTGTCAACAATAATAATCTAAAGACTACTATCGTATGTGCTTTAGCAGCGTATGTGACAAAATCAGTTTGTGGCCTTTGAGTTGGATGGTTGGTTGGTTGATAGCGAGGTCATCGATCTCATCGGGTTAAGGAAGGAAAGGGAAGAGAGTCGGGCGTGCCCTTTCAAGGGAATCATCCTGGAATTTGCCTGAAGTGTTTTCGGGAAAGAGCGGAAAATCTAAATCAGGATGGGCGGATTCAGGTTCGAACCGTAGTCCTTCCGAATGCGAGTCCAGTGTGCTAATAACTGCGCCACTGCGCTCAATCGCCCTTGAGTCAGGAGGTTATTTATCTAAATGGCCCATAGGGAGCGGCACTTGTCTCCTGCCGCTGGCACAGTAGTAACATTCTGCAAATTATTCGTGTATTCTGAGCAATGTAGATCGAAGCAGTTGGAGAGATACTTAACAGTATCTGTTTTCTTGTGTGGATAGTACCTGGCCCTTTACAGCTGAGTCCATTGGAAATGAGAAATCAATTTTTGGTTAACGGCAACGCTAAGAAAGCTCTTTGTTCCCTGTCTAAACATTAAAAGCTAACTAGCGTTCTTCGGTGGTTGAACTGAATACCACAGTGCTAACATCACAGTGGTTTTCTAAAGATATGTGTATCGTTTGTGGTATACCCCTGCCTTCATTCATCCTCCTAACTGACTGACCTAGTATGTTATATAGGGTCGTACATCTGAAAGACTGTACAAATAGCGATTTGTCAGATTAATAAATTATTGTGCAATGTCACACTCACTGTGGCAGCAAACTACTATCACCACAACAGAATTAGGTTAATTAGATATTGAAAAAATGCAGAGGCTAGCAAAGGTGTTATTATATGAATTAATTTCGGTTGTAGTTTGGTTGGTGCACTTTTTGTCTGATGCGTGTGAGAGATATCAAATAGACAGGAATGATGTCCTATATAGAAGTACTGCGCATAACTTTTTGCCAGTCGCAACAAGAATTAATTTGCACGTCCCTTCTCGCATTAGTACGCCAGAGATGTGGTTCTGGTCCTTAAAAGACGCCAGCGTATAGCCACCTAACGTAACTACGCAAACTGCTAAAAATTTAGCAGATCAGCACTGGCTAGCTACGGAAAGTAGAATCCGTTGTGCGCTAGGCAGTTTTCTTAGAAACCCAAGTTTTAAATAATCCGCACAACAACAGGTCTGCCTCACTGAGGTCCGAGTTCTTCTGCTGTGAAGGTGTCTACCCATGGCTCGTACATTCAAACTCCAAACCATCTGGTTCCGCTGTTCAGGCACCTTGTGGAGACAGTTCAGTTGACTGCGAGTGCAACAGCTACCAGAATTCCTATAACATATTGCCGGTTGGTCGTGAAATCAAATAATTATTTTGTTTCCTACTGGTTTCGGTAATAAGCCATCAAAAATTACAGTGGCAACTCATAAATGCGACTTGATCGGGAGTACCAACGCCTCCAGGCCACTGATAATGTAATCTGAAACTTTCTAGTGCCATGCATCACCATTAGGCAGTACCTCTCTCTCACCCGCGTTTATGTGTAAATGTGTAATACTTGTTCAACTTGTATGTGTCCTCTCAGTTTTTATATGTTTCAAGTGGCTCTGAGCACTATGGGACTTAACTTCTGAGGTCATCAGTCCCCTAGAACTTAGAACTACTTAAACCTAACTAACCTAAGGACGTCACACACATCCATGCCCGAGGTAGGATTCGAACCTGCTACCGTAGCAGTCGCGCGGTTCCGAACTGAAGCGCCTAGAGCCGGTCGGCCACCGCGGCTGGCAGGAACGCTTGACATAGCAGGTTTAATGTCGATGTTACTGAGGCTGTACAAGTCTAACAATAGCGAGAGGAAACTAGAAATAAAATAAAACAGCACGCTGAGGCGACAATTCACACAACAACGAGTAAAACAGATAATCAGTACAGCACGAATGATAACTTCAGCACTTCGTTAGATCAACAGTAGACTGCTTTTCCTGACCAGTCTTTCGGAGTGTTGCCTCGCAAATAAATTACTTTATGTGGCTGAGTAACATTAAGATACCTTCCTTACCTAATACAGTAAGATGTCAAAATCGACATAGAAAACAACGTAGTTGTGAAGTACAACTAGCTCTATATACACACGAAGTGTTGAGTGTTATTGACAAGAGATTTCAAATTGATTCAGTATTTTTAGGTTTCCAGAAGGTTTCTGACGCTGTACCACACAAGCAGCTAGTACTGAAATTGCGTGCTTATGTAATATCGTCTCAGTTACGTGACTATATTCGTGATTTCCTATGAGAGGCGTAACGGTTCGTTGAATTGACGGAAAGTCTTCTAATAAAACAGAAGTGATTTCTGTCTTTCCCCGAGGTGGTTTATAGGCCCTCTGCTGCTCCTTTTCTACATATATGATTTAGGAGAGAATCTGAGCAGCCATCTTTGGTTGTTTACAGATGATGCTGTCGTTTATCGTTTAATAAAGTCATCAGAAGATAAAAACAAATAGCAAAATCTGTGTGGTACCAAATTGACAATTGACACTAAATAACAAAAAATGTGTCATCCATATGAGTGGTGAAATGAATCCGTTAAACTTCGGTTACGCAATAAATCAATCAAATCTAGAGGCCGTATATTCAATTAAATTCCTAGTAAGTCTGCCCCCGGTAACTGAGTGGTCACCGCGACAGAATGTCAATCCTAAGGGGCCGGGTTCGATTCCTGGCTGGGTCGCAGATTTTCTCCGCTCAGGGACTGGGTGTTGTATTGTCCTAATCATCATCATTTCATCCCCATCGACGCGCAAGTCGCCGAAGTGTCGTCAAATCTAAAGACTTGCACCCGGCGAACGGTCTACCTGACGGGAGGCCCTAGTCACACCACGACACTTCTATTTATTTAATGCCTAGTAATTACAATTTCGAACAACTGAAATTGGAAAGAACACATAGAAAATTTCGTGGGGAAGGCAAACCAAGAGATGCGATTTATTGGAAGAGCTCTTAGAAAATGTAACAGATCAACAAAAGAGATTGCTCAAATTACGCTTGTCCGTCCTCTTTTAGAGTACTGGTACGCGTTTTGCGATCCTTACCAGATAGGATTAACAGAGTACATCGAGAAAGTTCAGGAAAGAGCAGCACATTCTGTATTATGGAGAAGTGGGGGAGAGAGTGTCACTGACATGATACAGGGGTGGACATCATTAAAACAAAGGCGTTTGTAGTTGCGGCGGGATCTTCTCACGAAATTTCAATCGTCAGAATTCTCCTCCGAATGCGAAAATGTTTTGTTGACGCCGATCTACATCGGGAGAAACGATCATCATAATAAAATAAGGGAAATCAGAGCTCACAGTGAAAGACTCGTTTCATCCGCGCCCTGTTCGAGATTGTAATAACAAAGAATTCTTGTGAATGTGGTTCGACGAACCGTCTGCCAGACACGTAAGTGTTGTTTGGGGAGTACCCATGTAGATGAAGATGACACCAGGGATGCAGGTCAAGACAGACGGCTCGGCAGACGTTACGCCAGGGCTTACTGCTGATGTAGCAAGCAGAGCTTCGGAAACGCCAGGGCGGTTATCTCATGTCGTCTCCAAGTAGGGTGGGGGGGGGGGGGCTAGAGTCATAAATTCTATCGATGCAGCACAAAGGCAAAGACATCCTGGTCTACAGCAGTGGTCGTCAAAGTGCGACCTGCGGGCAGCAAGCGGAGCGTAGCAAGTGCCCGTGCAGCCGGCGGTTCTCAGCCGTATTTTATAATAATATGCTTCTAGTAACTAACACCAGAATCCCAAAAGTCAGCTAACGTTAAAAGCTTTTTAAGAGTGTATTTTTATTGCTGCGTAACGAACTAAAATTCTTACAGTGATATTTGTATTTCAAGACGAACTTCGGCATGAGCTAAGTGAAGTTTGCCGCATTCGTCAAGGGCAAGACCGTATGTAGTGCGAGCACTATAGGGTTAAAAGAAGTGAGAGCGTAGGGGGGGGGGGGGGGATTTTATGTTTTGTCTTCCAATTCTGACAACTCACGAGCGTGTGCAACTAGAACCGATCAGCTGCTTTGGCATAAATTCCAAACTGAAGTTACATGGATTAATAAATGCGTGTTACAGAGACGGTCGTTTTCAAATGCGGTACACGTTTGTAGCAAGTAATATGAAATCAAATTAACGCTTCGTAATACAATGCTATGTGTAAAAGAAAAACTGCATTTGAAGTGTTTGGTAAACATTTGCGACCGTGCCTCATATTGAAATTACTGTTATTAATTAATGTAATATACTAATTTATATTTCTTACCGCCGGCCGGGGTGGCCGAGCGGATCTAGGCGCTACAGTCTGGAGCCACGTGACCGCTACTGTCGCAGGTTCGAATCCCGCCTCGGGGATGCATGTGTGTGATGTCCTTAGGTTAGTTAGGTTTAAGTAGTTCTAAGTTCTAGGCGACTCATGACCTCACAAGTTAAGTCCCATAGTGCGCAGAGCCATCTGAAACATTTTTTATGTTCCTTATCAGCTCGTAGAAAAATAGTTGGGAGAAGGTGTGATAAAACTGTCAGGACGGGAAAAGGGGACACAGCATATTTTTTGCCCTGCACAGCGCTGTTCCCTGCCGAGAAACAGACTAGTTCGAATACCATAATCTGTATCACCATTGTTGTCAGTGAGACAGACAGAGGATGTTTGTTCCGTCATTTTTTAGTACGCAAAAATTTTCAGCTCTTGTGTTTCCTGATGTAAGCTAAGTCAATTATATCATTCTTGCTAACTGACTTGTACAAAATGTAATAATATTTTACAATGACGACGTATAAACAAAGCCATATGCCCTAAAGATGTGGTTGCTTGTTATTTATTTCAGTCTGATACTCTCATGTGTGAACCACTAATGGCGACATGACGTCAGATCGGGCAAGGTGGCCACACACTACTTGTCGGGAAATGCGGCCAAGGTGTTGTAATGATTTTAGCTTTGCAGACGTCGCATTCAGCTACAACATGTTCGTCTTAAACCAGTTGAAAAGGCGGCAGCGAGAGGACGACGTAATGTGGTGTGAAGGTACAGGTGACAGACGTTTTTTTCAGTGCTTGGATCGTCTTGAAGCCCCCTAAACTGTAGTCCTTCTCCGCGATTGGCTGCTGTGTTCAGAAGTAGAGCAAAAATGGTAAACTTTTGATATTAATATTACGAAATTAAACAGCTAATTTAAATGCATTTCTTACAATTGCATCTCTCAATTGCAGGCAACCATTCCATTATTTCACTAGTGTTAACTACCAGCAGCATGATAAACAACTGCTAAACGAAAAAGCAAACGAAGCACTTGGGAGATTTTCGGGTCGCGCCTAACTGGGATGGCGGACGAATCGGATCGGCAGTCTTGGAGAAAGACATGTTGTCTGCCACGGTTAGTATCAGTTAAGACTTAACTAGCAATCTCTGCCTTGTTAACATAAAATCTCGATCCACAGACTCGGAGGACAGACATGTTGTCTGCTACAGTCGTTATTGGTTAAGAACTTAGTTAGCAATGTCTCGTTTATGGACTTGTAATTGACTACTAGTTTGATAGTAATCACGTAAACACACAGTCCGTTATTTTGTTTATTCTCTTTGGAAGTGTGAAGAACGGAAATTAATTGTGATTTATCCAGTGGGGTATAATTGGGCAGTTTCTCGTATTCTGCCAATATAAAGCGAGTGGAAGCCAGTAAAAGCAAACCAATTAAAAATGTAGTTATTTATATAATACTAGTCCTCGCTAAGAGTTTACTACAACATCAGGATGACGTATTCCCCACCTACTTGCTGTGCTCTTCACGGAGGACAACAGCCATAGAGACTGAAGGTTGGTGAACCTTACTCAGAACTTACCAATTCCACCCAGTGCAGCGGAAGCAACTAGGCATCTAGTGTATACTGCAGTATTAGTTCAAATGAGATCAGTGACAAGTCATCTGTGGTAACCGAGAGGAGGTAAGAAGGGAGGAAATTTTCGAGGGAAGTAATTTATCATACACATTGAAATCTTTCTCGCTTTATCTCTCTTTTTCTTTCACCTGCCGAACATGGTACCTCTAGAGGAGATATCTTTGAAGTCGAAATGCTTTGGAAATGTGAGGCTGGATTTTATAAGTGAGGACTGTGAACTGTAACCGACCAGCGAACTGCGTAAGGACTGCGACACGTGTGAACTGCAGATGACTACAGAACTGCTTAAGGATTGGTATAAGAAGGCTTTTAACTGTATTTGAGCTGTTTTTAGACTTAAGTTTAACCTTAACACTGGTGTCGCAAAATCAAACTTTTTTGCTCCAGTGAATGTAGTGTCGATATAAAGCACGAATAGGAAGTGCTGAAGTGCTACGAGAATGAAAGCTAACGTTGTGAGCACAGGCCTTCGGATTACGTTAAAAGTCATGCTACAAGACGGCGCAGCATGCAGAGCAGTGCGAGTCAGCCATGGGCAACAGTTGCGGCGGAAGCAAGTAGCAGCCAACGCAGATATACAGGGCACGTCAGAAGTGTCAGCTTCAGCACACCATGGCAGGGGAGTTGCAGCCAGTGGGGCAAAGAGAATCAGCTACAGTATGCCGAGGACGAAAATAAGTGCAAATGTTGCGCTTGTTTATAGCAGTCCAAGATTTGTAATTGATAATGTGAAGGCAAGGTATAAGTCAGAAAGTAAAATTGTGTTCTATGGGGTTTGAAATAAGAAGAATATTTTTGGTAAAATTTGTTTAAATTTTATTAGTGTTAGTAAAATGTCTGGGGAAAAGGAAGTGAGATACGCTCTCAGATGTGGAGAAGGAGTTCAATCTCGGAGTAGTAGTGATGGTCCAGTGGATCAGATACAAATAAATGACATTGAAGCCAGGTATGGTTCTAATGATATGTCAAATTTAGTCAAAAATAATCCAAGTGAAAACGTAGATTGAAACTTCGTTGGTGAATCCGAAATAGTAAATTTAATTACTGATGATCTCATTGAGAATTCTGAAGTAGACACGACTGACTTCACTGGGAAAGTGGAGTTCTAAACACATAATATGTACCATCTAGCCAAAATGAAGTAACTGATTAGAATGACGATGCCAGAGAAAATGATTTTTATGTTGACATTAACAGTGAGATAGATGAGTTATGTACATTAAGTCATGTTACAGCATCAGCTGACACTTTGCCAACTCAGCATGATGGTCGTGATATAAGATCTACAGTAAATCTATTTTTGAAAGTTGAAGTGGTAGCAAATCAGGAAAAAATGATAAACTGAGAAAAACGCAAAAAATAGAAGCTGGGTATGAAGAAATAGAAAAAAATATATACGGGGTTAAAAGAAGTTAATGAAGGAACAGCTCAGCTTAACAGTAAGTTCAATGCTTCAGAACAAAAGGTCACAATCCATGAAGATAAAATCTGAGGAATGTGGCAAGAAAATGGATTATGAAAGAAAAATATGGGATAAAAAATTAGAAGTTTGTGAGTCAGAAATAAATCAAAATGTTGACCATGAAATCAAAAAGTTAAACAAGGATTTTTGGGAGGAAAATAGGATAATACAAACAACACTTAATGACATTAGTAATGAAAGACAAGTTCAACGCAAAGCTACCAAAGCAAGCAATTATAAACGTAAGATACATTGGAGTAATTACAGAGTATCAAAAATCGCCACGAAATATTTAGACTTGATAATTCACATGTAGAATCCTCTTGTAAAGGCAAAACAAGTGCGATTTAGGGTAAATTGAGCTAAATAAAAAAAAAGTACTTCTGAGATGAAGGACAAGATAGAGTATGAAATTAAACAAAAAGTCAAAAGAACGAAAGAAAGAAATTGTTCATGTAAGTGACATAACAAACCACAAAACTGCGCAAAAATTCTATTATTTCTCTAGTAAGGGAACCATACACCCACCACCCTTCATCGGATAATTTGAGGGCATATTTTCTGAAAACATGACAGAACAACAAAATTCAAATTCGTGGCCAGAAGAAGAAGCAGCATCATGGGAACAGAGTTCAGTAACATATGTAAAACACCTGAAGGATTTGTTCAAGCACTTTTGAATTAAATATAGTGTTAGAAATGAAATTTTTTAGGGCAGAAGCTTTGCGAGTAGTCGTTGCAGCAACTATAAGGATTTTTCCCAACATTACTGGGAAACAGTTAATCAGACAACTAAGTGAATCTGACCTGAGAAACAGTAAGGTGTCCGGTTTTTACAGACGTTATATGAGCTTGATCTGTAATGACAGTACAATACAGTATGAGACCCACAGAAAATAATAATTACATTAAATCAACAAAAAGTAATTGCAGTTAATCTTAGGTACCGAAAAGTAACAAAACAATATCTACCAATACAAGTACAGGGGCATAAATGAACAAGTAAAAATGAAGTGCATTTTGGAGATGAACCAAGCAGGTGGTTAATGGCATCAGAAAACACCATTTAACAAGAGAACAGCGAGCTTCAATGCAGAAAGGGATAAGGCCAGAACAATACATAATTCCTTTCAATGTAAATACGGCTGGGTATGAAGGTAAGTGGCTGCACAGCATTAAAAGGGCTAGGCTGCGACCATGCAAGAAAAATTAAATTCACTTCTAGCGAGACGGTGATTGGCTGCAGCCATACTAGGAGACGCAGGCGCAACATGGTGGGGAGATCCCCATGATATAAAAACAGCAGCATTTTTAATGATTTCTGGTACCTGCTGCCTAACAGGATCAAGTTCATATTTATTTAGAATGTCTGTTTAACACCCTGGGTTTGAGAAGGTAGTTCAGACATTTTGTCCATTTACACACTAAGTGGTAAGCAAAGTTTGCACATGTTGGTACTCTAACTGTGCAGATACAAAGGTTGGAACATGGGTCACTGCAAGAAAAGCTAGTCAGTTTAAATAAAAATGATGTCAGTCACTTAATGCACTTGCTGAAGCATTAGATGCGTTGTCCACCAACAGGGCAAGTACGAGAGGCCCGGAGAAAGAATAGGTGGCAGACAGACTGCCATAAAGACAGCGATCAGAGCCTATACACAGTGCGAATCGAAATGACGAATGGCGTGACAGGGAAACACATCCGCATCACAGTTGCAGCCCATCTCGAAAAAAGAGAAGCACATTTCATAGCAAAATGACCAGAGGAGGTTCTTATGATGGACACAGAGAATATCCCAGTGATGAAAATAGAGAACATGCTCCTGAAAGAGACAGGACTAATATGGAGCACAAAAATTAAAGGGCAGTTCAGACCTGTTCCAGTCACAAACAGCAGCATGTAATGGATTATTAGCAAGATTCTTAGAGTGTGATGAATGGGATACAATAACAAAAGCATTCATGAAAGAAGTCATGCTGGAATTAATGAAAGTCTACCAACCAGCAACTGAAACTGAAATACAACACATGAAAGCAATTGTAATCCTAGATTCAGCTAGCAAAATTAGTGTTGCCATCAGTAGTTTATAAGAAGAAGAAATGTGATACTGATGTCCCTTACTTACAGTTTCATGGAGTTGAAGTGGATAGAGAATATGGGTCTGAAAGTGAAATGGTAAAGAATCGGACTTTATCAGAATTTAAAATACAAAACAGAATATTCTCACTGAATGGTATGGTGATTTACAGGCTTTGCATTAATTCAACTTCAGGGACAAATTGGTTAATTTCTAATATGGCAATTCTACATTTTTCAGAAGATGTATTAGATGAAGAGAAGAACAAGAGGAACATGTGTTTAAAATTAGTGGAGATGAGGCCAAACAAACTAAAGGTGATAATGCAGAAGTGCAGATTATGAGGATACAGATGTTCAGGAACTATAAATCACAAGAAGGTATATGTTTGCATTTGGGGATGGACCCAGAGGATGTAGTAAGGTCAGAGATTAGAATCAAGGAAAAAGTCACAAGTATTGAGGTATTAAGTGAGGGAGAGGCACATGAGTTGAAAAACTTACTACTACAGCATCAAATAGCGTTTTCAAAGAAACAAGGGTGCATGAAGGATTATGACCATGGTTTCGATCGGTCTAGATTGAAACCATATTTCATGCTGTTGGAAAAAATAGAATCAGTAGATAAAGAAACGAAGATAATGAATGAACTGTGAGTTATCTCAGAGTAATTATTTCTCTTCCTTTGTAATTGTGTCAAAGAAAGATAGTTCATTACGCATAACTTTGGAAGCCAGAGCCTTAAAGAAAGTCAAATTACCACGGATGTATAGGCTTGAGGCACTAGAGGAGCTTGTACAGAAGTTAAATGGCGTCGAGATATTAATAAGTAGAGACTTCACCGCCAGCTTCTGGCAGGTCCTGTGAAAGAGTTACGACAGAACTAAACAGGCTGTTTAATGCGAATCACTCTAAAAATGAGTCATGGGTGAGTAAATCATGTTGTAGGATTTGAGAGAATTATGAATGAATTGCCTCATTCTACTATGGAAATACCACTATAAGAACTGCTAACAGGAGAAACAGCATGTAATGTCACTAAACACATAGTAAGTTTCCCACACAGAAATGACATTTCAGTTAATGAAAAGAGGGATTCAGCCCCACGTGGGATCAAAGAAGAAGCAGCTAAAAGAAAGACCAAATACAACAAGCAGGTTACGAAACCCTTGTAGGAAGTTGAGGAATTCCTACCGATCAGGTCAAGACATAGGTCTCCCGAAATAAACTTAGAGATCAAAAAATTGTGAGAGAAAAATGAAGAACCAGGCACAATGCGTAGCGCATCCCAATGCAGTGGAGACAGGCAACATTAAAAACAGGAACAAGCAAAGGAAACTGCAATATTGTGGACATTAAAAAATGTTACGACTACTAAACGTCAGGAGGCAATAAAGTTTCTTGTGTTGCCAATTACCTGAGAGGAGCCAGAGTTACCCGACATTACACTTCATTTCCTCTTCCTGTTGTTAGTTCTTCCTCTTCTTTCACTCAAAATCATACCTGCCTTCTTTAACATTCTTCACTATCAAATTTTAGATGAGATAATTTCCTTTCACTGAATGCGACAATAAAGAAATAAGCTATGGCAGATACAAAGCAACCCAGTGGAATAAAAAGCTGCATATAAAATAGACATATGAAGAAATATATGTGGGCTGGTCAAAACATAAGAAGCGTAGGATACGGCAGCCAGAGAACACAGTATATAGTTCCAACTACATACCAGTACTATATAAATAAAAATAACAAAAAAATAGAGTATGTAGTGGAACTACTTGTAAATATTAACATTAATGGTAAGCTAACGTTTATGTTTAAAAACATTTTAAGAATATGGAAGCTAGATGAGGGCTATTATACGTATATAGCACACATGAAGTAATGCATAAAAATAAGCTGAAGCTTGCAGAAGAACAGGACGATGCCAAACCAGGTAAGTGTACAATGTACGAAGAAGAAATTCTGGTGGCAAAAGTTACGGAAATAACTAAATGTTGTTATCTTGAGACGTTGTATAGATTGTATTAAAATAGACATATCTTTATTCTTCAGTATGCTTTGAAACGTCGAAGTAGCTTTGGGTGTAATGAAGTACGATACACTGATAGGCTGGGAATAGTTCTGCCAAAGAGGTTTATCGTAATTGGAGAGTTATGGTTATCAGGCGACAGAAAAGTCGGCCAGTCATTTACAAAGCGAGAAAAGAGGTGAGTGGAGTGTTGCAGACTAGGTGACAGAAAAGTTACCCTATTATTGACGTAGAGAGAGCGAGGAGAAGTATGGTTATTAGGCGACAGAAAAGTCAGCTAATCATTTATGAAGAGTGAGGGAGAAAAGGCAAAAGGCGACGTGTAAGTCGGCCATCAAGTAGTGTCTATGGGCGAAGTGGTTTCCGCGAACGTTTTTATGAAGTACAAATGAGTAGAGATATTGTCGACATACGACACAATACTGACATGGGCATCTCGTAATAGACATAAACGAAGTACATATGGTTTACTTAGAAGGTCACGTAGTATGAAGTATATAGAGTAATGACACACACTGATTTAAAATATGAAAAGAATGTGAAATTAAGGTCTAGCTAAGAATATGATAATTAGCCCCTACATATTACAAAGTCACATAATGCTCGAATATGGAAGTCAGTAGGAAATAGATAGTCATTACGTTAATACAGTTCCACAAGTATTGTTTGTAGCAACAATGACAATCAAATATAGAAGGAATTATACCTCATACGGTAGAGTTAACCAACAATTTGGTAAATGAGTGTTTGTGTGTTATGCCTGAACCCAGATTGTGAAAGGTTCTCTCAATATATGTGTGAATCGTAGATGTACGCCCCACTACGTAAGATTTAAAGAGCATAGCAAGAGATGGCGAGTAGCAGCGTGAGTCATTACTGAAGAGGGTCAGTAGTAACATGGCGTGAGCAGACATAGTATTCTTAATACTGCGAAGGGCAAAGCCCTAGCTGTATATAGACATTGGATACAGCACTGATGAAACGAAAACAATGAAAACCCACTTTCGTGGTAGAATGTAAGTAGTGACAATGTTTATAAACAGCCAAAATCAACACAAAACATTATGCATCATGTTGTAATAGTGTAAGAATAAATGTTTATTTAAGAATTGTTTTAACTTAATAGAAAACTAACTGAAGGCATTTTGTTATGTAATATGGAATTGTACTGGAGCTAGACGCTGAGGCAGGAGTTGAAAGAAAGGACTGACAATTAATGAACCCAATACCAATTTGGACACTCTGGATCTTCACAATTCAAGGCCACATCCTAGACAATAGAATCATTACAATGGGTTGCCTTTGTGCGTATGTTCTGGTAAAATATGTGAGTGTAATGATCTTATGTTTCCACGGATTTGTGAGATGTATAGGTGCTTTGTTGTGTTATTTATATCCATGTGATGTGAACACCTTTTGACACATTCACACGTAAACAACTGCAGAACGGCATGGTGCTGACGTAGTAGTGAGGAAAAGTGTAATCTGTAAAGAGTGACATGATGAAGGCATCTGATGATGCCAATGTTTCATTGAACTGAAAGGGCCGCAATGCGTCGATAGTAGCTACATAGTTGTGTAACTTCTTATGACAAATAGTTGGTCTATTTAAGGAACAGCAATGCGCCAAAAGTAAATAGTTATGTAAATTCTACATGCAAATATGTTGTTTAATTTAAGGGACGGCAATGCGCCGATAATAGTAGCAAAGCAGTTTAACTTCTCATGAGAAACAGTCTGTTGAATTTAATGGACGACTCTAACATTCGGCGTGGTGTCTGTTTGTTCTAAGTCGTGTCTCCCTACCACTTTCGCGAAACGATGCTCTGAGCGTGTTTTTTAGAAAATTTACTAGTTTGAACCTGGGACCTGTTGCTGCTAAGGAGACGCCAGACCACACATGACATGTAGAGTTCAGAAGCGTTCAGTGAGACTAGCGATGATATAACCAAATACTTAATGATTTCAGCGTCAGCTCCACTGCACTCCCTGTAAAAGAATCTTAATACTAACTAAAGTTAGTGTAAGGAGTTCAAGGATTTCTTATTTTTAGTTAGCTGGTAACATAACGTCGAAAAAGCAGTTAAGTTTACCATTGGAAATTTTGTTCTACTCACAAAACATTGTTTATAAATTGCACTATTGATAAAAGGAAATATTTTTATACAGGATGATAAAAACCAACTGCGTTCAACAAAAATGTGAACGAATATTCCCTAAGTGGGTTTCCAAGTTCTACAATGGATCGAAGGGTGACCTATGCCATATCACATCTATAATCTAGGTTTAAATTAAGTTTCACAAAAGAGAAAACTATGAAAATGGTCTACAGTCACCCTCAATTATCTTTAATTACTTATCTAACTTGACGTAAATTACAGTGGCTTCTCAATAATTATATAACAGAAAAATCATCGCGTTTCAGATTTTAACTTACGTAGCAAATGTGAATACCATGAGCTTCAATTATCGACACTAGTGTTACGTAAAAAGGGGATGTAACAGATGAGACTTCAGCAGTTCTGAGTGAAGCCTTATGCGCTCAGAAATGCGGCATCGCGTGTGTTCATTACCTTGTTGGTGTTCGTCAGGGGGCGGTGGGCGGCACAGCTCCACGCACCTCGCCGTCTCGGAAGCAGCTCTCCCCTAACTTCTCCTTACTACAATTTACCGAAGTCGGTTTAAAAAAACTATCTGGCTGTGTTTTCATCTGACCAATCAGGGTCTCAATGTTAACCTTAAGCTCCGCCTACAAAAATTCTGTCTATCCAATGAGAAACGTTATACTTTTCGTGGTGGGCCAAAGTTTTTAACGTTCGCAACGTAACAGAGACGCGAAAAAGTCTCACGCTAAAACTTGCAGCTGGTGTGGTCATTTTAGTGTTATCGTAAGATCTATACTGTTCTTCTGGAGGGCTCTATCTTTTAACATGGGCTGGGATGTGGTCCTGGCAGCTACTTTTCGTGGTAGGGCAATGTTTTTAACGTTTGCAACGTAACAGAGACGCGAAAAAGTCTCACGCTAAAACTTGCAGCTGGTGAGGCCCTTTTAGTCTTATCGTAAGATCTATACTGTTCTTCTGGAGGGCCCTATCTTTTAACATGGGCTGGGGGGTGGTCCTGGTGGTTGGCTGACGACGTGGGTGTCCGTCCCTCATCGTAGGGCCTTCTAGCCTAACACGGTTCTGCTCTCGGCTTCTGTTCTCGTTTCTTCCCTCGGAGCTGCGTCTGTTTCACGGTGGGAAGGTATGACATGCATTTAGACGTTGTTGTGTTAGTCTGTTGTATTCCATTTGCTCACTCGTTGATCGTATTACTTTGGTTAATTTAATGTCAGGATTTATTCGGAGCTACGTGACATATTGCCGGATTTGCTTATCATGACGGTTTTCAAGGAAGGAGTTGGATGTGCATGACACCTTACACGACAATGCGCCGATAATAGATTAATAACAGTACAAAATTCTGTGATTGAAGCATGGATAGGAGATAGTGGACTGCTATGGAGTATTCTATCAGAAACGATAAATTGTAAGTTAACAAAAGGCTACTACTAACATAAAGGTGCAGAACAAGGCTACCTTACTGTTAAAGGAAAAATGCAAAAGAATAATGTAGGATGGAAAGTATAACTAAGGATTAATTATTTTGGGATATGTAGTTATTCAGCAATTCTGTTGATTGGTAACGATTAGATTTTTCTGATCACAAGATAAATGAGTTTATAATAATATAAAGTAAGTAATAAACTAAGAACGAAAGAAATACAAAGAAGATTAAAGATTTTGAAAAATAATAACGAGGCACAAGTACAGTGGCTTGGTACGGCTCTTGAGAGATGAAAACTGACCAAATTTATAAAAATATGAGTACAAACTGGCTTATTTCCAAAATTGATTGCTGTCTGCGAGAAAATCTCAATTTTTGAAAATCACAGAAGGAAGGGCATACGTAATATTTTTGTTTTTGTTTTACTGTCATTATATTCAGCTACTGTCATCTCATTCAGCATATTCTCTTCTTGGAGAAGTTGAGAAGGCAGCAGTGTGAAGACGATACAATGTGATATGAGGTAACGGCGACAGACAGTGAATTCACTTGCCTTTCATATAAAAGCACCACTCAATAGCAAACTATCATTCCGTTATTTCAAAAGTGTTAATTACCAACACGATGATAAATAACTTCTAACGGAAGCACTTCGGAGAAGTTGGGTTCGCGCCTAACCTGCATGGCGGGCGGTGTGATTCGGCTGTCAGAGGGGAGCTGGACCGGCAGTTTCGTAGGACAGACATGTTTTCTGCCGCATTCGTTATTGGTTAAGAACTCAATTAGCATTCTCTGATTTTCGACTCGTAATTGAGAATTAGTTTGATAGTAATCAGTTAAACACGCAGTTCATTATTTTGCTTTTTCTCTGTGAAAGAGTAAAAAATGGAAATTATTTGTGATTCATGATTGACTCTAACTCTGCAGTTTCTCGTATTCTGTTAATAGAAAGCGTGTGGCATCCCATACAAGCAATCAATTCAAATTTTATTTATTTACAAAATATCAGGTCATTTATATAATATCAGGTCCCCGCTAACAAGATAATGGATTCACGGCCTACTTGCTGCTTTCTGCACGTGGGACAAGAGCTACAGAATACTGCCGGTACGAGAACATTATTCGGAACTTATGCATTACACAAAGTGTAGTGGAAGCAACAAGGCACCTTGCGTGTAATGCCGGCTTAATACAAGTAAGATAAGTGACACGTCTTCTGTGGTAGCACAGACGAGGTATGAAGGAAGGAAATATTCGACGGAAGGGATTTATCATACACATGTAAGTCCCTCTCCCTATCTCTCCTTTTCCCTTGCTGTGGTATTCACTGCAATGTGAGTTAGTTACTTTCAGACAACACGCATAATACAACAGATAAAACTGACTGCTAAACATTTTTATGTACAAAGCTACAATCCACGATTCTGTCCCTTTGCGACAGTTTTGAATTAATTAAGCTATTTTATTTTCATCCGTCTATTTTGTACTTTTACATTTTAAAACCGTCTACTTCAGCCGTCTGGTATAATTTCAGATAGTAGGGCATCAAGATAGTTAGAAAATATATCCGTTAACATGATCATCAAACATGAAACCGTTTTGCTATGGCCACAGGACCCGCTTGGGTACAGGAAACTGGTCACTACATAAGCCTTCCGAAAAATGGATGTAGTTCACATAACAGTTTACCTTCCATTCAGAAGGCTGTTGCACGCAGCGACTGTTATCTTGACTTGTAAATAACAGATTTCAGCTACCAGTCGTCCTTTTGAAATTTTATTGGCAGATCTAGATTTCAGCTAGAAACTAGCCATAATCAATGCACTATTATTTTTGATCAATGCGTGAAATGCCTGTTGGTCGGGCTTCATCCACCGCTCACATATGTTATTTTCCTTTTCACTGAAAAATATTTGGTGTGATAGTTTATAATATGTTGAATCCAGGGTGTAACTGGTAGGCTTCCAGCAATAATCGTTTTATGAAAACTGTGTTAGTCTTTAAGTGGCCTCTGTATCCCCACTCCTCTTCTTATGCCCGGCGAAGTGCACGATATAGTGTCAGTACTGGCTCTTAGGCGGAAAAGTTTGGCGACGATTGGTCTCAACGGTCACATTGTTTCACGCGGGAGCCAGTGGCTTGTCGTAACTTACGGTGCAGTAGCAGAACAAGTAAGTACCTAGCATAAATCACCCTCAGGTTTCTTCAGCAGGATCACAGTCTGGCAGCGACATTCTACGAGAAGAGGTCTACGCCCATTAAAGAGGCAGTGTGATTCTTCAAGCACTCACCACAATATTTGTCCTTCGATGACTCTGACACCTACCGCTGGTTATCAGTACGATGCTGCGGGCTTAGTGCCTTACAACAAGTGGGCCACCAATGGGCCTACTTCCAGCCACTGCCAGCCATCTGCCCACGGGGTTGGCTGTTAAGAGAACAGCATGTGCGGCCATACTGTCGCTATACACCTCCGCTCGGAAGGGCGAGTACTCCTGACGAGGGGTGCCTTGCTCTACAAGAATCATGGCTTGCTTCCACGCCTTTTAGTACCGCCTGTCCTGAGCTCCAGGGCTACTCCCAGATGGCTCACGCACTACCTCACACACAGCACATCAGCATTCTTGCTGACTCGCTGAGGTGACAGTAGTGTGAGCCATGGTAAAAAAGAAAATTGCTGTTTTGAAGAGCGCGCCGCAGCGCGTTGTATGAAGCAGTCGCTCTCCGCTTCTGGCGGTTGCAATCGCAGCTTTGGTGTCTGCCTCTGGTGGGAAAGCGGAAAGGTTGCCTGTACACGTGCATTTAAGGGGCACGATCAGCTCGGCAGGGGGTCAGTCGGAGTGAGGCTAGGTCAGTTTCGCGTCGCCAGTTGCTGGTCTGTCTCTCGTTCGCATTTGTGTGGCAGTTGGTGTCTGTCTGTCGTCGCAGTGCGAGTATGTCTGTCGTTTGGATCAAACTTTAAGACAGAAAATGAGAGTCTTTCCACTCCACCAGTAACAGAACTGAGCTAGTGGTCACCAGGTCGGGGCTGAGTTCCTGCATCTGTGTCTGCGCGTTAGGCCGTCAGTCTCATCGAGTTGCTCGGGCAACGGTCATTGGCGGTTGTATCGGTCGGTTGGTCGGTCGCGCACCACTGAGACACGAGATGACTTGTCCGCCTTGAGCGTTGGCGCATGTGAGGTCCCCTCGTGAGCAACACCGACTCAAAGGAAGCCCTCGGCGCTTGTTCGTGACGTCACGTCAGCTAGGCACGGACAACGCCAGGTCTGTTGCAGGCATACTCATAATGGTGGTGTCTCCCTCTCTGACACAGGAAAATGTGAAACTATTGGCGGTAGTTGACCAACACAGATTGTTCGGAGAGATTTCCGCAATCAATTAATTGTGCAATTCATTACAGTTCTTAACAAATAGTGTACTCCTGAACTTAAATTTCCACCTGTTTTAAGGATTGACATACAAAAACAACTTCATGGTCCAGCAGCAACAGAGTTCGTGCTTCTTTACCGTCTTTGTAAATCTGAGGAAGTTACGTTTGTACTGGGGTGCTTTTACAAGAAACTGTGAACATATTGGTGCTCTTCTTTAGGTATCTTGGTTAGCTATGGGGTGAGGAGCACTGAATGTTAATGAAATATCTTGCGATTGTACACGTTTGGGGAAGGGGTGGGGGACAGAAGAAGAGGCAAAAGAGAGATACTTGTTTTATCGAATAAATTTTTTTTATGTTATAAAGTTTCTCCTTTCAGTTGCAAGAGGGGAATATTTATCTTTTCTAATGTGCATGTTTAAAAAAGTTTACGCTCATCAGTATTTTCGATGTATGAAGCTATTTTGTTTCCTGTTTAGAATTCCTTTCGTTGAAAATGACTGTAATCTAATGACTGGCAACAGTTGGACATTTACACATGTAAATTAGTTCACATTTCCAGTGACGATGTCACACGAAAATAAATAAAAGAAACGAGTTCATTGTCAGGGGGTTGGGATAAGTTTCGATAGCAAATTAGATCAAGTAAATATAGTTACTTGAATGTAAAATTTCCGAAGCTTGCAATGGGGCAAAGCATCTTCTCATATTGATCTACGTTTGTTTCGACAGGATTCAGTAATACAGAACTATGATCTTCATTTGTAGCATTTACGATAGTAAGAAAACCTTTCATGTAAATAAAACTGCAGAATCCTAAACAATACCAAACATTTTGTCCAAAAATAAGAGATTTATAGTGATAAGCACGCCCAGGCGTCTCTGCCTGCAACAGACCTAGCGTTCGCCGTGCGTAGCTGACGTGACGTCACGAACAACCGCCGAGGCCTTCCTTTGAGTCGGTGTTGACGTCAGTCCAGTGGGCCGCGGCGTATAGCGAGGGGTAGTGGCTTCGCGGTTCACACGAGAGCAACAGGAGTCAAACCACGACATCTGGCTGGCCGGGGCGAGCTGCGACACCGTGAGACGGGAGATCAGTGAGCCTTCCTGCGCCCGTTGAAGCGGCTGGCAGCGGACGGTTCGGGAGAGCGTTGGGAGTGCTGCGCCAGGTCTTCGCCAGAAATCACAGTTTATTAGAAGTTAAGTAACTGGAGATATGTTGTTTCATTTACTTGTTAAATTCTACTTGTCTTCTTGGTGAGATCACCAGCCGCTTTGTTTTGGAGTCGTCCCACCATTCTTCTCCGTTTGCCCACCCGCGGGAAGGTGGGTATTTGTGAATTGGGTGGTCCGTTTTTCCCTTGTGGAGTTGGGGAGGGTTAGAGCAATCTGCGGTTTGGGTTGTTCAGTAATCCCCCTGTCAATCTGCCATCGTTAATAGCTGCCTCTGTCATGTTTGTCGGATTCGGTGTTAGCGAATTTATAGAATTAAGGTGTAAAGGCCGAATTCCTGAAATATGTTTTTATCCTGCCTATCATCTTGCGAGGCGGTATATGAGTAATGTAGAGCATGTTGTACATTATATGTAAGTCTGAATTTCATTGGTTATTCAAATAGTCATTTTTATAAAGTTGCCACCCTTCCACCGTAAGAGTCCTTTTAAAAACAAATTGCACTTTCGTTGGCAAATAATTTCTTAGTGTGAGTGTTTGTTCCAATTCCATCCCTCTTACGGGATGCATAGTTAATGTGTTTGTGTGAGTTGTTGAAATTTTTAGTTTTAAATAATCTGGTTTGTTGCAGATTTGCACCAGTGTAGTCTTCCAGAGGTTGTTGTGAGCGGTCGTGACTACGGCCGTGTTGAAAGGGAGCGGCAAGCTTCTCAGCCCGAAGGCTCATACTGTCAATATTGTTCTCTCTGCCTCGAAATAAAATTGTAACTTGATATTTCGAGGTTGTTTTCTGCTTATAAATTTTAAAGCTGTTTTTGAAAAGGCTTTTATGAATAAAATTCCTATTTGTTAATGGTAATTTCATTTTCATCAGTTACTCCCTGGCAGCTACTTCCACGCTCACCTAGTGTGATTAAATTTGTTAATGTTCCTGATGAATCGCTAGTAAATAAAGTAAATTCTTTAAGAAAAGGTTTTGTAAGTACACTGACTTTATCAGTAGCTTTCCAGTCGCTTGTTTCCGACCACGCCTCGGAGGGCATTTCCAGTGTAGATCGTCACTACGAGTTCAACAAAGAGTGTAATTGCCAATGATGTTTCTCTGAGCAACGATCAGTCAACTTCCTGACAACAACCCACCGCCTCATCTCAACGCAGCCAGTTGTATACATTATCCCCCATGGGCATGTATAGGAGGATTTTGTGGACAGATTACTCAATAAGGGGGAAAATTCAGCTGTTCTAACCAGTGAAGTCTACAGCTTCGCATTACGAAAAGTAGGCGCCGGCTGCTGTGGCTAAGCTGTTCTAGGCGCTTCTGTTTGGAACCGCGAGACCGCTACGGTCGCAGGTTCGAATCCTGCCTTCAGCATGGATGTGTATGATGTCCTTAGGTTAGTTAGGTTTACGTAGTTCTAAGTTATAGGGGACTGATGACATCAGACGTTAAGTCCCATAGTACTCAGAGCCATTTGAACCATTTTGAACCAAAAGTAGGTAACAAGAGACTTGTGATATCTGTAATTAGTACTGTAGATGATAAGTCTACCGGATTCCAAGAATCCTGCTCGATCTTTGGTTTTCTGCATTCGGCGCTGCTTTGTTATGGTCCTCCTACATACAAAGTTTTATTACTCGCTGAAATATTAGTTTCAAATACAAGACTAAGAAAATATTAATTTCAAGCTCTTGCTGAGTAATGGGACAAGGGCAACGAATTACAAAAATCCTTTCTTTAGTAATATTGGGAAAGAACTGATGCGTATTTGTTGGAGATGCAGAACAGTGGTTAAGTGGCGTGGAATCCATAACCTGCTGCTGTCGTGGAGAAACAAAAGAAGTACTCACTTATTCGTTAGTTATTGCTTTGTAGTCGTTCTACGGCAGAAATGTTGCTATTAGAATTTATTTCCTTTTAAAGAGTATTACTACTAAGAGGTGCACCGCCTGTTATTTTATTCCAAGGACCTATTCTAAATTTTTCTCAGCAGCCCATCATTTCCTTTACAAAGTAAACTGAAATAAAAAAATCCTAACTTTCTTCCCAGTAATTTAGTATAGTATGTAGGTTCTTTTTCATTGCTGCGAGAAGCTGAGACTCTTAATTATCCCTCGCTTTGGTGTTTGTCAGTGCCCGGAGAGGCAGAACGTTGTTAGAGGCATTCAGAAGACTATTCTAGGGCGCCAGTTGCTATTTTTATACTTGAAAATTAATCACGCAGTTTTATAGCAAACTATAATATCTTTAACTTTAGTGAACTTAGCGTTCGCTATTCAACACGCAGTTATTTTAGGAAGAAGTCTGCACTCAGTCAGCTCTCCCCTAAAAGGCGACACAACGCCGGGAACACGCAGCCGCCCGCCACGAGTACAACAGTCAAGCACGGCACAGCGCAGAATACCGTCTTAGCGGCTTACCAGAGAAGCAGCGCCGAGCATACTGTTAACTGCCGAATGCTACTGGCTGGTTGCGAATTGGAAACGCTTGACATGGCAGTCTGAATGTCGGTGTTGGTGGCGAGACAGTTTACACCATAAACAGTAAAAGAGATCAGCACTCTGGCAAGACTGATAACTAGAACTCTTGGTTAGATCAGCAGATGATTACTTTTATTTTGCTAACTAATTATTTTGGGGTCTTCCGTGGTCAAATTACACAATAACATGACAAGCCGATGCCTCTGGAAATTCATGTAGCTTCTCTAACTGGCAACGGTGAGACCCCCACTCGCAATACAAGAATATTTTTAATGAGTAGTTAGCACTGATAAGACTGTCGAATGTTCTATGAATGCTTGGCGACTGTACTTTCAGACTTGTCCGAAATAACAGACACAAAGCCATAGCCGACATAATCCTTTTGAGAGAATTCAGTAGATATTTAAGATAATTCTTATCTAGTGTTCCGCCTCAGTTGCACATTTCTTTAATTCGATTATATGTGTCGACCACACTGGATCGTCTTCAGATCTAAAATAAAGTAAAACTATGAATGGTGGGCTGCATGTGGTTCCCAAGACGTGCAGCGACAGTAAACCATAAAATTACCAAATATGCAGCAACCAGTCTCAAAATCATGTTTCATTTATTGACTTTTGCAAATCGATTTCAACTAATTAACATCCATCATCGGTGCTTTCAACCACTATGTGCCCTGAGTAGTACTGCTGTCTTAAGCAGAGGTCAAACAAATACTTACAATATTGCAACGAAAAGATCGTTATTAAATTTTGTTTTTATATTTTCATAGTATGGTCTTACGAATATGTAGTTTCGAAGTTTCATAATTTGGATTTTTTCCGTTGCTTATTCAGCTTTCGCTTCTTTATTTCCTGTTTTAAAATCCACTGTTTTATCCCCCTGTTATAGTTTTACGCATCCATTCTTGTATCTTAATAGAAAGCTTTTACATTATTCACTCTTTTGAATTGACCCCATAGCGTCCCAGCCATTATCCCCCCCCCCCCTACCTCCCTTGCCTTCTATGACAGCCCTCAGCTCTGCCCCCGCCCCCTCCCCGGTTCATTTGTAATACCGCTTCAGAAACATTGCCCTACACTATTAGTGTTCCAATGAGAATTTTTACATATACGTTCTATAGTTTTAACACAACCTCTGTTGTTAACCTCATAACATCTCCACCTCTCCTTTCCTACTTCCTTTCCCCTCCTCCCATCAGCCACACTCCATTTCTCCTCCCCACCCCCTATCTCCGACATCTACCTATTTAAAACGTTTGGTAGCACTTGCAAAATACAGTACTCTTATATGGTGGGTTCGTTAGACAAGACTGGTTGCTGATGCAATTAGCTAGGTAAATTCTACTTTTAAGTACAATTTTTTTTTCTGCTATTGCAGAATATTAGACGGTACATACATTGCTCTAGTTTGTTTTAGATCTGAAGATGATCCAGAGTGATCGAAACATGTAATCAAATTAAAAGTGTGCAATTGAGACGAAACAATAAATAGGAATTATGAGGGGACGTTGATAACATTGACCAAAAATGTCAATTTTCGATTTATTTTCTATTTGTTAGTACAATTCATGAAGAGTAAGTTCCCAAAGTTTCAATATTGAAATCGCGTCCGAAGTGCCCGGAAATTAATTAAAATTGTGACGCGGCCTCCCTGCGATGCCCACGTTTTGAAACAGCACTGCAATACCAGCTCAGTGAACAACGATTCTGTGTATTACCTTCAACCAAACGAGAGCGGGATACATTTAGAAGGCCGTGACACATACTCTTTGCTTTTACAGATCATCTTTGACTCTGTTCCGTATCTTATAAACTCATATGGAAACGAAGCCCTAAAAACACATTTGCATCTGATACAGTAGTCAGAATTGCAACTTATGATGCAGTTATTGTATTTAATTATGGGAACGTCGGGAGGATAAAGGTTTTAGAATGGATGGGCTTCAAGATAGGAAATTTTACTCAAGACATCCTGAGAATAATAAATTTACAGCTCGTCTCTGCAGCTGAAAAGTCAGTTGAAGACCTGCTAAAGGAAAGAAGACAGACAACAAGAAACCCGAAGAGAAGCCTTGAAGGGAAAGTCGGCGCTCAGTACAAATATCGTGCCTTCTGAAGAAGTGACATAAGGAAAAAAGTTAGGTTGAACTTTAAACTGCATTTCCTGAAAAGTTAGTTTTTTTAAGTTATGTACATTTTCTTCAGATTGTATGAATGCTAGAATTATGAAATTGTAAACACATATTTCTATGAACATAATAAACGTTGTCTCAAGAGCTAACTTTGAAATTATGGTTGCAAGCTGAGATATAGGGCAAAGTGCTTCGAATTTTGCACGAATTTAAAATTGTACTTGTGGAATTATAATTTAAAAAGGAGAGAATCTTACAACATATAAAGAGACGAAACAGAGAAACGTTTGTAGAAATCTCTTGAATACTTTCTGAGAAAAAGGAACATACATTATTTTTTGAAAATATAACTTCAAATTTCATTCAAAAAAAGTTGAATACATTTAATCAAAGGATTTTATATGTAAATGTGTTACTTTCATGTAAAGCGTGGTAAAAAATTTCATTGCCATATCTCCAAAACTGTGGATTTGGGACCTTTTTCGAAATAGCGTGTGTTTTTCGTCAACGTCTCTCCTCAAATATCCATTCTTATAATTGATGCGCCTCTAAGGGCAATGAACACAAAAACTTCAGTGCTCATGTACATTTACATTAGATCTTCAGCGGGAATGTCAAATCAATGAGCATGGTTGACGAGGATGAGGACTGCAGATAGATGGCTTCAGACGGGAATGTGAGTCGTCTGGGGAGCGCACAGAGACAGCTCGCGCATTTGATGAACTCTGTGTCGGGCTGGCGCGGTGATCAACACAGCTGCCAAGCAAGCAGGAGATGTCGTGTTCAAATGTTGATCCGGCACACATTTTCCCTCGTTGTAGCTGCTTGGGCATAAGTCATGATGGAGCTGACATCGTTGGTTCCTTCCCTTACGTTTCGCCCCCCCCCCCCTTGCCCCAATCCCCCTCCACCTTCAGTTTACATAATACGACTACTGAATGTCAAACAGTCCAGTGCATCCTCATACTAGCGAGCCGCTGCACTCGGCTCTGATTAGTGAGGACAGCTGGACCCTAAAGAGAAAGTGTTTAGGTACCAGTAAACAGCAGCTATCAAACACCTATGGAGTCCTTACAAAACAGCATCGTCCAGCAGGACAGGATACAGGCTTTTCGTTTCCAAACCACATCCTGGGAATTTCTATTTCACCTATAGACAATCTCCACACATAAAGACGTGATAAATAGCAGGAAAAGCCCTCGTATGAGAGAGAATAGATCACCAAACCTGTACTTCCACCATAGTGCACCTCCCTTATTCTTGCCGTTCCCTCCTCACAGTCGCGGCACATAAACAGATAAACACGTGTATTCCAATATAACTGCGTAGGTTTTCGTGGATAGAGTCAGTCGGCATAAAAGTTTCCTGGCTATGGTACCGCGTCATACTGTATAAAACTATCGCTGCTGGAGAAAAACCAACGTTTCGGCCACGGTTGTAGCGGCTTTCTTCTGGGTCTGTTGGTGACCAGTACACGCAGAAGAAGGTCGCTGCAACCGTGACCGAAATGTTGGTTTTTCTCCAACAACAGTAGTTTTATATATTATGTTGTGGTACCATACACAGGAAAGTTTTATGTCGATGTGTATTCCAATTACTACATTCCAGGACTGAAACGAATCTTGTAGTCAGGATAGGAAATCAGCACCAGTCACGCTATGGTAAAAGATCCCCATTAATAATAATCTATAAGTTTATTAATAACAACGTCGTCAATTTATTATTAGGTACCACTTAATAAAAATATGCATTTACAGATAGTTCAAAAGCATGAAAGTATGTAGCACGCACTAACTCCTCTTGTGTAACCTGGGGTCTTGCCGTTTCAGTTTAATATCACAATTTGTGAGACGAGCGAACAGGTGCGCGCATGTCTTATCGACGCGGAAGCGACAGTTACGCTGTTCCCGCTATCGAGAAGATGCTGCAAGCAGCCACTGCAGCGCTGTGTAAAAAAATACAGCTTAAATGAATGTAATAACGCAAATCGAACGAAATAACAATAAATAATAACCAGTTTTGTAAGCGTTGTACGTTTGCATATTGATTGAATTACTCATTTTTTGTTGCTAAGTGTACCCAGCTTGTAGATTTTTCTGCCGGTTGAACCATGTGTTTTATTTGTATTAGAAGTCTACTCATTCTTCTTATGAAATAGTCTTTTTGTCATTATTACAGATAAATGTATAGCTGCAAATTCGGTTCTTCCAAATGCATTATATACGTAACTCATTAAAACGATATATCGTATCAAGGTCAGCATAAAAGTTCTCTTAGGGGTACTTGAAGCAGAAAGGAACGTTGTCAGATTTTAGTGACGGATTTCATTCTGTTTTACTGTACAGATATGATGTTGCACATTAATTACGAAGCATTTTAAAATAGCACTTAAACATTTATTCAGCAATTTATTTGTGTGGGTGGTATATAGGCTGCTAAGCCTTGCTCTATCCATCACTGTGAACATTTCTCCAACCGTGATCGCACCGCCCTGGATCACTGAGAGAGTCAATAAACTGGAATCACCTGATCTCAGCGCATTCAAGTCCAAGCGGAAGAATTCGATCGTGTTGAAATCGTCAAATTATTATTGCTGATTGTACTCTGTTATCGTCTGTCATAACTGTTATTCTCTCTCATATACTTCGGTTTTATCGTCTTTCCGCCCATGTTTATTTTGGAAATTTGTGGTAAGTTCCTATGGGAGCAAACTGCTGAGGTCGTCGGTCCCTAGGCGTACACAGTTATTCATCTAACTTAAAATGACTTACGCCAAGAACAACACACACACACACATGCCCGAGGGGGGAGGAGCCTCGCGAACTGTGGCAAGGCGCCTCAGACGGCGAGGCTACTTTGTGCAGCCTACCCATTTTTGTGAATAGGCATCTGCTTAATAGTGAACTATATGTCTAGGTTGAAATGCCGTAACGTCCAGTTGCGTGGTGATGAAAGGAATCATATGACTGGATAAAAACTTGCAAGCTTCTGTCTTCCAGTTGCAATCAAAACTTCATTAACATGGCAAAGGTAATGTTAATCAGAACACTGGGAGGAGTTGCGGTCTAAGTAACAAATGATTTATTCATTCTTAATACCACATGACAAAAGATGGCTAAAGAAACGCCACACAAACATTTTTATTTGACAAGCGCGTCTAATAATAAGTGGTCTATGCTAAACAAATTGATCAGCTGGGGATAATCACACAACATTAACCAGAAGTAATCGCTTTACCTGACTTGATACAAGTGAATCCACGGTATGGTCCAAAAACTACGCTACTATCAAGCATCTGTACTCTGCTATTCCATAAAGAATAATATGGTTCCAAAGAACAGGGTGCTGAGAAGCATATATTGGATCCCTACGCCATAGAAGCGAATACTTTACCTTCCTGCTGGCCAGGGCGGCTCAACACGATGTGCTCGGCGACTGCAGTCATGGACAGCGACATTCTGTTATTAAAAGCGCGGGCCCGGAAGTATGCAAAACGCGGTCTCACGTTCGGCTAATTCGGAACACAGGTACTTCCCAATAAGTCTCCCATGTTCAGGTTGACCTTTCGTTGGTCTGTCAAACCAATTTGACTCCGTGACATGACTATGCATGACAGAATATATCAAATGTTTAGACAGCCGACTCAAAACAAATAAGTACACCCACACATCACTCGTTGCGTGCATAAAGCAAGACGTAGTACCTCTGACGGTTCAGATAGTAACTGGCACAGGCTATAAGTGGCACACTAGCAAAGGACACAAGTTTCACATTTATGTAAAGACCTGCCGTTCTTTACTAGCGAAGCGCCAGTACAAGCCTTGTCAGCTCGGTAGAATAGCACATTTACAAGCTGGAAGACCGTCCCCTGCTCTGCTTACAAAGATTTAACCAACCAGTGGCTTTAAAAATTGATTGGAAGAAAAGAAAAAAATATTCAGCTTTGCGGCCTCTTTCCCACGCGGTTACGCCATGTCTTTACTAAAAGCGTGACCTGAATAGAACCACAGCCCTCTATAAAAGGATCTTGGTCTCCCCTGTTGCGTCCATTTAAATACTTTCCAAGGAAAGCCCATAAACTCGCTAAAAACCTCGTGACTTCACAGATACGTTTTGTAGCAGAGACTGGACATCTGCGCGCTACTGATCTGTCCCACGGAAATTCGCAGAAACGCACGGCAGTCTCATCGGGTTCCTACCTTACAAGGACCCATCATTTCCTTTATTGCTAGTAATCAATGCTCTACTCACAGTTCCAACGACTCCTCGGCGTTAGTCAGCCTACCTTAGCCAGGTCGATAACGGACCGGTGCCACCCGACGTGTCTGCACAATGAGACCGGGAGACTTGGCAGTCTGCAAACGTTTTCACCCAGGTTCTACAGGAAAAACATTCTCCTTGGCCCTAAGTCACCGTACGCTTTTACTACACTCAGTTAACTCGGCACCCTCTTCCTTCAAATGCGGGTAAAGCTACCGCTATTCCATCACTAGAGGACACAAGCAAGAGTGTTAACTTCTGTCAACCATTTAATCATATGAATGAAGTCAGATCGTATCTAGTATAGCAACCAAGTAATAAAGATCATCTTCCCTAAGAACATTAAGCAGCATGTCACCATATCTGAAGTGAGAGTGCCCTGCAATCTCTCACACTGATCATCAAGATGAATTCGATGTGATATTCCTCATCTGTATAAATGATTCATCTGGTACTGTCCAGAGATCGTGGTGCTACAACAAAGTCTGCAACGCATATTGACACCTCAAACACTACACGTCTACGCTGAAAACCAGAGTGACTAATCGGTGGTGTTCCTGAGGATCACGGCTCCCCTCTCAGCACAGAAGTGCCCTCACACTGAGGTCACTATAAAGTCGAGCATGCAAGAGCTCAGCCCAGTTGGTGACCTCCACTGAAGCACTCAACATCATAGTGTAGGAACAGTAAGTTGTTAAAATTTCATATGGAATTGTACTATTGTCAAAGTGGAACATTGTACCTCGATAGAACAGTGTTTTACTTAGTGCCTTAATTGATGCTTTCATAGTCAGTGACTGTTCTAAGTTATCAAGCAATCCTGTGACAAAAAACTATGTCAAAGTTACGTAAATCTTTTATTCATTAATGTAATGAAGTCAATTAATGTTTCATGTGACCCTTCCTCCAGAGAATAAAAGACCTCATAGCTACAGTTCACCGAACGTAGTTCTGCCTGGTCACAGCAGATCATATTCTGAACGTATGTCAATTAGAGATATTCTGAGGGAATTAAGAAATGGTGACTTACAATTCTTGTAAAAAAATGGTTCTCGACATATGACAGTTTATGCTTGAAAAGTAAGTGAGTAAGTCACGAAACATTTCTAAAAAGTTGTATCTCATATGCTTTCCGTTCACGGAACGTCAGCAATTGTTGAAACAGGATTATCAGTGATGGGTGTAAAGCAGCAGAAAGAGACATAGCTTCAATAAATTAAGAAAAAGAAGCAATTGCTCATTTCAAACAAAAATTTATAATTTAATACTAAATTTTAACTTTTTACATCCCACCGAAAATCCATATAGTGTAACTTCAGAAGAATGAAAAATTCGTATCCAAGTAAATAAATACACTGACAGAAACGAAATTACTACACCTGGAAAGGCGACATCGATTTTGCTCCGATGATGGAACATACCACATGCAGTATATGCAGTGATAATGGTTTCAACGTCATCTGCCAACAAACAGCACAGTAGTATAGCTGCCAGAAAGCCATCTGTGTCTACCCTTTAATACGAAATGTGCAGAGTCGGAAGGCTCAGTGTGCTGCTAACGTGTGAAACTATGATACAGAGACACACTCATCCTTTCTACAGCGAACTGAGCGAGTTTGAAAGGGGTCAAATTACAGCCTTCCAAGTGGTGGCATAGTCCTTTCAAAAAACTGTCATACAAGATGAACTTGCTGCGTTAGTTGTGTAACGATGCTGGTATCTGTCGTCACCTGAATATCTTCACACCCATGAATGAGGTCTGGACGTTCAAGCAGCACAGACGCCCGCAGGATCGTCGCATTGTAAGGGCAGCAGTGGCGGATCATACTGCTACCTCAGCGGCTTGTGAGCCCAGACCTGTCAACAAGAACTATTGTGAACCGGTTGTTAGTAGTGGGACTAGGGGCACGAATACCTCTAGCCCGTCTTCCAATCACGCAACAGAATCGAAGTGCACGGCTCGACTGGTGCCGTCAAAGGATCACTTGGAAAATGGAATGGCGCGCCGCAGTTTTCAGTGATGAGAGCAAATTCTGCCTGTACACAAGTGATGGTCATTTGTGCGTACGGCAGAGACCTGATGAATGCTGTCTCGTTGAGTGCATTCATCCAAGACACTCTGGCCCCACACCGAGCCTTACGATCTGGGGTAGGATAAGTTACAAGTGTCGTTCACCTTCAGTGTTTCTGGAGGGGACGCTATCCAGCACTCGGTCTGTGCAAAATGTTGCTAGACCCGTAATTTTACATTTCTTGGAACAGGAAGTGATGTGTTATTCCAAGAGGGCAACAAGATATTGCTCGCCCACACATTGCCTGTGAAACTCAACGTGCTCTGCAAAACGAGCAGCAAATTCCCTAGGCAGCATGATCTGCAGACTTCTCTCGAACCAATCACGGAACAACGTGAAAACGTCGATTACGCGCAGCATAACGTATCCCAGGACAGTATTCGACATTTTTACGATCGATCGGGTGCCAGAGTCGACGCCTGCACTGTCATCTGTGGAAGCTACACCAAGTACTACTATGGGTGTTTCAGTATGTGTCGCTATCTGGTACCTCAGAACCACTTGTGCTATTAATCTCTACATGTAATCATTTCATGTATTCTGTATGCACTGTTGTGACAATGAATCTTGAGTGAATTAGAGGCCTCTAAAGGCTGTACTATTTCTTTCCTGCAGTGTACATAAATTTTAAAATATGTACCTAGCAGAAGGTTCAATGAACCGCCTTCAAGCTGTCTCTACCGATCCAATCTCGAACAGCGCGCCGGCCGGAATGGCCGAGCGGTTCTAGGCGCTACAGTCTGGAACCGCGTGACTACTACGTCGCAAGTTCGAATGCTGCCTCGGGCATGGATGTGTGTGATGTCCTTAGGTTAATTAGATTTAAGTAGTTCTAAGTTCTAGGGGACTGATGACCTAAGAAGTTTAGTCACATAGTGCTCAGAGCCATTTGAACCATTTTTTCCGACAGCGCACTGGGAAAACGAGCACATCAACTTTCTGTGCGAGCCCTGATTTCTTTTATTTTATCGCGATGATCATTTCTATCTATGTAGGTGGGTACCAGCAGAATGTTTTCGCAATCGGAGGAGAAAACTGGTGATTTAAATTTCATGTGAAGACCCCATCGCACGAAAGACGCCTTTGTTTTAATGATTGCCACTCGAATATACGTATCATGTCTGTGGCACTAACTCCCCTATTTCGCGATAATACTGAACGAATTGCCTTAATTGAACTTTTTCGATGTCATCCGTCAGTCTCACCTGATGCGGATCCCACACCGCACAGGAATACTCCAGGATAAGGCGGACAAGCATGGTGTAAGCAGACTCTTTAGTAGACCTGTAGCACCTTTTAAGTGTTCTGCCAATGAATCCCAGTCTATGATTTGCTCTACGCACATCATCTATGTGGTCGTTTCAATTTTATGTTATTTGAAATCGTAATCCGTAAGTATGTAGTTGAATTTACAGCCTCCAGATTTCAGTGACTTATTGCGCCATCGTAATGTAGCGTATTTCTTTCATTACTCATGCGAATAACTTCACATTTTTCTTTATTCATGGTCAATTGCTACTTTTCGCGCCAAACAGATATCTTGTTGTTGTTGTTGTTGCTGTGGTCTTCAGTCCAGAGACTGGTTTGATGCAGCTCTCCATGCTACTCTATCCTGTGCAAGCTTCTTCATCTCCCAGTACCTACTGCAACCTACATCCATCTGAATCTGCTTAGTGTATTCATCTCTTGGTCTCACTCTACAATTTTTACACTCCACGCTGCCCTCCAATACTAATTTGGTGATCCCTTGATGCCTCAGAACATGTCCCATCAACCGATCCCTTCTTCAAGTCAAGTTGCGCCGCAAATTCCTCTTCTCTCCAATTCTATTCAATACCTCCTCATTCGTTATGTGATCTACCCATCTAATCTTCAGCATTCTTCTGTAGCACCACATTTCGAAAGCTTCTATTCTCTTCTTATCCAAACTATTTATTGTCCATGTTTCCCTTCCATACATGGCTACACTCCATACAAATACTTTCAGAAACGACTTGCTGGCACTTAAATCTATACTCGATGTTAACAAATTTCTCTTCTTCAGAAACGTTTTTCTTGCCATTGACAGTCTACATTTTATATCCTCTTCACTTCGACTGTCATCAGTTATTTAGCTCCCCAAATAGCAAAACTCACTTACTACTTTAAGTGTCTCATTTCCTAACGTAATTCCCTCAGCATCACACGATTTAATTCGACTACATTCCATATTCTCATCTTGCTTTTGTTGCTGTTCATCTTATATCCTCCTTTCAAGACACTGCACATTCCGTTCAGATGTTCTTCCACGTCTTTTGCTGTCTCTGACAGAATTACAATGTCATCGGCGAACCTCAAAGTGTTTATTTCTTTTCCTTGGATTTTAATACCTACTCCGAATTTCTCTTTTGTTTCCATTATCGGAGATAGGCTACAACCCTGTCTCACTCCCTTCCCAACCACTTCTTCCCTTTCATGTCCCTCGACTCTTATAACTGCCACCTGGTTTCTGTACAAATTGTAAGTAGCCTTTCGCTCCCTGTATTTTACCCCGGCCACCTTCAGAATTTGAAAGAGAGTATTTCAATCAACATTGTCAAAAGCTTTCTCTAAGTCTACAAATGCTAGAAATGTAGGCTTGCCTTTCCTTAATCTATTTTATAAGATAAGTGGTAGGGTTAGTATTGCCTCACGTGTTCCAACATTATCACGCAATTCAAACTGATCTTCCCCGAGGTCGGCTTCTACTAGTTTTTCCATTCGTCTGTAAAGAATTCACGTTGGTATTTTGCAGCCGTGACTTATTAAACTGATAGTTGGGTAATTTTCACGTCTTTCAACACCTCCTTTTTTTGGGATGGAATTATTGTATTCTTCTTGAAGTCTGAGTGTATTTCGCCTGTCTCACACATCTTACTTACCAGATGGTAGATATTTGTGAGGCCTGGCTCTCCCAAGGCTGTCAGTAGTTATAATGGAATGTTGTCTACTGCCGGGGCCTTGTTTCGACTTAGGTCATTTGGTGCTCTGTCAAACTCTTCATGCAGTAAAATATCTCTCATTTCATCTTCATCTACATCCTCTTCCATTTGCATAATATTGTCCTCAAGTACATCGCCCTTGTGTAGACCCTCTAAATATTCCTTCTATCTTTCTGTTTTCCCTTCTTTGCTTAGAACTGGGTTTCCATTTGAGCTCTTGATATTCATACAAGTGGTTCTCTTTTCTCCAAAGGTCTCTTTAATTTTCCTGTAGGCACTATCTATCTTACCCCTAGAGAGACAAGCCTGTACATCCTTACAGTTGTCCTCTAACCATCCCTGCTTAGCCATTTTGCACTTCCTGTCGATCTCATTTTTGAGACGTTAGTTTTCCTTTTTGCCTGCTCCATTGACTGCATGTTTATATTTTCTCCTTTTATCAACTAAGTTCAATATTTCTTTTGTTACCCAAGGATTTCTACTAGCCCTCGTCTTTTTACCTACTTGATCCTCTGCTGCCTTCACTACTTCATCCCTCAGAGCTACCCATTCTTCTTCTACTGTATTTCTTTCCCCCATTCCTATCAATTGTTCCCTTATGCATTCCCTGAAACTCTGTACAACCTCTGGTTTAGTCAGTTTTTCAGGTCCCATCTCCTTAAAGTCCCTCCTCTGTGCAGTTTCTTCAGTTTTAATCTACAGTTCATAACCAATAGACTGTGGTCAGAATCCACATCTGACCCTGGAAATGTCCTACAATTTAAAACCTGGTTCCTAAATCTCTGTCTTACCATTATA
Organism: Schistocerca serialis cubense; assembly: GCF_023864345.2. NCBI lineage: Eukaryota > Metazoa > Arthropoda > Insecta > Orthoptera > Acrididae > Schistocerca > Schistocerca serialis. The sequence continues at coordinate 466,361,642 of NC_064644.1, read as the reverse complement.
TAATTTATCTGATACCTTCTTGGATCTCCAGGCTTCTTTAATGTATACAACCATCTTTCATGATTCTTGAACCAAGTGTTAGCTATGATTAAGTTATTCTCTGTGCAAAATTCTACCAGGCGTCTTCCTCTTTCATTTCTTACCCCCAATCAATATTCACATACTACGTTTCCTTCTCTTCCTTTTCCTACTATCGAATTCCAGTCACCCATGACTATTAAAGTTTCGCCTCCCTTCACTATCTGAATAATTTCTTTTATCTCATCATACATTACATCAGTTTCTTCGTCATCTGCGGAGGTAGTTGGCATATAAACTTGTACTACTCCAGTGGAAGTGGGCTTCGTATCTATCTTGGCCACCATAATGCGTTCACTATACTGTTTGTAGTAGCTTACCCGCACTCCTATTTTTTTATTCATTATTAAACTTACTTCTGCATTACCCTATTTGATTTTGTATTTATAACCCTGTATTCACCTGACGAAAAGTCTTGTTCCTCCTGCCACCTAATTTCACTAATTCCTACTATATCTAATTTTAACCTATCCATTTCCCTTTTTAAATTTTTTAACCTACCTGCCCGATTAAGGGTTCTGTCATTCCACGCTCCGATCCGTAGGACGCCAGTTTTTTTCCACCTAATAACGACGTCCTCTTTAGTAGTCCCCGCCAGGAGGTCCGAATGGGGGACTTTTTTCCCTCCGGAATATTTTACCCAAGAGGACGCCATCATCATTTACCCATACAGTAAAGCTGCATGCTCAGGAAAAATTACGGCTGTAGTTTCCCCTTGCTTTCAGCCTTTCGCAGTACCAGCACAGCAAGGGAGTTTTGGTTAGTGTTGCAAGACCAGATCCATCAATCTTCCAGACTGTTGCCCCTGCAACTACTGAAAAGGTTGCTGCTCCTTTTCAGGAACCACACGTTTGCTGCCTCTCAACATATACCCCTCCGTTGTGGTTGCACCTACGGTACGGCTATCTATCTGTATCGCTGAGGCACACAAGCCTCCCCACCAACGGCAATGTCCATAGTCCATGGGAGGGGGGGGGGGTTGCAGATATCTTATCTAAATCATTTTGAAATCCGCTTTTGTCATCAGATGATATTGCAAGACGGTAAATGACAGTATCATCTGCAAACAATCTAAAAGATCTACTGAGATTGTGTCCTATGTCGTTAATATAGATCAGGAACAATAGAGGGTCTGTAACACTTCCTTCGAGAACGCCGAATATCACTTCTGTTTTACTCGATGACTTTCTATTATTACGAACTGTGACCCTTCTGACAGGAAATCACATATCTTTTATTCGCTACTCCAGGTTATATGGTACCTTATTTGTCTCTATAAAAGCTGACATGTATAACTAAAAAGGCTGAAAAGTGTGTAAGTTAAATCACTACGACCCTGAGACTGAGTGTAGACAATCATGTAACTGACGTAAGGTTCTATAGGGTGCCTTACACTGAGTGTAGCAACAGAAACCTGGAGAGTGAATGGAAAAAAATAATACATATATAGCCGACGTGGCCGGAGAGACTCGTTCCATTCGACTGAAAGAGGCAGCTGAATGAAAAAACTACTGATTGGGCGATCTGTTGTTAAAACCAGATGATTTTTCCATCGCTAACACCGACCATTTTCGTTAATCGGCTGGGAGGCTTCAATCCGAAGCGACGCGCCTCCTCGAATCCCGATAGAGGCGTGCTGATGCGTGTGGCTGCCTATGCGAGTGTATGTGATTTAAAGAATTTTGATTACATTGGTAACAAAGTTTAATCTCCAAGAATCTACCTGCACATAGCTGTTAAACCAAGTCAAACGATACCCCAGAGTTCGCTTGTTTGACATGAGCATCAGATAATTTACCTGTGTAATAGGAGTGTTACATTATGTGGAAGCAAGCAAGCAGAAGCTATCATACATTGACTACGTTCCTTGCATTTGTTTAACGGAGAGAAACATCAATACGACTTAATTCGTGAGTGCCGTACGCATTCCACACATTGATGTACCTATTACTTTACTTCATTCTTAAGATTAGACTTTCCCATGATTAGTGGCACAGGTTCTCACCAATAAACTGATTAAAACAAATTTCTGCATTGGATGTTGTTGCTGAGAGCATAGGTTTTTTGATCTTGTAGCTTTTATAATGAAGGAAAAGGTGGTGAAGTCAGATGTAAACTTTTACATGGCGAAAGATAAATCCTTTTTGATCCCTCTTTAATTCTGTATTCAAATACCTGTATCTATTGCTTTCCACTTCAATTGAAATTAAAGCCGTTACATAATGATTTCTGGAGCATTTTAATTTATGGTCACTTGAGTTACATTAAATATTTCTATCCTCAAACTGCAGCAAAAGACTATGAGTTCGAGTTACTGTCTGGTGTGGGCAGCTTGCAATCCGATTGTACCATCACAGCCATCTGTTCTTAAATCCGCAGACGAAACGTGAATCTCATAATTGTCACTAAGACCCGTATGGAAATTTAAGTTACTTCGTGTAAGAGTAGTTAAGAGTTGCTACATTTTTTTGTCTCTAGTACGCGGCATGTTGGGGAGTAGCGAAACTGCGTCGCGCGGGTTGCCTACAACGGTCTCGACAGGCTGTGGCTACCTGCGGGACACACCGCTATCTGCCCTCCGCTGTCATTTCTGTCAATTAAATAAAAAATAAAAATAAATCTTTGCAGAGCTGCAACACGCTGTTTATAGATAACAGCGTCTAGCTCAATCTGACAATTGTAGCACGTGTATAGGGAGTGTCATGAGTAAATGTGAATATTTTACGAGGGGCGTTCAACAACTAACGAAACACTTTTTCCTTTTTTTCTGAAAGCAGGTTGGTTCTAATCGGTGTTCCGTTACACCATATTATCCCCCGCTCTTTTGGCTAAAAAACCCTGTTTTTCAACTTAATCTCTATTCAATGTGACGGAGTTATACCACCACATTGGGAGGGCCCGTATGTCCGCATGATTTCACTCGATTTCACTCTACTGGTCGACGTCAAAGCCAACGTCTTGCTCAATCAATAAACTCCCCATCATCAACGTACTGCTTTTCGCGGAGTGCACCCTCGTAGGGCCGCACAGATGGAAGTCGGGAGGTGTGAGATCCGGGATACAGGGTGAATGAGAAGAAAAGTCCGATGAAGTTTGGTGAGCTTCGGTCGGGTGTGCAGAATTTTGAGAGGCGTGGCGCTGTCACGGAAAAGGGGAACTTCGTTTGGCTCTTTGTGCCAACGAACACCCTTTCTTCACTGTTCTGGGGGTAGCACGATACACGAGTTGAACGTTGCACCATGACTGAATACATCAAACAAACTCCGTCAGAGTCCCAGAAGACGGTCACCATGGCTTCACAGGCTGAGGGTGCGACTTTAGACTTTTTCTTCGTAGGAGAGGTAGTATGGCGACACTCCATGGATTGCAGTCTGAGGCACCACAGTCATGGACGGTGCGGCTGCTCCCGGCGGAGGTTCGAGTCCTTCCTCGGGCATGGGTGTGTGTGTTTGTCCTTAGGATAATTTAGGTTAAATAGTGTGTAAGCTTAGGGACTGATGACCTTAGCAGTTAAGACCCATACGATTTCACGCACATCTGAACATATGATTGCGTTTTGTTTCCGATTAGAACAGATGAAATTATGTCTCATCGCCTGTGATGATGCTCATCAAAAATTTGTCGCGGTCATCCTCGTAACTCGTACTCTGTACAGATGATACCTCTTTTCTCTTTATGTTCTTTAGCTAGGTGGCTAGGAATCTATTAGTCACAATCCCTTGAGTTCCCGATCTGGTGGACGAGTGTGTCAGCACTACCTACAGAGACGTCCAATTGAGCAGGGAGGTGTTTGATTGTGATCCTTCAGTTACCTCGAATGAAAGTGCCAGCACGTTGCGACATCGGAGGAGTCGCAGTTGCGTACGGCTGGCTGTCACGTGGAAGATCGGAATGGTTTGCGCGACTTTGTTACGATGATGGCAGACTCACCGTACTTTTGTTCACTGCAGTCTCCTTAGACATTCTGCAAGGGCGTGTGACTATACGATACTCCGGTTTTCCGCCAAAAGAAACCCATGACAGTTCTCTGCTTCGAACGCACCGCCGTCACAGACACGGCTATTTACAGCAGCGCTACAAATAGAAACATCATGAAGTGTAGAGAGGCTGGAGCGGGGATATTCCTCAACGTCCCACAACCAATTCCACAATTTTTCAATCGAATTTGGCGGAGAAAAAAATGTGTTGCATTTACTTATTTGACGCTCTTCCTTGTAGATGGTGATGCAAACTAATTCGAATAAATTGTTCCATATTACACGTGTCCAGTTTTTATCAGTTATAGAGCTATAGTTGCTTACAGATTCGTTGTGTTGGTACTCCAGTTTCTATAGCCATATTAATCGACTGTCGTGTTTTGTTTGCAAGCTCAATTAGTGACATTGTGTTTGCGTTTTCGTATTACAATTATTAAACTGTGATTGTGACTCGTTGGCCAATTCTTCTTATCGTTTAAGCATCCCACAAGTATCAACAAATCGTAAGTGTGTCGATATGGTACGTATGTAGACAGTGGGAGTTTTGTCTGTGGCTAATTGTAAATATCCGTTAAAATCATTAATACTATTTACTCGTGAAACAACTTTCACTCGTGACACGGTATCAGTAACACTCGTTGGTCCGAGGAAAAACCACATGCCTTTGTGGAGACACATGCTGAACAAAACTTCTCTGTGAATGCGTGGTATGGTGTAATAATCGATTAATGGACTGGGCCTGTTGTGTTACCGCATCGCCTCATAGAGCCTAGTTTTGCAAACTTTCTTGAATATGAGCTTCCAGAATTATTAGAAGAGGTTCCTACGGATACAGTGATGATGTTGGTGAGGGTGCCCGGCGGAAAGGTCAGTAACACCTCTGCCTACAAAGATGGGAAGCATGAAGGAGGCCCAGCCCAGCATATTCGCCAGGCGAAATATCATTTGACACTTCCTAGAAGACGAATCGGCCGAAATGGTCACGTTTCTTAGTCACGAAGACCTCTGACTTTAACCCTTTAGATATCTGCCAGAATCAATGGTTGAAAGGCGAAGTATAAAAAGAGAAAGTAAACAGAAGAGACAAGTCGATCGTTCGCTTTATGAACAGTGGTGCCCACATAAGAAAAGGTTTCCAAGGTGACCTGAGAAGAGCACATGGGATAATATCAAGAGAGTCTGAAACTACATTGCAGTCGCAATTGGACGCTTATGATCTGTGGCCTTCTTAAATTAGTTTACTCAAGGTCACGACCGTCATCCTACAGCATAGTTATCTAGTCCGAGCTAGTGGTTTGTTTCTAATGACTTTGTTGTCCAAGAGACGTTAAACTCAAACGTTGCACAGCAACTGGTAGATGTCGTATTATGAGGACCTCCTTCGTAACGATAGGCTCCCGAGTTGGTGTTATTTTATGAAAGCTACAACTTAATTAGTGTAGCAAGAAAAGGACTGCAATGGGTGTGGGTCGTGCTGGTTTTAGAGGAGAATACATGTTCAAACAACTTTGATTTATTTCCTTTTGACAACCTTGCCGTCCAGGAAGGCGTGAGACACAGAGGGAATACGCTACTCCTAGTATCAAATTTTAAATAGTTGCAATAATTTAAAAATAAAAAATAAAATACATAATGTCAACGAACATCCAAGACAGCAATTAAGTATAAGTCACTTTTTCCCTTCTTAAAATGCCAGATTTGAAAAGCTGTAGTAATTTAAAAATAAGAAATAAAATACTTAATATCAGCCTATATCCAGAATACAAATGAAGTATTAGTCACTTCTTAGAAACCAACAGGCATGGAATTTAGCTGCATCAGGCATCAATTGCCAAAATATTGCAATACATGTCACACAGTCACATTTCAATGCCTGTATATACTATCTGGTATCCAACGGCTTCCCTTAGAACAACTTCAACTTCTCTTGACAACTCTACAGATTTTTGCAAAGCATGTTACAAATGGCTACTAAATACACTTTCGGCGATCAGATTTACAACTCTTCCGCAGTTACAAGACTATCAGAAAAAAAGGTTGCAAATGACAATAGTGATTTGGTCTGAATTTCGTTCGTCGCCAACACAGCGATCTGAGGCAATGTTTCTAATTACACCGTAACCGCTGATCAATAGAACCAGAAACTCATCAAATAAGCCCTAACCGCCAGAGCCAAGTCACGTTCTAGGAGCACGCAGAATCACAATTTCCTTGATCAGACCTCTCCATCGGGCAAGTTCTACAGCAGTAGTATCCCCGACTAACGTCTTTAACTTCACCCTATCACCAAAGACATAAAGACGTGTACGAACATAACTTAATATGTACCATACTCCAAGGGTTGAACAACTATAGGTAGTCAGTTTTGACACATGAAAAGACCACATCGGGTTGGTAACTTAACTAGAAAGCTCAGTTAGAATAACAGCCTAACCAGTTAACACATTTGTGGATAATTTCCGTCCATCAAGCCTCTGCTTCGGCACGACTGACAAATATCGTAAAGGTTTCACTTTTATTCTCAGTGCAATGCAAGGTTCCTTTTTTCACGCACGTAGAAACAGAGGTACCGCGCAACACCAGCGACAAGAAAGCCCTACAAATTCAAAACACTTGAACTACCGCATCAGACAAGTTCGTCAATATACGCCGTGTTCACAAAACAGTCAGCGCCCACGAGAAGATGTTCAGACACAGTTAAAAATTTAGTATCCAAGCCACAGTGCTTACAGCAGAGACAATATTTCATTCCATGTGGGCAGAGCACTATTTTCAGCAAATGACACTTTTCACTCCAGCTAACTCCAACGTAATTCTGCCCTATCCTGTACCGACCATTTACCGTCAAATGTCACATGTCCACTGCCAATGTCCGGACGCGTCCTCCGTTCGCCTTACCGCCTTATGTCAGTGTTCAGAGGCCGTTTCTTCTTTGGTGGACGACGACCGGAATGCCGAGCGCCGAACTGTCTCCCATCATCAACCACGGTGCCCTCTTTCACCACTGGCGGAAAACCGCTGTTCTCCGGCAGCGTGCTCTTCCCAACTGCCGGCCGCGGAGGGAAGTTCAATCACCAGCGCTCCGTGTGACTCTGTAACCTCACAATTAGGATCTTTATCGACATCAAATATTTACAATGCTCACATAATTGTCACAATGATCTTCTGTGTGTCTAGATCGTTATTTATACAGGGTGGTCCATTGATAGTGACCGGGTCAAATATCTCACGAAATAAGCAACAAACGAAAAAACTCCAAAGAACGAAACTTGTCTAGCTTGAAGGGGGAAACCAGATTCCGCTATGGTTGGCCCGCCAGATGGCGCTGCTATAGGTCAACTGGATATCAACTGCGTTTTTTTTAAATATAGGAACCCTTTTTTTATTACATATTCGTGTAGTACGTAAAGAAATATGAATGTTTTAGTTGGACCACTTTTTTGGCTTTGTGATATATGGCGCTCTAATAGTCACAAAAGTATAAGTACGTAGTATCACGTGACATTCCGCCAGTGCAGACAGTATTTGCTTCTTGACACATTACCCGTGTTAAAATGGACCGTTTATAAATTGCGGAAAAGATGGATATCGTGTTGATGTGTGGCTATTTGATCAAAATGCCTAACGGGCTATGTACGCTGCTCGGTATCCTGGACGACATCATCCAAGTGTCCAGACCGTTCGACGGATATTTTCGTTATTTACGGAAACAGGAAGCGTTCAGCCACATGTGAAACGTCAACCACGACCTGCAACAAATGATGATGGCCAAGTAGGTGTTTTAGCTGCTGTCGCGGCTAATCCGCACATCAGTAGCAGACAAACTGCGCGAGAATCGGGAATGTCAAAAGCGTCGGTGTTGAGAATGCTACATCAACATCGATTGCACCCCTACCATATCTCTATGCACCAGGAATTGCATGGCGACGGCTTTGAACGTCCTGTACAGTTCTGCCACTGGGCACAAGAGAAATTACGGGACGAAGACAGATTTTTCCACGCGTTCTATTTAGCGACGAAGCGTCATTCACCAACAGTGTTAACATTATCCGGCATAATATGCACTATTGGGCAACGGAAAATCTACGATGACTGCGACAAATGAACATCCACGACCTTGGCGGGTTAATGTATGGAGCAGCATTATGGCAGGAAGGATAATTGGCCCCCATTTTATCGATGGCATTCTAAATGGAGCAATGTGTGCTGATTTCCTACGTAATGTTCTACCGATGTTACTACAAGATGTTTCACTGCACGACAGAATGGCGATGTACTTCCAACATGATGGATGTCCGGCACATAGCTCGCGTGCGGTTGAAGCGGTATTGAATAGCATATTTCATGACAGGTGGATTGGTAGTCGAAGCACAATACCATGGCCCGCACGTTCACCGGATCTAATGGCCCCGGATTTCCTTCTGTGAGGAAAGTTGAAGGATAATTGCTATCGTGATCCACCGACAACGCCTGACAGCATGCGTCAGCGCATTGTCAATCCATATGCGAACATTACGGAAGGCGAACTACTCGCTGTTGAGAGGAATGTCGTTACACGTATTGCCAAATGCATTGGGGTTTATGGACATCATTTTGAGCATTTATTGCATTAATGTGGTATTTACAGGTAGTCACTCCGTAACAGCATGCGTTCTCAGAAATGTTAAGTTCACATAGGTACATGTATCACATTGGAACAACCGAAATAAAATGTTCAAACATACCTCCGTTCTGTATTTTAATTTAAAAAACCTAGCTGTTACCAACTGTTCGTCTAAAATTGTGAGCCATATGTTTGTGACTACTACAGCTCCATCTATCACAAAGTCGAGAAAGTGGTCCATTTTAAACATTCATATTTCTTTACGTACTACACGAATATGTAATAAAAATGGGAGTTCCTATTTAAAAAAAAAACGCAGTTGATATCCGTTTGACCTATGACAGAGCCATGTAGCGGGCCAACCATAGCGCTATCTGGTTTCCCCCTTCAAGCTAGACTAATTTCGTTCTTTGTTGTTTTTTCGTTTGACACTTATTTCGTGAGATATTTGACCCGGTCACTATTAATGGACCACCCTGTATACCTGATGGGCGAATGAGTCAGAGACCCTGGAGGATGGTGATCCATTATTTTTATTACTTAGTATTGCTATCACTATAAAGTCAATTTCAAAAGAAAATTCAATTTCACAGTAGTTCCTAAGGTATTAATTTTCCATTTCTTGTAAAGATTGCTAAGATGCTGTATGAAGCATCATTATTTAACATCTGCCTTGAACGTTATCACTTTGGCGATCTAATTTATTTCTTCGTAAAGCCAGTGCACTGGTTTCTTCTTCATGAAAGAGAATGAAGATAACGATAACGTATCATCACATGGTTTAGTCTGATATGTCTTGTCTAACACTGTGTAACCATTTATATGAAACTAGAGGTCTACTGTCCAGAATCTTTGAGAATATGTTAGTGATCACTTCTCTTCCGTTTTATAATGGTGTTTACAAAATTTACCCCTTAAAGCTTTTTGTCCATAATAAAAAGTTGGGCTCTTTCAGAGACAAAGGCAACTTGCTTAAGATATATCCTAGGTGCATTGCGTAGCTCTGTGAAGGCAAGGCGGGAAAATTGGAGTCCCGAGGAGTGTTGGGTAATAAGGTCAAGAGCACTCATAACGCGGTCGGTGGGGGTGGTGCGAGGGTGGAAGTAGGGATTAGCTGCAACTCGGCGCCCCACCCCTAACCCCGACCCCTGCGGCAGCGTGACGTCACGTTAGTCGGCTGCGGTCGCCCGCCACGAACTCCTCCAGCTCCTCAACGCACAACTCTGCCAACAGCGCCAGGCGACAGGAAAATTGGATAGACGCCGCAGGATCCCATTAAAAAGAATAAGGTCTTCTGGAAGTGCTAAAACTTATGTGCAGAGAAACTCCCAGTAATTGCTTCTTTGCTAAGTCAAATTCGCGTTCTGTCTCGGGCACACCACCTCCGCACAGACCTTCTTTATATTACGGAGCTACCGCTGTTAAAAGCCCTCTCCGTACTGCTGTGAATGTAATGTTTTACCGCGGGGTTAAGTGGATTCACTTAATCAGTGCGGCAGGCTAAATTTACTTGTGTTCTAACTTTTCATGATTCTAATTAGAGCTAGGGCATATATTACTGGGTATGCTACAACTGCAGCTAAAACACTCAAGTTTTTAAAGAACTTTATAGTCACTACCTTCAAAATACAAAAAAAATGAAAAGTGTTCTTTCGCCGATTAAAGGTATTTTCACCGAAATTTCTGTAATAAGTACAAAACTTACGCAATGTCCACTGTAAAATAATTCGAATAAGACTTCGAAAAATCGTGAGACTAGCCGTTTTGATGGAGTTTTGATTGAGACGCCTAACATTTGTAACTCAACTAACTTCTGGCTCGTAAAAGTTATTTGTGACCTCTTTTCCATCTAATAGTGAGCAGGGTCTCATGAGACAGAGTCCAAGGCGATTCTGGAACTCCATTAATCTACGAAATACATTAACAGACATTTATTTGTGGAACTATGGAATATTTTTCTGTAGAATAACAGATCTGTATGACACAGTGCATCGCTCTGTTATGATTTAAATGCCGAGAAATGTAAAATTGTACACTTCAAGAAACGAGAAATAGCATTATCCTGTAACTATAATATCAATGAATCACGATTGAGAAGGATCAGTTTACACATAAATATGTTTCGTAAAGCAACCATGTGTCAGAGATGCACATTCTTGAAACATTTGAGTATGCAGGGGGATTTGTGTGTGATTGAAAATAAAACGGTGTTTAATGTTTGTCATTGCTTTATTTTTCTGGTCACTATTTAGTTACAATAAAGGTTCCTAATGAGCATCATTAATCCCTGCGCTGAGTTTGTATCGACGAAGCAGGAAGTCCGGTGTTCGCTGGAACATAAGTATTGTCTTCTGTATTTGTGTAGCCACTACCAGAATTCTCCTAATCAATTCCGCTTCCGAGACAACAAAGATAGAATACATCTCGGGTTTCACGAAGCTCCAGAGAAAGAAGTCCCCTGCGGTGAGGCGTTGGGATCTTGGAGGCCAATGTGCAAGTCTTCCGTGACCGATACCCCGATAGTCAAAAATACTGATTATTACTTCTCGGACTGGTTCAGCAATGTGCGATGGTATCCCATCATGCTGAAATCACATACTGCTTCTACCCTCAGCCGCACCATGAACAAAGTCAATGTCTCGCAGCTCACCCCCATGTATAGCGCTCCATGTGGATGGTGGACACATATGGGTGGACTGCACATTTATTTGCGGATAGTTTCAGAATGAGTGAAAATTTCATGTTACTAGAGCAAACCAGTCGCGTGTGACATTTGTGGAATAGTCGATTTACGGCAGTAACGGTAATATCTCTGAACTTGTGCGCCTCTGGCTCTGGTGTAGAACGGAGAGTAGTCGAGCGTTGGACATAGAGTAAGCCGGCAGATCTTTCAGCTTAGTGCATATTGGAGGAGGATTTTTCTAAAGAAAATTGATAGGAATTACTGACCTGATGGAAAGACTTACAGGCACACCATTTATGGAACACAGAGAGTGGATTTGCATTGTGGATATGTTTCTAAAGTAACAATTTTTGCTTGCGCGTACTGATAATATTAGCGATCCCTGCAACAGTGTAGTCCAACTGCCCACCTGAGTTTAGTTCATTTTAGTTTAGTTCATTTCAGTTTGCTTAATCGTAACAGCATTGCCTTGTAACAAGTAAAGATTTATTACATGTGAGTTTTATAACCTTGTGAAATGAGAGTTTAAAATAGAGAACTGTCATTTCAATGAACGGATTGGTATTTTCATTTCAAGGAGGAAGGTTTTTTTATGAAGAAAATCATCCCAATCTTTCTCCCAATAATATTAGTTTTAATTTAACATATTTTTGTTGCTGTAATGTCTTCATGCTGTGCTATTGCTGCTGCTTATGCTGTAATTTTTCAGGTGAGATTCATTTCATATTTCGTTGTTTATTTCGTCACTCATCCCACGTTTCCAATGCGAAAATTTTAAGCATTTCTTTTGTAATTCAGATATGTAATGGGATAGTGAAGAGAGTGTGTTTCGTAGTGTTGCTACATCAATTCAATGATTGAATTTTTTTCTGGAGGGGGGAGCCGTTCACAGTTTGATTTCGGTACTGGTTTTTGAGTAACAGCTTTAATTTGATTGCCTGCACAGTGAACGCCACTTAGTTTTGTCTTCATGTAAATGCGTGAACTCATACACGCTGTTCAGAGTAGTAGTCTCAGTCCAGTCTTTTATAAAAATGGACAGTACATTCAGTTTTGAGTAAAAAGTAGGTAAACATTTTAATGATCATAATCGAATGATCAATCGAGTCAGAACAAATAACTTTCTCATATTGACACTGCAGCTGTCATGCGGGCAGTAGTTCTACCCGCTATTTAATGACTTAAGTGTCGAAGAGTATGACATCACGTCAAATTGCATTTCTCAGAATAACGTTTGAGGTAACAACGTTAGACACAACGACTTCTGCTCCACTCAAGTATTACTTACTCATGCTCACTGCTAATGCAGTATGGGTTGCCGGCACATGGTTGCTTTACGAAATATATTTGCTTTTATGTCCAGTATCATCTTTGTTAGTTTGTGAACTGAATTTTTGAACGTCCTGTATAAATACCAGGATGTAACACTTTGAAGATTTATGAACTGGAACGATAACATAGGCTCAGATGTAGGTAAAGTGGGGAGCAGAATACTAATGAAATTCAACTGGTCTACATAGGAGATTGCTTACATGTCACTTGTGTGACCCGTCGTAGGATTTTACTGAAGTTTGTGGGATCCAAATAGGACTAACAGGGGATATTGGTTGTATACAGAGAAGAGTAGCAAGAACGGTTACAGGTTTGTTTTACACATGGGAGAAGTCACGGAGATGCTGAAAGTACTGACCTGGCAGACTCTTGAAGGTAAATGTAATCATTCCCGAGAAAGTCTGTTTGGAAAATTTCTAGAACCGGCTTTATGTATGACTCTAGGAATATACTACAACTCTTATTTATAGTTCTCGTAATGATCTTGAGGACACGGATGGATTAACTATAGCACGCACAGAGGCATTCAAACAGTCGTTCTTCCCACGCTCCATACGTGAATGGAACGGGTGAAGGTGCTAATAACTGGTAAAATGGGACATACCATCTGTCCCTCCGTCGTGCATTTCACAATGGTTTTCAGAGTATAGAGGTCGATGTGGAAGTAGAACCAAATCTGTTATATATTTTCATTTTCAGTTATTTATTTATTTCATCAACAGGTCAGAATAACCAAAATGTAAGGTGGGTCAGATGCTTCTAAATCTAACAGCAAAGACTAGCTATTAATGCTACTTTAAATAATATAAAGAATGTAATACGTAAAACTTTCTCTAAGCTTACAGAGATTTGAATTCTTAACAGTAGTTAAAGTGGTTCTACATAATATGTTTCTGCCTAGTTGAGGAGAATATCATTTAAATAATACAAGTATAAAAAAAGTAATAAAAATGTGATGAAAATAAGTTTCAATATGTAGAGGGAAGTGATACATTATATTTGGATGTATAATATAGTCTAAGTAGCTTGTTGGTTGATAACAGCCTACTTCTATCTATATCAGGTGAGAAGGTCTCGGCTTAACCTCGACCAATTCTCATCTTGAATGGTATGTGTTTTTGTGTGTTTGTTGTGTTTATGTGTATTGCTATATTACTTGGGGTGTTGCATGTCAAGACACTAAATGATATCCAATAGCTGTTTGTCTAATAGTTGGTAGTTGTGATATATTATGTGTAACAACTTAGATGCATACACACCTAGTCTTATATAGATTATATACTAATTGAACATTTGGTACACGGAATACATGAATTCTGCAATGAAGTGCAAAAGATCTATGGTACTTAACGTCACCAGCGTCTCCAAGGTAGGGAGGTTGCTGTCCCTCTCTATTCAGTATGAACGGGTTTCATTCATTTGCCACGACAAGCACTAGTTGTCCTCTGTCGTCAGTTCTATCTGAGATCCACAAGCTTATATAGTTCTTTGGCGTTTCTTTGGAAGATTTTCAACCCTTAGGATCATCTTGTCAATTTTTTCTGTAGTTGGGAAGCAGAATTTGTCCCCATTCTCACGCTTAAACGGCTCTGAGCACCATGGGACTCAACATCTGAGGTCATCAGTCCCCTAGAACTTAGAACTACTTAAACGTAACTAACCTAAGGACATCACACACATCCATGCCCGAAGCAGGATTCAAACCTGCGATCGTAGCGGTCACGCGGTTCCAAACTGAAGCGCCTAGATCCGCACGGCCACACCTGCCGGCATTCTCATGCTTAGTTGCTATTGCATAGCGAAGAGCTGTTTGAAATACATCCTTGTTTTCTAGTCTGCTAAGTGGTAGGTCAGCTTCTAAGTTGTCATAGTTTACGTGACTAAAGGTATTCAACTTCGGGTCCTTCGTTGTGTCTGGTTCGACTGTTCGTCTGTTGCTCCGATTTCGAGTAATTTTGTAGTGTAGCATGTTTTCCCTGCTTAATGGTTTCTGTTAGTGTGGAGGTTGATGTGTTTTTGCTGAGAATTTCCCCTGACAGTGACTTGTTGTTCCTGATCTCCACCGGGAACTTGTTCATGAATGCTTACTGTTGCGTGTACGTTTCTGGAGTGGTTATATCTGGTGTTATGCTAGTGCCGGATTTATCCTTCTGTTCGGCCACCTTACTGTTTTGTTTTTCGTAGTGACTGTTCTAGCCCCATAGACAAAACGATCTGGTGTTGTATAGGGTCTAGATTTTGTTGTATCATATTCTACTTGTTGTGCATGTAGTGTGCAGTTGTCTTCGTTTGTGTTTGCCTGTGGTATTGCATTTCTTGTGAACTCTCTGACATCTTCATTCTCAGGTTGTTCAAGGACGTCGTTACCTTTCTGTGTACTATCTTGTAATATTTCGTCTTCCAGTTCACCTACTCGTAAGAAGAAACCAGCATAGAAGATGGTTCAATCAAACATTTGATGTTTGAGGTGCCTGGCCACTTCATATTCAATTGCACCCTGCATGCGCATATCGTCTATATAGAGCTAAAACTGAAGTCCCTGAATTGTACTGTCAACCAGAACTGATGCATTACATTAGCATTGGTATCTGCATTTGGGGGTAGTAATAACCCCATGTGTTGCCGTCAGCCTCTCATTCTGATCGACAGCGATTTATAGCTTTGCTTGTTAGTGTTATTCGTTACGTCTACTCCTGTGAGTGTTGGGGTGGCGGAAGGGGGAGGGGGTGTTCTGACGAGCTGTGGTAGCGTTCCTTGTTAATGGATGTTGTTAGGTACATTGTACTAAGTGCTTACTATTTGTCTTTCGTAGAATAGTTTATAAGTAGAACAGTCTGCCCCCTCCCCCCCCCCCCCCCCCTCCCACTTCTCCCGCATCTTACAGCATTTTCTGTTTCTGTTTGAATGGAATACAATGGAATACAAACTACAGGATTCTCCTAGCTGCATTACGACTTTTTGTGTCCCTGTTTGCACATCTCCCTCATACTGGATCCCAGTCGTAAGGCTTCGATGGGTGACCGAAGCCCCAATAGTTAAATCATTTTTGTACAGCAACAAAGTCGCTGATATACAAAGATTGAACAAAAACCTTTCCTTTTTGAACTAGAAGTAATCGTATTCTTGGCGTCACATCTAAAATATTTTTTACTGTCCTTTTGCCCTTTGGTCCTGTTCTAAATTTTATTTTTACGTCGGTACCGAACTTCTCTTTAGTAATGTGTTACTCAAAATTATTTCGTATAGTTCTCCTAAGAACTCTTTGTCAGTTAAACACTTTCAGACATGGTGTACTGCCAGCAGCGGCCTAAACTTCTTGGCTTCTTCACACCTAATGTCATTAAACTGTGTTGCTTTTTTCTATTACCTTTTTCTTATCTACTTGTGATTCTGTGTCAATTATTACAGTTTTTGCTGTTGACTCGATTGATTTTATTTCTAATTTGTGTTGCTTGGGGTTACTATTTTAGTGATGGTTCTCTAATGGTTCTGACATCTTTGTTAGTTTCAGATTTAAAGAAAAGTCTGCTGGACTGATTAGATTTTGTTTGTTGAATGCGTTGTTGTTGTTTGCTTTTATGTTTTGAAATTTGACCTGCAGTCCCAGGCACTGCAGATGAAAGTGTCTGACTTTAGTCTCTGGTATTCGTATTTGAGTTCCACTACTTGCTTCAAGAGCTGAATCCGTTCCTGAGTATAGTGAATTTGCAACCGCTAGTTCTTTTCTGAATCTGGCGTTTCAAGTTCTGATCTCTTCATCTTGTCCGTAAAGCCTCGACTGACCTAGTTCGGGTGCCCAAATTTTATTTCTAACCGGTGATGTAACTTTGATACACGACTTGTTTTGTTTTAATTCATTTTGGAACTCCACTAAGATCTCATCTACAGCATTTATCATTTTACTTTCCATTTTCGGTCTTTTGGTAGTTAACTCGACGCTGGATACCAGTCATCTTATTGCCCCCGTACTCCTGCCCGTCGGAGTTGCGACACTGCTTCGACGTCCTCCGCGTAACGTGTAGCTCGTATTGATTCCTGGAGCAGCCAGTTTTCGAAAGTACCAGCGGCTGCCGCCAGCGTGGACCAGGCTGTAAGCTCCAGTGTCCGCATATATTCGCGGACATGCCGGCCGGTGTGGTCGTGCGGTCTAGGCGCTTCAGTCTGGAACCGCGTGACCACTCCGGTCGCAGATTCGAATCCTGCCTCGGGCATGGATGTGTGTGATGTCCTTAGGTTAGTTAGGTTTAAGTAGTTCTAAGTTCTAGGGGCCTGATGACCACAGATGTTAAGTCCCGTAGTGCTCAGAGCCATTTGAACCATTTTTTTATTCGCGTACGTGCCGCTTAACTTGGCCAAAAGCCGATGCACACGTCCCAAACGCTTCACAATGTGTTGCAAAGCGAGCGCGCAGCGGACGAAATTTGCTGTACTGCAATCAAATCCCGAATTCTAGAACCGTTGCGCCTGTACCTCGTCTGTAAAACGACTGCTACCAGTTCCGATAGGCGCAGTACGCTCTGTGACTCATTCCGCAGCTTGCCGAGCTGTTACTAGGTAGCGCAAGGAAATAACGAGTCACTCGCCAGTGAAAATAACTACAGCCAGTTTTCCGTAGACGGCGTCTGCTGAGTCCGCCGCTGCTGTCTGGGACGCCCGACGCAACGAACAGCTGTGGCTCGCGCAGTCAGCCCGCTGCAAGCCGCGCTGTCCGCACCGTCCGCGTCTGACGTCACCGCAGTCCGCTGCACGCAGCACCGTCAGCAGAGGGCGCAACGCGTCCCTGCCGACAGACAGTACAATGAATGGCATTCGCTCCGCCGACAAAACTTGCCACATTCACTATCACGAAAAAACCAGACTACAGTCCCCGAACTAGTCTTTATTGCGTAACGTGACAGATTACACATTTAACTATCCGCGCAGAAACTTGCACTGCACTTCGACCACCTCTTCCCACAACAACGCAAAAATAAGCGAAGCGCGCTCCAAACACGTCCGCACGCCACACCACGCCTGATGTTGTATGTACGTACGATAAGTAATTACAGAGTAAAAATAATGGAATAAAAGTAAGTTTGTGTTGTCTTTTGAGGCTACCCTCCACACAAACGAGCGCCGCCGAGCCGCATGATACATCATAGTTACGCTATTCTCGACAGAAAAACGTACTAGGGGCGTTCTATAAGTAAAGCAACACTTTTTTTCACAGTCAGTTCCTATTGAAAAATGCGGAATACTCCCGCTTCAGCCCCTAGAGTTTCATGAGGTTTCGATAGGTGGCATCGCTATTCGCAGAATTCTAAATGGCGTCTGTAATGGAGATGCGTTCCTAGCAGAGATCTGTCGCTGAGTTTCTTTGGGCGGAAACCCTGAGCATCGCAGATAGTCAGCGGTGTTTGAAGAATATCTACAGAGACCTGGCAGTGGACAAAAGAAAGGCAAGTTGCTGGGAGAAACGTCAGTCATCACGGCAATAAGTTTGAACGAAACTGTCCTATCTCCTGGGTGCCAGCCGTCCGCACACAGCTATGACTCCTGCAAAGTTGGAACGTCCGGACATTCTCATTCGAGATGATCATTGGATCAGAATCGGCCATCTCGTCACTCAACGGGACATCTCCGTTGGGAGTGCTGACACGATCATCCGCCAGTTGGCATTCTCAAAGTTGTGGGCTCACTGGTATAAAGAGCAAAAAAAGAGCTTACGGGTTACGAGGGTGACGGTGCCAATTTTTTGTCAAATTTCGTTACAGGTGATGAAACATGGGCTAATCATTTTGAACCGGAAATAATACGGCAATCCATTGAGTGACGCTACACCAAGTCTCCTCCGAAGAAAAATCTTAGCGACGGTCTTATGGGATTCAGAAGGTGTTATTCTGTTTGGTGACCCCCCTCATGATACATCAGTCAACACTGAAGTAAATGGTGTCACTCCCAGAAAATTGATGAAGCGACTCTGTTTGGCTTCCTCCCTCATGATATAACAATTAGCTCTGAAGTAAAGTGTGTTACCCACAGAAAATTAATGAAGTGACTCTAACGTTTTCGTCTCCCCAAGCAGCTATCAGATGTATCTGGATATGCGTAGAATTACTACTGTAGTTGTGTTAAAACACACATTTCTACTAATTTCCATATGCTAGTCCTGCTGTTCTGTTTGTAGGGTACATAAAAAAAACTGAACTTCCATATCCCTCTCCAGTTAGTAAGTACATCAGCTTATAAAACCTCACTAATTCGGACAAACCCGCTCTTCACAGAGTGTATATTGTTATTTACGAAATATCGAATATTCCAGAAACTATTTCTAGTAATTTAATAAGTAAGTGCACAGCCTTTTAGAAAAGCAGAGGTAAAAAACCTAATGTGGACTTAGCAAGACGCAAACCCAGTACACACAAGTCGGCGTCTCTAACAACTACGCTACACAATGAACTTCTGCAGCGAGTCACCTTGAATCGTATGTTCTAAAGGCTTTAATCCCCGGTAAGTTACTGATTAACATACACCCTAACACATAAAAAAAGCGTCGCAGCACGAGGGCATTATCGGAATGCGACGAAATCGGTAGATGTACATATACAGACAAAAAAATGATTAAAATTTCATAAAAATTGGATGATTTATTCAAGAAGAAGAGTTTCATAAATGGATAAGTCAATAACGCTTTGGTCCACCTGTGTCACTTATGCAAGCAGTTATTCGGCTTAGCATTGGTTGACAGACTTGTTCGCTGTCCTACTGAGTGATGTGCAAACTTCTGCCCAATTGGACCATTAGATCGTCCAAATCTAGAGCTGGTTGGAAAGCCCTGCCCACAATGCTCCAAACTCTCACAGTTGTGGAGAGATCCGCCTGGACAAGATAGTGTTCGGCAAGCAAGAAGACAAGCAGTAGAACTCTCACAGGTGGGCGTTAACTCGCTGAAACGTAAGCCCAGGATAGTTTGCCCAGAAGGACAACATTCCATTGGAACTACTGACGGCCTTGGCAGAGCCAGTCCTGACAAAACTCTACCATCTGGTGAGCAAGATGTATGAAACAGGCGAAATACCCTCAGACTTCAAGAAGAATATAATAATTCCAATCCCAAAGAAAACAGGTGTTGACAGATGTGAAAATTACCGAACTATCAGTTTAATAAGTCACAGCTGCAAAATACTAACACGAATGCTTTACAGACGAATGGAGAAACTAGTAGAAGCCAACCTCGGGGAAGATCAGTTTGGATTCCGTAGAAATACTGGAACACGTGAGGCAATACTGACCTTACGACTTATCTTAGAAGAAAGATTAAGGAAAGGCAAACCTACGTTTCTAGCATTTGTAGACTTAGAGAAAGCTTTTGACAATGTTGACTGGAATACTCTCTTTCAAATTCTAAAGGTGGCAGGGGTAAAATACAGGGAGGGAAAGGCTATTTACAATTTGTACAGAAACCAGATGGCAGTTATAAGAGTCGAGGGACATGAAAGGGAAGCAGTGGTTGGGAAGGGAGTAAGACAGGGTTGTAGCCTCTCCCCGATGTTATTCAATCTGTATATTGAGCAAGCAGTAAAGGAAACAAAAGAAAAATTCGGAGTAGGTATTAAAATTCATGGAGAAGAAATAAAAACTTTGAGGTTCGCCGATGACATTGTAATTCTGTCAGAGACAGCAAAGGACTTGGAAGAGCAGTTGAATGGAATGGACAGTGTCTTGAAAGGAGGATATAAGATGAACATCAACAAAAGCAAAACAAGGATAATGGAATGTAGTCTAATTAAGTCGGGTGATGCTGAGGGAATTAGATTAGGAAATGAGGCACTTAAAGTAGTAAAGGAGTTATGCTATTTGGGGAGCAAAATAACTGATGATGGTCGAAGTAGAGAGGATATAAAATGTAGGCTGGCAATGGCAAGGAAAGCGTTTCTGAAGAAGAGAAATTTGTTAACATCCAGTATCGATTTAAGTGTCGGGAAGTCATTTCTGAAAGTATTTGTATGGAGTGTAGCCATGAATGGAAGTGAAACACGGACGATAAATAGTTTGGACAAGAAGAGAATAGAAGCTTTCGAAATGTGGTGCTACAGAAGAATGCTGAAGATTAGATGGGTAGATCACATAACTAATGAGGAAGTATTGAGTAGGATTGGGGAGAAGAGAAGTTTGTGGCACAACTTGACCAGAAGAAGGGATCGGTTGGTAGGACATGTTCTGAGGCATCAAGGGATCACCAATTTAGTATTGGAGGGCAGCGTGGAGGGTAAGAATCGTAGAGGGAGACCAAGAGATGAATACACTAAGCAGATTCAGAAGGATGTAGGTTGCAGTAGGTACTGGGAGATGAAAAAGCTTGCACAGGATAGAGTAGCATGGAGAGCTGCATCAAACCAGTCTCAGGACTGAAGACCACAACAACAACAGGATATCGTCGACGTAGGGTTGCCACGGATGAGAACAAAAGGAATCTATAAATCTATTAAAAGAAATGGCATCATAGACCATTGCTTCTGGTTGTCGGGTGATAGGTTGGTATCCCACCGTAGTCAGGGGCCTCTCCTGACAGCTCTTCACCGGTCATCAGAGCTCATTTCCAAGCAGGACTCGTGATTGAACACAGTTTGAGTCCAGTCAATAAGATTTCAAAGCCTAATGTGCCCCACACCATTGCAAACGGGGTTGTTAGTGTACAGAGGTCAAAGGCGGTGCAAAGGGCGCCGTGTTCTCAGCTCCCTTTTCTATGAGCCGACTATTAATTGTCTTTGTCGTCACTGAAGCACCCGTTGCATGTCGGATCGAGGATAATGATAAATCCGTGGCTCCTAGTGTCTCTCTGACGACTGCTCCGTCCTCACGTTCTGTAGTCTCTCTAGGTCGACCGTGTGGTATCGATTGTAACGATGCCACACAGTTTCAAAGGTTGGCACTACCACAAGGCACCGACGACAGCGCCCTCTCGCCGCTGCTGTCGAGGTCTACGAGCTCCGCGACTACAGATTCTCCCATTTCATCAGGTGCAGCCAGCCAGGGCACTTCGACTTCGCACCACCTTGCAAGTAATGTAATATGTTTGGATATGTTTATACACTAGCAAAGGTGATTTAAACTGATATTGCAGTACCGACGTATATTCCTTTTTCCCGCTCCTACCCACGAGCTGCCTTCCAGGCGGGATACAAAAGACCGCTTCCTTCTTGATGCAGTGTTGTGCCATGGCTCACCTATTCCTGCCGACATTGTCGAACATGGCATCGACCCTATTCATATGTCGAGCGATTCGCTGATTACCCAAACTGATCCCTTCGAACCCAGCTATACGTCCGTTCTCCAATGCTGACATCTGCGTTCATTGTTCAAACTCCTGTCTGCGAGGCATAGTTACTGTACAACTGAGCAAACGGAATTAAATTTGCCAAGACTCTATGTCCTGGTATCGAAATATCCCCCGTTTACTATACTTGCCAATTGCACTGTGAAATTACTCTATAGACTCACATAATCATCCATCGGCCGCCAAAATGTACATTTATGCATTTTCCGTCGATACCTACATGAATATGACTTTGTGAGCAATTTCTATAACTTCTTCTTGTGCCCTTTTTCTTCTTACAGTGTATAACCACAACAAATTCTACCAAGAGCGATATGTTTTTGATAAATCTTCAATGTCCTGTGGGCTTAAAGCAGAGTTATATCATGAAAATATGAGTTATATCATGAAAATAACTAAAGACGGAATTTTTTAACCACCAATATGTCGTTTCCCACCATTTTATTAGAACCACTCGTGCTCATAACGACACGTTTCCGAGAGGTCCTCACTGTTTTGGTGCTTAGAAACAGCATTTATTGATAGGCTGTACGCTATAAAACCTACAAGAAATGAGGTTCAGCCTTAGAACAATAAATACAATAAGAGGCCTTGCAAGATCTTCTTGTGTGATAGTATTTTTGCTTATTGTTGGTTCTGCTTTACTTGGAACGCTGCCGAAATATCGCAGAACGTATTTTGTCTTTCACGTTACTTCATACCTCCTAAAAGACAAACACCAGGAACTGACGTCAATAAGCTACCTTATGCCTCGTGTTTCCCGTGTGATGCGGCTTTAGGGTGAGGCGACATTGTCGCTGCGCCCGGTGTCTGCATTGCGGCATGTGATGGTGTACTCCAGTGCGAGACGAACCGTCGATCTGCGGTTGAAGACAGCGACAGCTGACAGCAAAGTCTAGCAGTTCGAAGTTCGGTGCATCTCAGTTCACACCTCGGACCACTAAGCGGCTTTAGAGTCCCAGGAAGGCAGCCTCGTGGAATGGCAGTGGAATGCAGGCGACCTAAGCCGTGAGGCAGTGGTCGTTGTCTCGAAGCCCAGCTGTGGCGATGATAGCAGCAACAGTGGATCAGCAGAAGGTCATCGGCCCCATAGCGGAGACTGGTGTCGATGTGTATTGCGGCCATGTCGAGGACCTGCTCTGCTTGCTCGGGGGCGTATATAAGTTGTAACAAAAAGTATGACCAAACTCTCAGGAAAAATTCATGACGCTTAGAGGTAGAAAATATGTTACATAGACATGGACCATAATCGCTTTATTTCTATGTTAGAGCTGAGTTTGTACAACTCTTGAACACATTAATCATGGGAAACACACAGGAAGAGGTCGCATAAGTACCGTGTGGGACCCTTTCCTAAATGCAATGTTGAATTCCCTCTGTTAACAAAAATACAAGCGTCAACTAACTGTCGCATGAGTCGCTGACACGCGCTGACGTATCCTGGAGAACTGCGCATTGCTTCACAGCCGTCTAAAGTACAGTCAAGAAGACACTGCAATTGCTGTACCAGGGTTCCATAGTAACAGCTTTTCAGTGCACCCATAAACAAAAATTTGGTGGAATTCGGTACGCAGAGTGTTGAGGTAATAAAATAATCTATCTCTGCTGATCAGTCTGTCACGGCATCTGTTATTAAGAAGACAACAAACATTAACGTTGAACGGGTAGGAGCTCCATCCTGCATTAAGTACGTGTTTTGTCACACATGTCAAGGTTTATGTTCTAGCAGAACAGTTACAGTGTTTACGCTAAGAAAGCATGGTAAGTTTCCCGTTGTGCCTCGTGAATGATTATGAGTGTCTAAGAGTCACTAACGATGCCTGTCCAAAGGTTGACAGAATATCTTTGTTGATGACGTGACTGCAACATTGTGTGAAGATCCTCGACGGCCCATATGTGCTGAACGCTATCTATTACAATCTCATCAACTTGAAACGAAGCCTCGGTCATAAACATCGCATCTACATTAGAGTGAGGTTCGAATCCTGGCTCGGGCATGGATGTCTGTGATGTCCTTAGGTTAGGTTTAATTAGTTCTAAGTTCTAGGTGACTGATGATGTCCTCAGATGTTAAGTCGCATAGTGCTCAGAGCCATTTGAACCATCTGAACTAGAGTGACGGTTGTAACATTGTTGAATGAACCATTAGCAAAAGTGTACCCATGACGTAAAATTAGTCGTAGTTATTGCCTGCAAACGTAGTGCATGGTAGGGATACAGCTGTTTCTCAAGTAACACTGTCTACAAAGTCAGATTGTCAACATTAGTTGTTGAAGCTAATTGTCTTGTGCTGATACCAATGTCATCGTCAACTCCAGTGAAGGTGCCCTCGCCGGGCGGGATTAGCCGAGCGGCCTAGGGCGTTGCAGTCATGGACTGTGCGGCTGGTCCCGGCGGAGGTTCGAGTCCTCCCTCGGGCATGCGTGTGTGTGTGTTTGTCCTTAGGATAATTTAAGTTAAGTAGTGTGTAAGCTTAGGGACTGATGACCTCAGCAGTTAAGTCTCACAAGATTTCACACACATTTGAACATTTTTTTGAAGGTTCCCCCGTCTTTCTAGGCCTCTCCCAGTCGCGAGTAGTAGGCTTAATAATTGTCCCCTGTTCCCTAAGACGGAGATAAGTTGCTTCAAACGTTTAAGAACTAAAAGAGTCTTGTTTGCGAGATTATTACATTAAGTAACTTCGCAACCGAGACTGTTTTTGTTCCGAAACGCTTTTTAATCGGTTGCCGTAACAGTCTACCACGATGGAATGGGAAAATTTTACGTCGAACGTCTTCCTGTCGGGGCATCGCCCTTCTCGAAATCTCTGCCGACACAAACGTTGATCGCCACGACCATTGCCATGAGATAATCTGCACAGCAAATGGGCGCCTGCCAACTCCGCATTACAGTACACTTCCACTGCACTATACCGGATAACTAGACCCTGATAAAGCAATAAGCAGTTTACACTACGTGCCCGATGCCAGTAGAGCCATGAAGTTTGTAGCTTGACACTACAAACAATGCAGTTAACTGCATGTTAAAACAAGCAATGAGGTTAGTCGCATGTCTTTACAAACAATGAAGTTAGTTACGTGGCAACATTATCTTCGTTCAGTGGGAAAAACAATCCTGGCGGCGAACCCGAGAATTTCATCTTGTTAGTATACGTTCTAACAAAACCTAATCAAGGTGCTGTTTTGAACATTTATTATAAGAAAACGTTTCATGTAATGCTAATACCTTCTCTTTCTGTGTGTTTCCCATGACTGATGCGGTTATGAAGAAAAGTAGAAAATGAGCTCTAACACAGATATATAACTCTTCCGTACCCATGTCGACATAACGCAAATTTTCCTCTACGCGCGAGAAATATTTCCTTAATGTTTCACCATACATTATTGTACACTCTGCAGGTGGCCATAGTGAGCTTGTTAGTGCAGAAGATAAATACTGCCATATACCTCAGCACCGTCGAAAATTACTGAAAGTTAGTCATTGGCCGGAGAACGGGGTCACGATTGAGGACATGTGCTGGTGTCGAGCAACGATACATTGGCTGTCTGCCACTCACCCGGTGAATTCCTCACACGCCTCCTGTCTCGTGTAGTTGTACTTTGCAATGCTATGTTGTGCCGTAATGTCTATTCATAACATCCACCTTACGGCAATTTATGTTTTGCATTATCACAAGCGGTTTTCTAATTTGTTATTGCATAACATATTGAAAGCCTTATTCTTTTCAGGGCATCCAGCTCTCTCAGAAATTAATTTAGAGTTGTTGTGTTGGCTACTGCGGTAATCAGCACGGACACAAACAAAGAAGGAGAGAAGTTGAAATGGCTGGTGGCAGGAATCCAAAATGAACTGTACATCAAACATGAACATTTTGCCGGCCAGGGTGGCCGAGCGGTTCTAGGCGCTACAGTGTGGAACCGCGCGACCGCTACGGTTCGCTAAGAAAGCGTGGCAAGTTTCCCGTTGTGCCTCGTGGAAGATTATGAGGCTCTAAGAGTCACCAACTATGCCGATCCAAAGGTTGACAGAAAATCTTTGTTGATGACGTGACTGCAACATTGTGTGAAGATCCTCGACGGCCCATATGTGCTGAACGCTATCTATTACAATCTCATCAAGTTGAAACGAAGCCTCAGTCATAAACATCGCATTTACACTAGAGTGAGGTTCGAATCCTGCCTCGGGCATGGATGGGTGTACTGTCCTTAGGTTAGTTAGGTTTAAGTAGTTCTACGTTCTGGGGGACTGATGACCTCAGAAGTTAAATCCCATAGTGGTCAGAGCCATTTGAACCATTTGAACCATGAACACTTTATTTCTGAAAAGAAAATAAATATAATTTAACTTAAGTCCTGCGCTTCCTGTGCTCTTACAGACAAGTACTTTACTCTCTACTACTGCTCGCAGAACGCAGTCGAAGCAATATCTTCCTATTACTCAGTACAGATGCTCTCAAAGTGTGCTAGCGAACTGGGCCGGCAAGCAATGGGCGGCTGATTAAATCGGAGGTGAAAAGCGTCGCTCGACTCTTGTCTTCCCGGAGGTGTGGCGCTGACCACTCTTCCCATTGGCGCGCTCGTCAGCGCCTTCTTAATGTCATTTTGCGACTTTATGATTGCATGTTCCATACCACCCCCCAACCCAAAATGGTGCACCACTGTCGTGTAGGAAGGATCCAGGACCCGTAACTGGAACGGATTCTGACCCCCAGGCAGCGGCCCGATAGCTGTCCTGCGCTCCGAAGGGAACGTCGGTTGGAAAACTCCCAGAGAGTCGCCACCCTCCTCCTGAGCCGGTCCGACGAAAAACGGAGAGGGCAGCGATGACGACAGCGGTGACGATGGTGTCGATGACGGAACTGGGTCCGCGGTGGGGGTGGGAAGAACGAGCGCCAGGAAGTTGAGCTGTTGCGCCGGTTCCACAGGCGGTGCGGGGGCGGTCGAGCCGACGCAAGATCCGATAACAAGCGAATCTAGGGACAGATAATCTGCGGAAGAATCCCGTAAGCGACAAGCACGAATCTGGTTATGATGGCGGCGCAGCAAACCAGCAGGACCTAGAATTAAACACGTGCAAGGGCTCAAATTGCTCTCTCCTAGCGCCTAGCACGACCGAAAACTCTAGAGAGAATAGAATCATTAGGTGCTAAGCGGTACTCGCAGAGCGTAGGAGGAGCCGTGCGCTACAGTGGTTGCAGCAAATGGAGCAGCTTGCGGTGGCGCCGGCAATGGACCGTCGCGGGGTTTGGAGCGGTACATTGCGGATATTTTTGAAAAATGGTAGCCTGCACCAAGCCTGTCCATTAACGCCTCAAGGAGATGCAAAGGATATCAATTATTGTTTGTGGATTCACAGTGGATTTAAAGTCAACACAAAGACAAAATGGTCCACTACATTTTGGGAAGATAGCTGAGGGAGAGGCCCACTGACAGATAGGAGATAGGATAAGAGACAGGATAGGAGAAATAACACCATTGCCTTGCCATTCTTTAAGTTCATTTACAACTGTGTCTCAGTGCATGAGGGATGGGACGCGCACGAAAATACTTAGGTTGCGTAATGCCCTTAATTGTCGCGTGCGCCAAATATTATTTGCTCAGCCAAGTCCTTCAGAAAATAAATCAGGGAACTCCTCAATCAACTGAGTAACACTGTCTGCTGGGTTGAAAACAGAAATAGAAAGTACAGTACATAGTCCTCCACACAAACATCAAACTAATCAAAAGCATCTAACCCAAAAATATCTTCACAGTATCTCGAGCGCAATATCGTAAATGCCACTGTTCTGCTGTGAGACTGGAAAGTTTTAGGCCAACTACATCTAGCAAACTCTGGAATGCCCTGACTGTTACACGCTCTAGGTTGTGTGCAAGATTTTGTCAACTGTGGCGATCCCAACCGTTCATTAGTGGCATGAGTAAACAATGTAACGAAGCCCAATTGAGTAATTGAAGTTGCACACAGCGTCCGGCAATGACTAAGTTCAAATGGTTCAAATGGCTCTGAGCACTATCGGGCTTAACACCCGAGGTCATCATTTCCATGGAACTTAGAAGTACCTAAACCTAACTAACCTAAGGACATTACACATATCCAAGCCCGAGGCAGGATTCGAATCTCTGACCGTAGCGGTCGCGCGGTTCCAGACTGAAGCGCCTAGAACCGCTCGGCCACAGTGGCCGGCCAGTGACTAAGTTCACAAACAGCTTGTTTGACTGCCCGTGTACAGCATATGAGCGGGGTTATTGCAGATCCCAAAGTTGGTCTTTACTAGTACAGGTAGCCAGTTTAGAAGAAACTTCTTTCACTGAGTGAGAAGTTGCTCACTAGAGCGTACGTGAGTAGAGTCCCCTTTGTTGCAAGCACGCAGACTATTTTCTACGAGCAAAGCAAGTTGCGTTCCGCAAGGGGCAATGTTGTCTTTTATGTGTGGAAAGGAAGCGGGAACACGATTTCGCAGGAGACACACGCGTTGAACCTTGCTTGTGGAAGGCGCTAAACTTCTGTGTGCCGGTCGCTGACAAGAAATAAGAAAGTTTCCCAGTACCTTTCACTTCCTGTGTAGCACAATGGGCCTCGAACTGATCGTACTACTCGTTCCACTCCTCTTTTTGTGTACTGAAACCTCGGAATAGTGGACTGCATGGAGGCTGTGCAGTGGATGTGGCTGGCTGTTGGTTCAAATGGCTCTGAGCACTATGGGACTAAACATCGGAGGTCATCAGTCCCCTAGAACTTAGAACTACTTAAACCTAACTAACCTAAGGACATCACACACATCCACGCCCGAGGCAGGATTCGAACCTGCGACCGTAGCGGTCGCGCGGTTCCAGACTGCAGCGCCTTGAACCGCTTGGCCACCGCGGCCGGCGCTGGCTGTTGTGGCAGTGGTGATGCAGCAGCGGCTTGAGTATTAATGAGCTACTGGACTGCCATCATCAACTGCGACAGTTGTTGTTTCTTAAAATGAATAAACTGCGTTAGATCAAAGCCAGCAGCGAGCGGAGGTGTATGCGAAGATGGCGCTGGAGACGGGTTAGAGACCATTATAATGAGAGAAGTGCCGCAAGAAAACAGTTATAAGTAAATCAATCAGTTCCAATGCGCCTCTAAAAGAAAGAGAGAAATGTTAGTGTAGCGCTGTGATGGAGCGGCCTAGAGCGAAGGTAGTTATGGTTCTGCAGTCGTCATCGCCAGATGTTGTGTCGGCTGCTATGGAACTCAGCAGAGAAATAAATAAGGATGATGATGATGATTATTAGTGTTTTAGGGCGCACAACAACGAGGTTATCAACGCCCGTTCCCAAAAGTTCAATTCAGAGCCGAATTGTGAGAGAATTGGTATTGTTCAAATTGCAAGATTGGACACAGCACATCAAAACAGGGAGATAAAACTAAAAATAAAACAGCAGTACAAACAGGTAAAAATAATTAACGGTGGCTGAGTGACCACTTACAAATAATGGGTGACCAAACCACTGGACAGCACATTAAGACTTCAATCCCAATATTTTGGGAAGAAGGCCAGACATCACACAAAAACGTAAAACTCTAGCGACACTCGCCTCATTATTAGTTAAAAGAGAGGGTAGGTCTGGTGGGAAGTAGCGAGGGCTGGTGGTAGGAATGCAAAATTATCTGTACCTTACACCTGAATCTTAATTGAACACTTTATTTCTGAAAAGAAAATAAATATAGCTTAACTTGATTCCTTTGCCTTCCGTGCCTCCTACTTACAGTACAAGTACTTTACTCGCAGAACACCGTCTAAGTAACGTCTTCCTATTACTCAGTACTGATGCTCTCGAAGTCTGCGACCAAACTCGGCTGACCAGAGATGGGAGGCTGGCTAAATCAGCGTTGATAGGAAGCGCTGAGCTGTGTATTCCTAGAGGTGTGGCGCTGCCCAAAATTTCCACTGGCGCCCAAGTCAGCGCCTTTTTGATGCTGTTTCCTGGTGCTACGCTGATCAGACAATAATTTAGAACAGCAAAAGAGTCAATGTTGTTTGTATGTTTTAATACTTCTATGTTACGTAAACTGGTGCAAGATGTTTGACATTCTGAGAAAAATAGGGGTAACCTATAGGAAAACACGGTTAACCACGAAGCAGATGAAGCTGAGAAATGCTGCTACCTTGACAGCAAAATTGCCCATGAGTACAGAGGAAGGAGGGCATGAAAATCAGACTAGCACTGGAAGTAATGGCTCTCCAGGCCAAGAGAAGTTTTCCAATGTCAATTGTAGGTCTTAAATTGAGAAAGAACTTCCTGAGAATCAGCGTTTTGAGCACAGCATTGTATGGTAGTGCTGTAAGGACTGTGGAAAAACTGGAACAGAACAGAATCAAAGCTTTTGAGATTTGGTTCTACAGAAGAATTTTGAAAATTAGGTGGACTGATAAGGTAAGGAATGAGGAGTCATTTTGCAAAGTCAGCCACGCAAGGAGTATATAAGACACTGACAAGAAGAAAAGACAGGATGATAGGACATTTGTTAAGATATCAGGGAATAACTTACATGGTACTAGTGGGAGCTATAGACGGTAAAAACTGTAGAAGAAGATAGAGAGTGGAATACATCCACAGAATAATTGAGGCCGTAGGTTTCAATTGCTAGTCTGAGATGGAAAGTTTGACATGGGAGAGAAATTCATGGTGGGCCACATCAAACCAGTCGGAAGTGTGATAACTAAAAAAAAGGAAGAAAAAGAAAAAAGTCAGGGAACTTGCTCAGGGCTGGTTGCAACATGCTGTGTAACTACATGATTAGAAGTTGCTGGCAGTTTTTACATTCAGAGGACTCTGAAACTGAGAAACATTGTGCACCCAGTGAACCTTCGTGTGATATTAAACTGTCAGAGGCCTTAAGATGAGGAGAAAGTGCTTCTGAAAATGCAGTTCCGGACGTACTACGGGGCGGGCCTGAAAACGCGACAGTGCCTGGCAGCGCGCAGCTTTGAAGTTGCAGTTGGTAGCCCTGGCGGGGAATTCCTGGCGGGCCTTGCGGCTCCCCTCCGCCGCGCCCCACTCGGGCCCTCCAGCCACGAGTAGCCTGCGGTGTACTCTGCCAGCCCAGCGAGGGCCAAGCCGGGCCTGGAGAGGGCTCTCCGGAATTTGCGACAGGTGGGCTGCACTCGGGCCCTGTGCGTGTTTTCGTGGCGTGCGTAGTACGCACTTGCGGCATCCCCACACTAGTTGTGCAGTGGCTGTCGAGGCGACTGCGTGCTGGCCAAGCGTGAAGCACGCTGGCTGGACTGCACAAGGCTAGAGACATTAAGCATAATGAGCATGTAAGATAATATTTCATGAACAGGACATGTAAATGTTTTATTAACAAGTTAAAATTTATAAGAAAAATACGCAAGACAAACAACAATGTTATATGTGTAGGGCGTATCACAAATATTAGTGTAAACTAATGTGGCTGAATGGATACGCCAGTAGAATCAAAAAGGTTTCAGTAAATATGGGTTCGAAAACATACAGTAGCCTATTGCAAACGGTATTGTAAGGTGTTCGCCGGTCGAAGTGGCGGTGCGGTTAAAGGCGCTGCGGTCTGTAACCGCAAGACAGCTACGGTCGCAGGTTCGAATCCTGCCTCGGGCATGGATATTTGTGATGTCCTTAGGTTAGTTAGATTTAACTAGTTCTAAGTTCTAGGGGACTAATGACCGCAGCTGTTGAGTCCCATAGTGCTCAGAGCCATTTGAACCATTTTTGTAAGGCGTTCAAAAATGTTATTAGGAAGGCAATGAGTACGTGGTACGTAAATAGAATAGCTAATTCATAGGATAAAATTAAAACCATATGGTCAGCTGTAAAGGAAGTGTCTGGTCAGCAGCACAAGGTCGACGATATAAAGTCGATTTGTGGTAAATATATTTCTGTTACAGACAAGCCAAATAAATGTACAGTGTTTATCAATCATTTTCGGAGCATTTCTGGTGAATTAAATAAAAACTTAGTTTCCACAGGTAATCATATAACTCTCTTGGAAAATGCCTTTCCGAGATTGATCTCTGAAATACTCCTCTATGATACTGACAAGGTGGAGATTGTGTCAATAATTAAATCACTGAAGTCTAAGGCCTGTCATGGATATGATGGAGTGCCCAGCACGATTTTAATGTGCTGCACATATTACCCCTAGACTTAGCCATATTTGTAATTTTTCCTATAAGAATGGTCAGTCTTCTGAACGGTTAAAGTACTCAGTAGCAAGACCACTTTATAAAAATGGAGGAAGGGATAATGTTGACAATTGTAGAGCTATGTGATCAGTGTTCGCTAAAGTTATTGAAAACGCAGTGTATGTAAGTATAATTGATAATTTTATATCGCATAATTTACTATCAAATGTACTGTTCGGCCTTAAAAGTAGTTTAACAATTGAAAATGCTGTATTTTCTCTTCTCTGTCAGGTAGTGGATGTATTAAACAAAAGGTTTCGAACGCTAGGCATACTTTTTATATTTAAGTAAGGCGTTTGATTGTGTTGATCACAAAATATTAGTCCAGAAGTTGGACCATTATGGAATGCAGCGAGTAGCTCACAACGCGTTCACCTCTTACTTTAACAATGGACAGCAAATAGTCATTATTCACAGTATTGAGAGTGGCTGTGATGTGCGGTCCGAGTGGGGTACAGTCGAATGGAGGGTGCCCCAGGGATCAGTGTTGGTGCCACTCCTGTTCCTTGTTTATATAAACCTCTAGCATTACATGTACTTCTAAAATATTTTTTGTTCACTGATGACACTAGCTTCGTAGTAAAGGAAGTTGTGTACAACATTGGCTCTGTTTTTAGTGCAGCTCATGACATAAGTTGATGGCGTGTACAAAATAAACTAACGGGCAATTCGGGCAATAAGTGGTGTTAGTTTATGAAATTCTTGTCAATCCCCATTCACTTTTTTTGGTATTCTGATACCGGCCTCTCTCTCTCTCTCTCTCTCTCTATATATATATATATATATATATATATATATATATATATATATATATATATATATATATATATATTAGTGTCGTTTCTTGTTAACAATATCAGGTTATTCACCAGAGTTAGCAGCTTTCACTCAGTTAATATTTGGCAGAAATCCAATTCTTGTGTAGAAAGGTGTCCAGTATGCTGCTGCCTCCATTATTAATAGGCTACCATTCGAATTCAAAAATCTTAGTATTAATCCACGTGCTTTCAAATCGAAACTGAAGACTTTCCTCATGGGTCACTCCTATTCTGTTGAAGAGTTCTTTGAAAAATTAAGTTGATTCTTACGTTATTTTGTTGACAGCGTTTACTTAAACTTGTGGCTTGACTTTTTTGGATTCATCAACATTTATGTAGTAATTACATGTACTGACACGATCCATGACCTTGGAGATTTGCTTCTCAATTTGGTCCTACGGAAGTAGACGAGTAAATTAAATAAAATAAGCCGTTTGGGAGATAATTACCAATAAGCAGTTAGTAGCCACTACTTACTTCAGCAACCAATAATGTGGTAGCGATTACAAATGTTTTTAAAACTAAAAATTCTCTTTTAAATCTGATCTAATTGAGCTCTATAATGCGGTCCTGTTTTATCTTACCATCACCAGTTTCGAGTTCAGCCAGAATTTGCCCTACCTCGGTTCAATGCTGTAAAGTGTTGATTAATTCTTTAGTATTAGAACCGTTCTGATATGTACACAAGTGTGCCCTTACTCCCCTGCCGAGTGTCACAGTGATAGTTTTCCAGCCTCCATCACAGAACACAATGCTGAATAAGCTTTCCCAACCCGTGAGTCACATCGGTTTACTGTGTGTCACAGAACTTTGGGGTGCGTCATGAAATTATGTTCCATGCAGAGATGAAGACGCCGTTATTGAATTGGTTAGACAAATCAGTTTTACTTTTCAACGCGAGCCATATTAATCCATTAACAAATTTCAACACTGCGTAACACAGCACCTGCAACGACCAAAAACCATCAGTTCTCAAACTTCCTGGCAGATTAAAACTGTGTGTCGGACCGAGACTCGAACTCGGGACTTTCGCCTTCCGCGGACAAGTGCTGTACTATCTGAGCTACCCAAGTACGACTCACGCCCCGTCCTCACAGCCTTACTTGTGCCAGTACCTCGTCTCCTACTTTCCAGACTTCACAGAAGCTCTCCTGCGAACCTTGCAGAACTAGCACTCCTGGAAGAAAGGATATAGCGGAGACATGGCTTACCCACAGCCAGGAAGTTTCATATCAGCGCACACTCTGCTCCAGAGTGAAAATCTCATTATGGAAACATCCCCCAGGCTGTGGCTAAGCCATATTTCCGCAATACC
Source organism: Schistocerca serialis cubense (assembly GCF_023864345.2). NCBI lineage: Eukaryota > Metazoa > Arthropoda > Insecta > Orthoptera > Acrididae > Schistocerca > Schistocerca serialis. Next base: position 466,327,325 of record NC_064644.1, on the reverse strand, counting down.
CTTTCTTCCTGGAGTGCTAGTTCTGCAAGGTTCGCAGGAAAGCTTCTGTGAAGTTTGGAAAGTAGGAGACGAGATACTGGCAGAAGTAAAGCTGTGAAGACGGGGCGTGAGTCATGCTTGGGTAGCTCAGACGGCAGAACACTTGCTCGCGAAAGGTAAAGGTCCCGAGTTCGAGTCTCGGTCCGGCACCCAGTTTTAATCTGCCAGGAAGTTTCATATCAGCGCACACTCCGCTGCAGAGTGAAAATCTCATTCTCGTACCATCAGTTCTATTCGATGGTAGTTTGAGGGATGCTAAAAATCTGAAACACTGTTTACCTTACTGTTTTCAGTAATGCCTGACATTTTCAGAGAAGGTGAAACCAATCTTATGTGAGTTCTTAAAAACAGAATAATCTTTCTTCAAATACATTTTAGTTTTGGGGTCTGCGTATATGTATAGAAATTAAAATATGATGATTAGACTAGTTCCAGTTATGAATGCAACCATCCTCAGATCTTGTTTGTACGAGATACAATTTGAACAAAAGCTACATATACCAGTAATAACTATATCGTATTGTAAATTGCACTTGCATAAGAGGAAAGTCAACAAATTTTTTGTTGGAACAACACATCAGTCTCATTTCTGTGTGCTTTTCCAACGAAAATTTTACTGAACTTACCGCTTATACAAGTGCAAATTGCAGCATGTCATGTTTACTACTGATATATTGTGTTTTGTTCAACTCGCATCTTTTACGAGCACAGTGTCAGGATGGTAGCACTGAGAGCTGAAACTACCGCAGTCATTATGTTTTATATTCTACGTATGTACGCGATATTGGCAATTCAAAGATTTTATGAAGAACTATTTTCTTTCCATTTAACTTAGTGAAAACTAGACAAAGGTTACTCTGGTCACTTGGTCAGCTTCGGCGTAGTCGTCCTAAAGTATTATTACTCTTCCATGATGGAAATACTTATTTCTCGTAAACAGTAATTTCTTCTTGCTGTGTGATGGATCTAATAAGAATAGAGTGCAAGAAATTTATTGATTACTTTGCTCACTTAATACTTCGCAAATCTAGCGGTGAACACATCCTCTGTGTCCAGGATGACGCAGAGAGATATTTCCCGCAACCATAGGGCTCTTTCTACCTTCACAACAAGCTTGTGAGATGTTGTATCCCGTGATTTACCTGACTGTCATACTTGTTGGTTTTCATGTCGAGGGGCTTCAGTTAATTTCCTTTCCGTGAGGTGCACATTTACCAGTTTTTCTAATACCTTTAACAGAATGGAGGAGAGACTGTCAGGTCTCACATCCTTAGCTTTGTTACAATCAGTTCTCCCCGGCTTCAGAATGGAAACAACCTTTATGTCCTCTGCACATTACGAATGACTCATGCTGATAGACTGAACAGTCTGCATAAGAGTCTAATAATTTTCTCTCCTGCTTATTGCAATAGAAAGACAAAAATTCCATCTGGGCTTGAAGACTTGAATGGTTCAGAGGTTCATAGTGCCTACTGGATTTCCTAGTTGTCCTGTAGGTTACCGGTAAACTACTACCTCACTGGGACTGAGTGTTTGTCTCTATCATCTGCCAAAGGGCTTTGAGGGAAGCGAGTTTTGAGGAGCATACCCAGCGTCTCATGCGCTTTCCTTGTATACCCACCATCCACATTCCTTAGTCTGCTTTTTGGATTTGTTGGTATTTTTGTGAGGATTCTGTGAAGTCTGTTTCTGGCAGCTGTATGTTCTACCAACTCACAGAATCTGTCCCTGGTAGCTGAACATTCCACCTGGTCACAAAATACTTTCGAGGATGATTGTTTCGATCACTACAGTGCTAGATTGTATTTGGCAAGGGTTGTCATTTCCTTCTTTCAATTCTAAATTATTGTTCCCCAGGTTACTTCTTGTTTTTGCCGTTTTGATGATTGGGCAAATTTCTAAGAACGAAATCATCGTGAAAGACGTCACTTCATCAGCCATCGAATTTAAGGTATTCCTTCCTACTTCAGACAGAGGTGAGACTAGGTCTCTCTTGTGAGTCACAGTCTGTTTTCTTAGGATTTCCATCGTCGTCTTGTACAGCAGTTTCGTCGCCTCTCAAGGAGATATCTTGGGCACCATCTCCTTCAGCCAATAAACTGATCACATCCCCACACGAACGGGGATTAGAGTGCCCTTGTCTGGTGAGACCATCCTGAATTTTGGATATCGATTTGCGTCTTCCCCAATCTTTTCAAACAGAGAAAGCTGCAGCATCTCAGGTGATATAAAAAGTGTATATCCTGTTAGGATTACAGTTGTAACGCACCTACAACAAATATAGCATATGTTTGTCTGCGAGCAACATGAGCTATCAGTCATCTGAATCTAACCTGCGTAACACTGTGTGCGTAGTTTCACTGTCATTTAAGCCCTTAACAGGTCGTTACATGAAGAACTTAAAACTAACATTTGGATAAGCTATCTGACTGCGTATTTGAATATGAAAAACTACATGAACAAATGATCTTTAAAACGGTTTCTGGTATAATATGCTGGTTTTTACGGGTGACTGCATTGTTTGAGACCAGTACGCCGTCAAAAAGGAGCGCCGGAATTCTGCCAATGATCGGCATTGTTGCGCTATTGAGCGCATTCTGGAAGGTGGCTCATTTTCCAAATAAGAGCACATGAATTCCAACCTGTTTGCAATCGGCCATTCAGAGGGTAAAGAATAATGGAATTGATCAAGCCAGGACCTTGCATATATTTCTTTACTAGCATTACGAAATGTTTTAAACTTTCGTTTCTGAAGAAAATGTTTGTAATCGATCGTATTGTCCCTTCTTGGTCCCAAATTGTGGGGATAGAATCTCATCGATTAGTCTGGTTGTTGACTAATGTTCACATTGATGGACACTAGTGCAAAATTGTTCTGAATGAGGCTGTCCTCTAATATTGTCGCCTATACGGTCGACGGGTATCTCACCTCTGACGCAATCCGATTGTTGCGTAATTTCACGATCTGTTTGCGCTCCAGTAGGAGCTCGTATTTTTTCAGCGTTCAGAAATTTTCTTTCTAAAGAATTTAATTTATCTTTTACTTTCGTGTTGATGAGCATTTGCCCTTCCTGTATTTTTAAATACTCTTCGTTTGAGAGAACTGTACAGGGACAGTGACGTCAGTGCTTGCCTTTACATTGTTGGACAAGTCTGCAACTTTTGTCTTACCGTTGTCAGTTTTCTGAGAGATGGCGCCTAGCCGCTCTACAATAGAGTTAACAGTTTGCTCTACATAATCTGATTTGGAGCTAATTTCTATAATTTTACAGGCACTTTGATCGTTGTGCTGTCTGGGATCCGTGACCAAGTGGTGGGTATTGCTGCTTTAACGGCAGTTAACATACCCTGTTTGTGGTTTTGTAATCCTGTCTCTGTCTTTGAGATTCTTTCTGTTTGTTGAGTTTGCACAGTGTCAACGGTGTTAATTTTAGTTTCTTAAGTCTGCATTTTAGCGAACCATTGTTCATGCGATGTTTTGGTCAGTTCATTCATTATTGTTTTATTTTTTGTTTGCGATGTTGTGATTTTAGTGTTCAAACCTTCTATGATTGTTTGAGTGTCCTGTTTAAACTCGTTAAACATGGTTTGCGTCTCTGGTTGGGATTTTGTAAGCATGATTTTTTGGAACTTTAGTGTATCTTGTTGGAACTTGTTAAACATGTTTTCTAACAGTGTTTGCATTGAGTCATTCATACCAAATTGAAAATTCTGTTATTTGAAGCCGTGTGATGTGCTGCTTGTACCTCAGAATGACTTACAGAACCAAAATTTACTGTCTCTGGAAAGATTTGTCGTGATGTTTCACGGTGCTGTGATACTTCACTATTTGTTAATGCTATCTGCAGTGTTGCTGACTTCATCCGTTACATTGTTTAACCCTTGTAATGAGGCAGTAGAAACTTATGTCTCATTATCTGTGCGAACATTTTCCGCTTCAATGTTCTGGGGAGTTAATCTCGTCATTAGTGGTATCTGCATTTGGAAGTTCCCTAAAGTCCCTAATGCGACTAGCGGATCTCGTGTTGTGAGCCATCGTTAGTAATAATCAGAAAAGCATGGCAGAAAATAATTTCTCAACAACGAATGTATCTCATTAAAAAATCCCTCAAGAAACATCGAGAATGAGTTCTGCTAATGAAAGATAAATTGCCTACCACTTAGCATCAATAATGTTACACACATTTCTTATAATTAACATAGAGAGACAACAATACACAATTACTGCTGAAAAAGAAGGTACATATAAAAATTAGTAACAAGGCAGCCCAGCTGTAACCACTGTGTGTCTAACGTTGATCTGATTACATTTTCATTATTTCCAATGCCGTCGTCTAGCAACGGAGTTAGCCATATGTAACATACATACAACAAATATAGCCTATGTTTGTCTGTGAAAATGGACTCGATAAGCAAACTGAGCTATCAGTGATCCGACTCTAACTTGTATAACAGTGCGTACGTGTTGTATAAGTGTCTGTTTCACGTTATTTAAGCCCTCAAAAGATCGCTACATGAAATACTTAAGACTAATATTTGGATAACCTGTCTGATTGCGTATTTGAATACGAAAAACTACAGGAACAAATGAACCTGTAACAATGAATACCTAAGCTTTCTGACTGCATATTTGAATAAATATTTTCAAGTGATACAGAATGTGACTTGTGCAGCGGAATTTACTGGATTAGGGTACATGACATGTTGTGGTGTGTCAGTGTCTCTGATTTGGCCCTAAGTTTTGCACTCTGTCTTTTTCCAAGTGGTTTATAGCAATTCGCAGCAGCGACTAAAGCTTAATGTTACTAAGAATAAATTTAATAAAAAGGAGTTTGCTTGCATCCTGCTAACTACTAAGCAATTTGTAAAGAGGGATTTCGCAAATTAACTTCAGAAATCATCATGACCAATAATTGTTTGACAAGTATTAATAATGGCGAAATGCCTAACAATGACGTAGGTACCAATAATGGCCGAGTGACAGATTAAAAAATTATTTCAATTTCAAAGTTACATTAACCCTTAACAATCACAGCATATATATTAAACAGATGTGGAGAATTATTATTATTAATTGGACGCTGAGGAGGGTTCTTTAACTGACAAGCAAAATATGGGATTATTGCAAACTCGGACTAACAATCAGAAGCCTAGTCTTAAATTGCGCTTTACGCTATGCTTGCGAATTTTACCTTGAATTCCATTAGTTAAGTCACCTAAGTGAATCAGGTGTTGACTGTGGTAGGATCTGCTATCACCGACGTGACGACAGCGTGATATGTCTCCGGTCTCCGAGCTCTCGATAAACACTAATGACTGGTCTCACAACAATGTTTAGAATTGCCCTCCCATGTTTCGCCTTCAGATTGTTGCTATCGATATCTGTGTGCTTATTTATTTCCAGCCTCACACAATGAAGAGTATAGCCTTAAGTTGGCTATATTGTTTTCGATATGCAATGTAATATTCACTCACTGTAACGGAAAGTTCTATAACACCCCTTACACAGTCACACTAATAAACGAGACGGTTGTACTATGAATCTCTTTCGCTGTTTCATGTCTCGGCCTTTAATGGGCCTGGTTATCCTAGGAAGTGGGAGTGGCACATTCCTCTTCTCTTATTCCCTATCTTTGAAGTGGGAGGGGTCTGTTTCCCAAGAATCAGCAATGATCAGTGGCGTGACGATGCAAAAGGCAATGGAAACCACTGCATTAAAGACACATAAAGTGAATCCACAGGTAACGTTCTACTAGTCGGGGCGTGGAATGTCAGAAGTTTGAACATGGTAGGGAACCTAGAAAATCTGGAAAGGGAAATGGTTGGGCTCAATGTAAAAATAGTGGAGATTAGTGAGTTAAAATCGAAAGAAGTCAAAGATATCGGGTTAGATAAGTATAGGGTAATACCAGCAGTAGGAGCAAATGGTATAACGGTAGTAGGAGTCGTTACAAATACGAATGTGTTGCAGAGTACGTTACTGTGAACAGTTCAGTAACAGGGTTGCTCTAATGAGAATCGACAGCGGAACAACACCGACAACGATAGTGCAGGTTCAGATGCCGACGTCGCAAGCCGGAAATAAAGAGATAGATAAAGTATGTCAGGATATTTGAGGGATGCGAAAATCTAATAGTCGTGGGGGGTTGGAGTTCAGTTGTAGGTAAAGAAATAGACGAAAAGGTTACGGGAAAACGTGGAATTCGTACTAGGAATGCGAGAGGAGGAAGCGTAATTGAGTTCTGATGGAAATTTCAGTTAGTAATAGCGAATAATCTATTCAAGAATCAGAAGAGGAGAATAAGGGAAGATATCAGTTAGATTACATCTTGGTCCAGTAGAGATTCCGAAATCAGGTACTGAATTGTAAGACGTACTCTGAGGCAGATGTAGACTCCGATCCCAATATATCAGAGATGAAGAGTAGGCTGAAGTTTAAGACATTTGTCAGGAACATTCAGTGCCCAAAGAAGTAGGAAACGGATGTACCAAGGGATAAAGAGATACGCTTTGGGTTATCTGACGTTATAATACTACTATAAGTAATAGTTCAGTAGGCATTTCTGTCGAAGATGAACAGACATTTCAGAAAAAGGACAATCACAGATGATGGAAAGAAAAACACAGGTACACAGAAGGTATCTGCGAAAGAACCATAGGTGTCAGAGGAAATAATTCAGTTGATCGATGAAAGATGCAAGTACAAAAATGGTCATGGAAATTCAGTAAAACATGTCACTTAGAAATTAAATAAGTAGGAAGTATAGAGAAGCTATGGCGAAATAACTGCATAAAAATGTGAAGAAATCGAAAAAGAAATGATAATGGGAAAGACTCAGCACGCAGAGAAGTCAAAACAGGACGGAGAGTATAGGTGGAAAGAGTTCATTGAAGACCTCTATGAGTACGCAGACTTGTCTGAAGACGTGACAGAAGGGGAAGCAGGAGTCGATATAGAACTGATAGGCGATGCACTCTTAGAATGATAATTTAAAAAGCTTTGGAAGACCGAAGATCGAGTAGAACAGTAGGGATAGACTATTCAAGTTCGTGTCATGTATGAGTCTGGTGATACACTCCTGGAAATTGAAATAAGAACACCGCGAATTCATTGTCCCAGGAAGGGGAAACTTTATTGACACATTCCTGGGGTCAGATACATCACATGATCACACTGACAGAACCACAGGCACATAGACACAGGCAACAGAGCATGCACAATGTCGGCACTAGTACAGTGTATATCCACCTTTCGCAGCAATGCAGGCTGCTATTCTCCCATGGAGACGATCGTAGAGATGCTGGATGTAGTCCTGTGGAACGGCTTGCCATGCCATTTCCGCCTGGCGCCTCAGTTGGACCAGCGTTCGTGCTGGACGTGCAGACTGCGTGAGACGACACTTCATCCAGTCCCAAACATGCTCAATGGGGGACAGATCCGGAGATCTTGCTGGCCAGGGTAGTTGACTTACACCTTCTAGAGCACGTTGGGTGGCACGGGATACATGCGGACGTGCATTATCCTGTTGGAACAGCAAGTTCCCTTGCCGGTCTAGGAATGGTAGAACGATGGGTTCGATGACGGTTTGGATGTACCGTGCACTATTCAGTGTCCCCTCGACGATCACCAGTGGTGTACGGCCAGTGTAGGAGATCGCTCCCCACACCATGATGCCGGGTGTTGGCCCTGTGTGCCTGGGTCGTATGCAGTCCTGATTGTGGCGCTCACCTGCACGGCGCCAAACACGCATACGACCATCATTGGCACCAAGGCAGAAGCGACTCTCATCGCTGAAGACGACACGTCTCCATTCGTCCCTCCATTCACGCCTGTCGCGACACCACTGGAGGCGGGCTGCACGATGTTGGGCCGTGAGCGGAAGACGGCCTAACGGTGTGCGGGACCGTAGCCCAGCTTCATGGAGACGGTTGCGAATAGTCCTCGCCGATACCCCAGGAGCAACAGTGTCCCTAATTTGCTGGGAAGTGGCGGTGCGGTCCCCTACGGCACTGCGTAGGATCCTACGGTCTTGGCGTGCATCCGTGCGTCGCTGCGGTCCGGTCCCAGGTCGACGGGCACGTGCACATTCTGCCGACCACTGGCGACAACATCGATGTACTGTGGAGACCTCACGCCCCACGTGTTGAGCAATTCGGCGGTACGTCCACCCGGCCTCCCGCATGCCCACTATATGCCCTCGCTCAAAGTCCGTCAACTGCACATACGGTTCACGTTCACGCTGTCGCGGCATGCTACCAGTGTTAAAGACTGCGATGGAGCTCCGTATGCCACGGCAAACTGGCTGACACTGACGGCGGCGGTGCACAAATGCTGCGCAGCTAGCGCCATTCGACGGCCAACACCGCGGTTCCTGGTGTGTCCGCTGTGCCGTGCGTGTGATCATTGCTTGTACAGCCCTCTCGCAGTGTCCGGAGCAAGTATGGTGGGTCTGACACACCGGTGTCAATGTGTTCTTTTTTCCATTTTCAGCAGTGTATATCATTTGACTTTCGAAGAAATATCATCCACACAATTCCGAAGATTTCAAGAGCCTATAACAGCGAGAATTATTGCTTAATCAACTTAACAGCTCATGCATCCAAGTTGCTGCCAAGGATAATTTACAGATGAATAGTAAAGAAAATTGGTAATACATTATAAGACAATCAGTTCATTTTAAGAAGGGGAAAGGCACCACAGACGCAATTCTGACGTGGCGGTTGATAATGGAAGGTAGGCTAGGGAGAAATCGAGACACGTTCGTAGCATTTGCGACCTGAAACAAGCGTTCGACACTGTAAAATGGTACAAGACTCGAAATTCTGAGAAAAATAGGGTTGGGCTATAGGGAAAGGTGGGTAATATACAGTACGTGCAAGAACCAAGAGGGAACAATAAGAGTGGAAAACCAAGAACGAAGTGCCGCGATTAAGAAGGGCGTAAGACAGGCATTCAGTCTTTCGCCCCTACTGCTCGATCTATACATCGAAGAAGCAATGACGGATATTAAAGAAAGGTTCAAGAGTGGAAATAAAATTCGTGGGGAAGGATATCAATGACAAGATTCGATGATGACATTGCTTTCCTCAGTGAAAGTGAAGAAGAATTACAAGATCTGTGAATGGAATGAACAGCCTAATGAGTACAGAGTATGGTCTGAGAGCAAATCGAATAAAGACGAAAGTTCTGAGAAGAGGCAGAAATGAGAACAAAGAGAAACTTAACAGCAGGACTGATGGTCACAAAGTAGCTGAAGTTAAGCAATTCTGCCATCTAGGTAACAAAACACCCATGACGGACGGAGCAGGATGTAAGGCTAATTACCCAGGGAGGTCGCCTGTACCTCTGAGGCTCTATTCACGACACACCTTCCAACGTGACGCACGTTTGTGGGGTTGGGCGCCGCGAGCCACGTTGCAAACAGCGTTGCATGATGGTTAACGCCACTGAACGGCATACCCTGGAACGCCAGTTCAAAACCGATCATGCACAGTGGTTTGGCATTTAGTATTTATACGTTGTGGAAGATTACTAATAAATAATGGATAGTCTGGAATAATCAATGTTTGCTACACTGCCGGCCAAAGGAGTCAGTAACACTATAGATGAAAGTCGGTGTTCATTAATGAATGTGTGCCGGCCGATGCGGCCGAGCGGTTCTAGGCGCTACAGTCTGGAACCGCGCGACCACTACGGTCGCAGGTTCGAATCCTGCCTCGGGCATGGATGTGTGTGATGTCCTTAGGTTAGTTAGGTTTAAGTAGGTCTTAGTTCTAGGGGACTGATGACCTCAGAAGTTAAGTCCCATAGCGCTCAGAGCCATCTGAAGCCAGCCATTAATGAATGTGCTTTCAGTGCTAAGTACTTTATTAACGATCTGCTTTCGGGTTTGGGCTTGTTCCTGATTGCGGCGTGACAATATTGCAGAGTAGTGAACCAGTACCTCATCGGTGCTATGGGCCCCTCACATCATAATATGGCACTGTCTGCAACAAACGATCGACATGTGGTAAGTCCACTGTGAAATGTGTAGAGATCGCTGTTGATACTGTACTCCTTTCCAATCGTAGAGCACTGTGAAAGTCAGAAAGAGTTTTTAATGGTGATTGACAGGATGCAGTTCGTCTTTCCAATCCTCTCCAGACATGCATAATACCATTAGTAAGGGTGCCTTGTTGCACAGGCCGTTAGTGTATTTTGTAGCGAGTGAGATATTGACCCATCTGAGCAACTTCATGAGGGCAACCATGGCTGCGAAGGGAAAAAAATAATAATTTCTGAAAGCTTGCTATAGTTCCTCATCTATGTACCTCTTGGCCGTAACAGTATTCCTTCGACAACGATCGACGATATGAAGTTCTCCACATCAATTCAACATAACGATTCTTGACATCAGAAACTCTTCAATATGTAATTGGTCTTGTCTATGACGTTCCATCAGAACTACTGACAGCCTTGGGAGAGCCAGTCCTGACAAAACTTTACCATCTGGTGAGCAAAATGTATGAGACAGGCGAAATACCCTCAGACTTCAAGAAGAATATAATAATTCCGATTCCAAAGAAAGCAGGCGTTGACAGATGTGAAAATTACCGAACTATCAGTTTAATAAGTCACGGCTGCAAAATACTAACGCGAATTCTTCACAGACGAATGGAAAAACTGGTAGAACCCGACCTTGGGGAAGATCAGTTTGGATTCCGTAGAAATATGGGAACACGTGAGGCAATACTGACCCTACGACTTATTTTAGAAGCTAGATTAAGAAAAGGCAAACCTACGTTTCTAGCATTTGTAGACGTAGAGAGAGCTTTTGAGAGTGTTGACTGGAATACTCTCTCTTTCAAATTCTGAAGGTGGCAGGGGTAAAATACAGGGAGCGAAAGGCTATTTACAATTTGTACAGAGAGCAGATGGCAGTTATAAGAGTCGAGTGGTATGAAAGGGAAGCAGTGGTTGGGAAGGGAGTGAGACAGGGTTGTAGCCTCTCCACGATGTTGTCCAATCTGTATATTGAGCAAGCAGTAAAGGAATCAAAAGAAAACTTCGGAGTAGGTATTAAAATCCAAGGAGAAGAAATAAAAACTTTGAGGTTCGCCGATGACACTGTAATTCTGTCAGAGACAGCATAGGACTTGGAAGAGCAGTTGAGCGGAATGAACAGTATCTTGAAAGAAGGGTATAGGATGAACATCAACAAAAGCAAAACGAGGGTAATGGAATGTAGTCGAATTAAGTCGGGTGATGCTGAGGGAATTAGAGTAGAAAATGAGACACTTAAAGTAGTAAAGGAGTTTTATTATTTGGGGAGCAAAATAACTGATGATGGTTGAAGTAGAGAGGGTATAAAATGTAGACTGGCAATGGCAAGGTAAGCGTTTCTGAAGAAGAGAAATTTGTAAACATCGAGTATAGATTCAAGTGTCAGGAAGTCGTTTCTGAATGTATATGTATGGAGTGTAGCCATGTATGGAAGTGAAACATGGACGATAACTAGTTTGGACAAGAAGAGAACAGAAGCTTTCGAAATGTGGTGCTACAGGAGAATGCTAAAGATTAGATGGGTAGATCACATAACTAATGAGGAGGTACTGAATAGGATTGGGGAGAAGAGGAGTTTGTGGCACAACTTGACTAGAAGAAGGGATCGGTTGGTAGAACATGTTCTGAGGTATCAAGGGATCACCAATTTAGTATTGGAGGGCAGCGTAGAGGGTAAAAGTCGTTGAGGGAGACCAAGGGATGAATACACTAAGCAGATTCAGAGGGATGTTGGATGCAGTACGTACTGGAAGATGAAGAAGCTTGCACAGGATAGAGTAGACCTCAACAACAGCTACAACAATGACGTTCTTGCGAGTGTGCCAGCTGCTGATGTAACACTGAGGCCTTAGATACCCAATCTGACGCGCTGCTTTAAATTCCACCACTTGGGCCAAATCACTTTCGTTTGTAAGAGGGAGGCAACCAGCTGCGAATGGTGTAATCCTGTCTACGATGGAGTCGTTTGTTCGTCTTCTTCGGGGTATTAATTGCTCTGGGTCCATCCTCTCTGGGGTGGAGTCTATACTGCGTACCTTGAAGAAAGAAAACTGCGGTACGTAAAAACAGCTATATGTATTTCGTATGGTGATGTAAAAGTATTTTTAAAGCAATCTAACTCTCACATTCGCTTCTTCGTCCGCTTCCGCCTTCGAAAATACGAATCAGAAATAAGAAGCCTCTACACAATAACTAATAAATACACCCAGCACAAACCCCTGCATTTATAAGGGAAATTGTTAAAGCGCACGTACTTCTCTGCAACCGTAGAACATATCACCGATGCACACGTGTAGAGCTTCTTACCTCTCATCTGGTATACTGTAGAAGACAGTGTAGCACTGTCAGTCCACGTAGATCTCACAGTGTCCTTCAAAAGTAAAAGAAAGAGGGAGGCGAAAACTGCAAAAGAAAAAGAGTCATAAACAGTTAGGTCATAAATATTTAATAATGTATGACGGTCCTAACGCTTTCGCTTCGGAGACGAAGGTAAATGATGTCTTCAACTAAACTCACAACCGTAGAAGTATCTCTACACATGTTGGAAGTTAGGAGAAACAAAAGAGTCACCTATGTATTGGTTCTAGGTATTTGTGTGTTTGTGTGTGTTTGTGTGTGTGTGTGTGTGTCTGTGTGTGTGTGTGTGTGTGAAGAAGTAGCGTATCTTGGTATAAGCGCTGATGACCTAGTCGTTGAGTGTCCTTAACCCACCAACTCACACACACACACACACACACACACACACACACACACACACACTACATCCCTACTCCCCTCTCTCCGCACACACTAAATAGCTAATGACGTCCATGTGACAGACACGAAGCAGAAGTAAGTCATAACATAATATGTAGAGCTTTACTTTTTCTCTTCTATAGTTGTACTTCATAATGACAGTAAGGGCTGGAACAGTATTCTAGAAATGGACACTCTAGTACAATACTCCAAAGTCACTTGGCAGCCGCCTAAACTATTTTCTTAAACTCTAGCATTTATTGTGAATTTTCTATAACATACCCAACAGAATTCGAGCAATATTACTATAAGGTAGCTAGAAACTTTCTATTTATTTAGGTAAAGAGCGACGTACTTGAGTCTGGTTAAGTAAATGTATTTGGGGTGGGTTGTTAAGACCGTCCTAATTATTGGAGAAGGAACGGGTTTTGAGAGTATCTTTCGACACTGATTACAAAGAAGTTATGCCAGTATTTATAGTTAAAGATGCCAGGCTTGTAATGAGATGATAATTCGGTAATAGATGATGTGGAGTAGATTGTACGTTAGCTGAACTGAATGCCAAAGATAACGGCGTCATTTACCCACGATTTGCAATGTGGATTACTTAACTGCTGTCGACTGTGAGGAGTTTCGCGCCATTATGTTAAGCGCAGAGGAACTTCGCCAGGCCCGTTTAATGGGAAATGGTTTCGATTGTCTCAGCAAATGCGAAGCGTCCTCTCTCTGCCAATAGCTTAAAGTCGACTTGATAAACGGCGCCGTAGAAGTGTAGAAGAGGGAACAACGAGAGAAAGTGGAATAGATAAACAGAAGTTTGTCGCGGGCCGAAGCCAGTCGTGCGAGCAGAAAGTTATTTCCACTACTGTGGCCCGTGCCCGACCCTCCCTTCCCCGGTCGCTGCTATCTTCCTGCACGGATTTGGCAACGGGTAGAAGAGACGCTGTTTTCGAGTCTTCCGAGGAAATTGTCGAGTGCCGGCTGGGGAAACTGTGTGAAAGCGGCGCGATCGGTCTGGTGGGACGGATCGGAAGGTTGGGGCGGGAGGAGGGGGCCAGAAATTTGAGAGTGGGTCCTAAAAAGCGGTAGGGGGCTGGCCGCAGCCGGACGAGCTGGGAAGATTATTTGTAGCTCCTTAGTGAGGATAGATTGCTGTAGGAAGGGGAGGTAAGCGGCGGTCATAAATCAGAGCCACTCTGAGTGTGGTTCCGCCGGTTCTACGGTACTCCCTCTCTATCGTGCTACTGTGCATATGTACGTGTGCGCGCTCGCTCTAAAGGCTGTACCAGGGGCCGCAGTCGGAGCTGCCGGTGCTTTAGGAAGGGGCCTACCAGCGGTAATTAGTACCCAGGACGTCCACCTCAGGGCGACACCTTATCAAGGCAGCGCTGGTGGCGGCGGCGGTGGCGGCGTCGTGCTTCCAGCATTAATTACCGGAGCGCTACCACCCCACTGGGATGAGGGTTGTGGTGGGGTATAATGCTTTGCGGGTAGGAGATTTAACTCCCCCAGTATCAATTTCTTCATTTGTTAATGATAAACGGTATCGATCTATTGATTACGGCGTTTCCATAAATTGAATCCGGTTACATGATTGTACAAAACTTTTTTAGGTAATACATATGTATGTAAGTAACGTTTTTGTGTATGTTTCTGTCACATAAAAACCATCGATTAATTCTTTTTCCTTTTTAGCATTTAAATTCCCAATGTCTGAAAATATGTTGTTTACGTACTCATGAAGACATGAAAAATTTAACTGCTTAATCAATGTAAAAATCTTTGGATTGTATGATTATCGCCGACGAGTGCGCTTTGTTTGTTGGGTAGCTAACTTGAGCTTTAGCATGAGCTCGGTTAAGAATTTAGGAACTCAAGTTTGCGTAACTCCTTCGGTGTACTGATTAGTGTGGCCAAAAGTAGCTGATTTTGCCTAAACCGGACCAGATTAATGTGTTGGATGAATAAGTCAGAAGTAGGATCATAAAATAATCAGAACCATTGGTTGCTCTTGGAAGCGAACTACTCCTTTGTCTCTGGTTCTGAGTACATGAAAGTATGTTTTCAGAAACTTGTCCAAAATCAAATCTCTTTTTTAGGTATATTTAAAAACTAAGAAATCCTTTCTAACGCCATCCGGGTAAATTAAAGAAAGGAAACAAACTTCCTGGCAGATTATAACTGTGTGCCGGACCGAGACTCGAACTCGGGACTTTTGCCTTTCGTGGGCAACTTTGGAAGGTAGGAGACGAGGTACTGGCAGAACTAAAGCTGTGAGGACGGGGTCTGAGTCGTGCTTGGGTAGCTCAGATGGTAGAGCACTTGCCCGCGAAAGGCAAATATCCCAGGTTCGAGTCTCGGTCCGGCACACAGTTTTAATCTGCCAGGAAGTTTCATATAAGCGCACACTCTGCTGCAGAGTGAAAATCTCATTCCGGTAAAGAAAGGAACATTTTTAATAGAAAGACCAGAAGTCATATTCAATATTAAATGAATTGTACGATCACAGTTACTACTTGCAAATACATAATTTCTTTTCGGGAACGTGTCGATAGCCCATCTTACACAGGTTGCTCTGTATGATAACTTGCCATTTCTGTACCTAGAAAGTTAAAACATATTTAACCAAAACTGCCATGTCAAACATGGTATGACAAGCAACCAGCATTCTCGGAATCTCCCCGCCGTTACTTACGTACTGACCTGTAAGGTATGCAAGATTAGCAAGATTTGCTGTTCTTATAATGTATATAAGATTTTCTCCGGTGGGGCACTGGATGTTGTATTGTCCATACTTTCCTATCTTCATGAATGACATTCCACTATAGAAGTGGCTGAATGAGCACGTCCCAAAAGCCAATAAATTAAATTTATAAAAATGTGTATATTATTGCAATAGTAACCCATTTTGACTAGCACTGCTGTTGAAAGAAGTTAAGGTCGAAAGGTGCAAGTTGTAGTTAAAAGCAGGTTGCAACATGCACATAATGGCACGAAATTAAGAGTCCTTAAACATGATGTTAAGTTAAACTGATAATTGTTTCCTCTCAAAACATAATCACTGATAGAAGAATAAATACACTATCCAAATGTGAGACACATGGCATATTGTGCCACCAAAATAAAAAGAACCGAATAACAAGAAATCCTATATGCGTTGAAAAATGCTAGAAACATCTAACTAAACTAGAGTGTGATGAATTCCACAAGTCTGTCATTCTGATGGCTGAATGGAAAACCGATCCATACCATGTGCCTCAAAATTAACAGTCTCACTGAATAACGAACAATGAACTTGAATATAAGTAAATTTCCGTTAAAGACGTGAAAACGCTGCTAAAAATATTATGCCAATCTGTGCAATGGTAGCCACAATCTCACCGTACATTTGTTACTCATTGCAAGAGGATGATCATCAGAACTCCAAAGCAAGATAATACATCACTCATCCACAGCAAAGCTGCAGCAGTTGAAACACCTGTAAAAGCGGACGGGAAAACTTATGGACCAGATTCCACTACACTGCTGTGCATCTTGCAGAGGCTCACGCACACACAGAGGACACGGCTGCACTCCCTTGTCATAGGCTAGCACTTCACCTTTCCAAAGCATCTTACTTCTCAGCTAGTCAAAGACTATCATATCACCAGTAATCGAGCTTTCAGTACAGAATATGCTATTACCAAACGAAACCATGATCGTCCGACCATAACTGTGGGATCCTTGATTGTTCTGGGAGATGGCTTATGGGAATTACAACATATGAAACATTAATTTGCTTTATTATATGAGTGATAAAAAGATTTACTTAGCTTTATACAATACTTTTTCACACAGTGTTTTAAAATTTACAGTTGTCATTTACTATTAAAGCTTCACAGTAGTTAACAGACTCTTTTCTTGAAGTACTATGTTCAACATTCACCGAAGTACGTGTTCGTCAAAACTTGAATAACCGTGGGCGTACTGGATGATACTGAGTGCTTCAGCTGAGGTCATGAACAGGGGCAGAGCACTTCTTTGCTCAGCTCTATATTTACCTCCGTGGAGGGCATTACCCTGTTGAGAGAGATGACTGTTATATTGCTAGAGGAGGCCGAAATGCACGCTATAAGCTCACGCAGGATGGCGTGAGGTCTGAAACAGGATACGTAATGAATGCTATAAAGAAAAGTACGTAGCTTCTGGAATACTTAACTTTAATCCATCATTTGTATACATCGTTCTTGATGAGACATGCTTCATACGATAACTATCAATTGCTATGGCGCCTTGCTAGGTCGTAGCCATTAACTTAGCTGAAGGCTATTCTGTCTTCTCTGCAAATAAGCGAGCCTTCGTCAGTGTTGCGTCGCTCGCTAAGTCTTCCGTACAACTGGGGCGAGTGCTAGTAAGTCTCTCGAGACCTGCCGTGTGGTGGCGCTCGGTCTGCGATCACTTACAGTGGCGACACGCGGGTCCGACATGTACGAATGGACCGCGGCCGATTTAAAGCTACCACCTAGCAAGTGTGGTGTCTGGCGGTGACACCACAATGACATGTTCTCTTCAGCCTTTAACATGGAGTATTGCTGCAAAACATCGCTGATGTCTGTGGTATCAATGTCGGTTGCCACCTGATGTGTGGCCCTGCGATCATTTGACGATACCACAGAATTTTTTTGTCGTATGCCTGCGAACCACAGTGCATGGAAAATCGAACAGTTTTGCAAGATGGGACTCTGACAAGCACCTTTCACACTTACAGCATGCTAAAATAGAGATGAACCCACAACTATAGTAGAATGCCT
The DNA here is from genome assembly GCF_023864345.2 of Schistocerca serialis cubense. Classification (NCBI taxonomy): domain Eukaryota; kingdom Metazoa; phylum Arthropoda; class Insecta; order Orthoptera; family Acrididae; genus Schistocerca; species Schistocerca serialis. The sequence goes on along the minus strand of NC_064644.1, from coordinate 466,309,718 downwards.
ACAATGATCATTCGTGGAATCAAAGTCATAAAAAATAAGTAAAAATGTGCTGTGCTACCTGTTCTGAAGTGTCGCTTAATATATTGAAAAATACCAGATTTTGTAATATGCAATTAAAACTGGACATTGAATATATGATGTGTTAGGGTTGTAGGTACAGATATTGTGATAACTGGTACCTTAATATGTTCCCAGTTCAGTGAGTTTGTTGTTTCCTCTTTGCATCTAACAGTCTTCCTACTAACACGCCACATACTTGCTACCTAACATTTTTGCATGGTCGTATCTACGCCGTGAAGTGGACTACACATTCCAGTATAGACTGCCTGTTTAGCGTCCACGCATCCACACTCCAGTACCTGACCTACAAACCAGGGTAAAATAAGCAGTAATGGCTTGCTTCTGCGTCTGGTACTTAGAACTACTAACCAATCCAAAAACTTAGTGCTCATAATGCCCATAATAATTAATCTGCAGATGGTGTAAATACTGATGTAATGTTGTTCCGTACACTATCCTGAACCAACAATAGATATATCTACGCTTATACCTGTAACGTCCCGTATTTAGTAGTTGAGGTCATTAGAAGAAGCATTACAGCGAGTATCTTGGTACAAGTGACCCGTGGCCCCCAGTGGTTCGTTACTGAGTAATTATATTCCATTTCATTTCTTACCCCATTAATCTTTGCATCGATGTCACACTGAAAACGTATCCACGACGTGTGTTGTTTGGAAAGAAACTTCTACCAAAGACGCTCGGTAATCGTCCTTCACAACTGAAACGCGCACATTACTCGTCTTCCTCCATTCAGTACTACTTGGTTCTTTCTGCCGTTTTTTGGCGGCGTATGCACCTCCTGTATCGTCTCACTGATAGCAATGGTAGAGCTACACGGCTTTGGTATGGTGAGCATTTCCCGTAGCGACGGCGATCACATCACTATACTTCTGAACCTGAGTATCGTTGGATTACTTTAGTTTTGTCTTGTACTTTTTGGTGATTCCGCATTCCAGAGTTTTTCATCGTTTTGAAGGTATTCTCTCACGAGCAAAGGTAATTGGCGTAACAAACCAACGTAAAGGGTCCGCTACCGTAGCCGACTTATCACAGCCATGCAGGGGAACCGGGTTCGATTCCCAATAGTACCAGGAATGTCCCCTAGTGGGAGGATTAGAACAGCATCCACTGAGCCTCGTAATGCTAGCTGACAAGTTGATTGAATGAGTAAGTGGCGTCACTGGGTATGCTAAACGAACAGTGGCCGCAGTAGCGGTTTGCTGAACCCACGCCTCTCCATGCACTATCCAGATGTTGCCATCGGCTGAAGGTGACTGTCGATCAGATGATATTACTACAGACTACGATTACTACATTCTTAATCTGCAACGAGCCCGTATACACTACCCCCCATAATTTTGGAAACACCATGCTAGGTATCACAATGGAGTAAGATGGGAGTGATTTTTGAATTATTGGTTAGCATTGAGAATGGTATGTTCAAGTAAAGTTTAATAACACAGAATCGTATAGATAATTATTGCGCATCTACATAAAACATTTTTACACATCACTATTGTTCAGTTTTATATAAACTGGCTTTACCAGTCCAATCACTTCTACTAAGCATACCAGATGGTGCCAGCAAACGGCACGACTGTGTAGTTCCCTTTGTACGAAGGTAAGAAGGTAGTACCAGCGGCGTAGGAAATTGGCTCAAATGGCTCTGAGCACTATGGGACTTTAACATCTGAGGTCATCAGTCCCCTAGAACTTAGAACAACTTAAACCTAACTAACCTAGGACATCACACACATCCATGCCTGAGGTAGGATTCGAGCCTGCGACCATAGCAGTCTCGCGGTTCCAGACTGAAGCGCCTAGAACCGCTCGACCACACCGACCACCTGAAAGTAATTGAAAATGGCCCCAAAGTACCATATTTCTATGTATTCCTGGGAAAAGACAATCACCTTGCACCAAGAAGGCAATAATGTCCAAAAAATATCAAAGAGATTGTATATTTCCATCAGCGGATTTTTCAAGGCCATACACTGTCTCCTGTGATGAACGTCCTCACTCAGAGGCAACCACGAAAATACCAAAACGCCAAGAAATGTATTTGGTAGTGACATTTAAACCCAATAGATTCAGCACTGCCCGTGAACTGACTGCTGAAGTAAACACATCTGATGATACACCAGTGGATGAGTCAGCAGACGGCGCCTGACAGTGAACTATTTCCAATGTTAAGCAGCATCAAGGAATCCACTGTTGCTTGAAGGGGCCATCACTGAACAGCTGGGGATTGGAAAAGAATCATATTATTCTCTGATCAATCCAAGTTCGATCTGTTTGTGAGTAACCGCCGTCAATTGGCACGTCTTTTACCCCATGAACTCAGGAATCCTCAGTGCGTAATTCCGACTGTGAAATATGAAGGGAGTTCTGTTTATGTATGCGGTCTTGGAATGAAGTCCAAGATTTGGTGAAAGTAGATGGAAAAATTATTGAAAATGATTATCATGTTATTGTCCAGCCATATGCCAAGGCATCAGGTTTTTGCCTGATTGCCGAAGGGTTTGTCTTGCAGCAAGACAGCGCCCCAAAATATACATCCCGCTTGCGTTACAACGTCTCTAGACGTTCAGAAAATTCTGAAAAACATAGAAAGGCCTACACTCCCCTGGCTGTAACCCAGTCGAGCTACTATAGGATGAGTTCGACAGGAGGATGCGAAAACGGAAAATCATGAGCGGGAGATACTTGTGAGAGATAGTGCAGCAAGAATGGACACTAATTCCAACTGAAACCCTGGGAAAATGGACCCCTGCGTTCCGAGAGTATGCAAGGCAGAGATTAAAGTGTAAGGAGGCTATTTGAGTAATCTAAAATCTAATTGTTGCATTTACCTGCGTATTGTCTGAGCTTAATAAACATTTAAGAAACAATTTTATAAAGTATTTCCTTTCTTTTAACCACAATCATTTGCTATTTCCAAATTTATGGAGAGTAGTGTATCACAAACTCATAAAACATCCCAAAACAACCTTCCAAATTATGTCAATGAAGTTCGTGTTCTCCCTCTATAAAGATTTTTCTTGAGTTTCGTGCGATGAATACGTAGCTAAAGATCTCAAAAACGCATCTGCTAAACCCTGCGTAATTGACACCTTTGGCTAAAACTCACGTGGAGATTTTCAGTACAAAATGAAGTTCGAGGCGTGTTTTTTTAAGTAAGTACCGTTTTGATATTAAAAAAAAGACGTGCTAAAATATCTCAATAATTTTATGTTTACATGAAAGCCTGTACCTTAATCTACTTTTCTACATAATTTCCGTCAATATTGAGGCACTTGTCATAACGTTGTACCATTTTATGAATACCCTTCTCATATTCTGCCGCCTGACTTGTTAACCACTGCATCACCATTGTTTTGACTTCGTCATCGTCTTGAAGACGCTGACCGCCCAAGTGTTTTTCAAGTGCAGGAACAGATGATAGTCACTGGGCGCAAGATCGGGGCTGTACGGAGTATGATCTAGCATTTCCTATCGAGAAGATGTGATGAGATCTTGGTCTGATTCGCCACATGCAGACGGGCATTGTCCTGCAGCAAAACGATGTCCTTGCTCATCTTCCACGGACTGTTGCTTTGATTCTGGTGTGACGTAGGCCACCCGTGTTTCAATGCCCGTAACAATTTGGCTTACGAAATCATCACCGACGTTGTGGTACCGTTCAAGGAAAGTCAATGGAATGTCTAAGCGTTTTGTTTTGGGCACATCCGTCAGCATTTTCGGTACCCAACGTGCGGTCAATTTTCGGTAATTCAAGTGCTCGGTCACAATGCCATACAAAACACTACGAGACACATTAGGAAAGTCATCCCCCAAGGCGGAAATCGTAAAGCGTCTGTTTTCTCTCACCTTAATGCCCACTTCCTGCACCAAACTTTCATTAACGACCGAAGGACGCGCACTCCGTTGTTCATCACGCACATTTGCGTGGCTATTTTTAAATGCTCTCGCCCAGTTTCCTACCATTCCATCACTCATAATGATTTCTCCGTAAACTGCACAGATCTCACGATGAATATCGATCACTTTTAGACCTTAAGCACAAAGAAATCTTATAACAGCCCCTCCTTCGCAGTCGGCGGGACTCACGAATATCGGAGGCATCTTAAATACTCAGCACGCAACGTAAACAAGGAAGAATCACTGTAATGGAGTCAGTGCGTAGATTAAGGTACAGGCTATCATGTAAAAATAAAATAATTGAGATAGATTACCACGTATTTTTTTTAAATTTCTAAACGGTACTTACTTAAAAAAACATGCCTCGTTCTTTGTGCTAAAGCAGCAGCTTTTTTCCACTGACGCGAGGTGTGAACACAATTGAGCCGAGGCTTCTTCTACGCAGAAAGAGGACCACCGTACAATGGCGAATTGAATGGAGCGCAGCTCGGGTTGCGTCTATTGTTGGAAGCGGACAGTGGGTGACCGAGACAGAGGCGACGACCTACGGTAACACTAGACGCATTAGCGGGAAACGGGTCACTACAACCCGGCTGGCCGGTTGGCTGGCTTTCTGAGAACCTGCCTGAGCTCTTAGCGTCGCCAGCACAAACAGCATTGTCTCGTGCGTGCGCCGTCTCGCGTTGCAACGACGTCGTCTGGTGATCAAGCTGCCTCTAAGCGGCGTCCTGCCATGCGTGTGCTGGACAGGTCTGTGCTGTTCTAGAATCAGTGCGAGTGTTGCTGAATTAAGTCCATTTTACATGAGTGACGTTCTTCTCTGAATCGACAGTAGCAAGTGATTTTACTACTACACCCCTTTCGTATTACTGCTGCACTCAACTTACGTTTACCAAGAAAGAATAGCTCATAATAACATTTTATGCAAAGGAATAAAGCTATAAAATAAATTATCCGAGTAGATTAAAGAAATTAATAAAATAAACTTGTTTTGAAAACGCAGTTAGAAAGTAACTGCTAAGTACACTACTAGCCATTAAAATTGCTACACCAAGAAGAAATGCAGTTGATAAACGGGTATTCATTGGACAAATATATTATACTAGAACTGACATGTGATTACATTTTCACGCAATTTGAGTGCATAGATCCTGAGAAGTTAGTACCCAGAACAACCACCTCTGGCCATAATAACGGCCTTGATACGCCTGGGCATTGAGTCAAACAAGCTTGGATGGCGTGTACAGGTACAGCTGCCCATGCAGCTTCAACACGATACCACAGCTCATCAGGAGTAGTGACTGGCGTATTGTGACGAGCCAGTTGCTCGGCCACCATTGACCAGACGTTTTCAATTGGTGAGAGTTCTGGAGAATGTGCTGGCCAGGGCAGCAGTCGAACATTTTCTGTATCCAGAAAGGCCCGTACAGGACCTGCAACATGCGGTCATGCATTATTCTGCTGAAATGTAGGGTATAGCAGGGATCGAATGAAGGGTAGAGCCACGGGTCGTAACACATCTGAAATATAATGTCCACTGTTCAATGTGCCGTCAATCCGAATAAGAGGTGACCGAAACGTGTTACCAATGGCACCCCACACCATGACGCCGGGTGATACGAAAGTGTGGCGATGACGAATTCACGCTTCCAGTGTGCATGCACTGCGTTGTCGCCAAACACGGATGCGACCATCGTGATGCTGTAAACAGAACCTGGATTCATTCGAAAAAATGACGTTTTGCCATTCGTGCACCCAGTTTCGTCGTCAAGTACATCATCGCAGGCGCTCCTGTCTGTGATGCAGCGTCAAGGGTAAGCGCAGGCATGGTCTCCGAGCTGATAGTCCATGCTGCTGCCAACGTCTTCGAACTGTTCGTGCAGATGGTTGTTGTCTTGCAAACGTCCCCATTTGTTGACTCAGGGATCGAGACGTGTCTGCACGATCCGTTGCAGCCATGCGGATAAGATGCTTGTCATCTCGACTGCTAGTGATACGAGGTCGTTGGGATCCAGTACTTCGTTCCGTATTACCCTCCTGAACCCACCGATTCCATAATGAGCTAACAGTCATTGGATCTCGACCAACGCCAGCAGTCATGTCTTAACACGATAAACCGCATTCGCAATAGGCTACAATCGGACCTTTATCAAAGTTGGAAACGTGATGGTACGCATTTCTTCTCCTTACACGAGGCATCACAACAACGTTTCACCAGGGAACACCGGTCAACTCTGTTTGTATATGAGAAATCGGTTGGAAACTTTCCTCATGTCAGCACGTTGTAGGTGTCGCCACCGGCGCTAACCTTGTGTGAATGCTCTGAAAAGTTAATCATTTGCATATCACAGAATCGTCTTCCAGTCGGTTAAATTTCTCGTCTGTAGCACGTCATCTTCACGGTGTAGCAATGTTAATGGCGAGTAGTGTAACATATTCCATACAGTGCAGGATGAAGTACATAACACAGCGTATGTCTTCCGTAAAAAAAAGTAAATGACGATAATAAATGTCTGTATCATTTCACATAACACTTTGCAAAACATACGTACTTTTTTTCTTTCCTACAAAATCCTACTCTGAAGATACGAATTGGATATTACTAACACCTCATTCTCTGTCTGAACTCAGCGTATCACTCATTATGGAGAGCTGCTGACTCGCTTTTTCAGGCAAGCAAATGGGATGTTGCGATATCCAAAATGGAAACCAGATTTTGTCGCTAGGGTGCTGATACCAGCTGATAGTGTATGTAAATGTCTGTATATTGTGTGTTTTGTGTGAAGAGGTTTATACGGAGAATGAACGAACAGTGTAACAGCAGTTCTCTGTATTTTTAAATAACTTCTCTCCCAAACAACATTGTACACTAGAGATAAACTCTATGTGGTTTCTCTGTTTTAAAGAGTATTCCCAATGATGGTGGCTTCTGTCCCTATTCTCTGTTACTGATGTAAATTTTTACTAAGTTACCTCTGCCAAGTGCCAGGAATGTTTCTTTACGAAGACATGTCCCATCCTTCTGTAACAAGACCTGCAGATGTATATATGAATTATGTTTTTGTTTGTTTGTTCACAAATAACAATACCGTGAAATTTATAATACCCGTAAAAAGTGATCCATGAGCGAATAAAAAGATTACTGCCTCAGAGATGGGAGAGCTGTAAGAGATCATTTCTGTTTAAAGTCCGCACCAAACTTGCTTGTATTGAGAGAGCTACCTGCTGTGCTGTTTGGTACATAAATGCTGAAAGGGAATTTTTGTGGTACTGACCAAAAAGAAGAAATAATGTTCCAATGATTATGATTTTGTTCAATTTTTTTTCTTTTTTTGGAGCTGTTTGGATGATTAAATTCAGTTTTTGAACAGAAAATGTCTTCTGACTCCTAACTGTGAAGTCATGAATGCAAGATAATGAAAAGCTTTACGGCCATCTGCCGAATACACACCACCAAACATATCTCAAATAAACTTTCTAGGAAATTTAGTAGTAAATGTTCTCAGTTGTATTTTCCTCTGTGTGGTAAATTTTACGACTTATTACTCTTGCGGTGCTCGTCTCGAATACAACCAGCGTAGAAGTTGCTAATTGCTCGCCGTGTGGCCTAACAAAAGAAACTCAGATTTAGAGGCCGTGAGATGAACTGTTTGTCAAACAAATAGACGGGTACTGTAATTCACGTTATTTATATTTACCCAAATTCAATATCATTAACCAAGCTGTTGCCATAGGAAGAGTGATAAACTGATTGGCGTTTTCTTCATCAAGACACATCACAGACTCTTCCTTTCTGCGTACTTCAAAAAAATTGACGGTCACATCACTCTCACCTAACAGCATCTTTGCTGCAGCGCTTCGCTTCCTTTTTTAGCTTACACATACCTTTTTGGAAACATGTAGCAAGTGCCATTACACCTGCCCCTACTGCCGGCTGTAGATTCATATACGTACATAGCACACAGTACAAAATTTCCATTTATCATTAATTTACACAAATTTATACATTTTACGTTTCTTATCCAGAGGGCCACTGTGCAGTCGTCTTGTGCTGTTTGACTAATGTTCGTCTGCTATTTGGGAACCTCGTTTTTATCAAATTCGTTGTCTGTCACATATTTTACCAAATATTTTCTTACACTATATTGGAATATACAAAAAACAATTAAATTGCTCTGAGCACTATAGGACTTAACTGCTGAGGTCATCAGTCCCCAGAAAATTAGAACTACTTAAACGTAACTAACCTAAGGACATCACACACATCCATGACCGAGGAAGGATCCGAACCTGCGACCGTAGCGGTCGCGCGGTTCCAGACTGAAGAGCCTAGAACCGCTCGGCCACACTGGCCAGCAACAATTAAATATTTGTCTATATTTATTTACGTGTATGATAAATGCATGTCTCTCCTTTAGTTAGCAACAAAAATTAGCATCTTCTCTGTCCTTTGTTTTTCTATTGTCGCTGAGTCGTCGGCATAAACTGGCCACATTCTTTGAAGTTCCTCGCGGATTTTTAGCAGAGAGTGAGTGATGGAGTGTGAACAGTTCATAGCGTCTACTCAGGGTCACTATTTACACCTGCGTACGGATTTCATAAGCCACGACGGTTTCCACTGCATGGTCAGGCGGAAGGACGCTGCTGGACAAGCTACGTCTGGACGAAATCTTCGTCGACATTTTGGTGAGCGTTCACCTTCCCATTACCACATATCCGCCACTGTTCTGCTTATTCAGCTCGACACTGCAGATTCGTTAAACTTTCTGAATTGCAGATGGTGAATCACATGGCAGTGGCAAACTTGAATCGTCGCTTAGCATTATTTTTTAACCACCATGTGGCAACTCCATATTTGAGGCATGTTTCACGATTTACGTAGCACTCTTTCACACATATCTGCAGTTTGCAAAACGTCTGACGTTGTGTAAGATTAGTTTTCACAGGTTTACAAAATAAACTTGAAATATTTACAAGGATACGAAACAAATAAAACTCAAACACGCACAGTTACTAGTTAACCTGATCTATATTATATTTCGAGGTCCCTCGCAAATAATTTTAGCTGACGCCTTTACTTTTAGCTCTAAGAAAACTTTTCCTTTTTATTTCTTTCAGTGCGTGAAGAATTTACATTCCAAAATCTTACATCTGCCTTAAAATCCTGAAAACTGGTATCATCAACACAGCCAAGAGCACTTTCACCACTACACGAGGGAAGGAAAATCATAGAAATTACTTACACATCAAGCAACTTCTGCTAAAGGTAAATGTCATGTATCTTTTAGTACTAGTATTTGTTTACACAAATAGTTTACGTTACTTGCTGCGAGGACAGGTAAAACATTGTTCACAGAATAGCGTTCCTCGTGTTCCGATCTACGCCTTAAATTCCCTTGTTTAATATGTATATTTTTCACTCAGCTAATCACTGTTGAGCCGGCCGCGGTGGCCGTGTGGCTCTAGCCGCTGCATTCCGGAACCGCGGGACTGCTACGGTCGCAGGTTCGAATCCTGCCTCGGGCATGGATGTGTGTGATGTCCTTAGGTTAGTTAGGTTTAAGTAGTTCTAAGTTCTAGGGGACTGATGACCTAAGATGTTAAGTCCCATAGCGCTCAGAGCCCATAATCACTGTTGGAACTGTGTTTTTATGCTACAAACCGATGTATATGTATACATGGTTTCATTACATTCAATGTTCAGATTCACTGGTAACGTTGTATTTGAATATAGTGTTCAAGTGTTTCTACAACGCTAGTTTTGTATTACTCTTTGAATACGAACGTGACCATAAGCGTTAATTTATTCTCAGATATGGCTTGCACAACCGTGTACGTATTTCATTTAACATAGCACTCAAAGATTTACGTAATCACTTAAAACGATGGCTAAGTTAATGTGAGATTCAGTTCTCGTTATTACGGTTCATCTGGCAAAGCTACGATTGTGTTTAGCTGTTTCGACGTTATTATAAATTTACCTACGTATCCTCCTTTTGAATAACTTCACAATTGTACATAACTTATAAACTCATATGAGTGGTAGAGGAGTCTCATATTTAGTACTTTCCGCCTTCAGTTCAGACTTCCACCAAGCGGGTACGTACTATCATTCCCTACAAGATTCTTATTACTACCTAACTTGTTAATTATGCATAACTGCTTGCAAGTAAGTAAGCATGTTCATTCACACATACAGTACATCTAGGTTCATTTAATATTTTTTGTCGAATAATATTTCATCTTAATACCTTTCAGAACATATGTTTATCAATATTTCATGCATCCTTATGCACTCTTTGGCAGTGATCTGCGTGGTCCACTGTGTTTCGGTAAATCGTGCTTACTTGCCACAATGCATTTTAACTGGGCTTGAAGCTTGTAGCTGCTAGCTATGCAAAGTTTTTACCATTTCAATCATGTGCACCTAATTTAATTTTTTTAAATATCTGTGCAGAAAATTCAAAGTGTGCAGTGATAATATCAAGTGTACCCTTTGTTCCTACTAGTTTTGCACTTAACATGGAAAACATTGCTATTTCACTTCTACGAATAGCCTGCAATTTTGTCTTACGTGTGTGTCAGTGTTTACTTAATGCAGTTTATTCATAGTGCTTTTTTATTTTTATTTTCACTAGTTAATATTTGAACATTGTACTGTGTCTCTTACATTCAATCATTGTTCATTAAGCAGAGTGCTAGCGCGTTGGGTACAGCGAGCGTGTGTGAATATGGTCACTGCAGACTACGTCAAAGTGGGAAGACGAGTGGGATAAATGTTTACAGCGCGCATCTCAGCTAAGTCCTTCCCTCAACCTGCACAAACTGCATGCTGCCAGTCTGTATTGTTGTCGTTCATAATCACTGTTTGCAAATATCTATTTAAGATAAGATTAAGGGTATACTTCTATAAGATAGGCATATCCTTTACTTAACGCTTGTTTCTTTTCAAAAACGTGCAACTATTGGGAGAACAATGTGCATAATTCTTTTTTCTGTAGGGCTGATTAAGTACCATAATTCTTCTATCTTACTCCGAACAGTGTCTAAAATTGTAGTTTCCTCTGCCATCTGTTCATTACACAGCTCATTCACGTAAAATGGTTCTGGATACATTGGATGGATACTCACTTTGTCTGCTAACTGGTCATTCAAACAAGAACTTGTTTTCATTAAATGAACTGAAATTACGTTACCGCCTGAGTGAAGATAACATTTGCATTTGCCTAGATCAATTTTCGCTTGATATTGCCTGAAAAACTCCATTGCTTGGAGGTAGTTAACTGCTAATTCTTCTACCACTAGGATCGTACAAGTAATGGAGGTTGCAGCGAAATTTATTGGAATATAGGTTTATGCCTTTTGACATATTTCCTAAAACTGTTAAAATATGGCGATTCTTCACCGAAAAAGCCATAAGAAGGACGAGATACTGCCACTTCTGTCAGTCACTTCACAATGTGTAGAACATGCTCGATATTTTGCCATGTGCTATTCAGCAAGTAATTGGGGGCGACATGTCACTAATATTCGTTTATGAGGGTCCCATAGCCAGTGTTTTCGTAATTCTTATTTATGGGTGGATGTTCATTCCTGGCGACTCTTTAATATCGTCAAAACATTGACACGTGATACTGGATTGCTCCAGTATCTCGTCTTGTTCAAAATTATTTCGAAATATCGATGCAGTCCGCCTTGTTTTACGTTAAATGGCCGTGGATTAGAAAATTACATTCGTTGTGTCTTCTGAGCTCCCTGCGGCCGGTATTTCTCTAGGAAGACTTGTTAAATTTTTCATACATTCGACAATGGTCAGCCTCTTCTGCTGCCCACAACCGCACATCACCTTGTATGAAACCCACAACGATCTGACTCTTTTGAATTTCGGACCATTGTCGGGGTAAAACTTTTCTAAAACCTCTCACAAACACAACGGAGTGTGTTTTCTCGGATTCTTATGAGAAGATTGGTAACTGTCTATGTTTTTTTAGACCCTCAGCTATTATGACTGACGATAGGCACAGTCTTACGTCATCAGATTTAGACGCCGTCACACGCCTATTCGGATGCTGCAGTGCTGCGTATGGCGAAACTGGCGCATACATTTGTTTGAAAACTGTTCTCCTTCGCTTTTGTCATAACCAGACTTTGATGAAACAACACTCAGGTGAATACTGTCTGGTACCGCTTTTGTTTTTTGATTAGCTGCGGAAGGCGATTCTTTCCAATTATCTCTTTCACTAATAAGTTGGGAACGAATCGTACCTTCTATTCCTTTCGTAACACTATCAATTTCGTCGAGAACTTTATGTTGTCTTTCGTTTATGATTTCTTCTACCACGTCAACATTAGTTTTGTGTTCCCAAACGCACTCTTCTGCTAGGGCAGAATCGCTGTCACATTCACCGTCTTTGGCTCTCTCGCTAAATCTTTTTACAGCTTTACTGATACGTTTGTAAGTGATTTTCAAAAAAGGTTTTCCTACCGTCACAAATCCTATGTCTGGCGTAGGTTTTGGTACATAATCGGGTAAACTTTCACACGCATAATTCATTTCAGATACGTATGTTTGAATTGTTGTTACCATTTGAGCTAAGCTTTAATGTGCGCTTTGTGAACTACCGTGCGCTGTAACAAGTTCCCCGACGTGACGTGCACTTTAACCTCGAACTTTACTCATTTATAAAGTCTTCTGTCTAGCTGATTGTACATATTAGTAAATCTTGTTTCTAAGTCATTGGTTGCATGTTCCAACTGTGCGTTCAATTTAGGCAAATTTCCGAAGTCATTCCAAAGTATCTTGACTTCTTGATCCAGAGCACTGAGACTTTGCTCTAAATTGCCGAGACTAATTGATATGTTTTTGATTTTTGTACCCACGTATGTACGTAGCTCAGTATTCACTTGTATTAATTTCTTTAAGTATTTTTGCATGGTTGATACCTGCGAATGATGATTTTCTAATGTGCGTTAGCCTGAGTATGTGTACGTCCGTTCCGTTCACTCTTATTGAGCTCGGAAAGTGTCCTACGTCTGTTGCATTCAATTTATGCAAATTGTTTTGAAAAGAGACATTTCCTATCGAGGATTCTGAATTAACCTAATCGACTGTTAGCCATGGGATATCATTTGGACTAACATTCTGTCCATTCATTGTACCTGAGTTCAGTTGCATATTGTTTTCGATTGTGACATTCCCATCCTGTTGGAATGGATGCAGGTGATCAGGCAGGATGATTACGAACGTGTCACCTGTCAGAATCGTATCTAGACGTATCAGGGGTCCCATATCATTCCAACTGCACAAGCTCCACACCATTACAGAGCCTCCTCCAGCTTGAACAGTCCCCTGCTGATACGCAGGGTTCATGGATTCATGAGTTTGTCTCCATACCCGTACACGTCCATCCACTTGATACAATTTGAAACGAGTCTCCTCAGACCAGGCACCATGCTTCCAGTCATCAACTACCCAATGCCGGTGTTGTTTCTAAATTAACATAATGTTACCTTCACTTGGTCGAGGCGTAAAGCTTTGTGTCGTTCAGTCATCAAGGGTACACAAGTGGGCCTTCGGCTCCGAAAGCCCATATTGACGATGTTTCGTTGAATGGTTCGCACATTGACACTTGCTGACGCCCAGCATTGAAATCTGCAGCAATTTGAGGGAAGCTTGCACATTGTAAGCGACGGCGAAGAACACTATTTTGGATCCATTTAGTGTTTGGATCTTGGTTTTGCTCAGTGCCACCCTGGCGGAACAACCATATGTAAGTGATAGAAAATTTACTGATTTTGGGGCCTCAGTATATTTTCTGAGCTCAGATCTTAGTCGACTGTGGTCCTTTCTTCATCAGAGGTTCAGAACGTTACTGGGAAAACTCTTTTTAGTTTAAGATTATTTCTAAAGGTTTTGTTTCTTGCCTCCGTAATATTCTGATATTGTTCATGGTGACGTTGTCATGTAAAATTAGTGCCTTTTCAGTAAAGTATGCTGATACTGTTTTTTCCACGTCTAGTGGGAGTGATTATCGAAAATCAGCGAACATATTTCTCTCATTAACCTTAGCATAATCATCCCAGTTCAGCTGATTAAACTAGAGCATTCTGTTAGTTTTGAATGTCGATGAGACGTTGCTTTCACCAGTTGTTTTATTTTCCAACCGGGCTGCCATTCAAGAATCACACTAAACAGTAACTGTTGAATTATACCACTTATTGTTGAAGACAATGAAGATCGATTATTATTTATTTCTCTTTGAACTATATATCGACTCTCAAATACAAGAAAATGGATAGTCCTTTCTAAATTAACATAATGTTACCTTTACTTGGTGCTTCACAGATGGTGTTTCGCATTATGAAAGTGTATGGATAAAGCTCATTTAGGTTAGTCTTGCTAAAATCCTTGTTCCTCGAATGTTGATTGTGTTTATTTTTACACTCAACAACACAGAACTTCATTTGTTTCTGATTTTGATGAGACACGTCACTAAACTGATTATCCCGTTCGCTAAAAATTGTAAGATACTAACTAGGATGGTGCACCATAATAAATGGGTGCAAATATCTGAAATTCTGTAGAAATTCACTGTGAGAAGACTTAGATATAATTTGTCGTAGCTGGAAGATAAATTCAGCGTCCTTGGTCGTACAAGGAACATTTGAAATACTTATTTACGTGACAGGCAAGAAAAATCGTCCCTTGTTATTCCACCATCATAACTACACTCCTGGAAATTGAAATAAGAACACCGTGAATTCATTGTCCCAGGAAGGGGAAACTTTATTGACACATTCCTGGGGTCAGATACATCACATGATCACACTGACAGAACCACAGGCACATAGACACAGGCAACAGAGCATGCACAATGTCGGCACTAGTACAGTGTATATCCACCTTTCGCAGCAATGCAGGCTGCTATTCTCCCATGGAGACGATCGTAGAGATGCTGGATGTAGTCCTGTGGAACGGCTCGCCATGCTATTTCCCCCTGGCGCCTCAGTTGGACCAGCGTTCGTGCTGGACGTGCAGACCGCGTGAGACGACGCTTCATCCAGTCCCAAACATGCTCAATGGGGGACAGATCCGGAGATCTTGCTGGCCAGGGTAGTTGACTTACACCTTCTAGAGCACGTTGGGTGGCACGGGATACATGCGGACGTGCATTGTCCTGTTGGAACAGCAAGTTCCCTTGCCGGTCTAGGAATGGTAGAACGATGGGTTCGATGACGGTTTGGATGTACCGTGCACTATTCAGTGTCCCCTCGACGATCACCAGTGGTGTACGGCCAGTGTAGGAGATCGCTCCCCACACCATGATGCCGGGTGTTGGCCCTGTGTGCCTCGGTCGTATGCAGTCCTGATTGTGGCGCTCACCTGCACGGCGCCAAACACGCAAACGACCATCATTGGCACCAAGGCAGAAGCGACTCTCATCGCTGAAGACGACACGTCTCCATTCGTCCCTCCATTCACGCCTGTCGCGACACCACTGGAGGCGGGCTGCACGATGTTGGGGCGTGAGCGGAAGACGGCCTAACGGTGTGCGGGACCGTAGCCCAGCTTCATGGAGACGGTTGCGAATGGTCCTCGCCGATACCCCAGGAGCAACAGTGTCCCTAATTTGCTGGGAAGTGGCGGTGCGGTCCCCTACGGCACTGCGTAGGATCCTACGGTCTTGGCGTGCATCCGTGCGTCGCTGCGGTCCGGTCCCAGGTCGACGGGCACGTGCACCTTCCGCCGACCACTGGCGACAACATCGATGTACTGTGGAGACCTCACGCCCCACGTGTTGAGCAATTCGGCGGTACGTCCACCCGGCCTCCCGCATGCCCACTATACGCCCTCGCTCAAAGTCCGTCAACTGCACATACGGTTCACGTCCACGCTGTCGCGGCATGCTACCAGTGTTAAAGACTGCGATGGAGCTCCGTATGCCACGGCAAACTGGCTGACACTGACGGCGGCGGTGCACAAATGCTGCGCAGCTAGCGCCATTCGACGGCCAACACCGCGGTTCCTGGTGTGTCCGCTGTGCCGTGCGTGTGATCATTGCTTGTACAGCCCTCTCGCAGTGTCCGGAGCAAGTATGGTGGGTCTGACACACCGGTGTCAATGTGTTCTTTTTTCCATTTCCAGGAGTGTATGTAAACGTTTTCCTCTACATAAAAAAGAAAAACCCTTGCGCCTTTGAAAGCTCGATAAATTGATTCATGGGGAATTCACAGCTACCTGCTGTTCGTTTAGTGATAGTAACTAATAATATTATTTACGGAAATACACTCTAAGACAAAATAAGAAAACGCAACGGAAAAAAATTATCCAAACGGCTTGGAAACAGCTACATGTGATGTACACGTTCATACTAACAGTTGATTACAATGTCTGAAAAATTGGAGGTTTTATTAAAGAAAAAGGCTTCATAAATGAAGTCAGTAACACGTTGGTACACCTCTGCAAGCAGTAATTCTGCTTGGTATTCATTGATAGAGTTGTTGGACGTCCTCCTAAGGAATGTCGTAGGAACTCTGTCCAGCTGATGTGTCAGGTCGCCAAAATCTTGAACTTATTGTACTGCCTTATCCATCCATAATGCTCCAAAAGCTCTCAGTTGGGGAGAGATCGGGCGACCTGGCTTGCCATGTAAGGATAGGCAAGCACGATAATAAGCAGCCATCCTAGGCCTCGATTTCAGCAACAGAATACGCGTCTAGGCACGACGAGAGTTGCTACTGCTTGTCTGTGATTGCTAAACCCTATTTTGGTCAGCAAGGTCGCAGCAATTGAGAATGTTTGGATCATTACGGGCAGAGCCCTACAGCCATCTCGCAATTTTGACGATCAAAGGCCACAATTGTACGGTATTTGACACGATATCCCTCAGGAGGGCATCTATAAACTGTATCAGTCAATACCAAGCCTAACAATTGCTTGCATAAGAGCCAGAGGTGAACCGACGCAGTACTGACTTCTCAGTTTGTGAAGCTCTTTCTCTTGAATAAATCATCAGATAATTCTGACAATGTAATCATTTATCTCTCTGCGCACGTACATCACATTAACTATTTCTCGTGCTGTTCGGATGATTCCTTCAGGGTGCGTGCTTTTTTATTTTTTTTTTATTTTATTTACTTTTGTTTTATTTTCTGTCTTACAGTATTTTTACGGAAGGAAGGAAAACACCGAATGGAAGTAGTTGTGGAAAAATGTCTGAAAATAATGTGTCGTTACGGTCTTCCGTCTGCAATCTGCTTTCATGGAGCTCTCCACGTTGGCCTGTCCCATTTTAAACTTTTCATGTCTTTATAGCTATTGGGCACCGACAACATCCACCTGACTGTGTTTAATAGAGTGAAGGTTTACTCTTCCTATACAACTCAACTCCTCCATATTCCTTCATTACCATAGATGCCTCAGGATGTGGCGCGTCAACTTATACTTCTATATAGTCAAGTTTTGGTACAAAATTTCATTTCGTAAGTCTTCATTAGTTATTAGACGCACCAGTCTAACATTCGGCATTTTTCTTTAGTTCTACATTTATGAAGCTTCAGTTTTTCTCTATACTGATTGTCGTCAACGTTTCCCTTCCTAGGGCTACACTCCAGTAAAATACTTTCAAAAAATACTATCTATTTATCGCTTGCGCCTTTGTCCCGCATTGTGCGCGGGGTTGGCGTGGTTAAATCGGAATTGGCATGGTAATTTGAAGGAGTGGCCAGATGCCCCACCCGCCCCCATCCTTTGCCCCCTGGGGCAGAATCATAGTACCCCATCTGTCTGTGTCTAGTGTAAATCATGGAAAAGTGTGGATGTGTTTAAAATGTCTGTGAGCCGTGTAAATGAGGCGGGACGTGGGGACCAGCCCGGTATTCTCCTAGAGGGATGTGGAAAACCGCCTAAAAACCACATCCAGGCTGGCCGGCACACCGGCACTCGTCATTATTCCGGCCCGGCGCACCTACGAGTCCAGGAAGCAGCGCATTAGCGCTCTCGGCTAACCTGGCGGGTACTTTCATAAAACACTGCATGACATTAATCTATATTTGAAAACGTGTATAATGTTCAGAAGAAATTTTCTTCTCACTGCCAGTTGGATATTTATATCCTCTTTACTTCTATCTTAGCCAGCAATTTTTCTGTCTTAGTAGTAAAATTTTCCTACTAATATGAGTGTCCCATTTTCAAATCTAATACCTTTCTCATCCCCTGATATAGTTAGATACGCTCTCTACATCGCGTGTAAATTTTGTCGATGCTCATCATGTTACCTGTTTTCAAGATGCTACCCTTAGCAGTCAACCTTTCCTCAAAGTACTACATCGACTCTGAATAAGAACGTCACTAGTAAACATTAATGACTTTTTTCTCACTGCAGTTGTGTGGTCGTAATATTAGTGGCGGTGTTGACAGGGAGTAATGCAAATAAATCACGTTTCATATAACAAAATGGAACCATCCAGCGAAATACAGTGGATTTTTAAGTGATAAGATCTTAAGGTTGGTCGGGGGGAGACGTATCTTTAGTGAGAGTACTGTTGTCCGTGGAAACATTCTGGATACATCAAGCGCATCTGACAAAAGAAGTAGCTCCCATTGTCCGCAGAGTAAAATAATTTCAGATGTACTCGTCAGCAGAGGAGACGGGGAGGGTGAGCAGTGTGAGGGGGGTGGGAGCAAGGCGCGAGCGCAAAGGGAAACCGAGGCCGGCTGGAGGGGCGCACTTCATTAGTCCTGCTGGGACTATCGCCGTCCTAATTTGTTTGTGCTTCTTTCAGGGCGGGAGGCCGCACGCAGCCAACGGGGCCACTTTGTCTCTGGAGTGGGGGAAACGGGGGGTGGGGAGGGGACCGTGCTTTCCGGGAGAATTTCATTTTGTCGGAAATAACGCCGGTATCGTAGCAGGAAGCTTACAGACGTAGGCCTGGGGCCCAATGCTGCTTCTCAGACTCTTGGAGCTGGCTGCCTGGATACTTTTCTTGCATTCAGCGAACAGAAGCTACTGGGACGCACGAAAGGAGGATGTGCCTAAGAGGAAAAGATATCTGAATACGTAGGCCTCTATCAGTTTAAGATTCCAAAGCGCTGAACATGAAAATCTATAAAATACATAATACTTAGAGCAGTCATTGCAATTCTGTCAGAAACAGCAAAGGACTTGGAAGAGCAACTCAACGGAATGGACATGTCTGGGAAGAAGGACATACGATGAACATCAAAGAAAGCAAAACAAAGAGAATGGAAAGTAGTTGAATTAAAAATGTATTCCGGACCGAGACTCGAACTCGGGACCTTTGCCTTTGGCGGGCAAGTGCTCTACCGACTGAGCTACCCAAGCACGACTCATGCCCCATACTCACAGCTTTACTTCTGTCAGTACCTCGTCTCCTACTTTCCAAACTTTACGGAAGATCTCCTGCGAAACTTGCAGAACTATCAATCCTGAAAGAAAGTTCTGCAAGGACCGCAGGAGAGCTTCTGTTAAGTTTGGAAAGTAAGAAACGAGGTACTGGCAGAAGTAAAGCTGTGAGTAGGGGGCATGAGTAGTGCTTGGGTCGCTCAGTCGGTAGAGCACTTGCACGCGAAAGGTCCCGAGTTCGAGTCTCGGTCCGCCACACAGTTTTAATCTGCCAGGAAGTTTCATATCAGCGCACACTCCGCTGCAGAGAGAAAATCTCATTCTAGTTGAATTAAGTTAGGCGACGCTGAAGGAATTACATTAGGAAATGAGACACCCGAAGCAGTAGATGAGTTTTCTTATTTGGGCAGTCAAATAACTGAAGATGGTCGAAGAAGAGGGGATTTAAAATTAAGGCTGGCAATGGCAAGAAAACCATTTACGAAGAAGAGAAATTTGTTAACATTGAGTATAGATTTAAGTGTCAGGAAGTCTTTGTCTGAAAGTATTTATATGGAGTGTAGCCATGTATGGAAATGTAACATGGACGAGAATTAATTTAGACAAGAAAAGTATAAAAACGTTTGGAATGTGGTGCTACAGGACAATGCTGAGGATTAGATGGATGGTTCACACAACTAATAAGCAGGTACTGAAGAGAAGGGGGGACAAAAGAAATTAGTGGCACACGTTGACTAAAAGAAGGAGTCGGTTGATACGACACATTCTGAGACATGAAGAGACCAGCAGTTTAGTACTGGAGGAAAGTATGTGTGGCGGGTCTTGGGTGATGGGAGGGGGGAAGTAGAGGGAAACCAAGAGATGAGTGCAGTAAGCAGGTTCAGAAGGATGCAAGTTGCAATAGTTATTTGGAGACGAAGAGGCTTCCACAAGGTAGATTACAATAGAGAGTTGCATCAAACCGATCTTCGGACTGAAGACCACAACAACTAAGGAAATGCTCCAAATGTAGCTTGTAGAAAGAGTTCTGAGTGGAATTCCCTCGTAACAGGAGTTGCATCAAATCTTGAGGCGTTTCCTTGGCAACACAAAATCTACGTTGATAGATACGCATTGTAGTTCGAAATTCTTCGCAATCATAGTCATGCTTTGGGCTTCAAGATGAACCCCTTTTCAGATAAATAGGGCAGATTGACTGGATGATGCATTCATTCTCAATCTCTGTCCCTAGGACGTCAAATGGAATGGTCAACCAGATAGTCGATGAATCACTTCAGATAAATTCGAGGTAACGTGAGGTAAATGAACTGGACAAGAGGCAGGACCTCCACTTTTTACCGGTCCGTCAGGCATCGCTTGAAGCAGACATTCCTGGGTCGGGCGTACACCATGAGCTGATGATGTGATCGTGAACGAAGATTACGTTAGGGCCACTGTATAATGAAGCATATAAAGGAAACAGGAAGAAGTGCGAGGAGCTTTCAGTAAGTATCACAACACAATTTTTTTTCTGGAAGCAGGTTGATTTGATTCAGGATTCCAATACACCTCATTGCTGCTAAGTCGTCTGGCTACTAAACCCTATGTTTCAACATAATCTCCGTTCAACGCGACGGCCTTACGCCACCTTTGTGGGAGTGCCCGTATGGCCGCATGGTACCACTCTACTGGACGACGTCGGAGCCAACTTCTTGTCGCACAAATAACCTCCACGCCATCGACGTACTGCTCCCTGCGGAGTGTATCATTCGTTGGGCCAAACAGACGGAAGTCAGAAGGCGTATTCTTTTGAGCAGAGGTGGTTGGGCACCACTGCGGGACTGCCGTTTTGTTCCTGGTTCGAAGTTGTAAATGCAAGTTTCATCGCCTCTGTCACGCACGATCAGCCTCGTAACATGCAATCAATTCGAGACAGGGGACTTTCGATGCTCTTTACAGTCTTCTGTTACGTGGTGAGGAACCCAGCGGGCCCACACCTTTCGCAACCCCAGCTGGTGGACGGGCGCGTCAGCACTATCAACAGTGACGTCCAGTTGAGGAGCGAGGTGTTTGATTGTGATCCGTCGATCACCTCGAAGAGACTGCCCGCACTTTCCAACATTGCAGAGGTCACAGCTGTGTGCAGCCGGCCAGAATACGAGAGATCTGATTGGTTTGCGTGACATTGTTGCGATGATGACAGACGCATCGCCCAACGACTCACCGTGCTTTTGTTCACTGTCAGGTTTCCATAGACATTCTGCAAGTACCTATGAATATCTGCGATGCCCTGGTTTTCCGCAAAAGAAACTCAATGGTATCCCTCCGCTGGTCACGAACCTCCGCTGCGAAAACACACACACATACGCACCCACCCACCCACACACGCACTTACTCTCCCCCCCCCCCCTCTCTCTCTCTCCCTCCCTCTCTCTCTCTCTCTCTCTCTCTCTCTCTCTGTCACACGCCCACACACACACACACACACACACACACACACACACACACACACACACACACATATATATATATATATATATATATATATATATATATATATATATGTACTTTTAGGGAAAATCTAAAATCACACGATTACAGCAAATTTCAAATCTGTGCAGGATGGTTCCTCACAATTTTAGCCTCGGGTATCTTAGTTTATCGCACACCAGAACAATACGCATGTAGGAATGCGAGGAGTGACAGTAGCATCACTTGTTGGATATGACGTGAGGCCCAAAGTCAGCCGAAATTGAAAACTGAAATTTTTATGTTCAATGAGAATGTACGAGAAGTTACTGTTTCTGTGTTACCTCTCACATACTACAGCCTTTTTTAAAGATAAAGAAAATATGTACGCAATGAATAAATTCATAACACCGTACATACAAAAGTATGTAGGTTTTTAGTATTCTTTACTCATAGTTTTCACACATGTCTGGCTCATAGTTCTTGTGTCATTCGCCTTTGGACCAAGATTTCTTAACAAAATTTGAATCATTTGCCGTTCATCATGTCAAATGAAAATTTTTATCCTAGACAAGGAAGCAGCCTGCATAAGGCAGAGATCATTCCATAGTAGATACTCGTAACTTTCTGTTTAAGGACTTCTTGTTCACAATACATCGAAATCTTCACATTACTTTCAGTTAGTCATGTGTCTGCGGACTTGTTCTGAGGACATTGGCTTAGTATTGTAAGTGACATTGAGACCGAGTTACTTACTGGGCTTATGAATTCAGTGTCAGGGCTATGGTATGAACATTCCGGAATTAGTTTGTAGACCTGTCACGAATTTAAGACTTTTTCAATTCGGCTTAGGTTATTCCCTGTTGGTATTCTGTAAGTCATATGCAAACGAAAGATGGTTCTAATGGCTCTGAGAACTATGGCACTTAACATCTGAGGTCATTAGTCCCCTTGAACTTAGAAGTACTTAAACCTAACTAACGTAAGGACGTCACACACATCCATGCCCGAGCCGGGATTCGAACCTGCGACCGTAGCAGTCGCGCGGTTCCGCACTGAAGCGCCTAAACCGCTCGGTCACTGCGGGCGGCTATGTAAACGAGACTATGGCAAAAAAATAAGTAAATTGTTTATCGTTGCCAAAACAGCAACCTTAACTGATAATACGTTTACCCCAATGTGATATAAGTCCGTCAAGGCCTTCATGGTAAAACGTTTGCAGTTGCCTTGGAACATGAATATATCGAGGTGTTTACCTCTCCGTACGAAGAAAATTGTCGGCCATGAATGTTTTTCTTCGGTGCTTCATAAATATGGAAATTACAGGTGGGGTCGGACTGTATGGAGGATGTGTAAGGACCTTCCAGCGAAACTTTTGCAGCGTAGCCGAATCAGTCTTGGCCCCACAGAGTCCCTTTCTTTCCCCCTGCGATGCCCATATTTTTGGGGAACTGAAGAAAGACATTCGTGGCAGTCGAGTTGCATCGGACAAAGAGATGCACGTCTTGGTACACTCATGTTCACGTAAAAAACTGCAAGCAATTTTTCAATGAAGGCACTGAACGTCTTATCTCACAGTAGTATACATGTGTTAATAGTTATGGTGATTACGTTCGAAATAATAAACACTTTACTTACTTCTTTCCAGCAGTTTCCGTTATAATTGACTGACCTGACGTAATGGTTTTTGTTATGTCTTCCCACCTGAAGATCAGTTTGATGGAGTTCTTTTAGGTGGTCTGTCGTCTTCCATTGTCTTTATCTCTGCATGACATGTTAGAGACGATTCTGTGGCTTTTTGTGGAGCTCTTTTATCATTTTACTGGTAAAATTTCGGTGTCTTTTGAAAGTAGACAGCGTTTACTCTGGCCGCGGCCGCTAGTGAGTCTTCACCAGACACTACGGAACCTCCGAGACGAGAGACAAAGAATTTTTTTTCCCCATGGGAAAGCGTCAGAGAGAAGAAGAAAAACCTGAACTAGGAGGTGGCTAAATTGGACGCCAAGCATAGTTACAGAGGTTCAACAACCATCATTAAGTGAGGAATCTAGGAATATACTACAATCCATTGTGTACTGCTCTCGTAGAGTTCGCGAAACAAATATTAGACTAATTCCAGCGCCTACAGAGGCAATTATACAATTATTGTTCCTGCTCTCCATATGTTTATGGAGGGAAAGGAGCCACAATAACAGGTAGAATGAGAAGTAACATCTGCCAAGCACTTCATACTTGCTTGTAAAGTATAGATATACATCTACACTTAAAACTACATGTACGTACAT
This sequence comes from Schistocerca serialis cubense, assembly GCF_023864345.2. Taxonomy (NCBI): domain Eukaryota; kingdom Metazoa; phylum Arthropoda; class Insecta; order Orthoptera; family Acrididae; genus Schistocerca; species Schistocerca serialis. Next base: position 466,285,639 of record NC_064644.1, on the reverse strand, counting down.
GCTCAGAAGAGACACAATAAGTAATTGCTGTGTTAAATTGAAATCACGATCTACGTAGAAAAACAGTACATACGTTAAGATTGATCTGGTTTTATCACAGTCTGATATCTCTAGTTTTTTAGAGTTGAATAGAGTTTGGGCACATGAGACTGTGTCCTCTCATTAATTAATAATAAACATTCAAGTGAAAATAGGCGTACACAGTTATCATTGTGCTGTGGCACTTTCTGGTATAGAGAGGGAGAAGGAGTTTAGCTGCTCTTCGAGGCTGTAAAAGGAGGTGAGTGAAAACGGATTAATTCCAGCCGGTGTTGGACTGTGTCAAAATGCCCGCTTGCGCACTACCTAAACGTCGAGCGAGTGTAATTCTCACCCTCTTAAAGAGCTTGCAGTCTTTACCTTTCCGATTTCACGATCAAACCATAAAACGAATTAATTGTTTTCTCCAACTCAGCTCATCAGAGAAGCCCTCGACCTGTTTCATACCGGTCTAATGCGAAACAGGTAATTTTTTTTATTCTAAATCGTAAAACTAACCATAATCAAGAAATATGGCACTAGGAAATAGCCCGTTCGTACCTCTCTCGCTAATGTAAGTCCCTTTTGTGTGCTACGACTAACGATTCCATGGAGAATCATCTTCAAATAGCGGGCGTATCTGGTTTTCAAAATTATTAAATTATTTTTCTCTCAATAAACAGTCAACAGTTTTCCTATACCTAACAGTAAACGCAAGTCGCACAGAGGGAGATTTTACACTGGCGACCGTTCACATCACGTAAATATACTTATTTATCATATATATTATATCGATGTGTACAAGGCAAACAATAATATTGGTACATAAATGTTTGTTTCTTTCACGCTACATGCAATAGAGCGCATGACGCCGAGAAAACTATGGAAACATTCACCGATATTCTGAAACAGTAAAACCAGAAAAGCAAAATCTGGAAAAAAGCCGAATATGAATTTTTTTCCTTGGCAGCAAAACAACAGGCGAGTAAAGAACATCAGTACTCATTCGCATTAAAGTTAAATGTGGGAGTGGAATTGATTTTTTACCTTGTGTACTAGGCATAAAATTGGTTTGTTTTCTAGTTGTTTCAAAATTTATTAGCTTTGTAGAAAATGCTCATTACGTGGCGAGGAACGCAGCTGGAGGACGAGCGCGTCAGCGCCACCAAGAGTGACGTCCAGTTGGGGAGCGAGGTGTTTGATTGTGATCCGTCGATAATGAGATTGTCCGCACTTTCCAACAATGCAGATGTCACAGCTGCTGTGTGCAGCCGGCCGGCGATGATAACAGACGCCTCGACCAACGACTCACCGTACTTTTGTTCACTGTCAGGTCTCCATAGACATTCTGCAAGCACCTACAAATATCTGCCCTGGTTTTCCGCCAAAGGGAAATCAATGTTAGCTCTCTGTTGGTCACGAACCTCCACTACTAAAACACACACATTTTCATTACGTAAATGTCTCACTAGGAGGGGGAAACAGTTTAATAGTGACTCGCAGACACGCTTAGCTTCACCCAACTGTTTTGCAAGGAAGTGTTTTCGGTACCAGAGGGAAGTTACAGGTAAGCGTCATCATGAGCTATTTACGTAGTGAACATAAGACGAATAAGAAAGAGAAGGTTACTTAATTTCGGAAATTCAGACATTTTGTTATGGTTAAAACTCACGCTTTTGTACACATATATCTACGGAAAGAAGCTTTACTCAATCAAATACTTGATGAAAACAATTAAAAACATGATAAAAGTTCTGACGAAAACAATCAAAGACTGAACAATACTTCAGAAAAATTAGAGGCTTTGCCTAATGATGTTAGTGCATTGGGTTGGGTTGTTTGGGGGAAGAGACTAAACAGCGATGTCATCGGTCTCATCGGATTAGGGAAGGATGGGGAAGGAAGTCGGCGGTGCCCTTTCAAAGGAACCATCCCGGCATTTGCCTGGAGCGATTTAGGGAAATCATGGAAAAATGGCTCAAATGGCTCTGAGCACTATCGGACGCAACTTCTGAGGTCATCAGTCCCCTAGAACTTAGAACTATTTACACCTAACTAACCTAAGGACAACACACACATCCATGCCCCAGGCAGGATTCGAACCGTAGCGGTCTTGCGGTTCCGGACTGTAGCGCCTAGAACCGCACGGCCACTCCGGCCGGCGAAATCATGGAAAACCTGAATCAGGATGGCCGGACGCGGGGATTGAACCGTCGTTCTTCCGAATGCGAATGATGTTAGTAATCTTACTCAAATGCAGAACACTTTGAAAACAAAGTTGCGAATCACGTCACTGAAGCGATAGGCCGTGACTTAAAACTAATAACTTATGACAGCTCAACACTGAAAACTACACCAAAAGAGATTCGAGAACGGGTTAAAAAACCGACAAATGATTCTAATACAATACGGTTATAAAACACAACACTACAGTCGATAGTTCAACAGGCAGTCACGCAGTTAGATAAATAGCAACTGGTATGAAAGGCAAGGTAACGAATTTTTACGGGAGAAAGATCTACAGAAGGCTGTTGAGCAGACAAATACCGATGGGTCACAGAGCAGAATACTTCAGTATTAAAGATATACAGGGTGTTAGGAAAAGGTACGGCCTAACTTTCAGGAAACATTCCGCACACACAAAGAAAGAAAATATGTTATGTGGACATGTGTCCGGAAACGCTTACTTTCCACGTTAGAGCTCATTATATTACCTCTCTTCAAATCACATTAATCATGGAATGGAAACACACAGCAACAGAACGTACCAGCGTGACTTCAAACACTTTGTTACAGGAAATGTTAAAAATGTCCTCCGTATACGAGGTTACATGCATCCACCCTCCGTCGCATGGAATCCCTGATGCGCTGATGAAACCCTGGAGAGTGGCATATTGTATCACAGCCGTCCGCAATACGAGCTCGAAGAATCTCTGCATTTGGTACTGTGGTTGCGTACACAAGAGCTTTCAAATGCGCCCATAAATGAAAGTCAAGAGGGTTGAGGTCAGGAGAGCGTGGAGGCCATGGAATTGGTCCGCCTCTACCAATCCATCGGTCACCGAGTCTGTTGTTAAGAAGCATACGAACACTTCGACTGAAATGTGCAGGAGCTCCATCGTGCATGAACCACATGTTGTGTCGTACTTGTAAAGGCACATGCTCTAGCAGCACAGGTAGAATATCCCGTATGATATCATGATAACGTGCTCCATTGAGCATAGGTGGAAGAGCATGGGGCCCAATCAAGACATCACCAACAATGCCGGCCCAAACGTTCACAGAAAATCTGTGTTGATGACGTGATTGCACAATTGCGTGTGGATTCTCGTCAGCCCACACATGTTGATTGTGAAAATTTACAATTTGATCACGTTAGAATGAAGCCTCATCCATAAGGAGAAAATTTGCACTGAAGTGAGGATTGACACATTGTTGGATGAACCATTCGCAGAAGTGTACCCGTGGAGACCAATCAGCTGCTGATCGTGCCTACACACGCTGTACATGGTACGGAAACAACTGGTTCTCCCGTAGCACACTCCATACAGTGACGTGGTCAACGTTACCTTGTACAACCGCAACTTCTCTGACGCTGACATTAGGGTTATCGTCAACTGCACGAAGAATTGCCTCGTCCATTGCAGGTGTCCTCGTCGCTCTAGGTCTTCCCCAGTCGCGAGTCATAGGCTGGAATGTTCCGTGCTCCCTAAGACGACGATCAATTGCCTCGAACGTCTTCCTGTCGGGCCACCTTCGTTCTGTATATCTGTCTCGATACAAACGTACGGCGCCACGGCTATGCCCCCGTGCTAATCCATACATCAAATGGGCATATGCCATTTCCGCATTTGTAAACATTGCACTGACTGCAAAACCACGTTCGTGATGAACACTAACCTGTTGATGCTTCGTACTGATGTGCTTGATGCTAGTACTGTAGAGCAATGAGTCGCATGTCAACACAAGCACCGAAGTCAACATTACCTTGCTTCAATTGGGCCAACTGGCGGTGAATCGAGGAAGTACAGTGTATACTGACGAAACTAAAATGAGCCCTAACATGGAAACTAAGCGTTCCCTGGCACATGTCCACATAACATCTTTTCTTTATTTGTGCGTGAGGAATGTTTCCTGAAAGTTTGGCCGTACCTTTTTGTAACACCCTGTAGACTGACTTCGCTTAGATAGAAAGAGCACTTTCACTAGATCTACCTAAATGGAAGGATTATTTGCAAACACAAACAGAAACACAATTGGAGAAATTAGGAGAGGAATGGAATAACATTAAGGAGCAAGCGAAGAATGATAGTAGCTGTACAGGTACGATTCGGATGAAAGTCCTAGTCCAGTTTCTCATGAAAATGTATGTGCGTAAGGAACATTAGCTGGCACAAACATACTACCATAAAACGCTGTTACACAGAGTGTGGGAGCAGACACCACGCTTTCATAAGCTATGCTACAAGAAAGTCTTCTAAAAGACCGACGATTCCATGTATTCATCCAAGAAATCTGTTCATCAAGTTATTTTCGTAAAAGCTCTGAGAAGCGTGTTGTCTAAAACTTGGTAAAAAATTTGGAAACTTGTGCTAAGGACTATGTGACCAAGCTGCCGAGGTCATCGGTCCCTAGGCTTACGCACTACTTCACCTAACTTACACTAACTTATAGTAAGGACAACACACACACCCATGCCCGAGGGAGGACTCGCACCTCCGACGGGGGGAACCGCGACAAGACGCCTCAGAAAGTGGTTCAAATTTCTCTGAGCACTATGGTACTCAACATCTGAGCTCGTGAGACCCCTAAAACGTAGAAATACTTAAACCTAACTAACCTGAGGACATCACACACATCCAAGCCCGAGACAGGTTTCGAACCTCCGACCGAAACAGTCGCGCGGATCCGGACTGAAGCGCCTAGACACCTAAGACCGAACGCCTAAAGCTTGGTCAGAACAGCAAAAGATCTAGTATGTATTAGGATTTACACAAGCAAAGACCGCTCTTTGGGCATGTGAGCCTTAAGTAAAAGAAAAAAAAATTGTGCACTTCAGTGGCAAATGACTTTGGTTGGTAAAAAGGAAATTGGGATACGATGCATTCGTAACTATCAGATAAGAAGCGAGGAAATGTAATTGTATGGCAAGATTGCATGTTGATCACTGTAGATTGGGTTAAGTAACAGAGACATCCGCAGTCTATGCTAACGGACTTCCCAAAATATTTTACTGTTGGTCAGTCAAGATGTGCGGACAAAAGATAGGACAAAAAAATGACCTCCTTAAGCGAATGGACTTGAGGGATGAATTTTTGTTTGTCTTTGCATGAACACACGTAACAAATGCGACTTCCAATGCTAAATTATTCCCGACGCCAGTACGGGATAAATATTCGGAACACACAGAAAAGTACGAATACTATTAAGCACAGTAGTTTAAGTAGTTTTTGACGTTGCTGAGCAACAGTCATACAATAATTTTTAAGTGTACACACCATCATTTTACCGTGCTGTTCTTTATTTAATTACAACCCAGGTTTCGTCTTTTTATGCCATTTCCAAATGATTGAGTTTATATCGTTAACATAAATTGCAAGACATTTTGCATTTAATTTATGGACAATTTTGAATTCGATGTCCTGCAATATATATTAATGACATACTCTCAATCACTTGAAAATGGCATAAAAACGAAACCTGAGTCGTAATTAATAATTAAATAGACAATAAAACAGTGAAATGACGGTGTGTTCACTTAAAAACAAAACACAGTAGTTTAATTTGACCTTTATTTCTAAGAGAAATATATGACTTCTCACGTCTAAACTTTGGAACTGGAAGGAAAAACCAATTCTAACTCACAGAAAGCAGATGTATAAACCACTTCAGTGTAGGGTAGCATTCAAACATTTATACATTTTTAGCGTAGACTGGAGCTCGAACAGAAGCATAGAAACGACTGAAGAGACTGAAATATAGGTAGCAGCACGACAAGAACTCGAGTTTTACCACATTATTGTTATTTAATAGGTGTGATGTACGCAGCAACCCGCGGAAGGTGAATTGTTATAAAGGTAAGTATGAGACATGAATATGAACCACAAACATAACTCAAACTTTCAGGTCATTAGATAGGGCGAACCCAGAGGAAGAATAACGAACAGTACACACACAGACGTAAAGTTGTCTGTGTGATGAAGTCACTAATAAGAAAAGAAAAGTTAAGTAACCTTCTCTATTGTAGCTTTGTCTATTGCGTGTACTTTTTATTAATGTTAGTGTTTTTATTAAGATTTGAAACCATCAGTAGGCAATTACCGCGAAGTAGCCTTCTGCCCCCAGCCACCACCCCAAAGTAAATTCGCTGTGGAAACAATCAATCACATATGAAATTTGAGACGGTTCCCAGCGCTTGACTGTGCTCTAAATTCTGACGCGAAAGTGACCAAACAGTTAAATAGAGAGCATTTACGATGAGGAAAATGAGTACTGTAATTTACTAGGCGTACTTTTCAGACGGCCCCTGTATACACACGATTCGCTGGAAGCAGAAGGTAGTCTCATGTAATTGGATTTGGCTTATGCCGTCAATAACAGTGAGAGGGAGCAGTACTACAAATAATTATCTTGTAAGTAATAAATTGTAAATTAATGCCTATGGGGTTTGTGATGTCCTCAAACAAATAACGATTATGCGCATGTGCGAGGGCTGTGTGCAGGAAGATTGTAATGAAGTTAAATTAACAGAGATGACTATAAACTGAATGACTACATTCGAGTAGTGAAAATATTGTGAGGTGAAAACTGTGGTGCAAGGAAGTTTTGTTCCCGTTGTGGAGGAAACGTTGCTCCGGACTTGCAACGGTGGACAGTAAAGCTATCTAGAGGCAGCATGTCGCATGCGAATAAACATTAAGCTGTGCCACTTACTAGGATCTGTTAGTAAGGTAGGAACACTCAACAGCTTCATGAAGCATGCTACTCTTCTCTGAGTGTGGTGCAGCCCTTTGCACATAAAACCGCGATGAAAGAAGTCACTCAGCAACCCACGCTCGTAACACACCTGCGATTATAAACTATGCGGTACCGCTCAACCGTGATGGGTAAGAAGACCAGTTACTGCGCTGTGGTACGGAACTGACTGTTGTGTATGCACTCATGCGGGTCAGCATTCTTGACATCCTGTTGACGTGATGTGTATTTAAAAATTGGAATGGAATATCACAAGCCACTTATGCGAGCGCGTATTGAGCGAATCTGTAGAGAAAGAAATAAATGTATCCTCTCTTAAATCTCATGGCTTAACGCAAAAGGAGAAATCTCGAGATACCACAGACCTAAATTACCGAGACTGGTATGATGATGTGATAAAGGAGAACGTCGACTTTTACGTGTATATGTATGTAGTATAAGATGTTATTCAGTTTCTGTTAAAATATTTGTTTGATGTTAATTATCATTTGAGAATGAGGTGGAGATTCCCCAAAAGCATGGGGTACATGGGTAGTCTCAGGTACCAAAAATCTACGCTTTAAAGGCCTTTTCACGGATGGATGAATGGGCAGTCTAGTTGAGCAATCCAGTCCTCATTCATTCCACAACTTTTAACAATCAGTAAGCCACCCGAAGAGAACATATTACTGTGGATGAATCTTGTAATTTTTTCTTGTTTCTGTTTCAGGTACGAGGGACTGTAACTGTTTTACTGAAAATCAGTTGTTTTATTGCATTATTGAAATATGAATGCAGAATATATCTACAAATACGGAAGTTAATGTGACAAGATATAAGGTCTATGATTTAAAGTGATAAATTAGAATGATTCCTCGTGTGTGTGTCACTGCAGTTGAAATAACAGAACGAAACACAATTTCATATTACTGCAAAAACTGATTCGTGAAAGAACCACATACACGGTCATCCAGTCTCAAAGCAACATGGACAGTAATGAACAGTAAGGTTTCAAAGTACTCGGGATCACTCTGGCAAAAGTGAAAGAAAGTGCGTAACAAACATTTTGTGAAGTGAACCATTGGGCGCAGCCGTGCGAGTGAGAACTGCACAGACTTTGCCCAAGGGAGCAGTGCATAATTACAATAAATATTTTCGGTGGCGGATGGAATACTATGATCTTCGTAGGAAAACAGCAGATACGTCAAGACTGGTCTTGTTTCGCCAGGTCTGCTCATTACAGAAACCCTCTGCCTCCTGCACATCAATCTGAAGCGAGATAAGTGTTTTTTTCTAGATCGTGAAACTAACCACAATCATGAAATATGGCTCTAGAAATAACCCGATTGTACCCCTCTCCCCTCTCGCAAATGTAAATTCCATTTGTGTGTGTGTGGGGGGGGGGGGGGGGGGGGCAACCGTCCCATCGTCCAGGGGGGCCAATTTAGGGGGCGGCAAGTTCATCTTGCAAAAAAAAAGAAATGTGAGAATATGTTGGAAATAAAAATTATTCATACACTACTGACCATTAAAATTACTACACCACGAAGATGACGTGCTACAGAACCGAAATTTAACCGACAGGAAGAAGATGGTGTAATATGCGAAAGGTTGGCACCGGTGGCGACACCTACAACGTGCTGACATGAGGAAAGTTTCCAACCGACCTCTCAACGGCAGTGGACCGGCGTTGCCTGGTGAAAAGTTGTTGTGATGCCTCGTGTAAGAAGGAGAAATGCGTACCATCACGTTTCCGACTTTGATAAAGGTCGAATTGTAGCCTATCGCGACTGCGGTTTATCGTATCGCGACATTACTGCTCGCGTTGGTCGAGATCCAATGACTGTTAGCAGAATATGGTCCCGGTGGTTTCAGGAGCGTAATACGGAACGCCGTGCTGGAAGCCAACGGCGTTGTGTTACTAGATGATAGGCATCTTATCCGTATGGCTGTAACGGATCGTGCAGCCACGTCTCGATCCCTGAGTCAACAGATGGGGACGTTTGCAAGACAACAACCATCTGCATGAACAGTTCGACGACGTTTGCAGCAGCATGGACTAACAGCTCGGAGACCACGGCTGCGGTTACCCTTGACGCTGCCTCAGAGACAGGAGTGCCTGCGATGGTGTACTCAACGAAGAACCTGGGTGTACGAATGGCAAAACTTCATTTTTTCGGAAGAATCATGGTTCTGTTCACAGCATCATGATGGTCACATCCGTATTTGGCGACGTCGCGGTGAACGCACATTGGAAGCGTGTATTCGTTATCGCCATACTGGCGCATCACCAGGCGTGATTGTATTGGGTGCCATTGGTTACACGTCTCGGTCACCTCTTGTTCGCATTGACGGCACTTTGAACAGTGGACGTTACATTTCAGACGTCTTACGACCCGTGGTTCTGCCCTTCATTCGATCCCTGCGAAACCCCACATTTGAGCAGGATATTGCACGACCGCATCTTGCAGGTCCTGCACGAGCGTTTCTGGATACAGGAAATGTTCGACTGCTGCCCTGGCCAGCACATTCTCCAGATCTCTCACCAATTGGAAACGTCTGGTCAATAGTGGCCGAGCAACTAGCTCGTCACAATACGCCAGTCACTACTCTTGATGAACTGTGGTATCGTGATGAAGCTGCATGGGCAGGTGTACCTGTACACGCCATCCAAGCTCTGTTTGACTCAATGCCCAGGCGTATCAAGGCAGTTATTACGGCCAGAGGTGGTTGTTCTTGGTACTGATTTCTCAGGATCTATGCACCCAAATTACGTGAAAAAGTAATCTCATGTCCGTTCTAGTATAATATATTTGTCCAATGAACACTCGTTTGTCATCTGCATTTCTTCTTGGTGCAGCAATTTTAATGGCCAGTAGTGTAAAATAAAGGGTCTCTTTGAAAATTATCTACCGCACAGAAACAGTGTGCTCTCATTTACGAAAGAAACGTTGACTTCCACAAAAAATTGGAAATATTTATTGATGAAAACGTTGATGTAGACAGTAGTTTTATGCGTATAGAAAATAAAAAAATGTGTATATCATGACATTGTATTCTCTTACTGGTGCTGAAAAAGATGTTTCATTCGTCACACGTAGAACACCACTGGTTGTTTCCATAATGTCGGATCTCGCCTGTGTTGGCAAATTATGAAACGGACTTGAAGTTTCAAGTATCTGGCTACTCTTTACGTACTTAACAGTATTTGTACGAATCTTCCATAGACATCCGCAAGTCTGTTTATGACGTGGAGCAATTATAAACACTATAATACGTTCACTGTGGAGTTCTTCATTTTAAACAGTACGATAACGAAGAAGTTTTAAAATATGGCCTCTCTTTTTCTCTTTAATCTGTGCTAGCTTTATGCATAACAGTTTCGAATCATGGTATTTGACACAAGCTTTCCATTTACATTACTGTAAAGAAGCTATGAAGCAGGTTGTGCAACGAAATGCCTAAGACGGTTTTGACAGTTCATATTTCTCTATAACAAAATGCAGAAATTGTAGATAATGACTACTGAGTCTTAGGGATGTTTCGACTTTAGTTTAAGGGGCAAGTACGTTTGAGAGCTAGCATCCGTGCACAGTGGAGAGGCCGCTCTCAGTTGGCAGTTTCGTTACATAGCAACAATGATCGCTTGCGTTGTTTGTTAATAGGTAAGTAGCTAGTGTAGTGTTGATATAGTGGTCGAACTGTGGATTATGCCGTTAATATAGGTCTGTATGCGGTGCACTTATTAGAAACCTATTTTATTTGCCAAACAGAATTTACTTGCGTCTATTAATTTCGAACAGTAATGATGTAGGTAAAGACAGTTCTATCACCGGTCGTATCATTCTTTTAGAAGCTGTTCAGGAAAGACAATAATAAATGCGTTAAAATTTGATAATTATATATTCAGCTGGCAGTGTCGACGTATTATTAGCTTTATGTGAAAAGGTTCCTCACTGTGGCGCTGTAAGTTATTACGAATGTTATGAAGTATTACAATGTCTGACGATAGAAGGCGTCTTCAGGCATCCAGTATAGAAAAATAAGAGCGAAAGAGAAAATGTTGATGAAAAAATTGAAATTCTATTCAGACACATTTTTCCAACCTAAAAAAGATTATGATCAGAGTGATCCACGCACAAATGCAGATCTAGACGTAAATCAGGGTAAGATTTCGGCAGATGAAGTTGTACCTTGTGATCTTCAAATAGTCAGCGATGTAGTTGATTCAGATCCCGCAAAATGGCTAGACAAAATAGATTATTTTGTTAGGACAACGTCAGTCAAAAGAGGGCCTCCAGAACAGATAACGGAATTGGAAAGCTACCATAAGGATGATTCTAATCGTTGCATTACCTCTAAACATTACAGTTACGGTTTGTGCAATGGTAAAATTGTTCAGAGGAAACGGTCGGTTTGTCCACAACGGACCAATGCTGCTTTTCGTTTCAGTTTTAAACTCTTTCCGGACACTAAAATATTATTCATTTCAGGTTTTTATTCGTTTTTTATCTCAGTTTATGTAAATTTGATTAAATTATGGATATAATCAAAAGGAATTTTCTGTAAAAGAATGAGAATGTTAAATCTTTCCTTGTAATACTGGTTCATGCATAGGGCACTTCGGTTTGTAACCATGTAAGACGTGGAGAAGAGGCTCTTTGCAACGAAACTGGCCTAGCGGGAATAGGAAATGTGGATGTGGCGGTCGAACAGCAAGGCTCCTTCGTAGGCAAAGTGTTCGCATCTAGTGAACTGAACGAGGCAACAAGAGCAGTAAGATTATATATGGAACATAGCCTAGGATGTGGAATTAATTTGGCTTATTATTCATGCCATACTTTTGCTAGCACTGTACTACCAGCATTCGACACTAAGAATGGAGTTTTCAGAGCTTGTTACACGACAATGGGCATGGATACTTTTGCCGTCCATTTTGAATAGCCACAGGTGATCGACACTAACACTACTTTTATCTCAAATTATCAGACGATTACTTGAAACTTCTTAAAATAGTGTTTTTACTTACTTGGACTGAAATAACTGAGAAGGTGAAGCTTCCAAATTTAATTCTAAAACTGTTGCGTGAAACTGAAGTACTGCCCATTTGCCTGTTTTTATCATTTCATTTCTGACCTATAAAACAGTTCCTGACAAATAAAACTCAAACATATCCTATACGTTTATTGCCCAGAATATATAAGCGCAACGCAATCTGACTGCAAATAATTAACGCAACAGAATGGCCCTGAATCAGAAGAAATCCTAACAATAACTCACACATTTCATAAGTCACTTTCCCCACAGAAAATCTTCATTACACGAACTACAGCGGTACAGCAAGAACCAATACAGCCAGCTAAATTGAAGATTCTAACCACTGTAGGCTGTAACTACTAGTAGGCATGTGGTTAGCAAAGGAAAGATTTTGTTGCAGAGCAAACAATGTATTTAGCAAGTTTTACCTTAATAATGTGACATCCAGTTCAAAAAAATTATATAATTGTCCGTGACATCCAGTTCCAAAAATTACATAATCATCAACAAAATTAAATTTCCATGACGGACACACTTCTAGACCGTCCGATCACACTAACACTTTAGACGTCTAACCTCCATCACTGCCAATTATTAACATCCAACCTCCATCACTGCTGGCTATTCACCTTCAACTGCGAGTTCTACCAGCCACACAGAGTCTCTAACAGAGGGCACAGAGCCCTGTCAGAGTTATTAATGCAGTCTATCGCGCTGCCAACATATAAACATATAAACGGGCTACTTACATACTGTATAACAGTACGGACCAGTTTTACTGTGTTTGTTGTTGTAAATAATGAGTTTGTGTCCTTTAAGCTTTGTACTGAAGACTTACATTTTATCCTTATTCGTTTAGCTAGACAGGGTCCTATTTCAGGTGCTACGATGTTTCCGAGTATCGTCTTTTACTGAGCTGGAAAGTCATTTCAGTAAACTTTACTATAGCTAGTAAACTTTGTGGAGTAAAAAATTTTATAATTAATCAGTGAGCATAAGTTTTGAAGTACTCCATAAAAGGATAACTAAAGTTTCACCGAAGTTCAACTCCCAAGAAAAGATTCAAAGTATTCAGATTACAGACTCTTCTTATTGAAATCTCAGTACAGAATTCCAGTCACCTGCAAGAAGTGCGATGATTCATAATGTTTACTGGTGAGTAACTTTGAAGAACCAGCATAAGGATTAATTTCTGTGTGAATATGGAAATAACAGTGTTTATAATTTCATGTGTGCTTAGTGAATAGTGTTTCTCGTCCTGTGTTGTGACTAAACTGTTCAGCATTGTTCTGGGTCGACTGATAGGTTAGTTTCTCGGTGCCAAAGGTAATCGTTGAGGCGGATTTAAGTTTCATTTTACAATTATTGCCTAAATGTAGTGCATTTGCCAGCTTTGTAATACCAGTGTGCTGTTAGAAGCAACTGGCTGTCACTGCTCAAAAAGTGGTCCGATACCCTATCCATAACGCATAGCCTCGCTCAAAATTAAAATACTTTCACAGTAACAGTATCGGTGTATTGCTAATTTATTAGTAGCCGGTAGTGCTACAAAATGGCTACGGCACCCTCGTCTCTGATCAACACTCGCCGTCGAGGATAAAATACTGGCTTCTGTTAATTAAGAAGTCTTCGAGCCACTCAGCCCATATGCTCTTATCTACATCTACATCTACATCCACACTCCGCAAGCCACCTGACGGTGTGTGACGGAGGGTACCTTGAGTACCTCTATCGGTTCTCACTTCTATTCCAGTCTCGTATTGTTCGTGGAAAGAAGGATTGTCGGTATGCCTGTGTGTGGGCTCTAATCTCTCTCATTTTATCCTCATGGTCTCTTCGCGAGATATACGTAGGAGGGAGCAATATACTGCATGACTCCTCGGTGAAGGTATGTTCTCGAAACTTCAACAAAAGCCCGTACCGAGCTACTGAGCGTCTCTCCTGCAGAGTCTTCCACTGGAATTTATCCATCATCTCCGTACCGCTTTCGCGATTACTAAATAATCCTGGAACGAAGCGCGCTGCTCTCCTTTGGATCTTATCTAACTCTTCTATCAACCCTATCTGGTACGGATCCCACACTGCTGAGCAGTATTCAAGCAGTGGGCGAACAAGCGTAGCCGACCAGAGTGGCCGAGCGGTTCTAGGCGCTACAGTCTGGAACCGCGCGACCGCTACGGTCGCATGTTCGAATCCTACCTCGGGCATGGATGTGTGTGATGTCCTTAGGTTTGTTAGGTTTAAGTAGTTCTAAGTTCTAGGGGACAGATGACCTTAGAAGTTAAGTCCCAAAGTGCTCAGAGCCATTTGAACCATTTTTGAACAAACGTACTGTATCCTACTTCATTTGTTTTCGGATTGCATTTCCTTAGGATTCTTCCAATGAATCTCAGTCTATTATCTGCTTTACCGACGATCACCTTTATATGATCATTCCATTTTAAATCACTCCTAATGCGTACTCCCAGATAATTTATACAATTAACTGCTTCCAGTTGGTGACCTGCTACATTGTAGCTAAATGATAAGGGATCTTTCTTTCTATGTATTCGCAACATATTACACTTGTCTTACACTGAGATGGAATTGCCATTCCCTGCACCATGTGTCAATTCGCTGCAGATCCTCCTGCATTTCAGTACAATTTGCCATTGTTACAACCTCTCAATATACCACAGCATCATCCGCAAAAAGCCTCAGTGAACTTCCGACGTCATCCACAAGGTCATTAATGTATACTGTGAATAACAACCGTCCTACGGCACTCCCCTGCGCCACACCTGAAATCACTCTTACTTCGGAAGACTTCTCTCCATTGAGAATGACATGCTGCGTTCTGTTATCTAGGAACCCTTCAATCCAATCACACAATTGGTCTGATAGTCCATATGCTCTTACTTTGTTCATTAAACGACTGTGGGGAACTGTATCGAACGCCTTGCGGAAGACAAGAAACACGGCATCTACCTGGGAACCAGTGTCTATGGCCCTCTGAGTCTCGTGGACGAATAGCGCGAGCTAAGTTTCACACGATCGTCTTTCTCGAAACCCATGCTGACGTCTACAGAGTAGATTTCTAGTCTCCAGAAAAGTCATTATACTCAAACATTGTACGTGTCCCGAGATCCTAGCCGGCCGGAGTGGCCGAGCGGTTCTAGGCGCTGCGGTCTGGAACCGCGTGACCGCTACGGTCGCAGGTTCAAATCCTGCCTCGGACATGGATGTGTGTGACGTCCTTAGGTTTGTTAGGTTTAAGTAGTTCTAAGTTCTAAGGGACTGATGATCTCAGAAGTTAAGTCCCTTAGTGCTCAGAGCCATCTGAAGCAACCAACATCCTACAACTGATCGACGTCAGAGATATAGGTCTGTAGTTCTGCACATCTGTTCGACGTCCCTTCTAGAAAACGGGGATGACCTGTGCCCTTTTCCAATCCTTTGGAACGCTACGCTCTTCTAGAGACCTACGGTACACCGCTGCAAGAAGGGGGACAAGTTCCTTCGGGTATTCTGTGTAAAATCGAACAGGTATCCCATCAGGTCCAGCGGCCTTTCCTCTTTTGAGCGATTTTAATTGTTTATCTATCCCTCTGTCGTCTATTGCGACATCTACCATTTTGTCATCGGTATGACAATCTAGAGAAGGAACTTAAGGAACTACAGTGCAGTCTTCCTCTGTGAAACAGCTTTGGAAAAAGACATTTAGTATTTCGGCCTTTAGTCTGTCATCTCCTGCTTCAGTACCATTTTGGTCACAGAGTGTCTGAACATTTTGTTTTGATGCAACTACCGCTTTGACATAAGACCAAAATTTCTTAGGATTTTCTGCCAAGTCAGTACATAGAACTTTACTTTCGAATTCATTGAACGCCTCTTGCATAGTCCCATCACACTACATTTCGCTTCGCGTAATTTTTGTTTGTCTGCAAGGCTTTGGCTATGTTAATGTTTGCTGTGAAGTTCCCTTTGCTTCCGCAGCAGTTTCCTAACTCGGTTGTTGTACCACGGTGGCTCTTTTCCATCTCTTACGATCTTGCTTGGCACATACTCATCTAACGCATGTTGTACGAAGGTTCTGAACTTTGTCCACTGATCCTCAAATCTATCTGTACTTGAGACAAAACTTTTGTGTTGAGCCGTCAGGTACTCTGAAATCTGCTTTTTGTCACTTTTGCTAAACAGAAAAATCTTCCTACTTTTTTTAATATTTCCATTTACGTCTGAAATAATCGACGCAGTAACCGCTTTATGATCTCTGATTCCCTGTTCTGCGTTAACTGTTTCAAATAGTTCGGGTCTTTTTGTCACCAGAAGGTCTACTATGTTATCGCCACGAGTCGGTTGTCTGTTTAACTGCTCAAGGTAGTTTTCAGATAAAGCACTTAAAAAAAATTCATTCGATTCTTTGTCCCTGCCACCCGTTATGAATGTTTGAGTCTCCCACTCTATACCCGGCAAATTAAAATCTCCACCCAGAACTATAACATGGTGGGGAAATCCACTCGAAATATTTTCCAAATTATCCTTCAGGTGCTGAGCCACAACAGCTGCTGAGCCAGGGGGCCTATAGAGACATTCAATTACCATGTCTGAGCCTGCTTTAACCGTGACCTTCAAATTATTTCACATTTCGGATCTCCGTCAATTACCTTTGATACTATTGTACTTCTTATCGCTATAAACACGCCTCCCCCTTCACTGTCCAGCCTGTCTCTGCGGTACATTTCAATCTGAGTTTAGAATTTCATTACTGTTTACATGTAGTTTCAGCCAACTTTCTGTCCCTAGTACTATGTGGGCATAGTGACCGTTTATTAGTCGGCAGCGTGACAAAGTGTCAAATGCTTTACGGAAATCTCGGAATATTGAATCTACCTGTTGCCCTTCATCGATACTTCGCACTGTATCATGTGATAAAGGGGAAAGCTGAGTTTCACACGAGATGTAAACAGGTTGGTCACTAAGAGAAAGCCAAAAAGACTTTCAGGATTTCGCCGAATATTAGAGTTGCTCATTTGCACATGTGCCTCGAGAGTGATGATCCAGAGAGGCTGACGTGGGCTCCTTGTGGGCGGACGGCCGCTTGGGGCAAAGCGCTGCCCGCTCGCCGGCCGCCACTCCAGCGCGAAGAGAGGCGGGCCTGAATCTTATCTGGGCACTCGGGGCGATCAGGCGCGGCGGAGGCAGCAGCGGGGGCGGCGGCGGCGGCAGCGGGGGCGGAGCGCAGATTGCGTCGGTAACGAGGCGGCTGTCGCCCGCTGCGCCTCCAATTTCCGCGCCTTCCAGCGCCCCTGCCCCCTTACCCGGCGTCTCTCCGCCGCCACCGACGCCGCCGCCGCCACTGGCCTACAATCAAATTTGTAGCCCGCGTCCCGGGGCCCACCTTGCTGCAGACACCGTCCGCCTTCCCGCCTCGAGCCCGCCCCGCGCCGCGACGACTCTTTTTCCGGACGAGCTGCCTGTGGACACACACTCGCACACGCCACGCCCACGCGCACCGCCCGCGCTCCAGGCGACATCTCGTGACCAAGTACGTCGCGCAGGACGGACGCGGATGTCGGAACGCTCTCTCTGGCACAGTTATTAAATTTCGCTGGTACACTGTTCGAGTAAGAAGTGGAGGATATCAGAAACGATATTACGTGGAGAGTGGAAGTGGACTACTTGAAACTAAAGGGACATGGATTGCCTCCGTTGTCGAGATGGATAACACTGTGCGATCTACCGCGCTGGATATCATCAGGGAGACGCTTCTTATCCTTCTAATAATAAAGGTTATTACATTCAGATACACAAGTTCTGGACTGGTTTAAAGCTAAGATGCTTTCTTAATAGTCTTGGTGTAAGACAGCGACAAAATATGTGTCGAACCTTCAGCTGAGGCTCCTAGCAGTAGATTCCCCCGGTCTGCATTCAACTAGATATTTAATAGGATTACTACTGTTCAAAGTATGGCTTTGGTAGATATTACGAATAGTACAGTACGTAAAGTAAAACGTACATCAAGAATGGTCACAGACATGGGAGATATCACAACATTATACTGTAATACAACCGACCATCCCGCGAAAATCCTGGTTGTCCCAAATAAAGCTATCTAGACGTCGTACAACTTTTATAACTCGCATTCGGCTGGGTCACAGCTGTTATCTTTCACATCTTTATAGGGTAGGAATTCAGCCATCTCTGTACTGTAGTAGTCTTAGCTGAGGGGCGTTTCATTCAGCGTGTATGTTGGAACCCAGCTTCCTTGTGGGTAGTGGGGTGATTTGGTTGTTGATGTTTTAATGTGCTGATGATTGTTGGTTTTCTGAATATGGAAAATTGGTGTTGGTTATTATTTCTGGGTATTGTGAAGCTTAGGAAATTTTACTTTCCCTCCATTTCAGATTGTAAGTTGAATCTCATCTGTGGGCGAACTGTATTTATATCATTGTGGAGCTTTTACATGCTGTCAGACGTTTTAGCCAGAGGGCATATGATGTCATCTACAAAACGATAGCAGTATATTAATGAGTACTGTTCGGGTTGCAATATGGTTTCAAATGCTTCGTTTTCAATGTGAGATTAGAAAAATGTTGGCTAAGACTACACTGATTAGTAATTTCAGAATGTTTGTTATTTCTTTTATGTGGAGTTTGGGAATGACTTTTTATTGTTCTAATTTTTGTTTGTAGGTGTTTTCTGTGATGCAGATATTGGTATACAAGGACGTGAAGTCACTTAATGTGAGCTTTGCTCTTATTGCTATATCGATTTGTTTGATCTTTTCTACAAGTCTTCATTACTGCGTATATTTCTGTTGTTTCTACGTATAAGTTTCTGTAAGAGTGCGTGCATTTCACTGGCTAGGTGACATGAGGGTGCACTTCTGTAATTTATGAGGGGCCGATTTGTATATTCTGTTTGTGGATCTTCAGTAGTGTCGGTGGCTTGTTATTCCTTTGAGTCATTTCACTTTCTATTTTGTGGCTATAAGTGAGATCTGTGCATCTTTCTGGCAGCTTTGTGTTGGGTTATTAATTAATTTCGTTGTGTTATTCTCTTTAATCAATCATTGTAGTTGTGCTGCAAATACCAAACAGGGTTGTGAAAACCAATATGTAATAATAAAATATTTGTTTATTGTTATTGTTAATATTTTGTAAATACTTATAGTAATGAGAATACTATAGCCACAAAATTCTGATTAATTTCACATTACATAAATTCTTTGTATATTGTTCAGCAGATAATAAATAAAACCCACTGAAGATGGAGAGACTTTATGAAACGTCCCCTTAGAAAATTTAATGAATGACTGTGCTTATAAACCTCTTACGTTATTTGATTTTCAAACAGCTGAGCAGAACTGAATGTACTCAGACATTTCGCTCTTTACCTATTCTGGTCAACACTAAGCTGACACACACTATTTTTAGCGCAACGCAATCTGACTTTCAATAATCCCTACAAAAGAATGGCCCTGGCTAACATTAACCTATACCTTTCACAAATCACTTACCTCACAAAAATCTTCATTACTCGAACTACTGCAATACAGAGAGCGCCAATACTGCCAGCTAAATGAAAGGTTCTAACTACTGAAGTCACTAACTACTGAGAGGCATAGTTAGCAAATGAAAGATTTAGATAAAGAACAAACAATGTATTTACCTTAATAGTGTTCAAAAGTCATAGTATATATATATCAGTTCATGACATCCTGTCTTACAAATTTACTGTCTGTGATGGACATGCGTCCAGATCATCCGCTCTCAAAACTCCGCCATCTCTCTCCCCACATCCACCACTGCTGGCGGCCCACCTCCAACTGTGCAACGCTACGCGCTGTTAACAGCCAACTGCCCAACACTACAATAGCAAATATTACAACAATGCCGACCAGCCACAGACTGCACACAGCACAGTCAGTGATTTTCATACAGAGCGCTACGTGGCGTTACCAACATAAAAACCTATACAGCCTAATTACAACTTCTCTGAAATATCTTTGGCTTGTAAAAAAGAAAAATTGTGTTTGCTCAAGGCATAACCACATTTTCTTATCACATAGTAAACAGCGATTAAGTCCAGTGGTATACATCTTTTTCAGTGTCACTTACTTGGATAACGTGGACTACTGACCGTGGTACAACTTGATATTTTTGGTACATGCATAGATAATTTTGAGAGTTGAAATTAAGAGGTGTCAGCCTTTTCTGGGCTTCCTCCTCGAATATATGTGAGGTTAATCTTATTTGATATCAGGTTACTGATTAACAGATTCATATGCAGTGTGCTCTCCAGATGCTTTCATCTGCTTACTTCCTTCTTGCATTTAGCGAGACATCGGTGCACGTGGTATAGCATGCAGCAGGCTATCGCTCGCCTGAGTGGAAAGAGAAGAAGTTACGGTGGGCTGAGAATATGGGATGAGGAGTTATGCATCGTCTGGCCAGGGCCGTTGCTGAGGCACTGCGGTGCCCATTTGTGCCAAAAATTGGAAGAGCGTGTCGTGCTGCCCACGGTCGGCAGATTCGCAAGGGGACGCTTTCTCTTCAGAAATGAAGAGTGAGCAATGCAGAACGACCCTCTGGGTATTAAAACTGAGCATTCACCGGTCTTCACTTGACCGAAGAGAAGCCAGAAAACTTTATCTGCTGAAAACATGATTCTTAGCAATGTGGCATCAGAGTGTTTCATGACAAATAACATCTTTTCCAGAGTCTCGTTAAAGTGTAGGGCACTTAAAGTTACGTATTTGACTTTTGACATGCAGTCGTGTTAGGGAAGAACTCGGCACTTATGTGAGAACCTGGTGGGGTGAGTTTAGGCTTGCATCTCTTTCAGGCGGGAACTAGATGGATTGGCTCTTTTGTACTGACTTCACTGGTGGGGCTAAACATTATTGTTAATTCTTTTCTCTGGAAGCGGCTTCTCGCGTCTGCCTCACAGTTGGTCATGGGAGTTGGAAGGGTGGACTACTCTGAGCTCAGATGTCGGGCCATACAGAGTGACTCTGTCCGAGTCTGCAGTAAGAAGCCTCACGATACAGTGTGGATTGAAGGGAGCAGTTGCCCATTTTCAGAGGTAGGATGTTATGTTTCCAGTGAGCAGTAGTTTACTTTTATTCAAGATGGAGGACTTCCATCCTGCACTGGGCTATGCACTCGGTTTCGACCATCAGTGTTAATGGCTTGTGGAAGCCGATAAGCGCCGGCCGTGGTGGCCGAGCGGTTCTAGGCCCTACCGTCCGGAACCAAACGACTGCTACGGTCGCAGTGTTCGAATCCTGCCTGGGGCATGGATATGAGTGATGTCCTTAGGTTAGTTAGGTTTAACTAGCTCTAAGTTCTAGGGGACTGATGGCCTCAGATGTTGTCCCATAGTGCTCAGAGCCATTTGAACTATTTGAAGCCGATAAGCAAATACTAATCGCGAACGCATCGAAGGCGTGAATAGCAGTCCGCATCACATCGACTTCAGCCGTAATCATCCAGGTAGAACCGCGTGCAATCCGAAATTTTGAGTCAGCAGCGTGGGCTAGGACTGCTAGATTTCAGGTTGGGCAACGTGGGAATTTTATTAACAGTAATATGTGTTTTTGCGTACCACAGAGCTTAAGCGTGTAGTTCATAATGGTCTGACCTTTCCGCCTAGAATTTTACGAATGAAGTAAAGACTAATTTTAGCAGTTAAAGCAGACGAATACGCTTTGCTGCGTCAGGAGAAAGATCATTGTATTTATTTTCATAACCGTAACCACATGCCCTTTCCTCCACAGATTTAAATTAAATTTATGTTAGATATAATTTGTTATTGCTGCTGTGTCATTATGTGGTTCAATATAATTTATTGCTTTCAAGAGTTTGTTGCTTCTGGCTACCTGGTATTTTCTATATTTTTATGAATAAATTAATATTGCTGGATCACTTATTCCCATTTAATAGATAGCTTTTCAACAGCTGTGTGTATGCGAGAATTATCCAGGAGCGAAACCACAACATTAGAAATCCCTCTCCTTTTTAATACTGAGTTTCAGATATCACAATAGTAACAGTAGTTGACACTGTTCGCTGTTTCAGTACTAGAGGTGTAATGTATCACCAGCAGATCAGCCGGCCGCGGTGGCCGAGTGGTTCTAGGCGTTTCAGTCTGGAACCGCGTGACTGCTACGGTCGCAGGTCCGATTCCTGCCTCGGGCATGGATGTGTGTGATATCGTTAGATTAGTTAGATTTAAGTAGTTCTAAGTTCTGGGGACTCACGACCTCAGATGTTGTCCTGTAGTGCTCAGAGCCATTAGAACCATTTAAACTAGCAGATCTTTCATATCTCAAAATACTGTCATAACCTATTTTCGACCTGAAACTTGGCTTTTAAAGATTTTTTGCTGCAGCTGTAGATGAATCTTCCACTTCTTGATTCTCAGTGACAGACCCACGTTTCGCCAACTGTTTCTTTGTGGCGGGTGCTGAATATTACTACCAGATTTGCAGTTTCCGTTTGGTACTTGACATGATATCCAACGACCAGCAGAGATAATATTTGTCCCTTATTTTCTTTTCTAAAGTCTCGTGGATGCATTTTACAGAGAAATGTTTGTTGGAGGTTAATATTGAATACTTATAGTTTCGAGAAAAAATAGTAGGGTATGTTTCAGTCATGTTCAGTATTAGTAACTGAGTAATAAAACGAAATGTCCAAGCGCGGAATGCGTCAGCTGGAACAGCGGAAAATTGTGGGGAACCGGCGAGCGCTCGCCCTGAGAACTGATGCTAAATGGTCCGCGCCAGCATAGTCATTGATATCTCAGTTTCTGGACCACGTACAAGAACTATTTTGTACTTGCGCTGGGGTAGCTTGACGAGACAAATACGAATAAACGCCAATGGCATATCTGCTGCACGAAAAACTCCTGCAAATATATTTCCTACACAGAAGTTCCCTACACAAATGTTTTGTGAACTTACTGTTGCAACAATTTATAGCAATAGACTAATGATGGAATAGAGCTTAGCAGTGGAGTAAGATAACGAAACATATGTGTACTAAATTTTCATGTGGCATGTATCGGTTTAGAATTAATTCGTATGGAAAATCATGCCCGTGTAGACTCTTTCTGTTGACTATTCCCAAATTCTAAGCCATTATATTTCAAAATATTAATAGTGACCAAAATGTTTGCCGTCGCCGGGCCTTTCTGGATTTTCCTGGTTCCGGAATAAGCAACCGAGCGAGTCAGGATATCAAAGGTTACGAAAAGGGAGGCTGTTCAAAATCAGCTCCCAGTGCGAACACGGGTCAGTTCCTCCCGCCACCCCCCCACCCCCCACCCACAACCACCCACTCCGCAGCCCTCTCTAGCTGACGCACTGCACACTTGCATGTTTCACTTTATTACGCAATTGCTAAGACTAAAAATCAATATCGTACTATTCTTTTTTCCGAAAATAAAAGTATCCAATGTTAACTCCCATCAAGCACATCGTTGTAATATGTTAACTGTACCCACTACATTTAAGAAAAGTTATCTCGACTCCTGAAGACAGCTGAATTTTTTTTTAACTAACGGAAAAATTTCAGCAATTTCTTTGTTTAAAAGTTAATTTCAGGAAATAAAAATTCAGATAATTAGTTTAAAGGAACGCACCCAAATAGTGCAAGGATTCGGAGTCACTTTTCATTCTTACAATGAATAAAATCGTAAAAATTATTTAATAGTATGATAGTACAAATCCAGCTGTCGGCTGTGGTACATCTACAGAGCACAAGTTAAGCGTTTATCCTCTTCTGTGTTTTCCACGTAGTATAATTACTAAATTTTGTGTGTGTTTCTCTGTTCAAAAAGGGCTAATCTCGCGTTGTTGTAAGCGTAAATTCATTCAGTGTGCAGCGCTGTAGTTGCTCATTTGTTTTGTTTTGAAAGCAACCGTCCGTTCGTTTAGTAAGCCGGTCAGTCAGGCTCCAGCTCTCGGCTGTGATACACTTACGTCTACAGAGCGGCAAGTTAAGTGTTTATCCTTTTCTGTGTTTTCCACGTAGTATATTTCTTAAATTTCCTGAGTCTTTCTCTGTTTGAGAGGGTTCATTCCGCATTTTTGTAAGTTTAAATTCATTCAGTCTGTAGCGCAGTAGTTTGTCACAGAGAAGGGATTTGTAGCACTTTAACGCATCGGCGTCCTTTGCTGACACATCAGGAGGGTGGCAAATCGCATACCTAGGATTATCTGGTTTTATAGTTCACTTCTTCAGTTAGTCTTGCTAGCATGAATAGGATGTGAGCGTGCTGTGTGCGGACGCAAGAGGGTCCGCAGGTCGTGGTCTAGTGGCTAGAGTTGCTGCCTCCACGGGATCCCGGGTTCGATTTCCGGTCGGGTTGGAGAGTGTTCGTGTTGTCCTCATCATCATCATTCGTGACAGTGTCTGGACTGGACCGTGTAAAAAAATAGGGCTGTCTAAACATTGGGAGTTTGAACGGACGCTGATGACCGCGCAGTTGAGCGCCCAACAACCCAAACATCATTGGACGCAGGAAGAGCTGGCCGCAGTTCGTGAACAGCTGAGCGTGCTGTTGGTTACGGTCACTCACCCTCAGACTGCTCCCTCTGCGTGTAGCGGTGGCGGAGTGGCTGGAGCGTCACAAGGGACATCTCAGGTGTCATTTGTCTTGTTCACGGGCTCTGCTTCCGAGGCACATCCTTGTGCACCAGACGCGGTGGATCCGCCCTCACAGCAGGGGAGTGACAGCTGGTAACGCTTTCGCGTCGCTCGAGGCGCAGGGCAAATGTGGAGAGATGGCCGCTCCTTCAGCAGGGTCCAAAAAGGCACACGGGGGAGGGGTTTAGTGATTATTGGGAGCTCCAATATTAGGCGCATTATGGAGCGCCTTATGCATATAAAGTTGAGACTGGGAAGAAATTCAGTGAGCACGCGGTATCTTTCCCGGCAGGCCTCATCCGAACTGTGGAGACGGCCTTGCCTGTGGCTACCGAGAGCGCAGGGTGCAGTAGTCCGCAAGTTGTGGCTCACGTAGGCGCAAACGACGAGTGTCTTGAGTTCTGAGGCGATCCCCAGTTCTTACAGGCTGCTGGCGGAAGTGGTAAAGACTGTTGGCCTCGCGCAGGGAGCAAACAGATCTCGCAATATGCTACATCGTTCCCAGAGTTGATCGGGGTCCTTTGGTTTGGAAACGAGTGGAGAGTGTCAGTCAAAGGCTTTGCCGACTTTGGCTGCAAATTTCAAGACCTGCGTTATCGTGTGGGGATTTGTAGTACTCCCCTTGATAGGTCAGGGGTGAATTACACAGTTACTCGGGTAGCAGACTACTTGTGGACTGCACATGGGGGCATTTTAGGCTAGGCGGTAGTTTGAAGTGCTCTGATGAACACACCCAGTCGATTCTCAGCAAGGGAAGTGAAATGGCGTTCAGAATAAAGACACTTTTACTGTCACTATTTTATCCGTACACTAGCGAAGTATTCGTAGAAAAATTCCGAATTAACTGCGCTCCAAGAAAGTCCTTGCAGCAAATTATTATTGGGACCGAGAGCTGGCGAAGTGGAATGCTTTCAGATAATTAGCGATTCAAGCAACGTGTATCGGAAAAACAGATTAGAGGTCGCAGGGGGTGGAGTGTTCATTGCAGTTTTCAAAAATATTGTCTCTATTGAGTTCGAAGTTGAGTGTGATACCAAAGTCATGTGGGCGCATATAAGAGGTGTAGGTGAAACTATGTTAATTTTTGGATATTTTTACTTGCCACCCGATACCGCTGTGAGAGTTCTAGAGTCATTCAAAGAAAATCTACTGTCAATAGCGCGTAGGTACCCAGATCAAGCAATACCAGTTGGAGGTGACTTTTACCTGTCGAGTCTACGGATCCATTTCGAGATGTACAGACAGACACTCTTACGAAACACGTTTGAACACATTTACTGAAAATTGTTTTGAGCAGCTATCTCGACAGCCCACTTTGAAGCTAGAAACAGACCGAAACTTATCGACAATGTCAGCATAGAAATAGGGATTAGCGATCATGGTGTCATGGTGTCATTAGCAACATTATGAAAGTTAATCTATCAGTGAAGAAGGTGAGGAGAGTGTTTCTGGTAGATAGAGCAGATAAGCAGTTGTAAACATCTCAAACGGTTCAAGTGGCTCTAAGCACTATGGGACTTAACATCTGAGGTCATCAGTATCCTAGACTTACAAGGGAACCTCCTCATCGCACCCCCCTCAGATTTAGTTATAAGTTGGCACAGGGATAGGCGTTGAAAAACTGTACACAGATCAATCGAGAAACCAGGAAGAAGTTGTGTGGAACTATGTAAAAAATAAGCAAAATATACAAA
Source organism: Schistocerca serialis cubense (assembly GCF_023864345.2). NCBI lineage: Eukaryota > Metazoa > Arthropoda > Insecta > Orthoptera > Acrididae > Schistocerca > Schistocerca serialis. The sequence continues at coordinate 466,259,298 of NC_064644.1, read as the reverse complement.
CTGAGTAGTCGATGCGCAAGCTAGGCAACAATAAGGAGCGTGTTAGCTTACGAGCGCCGTGGTCCCGTGGTTAGCGTGAGCAGCTGCGGAACGACAGGTCCTGAGTTCAAATCTTCTCTCGAGTGAAAAGTTTAATTTTTTATATTCAGATAATTATCAAAGTTCAGGCGCTCACACATAATCAACTTCGCTCTCCAAAATTCCCGGACATGTTCAGATTTGCTTGGACATATACAGGATTTGACGCTCTACGCACGGAAACATTTGAAAACGTAAAAAAACATATGTTTTGATAGAGCACAGGGAAAACTGTGCGACTGTGAAACTGTTGCATTTATTCGATGCAGTTTATGTGACAAAATCTTATGCTTTCATCACTTTTTTGGGAGTGATTATCACATCCACAAGAAAACCTAAATCGGGTAAGTTAGAAGAATCTTTTTACCCATTCGCCAAGTGTGCAAGTTAGGTGGGTCGACAACATATTCCTGTCATGTGACGCGCATGCCGTCACCAGTGTCGTAAAGAATATATCAGACGTGTTTTCCTGTGGAGGAATCGGTTGACCTATGACCTTGCGATCAAATGTTTTCGGTTCCTATTGGAGAGGCTCGTCCTTTCGTCTACTAATCGCACGGTTGTGCGGTGCGGTCGCAAAACACAGACACTAAACTTATTACAGTGAACAGAGACGTCAATGAATGAACGGACAGATCGTAACTTTGCGAAAATAAAGAAAGTAAAATTTTCACTCGAGGGAGGATTCGAACCAAAAGCCCTTTCGTTCCGCAGTTGCTCACTCTAACCACGAGACGACGGCGCTCATCAGCTGATACTGTCCATTATGTTGCCTATCTTCCACATGGACTACTCATTTTGTATATTTTGCTTATTTTTTCATAGTTCCACACAACTTCTTCCTGTTTTCTCGATTGATCTGTGTTCAGTTTTTCAAGGCCTATCCACTGTGTCAATTTATAACTAAATCTGAGGGGGGTGCGATGGGGAGGTTCCCTTGTTAGAAGTACTTTACAGACACATCAATGCCCGAGGTGGGAATCTGCGACCGTAGCATCCGCGTGGTTTCGGACTGAAGCGCCTCAAACAACTCGGCCACAGCGGCCGTGAGGCGTAGCGCCGTATACCGATCCCGCCTTGGAGTCGGTTAAGTGGGAGATGAGTCTCAGAGCTGGATAGTGACAGATGGTGTCGCGAGACTGGACGCGCACGTAATTTATGTATCAGCCGATAGAGGACAGCACTGGATAGGGGAACTGTGAACTAGTTTCGATTGTGCCCACTAGAGTGCACTAAAGTAATAGAATGTTTTTTATAAACTCTTCTAATATTTTCATAAAGCGTTATGTCTTTATATGTAGGTAAAATTTTATAAATGGGTTTTATCAGTATGAATAATGCGTGAGTGTGGTTTAAGGTTAATTTGAAGATAATTGTTTAACGAGTTATGTAGCGGGATTTAGTGTGGGAACATTTCGAAGAAGTATGGATGTGGACAAAGGGGAAAGTTAATTCAGGTATAAATAACAATAGTAAATAACTTTATCCATAAACAAAACCTAAGCATATTAGAAAATTATGTCGGTGAAAAGTGCAGTCGTTAGGTTCACCATTTTGCGATTGGTTAGTGATGAAAAGAGCGGACTGACGCGGGAGAATGTTGTTTTGCTATTGGCTGTTGAGTAAACTGACCAATGGTAAGGCAATATTCTTTGCGCGCCTTTCTCTGCTGGTAGAGAGGACTTAGAGCATTCTAGAGAAGAATCGGAGCCTAGCCATCAAACAGTTTGGACGGGTGTAGTAGTAGTAGTTCCGATGGAATGATAAGTTGCCGGATCTAGCAGTGTTTCATGCATCTAAAGTGTAAAGTGACGGCATAATTATTACGATGGTTGTGTAGAAATTTTGGAATTTTTAAGTGGGATGTTTGTGACAAGAGAAGTCATATATTTCGCGTGGCGTATTGAGCAGCTCGGTGGCTAAAAACTGTGACTGCATTTGGTACCGACAGACTTAATATTTGGCGAGCATTATCAATCAAAAACAATCAGTATTTTTGTAGCTATTACGTTTTCGGGAAACGCAACACCTTAACTTGCTAACGTGAGTGAAAGGGATTATGAGTGACTGTGTTAAGACTATCGCGGGCTTGGCAGCAATACTTGTTCACCTAAGGTTCAGAATATATTAACTGAGGACAAAATTTCCTATCTTTCATTTGTGTGAAAACTTTCTCCCGAAACGTAGATTAGTGACTTAAATTGCAGCCTGGTTCACGTCGAAGTACAGTAGGCTTAACTCGGATTTCCTACTGATGATCAGCTGAGAAAATGTTCACAGGTAGGTGCAGGTTGGTCGTAAAGGGACGGAAAGAACCGCGCCTCCGCATCCGGTTATAAACATCTCACTTAGACAGGGAATTAGCATCACTAAGTTCCAGTAAGATGAATGTAGAGGAATTATGGGCAACGTTTAAGCAAATTCTAAACCCTCGTCTTGAGAATTGTGTCCCTATTAAGTGGATAAAGGATGGGAAATACCCAACATTACTTAATAACGAATTTCAGTGGATACTGAGGAAGCAGAGGCTCTCCCACACTCGGTTCAAAAGGGAACGCACCAATGATGACAAGCGAAGGTTAGTAGAGATTCGTGCTTCTATGAAAAGATCAATGCGCGAAACATACAACTACTACCATCGCCACACCTTAGCAAAAGACCTGACAGAGAACCCGAGAAAATTCTGGTCGGATGTAAAATCGCTAAGCGAGTCTAAAGCTTCCACTCAGTCCTTTATTGACCAGTCTGGTATGGCAGTTGAAGACAGCAAAACGAAAGGCGAAATTTTAAATATCGCTTTCAAGAAATCTTTCACACAGGAGAATTGCACAAACTTACCGTCATTTGACCAGCGGATAAACTCCCGTATGGAAGACAGAGAAATATTCATACCTGGCGTACAGAAGCAACTTAAAGCTTTGAAAACAAATAAATCACCAGGTCCAGATGGAAATCTAGTTCGATTTCACAAAGAGTACCCTACGGCATTGGCGACTGAAGAGGAAGCGCAAGTGACTTCAGTATATAAGGCAGGTAAAAGAACGGACCTACAAAATTACAGGCCAGTATCTCTAATTTCTGTCTGCTGCATAATGCATGATCAGTTCCAGTATAACAAACATTGTTGAAACTAAGAAGTTTGTCCACGAATCAGCATGGTTTTAGAAAGCATCGCTCATGTGAAACTCAGCTTGCCGTTTGCTCGCATAATTTTCTGAGAACTATGAAGGCAAACAGGCAGATTCCATATTTCTACATTTCTGGAAAGCATCTGACGCGGTGCCGCGTTGCAAACTGTTAACGAAGGTCACAGAAAATGATATCATGAGGAGTGCCCGAGGGAATTATGACAGGACCGCTGCTGTTCTCTATATAGCCGGTCGGTGTGGCCGAGCGGTTCTAGGCGCTTCAGTTTGGAACCACGCGACCGCTACGGCCGCAGGTTCGAATCTTGCCTCGGACATGGATGTGTGTAATGTCCTTAGGTTAGTTAGGTTTAAGTAGTTCTAAGTTCTAGGGGACTGATGACCACAGATGTTAAGTCCCACAGTGCTCAGAGCCATTTGAACCATTTGTTTTCTATATGCATAAATGATTTGGCGGACAGGGTGGGCAGCCATCTGTGGTTGTTTGCCGATGATGCCGTGGTGTACGGTAAGGTGTCGAAGTTGAGGGCCTGTAGGAAGTCTGGCGATATACCATCTGACTTTCGGAAAAGCATCATCCACACAATTCCGAATACGGCAAGAGCTGACAAGTGCAAGAATTATCGCACAATCAGCTTAACAGCTCATGCATGGAAGCTGCTTACAAGAATAATATACAGAAGAATGGAAAAAAAATTGAGAATGCGCTAGGTGACGAGCAGTTTGGCTTTAGGAAAAGTAAAGGGACGAGAGAGGCAATTCTGACGTTACGGCTAATAATGGAAGCAAGGCTAAAGAAAAATCAAGACACTTTCATAGTATTTGCCGACCTGGAAAAAGCGTTCGACAATATAAAATGGTGCAAGCTGTTCGAGATTCTGAAAAAAGTAGGGGTAAACTATAGGGAGAGACGGGCCATATACAACATGTATATGAACAGTCTAATGAGTACACAGTATGGTTTGAGAGTAAATCGGAAAAAGACGAAGGTAATGAGAAGTAGTAGAAATGAGAACAGTGAGAAACTTAACATCTGGATTGATGGTCACGAAGTCAATCAAGTTAAGGAATGCTCCTACCTAGGCAGTAAAATAACCAATGACGGACGGAGCAAGGAGGACATCAAAAGCAGACTCGCTATGGCAAAAAAGGCATTTCTGGCCAAGAGAAGTCTACTAATATCAAATACCGGCCTTAATTTGAGGAAGAAATTTCTGAGGATGTACGTCTGGAGTACAGCATTGTATGGTAGTGAAACATGGAATGTGGGAAAACCGGAACAGAAGAGAATCGAAGCATTTGAGATGTGGTGCTATAGACGAATGTTGAAAATTACGTGGACTGATATGGTAAGGAATGACGAGGTTCTACGCAGAAGCGAAAGGAATATGTGGAAAACACTGATAAGGAGAAGGGACAGGATGATGGGAGATCTGCTAAAACATGAGGGAATGACTTCCATGGTACTAGAGGGAGCTGTAGAGGGCAAAAACTGTAGAGGAAGACAGAGATTGGAATACGTCAAGCAAATAATTGGGGACGTAGGTTGCAAGTGCTACTCTGAGATGAAGAGGTTAGCACGGGAAAGGAATTCGTGGCGGGCCGCATCAAACCAGTCAGCAGACTGATGACCAAAAAAAAAAAAAAAAAAAAAAGGAAAAAAGGAAGATACAGGACGACTTATATAAAACTTCCAGTCGGTATGAAGAATGGCAGCTAGCCCTAAACATGGATAAATGCCAGTTATGGCGTATGAGTAGGAAGAATAAGCCTGTAATGTCCTGTGTGACACAGTGAAGTCGTTCAAATATCTGGGCGTCACGTTGCATAGCGATGTGAGGTGGAACGAGTACGTGAAAACTGTGTTAAGGAAGGAAAATAGTCGAGTTCGGTTTCTTCGGATAATTTTAGGAAAGAGTGTTTCACCTGTAAGGGAGACCGCATGCAGGACGCTAGTGCGATCAATTCTTAAGTACTGCTCGAGAGTTTGGGATCCGTTACCAGGTCGGATTGAAGTAAGACATCGAAGCAATTCAGATTTATTATCGGTAGGTTCGAACAACACATAAGTCATACGGTGACGCTTCTGTAACTCAAATGGGAATCACTGGAGGGAAGACGATGTTTTTTTTTGGGGGGGGGGGGGGACAGACACTATTGCGAAAATTTATAGGACCGGAATTTGGATCTAGCTGCCGAACGATTCTACTGCCGCCAACATACAACGCGCGTAAGAACCGTGAAGATAAGGTACGAGAAATTAGGACTCATACGGGGGCGTATAGATAGTCGTTTTCCCTCGCTCTATTTGCGAGTGTAACAGGAGGGGGAATGACAAGTAGTGGCACAAAGTACCCTCCGCCGAGTGCGGAGTACGGTGGAGTGCGGAGTATCTATGTAGTTTGTAGATGTACATGTAGAACAAGCCTAAAACCGTTACTGTTCAGCCATCTGCTGGGAAGATCTAGCCTATTATCGAGAGCGTCTCTTTTAGAAAGTAATCGATATATCTCTAAAAACAATTACTCTTCTTTTCTTTAATTTTTCAGGCAGATACTATGCTGAGTTACAGCGGGCTGCACTTACAACAAGTAGAAAGTGCAGTACCTTGAATGTTAACGAGATTTATAAAGTGAATGATGAGATTTTTTAACGGCGTTTCCATTTATCTCGAAATGTAAATAAACAATCAATACTTCTAAAAAGGAGATCGATAGACCTGTATAAGACCTGCAACTGCCTCAATTCACATTTTTCAATCACAGCTATAATTATTTACGTATTCAAGAAAAACCGAACCTTACAACACTGCCAATTTTTTTGGTCATGTTCGCCATCGTGGCTTGAGTTTCATGAAAGAGGAAGTCATTTAAAATACAATTTCATTAACGTTCATATCTTTTTGGATAATAATTATTGCAATACAGATTGTATATGCCTGTACGTTGAATAAATGTTCTCGGGTTTCCAACCGCGTCAGTTTCTTAAAACTACACGAGCTTTCGGCCAAGCACTCCTTGGTCATTGTCGAGTGATATGACTGCCAGTGGGCTGTTGGTGCGCCCTTATATACTCTAGCTGACGGCTGTGACGTCACTGGTGCCCGTGACATTGTCATATATGGGCATGTCTTGAGTCGGCGTTCGATGTGCCCTCTTCAACCGCGCGATCGCTGGATCCCACGCAGCGCTGAGCTGCAAGCCACCGTCTCTATTCAGGGTGTTTGCGGTTATTTTTATTTCCATAGCTTCATTTATTAAACTGTCCCAGAAGCCGATAGTGCGAGCCACGACAGAGGTATCGTCAAATTTTATGTGGTTACCGTTTTTTAACGCATGCTCAGCTAACGCAGATTTCCCTGGATAGCGTAGGCGATAATACCTCTCATGTTCTTTCTGCTTTGTTCCACAGTGCGCACTGTTTGTCCGATGTAATTCTGGCCACACTCACAAGGTATTTCGTAGACTCCAGGTGTTCTGAGACCCACTGCGTCTTTAACTGATCTCAGTAATTGACGGATTCTCGTTGGAGGCCTGAAGATTGATTTGATCTTGTGTCTTTTCAACAGTGGTTTATCTTGCCCGACACAGAGCCATAGAATGGCAGCAAAGCAAGTTTCTTTTCCTGATCTTCGTCGGTGGTCTTATTCTGATATTTCTCAGAAATCACTTCTTTCACTTGATGGACGCTGTAGCCGTTACTCCTGAAAACCTTGCGTATGTGGCTCAGTTCATGGGGCAGGTTATCGTCGTCTAATATTACTATTGTACGATATACCAATGTTTGTAATATTGTGCGCTTCTGTGCTGGAAGATGATGGCTGGTGGCGTGCAGGTACAGGTTTGTGTGGGTGTGTTATCTGTAGACGCTGTGGCCAAGGCACCCATTTCGTTTACGGTGGACGAGGATTTCGAGGAAGTGCAATGCATTATCTTTTTCCACCTCCATGGTGAACTGGATATTACCGTTGATGCCATTGAGGTGTTCCAAATATTCGTCTAGTTTCTCACGTCCGTGTGGCCAAATGCCGAAAGTGTCGTCAACGTATCGAAAGAAACACTTCAGCTTCGATGGCGCAGTAGCTATGGCGATATCCTCAAAATTATCCATGAAATGGTTTGCAACAGCTGGAGCCAACGGGCTACCCATTACTACGTCGTCTGTCTGATCGTAATACTGGCCGTTGTACACGAAATAGGAGGACGCAAGTGTTTGCCTAAATAGCTCGATCACGTCACTTACAAAGTACTGGAAAATTAGGTCCTAAGCGTCTTTAATAGGCACATTCGTAAACAGCGCCACTTCATCAAAACTGACCATAATATTATCCTCACTAAGGCGTAGACGGTTGATTCTGCTGATAAATTCTGCTGAGTTTTCTATATGATGTTCGCAGTGTCCCACATGTGGAGCGAGGAGTTTAGCCAAGTACTTCGCCAGCTTGTACGTTGGAGAACCTATTGTGGACAATAAGGCGAAATGGCGTCCCGTCCTTGTGTATCTTCGGTAAACCACAAGCAGTAGGTGGTCTAGGCGCCTGTGGGAGAAGATTCTTAACCACACTGTCTTCCACTGAAGATCGCTTAAGAAGTTCTGACGTTTTTCTTACTATTCTTGGTGTCGGGTCGCGTGGGAGCTTCCGATAAGTATCTTCGTTCAGTAGCGCACAGATCTTCGTATCACAGTCCTTGAACTCTATAATTACGGTGGCATTGCTCTTGCCAGCAGGAAGTACCACAATGCTTTCATCATTACGTAGTGCTCGAAGGCCGTTGCGCTCAGCCTTGGTTATGGTGAATGCTGGTAACTGCGCGTTTGTCAGTATACGGCTGGTTTCTCGCCGTATGTCGTCCGCTGTTTCATGTGGGAGCTTGTGGACCGCCAGTTCAACACCGCTTATTATTTCACAGACAGGAATGTCCCGCGGTGAAGGTGCGAAAATAAGTCCTTTCTCGAGTGCTGACATTGCACCCGCGTCTACATCTCTCGCCGTCAAGTTGATGACGGTGCGTTCTGAAGATCTGTGGTCCACACCATGTAGTTGTTGCGAAAGGCGGCCGAACTTTCCTTTCTGCTTCTCTGTAGTTCGTTTCTGTGCTGACGTATGTTGAGATACCGTAGCAGCGTCGACCCATTCCCAGTCCAAAGCTGTGAGTGTTCTTGATAAATGCTAGTGCAAGGTCATAAGAGCACTTCCATTTGCACCCAGCAGTTGCCTTCTGTTGTGAATCCTTTGTCGTAACAATGCAAAGCTGGCACGACGAAATATCCTCCTGGTGGCAGCGGTGTTGATATAATGGGATACCACAGCAGATCGTGGAATGATCTTTACGTCGCGGCAGCGCAGTAGGAAGGCTAGCGAACTTAACAAATTTGCCATCTTGACACGCAGCTTTCCGAGACGTTTTTTACGCTGCGCCACGTTTACTCCACGTAGCGGTACGTAATGTATAAATGCAAAGTCTCGCGACGATAACATCGAATAAAATGGTCTCGGGTTTCCAACCGCGTCAATTGCTTAAAACTACACGAGCTTTCGGCCAAACACTCCTTGGCCATTGTCAAGTGATATGACTGCCAGTAGGCTGTTGGGTGCGCCCTTATATACTCTAGCTGACGGCTGTGACGTCACTGGTGCCCGTGACATTGCCATATATGGGCATGTCTTGAGTCGGCGTTCGATGTGCCCTCTTCAACCGCGCGATCGCTTGATTCCACGCAGCGGTGAGCTGCAAGACACCGTCTCTATTCAGGGTGTGTGCGGTAATTTTTATTTCAATAGCTTCCCTTGTTAAACTGTCCCAGAAGCCGATAGTGCGAGCCACGACAGAGGTATCGTCAAATTTTATGTGGTGACCGTTTTCTAACGCATGCTCAGCTAACGCAGATTTCCCAGGATAGCGTAGGCGATAATACCTCTCATGTTCTTTCTGCTTTGTTCCACAGTGCGCACTGTTTGTCCGATGTACTTCTGGCCATACTCACAAGGTATTTCGTAGAATCCACGTGTTCTGAGACCTACTGCATCTTTAACTGGTCTCAGTAATTGACGGATGTTCGTTGGGGGCCTGAAGATTGTAGGTTTAAGCAATTTACACCGTTGGAAACTCGAGAACATTTTATTCAATGTTATTTCCACGAGACTCTGCATTCACACCCTGTCTGTTCCATAGAAAGTGAAACTTAACTGTAAACTAATTAATGATCCATGTCCAAGGAAAATTAAATTGTTACTGTTAGTATCTGAGAATTATTCAGATGCGAGAGGCAGCTGTAGCCATGGAAATGTCAGCTAGAGAATCTGAGACCATAGAATAAGAATATGTATGGAGTGAACAAAGCATATTGTGCATATTGCCAAAATCAAACTGAAATAGTCACATGATAGCATTGTTTATATATGGCGCTAGGATGTAAACTTTAATGTTCTACGTATTTACTCTGTTTTTACATAGCCATTTATAAATACAGCAACAGTACTGAATTGGTGCAGCTACTGACGCAATGCGAAATCAGTCCAGGGAAGAAAGGCAATGTTTAGTAGGTAAGTACCACAAAGGATTATTATCGTTATCATACCAATAAGAGGTCCTTCATGCTTTGCTTGAAAGCAGGATAAACTGTAATCAAGGCACACAATCTGTAAGGAGGCAGAATAAATGAAGATCAGATTCGTACCTTACATGAGAGCTTTATACATCACAACGGGAAGGTGAAAATGGAACCTAACTTAATTTGGCGTTAATGAGCAAATGTACCTAGCGGTATGTAATGCAAAAATGGATGACATTCAATTGACGGTAATTAAAACACCGTTCCTAAAATGCATGTTTGAGCGGAAGGCGAAACAAGCAGCGATAGGCGTTTTAGTTTGGAATTCAGAGGCAAGGCCGCACTACAGGGAGTATGAAGGAAACCACTTAAAGGGGTGTCCCAGGTGGAATGTCAATGACCGAACAGGTGACTCAGATGGGGAGAGTGAGTATAATGGCCCATCTGAGGGAGGACAGAATTCCAAATGCATACGAAACAAGGCCAGTGATGCATTTTTGATCACATGTCCAATGAGTCACACACGCGTGAGAGAGTCAATGTACGCATTTAGGCAATTGGAACGGGCACAAAACGTCCGATTGATGGAAAAAACTAGGAAGGAGAAAAGAGCAAAAGTTTCGACGCAATTTAGTGGTAGGGACCTAGCGATTGATAGAGAGAGTTTCCACAAAATAGGAGGAACGCTCCCATTGGTCGAAAAAAGCCGTGACGTGAAACACAAAACCTAGGTGGGAAGACCTAGGTGGGAAGACCATTCTGCTATGAGTAAGACAAGACAGAACTTTTCGGGCCTCTTCTCTGAACTGGCGTCAAGTGCAGAACAGAGTGCATAACACACCGTACGATGCAGAGGGCTAATTTGTGTGTACACTGCCTTCAAATAGGCTGATATCCAGCTAGAAATTAGCTGTAGCATCGTTTAGCTCTAACAGTGGAGAAACGAACCAGCCAATTAGTTACTTGTTCTTGCGAGAACTGGGGGGGGGGGGGGGGGCACTATAATATGCACACTGCTCCAACCATGCACGTGTGTATTGCCACATTCTAAGACTAGGGATGAGCACATGTTCCCTCGCATAAGGGAAAGTTTCTGCTGGAAAATTCAGGAAAGGTGTAATTAGTTTTACAGGAACTTCAGTGGAAGAGTGTGGCCTAGCAGACGACAGCTCATCACAACTTAAGGTAAATATCGCGTGCAGAGGCGTAAACTTGTTGGTTCACCAGTTTGCGCCCAGTGTAAACTCGTGCGACCTTGGGTAATCTTTTGCTCAATTTGTCACATAACTGATCATCCACCATAGACTTGAATGTCATCCTAAAAATAGTACCGAACTTTGAACCGGAATCGCACGATTTTCGTAGTACCAACGAACATCATAATGTAAGTGTAGCAACAATTTTGTAAAGAAACTTCTAGCTAAACTTTAATATTATAGTGTTTAGGATCATTTAACCTTCTGAGAGTTAATGTTTAATATTGTTGCGTTTAGCATTATTTCACTTTTTGATGTTGACGAGATGCGTTATCCTGACAGCTGTTTTTTTTTTTTTTTTTTTTTTTGGTCACATCGAAAACTGTGATAAGCGTGTATTTTTGTGCTAATACTGCGACATTAAACATGTCATTTCTACTTTCACAGTTGTCTTCAATCTTAGAATACGGAAACCACAAAATATTGCACCTTACAAATCGTAGTTGTATATGTGTCATATATTGACAAGTCCTACAAAAATTGTGCAGTGTGGGAGAATGCTACTAGTCAATGTCGTAACACGTTTCGAGAAAATTTCACCTGCAGATAACAATCTCAGACATCACCTGCGGATTATACAAATCTCCAAACCATTGTCTTTAGTTTAAAGCCAACAGATAGAGATACTGTTGTACTAGTACCCATGACATGTAAATGATTGTGTTTTTTACTACTTCACCTTACCTCAGAATCAAGAAAGATTAAACGTATAAAAACACAAAGAGAGTAATAACATAAGACTCTGCTGCACCATACAGCTACAAATTCTATGTTTTCACTATGGCGTAACAGCAAGCTGTTTCGCAATTTCATCGCGGCATAATTTACATAAGCAGAGGCATATCAGTAGCATAAGTGTAGTAGATATCCTCCGAATAACGACGACGTTTCCTGCTTTTCTTATTACCAAAAAGTAGCCTTATATCCTAAGTGCTATAACGAATTTCATTCCAGACATCGAATGCATATTATTCAGATGTCTATGAATCTCGATGTAATTACGCGAAATACGTCTGTAATTGTGATGTTAATTACATTGAGGATGAGTAGGGTACTTCGGGAAAACCTTACGCCACTCCTTAGCCAGGTAACTGTTGTAGTCAATGTATGTTGGCCACAAAAATTCTGTTTTGCGCATACGGAAGCACACTCCATAGACATCTGTACCATATGTTGGAGTCATCTTTTAAGAAACGAGGGTCACATTAATATCTAATGTCGTTTAGTGGATTTGGTTGTGAGTAAATAGTGTTGTTAAACTTTAGTAAGGGCGTGATTTCATAAGTGAGACTGCCTTTTGCTCAATAAATGGGCAGAAACAGGTCAATAAATCTCAGTGACTGTGACCGCACAACAAATATCAGTACGTGAGTGAATTCTGTAAAGAAAAAAATCCCACCACATCCTAAACTGTCATTCCCCCAACCTGGTTCTCAACTCTTAGAATAGCATAATCGTTGGGAGTAGATTTGTGCAAAACAGACAGTTTTCAAACAAAATACCGTTTTACGTTTATTGGAATTAAATGTGCTGAATATCATTGTCGGACAGATTGTTAGCGATCAACGAGCATTAAAAGCAGATAGCAGCTTCAAGCATGTATTTATTTAGACCTACTTGAAAAGTTCAGTGAAGAAGGCGATCATCTCAGAATTTAGGTCGTGGATCTTGTTATCATGGAAATAAAATTGACCCACCCACAGTGTATGAAAAACGACTTGTAGATGTCAAAAAGCGATGTCATTAATAACCCGAGAGTTTAGCGGAACCTTGAATAAATACTAACATCAATTACCAGAAATACTTACCGTAAAAAAAAGTTTCAATTTGGGAACATATGTAACTGTTATATATGAATGAAACAGTAAGTCCCGCAGTTTTCATTCTTTGCGTGACTCACTTGATGTACGAGTAATTTACCCGAAATACGTTGAAACTGATTAGCTGCATTCTTCTATCGAATGAAAATATCTTAATAGGAAGCTTTAGAGAACACCAAGCTTCTTCGATTAGATATGTTGATGAACAGTATTAATATTAGTAAGAAAGAAATTTGAATTCTATGTAAATTTTCCACAGTTAAGTGAACATACAGCAGGCTGTCAAAAAGATACATTTTTTTCATTCTGTCTGTGAAGTGTAAAAACATACTATTATTGTGCTGTTTTTTACTGTCCAAGCATTGTAGCAGTGGCGTTGACCTAGGTATTGATTCTTTAGCGACGTAACGAGTGAGATCAATGTGCTTTATTTCACTCCGCTTGGTAGAAGTAAGGTCCGTCCTGGGAGTGCACTATTGGCAGACGGGGAGTTAAGCTCGAATGAATTATTGACACCTGCTAGTAGTCAGCGTACCAGAGAATATGTGAGTGAGATATAACAGGATCTGTGTTGTACAAGAGCTTTTCAGAGCGCATATTTATTGAATAACTATTACATACAAGCAAATCTGAAATTATTTTGTTGAATCGTCTTTCACAGGAGTGCATGCAAACCGTGAGTAGCAGAAGACGTGGTGTAAACACAGAAGCGCACTTAACGAATATAGCGTTACTCTCTCACCTATTTTTCGCATACGAAAAATTATTAAAGAGTTTATTACAACCTGACACACCTTGAGTGAGACTACAGAAAGTTAATGGCCTGAGCAGACGTTGATGGAGTCTGGTAGGGCGCTAAAAGTATGAGATATTTTTATGATTTTTAACTCATAGAAACGGCTTGTTCGGAGTTGAAAGCAACTGGCGGCGAGCTCATACCTTAGTAATTCTATACGGACGGGCCCACAGCCGTACAGGGCAGACAGGGCATCCCCTTATCAGGAGAGGGCTCCGGCAGAATAATGCCACGATACATACCGCGGCGTCAGCAGAAGCCTAAAGGAACGCGTCTACCCAGTGGAGTCGTAAACCGGGCATTGTGTGCAGAGCCCTGCATAATAAAAGTTCACATGTTTTCGTGTCTGTCAGTAGTGCAAATATGCCAGTGAATCACTTCCCTCAGCCGCCACTGTTGTATAAGTAAACTCTAGCATTTAAGATACGTTTAGAGATAGAATCTTTATTACACCTCAGAGCTACGACTAACAAGCTCCAAGCCTCAGGCGTTCACTTGTTGCCGTGAAAAGCGACACGACTTCAGAGAAAATCATCTCTTTTCTCCTCATCGAAAACTTAAAAAACTCAGTAATTGGTGGTTCCCTTTTTCTTTTTTTTGAGACGCAGATTTCTTAACTCTTGCCTTACTTCGACATGAGTTTGTGCTTTCGTGTGGGAGGGTTGATTTGGCGCCTCTAGAGCCCTGTGATTGTCTCAAGAAGGGGTGAAGGCGGTGTCGTTCGTGCACTTTGCAGGAAAACGGATTTTTTTCTGGAGAGGTGTGAACACTGGGGTGCGGGTTTTTGGTCTGGTAAGGGACTTTTAGTCGAAGCTCTGGCAAGTATGGTTGGTACTTGGGACCTGTCCTGAGACTGACTTTACTTGCGAGTAGTTTAGACTGAGGAGCCTGTGATGAAACTCTTCCTGTATTGACATTTTGACTTCAAACGTCTTGGACTACTCGTTTGCCATGGGCACACTTATTAGTTTTTGGTCTATCAGTCTTAATGTTTGGTATCCTTGTGTGCTCTGTCGTATAAGTGAGCCAAATTGATCCATGGTACGACCAGCGAACGAGTGTGTCACACACTGAAAAGTACCATGATTTCAGAGCTCTGGTGGAGAGTAAATTGCGATCCGTCTGCCTGATCGCTAAACCGTGAGATATTTGCATTTCTTTCGTGGCCGCGATCGATTCAGAGGTGCCGCCTCCACATGTCACCTCCTCCGCTACACACATCTCGCCAGCTGTAAGTCACGTCGCTGGTATGTAGGAGTGATAATTGATGAAAGATGGGGTTTGGCCAAGCACATTGAAACTGCAACTCAAAGATCACTAGAAGCTCTGAACAGCCTCATCATGATAGGAGCAGATTTCACCTTCCACCAGAACTCATAAAGCTATACCATAACACCATTCTTGCTTCCATCGTGGGTTACGGACCCGGAGTCTGGGCACACAGGCTCACGAGGGTAGTGCCTGCTATGGCCGTAAGGAGGGTGCAGTTCAACATGCTTCTACGTTCTATCGGAGCATATAGAACATCTCCGGGAGGGGCACTTGGGGTCATGGGGGTGTGCCTCCTGGACATCAAAATTCCGGAACAGGCGGCCTGGTATTGGGTAAAAAGGGGAGATATAGAAAAACTTGAGAGCATTTTGAGGGTGCGGGTGGGGGATAAGTTTGAAATTAAAAGAAGAGGAGAAGAGCTATGGCAAGAACTCTGGTACAGAGAGGAAATGGGCAGAAGGACTTACCAACTACTCCCAAACATCAAAGAACGTCTCCAACTCTCGCATTTCCAACCAAATAAGGGACTGCGGCACTTCCTCACGGGTCATGGACCGTACCCGGCATATCTTTGCCGGTACGGGGAAAGGGCTACCCCCTCGTGTGACTGCGGAGCCGAACAGGGTACTCCGGATCACGTGATCTACGAGTGCCCTATCTTAGATGACGTAGCCAGCGACCTAAGATACCAGCAACCTAACAATGACACCTATCACTTAATCAGAAACCCGACCACATTTGACATCATAAACCGCCTTGCCAGCGAGGTATCGGCAAAAGTCCTGCGAGAATATCGTAGGGAGAACACATGAACTATTGATCACGACATGACTCAATGCGACCTATCCAGTTCCGCCAGGGCGTGGATTGGCCAATCGCCGTGACGGTAGGAATCCGCCACGTCCTGGACCAGGGGATGGTGCGCTAACACCCGAACTTGACAATTGCACACCTATAGCGACATAGTAGATAGATAATTCTCAGTAGGAAGTAGAAAGGACGTCTCCAAACAGAATCTGCAGCGATATTCTAAGTGCCAGCCCGGTGCCAGGGACATGCACACTGGGATTAGCTCGGTGGGCACGGCCACATAGTAGGTTTATACAACAACTGGCACACCTGTAAAGCTGCAGTAGAGTAGAGACTAGATCTTACACATTAAGTAAACAACCCATCATTTCCTGTAGCATGTAAGTAGACTAAAACTAGAATTAGGAAATGCTGCTAACATCATTAATTGTATTGGAGATATTAAGACCCACTAATGTATAAGCTGGTGGGTTATTATGTATGATATTATTGGATTAAAAAAAAAAAGAACAGGGTAATGTACTGCCACTGCGGCATTGTCAGGGCGTACAGATCTCAATCGCCACTTGCTCTCAGCCGCACCTATGTAGCCAAACTTCCGTAGATTTGGTCATTGAAAGTCTGCTCAGCGTCAGATCAGTTCAGCTTGTGTTATCCACAAAATGTGGCAGAGTAGTTGACTCACTGATCACCTAGTTAAACTGTCTTTACGAATCAGGATCCGCCCAGGGGGGTATTAAATCATCTGTTACTTGTTTAGGGTATAAAAATGGTTCAAATGGCTCTAAGCATTATGGGACGTAACATCTGAGGTCATCATTCTCCCAGATTTAGAACTACTTAAACCTAACCAACCTAAGGACATCACACACATCCGTGTCCGAGGCAGGATTCGAACCTGCGACCGTAGCAGCTGTGCGGTTCCCGACTGCAGCGCCTAGAACCGCTCGGCTTTAGGGTATTCAATCTATAACTTGTTTAGTATAATTTATTTCTTGTCTGGTAAAATAAATGTTGTTAGTACACTAAATTTTGCCAACATTCTCAATCAATTAAATAGGGCAAACTGGTTACCTTTCAAATGTGTGCGGAACAACATGACAGAAACACACGTTCCCATCATAATAAAATCCTCTCTGTTCCACTGCATCGCTCAGTCACCTTCTCCAAGTCCTTTACAGTAGCGGGAACCCGACTCTGGAATAACCTCCCTCGTTATGTTAGAGAACTTAAAAACATGACCGGCTTCAAAAAACAGTTAATGACGTATCTACTTAAGCAACAGTAATGCCTTCCTCTGTACATGAGTGCACTTCACCTCATTACTTCCCTCTCTCCCCCTCCTTAAACCTCCCTTACCCAAAACTCGCTATACTAGTAAACATCTACTTTACACACCAAAATATTAATGTACATCTGCACAAACCTTCATTACTATTGCGAATCTTTCTCATGTTTGTCATTATTATTTGATTTTTTTTACTGTTATTATTATTGCTTTCACCGTAATCTGTATGTATAGCACCTGATGTAAAAATACTGCCAGCATTTACTTTATTAGGTCTTAGTCATGTTTATCATTATTATTGCTTTTATCATAATCTGTATGTATAGCAACTGTTGTAAAAATACTTCCGCATTTACTTTATTAGGTCTTAGTCACTAGTCTTTATTCATATTGTCACTAGAGTAAGCTAATTTTCTCATTTAAACTATGTTCATGATGACACTCTGATGTGTGAAATGCTGCATGTGTGGAACACTGGTCCGATGTAAGAGAGGGCCTGATGGCCCTAATCTGATCAGGTTAAATAAATAAATAAATAAATAATAACACATGACACATGACAGTTTCTGCACCACCATTGATACTCGTATCTTCCTGTATTTCACTAAAGCCTTCTGGGATTGCCAGCATATACACATCACCATTGTGGGCCACATGAATTTCCCTTAAATATTGATAATGTGTATCCTTGTTGATTCAGAGTCGAAAATCATACTGCAGTTTTAGAATCAACCTCGAATACCTATTTCCAATACTCACGCCTACAAAACAGATAGATTTTCGCGCATCTTAGTCATAACTCCTGAAATGTGTCGTATGATGATGGTTTTGAAGGTGTATTTAGAGGTAAATATGGATGCCGTTTGAAAACTGGGTTGCCAATAGTTAAAAGTTAAGAAATAATAAATTTAAATTTTTTGCCTGATGCTGAAGTTAAGATGAACTTACTGCGGAAATGCAGTAACTCTTTGAGGTGCAGGTAAACGCCATACAAGTTTACACTAGAGGGGTGTGAAAAATAATTTACATATTTCTGATCTGATCCACTTGTAACGCTGTAGTTTGATTATTGAAAATTTCACCTTAACAACGACAAAATATTTGCGTTAAATGTGGTCAACGCAGTTATCTATCGCCACATTGCGGTATACAAGTTCTATAGTTGGTGGTCCAACTTTAGTATACCTTCCTTTAAATTTTCATGGTGTCTCTTGACAGTTCTTGACTGCTGCAGGCACAAAGGTTCTTCGCATTCTGAACGCATCCAGACAGTTCGGACCGGGTAATTCTTGAACTGTAAACTGCACATCTTCTAGATGATGAGTGAATTGGCTGATATTTACTGCTGTCGTGGAGAAAACTTTAGTCCACTTATTGCTTGTGTTCCTTGATCTCAGATGATAAATTATTTTCGTATACAGAGGGTGAAGCAGTAGCCACTGAAAATACTTTTGGAGCCTACAAACTTTTGTATATCTCTCGACGAACGTCTTCAATGGAAAATTGCTTCATTTCAGTCTCCTTGTGGATAAAGAATGCATTCGTCACACTGCAGTCTACAAAATGAATAAACCATTTCACCCACCATTTTTTGCTTTTTCTGTTTCTAGTACAGTCTGACATCAGTACATAATAAATATCCAAAATAGTTCATACTACAATTGTAATCTTTCAACACAAGAGGCAAGTGATATTGGTTAGTGTCCCGTCTTTTATCCTGTGACTTACTTTGGAAACATCTGATAGTGGATGATATGTAGAAATCATGTTCACTGCCCTGTTATCCTTCCATCTATAGAGAACTACTCCATCATTGATTACTCTGTAATCGAATTCTCCTCTTTCAGCGCTTTGAGTAGAGGAGTAGAGGACGTAGGGCAGTATACATAATAAAAGAAAACCCCCCTAATACATTCTGGAAGTTTTTGTGCTATTAAAAGTGAGTATGAACGAGTTGGGTTTAATCCTAATAGTCTTCCACACTTTTTCATAATATTCTATACATCTACAATGCATTCTTGGCCCACTCAGTATTCGGGTCTTCTTTAGGGATGTACGCTAGGTCTTTGCACGTCACAACACCTTTACTGTAGTTTCAAGTGGTATGGACATAAATCTTTTCACATTCCCCAAGGGTTTTAATTCTTCTTCAGATTGCGGTTTCAACCAACAACGTCCCATTTCGAAACTGTTTAACGTATTTTAATGTACCTACAGTTCCCTCAAAATTCTTTTGAATATAACAAGGTGAGACCATGTCAAAGCTTCCATCTTTCATTTTAACTAACAAAATTACAGTCTGACTAGTGGCATGTATTCAGTTACTGCACAGACTGGACTTTTGAAACAGTTCTGTCTTCACATGCCCTCTTGTTACATTGGTTATTGGTACCTTCCAGCGTCCCTCACTTTTCTCTGGGAGGAGGAAGGAAAAATTTCGATCCCACGAACATCAAGGGAAATAAAGGCCCACCAAGACAGAGACCCGCATGCCTTAGGTAAGTTTCATATAAATGTGTGCAGAGGTTTCGCGCTAACAAGTGTTCCACCTCAACAGCCATGCATGTCATCAGTGCAAAGGACACCTTGAGATTAAGGTTTTTTTAATACAGGTTTTTATCATCCTAGCGATCTGGGCGATCAAGCCTAGGTCCCCAATCCTTGTGACACACAACGTCCACCAACGCGCCGCATGGTGGTCGCTGAAGCCTGCCCAGAGCTTACAGTAACAGAGGACTGGAGTCGCTTACCGGTCCCCAGTTCAGGAATCCGAGTACACCGGGATCATTCCTAGAAACGAATGCTAGCAGCAGGGGCACATGCTTCAACTTCGAGAGCATTGAGGCCCATCGTTTCGTCGCAATAAGAAGGGCGTGTCCACGGACCACCTCGCTAGCCCCCACTCTCCCTAAATGAGCGGCTGGAGTGCTATGTCTTTCATTTCTCTCCGACGCCTGAGACAGCAGTTTGCTCTTCGATACTTTTCGCATCGCCACCTCACCTGCACAATCTCGAAGCCCGCTGACCTCCTGAGACCACTGGTGACCATTGCAATATTTTCATTACGCCTACGGTGATGCCAAAAAGATTTATAAGGACATGCGGCCTCACACTTCGCTACCTCCTTTGCTTCAATTGTTAACCAGCCAGTTCAGAAAACTGATGCTGCTAGTTTCTAGTGTCAGCTCTAGTACCTGCGTCTGTCAGTTTAGTTGTGCTACTGCAGTTACTTCAGAGACAACACTTCCTCCCGTACCATCGGACAAGGCCATAGTAGCTAAAGCTGCAAAGCTCCTGAACCGTGATTTCTTTTCAGTGAATATTCTTAAGAATTTATTTTATTTACTAGCGATTCATCAAGAACATTAACACATTTAATCACAGTATGTAAGCATGGAAGTAGTTGCCAGGGAGTAACTGATGAAATCATAGCCAAATTCCTTTTCACAAAAGGAAATTATATTCACTTTAATAGTGCCTAAAAGCATTTTTTTTTAAAAGAAACCGATTTCAAATTATAATCAGAAAGCACCCTCTAAATATCAAAGTTATAATTTATTCAGAGGCAGGAAGAAACAAATTTTGACTGTATGAGCTTTCGGGCAGAGAACCTTGCCGCTCCCTCACAACGCTCACAACAGCCTCTGAAAGACTACACTGATGCAAATCTGCAACACAACAAATTATTTTAAACTAAGAGTCTTAACAATTTACACAAGCACACAAACTGTGCACCCCCTCCGTAGGATGGATGAAAATGGTACAAAACACTAACAATTAAAATATTAACCTTGCCACCGAAGGTGCAACTTGATTTTAACTTCTAGGAAAAGTCTTACAGTGAAAGGGTGACAACTTTATATACTAAAATGATCATTTAAATAAAAGCCCCTGAAATGCAATCTTATATAAACTTCAACAAGGATGACCAAACAATAGTTAAGATGCTCTACAGTACACAAATACCGCCTCTCAAAATCATAGGCAATAATATCAAAGTTTCCAAGGATCAAAACATATTTCAGGTATTAGGCCGTTACACTCCCAGCAATAAATTCGTTAACACACCAAATCCGACAAACATGACAGAGGCAGCTACTAACGTATGGTAGATTGATAGGGACATTACGAACAACCCGAACCGCAGGTTGCTCTAACCCGCCCCTACTCCACAATGGAAAAACGGACCACCCAATTTATAAACAACCACCTTCCCGCGGGTGCACAAACGGAGAAGAATGGTGGGACGACCCCAAAGAAAAACGGCTGGTGACCTCACCAAGAAAACAAGTAGAATTTAACAAGAGTAAATCAAACAACATATCACCAAAAACTTAACTTCTAATAAACTGCGATATCTCGAGAAGACCTGGCGCAACACCCCCAAATCGCTCTCCCGAACCGTCCGCTGCTAGCCGCTTCAACGGACGCAGGAAGGCGCGCCGATCTCCCGTCTCACGGCGTCGCAGCTACCACCGGCCAGACTGATGTCGTGGGTCGACTCCTGTTGCTTTCGTGTCGACCGCGAAGTCACTACCCCTCGCTATACGCCGCGGCCCACTGGACTCACGTGGCGACCTCACATGCGCCGACGCTCAAGTCGGACAGATCATCTTGCGTCTCAGTGCGCGACCGACCAACCAATCGATCCAACCCGCTAATGACCATTGCCTGAGCAAACTTGAGCAGACTGGCGGCCTAACGCGCAGTCTCAGATGCAGGAACTAAGCCTCGACCGGGCGACCACTCGCTGAGTTCTCTTACTGGCGCAGTGGAAAGACTCTCATTTTGCCGGCTTTAAAGGTTGATCCGAACTACAGACATACTAGCACTCCGGATGACAGACAGACACTAACTGCCTAACAAATGCGGACGAGAGACAGACTAGCAAGCTGGGGACGAAAGACTGACCCAGCCTGACCAACTGGCGAGCTCATAGTGCCCCTTAAATGCACGTGAACAGGCAACCTTTCCCCACCAGAGGGAGACACCAAAGCTGCGATAGCCACAGCGGCGCCACCGCCAGAAACGGAGGGCGACTGATTCACCCTGCGCGCTGCGGCGCGCTCTTCAAAACAGCAATTTTTACCACGGATCAGCTCCCAACCCTCCAAAGGTTATTTTCATCATGGCAGTGACAACAGCAACCATTACGAAATTGTCTCGAATGAAATACAGCCCACAGTTGCGCTAAATTATGTTTATTTTAAACTTTGACCGTGGTAATAGGGGTAATAGGGGTAGTAGGGGTAATGCAGGAGTAGCTTTAATAATGAATAGGAAAATAGGAGTGCGGGTAAGCTACTACAAACAGCATAGTGAATGCATTATTGCAGCCAAGATAGACCCGAAGCCCACGCCTACTACAGTAGTACAAGTTTATATGCCAACTGGCTCTGAAGATGATGAAGAAATTGAGGAAATGTATGATGAGATAAAAGAAATTATTCAGGTAGTGAAGGGAGACGAAAATTTAATAGTCATGGGTGACTGGAATTCGACAGTAGGAAAAGGAAGAGAAGGAAACGTAGTAGGTGAATATGGATTGGGGCTAAGAAATGAAAGAGGAAGCCGCCTGGTAGAATTTTGCACAGAGCATAACTTAATCATAGCTAACACTTGGTTGAAGAATCATGAAAGAAGGTTGTATACATAGAAGAACCCTGGAGATTATAAAAGGTTTCAGATAGATTATATGATGGTAAGACAGAGATTTAGGAACCAGATTTTAAATTGTAAGACATTTCCAGGGGCAGATGTGGACTCTGACCACAATCTATTGGTTATGAACTGTAGAGTAAAACTGTAGAAACAGCAAAAAAGTGGGAATTTAAGGAGATGGGACCTGGATAAACGGAAAGAATCAGAGGTGGTACAGAGTTTCAGGGAGAGCATAAGGGAACAATTGACAGGAATGTGGGAAAGAAATACAGTAGAAGAAGAATGGGTAGCTTTGAGCAATGAAATAGTGAAGGCAGCAGAGGATCAAGTAGGTAAAAAGACGAGGGCTAGTAGACATCCTTGGGTAACAGAAGAGATACAGAATTTACTTGATGAAAGGAGAAAATACAAAAATTCAGTATGTGAAGCAGGCAAAAAGGAATACAAACGTCTCAAAAATGAGATCGACAGGAAGTGCAAAATGGCTAAGCAGGGATGGCTAGAGGACAAATGTAAGGGTGTAGAGGCTTACCTCAAGAGGGGTAAGATAGATACTGCCTACAGGAAAATTAAAGAGACCTTTGGAGAAAAGAGAACCACTTGCATGAATATCAAGAGCTCAGATGGAAACCCAGTTCTAAACAATGAAGGGAAAGCAGAAAGGTGGAAGGAGTATATAGAGGGTCTATACAGGGGCGATGTTCTTGAAGACAATATTATGGAAATGGAAGAGGAGGTAGATGAAGATGAAATGGGAGATACGATACTGCGTGAAGAGTTTGACAGAGCACTGAAAGACCTAAGTCGAAACAAGGCCCCGGGAGTAGACAACATTCCATTAGAACTACTGACAGCCTTGGGGGAGCCAGGCCTAACAAAACTCTACCATCTGGTGAGTAAGATGTATGAGACAGGCGAAATTCCCTCAGACTTCAAGAAGAATGTAGTAATTCCCATCCCAAAGAAATCAGGTGTTGACAGATGTGAAAATTACCGAACTATCAGTTTAATAAGTCACAGCTACAAAATACTAACATGAATTCTTTACAGACGAATGGAAAAACTGGTAGAAGCTGGCTTCGGGGAGGATCAGTTTGGATTCCGTAGAAATGTTGGAACACGTTAGGCAATACTGACCCTACGACTTATCTTAGAAGCTAGATTAAGGAAAGGCAAACCTACGTTGCTAGCATTTGTAGACTTAGAGAAAGCGTTTGATAATTTTGACTGGAATACTCTCTTTCAAATTCTGAAGGTGGCAGGGGTAAAATACAGGGAGCGAAAGGCTATTTACAATTTGTACAGAAACCAGATGGCAGTTATAAGAGTCGAGGGACACGAAAGGGAAGCAGTGGTTGGGAAGGGAGTGAGACAGGGCTGCAGCCTCTCCCTGATGTTATTCAATCTGTATATTGAGCAAGCAGTGAAGGATACAAAAGAAAAATTCGGAGTAGGTTTTAAAATCCATGGAGAAGAAATAAAAACTTTGAGGTTTGCCGATGACATTGTATTTCTGTCAGAGACAGCAAAGGACTTGGAAGAGCAGTTGAACGGAATGGACAGTATCTTGAAAGAAGGGTATAAGATGAACAAAACGAGGATAATGGAATGTAGTCGAATTAAGTCGGGTGATGCTGAGGGAATTACATTAGGAAATGAGACACTTAATGTAGTAAAGGAGTTTTGCTGTTTGGGGAGCAAAATAACTGATGATGGTCGAAGTAGAGAGGATATAAAATGTAGACTGGCAATGGCAAGGAAAGTGTTTCTGAAGAAGAGAAATTTATTAACATCGAGTATAGATTTAAGTGTCAGGAAGTCGTTTCTGAAAGTATTTGTATGGAGTGTAGCCATGTATGGAAGTGAAGCATGGACGATAAATAGTTTAGACAAGAAGAGAATAGAAGCTTTAGAAAAGTGGTGCTACAGAAGAATGCTGAAGATTACATGGGTAGATCAAATAACTAATGAGGAGGTATTGAACAGAATTGGGGAGAAGAGGAGTTTGTGGCACAACTTGACCAGAAGAAGGGATCGGTTGGTAGGACATGTTCTGAGGCATCAAGGGATCACCAATTTGGTACTGGAGGGCAGCGTGGAGGGTAAAAATCGAAGAGTGAGACCAAGAGATGAATACACTAAGCAGATTCAGAAGGATGTAGGCTGCAGTAGGTACTGGGAGATGAAGAAACTTGCACAGGATAGAGTAGCATGGAGAGCTGCATCAAACCAGTCTCAGGACTGAAGACCACAACAACAACAACCGTGGTTTCTGCTATAATAATATATCAGACTTCTATAATATAAAAGGCTATATAATTATAGCTGAAACCATGGTCAAGGTTTAAAATAAACATAATTTAGTGCAACTGTGGGCTGTTTCTCATTTGAGACAACCTCCAAAGGTTCGTTCTAGTCTACCATTTAGTGCTGCCACTACCATTGCCGCAGTTGTGGTTCAGTAGCTACCCAGGGCAAAAAATCGAAGGTCAAGCATCTACCACCAACAGAGCTGGGAAGTTAGCAGTCCGATGACATGAACATGTTCCTATCTGACATCTCTGATGATTCCTCTGTAGAGCTAATGGATCTTGAAGTCGGACTGGGGCAATAATCTCGCCCCAGAACTGAGACACAACTCATTATGCACTCCCTCCCCAACAGAAAGATGTCGTGAAAGTGCAACCTCCGTGAGAGATGGTGCTCATATTACCATGGAATATTAATAGGTTAAGGCCACATGTGGGAACTGAAACTGCTAGCACAGGAATTCCCATTGTGCCTGTGTTTGCATTTAAGGCCACGATGCCCCTGTACTATGAGGCTATACCGGTCATCTGACTAGAGACAGAGTAAAGTTAGGGGCTGCTGTGTTCTCAATAACGTGCACCACTTCTCAGCTCTCCCCCTGGGTTGACCTGGAAACAGTTGCCATTAAAATTTAAGGTGTTGTAGGATGCCTTTTTGCTCACAGTGTCTACCTCAGCAAGATGCAGTAGATTCTGAGGCTTTCACAGATCTTATGGATAAACTCCTCTGACGATTTCTGCTACTGGGAGATTTTAATGCCCATCATGTTTTATGAAGTTTGCTTCTCCTTGGGATCGGGTTTTGGATAGCATCACGACGCCTTACAAGCTGTTCATCGTTAGTATAGGAACTCGTACTCATTTCTGTGCTGCTGCGATTCATTCTCAGCCAACGACCTCTCTTTCTCCTCTCCAGCCCGCACAGACTCTCATCACGTGGAAGTCATGGACGACCTTCATGCCATACACCTATTGAATGGAGTACTACCTAAAGAGAAGCCACCAAAATCGATAGTCGGCAGCTGGCTGTGTTTTAACACCTTGACAGAGTTCAGTAATGGGTGGATCACATTACACGAGTGATCCATCACACCATTAATTTATCCATCCCAAAGGCCTGAAGTCATCTTGGGAGGCAACCTGTAACTTGGAGGTCTGGTGGGTGCCACTCAGCCTCCCGGGACAGGCATGTGGCTCTTCGACTGAGTATCTCACAGCATTTCTGATCGCCAGACAAACGCTCGATGTGTTAGCAAGGAAAGCAAGAGAAGATCATGACATTGGTTCCTGGACACCATCAATCTTTCCGCTAATGCTGTGAAAGTATAGGCAGGAATCAGAAGTATTTCCCGTAAACACAGTCGTTTACTAATAGCAGCAGTGCTGTGGAACTTGCATTTATAACAGTGCATTGAGTTGAGGACGTAGGTCAGCATGGGTAAGGTAAGGAGACCCACTTTATACGTTCTGGGAGCTTTTTGATATTAAAAGTGAGGAGGAACTAGTCGGATTTCATCGGATTGCCTTCGACCCTTTTCATAACATACTCCACAATACGTTCTTGGGCCAACTCAGTTTTCAGGTCTGCTTTGGGGATGTGTACCAGCTCCCAAACAGCGCCTGGAGATTTCAGTCCACTGTCGACAACCTGATCCGACTAGTGCCGATTGTCCAGAGGCTTTCCTTAAAAATCGTTGTCACTGTATATTCGTCGATATCAACAAGGCGTACGATACTATTTGGAGACACAACATTCCTGAGTAGCTCCATTAATAAGGCTTTCGTGGCTACCACCCCATCTTCATACTGTCTTTCCTATCCAAGCGCTTTTTTGGGACTCGAGTTGGTGCCGTGCTGTCGGATCGTTTTGAGCACTTTCCTCAGGGAAGCGTTTTAAGTGTTATCATCTTTGTCACTGCAGTAGACAGTATCACATCTACGGTAAGGAGCCTCGTACAGTCCTCCTTATTTGCAGACGAATTTCCTCTTTTATGATCCTCCTCCAGTGTTGCAACAGAGACCCATCAGATCCAATTTACATTGTGGAGGTGAGAGGTGTGGACTGCAAAGACGTGTTTTCAGTTTTCTGCAGATACGTGTGTGTGTATGTTAATTTTAATCGTTTTCGTCGTACTTTTAATTTACCTGACTTACATATGAGGGATACCATTCTACATTTTAAAGACTCATTAATGTGTCTGGAGCTCATTTTTGACTCGAAACTCAGAGATTTGAAAGACAGGAACCCAGAAGACATTGTATACCTTAAAGTGCCTTACCCACACGTCTTGGGGAGCAGACAGGGCACGTGTGCTGCCGTTTTATAGGACTTCGCTCGTTCACAGCTAGACTATGGATGCAAAGTGTATGGGCAGTGAGGCTTTCCTGCCTGAAGATCGTTGAAGCTGACCACCATGAGGGGGCTAGGCTGGTCAAGGGTGCTTACAGGACCAGACCCATAACCAGTCTCTGTGACGGGAACCACCACTCACCCTCTGGGGGCCTCATGGTGCATCAGGCATATACACTGTAAGTTCCTCGCAGCTCCGATTTCATCTGCATATCATACTGTTGCTCAACTACCTCTGGAATGCCTTTTGCCCAATAGTTCCCGAGTAACAATGTCGTTTGAGATCTGTGTGCAGCGGGTGCTGGAGTCACTTAGTGTGGAGCACATACAACTCAAATTAAAGGGTTTTGACTAATTGGCACCTTGGTTACTGCAGAGGCCCAGAGTGATTTGGTGCAATACTGGAGAAGTTTTACTATGGCATATGTTTTCAACACATTATTTAAAGACATTTTAAAGTGGACACCACTTCTCTACAGCTGTCGTTACGTATGGGTCGAAACAGGGGGCTTCCGTTGGTTGCTCTGTTATTTTCCCTGATTGTGTCCTCAACGTCTGAGTGTCTTACGACTTCACTGTCTTCGAAGCAGAATTATATGTGATCTTGTAGGCACTGGATAAGATGAGGTGGGTTTGAAGAGCTACATTCATTGTCTGTTCCGATTCTCTGAGTGCCCTTCACTCTCCACAACGCTTGAACCGAGCAAATGAAGAATGTCGAGGACACCCTCCTTCAGCTACAACAGCTGAGGAACGAGGCATCTTTCTGCTGGGTAACAGGACACATGGGTATTGCGGGGAACGAGATAGTTATTTCAGAATTCTGTCCCCCTGCATGCTATCACGTCACTGTTCAGGTGCAGAGTCATGCGTCGCTGGAAAGGCGAGTGGCTGGAAGTGATTCATAATAAGCTGGGTCTAGTAAAGCTCACTACCTGGGCATAGCGTACCTCCTTTCGGCCACGAAGATGGGATGAAGTCCTACTCACTCGTCTTCGCATGGATCACAGTCCTTTGGCGCATGCTTTTTTTCTCCGACGAGAGGATCCTCCAGTGTGTAGTGCTTGTGGCGTACACATAACTGTGATTGCATCTTTGCCGGCCGATCTTGTCTCTATTTTAAGTGATATTGAAACAAATGTGGTTAGCGTTTTAAGGTATTGTAATATGTCCAACTTGTTTCCGCAAAATCTACGGAGGTGCTCTTAATGTGTTAACAGAGTCACTGGCTCATCCACGTTTTTGGAGGTAGTCAGCCAGTCACATTTCCGTTTGCCTTTCTTTCACATCTTCTGTAGTTTTATATCTGTTTTAATCCTGTGGCAGCTTGTAGTTAGTCGGTTTAGCCCTTCAGCATGGGAGGCCCCCGTACGTCCGCATCTTGTACCGGTCACAACTGTGACCTGTTGGTAGTGGGACCATGGAGCGATGAAGTCAAACCACAACCCGCCGACTACAGTCTCGTAGAAGAAGTCCTCAGACTGGCAGCAGCCAGTACAACACGGTTCGCCAGAAGGGTTAACCTGCAACTATTGAGATTGTCATTACGTGCTATCGTTGGTGCAGGCTGAATGACGAGGACGAGATGTCTGAGACAGGGGTATTTAATAGCCAGTCACCACTTCATTGTAGCAGGATAGGTGGACACTTGCTGTCGTTTAACCAAAGGTGTCAGCGGACGTGTCCACACCGTGGTGTCTCAGTTACGGACCATTTTCCCTACCTCTGTGTCATCAGTTCTAGAATGCCTCGGTGTTTTGGAGCTAGGATCTTGTATGCTATTCCTCTGGGTCCTGTCACACTGCACCGTTTCCTCTCCTTGCTATTGCTATGCTTGCTGTGTGCCAGTGAGTTACGGGTGTTGCCTGCTTTTGCATTATTGGCACGCTTCGTATGCTCTACATTTTGATTATGACAAACGATCTGTGTCGGACGTGGATCTTTTGTCGTCTTTGTTGAGCAATAGATTCGAAAATCTGTTAGTGCAGCTCAGGGTTGCTGCGCAACAATATGCAACCAAGCCGTGCTAGAAGGACTGCAAATTAAAGGTGAAAACAATGCGAAGCGGGATGGTTCAACGTGTTAAATTAGAAAAAAATTTGGAGGAACTGATTTCGTTACTTAGTTAAGGGGAGTACCTGGCGTTTACGATTTGTATTCATATGTTGGTTAGAGGTTGACTCTGTTTCCCACAGGATCATACCGGCAAATTGTTACCAAGATTTTAGGTTTAGTGCGAGATGATCATTAGTGATCAACAAAACTATTGAAGTAAAGTATAAAAAAATCTTGTGATCAAAATCTCATATAAAATACAACAATTTCAAGTATCCAGTTCGATTTATTTAATTGTGTCGATAACTAAGTTCATCAACAGTTACAGAAAGTCAATCAAATGGTTATGCAGCCTGTCATATCCGGCAAAACAATGCTTTTGATCATAAGAGCCGGAAAATTAATGAGAACAACCTAAGCTTGGTTTGGTGCATGGCTTTCTTTCTTTAATTATTTTATGAGTACTTATATATTTTATTGATGTTGTGATCCTTGTGTACACGTTAATTACATAATGACGTAAGTATAAGAATATTATCTCGTGCTTCCAGAGTGAGATTTTCACTCTGCAGCGGAGTGTGCACTGATATGAAACTTCCTGGGAGATTAAAACTGTGTGCCCGACCGAAAATCGAACTCGGGACCTTTGCCTTTCGGCGCGCTACCGAAGCACGACTCACGCTCGGTACTCACAGCTTGCCCGCGAAAGGCAAAGGTCCCGAGTTCGAGTCTCGGTCGGGCACACAGTTTTAATCTGCCAGGAAGTTTCATTATCTCGTGCTGTTTATTAGTGGCGCAAAAATTTTGGAAAGCACTAACTTCAGAAGCACAATATTAAGTCGAGCGTAATACGTATGTGTTTACCTGACACTGAATTCGGGATTGTGCATCTATGAGCTATTTTTATGCACTTTGTCTCCTGAGTAAGACTCGAATGTGTGTGTGTGTGTGTGTGTGTGTGTGTGTGTGTGTGTGTGTGTATGTGTGTGAGTGAGTGAGAGAGAGAGTGAGAGGGTGAGGGAGAGAGGGAGACAGGGACAGACATGCACATACAAAGAGTACTAGCAGAATAAAATCACTGTATTAATAAATACACGGCAACTTGAAATGACGTACATAAGGCCACGGTGGGGCTTCCCTAGGCGGATAAAGTACACATGCACACATGTTACCAAGCACGGATGCGTGCGTCGTTTCTGCCTTAAGGCACTACTTTATCCATTTTTTCAGAAGTACCAGTACCTTCCGCATGAAATCACCGACGTGACTGCAAGACAGAGGTTTCTAGTGCTACAGTGAAGTATTCCTGCGAACACAGTGCTTTGTAGTAGTCACAGCATTCAAAGTAACGGTCGGCGCGAAGGTTGTGTCACGTGATTGTAGGAACTGTAACACGAGATTTTTTAATAGTGATCATAATCCTTGACAGTGTAAGTGAGAATATGGAACTGCAACGTAAATTTGAGTTTTCACTACTGTTTTTATGAGTGGTTCCGAAATGAAACCACAGGAACATCATGTACTTTTGATATACATGTATGATATTTTTGGCACATTTTCGCTTGTTATTGAAGACTACGATTTGTTTTAGGCATTGTGAGTTCATGGAAGTATCAAGATGTGGAATTGTATCAAGGAAAATGTGCGAAACTACTGTCAAATATATCTCTTGACACGATGTGTGTTTGAAAACTCTGTGATCCCGTGGATCAAAATTAAAAGCACCTCCTTAGCGTTGCGTAAGACTCTCCCTTGAAACATGGACTTTGCAGTTGGTGGGGAGGCTTGCGTGCCTAAGCGATACAAATAGCTGTACCGTAGGTGCAACCACGACGGAGGGGTACCTGTTGAGAGGTGAGACAACGTGTGGTTCCTGAAGAGGGGTATCAGCCTTTTCAGTAGTTGCTGGAGCAACAGGCTGGATTATCGACTGATCTGGCATTGTAACATGATCAAAAATGACCTTGCTGTGCTGGTACTGCCAGTGGCTGAAAGCAAGGGGAAACTGCAGCCGTAGTTTTTTCCGAGGACATGTAGCTTTACTGTACGGTTAAATGGTGATGGCGTCCTCTTGGACAAAGTATTCCGGGGTCTCCCATCCCGATATCCAGTCGGGGACTATTCAGGAGTAGGTCATTATTAGGAGAAAGAAAACTGGCGTTCTGCGGATCGGAGCGTGGAATGTCCGATCCCTTAATCACGCAGGTAGGTTAGAAAATTTAGAAAGGGATATGGACAGCTTAAAGTTAGATATAATGGAAATTAGTGTTCAGTGGCAGGAAGAACAACACTTCTCGACAGGTGAATGCAGGGATATAAATACAAAATCAAACAACGGTAATGCAGGAGTAGGTTTAATAATGAATAAAAGATAGGAAAGTGGATAAGTTACCACAAACAGCATAGTGAACTCATTATTGCGGTCAAGATAAACACGAAGGCCACGTCCACCACAGAAGTACCAGTTTATATGCCAACTAGTTACGAAGATGACGAAGAGATTGATGAAATCTATCATGGCGTAAAACGTATTAGATACTGAAGGGAGACGAAAATTTAATAGTCATGGATGACTGGAATTCGGTAGTAGGAAAAGGAACAGATGGATAAGTAGTATGTGTATATGGAATGGAGGTAAGGAATGAAAGAGGAAGCCGCCTGGTAGAATTTCGCACAGAGCATAACTTAATCATAGCTAACACCTGATTCAAGGGTCATGAAAGAAGGGTGTATACATGTAAGAGGCCTGGTGACACTGGAAGGTTTCACATAGTCACATAGATTATATAATGGTAAGACAGAGGTTTAGGAACCCAATTTAATATTTTAAGATATTTCCAGGGGCAGACGTGGACTCTGACACAATTTATTGGTAATGAACTGTAGGGTAAAACTGAAGAAATTGCAAAAAGGTAGGAATTTCAGGAGATGGGACCCGGGTATACGGAAAGAACCAGAGATTGTAGAGAGTTTCAGAGAGAGCATTACGGAGCGATTGACAAGAACAGGGGAAAGAAATTAGTAGAAGAAGATTGGGTAACTTTGAGACATGAAATAGTGGAGGCGGCAGAGGATCGAGTAGGTAAAAAGACGAGGGCTAGTAGAATCCCTTAGGTACCAGAAGATATATTGAATTTAACTGATGGAAGGAGAAATTGTAAAAATGCAGTAAATAAAGCAAGCGAAAAGGAATACAAACGTCTCAAAAATGATATCGACAGGAAGTGCGAAATGACTAAGCCGAGATGGCTACAGGACAAATGTAAGGCTGTAGAAGCATACATCACTAGGGGTAAGATAAATATTGCCAACAGTATAGTTAAAGAGACCTTTAGAGCACGGATGGAAAACCAGTCCTAAGCAAAGAAGGGAAAGCAGAAACGTGGAAGCAGTATATGGAGGGCTATTCAATGTCGATGTACTTAAGGGGAATATTATGGAAATGGAAGAGAAAGCATATGAAGATGAAATGCGAGATATGATACTGCGTAAAAAATTTGACCGATCACTGGAAGACCTAAATCAAAAAAAGGCCCCAGGAGTAGACAACATTCCATTAGTATTACTGATAGCCTTGGTGGAGTCAGACGTGACAAAACTCTTCCGTCTGGAGAGAAAGATGTATGAGGCGAAATACCCTCAAACCTCAAGAAGAATATAATAAAACCAATCACCAAGAACGCAGGTGTTGAGAGGTGTGCAAATTATCGAATCATCAGTTTAATACGTCACAGTTTCAAAATACTTACATAAATTCTTTAGAGACGAGTGGAGAAACAGGTAAAGGCTGACCTCGAGGAAGATCAGTTTGGATTCCGTAGAAATGTTGGAACACGCGAGGCGGTACTAATCCTACGACTTATCTTATAAGAGAGGTTAAGTAAAGGCAAACCTACGTTTCTGACATTAGTAGAACTAGAAAAAAAACATTTGACAATGTGACTGGAATACTCTCTTTCAAATTCTGAAGGTGGCAGGGGTAAAATACAGGGAGCGAAACGCTGTTCACAATTTGTACAGAAACCAGATGACAGTTTTGAGAGTCGAGGGGTTTCAAAGGAAAGCAGTGGTCGAGAAGGGAGTGAGAAAGGGTTGTTGAGAATTCCCGAAGTTATTCAATTAGTATATTGAGCAAGCAGTAAAAGAAACAAAATAAAAATTTCAAGTAGGAATTAAAATCCACGGAGAAGATATTGTTATTGGGTAAGAGACAGCAAAGGGCTGCAAGAGCAGCTGAGCAGAATGGATAGTGTCTCGAAAGGAGGATATAAGATGACCATCAACACAAGCCAAATGAAGATAATGGAATGGAGTCGAATTAAATCAGGTGACGCTGAGGGTATTACACCAGAAAATGAGGCACTTAAAGTAGTAAATGAGGTTTTGCTATTAGGGGAGCAAAATAACTGATGATGGTCGAAGTAGAGAGGGTATAAAATGTAGACTTGCTATGGCAAAGAATTCGTTTCTGACGAAGAGAAATTTGTTAACATCGAGTAGAGGTTTAGGTGTCAGGAAGACCATTCTCGAAGTATTTGTGTGGAGTGTCGCCATGTATGGAAGTGAAACACAGGCGATAAATAGTTTAGACAAGGAGAGAATAGAGCTTTCGAAATGTGGTGCTACAGAATAATGCTGAAGATTAGATGGGTAGATCACGTAACTAATGAGGAGGTACTGTAGAGAATTGGGGAGAAGAGAAATTTTTGGCATAACTTGACCAGAAGAAAGGATCAGTTGGTAGGACACGTTCTGAGTCATCAAGGGATCACCTATTGAGTACGGGAGGGAAGCGTGAAGGGAAAAAATGATAGAGGGAGACCAAGATATGAGTACGCAAAGCAGATTCAGATGGATATAGAATGCAGCAGTTATTCGGAGGTGAAGAGGCTTGCACAGGATAGAGAAGCATGTAGCATGGAGAGCTGCATCAAACCAATCTCTGTACTGGAGACCACAAGAACAACAACGACTTCATACACAACTACAAAGAGAGATGCGCTACAGAGAGGTGCAGCAGCTGTCGTAGGAATACTGGAGAGGAGCAGAAATGATTAGCAAACAAGTTAACACAACAAACGGAAGACTTGCTTAACTCGTATTTCTCCAAACGTATGGAGACTCATTAGAAATGATGGAACAAGAAGCAGAGTCCAGGAATCGATGTCGCAAGAAAGAAGCACGAACGAAGGTGTCGTAGCGTAGCGGCTCGAAGAAGTCGAGAGGCTGTCGCTGGCCGTACAGTATTGCGGGGGCGGAGAGCATTCGTAGACCAGAGCTGCTGGAGGCGTAGCTCAGCAGAGGCACATTATTAAGACCTCTGGACCCTTCGTTGGATTGAAACTTGCTATTCCATTGCCGACTGTCATACGTCGGTAGCGCTGTATGACACTTAAAGTAACTTGTTGTTTACTTTTTGCTATTTCCTCTTGTATTCGTCTCTTACAACAACGATAAAGGTCAGTCTTGTGAAAAAGAATTAAAATTAAGTTGTTTTTTAACATAGTTGGGATCAAAGAGTTATCAAAATCATTGCACAAGAATTGATCAGTGCGTGTCTCAAGTTCGTATGGCACTAATAAACTAAAGTGCACGTTATTTTTATTATTTATTCTTCCACGCTCACGTCAGGAATAAAACACTATTGGTCATTAAAATTGCTACACCAAGAAGAAATGCAGATGATAAACGGGTATTCATTGTACAAATATATAATACTAGAACTGACATGTGATTTTCACGCAGTTTGAATGCATAGATGCTGGGAAATCAGTACCCAGAACAACCACCTCTGGCCGTAATAACGGCCTTGATACGCCTGGGCATTGAGTCAAACAGAGCTCGGATAGCGTTTAAAAGTACAGCTGCCCATGCGGCTTCAACACGATACCACAGTTCATCAAGAGTAGTGATTGGCGTATTGTGACTAGCCAGTTGCTCGGCCACCATTGACCACACGTTTTCAATTGGGGAGAGATCTGGAGAATGTGCTTGCCGGGGCAGCAGTCGCACATTTTCTGTATCCAGAAAGGCCCGTACAGGACCTGCAACATGCGGCCGTGCATTATCCTGCTGAAATGTAGGGTTTCGCAGGGATCGAATGAGAGGTAGAGCCACGGGTCGTAACACATCTGAAATGTAACGTCCACTATTCAAAGTGCCGTCAGTCCAAACAAGAGGTGACCGAGACTATCACGCCGGGTGATACGCCAGTATGGCGATGACGAATACACGCTTCCAATGTGCGTCCACTGCGATGTCGCCAAACACGGATGCGACCATCATGATGCTGTAAACAGAACCTGGATTCATCCGAAAATATGACGTTTTGCCATTCTTGCACCCAGGTTTGTCGTTGAGTATACCATCGCAGGTGCTCCTGTCTTTGATACAGATTCAAGGGTAACCGCAGCCATAGTCTCCGAGTTGATAGTCCATGCTGCTGCAAACGTTGTCGAACTGTTGATGGAGATGGTTGTTGTCTTGCAAACGTCCCCATCTGTTGACTCAGGGATCGAGACGTGGCTGCACGATCCGTTACAGCTATGCGGATAAGATGCCTGTCATCTCGACTGCTAGTGATACAAGGCTGTTGGAATCCAGCACGGCGTTCCGTATTACCCTCCCGAACCCACCGATTCCATATTCTGCTAACAGTCATTGGATCTCGACCAACGCGAGCAGCAATGTCGCGATACGATAAACCGCAATCGCGATAGGCTACAATCCTACCCTTATCAAAGTTGGAAACGTGATGTACCGCATTTCTCCTCCTTACACGAGGCGTCACAACAACGTTTCACCAGGCAATGCAGGTCAACTGCGGTTTGTGTATGAGAAATCGGTTGGAAACATTTCTCACTGTCGGCCCGTTGTAGGTGTCGCCACCGGGGCCAACCTTGTGTGAATGCTCTGCAAAGCTAAACATCTGCATATCACAGCATCTTCTTCCTGTCGGTTAAATTTCGCGTCTGTAGTACGTCATGTTCGTGGTGTAGCAATTTTAATGGCCAGTAGTGTACTTACTGTATAGGTAAGGAGAGAAACATTGTAAAAAACGTAACTGTTCACAGAACTGTTCTTATTATTTTCCGAGTAACTCTGGTTACAGTTAACAGACTACGCAACCGTTTCATGAATTAATTAACATATGAAATAGTGTTTAAGACAAAAGAAATATGACGTAATACTAGCAAAACCAATATGCTTAATTTTTCATTGAGACTTTTGAAAATATCCTTGGTTCAAAAATGGTTCAAATGGCTCTGAGCACTATGGGACTCAACTGCTGTGGTCATTAGTCCCCTAGAACTAAGAACTACTTAAACCTAACTAACCTAAGGACATCACACACATCCATGCCCGAGGCAGGATTCGAACCTGCGACTGTAGCAGTCGCACGGTTCCGGACTGCGCGCCTAGAACCGCGAGACCACCGCGGCCGGCTATCCTTGGTATTTCCACCGTCGTAGTAGATAAATGATGACATAGGTGTACCAAAACGTACGTAAACAAGAAAAGTGAGAATTTCTGCGATGCACAGGAAAGTAGAGCATAGCCCTGTAATGTTTTTGCCGTACATTGTTTTAGTTTGGACGCGTCCTCTGCTGGCGTTTCCCCAGAAGGGAAGTTCGTAAGGTGGAACAGCGCGACTACTGTCTGGCAGTGCAACGAGAAAGTAATTTCCGCGCTGGGGGAGGCAGTGATCAGTTTCCGGGCCAACGGGCCGCAGCCGATTGGCATCCGAACGTTCCCAGCGAGGGGGACGAATCATTCCTGTCCGGTCCTCCCCGCTGCCCGTGTCTGCCCCAGGGCTGCAGCCTGCGGCGCCCCCCGCCCACGCAGCGTGGCGGTCCTCCTCCTCCCCCCCCTCCACCTCCTCTTCAGCCGGCGACATTTCGAGCATCGAACGAGGGGGTCGCCAGGCGCCGTCGAGAGGGCGGCGCCGAAGAAGGGAGCAGCGATAACCCGCGGAGCGGCCGCCTCAAAAGAATGGATATTACGCGCTGATCGATGCGTGCCCGGCCACGACGCCGTAATGGATGCGGGGTTATCTGCGGGGGGGCTTGAATTTGGGTCACGATGCGGAAGATGCGCGAGATTAACTTGAGACGAGGGCGGCTGGTCGTGGCGCCTGGCTTTCAGCAGCCGCCGCCATTGTTCCCCCACCGGGTTGGCGCTACATTCCGCCCCCGATGACACAATACGCCGCCTCCGGAGGAGAGCGAGGGCCCGCCATGCACAATACTTGTTGCGAGCGCCCGGCGGCGCCGCTCCTCGCTGAGTACCCGCACAGCCCCAGACGCCGCCGCCGCTGCCGACGCCACGCGTCCCGACGCCCTCTCAGCGCCGCGCCCGTTGTCTTCCGCCAAGCCTGTCTCTGGCAGCAACAGCCGTTTCATCTGCCACAAGTCGCTGCCTTCCACAAGTCACGAAACTCTCTCTGCAACGCAACACCTCTCTGAAATGATCGACACACTAGACAGAAATTACGAGTGTACTAATAAACAAAAAACAACACAAAAAGTTTCAATACGTATATTGGCATCCGGACTCTCTTCCTAATACAATTAAAAATGCATATTCGCAAACTACACACTCTTTTACTTTGTTATCTGACACTCATAAGATTTGTGGCAGTGACCTGAGGTACATGAATATGTGTATACTAAGATAGTACCAGTTCTTTCGGACATGTCCGAAAGAACAGATACCATCTTAGTATATATATAGTTAAGGCTCACCGGCCACTTGATCATCTTCTTCTTCTGTGCGAATGCACAAACAGTGCCCGAACTCTTACGGGAATCGGAAACGCGCCGCGAGTAATGAGTGTAATGGGCGGGGGCACTACGAATGTAGTGCGGGACAATATGTTGAGAATGTGGGTTTCGCGGGAGGCGTGCCAGTCGCTCTGTGGGTTTCGCGGGAGGCGTGCCAGTCGCTCTATCCTCTGTGTCGTCAGTGGCTCAGATGGATAGAGCGTCTGCCATGTAAGCAGGAGATCCCGGGTTCGAGTCCCGGTCGGGGCACATATTTTCATCTGTCCCCATTGACGTATGTCAACACCTCTAAGCAGCTAAGGGTGTTGATTTCACTGTAATATTAATATCACCGTATCAAGACAAACGACACACATTAGTTACACTACAGTAATAACACTGTTCAATCACAGTAATGTGACCACCTGTCAAAAGCCTGAATAACCAACTTTTGCTACACAGACCACTGCGAAACATGCAGGAAGAGAGTCAGTGACGTACTGCAAGGGACTGCCAGGGATGTGTAGGGCATTCCTACTCCATTGTCGTGGCCAGCTGCTCTAGATTTCTTGGATAAGGATCCATGGTGTGAACAGCCCGATCGAAGTTGTCACGGAGGTCCTCTTAAAACTTTTGTCATGGTGGAAGCCTCGTCAGAGAGGTCCACCACATGAACGTCTAGGGAAATGATTCCAGTGGTGGTTTCCCGTTGCCTTTCACTGATGATGATGAAATGATAATGAGGACAACACAACTCCCAGTCTCTGAGAGGAGAAAATCTCCGACCCAGCCGGAAATCGAAGCCGGGCCCCTTGACGTGACAGACCGCCGCGCTGAACACTCAGCCGACAGAGATTCTCGGTTGGTTCAAATGGCTCTGAGCACTATGGGACTTAACATCTGTGGTCATCAGTCCCCTATAACTTAGAACTACTTAAACCTAACTAACCTAAGGACATCACACACATCCATGCCCGAGGCAGGATTCGAACCTGCGACCGTAGCAGTCGCGCGGTTCCGGACTGAACGCCTTAACCACGAGACCACCGCGGCCGGCGATCCTCGGTTGGGTTTAAGTCCGGGGAGACTGGTGCCCATTGGAGTACGGTAAATTCAACCATCTAACAACGCACGTACACGGCAAGCTGTGTCACACACTGTCTTGTCCTGCTGTTAGAAGCCTGGAGCTGAGTAAAAAAAAATTGCATATGGGGGTGGTCATGGTCTCCAAGGATAGATACGTAGCTCTTTTGGTCTACTGTGCCTTCTAGAATGACAGGAACGCCCAGGGAATGCCACGAAAACATTCTCCACTCCATAACGCTCAGCCGGTCGAAGTGGCGAGCGGTTCGGGGCGCTACAGTCTGGAACCGCGCGACCCCTACGGTTGCTGGTTCGAATCCTGCCTCGGGCATGGATGTGTGTGATGTCCTTAGGTTACTTAGGTTTAAGTAGTTCTAAGTTCTAGGGGACTGATGGCCTCAGAAGTTAAGTCCCATAGTGCTCAGAGCCATTTGAACCATTTCTTTCCATAACGCTCAGTCCTGGTTGTAGGGTGTCAGCTTTCAGACGTTTCACGCTGTACACGCCAACGATGCCGATGGCGCACCAAACGATATTGATCTGAAAATGTCACCCGTCGCGGTAGTGGACGTCAAGTTGCGATACTGACGTGCTAATTCCAGGTTTCATCAGCAACGAACAAGGATCAGTGTAGCTGCACGAACCAGGCGCCTTATGCGGAGGTCCATACGCAGCAACGTTCTCTGATTGGTCGTTGATGAGGCACTGTTAGTAGTCCCTTGGTGCACCTGGGCTGTATGTCGCTCAACAGTTGCACGTATACATTCGACAGCTGTTGTTCACCTCTGTCATCTATAGCGCGAGGGGCACGACAGTTGCCTCGGTGCCGCTTTTCAAAAGCGCCATTTTGTGACGCACGGTATACTTTAACCACGGAACGTGAACGATTCACAGACTTAATCGTTTCGAAAATGATTATATCCTCGGGCCTGAAAACCACTGATCATGCACTTTTAGACTTCAGATGAATCGCTCTGTTTCCTCTTTATGACAACGTCTACAATGTTTCCGCGTCCCGCAGACGTGCTTTATGTAACCTCCACTGCTACTGCTGCCACCTGCCGACAGTGAGTGGCTATTGAACTCTGACGTCTGACATAGACAGTGGTCACTTTAATGTGACTGGACCGAGTATTAGTAGATTCAGTACTAAAGACTATGGCTTCAAAGAAATCTTTGTTCATTGTTGTATTTTGTTGAAATGTATATTTAGACAATTTTTGTAATTAATTTATTAATTTACACTAACTAGTCACTACAGTGGAACATGTAACACTATTTTACAGTCATTAACTTAATACACATATTGTGGTTAACGATATTTATTCCCAGTTCTAAACGTGTAGGTGTATCTGCGAGAGTCACTCCAAAAGAAATGCACACTATTTTCTTACAAATACAGTTTTCATTCTACATCTGTGAAAGTTTCACAGTGTGTAGATACATCCTGCTTGTTTTCAGACTTAGTTCAACCTGTTCCCGTGAGTGGCACCGTCACCGCATGTCTTCAAGATGGATTCTACACTTGACGTTCGTCAGAAGCAACGTGCTGTCGTTTAATTCCTGTGCTGTGAAAACGAGACAGTCGGAAACATCCACAAGAGGTTGAAATTGGTGTATGGAGATGCTGCTGTCGATCGCTGTACAGTTAGTCGGTGGGCAAGCAGGTTACGTGATGAAAGCGGGCTCGACAGTATTGAGGATTGTCCTCGCAGCGGCAGGCCTCGTACTGCACACACTCCACACAATGTGCAGAGATTTAACGAACTGGTGACTGCTGACAGACGCATCACAGTGAACGAATTGTCACGCTACGCTGGGATAGGGGAAGAAAGTATTTGCAGAATACTGAAAGTGTTGGAGTTAAAAAAGGTTTGTGCCAGGTGAGTTCCCAGGAAGTGGACAGTGGCTCACAAAGAAACAAGAAAAACTGTATGCAGCGAACTTTTGGAACAGAACGAGAATGGTGGAGATGAATTTCTTGGAAGAATTGTGACAGGTGATCAAAAATGGCTCCATCATTTTTCACCAAGGACGAAGAGGCAATCAATGGAGTGGTATCATGCCAATTCACCCAAGAAAAATAATTCAAAACCCCACCTTCTGCTGGAAAAGTTATGGCTACGGTGTTTTTCGATTGCGAAGAACTCTTGCTTGTGGGCATCATGCCGAGTGGAACCACCATAAATTCTGATGCATATGTGACGACAATGAAGAAACTTCAAGCTCGACTGAGTCGTGTTCGACCACATCGGCAAAAGCAGTATGTTTTGCTGTTGCACGACAATGCACGGCCACATGTCAGTCAAAAACCCATGGAAGCGACCACAAAACTCGGATGGACAACGCGGAAACACCCACCTTGCAGTCCTGACCTGGCTCCATGTTGCTATCATCTCTTTGGCAAACTGAAAGACTCTCTTCATGGAACAAGATTTGAAGATGATGACTCCCTTGGGCACGCTGCTAAACAGTGGCCTGAACAGGTTGGTCCAAAATTTTACCGTGGGGGTATACAAGCGATCGTTCCAATATGGCGTAACGTTGTTGAGAGGGATGGAAATTGTGAGGAGAAATTAAAATATTGTTCCTAAGTGATGTATCTACACACTGTAAAACTTACAAACATGTAGAATAAAATATGGATTAAAAAAAACTAGTCTACATTTCTTTATGAGTGACCCTCGTAGTTTGGCCAATGAGTTCCATCTGGCTGGTACAGATGGTTTCCCGTCCCTACCAACGAGGAATGTGCACTCTGCTGTTCCTAACAACTCCCTTACGTTCTTCAAAAACGCATCACCACACAGTAAAAAACATTACTGAATTGAAAATCTGATTACGAATTGTGTAATTCAAGAGTCACCTGTTAAGGGGAAACCTACAAATCTCCACCCGATAGCAGAGGTCGAGATATTCGCATCCGATATCGTCGCAGAATTTTCAGGATGACAATGCGCGACCGCACCGATCAGTGCTGGTGGAGGAGCTCTTGGAACGAGACGATATTCGGTGAATGGACTGGCCTGACAGTTCTACGGACTTAAATTCCGCCGGGCACGAATTGGATACGTTCGGGAGAGGTATTTCAGCTTGTCCATATGCATCAGCAGCTGTCAACCGCGCTG
Organism: Schistocerca serialis cubense; assembly: GCF_023864345.2. NCBI lineage: Eukaryota > Metazoa > Arthropoda > Insecta > Orthoptera > Acrididae > Schistocerca > Schistocerca serialis. Next base: position 466,216,932 of record NC_064644.1, on the reverse strand, counting down.
GTGGAGAAATGGAGAGCCCTATCTCAAGAACTCTTTACAAACACTGTGACCAGTATGGCCGCACGTAACAGTGCGTGCACTGCCGTCCGTGGTCATCACGCACCCTATTAAGAACAATGTCTAGCCTTTTTTATTGTTCACGCTATCATCATAAATAGCGATGACTTCCGTGTAATTTGAATAAGTCATTTATGTTCGTGGGCCGGCCGGAGTGGCCGTGCGGTTCTGGGCGCTACAGTCTGGAGCCGAGCAACCGCTACGGTCGCTGGTTCGAATCCTGCCTCGGGCATGGATGTGTGTGATGTCCTTAGGTTTAATTAGCTCTAAGTTGTAGGCGACTGACCTCAGCACTTCTGACCTCAGAAGTTAAGTCGCATAGTGCTCAGAGCCATTTGAACAATTTTTTCTGTTCGTATCATAACGTATTTCCATCAATTGCCTTCTGCAATAAACTGTAGCAGGTCTTTCTATTTATGGACCAAGTTTCATCGGGCTATGTTACATGGCAGTGAAACATCATGAGAATGCTACTAACTTCATTAAGTTTTGCACTGCAGTGTATATAATGTATCGTAATTAACAGTGGAGACTGACATAGGCGAAAATTTACGATAGCAGAAGCAAAACAGGTTCTAAAAACATAGGTTCACAAAGGAGTCGTTTGTGAAGTTCAAATGGTTCAATTGGCTCAGAGCACTAAGGGACATAACATCTGAGGTCATCAGTCCCCTAGAACTTAGAACTACTTAAACCTAACTAACCTAAGGACATCACACACATCCATGCGGGAGGCAGGATTGTAACCTGCGGCCGTAGTAGTCTCGCGGTTCCGGACTGAAGCGCCTAGAACCACTCGGCCATCGCGGCCGGCTGGTTGTGAAGTATTTGTGAATGTGTCGTTACGAGCGGCCACTGAATTCTCTATCAAATATAGCCTCAGTTATTACGAATGTATCTGAAATGTAAATTCTTCTGTGTAATCCATTTTTAAATATCATCATATATCAAACAGGGGCTACCTTAGTAACAAGTATAATGTACCACTTCACTTGACTTTAAGGAAGTGTTCCACTTTCGTCCTCGCATAGGATGATGTTCTACCTGTACCTCAACAAGGCTGTACAATTCGCTGTTTCAGTTCTTCTACTATATCAAAGGGAGTGATGTACATTTGCTTTTGAGATAATCACGGTCAGAAAAATACAGAGGAACTGAGGTCAGGCGATCTCGGAAGCCATGGCATTTAACCTTATATACACTCCTGGAAATGGAAAAAAGAACACATTGACACCGGTGTGTCAGACCCACCATACTTGCTCCGGACACTGCGAGAGGGCTGTACAAGCAATGATCACACGCACGGCACAGCGGACACACCAGGAACCGCGGTGTTGGCCGTCGAATGGCGCTAGCTGCGCAGCATTTGTGCACCGCCACCGTCAGTGTCAGCCAGTTTGCCGTGGCATACGGAGCTCCATCGCAGTCTTTAACACTGGTAGCATGCCGCGACAGCGTGGACGTGAACCGTATGTGCAGTTGACGGACTTTGAGCGAGGGCGTATAGTGGGCATGCGGGAGGCCGGGTGGACGTACCGCCGAATTGCTCAACACGTGGGGCGTGAGGTCTCCACAGTACATCGATGTTGTCGCCAGTGGTCGGCGGAAGGTGCACGTGCCCGTCGACCTGGGACCGGACCGCAGCGACGCACGGATGCACGCCAAGACCGTAGGATCCTACGCAGTGCCGTAGGGGACCGCACCGCCACTTCCCAGCAAATTAGGGACACTGTTGCTCCTGGGGTATCGGTGAGGACCACTCGCAACCGTCTCCATGAAGCTGGGCTACGGTCCCGCACACCGTTAGGCCGTCTTCCGCTCACGCCCCAACATCATGCAGCCCACCTCCAGTGGTGTCGCGACAGGCGTGAATGGAGGGACGAATGGAGACGTGTCGTCTTCAGCGATGAGAGTCGCTTCTGCCTTGGTGCCAATGATGGTCGTATGCGTGTTTGGCGCCGTGCAGGTGAGCGCCACAATCAGGACTGCATACGACCGAGGCACACAGGGCCAACACCCGGCATCATGGTGTGGGGAGCGATCTCCTACACTGGCCGTACACCACTGGTGATCGTCGAGGGGACACTGAATAGTGCACGGTACATCCAAACCGTCATCGAACCCATCGTTCTACCATTCCCAGACCGGCAAGGGAACTTGCTGTTCCAACAGGACAATGCACGTCCACATGTATCCCGTGCCACCCAACGTGCTCTAGAAGGTGTAAGTCAACTACCCTGGCCAGCAAGATCTCCGGATCTGTCCCCCATTGAGCATGTTTGGGACTGGATGAAGCGTCGTCTCACGCGGTCTGCACGTCCAGCACGAACGCTGGTCCAACTGAGGCGCCAGGTGGAAATGGCATGGCAAGCCGTTCCACAGGACTACATCCAGCATCTCTACGATCGTCTCCATGGGAGAATAGCAGCCTGCATTGCTACGAAAGGTGGATATACACTGTACTAGTGCCGACATTGTGCATGCTCTGTTGCCTGTGTCTATGAGCCTGTGGTTCTGTCAGTGTGATCATGTGATGTATCTGACCCCAGGAATGTGTCAATAAAGTTTCCCCTTCCTGGGACAATGAATTCACGGTGTTCTTATTTCAATTTCCAGGAGTGTACATATTCATTTAGCATTACACTGACAAAGTAAAAGTCGTCTTGCACTAGCACTGAAGTGTTTCAGCGCCCATCATGCACCTACAACACTCTTCACCCAAGGGTGAAATTAAAATATAAGTAGATGCGAAATTACTCTAAAAGCTTAAATTTCCAATACATAGTAAGTAGGACAACTTTTCGTAAAGGAGTTTGGAATTATTTCACAAACGACTCTTTTGCGTGCCCACGTTCACTGGAACGCTTTTGCATCTATTGCCGTATAATTTGATCCGTGTCAGTACCGTTATTTGAGACGATGTGTCGTATATCTATATATACAGTTCAGATATCAAGTGTAATATACCTCGTCCACTTGCCAGAGTAGACAGTAAATAAATGGAAACACAAAGAAAATGCATACCTGTCATTTAGCCAACCGTTGCCCAATGTACCTCCATTGTGTGCTAGAACAAGATATGAAATTAAATTTTTTGGAAGGTTTCTAAAAATGGCTCTGAGCACTATGGGACTTAACATCTATGGTCATCAGTCCCCTAGAGCTTAGAACTACTTAAAGTTAACCAACCTAAGGACATCACACAACACCCAGCCATCACGAGGCAGAGAAAATCCCCGACCGCGCCGGGAATCGAACCCGGGAACCTGGGCGTGGGAAGCGAGAACGCTACCGCACGACCACGAGATGCGGGCATGGAAGGTTTCTAATAACTTCCTGACTGATATACTGTGGTACATGTTCGAAAACAATTTGAGCAGAAGAAATCAATTACAGAATAAATAGAAATAGGGTAGCATTTAAAAGAGACTTACTGCTTTTTACAACTTCGTAACGAACAAAGACACAAAACAGGCAGTCATGATGGTTAATATCGCACGGGTAGTTGCGTGTTACAATTTTTAATTTTCTTCTGGACAAAAAGCTATTTGGGATGGTGAAGACAAATGGAATACCTTGATATATATACTTCTTACCAATTACCGATTTTTGTATCCAACATATCCCGCTCCCTATCCTTTCCTCAATTGCCATTCCTTTTCCTCCTCTAAGTTCAAATGCATCACTGCCTTATGGTTAGTCTCGGAGAGGGAGGGGCAGAGGGGTAAGGCTAAGGAAGAAAACCCTGAAAGAAAATCTGGACTGGTGCCCCAAAGGCAACTGGAAGTCGTACTACGCCCCCTCCCGGCAGCTCCTACAAGAAGATTGTTGGTGCCCTGCTCCATGATATTAGTCTTTCGGAGGCTGATGGTAAGGCCAAATTTTTCACAATCATGTGATAATTTGTTAATTGGATACTGCAGCTCATCTTCTGTGTTTGCTACGAGAGTTGCATCATCTGCATATAACAACTCACTGATTACCACTATATTTGATCTTGGTCTTGAGGTGGGCAATTTTGAATGAACTTCGATCAGACCTTATGTGTACGTACACTCCCTCCACACAGTCTTCGAAGGAAAATCTCAGCAGAAGGAAAAAACAGGAGATCCGAACTAGAGTAGGACGTAACACACACTTCTCCTCTACACAGATATTAAGAGGAAATACCTCCGGTGTTTTACCGGTTAAGCAGGTTTTTGCTTGCGTTTGGTCGTGAATAGAAACGATTTGTATTAGTTTTCGTGGGCGTTCACTCTTCTGTAGCAACTTGAAGAACTAATTTCTGCTCACTAAAACAAATGGTTTCACAAGTCAAGAAAAGCAATATACAGTGGTCTTAGCTTCTCACGAAATTTCTCTTGCAGCTACCTCAGAGACAAGACCTTGTCCACCGTTGATCGGCCAGGTCTGAAACCGCATTGGGGTTCTAGACAGAATCTGGAAGCTAGGATCTGAAATTGCATTAGGATGACTCTTGCATCTACCTTCCCGGCTACACTTAGCAGTGGGATGCTTCGGTAACTGTTGCAGTCACTTCTCTCTCGGTTCTTTTCTAGAGGAATAATCTTCTAATTCCGCATCCTCAGGGGAACGTAACTTTTTTCCCGGCTAGCTGTGAGAGGTCAGTGTAGATGTTTGGGAGAGACAGTCTTGTTGCGCTTCACCACCTCTGTGTAGATCCCATCTTTACCTGTAGTCTTTCCAATTGCTAGGGAATCTGTTGCTCTGCTAAGATCTTCCACAGCAGGCATTGCATCCAGTTCTTCCATAACTGGCATCCGTTTGTTGGTTTCAAGTGCATCCCTGCTAACTTCATTCTCAGCTGCATACAACTAGAGGTAGTGTTCATCAGTAATGACTTCACCTATCTGGTTTTTTTTCCAAATGGACCAGTTACATTTTTAATAACGTCATAGATTGCCATAGTGTCTCCAGAGTCGGCCGCTTTCTGTATACCTGCACATTAATTCAGCCAATACTTATTCTCACATCTCCTGCAGGTTTGCTGTGCCCTGCTCCTTGCTCCTGGTCAGTCTTCCCGAGGTCTGTCATGTCGGTTTACTTTGTAAAGAAGCAAGGCTCTCCGTTTAGCCTCAGTGACTGGCTCCATCTCTTCCAAATTTTGCTCGTCCTTCTTTCTATTTTCTTTTATTCCATAAGCCGATACTGCCGAGTTGTAAATGTCACCAGAAAGTTGTGCCCTTTGTTACCAATATTCCTTTTTCCTTATACCTATCCTTGTACGGCGCTTTCAAAATTACTGGAAAACCTCTGTTTTCGTTGTGAGACTTGAACATGATATGTGTTGATCCCCGGGTGATCTCTCGGTTTTGGTGTGTTGATATTTGTTAGGGGTGAGCCTCGCTGTGCACGCCACCAGAGCGTGGTCAGAATTGCATTCAGCACTATGAGAGTTTCGTGTCAGTAGGACGTTTTTGAGATCCATAAAATTTATTCGCAGTGGCGAATATGTACAACCATCAGCTATAGAATGCAATCATAACAACGAAAATTTTAACGGACCAGGCGGCGAACCCGGATTTCCCGCTTATCGCGAGCGATAGCCTTACCATTTGGCTATCCAAGCACGGCTCACGGCCGAATCCAAACTTCCATGCGTCGTCAACCATGTGTCCGCAACCTCTACACGTACATCCATTATGTATATTCCCGTGCAGGGTAAACATTTTACTGGGAAGTTGCTCGCCCTGTGTTGGCGGATAAATACGATGTTGCAGTGCCTGTGTTATTCCAAATTATGCATGCACGCATGCATGCGTGTCCGAAGGAACACTGCGTCGTAATTCGGAATAACACAGTAACCGCAATATCGTATTTATCCACCGACGCCGGGCGAGCAGCTTTCAAGTGAAATATGTCCCTTCTACGAGAATATGCATAATGATGTACTAGTACAGGTTGTCCACGTGTAGTTGACGACATATGGAAGTTTAAATCTGGCCGTGAGTCGCGCTCGGATAGACAAATGGTAATACTATCGCTTGCAATAAGCGGGAAATACAGGTATGAGACCCGTTCCGGGAAAAATATCATTATTTTTCTATTATACAGCTGATGGTCGTCCATATTCGCAAGTGCAAATATATTTCATGTATATCATTACGGCTGTAGCTGCCGCAGTGCCTTTTCCTTCAAACATTCAAGTATGTCCGAAGGAACATGGCACCGTAATTCGGAATATTACGGGCATTGCAATTTTGTATTTTTGAGATCTGTACGCCAAGCAATGACAGAATAAAATTGATGCCAGTTATGGAAGCATGTGTGTCTCCGGGACACCTTGTCTCGATCCTTAATTTGAAAATACGTGTTTCTAACGCATTTTCAGTAAAAGCACCAGACATTCAGCAGGCTATAAACATTATCATTGATTTTTCCCTTCCATGATGACCCACGCTAGTCGGCCTCATGTCGTTATCTGATTCAACTCGAGCGTTGAAGTCTTCTATAATATACAGTGCCTCGGAACCAAGTACTTTGAATGTTCTGTTGCTGAATAAATAACAGATCCTTCTCTTCCATTCTGGATGATAAAAAGTCCGAGCGTACAGATTCAACATGTTGATAATACCAGCCGAAGAGCATATTTGTAAAGTAAGAATGAGCTCTTTTGCAACAGGTGGCGGCACAGTACACTTCAGGATGGTCCTTTTAACTGCAATTTCTGCTCCGTGAACTCTTGTGTAGTTTTGAGACGTACTCCTGCCATAAGAATGCGTGGTTTGCCCTCTGACAAAGCTTTTCTCTGGAAGCTACATCTCTTGCAGTCCGGAAAATGTCCAAATGAAAGCGATGGAGCTCTCTGTTAATGGCAGCAATCTTGAGAATGACCCGAATATCTGGGTATCGTCAGTGTACGTTGGACACATGGTTGGTTGGTTGGTTGGTTTGGGGAAGGAGACCAGACAGCGTGGTCATCGGTCTCATCGGAATAGGGAAGGATGGGAAAGGAAGTCGGCCGTGCCCTTTCAGAGGAACCATCCCGGCATTTGCCTGGAGTGATTTAGGGAAATCACGGAAAACCTAAATCAGGATGGCCGGACGCGGGATTGAACCGTCGTCCTTCCGAATGCGAATCCAGTGTCTAACCACTGCGCCACCTCGCTCGGTGGGGCACATGGTCCTAACGTTCCAGGTGGCAATATAAAATGGTGATTTAATTCTTTTTAGTTTGTAGAAGGTGTACTATATCCACGCGCTTGTCAAAGATTAAGTTCCACTCACTCAGGCAAACAGTGGCGGGACAGCACCTTATGGCGGGGGGCAGAGTGTAGCTGTGCAGTGAGAATCAAATTTGATTTTCATATCTCTTATAATTATTGAGCAAATTTATAAATTTAAAAGATGTAACGTCCCCTTAGAAGAATTTATGAATTACTGTGCTGGTAAAGTTCTACGTTATTTGATTTTCAAACAGCTGAGCAAAACTGAGCGTACTCAGACATTTCTCTCTTTACTTATTCTGATCAACACTAAACTGACACAATATTTTTAGGGCAAAGCAATCTGACTTTAAATAATTCGCACTAAAGTATGGCACTGACTAACAATAACCTATACCTTTCATGAATCACTTACCTCACAAAAACCTTCGTTACTCGAACTACTGCAATACAGCGAGCGCCAATACTGCCAGCTAATTAAAAGATTCTGACGACTGAAGGCAGTAATTACTGATAGGCATAGTTAGCAAATGAAAGATTTTGGTAGAGAACAAACAATGTATTTACCTTAATAGTGTTCAAAATTCATCATATATATATCCTTCATGATATCCAGTATTACAAATTTACTCTTTCTGACGGACACACGTCCAGATCGTCAGCTCTCAAAATTCTGCCATCTCTCTCCCCACATCCACCACTGCAGGCGGCTCACCTCCAAGAGCAATCAAAAGTCCGAGAACACGACGTGCGAGAGCAAGAGTGGTTACGTCCCGATAGCGGCAGAGGGCAGTGCGTATGTTATTGGTACCTCTCAAGGAAGTTTGACGGGGGAAACCACGTACCGAGCTGTCCGTTTAAGCAGCGCAGCCAACAGCCGAGTAAAGATCTTTGTGTCGATGCTGAGTAGCGTCAAGGGGCGGTAATTGCTTTTCCGTGAGGTACCCCGAGGCTTGTTGATGGGAATGAGGAAACCATCGAGCAAAGCCTTCTGGAATCGGCACGAAACGTGACGTAAGGTCCTGACGAATTTCAGTCCACAATGACGCCAGGAGGGGACGAAATGTCCGATATAACTCAAGCGGGAGGCCATCACGGCCAGGTGACCTGTTCGTAGTACTCGCCGGGATATCGTCATGGACTTCGTGACGTTAGCAATCAGATCCATCGTCGCATCCACGTAAAACCGAGCCAAAGGACAGTCTGGAGACGGCTGTAATGTTGGCAGGGCGGTGACGTTGTTCAGAGTACAGCGTAACATAATGTGCATGGAGGGCAGAACAGATATCCCGTGGGGTATTAAAACGCTGCCTGTCATCAGTCGTAAGAACATTAACCAAATTCCTCCGACGGTGGCGTCATTCTGCTATGACACGATACATAGATGGGCGCTCTTGCACTAACCCATCGTGTGTGCGCCCCTTCAGCATATCTCCTTCAAAGTGACGGCGAGAGAGGGAGATGTGCTGTGCCTTGGCGCTCGGGCAAATACTGCATCATAGTACATTTCCGGAGAATGGTGAAATAGAATTTTGAGTACGTCGCCACCAAGCCGCAACTTCCATTCCGTAACCAATCAAGGTCTTGCGGAGAGCAGGCTTTGCACAGAACACCCACCATGACAGGGCAGACAGATAGGCATCACGGCGTCGACAAAACCTGCCCAGATGATCTCGATGAGCTGCCGGCAGTCGGGTGAAGTAGGGTGGATGGTGTTCAGTTTCCATGGTCCACGGCCGCGCCACACCCTTTGGCGGCAGAGACTGATGGCGCCAATATGTGCGTCATTGTCAGAGAACGTAGTAGGCCAGACTTCAGCAGCCAACACTCCATCTAAAATAACGCGGGAGAGATAAACACGATCGAGTTAGCTGGAAGAATGGCTAGTGAAATGTGTAAACCCAGAAGGATTGCCATGAACATGATCCCAAGAATCCACACGCCGAGGTGCTGGAGAATTGTCGTAGTGCCATGCATGGAGAGTGACGTGGTAATGGTTCTCAAGGTGCCTGGGTGCAGTTGAAATCACCTCCCATGATCAATGCATCCTGCCGATCCAGGAAGAGAGGCGTGACAGTCTCTGAGAAGAAGTTGGAATGTTCACGGCGTGGACCCGTACAAGATGACGCATGGACATTGACAATCCTGATTCCACTAAACGTGAGAGGCATACCTCTGGCATCAGGGAGATAGGTAACTGCATCAGCGCGGATACCGTTAAGTAATTGGATCGCCACCCCACTACCAGTAGGGAAGCATGAGAGACGTGCTGTAAAACCGTGGGGAGCATTGAAAGTTGCAACATGCATCTCATGAAGAAGAGCCACGTCAACGTTTGCGGCATACGCCATGTCATGGAGGAGAGCCAGTTTATGTCGTACACGAATTGTGTTGACATTGATCGTGGATATGCAATAAGTGTGGAAAGCTGTCTTCGGCAGGAGGACAGGCGGGGAGCACAGGGAACTCCCTGTTAGGGCCCACGGAAGGGTTCATCACTGTGACGGGAAGGGACAGTATCAGAGGTGCACCCGCAGGTAGCGTCAGAGACACAAGGAAGGTAACCGCATTAGACGCAGGCGGGGAACGGTCTGTGTCCGGAGCTGAACGCTGACTTGAGATGGAGGCAGGGAAGGACGTCGCGCCGTCAGGTGGCAGGTCATCAGAGGACAGTGCACAATCAGTTGCAGGGCCGTCATCCTGAGCAGACATCCGATGGATGCAGTCGTCAGAATACGGCATTGTCTTTTTCCTTTCTCGGCGACCATTGCTTCCTAACATGCTGTTCCGTGTCGGATGGCGGGCGGCTATCGTCCGACATATGGCAAGATGGCAGAAAGGCAGAGGAAGGAACAGCTGAATTATCAACAACTATGAGGCCGAGGCTGACAGCTTGTGCCTACTGACGGTCGTCGTTCATTTGTACTACCTCCGGCAAGTGTGTAGGAAAGACAGGCGAAACGTCCATCGCATAGTCAAGAGGATCCGACACGGGTACCGACAGATTCAGAGGGGGCGTAGCAGGCAGCACCGCCGCAGACGCGTAAGTCAGAGGTAACACAGAGGGCGCCGCGGGAGCCGGCCGGTGTGGCCAAGCGGCTCTAGTCGCTTCAGTCTAGAACCGCGCGGCCGCTACGGTCGCAGGTTGGAATCCTGCCTCGGTCATGGATGTGTGTGGTGTCCTAAGGTTAGTTAGGTTTAAGTAGTTCTTAGTGGCCCGCCCGTTGCCGGCGCGCCGTAAGGCACGGAGGCTCGCACTGGGGCGTATCGCTTCCAGTCGGGCGTGCCGCGGCAGTCCTCACAGGGGAAGTGACGCGTCTCTCATAGCCTCTCCTTCCCAAGTGGCTCTTTCCGCCTTCCCGTGGTGCCAGATGTTAAGCTTGGCATTCCGCCTTGCGACAAAAGGGAGAGCTGCAACCAAACGCGATGCGAAAGCGAAGGGTGCGTGGCCCAGGGGGAGCTGTGCCGAGGGTCCGAACACCAGTCCCTTTCTGTTCGCAGGGCACAGACCAGCAGGTGCTCTGCATGCCGGCGAACTCGTTTGTCAGCGTGGGATCGCGGCGCGAGTCGGCATGGGTGCTTCGCCGCGCCCCTGGGTAACTGAGGCGTGTGCTGCCAAACCCAGGAGGTGATGACATTGCCTGGGCCGGGTTAGAAGGGTCCAGACCGCCGAACGTCTGGGGGACCGGTCCGCCACCTGAGTAGGAGTGGGTCCTTGGCCGAGAGGCCAAGGGCGAGAGGTGCATCCGCCTCTCCGGAGTGCGGGTTGCAGTTGCCGAGGAGCGTCGCGTGAAATCGTCGATGACGGAGTCACCGAGGGGGACCAGTGCACTGGCGACGGTGCGCTGAACGCAGCAGCTCGGAAGTGCCCTTGACCTAGGGGCGAGGTCGGTGGGCGAGCTGCAGAAGTCCCCCCCCCCGCCCGCCCTCCTTGCCAGAGGAGCCGCTCTGGGGTAAGAGACGGGCTCCCACTTCTTTTTTATCACTCGTACAAAATGGCGACACCAGAGACGAGTGATACTAGTGCGCTTTCGAGAACTTCTCTCGCGCCTGATCCCTCTCCACAGGACGAGGTGGGACAGGCAGAGGAAGATTACTCAGTAATGAAGACGCACGCAAAAATTACACTGCTCTTGGAGCAAAGTATAAAAAATGGAAAAATAAGCCACGCAGCAATCTCGTAGATAAAAAATGAATTGGAAGGACGTGTAGAGGAGCTGGAGAAAGAGAATACCCGTTTGAGACAACAGCAACAACAACCGAGCAAGACCTGGGCGGCGGTGGCTGCACAAGCCCCCACCAGACAAAACAATACGAAAGAAACAATAGACAGGGTGACTAAGAAACAAGAGACGGCGGTCTTTCTTAGGACCTTGCCTGGACAAGACACGGGCGTCAAAAGGATCCAGGAACTTTTAACCATCACAATCGACCCTGTGAAAGATAAGATAAAGATTAAGCGAGGTAAAACAAGCCGCAACTCGGTGATTGTAGAAGTTGCGTCTGAGGAGGATAAAAAAAAGCTGCTTGAAAACCCGAAATTGAACGCAGTTGTAAAGTGCGAACCGCCAAAAAAGAGGAACCCCTTGGTCATACTGTACAATGTTCCTACAGTAGTGACAAACGAGGAACTATGTGAGGCAATCAGGAAGCAAAGCTTTGAGGGCATGAACGAAAATGAATTTCAAAACAGCTTCAAATTGAGATTTAAGGCAGGTCCTCGGGACCGTGATGTCGTACATCATGCTGCCGAGGTCTCCGCAACAATGTGGAGACAAATAACAACAATGGGAAGACTATACGTCGGATTCCACGCAATAAACACTAGAGACTACATTGTGGTACCTCGTTGTCACAATTGCGGCGACTTGGACCACATTCTGAGGCACTTCACCAGGGGGTCGGTCTGCTCCAAATGCGGTGATAGCGGTCACACCCGAAAAGATTGCAAGGCCACAGGTCTGTGCATCCTCTGCAAGAGTTGTGGCAAAAAGTCTTATGGAGCCACAGGACGGAACTGCCCTACCTACAGGATGCTTGAACAAAGATTAATATCGCGAATTGATTATGGCTGAAAACAGCATACCAAGCAGGATGCCAAAGCATAAATCCCCGAGCAAAAGGAGGAGGGATGCTATGAGAGCAAGTAGATTCAGGAATTTCCAGAAGTCGCTCACCAGCGCCGACGTACCAACAGTCGACAAATCAATACAAACAGAGTCCCCCAGTCCCCCACTAGGGACACTGGCATTCAAACTGAGCTTCCCTCAGTGGTCAGAGCACCCTTCTCTCAATGCCGGGACACGCTGCCGACTAAAAATCCACAACGGCAAGAGCATCCTGTGGTAGCGACAGATAAATCTGCAAAACCTGTTCAAGAAAACACGATAACGAGCTCCACCGCCAACTCCGTTTCAAAAGACAGCCCGGTGGTCAGGTTGCCACCCGTAGACCCGGTGAGGGTGTACCCGAATCTCGAGTACACCATGCAACTAGCAAGACTGGAGCAGCCGACTACCCTGACCACTGCCTTACGACACGTCGTCGGAGTAGGACATGAGAACGGACGGAGGGTAACCTTCTCGGTGATGGAGGCTGTGGACAGAATACAATTAAAGTCAGTGAACCTCCCCACTGACTTCGGAGCACTGCGTGACGTACTCAAAAAAGTGTTTGAAAGACGAGGAGAAAAATTTGACCTAGAAGAAATTTATCATCAATCAGTGATGGCAAACGGACGACTAGCATATGACTGGAACAAAACCTGGCCACATGACCAGATACACACTTACTTTCCATGACGACCAAAATAAAAATAGGACAACTCAATACTCATAACAGTCGACTAGTAATGCAGGAGCTCCGTAAGGAAGTGGTGGAAAAGAGACTGGACATACTCTGTTTACAGGAGCCGTACTCTCTGGCTGGAAAAGTTGCGTTCACTGCCGCAACATGGCAAACCGTTAGCAGTGGGGACATCCCCAGAGCGGCCATCCTGGTAACAAACACTGCACGGCGTGCAGCACCTCTGTCACAGTACTCCAATATTCACTGCAACGTTGTGGAGATACAATCTCCTGCTGGAATTGTAATCATCCTTAACATGTACTCTCAGTACGGAGACAGAATTGAACAGCACATAGACCATCTAGTGAGTGTGACCACGGCGTTGCGGGGACGCAAAATCATTATAATTGCTGACATAAACGCCAAATCCCCCCTATGGTACAGTGGCACAAGGGATGAAAATGGTGCTAAAGCAGAGGAAATGATTATGGCTCTTCAACTAGTGGTGGCAAACAGACCAGGCAATCCCCCCACCTACGTGGCCGGAGGGAGACAGGGTACCAACATTGACGTGACGTTGGTAACGCCAAACGCAGTAAATATGCTCCAAGAGTGTAGAGTGGTAGACAATGCCACCACTAGTGATCACAATCTAATTACCTTTATTGTAGGAGATAGAGAGTGCCGCTGGGCCATGGGGTGGGAGGTGCAAAGAAATTTTAGGAAAACAGACTGGGAACGCCTAGCCAGAGAGTGCAACATTCCTCCATTACCAGAAGGAGACGCACGACAGGACTTTAACGTGGACGACAGAGCCGACGGGCTGGTACGCGCAATAACAAGGGCGATTACGGCGGCCGTACCAATCAGGAGGAGGGCCATGGCGACCACACCGGCACCATGGTCAGCCGAGCTACAAGAACTGCGTCAGTCAGTCAGAGGACTGAAAAAGCACTACCAGTGCAGTGTCGTCCGGTGGGAAAAGCAAAGATGGCTGCAGTTATACCGGGAGGCAAAAGATAACTTTCAAAAAGAGCTACAGAAGACCAGAATAAAAAGTTGGGAAAATTTTGTAACCAACCAGCTGGCCCTCGACCCTTGGGGTGTGCCATATAGATTGGTGAGGGAGAAGATCCGCTCCCCAACGATGGTATCAACGCTCAGGGGAGGGGATGTCGAAATCCTGGCAGGAAACTGCCGAGGTCCTCCTCCGGTCCCTGTTGCCTGACGATGACAGGAATGACGACACCGAAGAGCAGCGTCAATTACGAAACGAAGACCTTGCTAGGTATGTAAATGACGAAGCGGTCCTCCCCTTCTCTGAGCAGGAGGTTGCTGCTCTCATCAAGTCCCTAAAGAAAGGAAAAGCCCCCTGGCCAGACGGCATTGTGGCGGAGGTGGTGCAGTTGTTCGCCCCACAGCTAGTTGCGCCACTCACACATCTTTTTAACGAATGCCTCAGGCAGGGCAAATTTCCAAAAATATGGAAAACCGCAAATGTGGTAATCATTAAGAAAGGCCCTGAGAAGGACCCTGCTGAGGCCAAATCCTATAGGCCCATCTGCCTGCTGGACGGCTTTGGCAAACTTCTCGAAAAGTTATTAGATCTTCACTTAAAACTTCTGGGCTGATAGGCCGTGGTCGAAGTATAAAACTCTCTCCAGACGTTTCGTCTCCGACTGCGGGAGACATCCTCCGAGGTAAAGCGGCGAACTGCGAAGAAAACTCGACGAAGCGCTGATTATATAGGCAGTACAGAAGGCGCCACAGTCGATCACGTGGCGTCGGCTATGAGATTGTCTCTGGTAATGCCAACATTCTCGATTGAAAGTAATCGATCGTCACGCTTGCGGTGCAACGCTGACATCCAAATTTTATACAGTTTAACACCTTCATCTTTCCTGTTAAAATTATTACGATATTTATCAATCTCGATAGCCTCTCTATACAAGCGTGCATAAGGTTTTTGATATGACGCTCGTCTCGCTGAATTTTATTTCATGATCACCTTCCTGGTAAACATGTTCCGCTACGGCCGATTTATCCGTGTGACCTAGGCGGCAATTCCTCTTATGTTCAACAAGACGGGTGTTCACAGTTCTCTTTGTGGTGCCGATGTAAACCTGTCCACAACTACAAGGAATTTTATGTACCCCCGGTGTAGCCAAAGGGTCTCGTGCATCTTTTTCCGACCTTAAAATTTCTTATATTTTTCTGGTGGGTCTGAAAATAGTTTCCACCCCATACTTGCCTAAAACTTTCCCAGTGCGGTCTGTGACCTTACTAATGAATGGAAGAAAAACTTCGCCCTTGGACGACTGTTGTTCGTTGTTACTCCTGAATCTCTGCCTAGAGCGAAGTGTTCGATCTATATCCTTGTTAGAATAGCCATTCTTCACGAACGTTGACCGTAGATGTTCAATCTCATCTTTTAAATAAACAGGTTCACAAAGTTTGTACGCCCTGTCTACCAAAGTTTTCATTACACCTCTTTTTTGTCTAGGGTGGTGGTATGATTCTTTGTGTAGATAACGATCAGTATGTGTGGGCTTTCTACGCACCTTATGGCCCAACGTTCCGTCCCGTCGTTTAATCACAGACACATCCAGGAAGTTCAATTGCCCATTCCTTTCCGTCTCCATACTGAATTGGATTTTCGGATTAATGCTGTTTAAATGTGTTAGGAAGGCATCCAACTCCTCTGCTTCGTGTGTCCATACTACGAACGTGTCATCGACGTAGCGGTACCATCTGGCTGGTCTCTTACTGGCAGTCTGCAACGCCCGTTGTTCAAAAGTCTCCATAAATAAGTTAGCCACAGCAGGACTGAGAGGACTGCCCATAGCCACCACGTCAATCTGTTCATAAAAGTTATTATTGTATTGAAAGTGGGTTGTGGTGAGGCAGTGTCGGAATAATGCCACAATATCGGTAGGAAAAATATCCTCAATGCATAAGATAGCTTCGTTTACCGGAATCATGGTAAATAACGACACAACGTCAAAACTGACGAGGATATCATCCGGGCCCACGCTCGTTTCCTTTAACTTGTCAATGAAATGAGTTGAATTTTTAATATGACTGTCCGTCCTACCAACATAAGGCTGCAGCATTGAGGCAAGGTGTCTAGCTAACTCGTGTGTTGGTCCGCCTATAGCGCTGACAATTGGCCTCAACGGAATTCCAGGTTTATGAACTTTGGGTAAGCCATAAAGTCTAGGTGGATATGCTTCTGTTTTACAAAGTAGCTTCTTATCGTCGGAGCCAAATGAAGACGCTTTCACCAGTCGATTTGTCATTCTTAAAATCTTCATAGTCGGATCTTTCTGGAGTTTTTTGTAATTGGAGGGAACCAAAATCTTATTGATTTTTCCATGATAGTCCTCACTGTTCAGTATGACGGTGGCATTACCCTTATCTGCATTAAGAACAATAATGTTTTTATCTCCATTTATATCCCTCAGCGCCTTCCTTTCAGCCTGCGACAAATTACTTTTAGGTGGCTTACACGTACGTAAAATCCTAGCTGTTTCCATCCTAATTACGTCAGCGGACTTCTGTGGCAGCTGACGGATACCGGCCTCAATATTTGCTACAATATCCTCTGTGGGTACGTTTTGGGGCGTCACAGCAAAGTTGCCTCCTTTCGCTAGTACAGAAATTTCAACGTTTGACAAATCTTTATCAGACAGGTTAATAACAGTTCGAGAATTGTCCTCAACTGATCCTCCAGAAATGTTGTTCTGTAAGTTATTGAACTTCTTCTTCTGCCTATTTGCTGACATTTCTGCATTAACTTCCATAGTTTTGAATGTTAGATCGTCAATCTTATTCCAATCACCACACTGCATAGTCTTACTAAGAAACAAGTGGAGATGAAAAAGTTTACTGCTGGTTACCGCCAGTGCTCACCGCGTCTGATGAATCCTCTTACGTAGCATTGCAGACTCCATACGGTTGTAAATACGATGTGCCTGGGCCGAGCGAAACATCCTCTTCACCTTCAGATATTTCGGAACCGTCTAAGTGTCCCTACAGCGTAACAGGAAGGTGAGAGTACACAGTTGTTGTGCTTTCTTCTTGCGCATTGCTTCAAATCGTCGAACCGATGCTGACGTATCCTCCCCGTAAAGGCGTTTGATCATACAATGTAAGCTTTCACGGCTGGTATTGTCTTCACTTAAAACTTCCGGGCTGAGAGGCCGTGGTCGAAGTATAAAACTCTCTCCTGACGTTTCGTCTCCGACTGCGGGAGACATCCTCGGAGGTAAAGCGGCGAACTGCGAAGAGAACTCGACGAAGCGCTGATTATATACGCAGTACAGAGGGCGCCACAGTCGATCACGTGGCGTCGGCTATGAGATTGTCTCTGGTAATGCCAACATTCTCGATTGAAAGTAATCGATCGTCACGCTTGCGGTGCAACGCTGACAGACTGTCTGCTCACCGCATGCTGCAGGGGATGAGCGGCAGGCAATTCGGTTTCAGGCCGGGACGATCGGCATCTGATGCAATCGCCCTGGCGGCCGAGGTCTCCGGATCAGCCCCATGTATGTTGTTGGCATCATGGTGGAAATCAGTGGCGCCTTTGACAAACTGTAGTGGCCTTTGCTCTTCTCCTGCCTTCGGGGAAGGAGTGCCCAGGGCTACTATATGGCTGTTTGAGGAGCTATTGTGAAGATCGGGAGGTATGGCTATCATCCCCTAGCGGAAAAGACCGGAAAACTATCACCAAGGGTTGCCCCCACGGCTCCGTGTTGGGTCCTCTTTTCTGGGACATCCACATGGAGCCTCTTCTGGACAGCCTGCAACAGAGCGAAGAGGTGCTAGAGGTGATACGCTGATGACCTCCTCCTGCTGGTCGGCGGCCGAAGTCGCGAGGACATAGAACCGAAAATAGAGAGAGCAATAGACAAACTACAACTATGGTGCCGCAACACCAAGATGACTATTACTCAAAGGACAGTTAATGAGAAACCCGACCGTGAGAATTGACGGTACGCCGGTTCTTCGGAAACGAGAAACGCGCTACTTGGGATTCATCATCGATGAAAGGTGGAACTTTGCAAGGCACATTGAAACCGTAACCCAGAAAGCACTACAACTACTAAATAACCTGATTTCCATCGGACATAAGAGATTCCACCTTCCGCCTCATCTAATTAAGCTCTATCATAATAGTATACTGACGTCAATAGTGGGTTACGGCTCGGGAGTCTGGGCTCACAGGCTCACGAGGGTGGTGCCTGCCGTGACGGTGAGAAGAGTCCAAAGGAACATGATACTAAGGTCCGTGGGAGCATACAGAACATCTCCGGGAGGAGCCCTGTTAATTATAATGGGGCTCTGTCGCCTGGATATAAAGATAAACGAACAGGCTGCATGGTACTGGGCCAAAAAAGATAATATCACCAAAGTAGAGGAAATTATGGGGGCACCAGTCAAAGAAAAAGGGGAGATACGGGGAAGGGGTGAAGATCTATGGCAGGAGATATGGGAGTCGGATGAAACTGTTAGAAGAACCTTTCAGCTCCTACCAGATGTTAAGGAAAGATTGAAAATGAAATACTTCGAGCCAACTCGGGGATTGTTCCACTTTCTCACTGGTCATGGCCCCTATCCGACTTATCTATGTCGGTTTGGGAAAAGGGCGAGGCCTGTGTGCGACTGTGGCGCACCGGAGGGTACTCCTGACCATGTGGTTTACGAGTGCCCCCTTTTCGATGATGTAGCCGAAACACTGAGACGACAACTACCATGTACAAACACTTATGACCTTCTAAGGCAAGAGGAGACCTTTCAGAGACTGAATACGCTAGCCAACGAGGTATCACAAAAAGTATTAAAAACTTTTTTGAGAGACCTTCATGACTAGATAAATAGAAATCACCGATTGTGACCACTGCCCCAATCCCGTACCGCCTGTTCGTGGATAGGTCGACTTTAGAGTTGGAATCCGCCACGTGCAGGACCAGGGGGACTGGGGTGATCCTGAACTGAGAACCGATTATGACGTAGAATAGGAAGTAGATTTAGTTAATTAGAATAGGATTGTAAGTTAGGAACCTGCAGCGATAATTAACTTCTTGCCTGGGTATGCTCATAGAATTTAGCTCTATGAGCGAGGCATCCAAGTAGGTTTATATTAAACACTGGCACAACTGTAAAGCTGCAGGCAGTTAATACTAACCTTTCCTAGTAACTAGAAATTATGCTAACACTAGTAAAATTAGAAGTAGTCTGCCCAGTAATAATTATAGTACTGTTTGTAGTCAAGTAGAATGTAGAAGCTGCTTTTATAAAACTAGAAACATAGGACCCACTAATCATTAAGGTGGTGGGTCATTTTGTATAATTATTATGTTATGAAATAAAGAATTTTTTAAAAAAAAATGACCTCAGACGTTTAGTCCCATAGGTCGGGGAAGAATGCCAGTGTGCACTCGGTGTGCTTGCCGGAGGGTCTCGTCCGTAATGTGGAGGAGGCCCTTCCGGCAGCTATTGAACGCACTGGGTGTGACCGGCTGCAGATAGTAGCACATGTCGGAACGAATGACGCCTGCCGCTTGGGTTCTGAGGCCATCCTTGGTTCCTTCCGGCGGCTGGCTGATTTGGTGAAGACAACCAGCATCGCACGCGGAGTGCAAGCTGAGCTTAATATCTGCAGCATAGTGCCCAGAGTCGATCGCGGTCCTCTGGTTTGGAGCCGTGTGGAGGGTCTAAACCAGAGGCTCAGACGACTCTGCGACTATAATGGTTGCAAATTCATCGACCTCCGTTATTGGGTGGAGAACTGTAGGGCCCCCCTAGACAGGTCAGGCGTGCACTACACACCGGAAGCAGCTACTAGGGTAGCAGAGTACGTGTGGCGTGCACACGGGGGTTTTTTAGGTTAGAGGGACCCCCCCTTGGGCGAAACGATAAAATACCTGACGGCTTACCAGAGAGGACATTATCATCGTTGATAAAGAATGTCCGTCCTCAGAGACCAAAAACAGGAAAAGTTAACGTAATATTGGTAAACTGCAGGAGTATCCAGGGCAAGGTTCCTGAATTAGTATCTCTTATTGAAGGAAATAGTGCGCATATAGTATTAGGAACGGAAAGTTGGTTAAAACCGGAAGTGAATAGTAACGAAATCCTAGACACAGAATGGAATATATACCGCAAGGATAGGATAAACGCCAATGGTGGAGGAGTATTTATAGCAGTAAAGAATTCAATAATATCCAGTGAAGTTATTAGCGAATGCGAATGTGAAATAATCTGGGTTAAGTTAAGTATCAAAGGTGGGTCAGATATGATAGTCGGATGCTTCTATAGACCACCTGCATCAGCAACCGTAGTAGTTGAGCGCCTCAGAGAGAACCAGCAGAACGTCGTGAAGAAGTTTCGTGATCATACTATTGTAATAGGGGGAGACTTCAATCTACCAGGTATAGAATGGGATAGTCACACAATCAGAACTGGAGCCAGGGACAGAGACTCTTGTGACATTATCCTGACTGCCTTGTCCGAGAATTACTTCGAGCAGATAGTTAGAGAACCAACTAGTGAAGCTAACGTTTTAGACCTCATAGCAACAAATAGACCGGAACTTTTCGACTCCGTGAATGTAGAAGAGGGTATCAGTGATCATAAGTCAGTGGTTGCATCAATGACTACAAGTGTAATAAGAAATGCCAAGAAAGGAAGGAAAATATATTTGCTTAACAAGAGTGATAGGGCACAAATCGCAGAATATCTGAGTGACCACCATCAAACGTTCATTTCTGAGGAAGAGGATGTGGAACAAAAATGGAAAAAATTCAGAAACATCGTCCAGTACGCCTTAGATAAGTTCGTACCGACTAAGGTCCAAAGCGAGGGGAAAGATCCACCGTGGTATAACAATCATGTACGAAAGGTACTACGGAAACAAAGAAAGCTTCTTCATAGGTTTAAGAGTAGTCGAATCATAGCTGATAAGGAAAAGCTGAACGAAGCGAAAAAGAGCGTAAAGAGAGCAATGAGAGAAGCATTCAACGAATTCGAACATAAAACATTGGCAAACAATCTAAACAAGAACCCTAAAAAGTTTTGGTCATATGTAAAATCGGTAAGCGGATCTAAATCCCCTATTCAGTCACTCGTTGACCACGATGGAACCGAAACAGAGGACGACCGAAGAAAGGCAGAAATACTGAATTCAGTGTTCCGAAACTGTTTCACTGCGGAAAATCGTAACACGGTCCCTGACTTCAGCCGTCGCACGGACGCCAAAATGGAAAATATTGAAATAAACGATATCGGAATTGAAAAACAACTGCTATCACTTAGTAGCGGAAAAGCATCCGGACCAGACGAGATACCCTTAAGATTCTACAGTGATTATGCTAAAGAACTTGCCCCCTTTCTATCAGCAATTTATCGTAGATCGCTGGAAGAACGTAAAGTACCTAGCGACTGGAAGAAAGCGCAGGTCGTTCCCATTTTCAAGAAGGGTCATAAATCAGATGCGAATAATTATAGGCCTATTTCGCTTACGTCAATCTGTTGTAGAATAATGGAACATGTTTTGTGTTCTCGTATTATGACGTTCTTAGATAATACAAATCTCCTTCATCATAACCAACATGGATTCCGCAAACAGAGATCATGTGAAACTCAGCTCGCCCTATTTGCCCAAGAAATTCACAGTGCCGTAGACACTGGCGAGCAGATTGATGCCGTATTCCTGGACTTCAGGAAGGCATTTGATACGGTTCCGCACTTACGTTTAGTGAAAAAAATACGAGCTTACGGAATATCGGACCAGGTTTGTGATTGGATTCAGGATTTCCTAGAAGAAAGAACACAACATGTCATTCTTAACGGTTCAAAATCTGCAGATGTAGAGGTAATTTCGGGAGTACCGCAGGGAAGCGTGATAGGACCTTTATTGTTTACAATATACATAAATGACTTAGTTGACAACATCGGTAGCTCCGTGAGGCTATTTGCAGATGACACGGTTGTCTACAAGAAAGTAGCAACATCAGAAGACTCGTACTTACTCCAGGAGGACCTGCAGAGGATTAATGCATGGTGCGACAGCTGGCAGCTTTCCCTAAACGTAGATAAATGTAATATAATGCGCATACATAGGGGCAGAAATCCATTCCAGTACGATTATGCCATAGGTGGTAAATCATTGGAAGCGGTAACGACCGTAAAATACTTAGGAGTTACTATCCGGAGCGATCTGAAGTGGAATGATCACATAAAACAAATAGTGGGAAAAGCAGGCGCCAGGTTGAGATTCATAGGAAGAATTCTAAGAAAATGTGACTCATCGACGAAAGAAGTAGCTTACAAAACGCTTGTTCGTCCGATTCTTGAGTATTGCTCATCAGTATGGGACCCTTACCAGGTTGGATTAATAGAAGAGATAGACATGATCCAGCGAAAAGCAGCGCGATTCGTCATGGGGACATTTAGTCAGCGCGAGAGCGTTACGGAGATGCTGAACAAGCTCCAGTGGCGGACACTTCAAGAAAGGCGTTACGCAATACGGAGAGGTTTATTATCGAAATTACGAGAGAGCACATTCCGGGAAGAGATGGGCAACATATTACTACCGCCCACATATATCTCGCGTAATGATCACAACGAAAAGATCCGAGAAATTAGAGCAAATACGGAGACTTACAAGCAGTCGTTCTTTCCACGCACAATTCGTGAATGGAACAGGGAAGGGGGGGATCAGATAGTGGTACAATAAGTACCCTCCGCCACACACCGTAAGGTGGCTCGCGGAGTATAGATGTAGATGTAGATGTAGATAGTGCTCAGAACCATTTGGAACCTTTTTTTTTTTTGTCGCCGCAGGGGGATCGACGTCTCCGATATCGGCGTCTGAACCAGTCTACGTCGGAGGCATTCAGAACGGACATGGCCTTCCTGGCCACAACCTGAGCAGTTGCGCGGCTGGCCATCGTACAAGACGACAGCCCTGCAGCCGGCAATAACTAAGTAGGAGGGCACGTGTTCAGTAGTTTTTTATCTGATGGACACCACTGAGGAAACGGTACTTTTGGAACGTCTTCCACGTTTTAGCTACGTGACTGACGTCGTTGCCGTAAGGTTTAAAAGTGGCCACTACAGCGTTCGACGGTACTTCAAACGGTAGTTGGAAAACCCGCTACATTCGGAGGCCAAAACCAATATGATCAACCACTGCAGTCCGTGTATGTCCGTCAGAGTATCGAAACTTGAGATCGCCGCTCAACGTCGGCGCACAACCCGTCATTCGCGAGTTGTATGTACACAATATTACAAAGGATTGAAAAATTTATTCAGAGAACGTCTTGTGGTGGAAGACGCATTTCATACCGTATAAAACATTCAACTTCATACGCCTTCGGTCGTTCGTGATCTAATGGAAAAGTTAATTTAACTGTGGCGCGGCGGTAAGAAAACGCCATGATGGTCAATGCAATCGAACTCTGAAATAAGCAGCTACGTGGTGGTAAACAAACGCGCGCTCCCTCGCAAGCAGCACAACTGACGGGACGCAAACCAGGTTTGTGCGTCTCACCACTAAGCCACCTAGCAGGTAAGCAGTTAGTGCATTAAAAGGCACATAACGTGCCTCGAAATTATATCGAAAAATTTGACGGACCTTTTCTTCAGAAAGACACGAGTATACACGGATAACCCGAGAGATGTGTTCGCTTATTCTGACTCGCCTTCCACTGAACGAAGTTTCTGGCAAATCGAGCTATGGCACTTACGGTGTTCTACTCGTCAGAGTTAGGAGCATTAGCTGCAGGTGGTGGACAAAAATATGAAATAACCAATGACAAAATATGTTACTATGTCTAATGCAGTGTAGCAAACCGTAGAGATTTAAAACAGCTTCCACTCGTCTCGGAATGGATAAATACGGGCCCTCCATGATATTCAAGAGAATCGTAAGCAATTCATTCGGCTGCAAAAAAAGTGGCAAATTGTGGTAACGATGATAGAGGTGAATAGCGGTCACACACTAAACTGGACCACAAATACTAAATAACTTTGAGATACGTTGTGACAGTGCTGGCCAGGGGTGGTGCGACAATTCTTCCTCGTGTTCAGAAAAGCAGTCGTGGACGATGCGAGCTGTGTGTACAGGAGCCCTATCATCACAGTTTGGGATGGATCCGGTCAGCCAAAATTGTCAGGTAATCCTTGTAAGTAATGCAACCCTGCAGAGTACCAATTACGGCCCATGGAATGCCACCACATCCACTACTGAAATCATTACCCAACCCTCACCATGATTCAACCCCCCCCCCTCCCCCCGCCAGCCGCAGTAGCCGAGCGGTTCTAGGCGCTTCAGTCTGGAACCGCGCGACCGCTACAGTCGCAGGTTCGAATACTGCCTCGGGCATGGATGTGTGTGATGTCCTTAGATTAGTTAGGTTTAAGTAGTTCTAAGTTCTAGGGGACTGATGACCTCAGATGTTAAGTCCCATAGTGCTCAGAGCCATTTTGATTCACCCCTGCCACGTAAACTCCATCAAAAGCTGGAAACAGTGTGCAGCAAGATTCATCCGACCAAATGACTTTCTTCCGTTGCTCCGTAACTAGGTTTCATCATTTCGGATCCACTTTTTCCGTTCACGGGTATTTGCGTCACTGGTGGGTGGGTTTGGAATTCCAGCTCGCCCTGCGATTCCATGCTTATGAACAACCCTTGACGCTGCTCCGTTGCTGATAGGATTTGCGAGTCTGACGTTTATTTCAGCTGTGATTTTTGCAGCTATCGTCTTATTTTTCGTCACAATCCTCTGCAATGACCATCTGTCACGATTACTGAACACACTTCTGTTCCGTTGTTCTTAGTGGATATATTTCCGCTTTCTCTTTACGCGATATAAAACTTGCATACGGTGCGTCTTGAAACACTAAATGCTTCAGCCCTCTTGGTTACGGAAGACTTCACCATAAGAGCACCAGCAATTTGCCTACGTTTAAATTCACTCAGCTGTTACGTAACGCACTCACAACTACACAGAACTCTTTTCTAACTACGAATAGCATTTGTAAGGTATTGAGGGGATTGCACAGGTGCCATTCGTCGTCATATACCACAGCGCAATCAACAGGCCTGGCTGGCATTGCATTTTTCTTAGGGAATGCATCTCTCGCGCTGTTTCTATCCAACCCTGCACTTACTGATTCACGCACTGTGTTGCGTCAGAATCAAAATTGTTTACGATCGTTACTACTACAAAGTATACGCTTTTCTCTTTGTACATTAGTGAGCCAAAACGTTACGACCACTGCTCAATGCAAGATCGAATACTTCCTGGTGGTGTTGCGGGCACTTGATGGAGTGAGGAAGGAATTTTGTGGAAAAGAGATGAATGGCAGTCATTATAGCGGATATGGGTGGCTAATACGAAAATCCACTGAAAATATGCCGTTTTGACAAAAGCTAATTGTTGTGGCGCTGCTGCTGGAAACGAGAATCTCCAAAACGGCGAAGATCGTCTCCTGCTGACATACTACTGCCGTGAGGATAGTGACTATGCGGCGACGACATTCAGCAGCATGATAACTGCCCATGTTGCTACAGTGGTTTGAAGGGCTTTCTAGTGAACTCACATTGCTGTCTTGGCCAGCAAGCGTGCCTGATCTACACCCACTGCAAGACACATCGGGCGCCAACTGCGTGCCCGTGGACCACCATCCCGGAATTTGAGGGAACTGTTTGATCTGTGCGTGGAAATCTTGTGCCACATACTTCTGGAAACCTGTCAAGAACTTGTAGAATCCATTCCAAGGAGAATGTCTGTTGTACTGTGTTTGAAAAGTGGAACAACACACGGTTAAAGAGGTGGTCATAATGTTTTGGCACATCGGTGTACACTGACAGTGTATTAACCACGAGGAAAAAAACCACAAACTTTCACAGGATTTATCGACTTACAAAAAGCATTGGGTAATGGAAAGCGCCGCAAGATGCTCGCAGTCCTCAAAAAAATAATTATGCGCTATAGTTAAAGGCGGGTGATTCACGCTGTGTACAAGAACTAAGAGGAAACCAACAAGAAAGGAAGACCACAAGAGATATATTCTGAATAAAAATGGATCTAAGAAAGAGATGCAGTCTTTGACCTCTCCTGTTGAACCTGTACAGGGCGTATCAAAAAGAATCATCCGATTTAGGACGTCTGTATTTCACAACCTAATATACATATAGATTGAATTTTGTCTTTTGATGAACGGGAAACTCAAAAAGTTATTTTTCTTACCTTTTCATAGGTGTTCAATATGCCCCCCTTGCTATGCACGGCTTATGTCAATGCTGTATTTAGATTGTTCCCACACTGAAGCGAGCTTCTCTTGAGTTACAGCTTCCACAGTTGCTGTTATGCGATATCTCAGTTCATTAATTGTTGTTGGCAACGGACGCACTTAAACATTTTTATAAACCCCCAGAAGAAATAACCACACGCAGTTAGGTCTGGAGACCCTGGAGGCCAGTATCGTAATGCTAAATCATTTGGTCCAGTGCGACCGATCCATTGTTCAGTAATCCTTTGACTTAGAAATTCCCACACATCCAGATAACAGCGCAGCGGTGGCCCATTTTGTTCCTAAATGAAGTCGTTCGAATCAGTCTCTAACGGTGCGAAAAGAAAGTTCTCAAGTATATCAAGTATATCATGGAACAGTGTTTCGGCAAAGGAAAATGGACCATACACCTTTAAATTTGGAAAGTCCCTCTCATGTTGTACAATTTCATGTGGTTGTTCCGTAGCCTCTATTCTCACATTATCATGGATCAGCTTTCCATTTAAGTAGAGTGTTTCCTCACTACTAAACCCTAAGCGTGGAAGATACCTGTCATCTTCCATCTTGCCAAAAAGGAAATTACAGAACTTCACACATAGTTGTTTGTCACCTTCACGAAGAGCTCGTGGCAGCTGAAGTTTGTATGGTTTCATGTGTAAAAGTCGACGCAACATTCGCCAGACGGACATCGGGGGCATGTTGACTTGTCGTGCTGCACGCCAAACGGGTTTCTTGCAGACTTCTTGTGAAACTATGGCGGATGTGTTCGACGTCTGTGTCAGACACTCGGGGACACTCCGGCCATTTGCCTTCACGCGAACAACCTGTTTCTCGGGATTGTTCATGCCTTAGTCTAATAGTCTGTGCTGTAGGAGGATCCACACCATACTCTAGTACGAAAGTCACACTGAACAGTTACTGACCCGCACTGCGCAAAACGAAGAGCACAATACACTTTCTGTTGTCCCGACACCGTTTTTACAGGACTGAACGCACACTGCTGCTACCTAGTGGGAATCATGTAAAACTCGAGAGTTTCCTCTTCCTAACAGTACGTTGTTCACGCACATATCTCAGATAACATAGTAGTTATGAGCTTTTTTTCCGGATGAATCATTTTGATACTCCATGTACACTACTGGACATTAGAATTGCTACACCACGAAGATGACGTGCTACATACGCGAAATTGACGCACAGGAAGAAGATGCTGTGATATGCAAATGAGTAGTTTTCAGAGCAATCATACAAGATTGGCCCCGGTGGCGACACCTACAACGTGCTGACATGAGGAAAGTTTCCAACCGATTTCTCATACACCAACAACAGTTGTAAGGAGGAGATATGCGTACCATCACGTCTCCGACTCTGAAAAGGTCGGATTGTAGCCTACCGCAATTGCGGTTTATCGTATCGCGACATTGCTGCTCGCGTTGGTCGTGATCCAATGACTGTTGGCATAATATGGAGTCGGTGGGTTAAGGAGGGTAATACGGAACGCTGTGCTGGACCACAACAGCCTCGTACACCAGCCGCCGAGATGAAAGGCATCTTATCCGCATGGCTGTAACGGATCGTGCAGCCACGTCTCGATCCCTGAGTCAACAGATGGGGACGTTTGGAAGACAACAACCATCTGCACGAACAGTTCGACGACGTTTGCAGCAGCATGGACAATCAGCTCGGAGACCATGGCTGCGGTTACCCTTGACGCTGCATCACAGACAGGAGCGCCTGCGAAGATGTACTTGATGACGAACCTGGGTGCACGAATGGAAAAACGTTATTTTTTCGAAAGAATCCAGGTTATTTTTACAGCATCATGATGGGAGCATCCGTGTTTGGTGACAACGCAGTGAACGCACATTGGAAGCGTGTATTCGTCATCGTCATACTGGCGTATCACCTGGCGTGATGGTATGGGGTGCCATTGGTTACACGTCTCGGTCACCTCTTGTTCGCATTGACGGCACTTTGAACAGTGGTCGTTACAATTCAGATGAATTACGACGCGTGGCTCTACCTTTCATTCATTTCGACAGGATAATGCACGACCGCACGTTGCAGGTCCTGTATTGGTCATTCTGGATACAGAAAATGTTCGACTGCTGCCCTGGCCAGCAGATTGTCCAGATCTCTCACCAATTGAAAACGTCTGGTCAATGGTGGCCGAGCAACTGGCTCGTGACAATACGCCAGTGAGCACTCTTGATGAACTGTGGTATCGTGTTGAAGCTGCATGGGCAACTGTACCTGTACACGCCATCCTAGCTCTGTTTGACCGAATGCCCAGGCGTATCAAGACGGTTATTACGGCCAGAGGTGGTTGTTCTGGGTACTGATTTCTCAGGATCTATGCACCCAAATTGCGTGAAAATGTAATCCGATGTCAGTTCTAGTATAATATATATGTCCAATGAATACTCGTTTATCATCAGCATTTCATATTCGTGTAGTAATTTTAGTGGCCAGTAGTGTAATAAATCCTGACGAACTTGTTTTCGAAAGGACAATAAAGAAGATGTTGCTCTCCTGCTTGTACTCTCTTTCAATCAGGAGTAGTAGAAGGTTTTGTAATGCAAATCCCAGTGTTGACGGGAAGGATCAGTTTATCTCCCTGTGCAGGCAAAATCATTTTTAAACAAGGCTTATATGAGCTCATTCCATTTAGTTCTCCAAAATTAGTCTACTGCGACATTCGTTTTATCGATGTGCGTTAACAGGGACGTAGAAACACCTTGAATAACCAGTACTCCAGTGGAGACTGAGTAACGCTTCTGCCTAGCGACAGCAGCCGACACGTGTCAGGGTGCTGCTCTTTCGCTGTTGGAGTAATAGATATTCTTCGTTCAGTACTGGAATTTTAACGGGCAGGCCGACAATAGCGTCACTTTGTACGTAATATTACCAGCTACGATTTTATTTGTTTATGTTAAACTGTTTAGCGCAGCACACATCGTTTTGTGAGTAACACAGCGAAGCATTTATTCCTGGATATTTTGACTACCGTGTTATACTTGCTGTAATCTTTATGATATTACGGTGGGTCGGAACTAGAGGAAGTGGAGGCAGTTCCTGCGACGTTGCGCAGGCGGCCGGGTCGCGGCCGTTAAGTGTACCTCGAAGTCTGCGAATTCCAGTGCTAACGGCGGTAACTGCACGAGCGCCAGTAGCCGTGTTTACAGCCACGTCCTCCCCACCTCGCTCACAAGCGCGCGTCTCTCCGCGAGAACACAGAACAGAGCGAGGGAGGTGTGCGCAGAGTGCTCCATAAAAGCCACTGCCGTGTCGGGTCGGAGGCGGCGCTCGGTTTATGGTAGGCCACTGGCAATACTCGTCCCGAATGTGCATACATAGCAGCTTATACATAAATACTGGCCGGCTGGAGCGCTGGCAACTGTTGTGCGTCGCGTGTGTGCTCCTGGTGAGGCGTCGCCACTGGAGGTCGGAGCAGCGGCCCGCGTGGCTGGCGCCCGGGTCGGCTACAGCGATCGCAGCACGCCGGGACAGGAAGCCATTAGTTGGTGTCATTAGGCCGGCGCCCGGCCGAAATATTGTGATCCCGCCGGCTTCGGCGCAATTAATCTGCGCAGCGCAGGCGGACACTTGTACTTCCGGCGCGAGCACGGCCATTACTCTGCGCCACTCCCGGCGGGGATCAGCCCGCTCCGGCCGCGCTAATAAACACGGCTGGCTGACCCCGAACATCCTGTCCGCCGGACTTGTCGCACGGTGTCTCCTCCTTGGGTAGCGACCTCGGCGCAGGACACTGCTCATCTCCGCTGTCACTCGAAAAGCAAGATGATGACACAAGATAACGAGAGAAGTAATACTTACGTGGAGACCACGGCAAGTGTCATAGTGTCATCACCCAATTTCCCATCTTTTTTTTTTTTTTTTTTTTTGTGTACTGACCGGTTTGATGCGTCCCGCCACGAATTCGTTTCCTGTGCTAACCTCTTCGTCTCACAGTAGCACTTGCAACCTACGTCCTCAATTATTTGATTGACGTATTCCAATCTCTGTCTTCGTCTACAGTTTTTGTCCTCTACAGCTCCCTCTAGTACCATGGAAGTCATTCCCTCATGTCTTAGCAGATGTCCTATTATCCTGTCCCTTCTCCTTATCAGTGTTTTCCACATATTCCTTTCCTCTCCGATTCTGCGTAGAACCTCCTCACTCCTTACCTTATCAGTCCACCCAGTTTTCAATATTCATCTATAGCACCACATCTCAAATGCTTCGAGTCTCTTCTGTTCCGGTTTTTCCACAGTCCATGTTTCACTACTATACAATGCTTTACTCCAGACGTACATCCTCAGAAATTTCTTCCTCAAATTAAGGCCGGTATTTGATATTAGTAGACTTCTCTTGGCCAGAAATGCCTTTTTTGCCATAGCGAGTCTGCTTCTGATGTCCTCCTTGCTCCGTCCGTCATTGGTTATTTTACTGCCTAGGTAGCAAAACTCCTTAACTTCATTGACTTCGTGACCATCAATCCTGATGTTAAGCTCCTCGCTGTTCTCATTTCTACTACTTCTCATTACCTTCGTCTTTCTCCGATTTACTCTCAAACCATACTGTGCACTCTTTAGACTGTTCATTCCGTTCAGCAGATCATATAATTCTTCTTCACTTTCACCCAGGGTAGCAATGTCATCAGCGAATCGTATCATTGATATCCTTTCGCCTTGTATTTTAATTCCACTCCTGAACCTTTCTTATAGAAGCAAGGCTAAAGAAAAATCAAGACACTTTCATAGGATTTGTCGACCTGGAAAAAGCGTTCGACAATATAAAATGGTGCAAGCTGTTCGAGATTCTGAAAAAAGTAGGGGTAAGTTATAGTCCTGTGGATACACGTTACGTGTCTTTAATGCAGTGGTTTCCATTGCCTTCTGCATCCTCATGTCGTTGATCACTGCTGATTCTTCCGCATTTAGGGGCAATTTCCCACCCCTAGGACAAGAGAGTGCCCTGAACCTCTATCCGCTCCTCCGCCCTCTTTGACAAGACTGACTTCTTATGCCGGATGTCTTCGGCCGCCAATGCTGATTATTTATCAAAATTTAGGCAGTGGTGGGGACCGAAGACGTTTTGATTATGAATCAAAGACGCTACCCCTAGGCCACGGCTCATGCTGCCCATCAATTTTCCATTAAACCTTTTATCCTATTCAACTTGTCCCCCTACCAAAGAGGACAAGAGTGTCATCAGTGAATTACTGATATCCTTCCACGCTGAAATTTAATTCCGCTTCGGAACTATTTTTCTGCACTTCACTTTTTGCTGTATATACTCTACTGGCCATTAAAATTGCTGCACCAAGAAGAAATGCAGATGATAAACGGGTATTCATTGGACAAATATATTATACTAGAACTGACATCGGATTACATTTTCACGCAGTTTTGGTGCATAGATCCTGAGAAATCAGTACCCAGAAAAACCACCTCTGGGAGTAACAACGGCCTTGATACGCATGGGAATTGAACAGAGCTTGGATGGCGTCTACAGATACAGTTGCCCATGCAGCTTCAACACGATATCACAGTTCACCAAGAGTAGTGACTGGCGTATTGTGACGAGCCAGTTGCTCTGCCACCATTGACCAGACGTTTTCCATTGGTGAGTGATCAGGAGAATGTGCTGGCCAGAGCAGCAGTCGGACATTTTCTGAATCCAGAAAGGCTCGTGCAGGACATGCAACATTCGGTCGTTCATTATCTTGCTCAAATGTAGAGTTTCGCAGCGATCGAATGAAGGGTAGAGCCACGGGTCGTAACACATCTGAAATGTAACGTCCACTGTTCAAAGTGCCGTCAATGCGAACAAGAGGTGACCTAGACGTGTAACCAATGGCACCCATACCATCACGCCGGGTGATACGCCAGTATGGCGATGACGAATACACGCTTCCAATGTGAGTTCATCGCGATGTCGGCAACATAGATGCGACCATCATGATGCTGTAAACAGGATCTGTATTCATCCGAAAAAATGACGTTTTGCCATTGTTACACCCAGATTCGTCGTTGAGTACACCATCGTAGGCGCTGCTGTCTGTGATGCATCGTCAACCGCAGCCATGGTCTTCAAGCTAATAGTCCATGTTGCTGCAAACGTCGTCGAACTGTCGTGCAGGTGGTTGTTGTCTTGCAAACGTCCCCATCTGTTGACTCAAGCATCGAGAATTGACTGCACAATCCGTTACAGCCGTGTGGATAAGATGCCTGTCATCTCGACTGCTAGTGATACGAGGCCGTTGGAATCCTGCACGGCGTTCCGTATTACCCTCCTGAACCCACCAATTCCGTATTCTGCTAACAGTCATTGGATCTCGACCAACGCGAGCAGCAATGTCACGATACGATAAACCGAAATCGCGATAGGCTACAATCCCACCTTTGTCAAAGTTGGAAACGTGATGGTACGCATTTCTCCTCGTTAAACAAGGCATCATAACAACGTTTCACCAGGCAACGCCGGTCAACTGCTGTTTGTGTATGAGAAATCGGTTGTAAACTGTCCTCTGTCAGCACGTTGTAGATGTCGTCACCGGCGCCAACCTTGTGTGAATGCTCTGAAATGCTAATCATTTGCATATCACAGCATCTTTTTCCTGTCGGTTAAATTTCGCGTCTGTAGCACGTCTTTTTCGTGGTGTAGCAATTTTAATGGCCAGTAGTGTATTACAAATTAACCCCGCCTCTTCTGCGGTTCCAAGTAAAATACAGTTCTGTGGCTTTGGCTCCAACATAATCCGTGGAGCCAGAACGAAGAGCTGTTTTCCAACGCAGAACCCCACTTCTCGACGGTACACTGTCGTTACAAATGGCAATCGACCAGAGATTAATAGCGGGGCTGCAAGCAATCGGTGCATGATCGGCTAGCTCTCCTTGACGACAAATTTCCGCAGTTGTCCCTGGGTTACCTTAAATAATTGTTCTCCGTGATTAGACGTGCTGCCCAATAGTAACTCGATACCGTGGCGAAGGCGTGATCCTAAGATGCAGCCAGCGGCCTCTTGCTGTTGCCTGTGGAGATGGTCCGTAACTCTCGGTGCACCTCCAGGAGATCTGGAAGCATGCTTAAAAATCCCAGACGGCGTGAGCTTTGCTTTCCGTCACTTGCGCATTACATCGATCTTGCGCGGTGCGACAGTTGCGCCTGGTTACCACAGCACGCAGGAATGGCGTGATGAGCAGTAGTTATTTTCTGTGACTCCGGCTTCAAATTGCAAAAACAAGACTACTGATAACTGCCGAAAACCCGGAGGCAATGGTCTTGGCAGTTCTTCGGAGCGACACCGCATATAATATTAAAAACGAGTACCCAGCACCTATATTGCACTACACTGAGGCACCAAAGAAACTGGCATAGACTTGGGCATTCAAATACAGAGATATGTAAACAGGCAGAATACGGCGATGAGGTCGGCAACGCCTATGTAAGACAACAAGTGTCTGGAACGGTTGTTAGGTCGGTTACTGCCACTAGAATGGCAGGTTAGCAAGATTTCAGTCAGTTACAAGGTGGTGTTATAGTCTGCGCACGAGTGAAGGGACACAGAATATGCGAGGTAGCGATTAAGTGTGGATTTTCCCGTACGACCATTTCACGAGTGTACCGTGAATATCAGGAATCCGGTAAAACATCAACTCCGACATCGCTGCAGCTGGAGAAAGATACTGCAGGAACGGAACCAACGACGACTGAAGAGAATAGTTCAACGTGACAAAAGTACAACCCTCCCACAAACTGCTGGGCCATCACAAGTGTCAGCGTGCGAACCATTCAAAGAAACATCATCGATATGGGCTTTCGTATTGATGACTGCTCGACACAAAGTTTTACGCCTCGCCCGGCCCGCAACACCGACATTGGGCGGTTGATGACTGGAAACATGTTGCCTGGTCGAACGAGTCTCGTTTCAAACCGTGATGAGTGGATTGACGTGTATAGGTATGGAGACTACCTCATGAATCCATGGAACCTACATGTCAGCAGGGGACTGTTCCAGCTGGTGGAGGTTCTGTAATGGCGTGGGGCGTGTGCAGTTGGGGTGATATGGGATCCCCGATGCGCCTAGATACGACTCTAACGGGTGACATATACGTAAACATCCTGTCTGATCACCTGCATTCATCCATGTCCATTGTGCATTCCGACGGAGATGGGCAATTCCAGTAGGACACTACGCCCCCCACACGTCCAGAATTGCCAGAGAGTGGCGCCACGAACACTCTTCTGGTTTTAAACACAGGGATCCCATGTCACTCCAACTACACACGTCTCTACCAGCTCGAACAGTCCCCTGCTGACATGTAGGGTCCATGGATTCATGAGGTTCTCTCCACATCCGTACACGTCCATCGACTCGTCCGACCAGGCATCATGTTTGTAGTCGTTAACATTCCAATGTCGGTGTTGTTTGGCCCTGGTGAGGCGTAAAGCTTTGTGTCGTGTATTCATCAAGGGTACACTAGTGGACCTGCGGCTCTGAAAGACCATGTCGATTATGTTTCGTTGAACGGTTCGCCGACTGACACTTATTAACGATGGAGCATGAACGTTTGCAGCAATTTGGGGAAGGGTTGCACTTTCGTCAGGTTGAACGATTATCTTCAGTCATCGTTGGTCCCGTTCTTGAAGGAACTATTTCCGGCCTCAGCGATGTCGGAGATCTGATGTTATACCGGATTCCTAATATTCACGGTACACTCGCGAAATGGGCGTATGGGAAAATCCCAACTTAATCGCTAGCTGTGATGCTGTGTCTCATCGCTCGTACGTCGACTATAACACCACTTTCAGACTCACTTAAATCTTGACAACCTGCCATCTACATCTACATCCATACTCCGCAAGCCACCTGACGGTGTGTGGCGGAGGGTACCTTGAGTACCTTTATCGGTTCTTCCTTCTATTCCAGTCTCGTATAGTTTGTATGCCTCTGTGTGGGCTCTAATCTCTCTGGTTTTATCTTCATGGTCTCTTCGCGAGATATACGTAGGAAGGATCAATACAATGCTTGACTCCTCGGTGAGGGTATGTTCTCGAAACTTCAACAAAAGCCCGTACCGAGCTACTGAGCGTTTCTCTTGCAGAGTCTTCCACTGGAGCTTATCTATCATCTCCGTAACGTTTTCGCGATTAGTAAATGATCCTGTAACGAAGCGCGCTGCTCTCCGTTGGATCTTCTCTATCTCTTCTAACAACCCTATTTCGTACCGATCCCAGTGAGCAGTATTCAAGCAGTGGGCAAACAAGTGTACTGTGACATACTTACTTTGTTTTCCGGACTGCATTTCCTTAGGATTCTTCCAATGAATCTCAGTCTGGCATCTGCTTTACCGACGATTAATTTTATATGGTCATTCCATTTTAAATCACTCTTAATGCCTACTCCCAAATAATTTATGGAATTAACTGCTTCCAGTTGCCGACCTGCTATGTTGTAACTAAATGATAAAGGATCTTTTTTCAGTGTATTCGCAGCACATTACACTTGTTTGACATTGAGATTCAATTGCCATTCCCTGCACCATGCGTCAATTCGTTGCAGATTCTTCTGTATTTCAGTACAATTTTCCATTGTTACAACCTCTCGGTATACTACAGCATCATCCGCCTCGGCGAATTTCCCATGTCATCCACAAGGTCATTTATGTATATTGTGAATAGCAAAGGTCCTACGACACTCCCCTGCGGCACACCTGAAATCACTCTTACTTCGGAAGACTTCTCTCCATTGAGAGTGACATTCTACATTCTGTTATGTAGGAACTCCTCAATCCAATCACACAATTGTTCTGATAGTCCATATGCTCTTACTTTGTTCATTAAACGAATGTGAGTAACTGTATCAAACGCCTTTCGGAAGTCAAGTAACACGGCATTTACCTGGGAACTCGTGTCTATTACCCTCTGAGTCTCATGGACGAATAGCGCAAGCTGGGTTTCACACGATTGTCTTTTTCGAAACCCATGCTGAATATCACAGAGTAGATTTCTAGTCGCCAGAAAAGTCATTATACTCGAACATAAAAACGTGTTCCTAAATTCTACAACTTATCGACGTTAGAGATATAGGTCTATAGTTCTGCACGTCTGTTAGACGACCCTTCTTGAGAAAGGGGATGACCTGTACCCTTTTCCAGTCTTTTGGAACGCTACGCTCTTCTAGAGACCTAGGGTACACCGCTGCAGGAAGGGGGACAAGTTCCTTCGTTTACTCGGTGTAAAATCGAAGTGGTGTCCCATCAGGTCCAGCGGCCTTTCCTCTTTTGAGCGATTTTAATCGTTTTTCTATCCTTCTGTAATCTATTTCGATATCTACGATTCTGTCATCTGTGCGACAATCTACACATTGTAACAGCAGTAAGCGATCCAACAACTGCACAAGACAGTTTATGTCTTACGTAGGTGTTGCCGACCGCAGCTCCGTCGTCTGCCTGTTCACGTATCTCTGTATTTGAATACGCATGCCTATACCAGTTTCTTTGGCACTTCAGCGTAGATTGAACGTTAATATTTCCCTCTTTAGATTTTCTAGCCTCCCTACTACGCTTCAATTACTGATACTGCACGCTCCGATTCGTAGAACGATACCCTGTTGTTGGTTATTCAACCTTTTTCTCATGGTCACCTCTACCGTGACAGTCCCCAGCTTCAGACCTGAATTGGGGACCAGTCCGAAAATATTTTCCAATAGACATAATCATGACACTTTTTCGATTACAAGCCACATGTCCTGTGGATACACATTGTGTGTCCATGATGCAGTGGTTTCCATTGCCTTCTGCATCATCCTGCAGTACGACGCAGCAACGCAGAGATGGCAGGACGTCGCTCTTTACGTGGGGCTGTAATGCGTCGTCGAACTTACCCACCTCGCCTTGCATACTGACTTGTCTCCCCGTAGCGCGTCCACACTCAACGGATGACAATGGAGAGACATTGCCATCTGCAGCAGCACGACGGAACGTCCATCCTTCTTGGAGAAAACAAACTCCTCTTGCCACTTGCATTGCATTGAAATGTCGCAATCGACGTGCTTCGTTGAATACAGTATCCACAAATGACAAAAGTCGTCTGCGTACCTCAGTAGAGAATACTGAGACACCAGTATTCACTTTCTTCTGAGAGATCACTGTTGTAACCTGTTATGACCGTGTGGGATTAGCCGAGCGGTCTGAGGCGCTGCAGTGATGGACTGTGCGGCTGATCCCGGCGGAGGTTCGAGTCCTTCCTCGGACATCGGTGTGTGTGTTTATCCTTAGGATAATTTAGGTTAAGTAGTGTGTAAGCTATGGGACTGATGACCTTAACAGTTAAGTCCCATAGGATTTCACACACATTTGAACTTTTTTGAACGCGGTGTGGCAGAGAAAGCGCGGCGGGACCAAACGGAGAGCGGCCCGCGAACAAACAAACGAACGGACGGAAACGACGGACACGAAACAACGACGAGCGATGGAGAGAGACCTTACAACGACAACACGCAAGAAGCACCGGAGTGACAGAGACAACCATACGAATCCAAGACGTCCACAACTAATGGAAACAAAGAACGATAAAAACGCTGTCTGTCGAGACTCACGCAAACATTCGACTCGCTGGCTGAGCCTTTTTTTTTCCTTTATTGATTTTCAATTCCCCCCGAAGGGAGCGGGATGGCAGCAGCTTAGTACGCTGCTCTACAGCCTACAAACTTCTTTTAAAAACGGAAGAAGAAAAGAAACAAGAAAAACAGGCGATAAACGGTGACTTAAAGTATAAAATGGCGGAAAAATGCGGAAAGTTAAAACAGAAAACAAAGGGGTTGGCAATGTTAATAAAATACACCGGAGTCAGACAAGTAACATAGTAGACACACAATTAAAAAAAAAACATGGTGACAGTCCAGTTTCTGTTCGCAAGAGATAAAAAACCACACCCAGCGACAGTATGATGGCCGTTCGCAACACTTCCCAAAACACACACAACATGGAACACTCACTGTAAAACACTGCACGAAACAAGGAGGGAGGAGAGGAAAAAACGAAAAGGGGGGGGGGGGACCAAGGAGGGAGAGGACTCATAAGGGGGGAGAGCGGCAGGGCAGACGCGAGAGGGAATGCGAAAAGGCAGAGGAGGGAAATGCAAAAGGACTCGGGGGAGAGAAGGGGGCAGAAAGAGGGAAGGTGGGGAAAAAAGAGGATGGAAGGGGGGGGGGGATCCTAAACCTTGTG
This sequence comes from Schistocerca serialis cubense, assembly GCF_023864345.2. Lineage (NCBI taxonomy): Eukaryota > Metazoa > Arthropoda > Insecta > Orthoptera > Acrididae > Schistocerca > Schistocerca serialis. Next base: position 466,178,360 of record NC_064644.1, on the reverse strand, counting down.
TGGACAGTAACCTTCTGTACACAGAGACTTTGTTGTTTATGTACTATACATAAATGTTGCAAAGTGTAATGGGGCTTAACTTTCCAATAATGGAAGGTACTAGTACACACTGCTGTGGATGTCAGTGCACCGAGACACGGACGACGAAGGCCGTTCGAACTATCTGCTAGAATGACGCATTGAGCAGTATTTCCCTCGTTGCTGTGTTTGCTCTCAGCTCTCTGATAAATACAGCCTCATTGGCTGTTGGTGTCGCATTCCTACCTACATACGAAATTAGTAAATGTAAGGGTAGATTAGTTGAAATTTTCTTTTATTGCATAGAGAGGGTACCTTATTTTTGTTATTATATTTACTTTAATGAGTGTTTTGAAAAAAAGGCAGAACATATTCATGGAACCCTTCAATGAATTCCACGGAATTTCAGGGTTAAGCCGAAATCAGTTTAAGGAAGCCTGTCGCAGAAGATTAACATGAGAAGTGATACCGCAGACTATTGCATTCGGCTGATTCCCGGCTCTAGACCAGGCTTTTCCAACCGAGCTCCAGCGAGCTGGAGCGCTCCGGAGCGCTCACTGCGGCAGCTCGGAGCCCGCGTGGAGGCGGAAAGCGAACTCACTGCCCCCTGGCCGCATGCAGCCGCAACTGACGCAATAATCCGTGTTCAATGACAGCTATGACTAGCCGCGGGAGCCCTGTACCTCTATTGGAGGATACCTTTCTACTCATTGAAAGGGATGGTCGTCCGCAATATCTTTATGTCATAAAGTATTTAATTCTGCGAAGAGGTACAATATACAACGACATTATACACGTCTTCACGCAGCGCACTACGATCAGGTAGAAGGCGTTGCACGCAGAGAACTGGTAGCCAGGCTTAAGAACGACATAGCAGGAGACGTAAGTTCAAAAACAGTTTCGTAATACGGAGGGTATCAAAACATGCAACATAGTTCGTGTCCTGTAATGCGTTTTTAATTTTCAGGTGAATGAGAGCGGAGAAAACACAACTGAATCTGCAATTCGAGCAAGCTACAGGGTCGCTCACATCACTGCGACAAATGGCAAGCCATTTTGGTGGGACCACTCGTAAAATCGTGCATGGTAGCAGTAGCAGAATGTTTGTTTCCAAGGGAGGTGCAGGCAATTGAAGGGGTTTGCCTGTCGGATCAAACAATGTCTCGTCGAATCCTGGACATGGCAGCGGATTTAGAGACACAGCACAGGAAAAAGGCGGAGAGCTTTGTTGCATTTTCGCTAGCGCTTGACGAAAGCACCGACATACCGGACTGTGCTCAGCTTGCAGTCTTCGTGCGTGGTGTCGACATGGAACTGCAAGTAACTGAAGAACTCTTGGATGTGGTACCACTCGATTACACCGCAACAGAACGTGGCATTTTTGAAGCTGTTTGTGAATCAGTGGACAATATGAATTTGCCGTGGTATAAGCTCCATTCTGTAGCGACAGACGGTGCACCACAAATGATCGGGCGTCACCAAGGTTATGCTTATCGTTTGATAAATAAAGTCAGGGACGAATTCGGGAAAGACATTTTGATTCTTCATTGTTTTATTCACCAACAGGCACTGTGTGCTGAAACAGTAGAGCTAGGTAGCGTAATGAAAGATGTCGTGAAGTGTGTGCATTTTTTGCATCGTCACGGTATGAATCATCGCCAATTCAAAGGATTCCTGAAAAATATGGAAGCGGAGTATGGGGATATACCTTACCACAGTACAGTTCGTTGGCTGAGTCGGGGAAAAGTTCTTGATGTTTTCATTGCCATTCGTGAGGAAATATCCCTTTTTCTCGAAATGAAAGGGGAAGAAATGCGTTGTCTGAAAGATATAAAATGGATATCAGACCTGGCGTTCCTAGCTGACATAACCATGCATCTGAATAATATAAATCTGTCATTGCCGGCAAAGGGCAGCTAATCGCTGACATGCACGACCAGATCAAGCGTTCATGGAAAAGTTACGTTTATTTGAAAGGCATATGAGTAATGGACATTGAAGAACGTTAGTTCTTCAACCGTCTTTGCTTCTTTAAAATTACCTGAGGGTACTACTTTCAGCGATTACCAAGCAAAGTTAAAGCAGCTCATCGCGTCGTTTGATCACAATTCCGAGACCTCACTAGTTTGGAAATGGAACTTAAGGTGTTCTGCGCTCCTTTTTCAGTTTCCGCTGATGACTTGTCATCGTCACTTCCATTTGACATTATTGATTTCAACTTTGTTGAAAGAGAGGTACTACAACATGATGGTATCATTAATTACAGCTAAAAACATTTCCCAAGCTTCAGAACAATGCCGCTCAGATCATGTGCGTGTTTGGATCTAGATGTTGTTGTGAGCCGCTTTTCTCAGCAATGAGAAGAGTAAAAAGTAAGGAACGATCGGGATGCAACAATGAAGGCCATCCTGCACATTAACTCTGGAACACTTTGACGCCTGGTATCTCCGATCTTGTAATGAAAAGGAAATTTCAAGCTACAGAGGCCCAATAAATTTAGTATGCAATTTCTTGTACAATAGTTGTTTCTTATTTATTTCCTGAACATCATATTTCCTGGTGTATCATGTCACCACGTCTTAGCAGCTAAGAGAATGAGCTTGTAAGACGCAGCTGGCACATCAAAACGCTCGCCTTGCCGCCTGCCTGAGCCACCCGTGCCACGTGCTGGCGTGCCGGCCCACTTGATTGGTCACAGCGAGCGACACGGATCCCTGGAGCAGGGAGCGCTCCCCAGCTCACGACGGAGCCGACGAGCTGGAACAGCCTGTCATAGAGGATCCGCGTGGGGGACGGGAGGCGTGTACCGAAGGCGAGGCGGAGTGGTGGTGGTGGTGGTTAGTGTTTAACGTCCCGTCGACAACGAGGTCATTAAAGACGGAGCGCAAGCTCGGGTTAGGGAAGGATTGGGAAGGAAATCGGCCGTGCCCTTTCAAAGGAACCATCCCGGCATTTGCCTGAAACGATTTAGGGAAATCACGGAAAACCTAAATCAGGATGGCCGGAGACGGGATTGAACCGTCGTCCTCCCGAGAGGCGGAGTGTATGACACTCAAAGATCAGGAGGGACTTACAGACTTTCGGGGGGGCAGATATCCACGCGGGACTGCGATAACAGAGGATGGGACGGATTAAGGATTTGTAGATGTGGAGGATGGTAGAGGGCTGGCTGAGCGAGAGACAGGCGCTGTAATACTCCATCGGGCGCTTACGGTGCGATGGTGCAGAGACCTCTAGGGGTCTTCGACGTCCATGACGTCTGGCGCGGATTCAAATTCCGCGGCGCGCGGTACCAGACTCACTGGATACTGTAATGTATAACACAGCCAAGATGGCGAATGACTTAAGTTATTACTTTTGTGACAGAATAGACTCAGCCTATGTAATAAGGGCACATGTAGCGCCTTTATCAAAACAGATTTAACGTACTGGACGTTGATACTGAGCCGTGGCGGCTGTGTCCCTTATTTATTTCTGCTCTGGTTCGGCATCGTTGCCTCGATAGTGCGGAGTACTTCTGGTGGCGCCATAGGCGCGCACTCGCGGAAAGAGGCAGGAGAGGTCGAATGGAGTTTGAGTCATCGTGGCCTGCCGCGAAGGTGAAACGCACCCTTCGGAGATGATTCCCTTGCCGAAGTCTGAGGCGTCTCTCGGCAGAGTGAGCTAGTGAGTTTAGATACTGGCGTTTGTGGACACGATCAGTTGCTTCATGGAAGGGTCATGAGCCTGGTTTGCATCGATTACGATCGCCTGTTCCGGAGACCAGACCAGTGTCTGTCACTAGGGGGTATGGTACATTCATCTAAGTTCTGACTGTATAGGCGGTTTGGACATACAACTATGGAACCAAATACGGCGCCCTAGCGTTTTAAATGAAGTGATTTCACACACGTTACTTGGTTTCTGATTTTTTCTTTAATTGGGTTTAAACTGCTGGTACTCAGGTATAGCGGTCTTCTAGAAACGCAATTGTGTCTTGAGCTGGTACACAGTAGCTGCTTCACCTCCAGGTTAATAACTGTTTTGTTATTTTAAAAAATTCTACAGTTGTTAGAATATTTTTCTTAAACTGGTGACTACTAAGGAGCCATGTTAGCTGTCTGCTTAGTAACTGTTTCACTATTTTTTTTTTTTTAATTTGGGAACCCTTACAATATTTTGTACTTAAACTCTTGTCTGCTTAATTACCGTTTATTACTTTTTAAATTGTGGCACCTGCTGGAACCTTTCAACAAGTCAGTACAGGAAATTGTATTTAAAGGGCAGTGAATGCTGAAGCAACTATATGATCCTTACCGTGACCAAATGCTAAGTTTCCACCCGAAATCCACCTTCCAACAGGTGACCCAGAACGCGGTTTTTTTCTGAGAAGCCCCTGTTGCAGCATCATTCTCAGTTACTCCGTTACTTGGGTTGACCGTCTCGTCTTTTTGGTTATTTGTGCGCTATTGTCCAGATAACAATCGTCAGTATGGGGGCCAGATCAGTATAGAGTCCAGACCATGCGCAGAGATAGGCGATCTCAGGAAGGATCATCTGCTGGGAATTCGTCAGCAGTCGGGCGAGGATGCCCTACCTGAGCTGGCTGCTCGTAGCGCCTTAGAGAAACCCTGGGATCTGAATCCCAGTTGCATTGTCAATTTCGGTGTTGCGCTCAGCGAGGGTTCTACGTGGCTCAAGGATTAACAGGTATATTTGAGTATTCTCTCATTAGATAACCTAGTGCTTGTAACTGAGGAGGTGGTAGTATTTGATAATTCGCGGCCTCAGGAGACCGAGCAGGAAACCGAGGGGCTAGTAAATATAGTCTCCTCTAATGCCTTTCCTAGGTTACCTGATCCCATTTTGCACTTGATACAGGAGATTAACGAGCTTTCTGTTGAGCAGGTTTCACTAGTGGAATTCGTGTTATGGTTGTCATTACGGTTTTAATTTAATGCATTGTTTTTGTGAGGTTATACCGACGGTGGGTTCACTTCGTAGTTTGAAACAGTGCATTATTCAATTAAAGTAGTTACTCCGGATTAAACATGAGTTGGGGCGCAAGCATTTCTGGTGTGTGCAACAAAAGCGCGAGACCTTACCTAAGTACACTGATAAGATCCACACTGCGGTAGTAGCCTTGGAGTTGAATGTAGCAAAAGGTGATATAGTCAGGACTGTATTAGAAGGCCTGAAACCCGAGGATGGATTACCTGTCACCTTTTCTGGGAAAATTGCTACCTTTATGGAATTACTTTGGTTGCCGAAATGGAGGGGTTGAGGTCTACCGATGAGCAACGGGAGGCGGGCAGTCGCTTAGCTGTTTCATTCGAGGGGAGTCAACTTATGGCCGCAGGCCTTGCGTTAGGGCGAGTCAAACCCAATGTTTGTTTCAGGTGTGGGGATAGCAGGCATTTTGTGCGGTCATCTCGTGTGAAGCGGCGTCCGTGTCCGAACGCTTGACCCCACCGGCAAGAAAGTATGTCCGGTATCCGGTTAAGCATTGCGCTCACATTAGAGTAGTGTGACATGTGATCCTCCCTCTACGTGTGTGCGCACTTCAATAGTGAGCCTGTACACGCTCTTATGGACTTCTCGAGCACGATTTCATTACTGTATTATAATCGGTACCTCAAATTTTGTAATTTGTGTAGACTGCCTCCTTTGCGCTCCCTGTCTCAGAGATGTCGTCTGGATAGTGGGCAATAGTTACCTCTGGTCAGGGGGTTCCGGGGCACGTTTCTCATACTGAACTTTACGTGGGTTGTTAATTTTCTTGTTGCAATGAATTTATCCGTCAACCTGGTACTGCGGTGTGAGATTATTGGGCGAACCAAAATGATTTTTGATTATCGAGCTCGTGCTTTTCATTTCAAATTCTGCCGAAACGAAAATATACCCTTGCGTAATGTGCAGTTGTGAACTTCGGAATTTGGGGTTGAGCACTCGGGAGCTAGCCAGGAGGCGCCACTGCTGACCATGTTGTCCTGATTTACCTATGTCATCGGCAATAAACTAGACATTGCTGATAATATCATGTACTACATCTACGTGAGTACTCTGCTATTCTCAATTAAGTGCCTGGCAGAGAGTTCAATGAACCACCTGAAAGTTGTGTCTCTACCGATCCACTGTCAAACGGCGCACGGGAAAGACGAGAAATTAAATTTTTCTGTACGAGCCTTGATTTCCCTTATTTTATCCTGATGATCTAGGTGGGTGCTAAAAGATTGTTTTCTCAATCGCAGGAGAAAATTCGTGATTGAAATTTCATGAGAAGATCCCGTCGCAACGAAAAACGGCTTTGTTTAAATGATTGGCACCCCAATGCACGTATCATGTATGTGACACTATCTCCTCTACTTCGTGATAATACAAAACGAGTTGCCCTTCTTTGTACTTTTTCGACGTCATCCGCCAGTCCCATCTGATGCGGATCCCACACCACACAGCAATACTCCAGGATAGGCCGGACAAGCGTGGTGTAAGCAGTTTCTTTAGTAGACCTGTTACACCTACTAAGTGTTCTGCCTATGAATCGCACCCTTCGGTTGGCTCTACCCTCAGCATTATCTATGTGATCGTTCCAATTTAGGGTATTTGTAATTGTAATCCCTAATTATTTAGTTGAATTTACAGCCTTCAGATTTGTGTGACTTATCGCGCAAACGAAATTTAGCGGATTTCTTTTAGTATCCGCATGACTAACTTCACACTTTCCTTTATTCAGGGTCAATTTCCACATTTCGCACTTTATAGATATCTCACCTACATTATTTTGAAATTAGTTTTGGTCATCTGATGACTTTACAAGACGGCAAATGACAGCATCATCTGCAAACAATTTAAGACGGCTACTGAGATTGTCTCCTATGTCGTTAATATAGATAAGGAACAATAGAGGACCTATAACACTTCCTTGGGGAACGCGGGATATTACCTCTATTTTACTCGATGACTTTCCGTCTATTACTACGAACTGTGACCTTTCCGACAGGAAATCACGAATCCAGTCTCACAACTGAGGCGATATTCCATATGCACTCAGATTGGTTAGAAGACGCTTGTGAGAAACGGTGCCGAGAGCCTTCTGGAAATCTAAAAATATGGATTCAAATTGACATCCCCTGTCGATAGTACTTATTACTTCATGAGTATAAAGAGCTAGTTGTGTTTCGCAAGAACGATATTTTCTGAATCCATGCTGACTACGTGTCAATAAATCGTTTTCTTCGAGGTACTTTATAATGTTCGAATACAGTGTATGTTCCAAAACCCTAATGGAAATCGACGTTAGTGATATAGGCCTGTAATTCAGCGGATAACTCATACTTCCCTTTTTGGGTATTGGTGTGACTTGAGCAATTTTCCAGTCTTTGGGTAAGGATCTCTCTGTAAGCGAGTGGTTGTATATAACTGCTAAATATGGAGCTATTTTATCAGCATACTCTGAGACGAACCTGACTGGTATACAATCTGGACCAAAGGCCTTGCCTTTATTGATTTAAGCTGCTTCGTTAAAAATGGTTTAAATGGCTATGGGACTTTGAGGTCATCAGTCCCCTAGAACTTAGAACTACTTAAACCTAATTAACCTAAGGACATCACACACATCCATGCCCGAGGCAGGATTCGAACCTGCGACCGTAGCGGTCGCGCGGTTTTAGACTGTAGCGCCCAGAACCGCTCGGCCACCCCTGCCGGCCTGCTTCGTTACTCTGAGGATCTCTACTTCTATGTTTCTCATCTTGCACTTGTTCTTGATTGGAATTAAGGAATATTTATTGCGGTTTCTTTGGTGAAGGAGTTTCGGAAAACCGTGTTTAATAACTCTGCTTTCTTGGCACTGTCATCAGTGACTTCACCGTTGTTATCGCGCAGTGAAGATATTGATTGCGTCTTGCCACTGGTATGCTTTATGTATGACCGGAATGTATTTTGGTGTTCTGCCATATTCCGAGACAGAGTTTCGTTGTGGAAATTAATGAAAGCATCACGCATTGAAGTACGCACTATATTTCGAACTTCTACAACTTTGCCAGTCTTGGGGATTTTGCGTTCTTTTAAATTTGGCATGATGTATATATCTCTCAATTGCTGTCGATACTATCTCTTTGAAATCATTCCGCAACTTTTCTACGCTTACATGATCAGAACGGAAGGAGTGCAGGCTGTCTCTTAAAAAGGCGTTAAGAGCATTTTTATTAGCTTTTTTAAAGAGATATAATTTGCGTTTATTTTTGATGTATGTAGGATTTGCGGTATTCAGCCTAGCAAAATGGATCAGATGACTCTGAGCACTATGGGACTTAACATCTGCGGACGTCAGTCCCCTAGACTTAGAACGACTTCAACCTAACTAGCCTAAGGACATCACACACATCCACGACCGAGGCAGGATTCGAACCTGCTACCGTAGCAGCAGTGCGGTTCTGGACTGGAGCGCCTAGAACCGCTCAGTCACAATGGCCGGCTCGACCTAGCAGCAACTGCCCTGTGATCGCTAATCCCTGTATTCGTCACGATACTCACTGTTTCTCCAGAATTATTTGTTGCTAAGAGGTCAAGTATGCTTTCTCAACCATTTACGCTTCGAGTGAGCTCATGAACGAATTGTTCAAAATAGTTTTCTGAGAAAGCATTCAGTGCACCGCTCGCCCGCCGCCGCCCGCCGCCGCCCGCCGGAAACTTTGAATCTTCCTCTTTTCATTGGCATGAAGCTTGATCGTTTCGGATTTGTTCTTGAATACATACGAATGTTTGAAAATGGGTCCGTCATTTAGGATAACCCTGTATTACAAAAAGATATCGACAGATTTCGAGGGTCTGTGGAGGATGTCCTGAGGAACAAACTGAGAACAGAAGCCCGAATCTGGTAACGTCATCCAACGACGTAACCGTCTAAATTATCGGCACCGGCGCCTGCAGCAGCAATCGCGACTTCACGCGCTGACGGACCGTATACCGAAGGTCTCGCAATGTTCTTTGTTACTCAATGATTGCGACTGATTACCACGTCCGTCAGTGGAAAAGATGGAGTTAGCTGCAGCATAGGAATATCTTGTCTCCTATCAATGCCTTAATGAATGACTGTCTCGGTATCAGATTTCCATCTGTAGTTTATTTTTCTCCTAGAATGCTGTAAAATGTCCATGGTTTTAGGTATATGGGAGTGTATGAAACCACGTTTCCTGCCGTTGTGATGGCCTAGCGGCACGTGTCGGCAGTATAACTCCTGTAGCGTCGTTGGATGACGTTTCAGGACACAGGTTCCCATAGTCAATTTCTTCCTCACAACGCCCTCTAAAACCATTACAAGTCTCTCTTTAATGTTTTGTCATACCCTGTATATATGCAGTGTACAAGGGTTATAAGACCAGATATTTCTGTTGATGACAGGGGATTGCGTACTGAACAACATTACATCAGTATCCATTTCATTGCAGATTAATAGCTACAGTTATTGTGTGTGCTTCGGACTGGTTAGTACCTTCAGGTACGTGTGGCACAAGCAAGCCATTAATGTTCCTTTCGCCCCGGAAAGCAGCTCAAGTATTGAAATGTAGCCACTTGGGCGCAAAACAAGTAGTCCATAATGACAGGAGTAGTCCACTTCGTGGTGCACCAGCGAGTGTACAGAAAACATTACGCAGTCGGTTGCAGGGTCGTCCTAAGTGAAGTGGCCGAGGAGAGCGCAGGTGGGACAACCACACCGGACAGCGATCGAGCAACTTCAGTCTGTTTTGCATGGCTTCACACGATGCACCTGCGATCCTTGGCCACTTCACTTAGGACGACCCTGCAACCGCGGAGGCACAACAGCTTTGACGAACCAGGCAACGGAGACAGCTCACGCAGGAGTGTCCGCAGCTCGTGGTCGTGCGGTAGCGTTCTCGCTTCCCACGTCAGGGTTCCCGGGTTCGATTCCCGGCGGGGTCAGAGATTTTCTCTGCCTCGTGATGACTGGGTGTTGTGTAATGTCCTTAGGTTAGTTAGGTTTAAGTAGTTCTAAGTTCTAGGGGACTGATGACCATAGATATTAAGTCCCATAGTGCTCAGAGCCACGCAGGAGCAGCTCGCACAGAGGACAGTGGATTGACAAGCTCCCACCTCAGGCAGGTCAGCCATCACGTTCTCAGACAAAGGACACTTTCGGGAACCCGGCAGGCACAATCAAACAGTATCGTTAGATTAGAACCACAGACTCTTCCCTCCCAGACAATTTACCCGCTGTCGACAGTACTACGCAACCGTATCACCGCCCAGGACAGCAGACTCCGAGACGAAGGTGCTGAAGGACTCTCAGGCAAATGGGAAATGATATCACCTACCACTGATAGCGGGGAGGACACCGCACCTAATGTAGCGCAATCGCGAGAGCTACCAAGATCGTCAGATTCAGACCTACCGTACATGTCGGTCAACGACGATGCTCAACCACCCAATCAGGAGAAGACCAAGAGTTTCAACGTGTTGTAGATCAAAGATCAGAAAAAAACGCAAAAACACGCATGAAGCGGTAGACAATTTAAAATGACACGTGTCCACCTAGAAACAAAATACTCGCCCTGACGACGACCAAATGGAGGTATCAAGAGAACAAAGCACAACTAGAACGAGCAACAACTGAGGTCAACAACGATGCAAAACCGTTCAATACCATCAGCGAGGGTACCATCTGTTACCACCCAATATTCAGGACAATACCTACTCCTGGACAGGACACTGTAGAAATATTTTGAAGGACTCATACGGTCAATTTATGAGGGAACTGCAACCAAGTACCACTTCTCAACATTGCCTGACCAGACGGTGGGCCTGCAGTTCTTCCACGCTTCAAAAAATCCGTGTTTTAGACACCAATCGCCAGCCGAGAAGTCTTTCATAGTCGTCATCACGTACCTTCCCGCGGAAATCACAGCTCTAGCTGTGTGCAACAGTCGTTTCCAAGAAGCCTCAGTCGACCAATTAATATCGAGAGACGAGGAAACTAACAAGTTAATACCTCAGCCAGTCTACTGTTTGACTCTGTTGGCAGGCCCAGCCATCGAGTCAGTATATCACGCCAAACATCTTCTCAACACCAGAGTGGTAACTGAAAAAATCTATTGAAGGAGGGGCCTCCAGAATGCAGAAGACATCAATGTTTCTTCCCTACCACCAATTATTTCAACCTGCTACCTCAGGGTGTAAAGCACATGGACCACCACCCCTCCAACCAAACCAAAAGGCAAAAATGTGTAAATTGTTAAGGCGAACATTCTGCTACATGGAGAGGTTGCTCTAGATTCCAGGATGCACTGTGGGTTTATACTGTACAGGGCCAAGCAGCCACCAACGACCGGGTGCCACCCACTCTCACCTGAATATTTTCAATCATATTGAATTTCCGTCTGTACGTCGGAGAACAACACAGTGCACGGCCGCCTGCCGCTCTTCAGTTGGCACCTGAAGTCAACAGCCTAGTGCGAATAGAATGAACATACATTCACCGTTTGAGTTCTCGGAAGTTATGAAGACGGACACGAGCATAACAGAAATTTTAGTGACTTTCCGCCAGAAGAACGTTTTTACCGTCATTCATGAGACCTTACGAAAATGTAATGAAGGACCCGACATCTTATCAATACTACTCAGAAGATGGAGTCACAAAGAAGCTCGCCCACAATAATGGCCCGTAGACCAACTAGGCAGGATAATCTTTCATTTTGTATATTCAACTCGAGGATTTCCTCATGCATTTCAAGACCGACGTTCTATTCCTGACGGAAATGCGCCTGCGCCCCACCCAACCTATCAGCTTACGCAGCATTGTGTGCTACAGGATGGACAGAACACATGGCCGAAGGAGCGGCACGGCCATATACATTAAGCGATCGATGACATACGTTCCTCTCGGGCTGCTGAAGTGTACATCTCTGAAAGCAACTGCGGTTAACATCCCCACCCGTTTTGGAATTCACGCATTTCCAACCCAAGAGGGAATTAGCTGTGTGGCTTGGAAGAACGGCAAGAAGCCATCATATTAGGACCGGACAACCCAACTCACAACCCAGACAATCCAGCCAACAGTGCCGAAGTGTTGGACACAAATATCGTGAAAAATCTAGGACTCGATCTGCTCCTTCAAACCATTGACGATCTGACGTCCAATTGCAGACTGGTGGTCAGTATAATCACAGAGGTGCTGGAACATCTACACCTAATGGTTCAACAGACCATGAATTAATCCAGTCTCAGGTGTGCCTTAGCAGTAATGTTTGTCTCTCAACAGACAGGAAAGGAGGAAGATAAAATAGCTGACGTCACCTTACAAACCCGGAATGAAGGGAGCCTGGTCTGGGACCTCCGAAAACCAAGATCAGTGAAGGTGGCGCTTCAGATATTAGCAGGCCCATTATTCGACCTATTCAACCAATTCATATGTGGTACAAAATGCCCTAGCACATGGAGATACCGCCGAAGAGGTGGAGGTGAGATTACGCCAGCCAGAAGATATTTGACGGATAGCACGACGGGCGAATCCTTACTAACGACACTGAAGGAGGTCCGCTCGATGCTACGACGCCTCCACAACCAGTCGCCGGACGACGCGGTATAACGAAAGAACAATGGAAGAAGGTGACGTTATAACCACATGTATTGATAACCCGCATTTTTAACAGCTGTCACCCACTAGAATACGTCATATCCTACTGGAAGATGGCTTGCATAGTACCACTAAAAGCCGAGGAGGAACCACCATCAACTGCAAAACTATTGGGCCGTCAGCCTTCTGCCAACACTATCCAAAGTACTGGGAAGGATCATACTCCAACGATTTCACCCACCCTTCACCACAGGGAATATGATACACCCAGACCAGTTCGCATTCCAGACACTCCTGTCGGTCAAACTCCAGCTCCTCTGGGTTACAGAGCTGTTGTTGTTGTGGTCTTCAGTCCTGAGACAGGTTTGATGCAGCTCTCCATGCTACTCCATCCTGTGCAAGCGTCTTCATCTCCCAGTACCTACTGCAACCTACATCCTTCTGAATCTGTTTAGTGTATTCACCTCTTGGCCACCCTCCACGATATTTATCCTCCACGCTGCGCTCCAATACTAAATTGGTGATCCCTTGATGCCTCAGAACATGTCCTACCAACCGATCCCATCTTCTAGTCAAGTTGTGCCACAAACTTCGCTTCTTCCCAATCCTATTCAATACCGCCTCATTAGTTATATGATCTACCCATCTAATCTTCAGCATTCTTCTGTAGCACCACATTTCGAAAGCTTCTGTTCTCTTCTTGTCCAAACTAGTTATCGTCCATGTTTCACTTCCATGCATGGCTACGCTCCACACAAATACTTTCAGAATCGACTTCCTGACACTTAAATCTCTACTCGATGTTAACAAATTTCTCTCCTTCAGAAACGCTTTCCTTGCCATTGCCAGTCCACATTTTATATCCTCTCTACTTCGACCATCATCAGTTATTTTGCTCCACAAATAGCAAAATTCCTTTACTACTTTAAGTGTTACAACTTCGTGTGGAATTCGCGTAATTCCAACCCACGAGGAATTAGCTGTGTCTCTTGGAAGAAAGACTAGAAGCTAATGTTACAAAGTATATAGCATAAAATGTGAACAATGCGGACAATACAGTGGCGACCTTTCTCGATGTTGAGAAGGCATATGCTCGAATATGGACAAATAAGCTGCTCACCAGACTACATGGCGTCCTTGCCGTTCCTGACTACTGCACGAGCGTTGTTGACATTTATCTTCAAGACAGGCGCTGCTTTCTGCGAATAACGGTCAGCGGTCCAGCATTCACCGGTGGGCACCCATCAAAGGTCTAATCTGTCCCCGATTCTATTCGTCTTGCATGTAAATGACCTACCGTCCCAGTCACAAGTCGTGCAATTCGCGGACGGTACGGCCGTCCTTAGCAACATTCACAGAGTCGATGCAGCAATGTGGCGCTTCGAACGTCGGCTTGCTCATTTCGAATGATGGAGAGCAATAAACAACGTTACCCTGAATGCAGAGAAAATGCAGGCCTTTACGTTTACGCGTCGTCGGGTCGAACTCTCAAACTGTACCACACTGCAGTCCCTTGAACAAATCAGGCTGAATGCCTGGGAGATATACTGGAGTCCGCAGCTCGTGGTCGTGCGGTAGCGTTCTCGCTTCCCGCGCCAGGGTTTCCGGATTCGATTCCCGGCGGGGTCAGGGAGTTTCTCTGCCTCGTGATGACTGGGTGTTGTGTGATGTCCTTAGGTTAGGTAGGTTTAAGTAGTTCTAAGTTCTAGGGGACTGATGACCATAGATGTTAAGTCCCATGGTGCTCAGAGCCATTTGAACCATATCAATATTCGGCTGTCTTGCTATCTTTGACTGCTCCCCCCGGCGGTTTTCAGGGTGAACGTGTGACGAGAGAGTCTCCGGTCGGAGTTCAACGAGCCACCTTGTGTTGAAAACAAGCCTGTGTTCCTAACCGAGGTGAATGGGCCTCGCCGTGCTCGCCGCCCTTGTGGTGGGTTCGTGGTCTCACGTCGAGCAGCTTCCCAGCTCGTAATATGCAAGCTCCAAGTTAGGTATGACCTTTGTTCTGTATTTAACTAAGAAGACTGTTGAAACTTATTGTGGCATGGGTGGCTGATGGAGATAGTTCTGAACTTGGTTCCACAGTGGCTATTTTAAGGAGGCTCTTGTTCCTCATTTCGTTTCGCATCATCTATGGAGTATGTGTTTTAAGTGATTTTCATGCAAATTTTGTTTTAGGACATACTGACCGCTTTGGGACTGGTTGCGGTTGTGAACGCGCCCGGCAGACGTAGAGTTAAGAGGTTTCATCATTTGTCACGGCAGGATTCGGTATGTTTATTTAATGTAGAAAGTGCCTTAAGGCAGCTGGAAGTGATCTCTAGGCTTCCTGCTAATTTGCTGGGAGACGGGTATTGCTCCATAAGAATTTGGGAGTATGCTTAATATATATTGCAGTGTGACTGTGATTTAACCTTGTTTTCATTGTAATCTATTTGTGCTGCAGGCCATTTGTTAATTCTGCTCGTTTCCTGGCGTCGGCGGGTTTATGGATTCTTCTCAGGACAACTCATTGTGAGGCCGGTCGGACTATAATAAATACACTCCTGGAAATTGAAATAAGAACACCGTGAATTCATTGTCCCAGGAAGGGGAAACTTTATTGACACATTCCTGGGGTCAGATACATCACATGATCACACTGACAGAACCACAGGCACATAGACACAGGCAACAGAGCATGCACAATGTCGGCACTAGTACAGTGTATATCCACCTTTCGCAGCAATGCAGGCTGCTATTCTCCCATGGAGACGATCGTAGAGATGCTGGATGTAGTCCTGTGGAACGGCTTGCCATGCCATTTCCACCTGGCGCCTCAGTTGGACCAGCGTTCGTGCTGGACGTGCAGACCGCGTGAGACGACGCTTCATCCAGTCCCAAACATGCTCAATGGGGGACAGATCCGGAGATCTTGCTGGCCAGGGTAGTTGACTTACACCTTCTAGAGCACGTTGGGTGGCACGGGATACATGCGGACGTGCATTGTCCTGTTGGAACAGCAAGTTCCCTTGCCGGTCTAGGAATGGTAGAAAGATGGGTTCGATGACGGTTTGGATGTACCGTGCACTATTCAGTGTCCCCTTGACGATCACCAGTGGTGTACGGCCAGTGTAGGAGATCGCTCCCCACACCATGATGCCGGGTGTTGGCCCTGTGTGCCTCGGTCGTATGCAGTCCTGATTGTGGCGCTCACCTGCACGGCGCCAAACACGCATACGACCATCATTGGCACCAACGCAGAAGGGACTCTCATCGCTGAAGACGACACGTCTCCATTCGTCCCTCCATTCACGCCTGTCGTGACACCACTGGAGGCGGGCTGCACGATGTTGGGGCGTGAGCGGAAGACGGCGTGCGGGACCGTGGCCCAGCTTCATGGAGACGGTTGCGAATGGTCCTCGCCGATACCCCAGGAGCAACAGTGTCCCTAATTTGCTGGGAAGTGGCGGTGCGGTCCCCTACGGCACTGCGTAGGATCCTACGGTCTTGGCGTGCATCCGTGCGTCGCTGCGGTCCGGTCCCAGGTCGACGGGCACGTGCACCTTCCGCCGACCACTGGCGACAACATCGATGTACTGTGGAGACCTCACGCCCCACGTGTTGAGCAATTCGGCGGTACGTCCACCCGGTCTCCCGCATGCCCACTATACGCCCTCGCTCAAAGTCCGTCAACTGCATATACGGTTCACGTCCACGCTGTCGCGGCATGCTACCAGTGTTAAAGACTGCGATGGAGCTCCGTATGCCACGGCAAACTGGCTGACACTGACGGCGGCGGTGCACAAATGCTGCGCAGCTAGCGCCATTCGACGGCCAACACCGCGGTTCCTGGTGTGTCCGCTGTGCCGTGCGTGTGATCATTGCTTGTACAGTGTCCGGAGCAAGTATGGTGGGTCTGACACACCGGTGTCAATGTGTTCTTTTTTCCATTTCCAGGAGTGTATGTACCGCCTGCTAGTGAGCCCGTGCACAATCTGTGGGGAGTGAACGCTCGAATTGCCTGCCGGCCGCAGCGTTATTGCTTCCAAATACTGCTGTGGGCTTTAACGCTGTTCTCTGAAGTTAAGTGCAATTTGCGAATCATTCTGAGTCATTATGACCGTGAGACAAGTGAGCCCACTTTGTTAATCGTAGCGTTTCTGTAAGTCATTTTACTGGTTGAGTTATTACTAGCTATTCTTATTTAACACTTGTATTAATCATTTGTGAATCTTTAATGAATGTGCAACTTTTTATTTTTCGTGTGTGTCAATTTTGCGATCTTGGTTGACCCATTTTGCATTTTTAGTACAAGCGTGTTTCACTGTGGACCTTTGTGTGGGCAGTTCAGTTTTATTAAGCTTTAAGATCTTTGTTAATGAAGTTGCGGTATTATGTGGGTTGGAAGTGTATAGTGTTACTAGTCTTTTGAGATATGGTTATACAAGAGCGATTGTTTATGATTGATTATTTAACCAGGCCTACTATTTATGATTTTGGTTGCGGACGCCAAATATGATTGTTATTCGTATTTATGTAATTCAGTTAAAGTGAAGATTTGGATATTGCAGCAGTAAGAGGGCAAATGTACGAATAGAAGTTTATAACTGTGCGGCTGGTCCTGGCGGAGGTTCGAGACCTTCCTCGGGCATGGCTGTGTGTGTTTGTCCTTAGGATAATTTAGGTTAAGTTGTGTGTAAGTGTAGGGACTGATGACCTTAGCAGTTAAGTCCCATAAGATTTCACACACATTTGAAAATTTTTTGAAGCTTATAATAAAGTCTGTTTTGAGTCAAATCAAAATTGTGAAATAATCAAAAGCTTGTCCATCACTAGTGATCCCGGGCTTCCTATTTCCTTTAAATAACTGTGGTGAGATTGTAATTTTTATTATCTAAAGCATTGAGTAGTACCACGGTTCAACAGGGTCCCGTAAAAAGACATCCCGTGTTCGGAAAGGCTTCTGTGTGTTGCGGTGGGCTTATTGGTGTGGAGAAGGTATCGATGGATGGCGATGAACCTGTCATTTACCAACAGTTGCAATGGCTTGGCTAGGCGACCATGATGGTTTGTTGTGGAGTACACTCGTAATGGTAGTTCTATCATTACTGCTCAGCGAGCATTTAACATTCGGTTCCCACTTGGCCGTTGTGATTCTGTTGCTAATGGAAAAACTATTCAAGTTTCGGTTTTAAATTTTTTCAACGTAGATGGCGTAACAATAACCATTAATTCAAATTGCTACGGTCAAGCCGGCCGATGTGGCCCTGCGGTTAAAGGCGCTGCAGTCTGGAACCGCAAGACCGCTACGGTCGCAGGTTCGAATCCTGCCTCGGGCATGGATGTTTGTGATGTCCTTAGGTTAGTTAGGTTTAACTAGATCTAAGTTCTGGGGGACTAATGACCTCAGCAGTTGAGTCCCATCGTGCTCAGAGCCATTTGACCCAGTTTTTTGCTACGGTCACATGACAGAGATCTGAGTTAAACCGGTTTGTTTGAGGACAATGAATAGGGAGAAGTTGGCTGAAACAATATGGAGGCAAAGCTCATACTTCTTGGCGTTCTGCAGAAATTATGAAAGAGTTGTTTCCTCGACATCTTCTCTCTCCGCGAGGAGATATCGCCTGACCTCTACGGTCACCCGATTTTTGACCTTGTGATTTTCTTTCTTTGGGGGCACTTAAAGCCTATAGTGTCAAAACTCGCCCCAAAACCCTGCAAGAACGTAAGGAGGCAGTTACTCCCGAAGTGGCTGCCTATCCTCCGGAAACGAAACGAAGGACTATGGACATCTTGGTCTGTGTATCGACAGGGGAAGACACCATTTACCGGAAATAATTTTTAAAACCAGTTAATGAAAAATGGCATACCATTTGTTGTTCACAAATAAAAGTACTTTCTCTGTATCTTTCTTTGTTTCTTTGTAACCACATTATGAAATACTGTAGGCCTTTTTGCCGAACCCTGTACTACAACAATTACTTACGGAATCATAAGCCATAATATTTCCTGCTTGATAACTTGTTTATTAAATATTAAGGGCGCCCACTCTGCATGGGCCGTATGTATAGTCTCTTTGATGGATTTGCTATTGTTTGTGAGGCGGCTGCTCGACGCTTCCTGGAAGTATTAACGTGAGTCAGTGTCCTGATACGTAAGGAGAACGTCAGCCACTCCACGTATGAAAAAACTTAATTAGTGCTTTATTTCTGTCATTTTTATACCACAGACTGTTGAAACGTCTACAAACTGTGATATAAAAGCAATTAAATAATTGAAAAACTAAATTCCACTATATGTATAAAAAAATTGTATTTCCCGTACAGATTTTGTAGTATTTGTAAAATATTTCCATTTTGGTTATTAACATGACGAGACGTACTGACACAGTCACTTTTTCCAAGGAACTGTTTATGGCACCAAGGCAGACTGAAGTTGTGAGACCATCACAAGTTCCTAAACGTCACTGCACTACGGGAACGGGGATCCAGAGACGCGAAGAGTAAAGAAATGACGTAAGTTGCCAGCGGAAGAACTCCGTTCTATTGTCACCGCTGTATAACTTTTATACGCAGTCCCAGCTCGCCATAAACGGAAGTCCGAATAACTGGTAGCAATCAAGGAAGACTCTTTTTCACCTCTTATGCTGCTCTAAAACTAAGCGGTGAACAATTTCTATGGGTAGAGAGACCAAGTGAATGGAGATAACTTTTGTGGTATCACCCGATGGCAGCAGAAGATATTACGCATAAAATACGTCATGCGCAAAATTTATCATCTTCATTAGGTACCAGACGCTGAAAATTTATCATCTGCATTAGGCACCAGACGCTGCTGCGTGGAACATTGCAGTGTCTGTGGGCTACCGCAGTATTTATTGAATCACCATATTTCTTCAGCAGAGACATTTTAATATGGGGTTTACGAACATGACGCATTCTGGGAGTACTTCGGCAACTTCACGAACCTACAAATTGCATTTACATTGAATTAATTGTAAGTGGGTCATTCTTTATGTGTAATGGTGATGCTGTCTCAGTTTCTCTCTATTGTGAATAAAAACTGTCAGAATAAGAAGACACTGAAGACCACTACAAATAGGGGAGATAGGAAACGTAGTTGTTGAAAATAATATCATTATGATCTGCCCAACTGAAACATATTCTTAAGCTAAATTATATCCATCTTCGAACATGTGCCGGAATACTTGAAATACGGATTCTCTGAGTATACGCAGGACGATTCCTCGAGAACTACGTCGTCTTTCTAATAAGAAATCTAATTTACCTTCAACGATCACACCTGAACACTTTTTTATCAACTATATGACATTACATTTTACTAGCCCAGTTTCATTTCTCTTCTTTCGGTTGACGTCTGTTATCATGCTTTCCTGGATCAGCACCCTAAAATTGGTCACATTAGGCTCTGGCTTGGAATTTTCGTTACACAAGCGTTACGTCTTCCAAGAACCCTTGCAAATATTCTGAATCTTCCATTAGCCTTCCCTTATACTGAATTCGGGTGACTGTGCCGTTTCAAACCACTTTTTAGTAGTTTCCATGAACACTTATACGATTTCACAATACGATGTTGACCACTAATTTTATAATCATGTGATATCGGGATATTTCTCGTTGCTATAGAAATTGTCTGATATTTAGCTAAATTTAAAGGGAGCTGTCGTTCATCGAAGTGGAAATATTGTTAAAATCCTTCTATAATATCTCAAGATTGTCCAACGTCGTTTCTTTCTGGTACGCTACATTATCGAAGCGAAGAACCTTGTAGTGCAGCTGATGGTGTATGATAAGTCGTTTATGTATATTTGGAAAATTACACTTTCCTGCAGCACGCTCGATGTTACTTTACTTTCTCTGAACCATTCTGTGTCCATTATAACGTGCTCGGACCTATTAGTCAAATATTACACAAGGCCGTCACATACTTGCGTAGGTACTCAAAATGATCGTATCTTCAATAGTAGCTATTATCTTGCCAGAAAAACTTTGTATTTTGGTAACGTAGTAGGTGACGCTAGTGTCTAACTGGAAATTGTAAGGTTTGTCCATCGAGCAACAGTTTTCAGCCGACTGAAGGAGAATAACCCGGAGAAAGTTATCGGTAGTGACACAGGAAATCTGTTGCCGGAATCGGAGATGTGGAAAGATCTAAATATTAGAAAAGAGTTTTTAACGTGTTTTCTTATCGGTAAGGCTTCCACATAAATCCTTACCTCTCTTCGATAAGTGGAATCGAAGAGAATTCGTATTAAAACCGACTAAATAGTAAAAAAAGTGTTATGGTATGCGAGCGAATTAAATCAAGCGATGATGAAGCAGTTAAGATTATGAAATGGCAGACTAAAGATAGTACATCAGTTTTGCTATCTGGTCAGCGAAATAACTGATGACAGCCCTAGTAAAGATAATATGAAACGCAGAGGGACATAGCAAGAAAGGAATTTCACAACATTTAATGTATACCTAAGTGTTAAGAGGTCTCTCGTGAACGTATTTTTCTGGAGTGTCACCTTGTGTGAAAACAAAACGTAGATGATAAATAGTTCGGAGAAGATAGAAACAGAAGCGCGTAAAATGTGATGCTATCAGCGGGGCTATTCAAAGATGGAAAAAAAATTCTCTGAGATTTCGAGACTTGAGGAATAAGATGGCGTCAAGAAGCTCCCGATAAACTAGTGATGAGCGAGGACGGGTGAGTGTACAACAATAATGACTTTTCTCTCCTCTTCCTCTGACCTGAGCGATATACAAGACATAAGTAGAAGTTTAATCACAGTTTTTAAACATCGATAATTTATAGGGAACAATGCTCGTACAGTTAACACACTTTGAGATGTTAAATATCTTAAATTTAGTGATTTATAAATCTCATTAAATTCAACTTGAACGCTAGCTTAAAAATGCAAAATTTCCTTAGATTTTATGAAATTCTCTGTGATTTCTCTGATATGTCCAAGTAAAATGTAATTGCATGAGAAATCCAGGTTTTCCAGAAATATCGCCATTCTGCGCTACAGAAGAATGCTGAAAATAAGACGGATGTATTTCGAATTGGAGAAAAAATAACTTTATTGTACAATTTGATTAAAAGAATGGATAGGATTGTTTGACATATATTCAGGCACCACGGAATCGAGAACTCGGAAATTGTGTGGGGGACAGGGGGGCTGAATTGTAGGAGTGATCACGCGGCGAATATAGTAAGGAGATTCAAATGATTGTAGGTCGCAGCAGTTGATCGGTGTTGAAGGAGTTTCCTCAAGGTAGACTTTCGTGGAGTGGTGCATTATATCTTCGGACTGAAAACCACAACCACAATAAACAGTTTTGTCAGACTACCCTCCATAGACCCTCAAATTTGCCAGAGACGTAGCTAAATCATTCATAGATTTTTAACTTAATTAATGTGTTAATCAGTGTGAAGTAAACGAGGATTTCGTCTATCGACAGACACACACGTGAGCCTTCTCTTGGGACGTCAGGAAATAACAAGCGAGTGCGCTCAGCGCTAAGGTGGCAGCGAACGAGCGACCGAGTGATGCGTTAGTGGGCAAAAATAGTGAGGTCAACGACGTGCTTCTGCTTTAAGGCGACGAGGGGCTGCCGGGTTGGGGTGGAGAGGGGGGGGGGGGGGGGCGGCAGCGGGCGGCGCCCTCGAGTCACGGCCGCGGCGCCGAGGGCGCGCCTAACAAAACACAAGCGCCGCCGCCGCAAACAAGGTGTTCGTTCGGGCCGGCGAGGAGCTGCGCCGCGGTGGCAGAAGGCACGTACTGCCTCAGCTGCGACCCCGCCGGGGCGTTCAGCTGCAGCTACTCAACACTGATGCTGATGTCCGTGATTCCCGTTACCCCACGCTGAATCGCATTAAGTACCACGTTCAGAGTATCAGGCTCGCAATGCAGTATTTTTGTTGTTATCTGTTAGATCTACAACTTTTCTTCCGCCGTTGTCTCTCGTAGTTCGATGCTTCATTTCGAAGTATTGGTCATCGCTGACCGTTATTTCTTCTAATCTTTTGGGAAACTTCCGTTTTGATCGAACACTGAAAGACAAACAGCCGTAATACAGCGATAGACATGAAAAGGTGATTTTGTAGCATGACAGTACTCGACCCCATGTCGCAAAAATCGATCGAAACGTACTTGCGAGCGTTGAAATGGAAAGTCCTACCCTTCCCGCTGAATTACCAAAACATTGGTCGTTCTGACTACAATTTTTTCGATCAGTGGCACACGGAAGAACTGGGAGATGCGTGAATCAATCCATGTTTGCACTTGTTAACATGACCAGAAATGCTGGTCAGCTAGGCTGCGTGCCATTGATCGAAAAAGATAATAGTCAGAGGGAGCAATATTTGGATATGCTGTACTGCCGAAAATTGGTATACTGTGTTCGTTCCTGAATACATGATATACGTTGACTCTTGCAGAGAAGACAACAGCAGCCAACCACTTTTTACAATGCTATTTATTTGTTTAAACAGCGCCGTAAGATGTGTAATGAAAAATATGTCTTAACGTGAACTAGCCGTCTAAAGATGAACTTTTCGGTCCTAAACTGGTAAAAGCGTTATTTAAATAAGTTGATATCATTGTAATAAGTGGCTGGTTGCTGCTGTCTTCTCTGTATGCGCCAACAAATATATGTTGTTGTTGTTGTGGTCTTCAGTCCTGAGACTGGTTTGATGCAGCTCTCCATGCTACTCTATCCTGTGCAAGCTTTTTCATCTCCCAGTACCTACTGCAACCTACATCCTTCTGAATCTGCTTAGTGTATTCATCTCTTGGTCTCCCTCTACGATTTTTACCCTCCACGCTCCCCTCCAATACTAAATTGGTGATCCCTTGGTGCCTCAGAACATGTCCTACCAACCGATGCCTTCTTCTGGTCAAGTTGTGCCACAAACTTCTCTTCTCCCCAATCCTATTCAATACTTCCTCATTAGTTATGTGATCTACCCATCTAATCTTCAGCATTCTTCTGTAGCACCACATTTCAAAAGCTTCTATTCTCTTCTTGTCCAAACTATTTATCGTCCATGTTTCACTTCCATACATGGCTACACTCCATACGAATACTTTCAGAAATGACTTCCTGACACTTAAATCAATACTGGATGTTAACAAATTTCTCTTCTTCAGAAACGCTTTCCTTGCCATTGCCAGTCTACATTTTATATCCTCTCTACTTCGACCATCATCAGTTATTTTGCTCCCCAAATAGCGAAACTCCTTTACTACTTTAAGTGTCTCATTTCCTAATCTAATTCCCTCAGCATCACCCGACTTAATTAGACTACATTCCATTATCCTTGTTTTGCTTTTGTTGATGTTCATCTTATATCCTCCTTTCAAGACACTGTCCATTCCATTCAACTGCTCTTCCAAGTCCTTTGCTGTCTCTGACAGAATTACAATGTCATCGGCGAACCTCAAAGTTTTTACTTCTACTCCATGAATTTTAATACCTACTCCGAATTTTTCTTTTGTTTCCCTTACTGCTTGCTCAATATACAGATTGAACAACATCGGGGAGAGGCTACAACCCTGTCTTACTCCCTTCCCAACCACTGCTTCCCTTTCATGTCCCTCGACTCTTATAACTGCCATCTGGTTTCTGTACAAATTGTAGATAGCCTTTCGCTCCCTGTATTTTACCCCTGCCACCTTTAGAATTTGAAAGAGAGTATTCCAGTCAACATTGTCAAAAGCTTTCTCTAAGTCTACAAATGCTAGAAATGTAGGTTTGCCTTTCCTTAATCTTTCTTCTAAGATAAGTCGTAAGGTCAGTATTGCCTCACGTGTTCCAGTGTTTCTACGGAATCCAAACTGATCTTCCCCGAGGTCAGCTTCTACTAGTTTTTCCATTCGTCTGTAAAGAATTCGTGTTAGTATTTTGCAGCTGTGGCTTATTAAGCTGATAGTTCGGTAATTTTCACATCTGTCAACACCTGCTTTCTTTGGGATTGGAATTATTATATTCTTCTTGAAGTCTGTGGGTATTTCGCCTGTTTCATACATCTTGCTCACCAGATGGTAGAGTTTTGTCAGGACTGGCTCTCCCACGGCCGTCAGTAGTTCCAATGGAATATTGTCTACTCCGGGGGCCTTGTTTCGACTCAGGTCTTTCAGTGCTCTGTCAAACTCTTCACGCAGTATCATATCTCCCATTTCATCTTCATCTACATCCTCTTCCATTTCCATAATATTGTCCTCAAGTACCTCGCCCTTGTATAGACCCTCTATATACTCCTTCCACCTTTCTGCTTTCCCTTCTTTGCTAAGAACTGGGTTTCCATCTGAGCTCTTGATATTCATACAAGTCGTTCTCTTATCTCCAAAGGTCTCTTTAATTTTCCTGTAGGCGGTATCTATCTTACCCCTAGTGAGATAGGCCTCTACATCCTTACATTTGTCCTCTAGCCATCCCTGCTTAGCCATTTTGCACTTCCTGTCGATCTCATTTTTGAGACGTTTGTATTCCTTTTTGCCTGTTTCACTTACTGCATTTTTATATTTTCTCCTTTCATCAATTAAATTCAATATTTCTTCTGTTACCCAAGGATTTCTACTAGCCCTCGTCTTTTTACCTACTTGATCCACTGCTGCCTTCACTACTTCATCCCTCAAAGCTACCCATTCTTCTTCTACTGTATTTATTTCCCCCATTCCTGTCAATTGCTCCCTTATGCTCTCCCTGAATCTCTGTACAACCTCTGGTTCTTTTAGTTTATCCAGGTCCCATCTCCTTACATTCTCACCTTTTTGCAGTTTCTTCAGTTTTAATCTACAGGTCATAACCAATAGATTGTGGTCAGAGTCCACATCTGCCCCTGGAAATGTCTTACAATTTAAAACCTGGTTCCTAAATCTCTGTCTTACCATTATATAATCTATCTGATACCTTTTAGTATCTCCAGGGTTCTTCCATGTATACAACCTTCTTTCATGATTCTTAAACCAAGTGTTAGTTATGATTATGTTGTGCTCTGTGCAAAATTCTACCAGGCGGCTTCCTCTTTCATTTCTGTCCCCCAATCCATATTCACCTACTATGTTTCCTTCTCTCCCTTTTCCTACACTCGAATTCCAGTCACCCATGACTATTAAATTTTCGTCTCCCTTCACAATCTGAATAATTTCTTTTATTTCATCATACATTTCTTCAATTTCTTCGTCATCTGCAGAGCTAGTTGGCATATAAACTTGTACTACTGTAGTAGGTGTGGGCTTCGTATCTATCTTGGCCACAATAATGCGTTCACTATGCTGTTTGTAGTAGCTTACCCGCATTCCTATTTTCCTATTCATTATTAAACCTACTCCTGCATTACCCCTATTTGATTTTGTGTTTATAACCCTGTAGTCGCCTGACCAGAAGTCTTGTTCCTCCTGC
Source organism: Schistocerca serialis cubense (assembly GCF_023864345.2). Taxonomy (NCBI): domain Eukaryota; kingdom Metazoa; phylum Arthropoda; class Insecta; order Orthoptera; family Acrididae; genus Schistocerca; species Schistocerca serialis. Next base: position 466,152,368 of record NC_064644.1, on the reverse strand, counting down.
CACCGAACTTCACTAATTCCCACTATATCTAACTTCAACCTATCCATTTCCCTTTTTAAATTTTCTAACCTACCTGCCCGATTAAGGGATCTGACATTCCACGCTCCGATCCGTAGAACGCCAGTTTTCTTTCTCCTGATAACGATATCCTCTTGAATAGTCCCCGCCCGGAGATCCGAATGGGGGACTATTTTACCTCCGGAATATTTTACCCAAGAGGACGCCATCATCATGTAATCATACAGTAAAGCTGCATGCCCTCGGGAAAAATTACGGCTGTAGTTTCCCCTTGCTTTCAGCCGTTCGCAGTACCAGCACAGCAAGGCCGTTTTGGTTATTGTTACAAGGCCAGATCAGTCAATCATCCAGACTGTTGCCCTTGCAACTACTGAAAAGGCTGCTGCCCCTCTTCAGGAACCACACGTTTGTCTGGCCTCTCAACAGATACCCCTCCGTTGTGGTTGCACCTACGGTACGGCTATCTGTATCGCTGAGGCACGCAAGCCTCCCCACCAACGGCAAGGTCCATGGTTCATGGGGGGGGGCAACAAATATAATGTTTGGATAATTTCGACAGGTGGGATAGGACTTCCATTTCAACGTTTCCAAGTATGTTTTGACGGCTCTTTGCGACACGGGGTCGAGCACTGCCATGCTGCAAAATCATCTTTTCATGTCTCTCGCTGTATTTTGGTCGTCTGTCTTTCACTACTCAGCTACAATTCATGAATTGCTTTCGTTAATGGTCTCCTGTGATGGTTTATGTTGGTCTCAGTTTCTTCGAAAACCTTTTCTTTTTCATCGCCATGCTGGTCTCTGTCATCTATATTACCGTTGTTGAAGCGCTGAAACCATTCTCTGCACATTCTTTTACTAATAGGTGCCCCACCATAGGTCTTATTACGCATTTTACTAACATCAACCACAGAATTCTTCATGCTAAGACGGAAAATAAAACTTCCTACAAATGACGAGAACTGGGCTCGAAAGTTGACACATTCAGTCGAGAGTCACTATATGTTGCTATCGCAGTTAGACTAATATTTGGACGGCGTTATCTTTAAAAATGCATGAGCTTATTGTATAACACTTGGTAACGGCCTCGCCGCAGTGGATACACCGGTTCCCGTGAGATCACCGAAGTTAAGCACTGTCGGGCGTGGCTCGCACTTTGATGGGTGACCATCCAGGCCGCCATGAGCTGTTGCCATTTTTCGGGGTGCACTCAGCCTTGTGATGCCAGTTGAGGAGCTACTCGACCGAATAATAGCGGCTCCGGTCAAAGAAAACCATCACAACGACCGGGAGAGCGGTGTGCTGACCACACGCCCCAACTATCCGCAACCTCATCTGAGGATGACACGGCGGTCGGATGGTCCCAATGGGCCACTTGTGGCCTGAAGACGGAGTGCACAGCATGTTGTATAACACTTACTACTCACCACGTGCACCACAACTTGCTGCTACTGCCGTTGATTGCAAATGGGTGGAAGTAAAGGTGTAGACCTAATACGCAACTAGCAGCTCGTTAACCTACAATTGCGCTTGATAACGGAATTAAAAGCTGAGTGAACTCAAAACAAGTTCACAGGAGTGTTTCACCAACAAAATGTTCCAAATTCTCAGAAAAATAGATGTAATCTGTAGGAAAGGATGGGTAACATACAATTCGATAAACGAAGAGGGGACAATAAGACAGACATGTATGTAAACTATGTCACCACTGATCAGTCGGTATCTCGAAGAAGTAATGACTCTCACTCAGTGAGAGTGAAGAGCTACACCACCTGTTCAGTGGAATGAGTAGTCCAGTGAGTGCAAAATATGAATTGAAGGTAAACCGAGGAAATACTAAGGTAATTAAAACTACAAAGATTTAAATTAACTTTAAAATTGTTGATCATGAAGCAGGTGAAGTCAGACAAAAGTACCACATGACGGACTAATCTAGGAGAACATACAAAGCAGATTATCATAGAAGGCTTTCCTTACGAAAAGAAGTCGAGTAGTATCGAACATCGGCCTCAGTTTGAGCAATTAATTTCAGAAAATTTGCATTAGGAGCACAGCGTTGTATAGAGCATAATGAAGGACTGTGGGAAAATTGGGGAAGAAGGGAATCGACTGGTTCAAAATTATGATGCTACATAAGGATATTGGAAATTAGGTACACTGGTAGAATAAGGAATGTGGACATTCTCCTCAGAATCGACGAGGAAAGGAACATACGGAGAACACTGATAATAATAGAGGACAGAATGACTTCACATGCGTAGCGGTATCACGGAGATAGTTAAGCAGGACAATAATGAGTTGTAGAGGATTGATCAGTAGCCGAAGACAGCGACTGGAATATTTCCAAAGAACAATTGGAGACAATGTTACTCTAAGATTAAAAGATTGTCTGTGGGAGAGAGTCGTGGCGGAGTGCGTCAAACCAGTCAGAAGATTGATGACACACGGACAAAAAGCCTTCGTTCAAAACGAACATAACAACTGAACATCACGGCATCTAAATCGAGAGGTTCTGTTGTGGGACGCAGGATCAGCTGAAGGTCGGCCATTGCTGGGGGTTTGGCACTTGACTCTCAACGTAAACCAATGTAACGTTTATAGCAGAAATAGGTGGAAATTCCTGTTATTGTACGACGGCGTGACTGCCGAAGAATCACTGGAAGCGGTCTCAGCCATCCAAAATCTTAGAGTATAGGTATGGAAATGACTTGAATTAAAACAACCTCATAGGACTTATCGTAGGAAGGGCTGATGTCGGTCTGACTGAGAGCTCAGGATGTGTGGTTCATTGACGACGGAGGTGGCTTACGGGACTCTTCCTCCATCATTGCTGGACTGTTGTTCGTCAGTGTGGGACCCTTGTCACATGAGATTAATTGAGAAAGTACGAGACGTCTTTCCAAGTACTGATAGATTCATTTATTAGGCACGATTGCTTCTCTAAAATTTGTTTACAGTATGGATGGAGAAGGCCTACTGATCACAATAGTGACATGTGAAGAGACACGTGTACCCTATAATAAGGCGGAGGAGAAACAATAGTTATTGGTGAGGATTCCTGCTAACTCATCAAACACACCAAAATAAGCACGCCCACCATTTTTAGAAAGATATATTACGGCTATCATATTTTTAGGACACTAAAGCAATGTTGTTTGACGATTTTGCGTTGCATAGAAGAACAGACAATTCTGAAGCTTATTGTGTAACATCGCTATCTACCTATATACAGCAGCTTGATGGAAATCCCGACGTTATTAAGTACGTCGTTGCTATACATTGTAAACAGTAACGGAACTTCAATAATCCCTCTGGCTATTCCTCTAATTATCTTTACATATGTCGATTACAAATCTGTACTGTCCTAGCTTTAAGAATATAGCGGAATCATAATATTTTCCAGTAAATCTTGAATTGAAAACGAAATAATATATGTAGGATTCGCCTACACCAACTCGCTAGGTTTGAAAATAACAGAAAGGAATCGTCATAGCACGCATTACTGGGAAGAAAGTCACGTCTGTTTCTTGACCTACAACTGCGTGCGTAAGCTATGAATGAAATTTCTGCGTTGGACGACTCACAAATCATCTTCTGATGAGGTGCTAGACCACGTCAGCTACCACTCAGATGAGCAATCTGTAACAGTCAACCCGTAAGGAGGCAGTTAAAGGGTAACAATCACGCCGCAGTGTGGTATGACAAACTGTTCCTAATTTATACGTTCACGTTTCTACCTTACCCTCCATATCTTTCGCTCTCTCTCTCTCGCTCTCTCTCTCTCTCTCTCTCTCTCTCTCTCTCTCTCTCTCTCTCTCTCTCTCTCTGTACCCTTTTTGGTAAAATGATATCCACAAAAATAATGCATTACGACAACCATAAAACAAAAAAAGAAATTACTTGAATAAAAATGATCTTCCCAGTGAAGCACACTTCGCTTTCCAGGATAGTTCAAGTATAGAAACACTCATAATTGAATTTACATGTATATTTTTAGAGTGCCAATCTTTGGTTCTGTTTACCATAACATTCTACAGAAAAACTGAATGAATAAGAGGAATTACCAGTGACTGGATTAGATTGCATGAAAAACAGGGTGCATAGGGTAGAGGCAGCATAGCCTTCAAATAACGAATTATTTTTTGTGAAACACAAATCATATCCCCAGTATGTAAACAAAAGAGTCCATCAGACAATATCTTAGGTCTATGAACGATTTTCCACAAGTTTTAGAAACAGCGAAAACTTATTTTTGCTGTAACCAAAAATCAAGCATCAGAAACCTTAGTAGAGAAAGATATTGTAATCCTAAATGATGTTGTAATTTGTCATCACACAGTAAAGTTACACAGCCTATAAAGATATCGACGAGCATGATTTTTGCTTCAAGAGGAAAATTAATTACGTAAAATTGAATGTAATAAACATTTCATAGATTGTAAAGCAAACAAAGTTTTTAGAATTAATATTCACTTTCATTTGACATGGAATGATCCACAGACATACAAGCAAGGAAAATTTCATCAGAGAGCTATGCCATTTGATTCCTGCCATCAGAGTATAACACATAATGTCGTATAATGACACATTCCTCCTATTTCACTATTTCCACACCATTTATGCCCTGGAAACATTTTTGCGGAGTCTCATACACAAACTATAGGGACAGTCTTAAGACCACAAGAAATGGCCATGATAACAACTAAAAATAATAACCAAGCTTCCTCTTCAGATCAGTTTAAAGAGCAGGGGACTGTGGCTGTATGATATGAATGCGTCCTCCAGTTTGTTGTGTTGTCCAGAAGAACACCAGGAGACCTAATTATCTCATAAACGAATGCTGTCTTGGTCATGTAACAAGACTGAGTGTAAATTTCCGGTTACAAAAAGTAGAAAAAAATGCACAGAACAATATTTTCCCACAGAAATAGAATTGTACAATAATTTTCCTAAGGAAGTTAACCAGAAAACTGAAATAAAAATAATCAGAATATAGAGTTAAATCATCTCTTAAATAAATTATAATAGAAATTCAAGGATAATTTAGAAACACAGAGTAGGGATAGTTAAAAATTACAATTATTTAATAATTAATATTATGGCATAAAATCAAGAGCCAGCACGCCAGTCAGGAATGATAGCGTGGAGAGGGCTGTGACACGACGCCAGCCAATTGCTCCCTGACCGAACACTCTCCAGAACGACAATGTGACAGCAGCAGCATGTATGCGAAGGGGACATAGCACTACAGAATAGATGTTTATAACTTTTGTAACCGGTGTAGTTTTCTGCACATAATTGCACTTTTCAGTACACACATTTTTCTACCGTGAGGCCGTGTCACACGGTAAAAATGAATTATTTATTATTGCAATTATCTCGTAAACTATTATCTCACAAAATGTCATTAAGGTTTTCTGTACATTTCCTGAACAGCTATTCCGAATTGTGGTTATAATTTTTCTCGTAAATTCGTGAACAGTGTTGAAACAGTCTATTGGGAGTTCGTTACTTACATTTCTGCAATTGTACATACTTTGGTTGTCTCAAACGCTAAGCAACAATTTTGAATCGCTTATTATTCGTGTGTAGTCTCTGGTCAGAGTAGTTGTGGCGCTGGACGATAGGTTTGTTTCGTCATCGCTGCTTGGCAGCGAGGAGCGCGGAAGTTCTATCGTTAGAGGGATAGTGAGACAGACGCCGAGCAGAGGACTCGTGACAATGTAGGCGAAAAGTTGTATGCATCTATGTTTAAGTAAAATGATTTGCTTTTTTTTTAATGTTGTGAAACAGAAGAAAAACATTCTGTTAGTGATTAAGGATGAAATGAGATATAATGAGATTAGAAAAGCGTAAGAAGGGGATGGGCCGGCCGTTGTGGTAGAGCAGTTGTAGCTGCTTCAGCCTGGAACCGCGCGACCGCTACGGTCGCAGGTTCGAATCCTGCCTCGGGCTTGGAAGTGTGTGATGTCCTTAGGTTAGTTACGTTTACGTAGCTCAAAGTTCTCGGGGACTGATGACTTCAGATGTTAAGTCCCATAGTGCTCAGAGACATTTGATGAGGATGGAAGGTAATGTTTCTTATTTATTGCATTGCAGTCGCGAGCAGTTTGGAAACACTATTGAATGAGACAGTCACATCAGCGATCTTTAAATGTTCCATTAAAGATTTTTTCACTGTAAGGTATTTTTTATGTTTATCAATTATTTGTCTTTCGTTCGTGAGAGTATCAGCTTGATATCATTGTTACCACTTGTGTTAATGAGTGTTGTAATATGAATTCATTACGATTACTAATTGAAACGGTACAGTAGTTTCCGTCCCTTAAGCAGTAGGTTTCGCAGCTCGCTCGCACCGGAAAATACTAACGGAGGCGGCTCCGCCGCCAACTTTATTGCACGACGCGACCGGCCGCAGGTGCAAGAGGACCCATGTGGACGGGTGGAAAGAAATGTGTCAGGCTCCTTAATACATATTTACATGTGTCGTGTATAATGCATTTCTTGTACGTGAATGTGAATCTGCACATGAACTTTCCTAATCCACCTCACACCGTTCCATAAAGCGTAGTATAGTAGTGTCAACCTTACTCCTGGCTAGCCGGCCGGTGTGGCCGTGCGGTTAAAGGCGCTTCAGTCTGCAACCGTGTGACCGCTCCGGCCGCAGGTTCGAATCCTGCCTCGGGCATGGATGTGTGTAATGTCCTTAGGTTAGTTAGGTTTAAATAGTTCTAAGTTCTAGGGGACTGATGACCACAGATGTTAAGTCCCATAGTGCTCAGAGCCATTTGAACCATTTGAACTCCTGGGTTGGGGATCAGAGAGACAGCACAGGCAGGTAAAAGGCAAAGACGTTCCAGTGTCACAAGATCTGGGGTGGAGAGGTTGGTCACGGCCAAGTCATTTGACCATCCCCTCGGCCGGGGCCCAGGAAGACCTTCGGGTGCCCCGATATTCTGGGACTGTTACAGAAGAAGGGTATGTGAGCAGACGTGCCTTCAGAGCGTCTGTGTCGATGTTCTCGCGTGGAGGTGAGGTATTTTTTAATAATTACAGTAATTCTTTCATTTCTAGCTTCGGATTGTGTAAGGAAATGAATTTTCTCGTTCAATTTCGGAAATTTAACACCCCCCCCCCCTGCTGCAATAGCTGTAAAGTCGAGTGATAATGTTTAAAACAAACAGGTTCAAATGGTCCATCATATTTCGGGCTTGCAGCGGGATCACGTTGACATCTTGGCACGATATTTCGGCTAACAAAGATGCAGCGATCTTCAGGTGAGTACGAGACTGAAGATTACTGTTTTTTTTTTCTTTATTGTGATTTCATTCCGCTGCCTCATATGGGCAGGGGAGGGCTGTCAGCAGCACAATCCGCCGCTCTTCAGCCGAGTGACAGGACAACTAAAACAAGAATAAAATAATACATACATAAGGAGGTAAAAAAGGGGAACATAAGACAGAGTAAGGGGAGAAAATGGAGGTAAAAATACATTGACATGTAGACGTTCATTGGGGACAGTTAAAAAAGTCACCAGAAAGTTTAAAAACACAGTTTGCGATTCTTAAAACACAGAGAAGACACTAGATGCGCATGCACAGGTTAAAAGTTGGCCACAGTATTAAAAACACTCCGAAACAACACACTTAAGACCCACTTGGAGCACACACGACGAAGAATAAAACTACCAGGTGGGACCTGCCGAGGGAAAGGTCAGAGAGGATGGAAAAGGAGGGGAGAGCATGGGGCAGCTGGGGAAGCGGCGGGATGAAGAGAGGAGGGGCAACTGTGGGTTCATGAAGAGGCGGGAGACACATGGGGCGGGAGAGGAAAAGGGAAGACAGGGCAGGAGGGAGCGCAGAGACACTGAAAGAAGGCACAAGAGATGGAGGGGGAGTAGGAGGGGAAATCCGCTCAGAAGGAGGGAGGGGGAGGAGAGGGAGCCCTGAGGAGGAGGCAGGAATAGGGGTTAGAGTTGGTAGGATGGGTAGATGTCAGGGCGAAGCTCATCATCCGGGAGTGGTAGACGGTGGAAGTTGTGTTGGGAAAGGAGATGGAGGGTGTGGAGATGGAGAGAGGGAGGGACACAACGGTAAAGGCGTGGCAACTGGTTGGGAGTGGAGAGGAAGGGAGACACCAGGGGGTGAGGGGGATCAAGGCGGCGGACAATATATAGTGTGCGGATGTGTTCAAGGAAAAGGAGAAGGTGGGGGAAGGGGATGAGGTCATAGAGGATGCGCGTGGGGGACGGAAGGCGGATGCGGAAGGTGAGGCAGAGTGCATGGCGTTCGAGGATTAGGAGGGCTTTATAGAACCGGGGAGGAGCGGAAATCCAAGCGATGCTGGCATAACAAAGGATGGGGTGGATCATGGATTTGTAGGTGTGAAGGATGGTGGAAGGATGCAGACCCCACGTCCGGCCGGACAGGAGTTTCCGGAGGCAGAGGCGGTTGTGAGCTTTGTTTTGGATGGTATGGAGATGGGGAGTCCAGGTGAGGTGGCGGTCGAGTGTGAGGCCAAGGTATTTGAGGGTAGGAGTGAGGTGGATAGGACAGCCATAAATGGTGAGGTAGAAATCATGGAGGCGGAAGGAGCGGGTGGTGCGGCCTATGATGATCGCCTGGGTCTTGGAGGGATTAACACAGAGGAACAACTGATTGCACCAAGCGGTGAATTGGTCAAGGTGGGTTTGGAGGGTACGTTGGGACCGTTGAAGGGTAGGATAAAGGGCTAGGAAGGCGGTGTCATCAGCAAACTGGAGAAGATGAACAGGAGGGGGAGATTTGGGCATATCAGCAGTGTACAGGAGATAGAGGAGAGGGGAAAGGACAGAACCTTGGGGCACGCCGGCAGAGGGGTAGAAAGTACGGGAGTTGGAATTGTGGATAGTCACATAGGAGGGACGATGGGAGAGGAAGGAAGCAACGAGACGGACGAAGTCGATGGGGAGAGTATAGGTCTGGAGTTTGAAAAGGAGCCTGGGATGCCAGACACGGTCATAGGCGTTCTGGAGATCAAGGGAAACAAAGATAGCAGAGCGACGGGAGTTAAGTTGGAGGGAAAGAAGATGGGTAAGGTTAAGGAGCTGGTCGTCAGCAGAGAAGGAAGGCCGGAAGCCACATTGGGTAAGAGGAAGGAGGCAGTGCTGGTTAAGGTGGTGGTGGATACTGCGAGAGAGGATGGCCTCAAAGACCTTACTGAACACGGAGGTGAGGCAGATGGGACGATAGGAAGAGGTAGCAGAGGGGGGTTTGTTAGGCTTAGGGAACAGCAGGACACGGGAAGTCTTCCACAGGTCGGGGTAAAATCCAGTGGAGAGGAGGATATTGTACAGGGTAGCAAGGACAGACAGGAAGGATGGAGGGGATTCCTTGAGGTGACGGTAGGTGACGCCATCATGACCAGGGGCGGTGTTGCGTTTGGAGCGGAGGACGAGTGTGATGTCTTGCATGGTGATGGGAGTGTTGATGTTGGAGGGGGGAAGATTACTGTTTTTTTTTTTTTACTTTATTGTTATTTTAATACCTGTACAAATCAGGTAGGCTGGCAGCGGCACACTACGCCGCTCTTCAGCCATAGTGTTTACAATAGTATAAGAGTGGAGAACGATAATTAACATAGTGACAGGCAAAAGAGAGAGGTCACAGAGACACAAAAACCACGGAGTTGTTCACACATGACGATAACAACACTGAAAACACGTTGGCACGGCGCACAGAACACTGATGAATCCGACGGCACAAGTGAACATAGCAGTGGGACAGCGGACACCAAAAACACTAAACGACGTCACACACACGAGACACAGAAGGCGATGATCTCCGGCGCGCGAATGTTCACTATGCATGTGCGAGTCCGGGGACCTGCCAAGAGAGGAGGAGTAGGAAGGGGAGTGGGAGGGGAGAGCAGAGGTGCCACGGGCAGGGGAGATAGGGGGGAGGGAGGAAGGGGGAGAAGAAGCCCTGGGGAAGAGGGGGGAGGGAGCGGACGTGGAAAAGGAAATAGGAGGAAAGAGAAGAGATGGGAGGGAGGGTGCTGATAGGAAAGGTAACCGGAAGTGGGGGGGTGGGGCAGGGTCAAAGTTCATAGGAGGGGTAGATGGAGGGGACGAGGACATCATCAGGGAGAGGGAGCTGGCGGAAGCCACCTTAAGAGAGGGTAAGGAGGGTGGAGAGATGGAGACCGAGTGGGATGCGGGAATACAGGCGCGGCAGCGGGCGGGGGTGGGAGAGGATCGGGCAGACGAGCGGGTGAGGAGGATCAAGTTTACAGGAGGTGTACAGGATCCGTATCCTTTCAAGGAAAAGGAGGAGGTGGGGGAAGGGGATGAGATCATACAGGATCCGCATGGGGGAGGGGAGACGGATGCGATAGGCAAGGCGGAGAGCATGGCATTCAAGGATTTGGAGGGATTTATAAAAGGTAGGGGGGCAGAGATCCAGGCTGGATGGACGTAACAAAGGATAGGGCGGATGAGGGATGTGTAGGTGTGGAGGATTGTGGAGGGGTCCAGACCCCACGTACGGCCGGAAAGGAGCTTGAGGAGACGGAGTCGGGAACGTGCCTTGGCTTGGATGGTCTGGAGATGGGGAGTCCAGGAGAGGCGACGGTCGAGGGTGACGCCAAGGTACTTAAGGGTGGGAGTGAGGGCGATGGGACGGCCATAGACGGTGAGATAGAGATCAAGGAGGCGGAAGGAAGGGGTGGTTTTGCCTACAATGATCGCCTGGGTTTTGGAAGGATTGACCTTGAGCAACCACTGGTTACACCAAGCGGTGAACCAGTCAATATGGGATTGGAGAAGGCGTAGGGAGCGTTGCAGGGTGGGGGCAAGGGCAAGGAAGGCGGTGTCATCGGCAAACTGGAGAAGGTGGACGGGGGGTGATGGCGGCGGCATGTCTGCCGTGTACAAAAGGTACAGAAGGGGGGAGAGGACGGAGCCTTGGGGCACACCGGCGGAGGGGAAAAATGTGTAGGAATCTGTGTTATGAATGGTGACATAGGAAGGACGGCGGGAGAGAAAGGAACCGATCAGACGGACGTAGGTAATGGGAAGGGCGAAGGTTTGGAGCTTGAAGAGGAGACCGGAATGCCATATGCGGTCATAAGCGCGTTCGAGGTCAAGAGAGAGGAAGATTGCGGAGCGACGGGAATTGAGCTGTTCGGAAAGGAGACGAGTGAGGTGAAGGAGAAGATCGTCGGAAGAGAAGTACGGCCGAAAGCCACACTGGGTAACGGGAAGGAGGCGGTGCTGGCGGAGATGCTGGTGGATGCGTCGGGTGAGGATAGATTCCAGGACCTTGCTGAAGACCGAGGTAAGGCTGATGGGACGGTAGGAGGAGACGGCGGACGGCGGTTTGCCAGGTTTAAGGAACATGAGGATATGGGAGGTTTTCCACAGGTCGGGGTAGTAACCGGTGGACAGGACTACATTGTAGAGCCTGGCCAGGGTGGAGAGGAAAGAGACAGGAGCTTCACGAAGGTGATGGTAGGTGACACGATCGTGACCAGGAGCGGCGTTGCGTTTTGTGCGGAGTGTAGCAATGAGATCCTGTGTTGTGATAGGAGTATTGAGGTCCGTGTGTGCAATGTTGTCCAAGTACTGGAAACCAGGAGTGAGGGGAGGGACAGAGGTGTCAGTTCGATCGCGGATATCCGGGAAGAGGGAGTAATCGAACCGGGGATCATCGGGGATGGAAAACACATCGGACAGGTAGGAGGCAAAGTGATTGGCCTTACTAAGGGCGTCAGGGAAGGGGTGAACATCATGGAGAAGAGGGTAGTAGGGGTAGGGCTTAGTACCCGTAAGGCGACGGAAGGCGGACCAGAACTTGGACGAGTTTATAGGGAGGGTAGCATTTAAACGGGTGCATGTCTGTCGCCAGTCCCGGCGTTTCTTAGCCACGAGCAAATTTCGAATGTGTCGCTGGAGTTGCCGGTGGCGTCGTAGGGTGTCCGGGTCACGCGTGCGGAGGAAGGCACGGTAGAGACGGCAGGATTCACGGAGGAGGAGGACGGCCTGTGGGGGTAAGGTAGGACGGTGGGGGTGGATGGCAACAGTAGGGACGTGGGCCTCCACGGCCTCAGACAAGGTCTGCTGGAGAAAGGAGGCGGCATGGGTGACATCATCGGGATGGCGGTAGGTGAGAGGGTGGCTATCGACCTGGGTGGAGAGGGTATCCCAGTAGGCATTCCAGTTGGCACAGGAATAGTCATGGATGTACTTAGGGGGAGAGTCATTACGAGGGTCGGGGCAGGGGCGACAACCATCTGAAATGGTGAGGAGGACAGGGAGATGGTCGCTACCAATAGGCTCCAGGACATCCACCGTAATGCGACCAAGGAGGTTGGGGGAGGAGAGAATAACATCGGGAGTGGAGTTGGATTCGGGACGGGTGTGCTGGGGGATGGGGATGAGGTCGCCTTGAAGGGAGGAGAGGAACCGATGCCACCGCCGTAATTGGGCAGCGGAGCGACTATGGATGTTGAGGTCGGCGGCAATCACGTAGGAGGAGAAGGTACGGTCGATGTGGGAGAGCAAGTCGAAAGGAAGAGGGGCGTTGGGGCGGACATAGATGGTGGCACAGGTAATGGTAAGGCCGGGGAAGAAGAGACTAAGGATCAGGTGTTCGGTGGGGTCGGGAAGGAGAGGTTGGAGCCGAACGGGGATCTGGCGGTGGTGACCAATGGCAACTCCGCCACGCGCAACTGGGAGGGGATTATCGGAGTGGTGGAGGAGATAGGGGGAGGTGTGGATGGAGTGGTGGGGTTGGAGGAAGGTTTCATTGAGGAGGAAGGCATCCACACGGTGGGTAGCAAGGGTGTGCAGGAAGAGGTTCTTGTTGGCGGGAAGGGAGCAGATATTGTTGAAAAGGATACGGTGCTGTCGCGCCATGACAGGGATTTAGACGAGGGTGTCAAGACGGGAGAAGGTGAATTGGGCCTGGTTGTTGGAATAGGTGGCGTACATTTTAAGGTGGAAAATGGAACGTGCGGCGAGGGAGATCAGTTGGAGGGTGTGGGGCGCTGAAAGGGATGAACATTCTGGAGGACGATGGTGAGGAACCGGATGATGTCCTCAGCAGTGGGGGGGGGGGGACGAAGGGAATTTCCAAGAGGGGTGGGGGCGTCCAGACGTCGGACAGGTACGGTGAGTTCAGGAGTGGTTGGAGGGGGCCGGGCTTTACACTTTTGGGAGTAGGTGGGATGGGGGAGATTGCAGGTATTACAGGAGGGAGGGGATTGAAGGTTAGGGCACTGCTGGAGGAAGTGCGCTTGCCGACAATGCGAGCAGGTGGGGGCCTCGCGGCACTCAGCTGTTGGATGCACATTATAGCGCAGACACCTCTGGCAGCCCGGGGATTGAGTAGCGGAACGGGAGGGGTTGACCTTGTACCGCTGGTGGAAGAGGAGGGCACCCTCCTTCAGGAGACGGTCAATGGAGGGGGCGTCCTCAGAGAAAACCCGCAGAAGGCGGGTGGGGCCGGCCGAGTTGAAAATGCGGCGGACCACCCGCAGCTCCAGCGTGGGATGGGCCTTGAGCTCCGCCAACACCTCCTCCTCCGTGATCGACGGACTGAGCCGAGTGATCACGGCGGTGAGGGTCGGCAGGTGACGTGGGGGTAGGGGTTGGCGGGTAGGAGATGGAGAAGGAGCAGGGGTAAAGGAGGCGTTGGGGCCAAAACGGGTGATGGGTAGGTGGGAGAGGATGTCAGTATGGAGGGTTGGGCTGGGGGAGGAAATGAGAACACAATCCCGTCGGGGTGTAAGGAGAGAGATGGGGGCACCAGGGAAGTGTTGGCGGAGGAGGAGGGAGAGAATACGGGCCTCGAGAAAGGAAGGATTGGGATGGGACAGGAGATACTTGTATAAACAGGGGGAGAGGAGGAGGAGAAGGAGGAGTAGGGAGCAGGGCCTGGTGGGGAGACATCCATGGCACCCTGGGGGGGGGGGGGGGGAATGGAGGTCGGGGCGGGGCCTTTTTGGGAGCGGAGGAGGTGTGGGTGCCACTAGGGCGTTTGACGGAGGCAGAAGGGCGGGTGGTGAGATGAGGGATGGGAGCGATAGGGAGGTGGTGGGAAGGGACAGGTCCCGGCGTGGACGCAGCAGTCGGCGCCGGAGATGGTGACGGTGAAGGTGAAGGTGACGGTGACGGCGACGGCGATGATAATGACGGTGGTGGTGGTGATGGCGAAGGCGACGGGGAAAGCTGGGCATGGACAGTGGCCCGACGGGCCACCACCCTAGCTGGAGCTGCATTGACAGGCTGGGGGAGTGGGGGGAAAGGATCAGAACGAGAGGAGCGAGAGGAAGAAGCGGGAGAGGGGGCGACAAAGAGCGAGGGCGAAGGGAGAGTGAGGAGAGGTGGGATGGAAGGAGGGGGGTGTGACTGGGCACACCAAGTTATAGTGGTGGAGGCGGCAGAAGGGGATGTATAGACGATGGCGGTGGTGGTGGTGGTGGTGGCGGTGGTGGTGGGGGCGGACATGACGACAGGGAGAAAAAACGCACAGCACGAAAAGGAAAGGACACAAACTGGGAACAGACGAAGACGCAGACGAACGAAGACCAGGGTCGGACGACCAGGGTCGGACGGCGACGGCGACGGCGACGGCGGGTGGCAGGAACGCCACAGCTGCTGCTGCCGCGGACGGGGCCGGGGCTGCTGCTGGCTGGACCGCTGCTACTGCTGCTGCTGCTGCTGCTGCTGCTGCTGCTGCCATAGGAAGAGGACTGGCTGGCTGGCTGCTGCCGGTGGGACCGCTGCTGCAGGCCGGGACCGGGACCGGGACCGCCGCTGCTGCTGCTGCTGCTGCTGCTGCTGGGCGGGCGGGCGGGCGGGCGGGCGGGCAGGCGGGCTGGCTGGCTGCACCTGTAACACCTAGCACTTCGATAAGCGCTTAAATCGCACTATCGAAGGGCGGCAACCTTTCGGTGTACCGCCGGAGATCCGAAGATTACTGGTACGCGTCGTTCTATATATACCGAAAATTGGCGCGGCGGCGCCTGCGCAGTGGAGAAGGCTAATACCGCGTCCCCTATCTAATTTGGCGCGCTCTGCAGCAGAAGCGGGCCGCGCATGCGTAGTGGTGTACCTACATTTGCGCTATCTGTCGTAAAGCGCCTTCGCGCAGCTGAGGCGTGGTAGTCGAAAGTATAAAATCAATTTTCGTCAGCCGTCGCACTAGATGCAGACCCATGTCTCTGTAAAGCGATTAAAGAAATTACAGGATCCCATGCTTTATCCATCTGAATATATCTCCATCCGAATATAACTCGGAGGGCTAGCCTGGCTCTACTAAAGGAGAGGATTTGCTTCACTCGCCGTGAACTAGATCTGATTTCAAGACAACTGTATCACCTTCATTTGGAAATAGCATCCAGTCTTCCTTCTTTCACCTGGGGGTGGGTTGACGGAGTCACTTGGGCCAAAGCGGACTGAGCTCACAAGAAGTCATCTTCTAGGCAGTCATCGAAGTTTGCACGTCTATCGACAGCATCGCCGCAAGAAGGCACTTTTCGACGCTCCGTGGTTAATTTCACGGATAGAGTTTTGGACAATGCGACGCTGTCTGTACTCGGAATAGGACTTAACTTCGCTCCTACACCTAAGACTCCACCTTTCGCGGATTTCATAAGTGCTATTGAATAAGCTGTTAGACCCCTTCCCAGCGACGCAGCTGAAGAAATCAGGCGTGAAACATGCCGTGCACTTAAGAAAGCGACTCCTCTGAAGAACAACATTTCTTCTAGCGAAAGGGCTGCACTTCGCAAACTACGTGAAGATCCCCACACTGTGGTACTCCGAGCGGACAAGGGCAATGCGACGGTACTTTTGCCACGAAACATCTACAACGAGAAGATTTATAGCCTCCTTGGTGAATCCACATATCGGAAGATCGACAAGGATCCGACGAGCAGAGTAGAAAAAAAACGACAGTTTTGTTAAACTCTTCTAGGCTTCCACCAGAAGTCATTAAAAGACTGAAACCGCATAGCTCTGTTCCACCGAGGCTTTATGGTCTTCCGAAAATTCATAAAGAGGGACTACCATTACGCCCTATTGTTAGTAATATCGGTGCGCCAACCTATGACTTAGCACAACATCTGTCTTCGTTACTGAGACCTTATGTGGGCACGTGTCCACATCACATTCGTAATTCCGCCGATTTTATTAGTAGACTGAAGTCGCTCCAACTCCGCAATTCTGATTTATTAGTGAGTTTTGAAGTCGTCTCTTTATTTACTAAGGTTCCACTGATGGATTCACTGGTACTCATTAGCATAAGGTTCAAAGCCGACATAACAGCATTATTTCATCATTGCCTGTCCTCAACTTATTTCTTATTCAATAATGAATATTTTGAACAAGTTGACTGTGTTGCCATGGGTAGTCCTTTGTCCCCTCTGGTAGCAAACCTTTTTATGGAAGACTTTGAGGAGAAGGCACTTGAGTCGGCTGAATTTAAACAGAAAGTCTTCTGGCGTTACGTGGATGACACATTTGTAGTTTGGCCCCATGGAGAAGAAAAACTGGCAGGATTCTTAAAACATCTGAATTCCATTCACAAGAATATTGAGTTTACCATGGAGGTCGAAAAAGACAGATGTCTGCCGTTTCTGGATGTCCTTATCAATCGTAGAACCGATGGATCTTTGGGGCACTCCGTCTACCGGAAGCCCACACACACAGATTAGTATTTGCAGGCGACAAGCTGCCACCACCCTGCACAAACCATGGGTTTGCTGCGTACTCTGGTGCACCGGGCACATGTGGTATGTGATAAGGACAGCCTTCCTAAAGAATTAGAACATTTGCAATCCGTCTTCAGGGAGAATGGATATTCTACACGCCAAATCCGCACAGCTGTAACAAAGAAGAAATGTAAAGAGAAACAAGAAGAAGAAGACAAAGATGTGGTCAGGTCCAGGGCGTTTCTTCCGTATGTGGGTAAACTCTCCTCTAAAATACGAAGGATTTTAAAAAAGCCTTGTGTTAAAGTGATCTTCCGACCACCTACAAAAATATCGGCATTACTTGGCTCTGTGAAGGACGATCTGGGTCTGAAGAAGGCGGGTATTTATAAGATCCCCTGTCAATGTGGCAAATCCTACATTGCCCAAACTACTTGCACAGTACGGGAAAGATGCGTGGAGCATGAGCGCCACACACGCCTACTACAGCCCAACAAATCAGCCATAGCAGAACACTGTATTTCGACGGAACACTCCATTGATTATTGTGGAACAAAAATTTTAGCGACAACTAGATCTTTTTGGGAATCCATTATCAAGGAGTCCGTGGAGATACGATTGGCAAAAGATCTTATTAATCGAGACGGCGGCTTTCGGATGGATAAAGCATGGGATCCTGTAATTTCTTTAATCGCTTCACAGAGACATGGGTCTGCATCTAGTGCGACGGCTGACGAAAATTGATTTTATACTTTCGACTACCACGCCTCAGCTGCGCCAAGGCGCTTTACGACAGATGGCGCAAATGTAGGCACACCACTACAAATGCGCAGCCCGCTTCTGCTGCAGAGCGCGCCAAATTAGATAGGGGGCGCGGTATTAGCCTTCTTCACTGCGCAGGCGCCGCCGCGACAATTTTCGGTATATATAGAACGACGCGCGTACCTGCCCATGTTAGGCTAAATTTTTCTGCCTGACTCATGTAGTACTATCACCGTCAGAGGGTGGTACAGGACTACAAGTCCCACCGCCACACCTCCAAAGTCAATTGCAGTGACGCAGTCACTGCCCTGTGGAAATTTACTGCCTCACCAACACAGTTACACCGCAATAGACCGGTGATGCTGTATTGTAACATATCACAAAAAAAAACAGTAATCTTCAGTCTCGTACTCACCTGAAGATGGCTGCATGTTTGTTAGCCGAAATGTCGTGGCAGGATGTCAACGTGATCCGGCTGCAAGCCCGAAATATGATGGACCAATCAATACGCCGGAAAACTTCAAGATACACAGGTTCAAATGGCTCTGAGTACTATGCGACTTAACGTCTGAGGTCATCAATCGCCTAGAACTTAGAACTAATTAAACCTAACTAACCTAAGGACATCACACACATCCATGCCCGAGGCAGGATTCGAACCTGCGACCGTAGCGGTCGCTCGGTTCCAGACTGTAGCGCCTAGAACCGCACGGCCACTCCGGCCGACAAACAAACATGTAGAGCCCAACACCCCTTGCCTAGTCTCGTACCTCTTTCTAGGTAGCGCTCTCAAGCTCCCCTCCCCAGTTCTCCGCTGCGCAATTTTTATTCAGGGCTTGACGACATCAGCTTTCATCTGGTGTCTCTAGGCAATGAGGTTTGACGGTAATCTTTCATAATAACTTAAAAACAGTTGGTTAAAGGAATATTTTACCTAAGACGATTGTCCACATCCTCGGTTCAAGTCATTTTTATGTAAAAAGAGTCTCCCACTCATGTGCACAAAATAGTGTACATGTTGTCTGGAACATTGCACTAAACTCTCAGCAGGTGTAGTTAGAATTAGCAGCTTACGCACGGAGAGCAGCTAACACCGCGTTTTCAAGCAATTCCATTAAGAGTTAAGATATTTTCATCTCAGGACCAGTTAGCTACGAAAATCATCAAAGAACAGGATCTCTTCCATGAACAGCATTTTAGGTAGATCACTAACGCACAGGGACCAATTTGTTTAATTAAAGGGATTAATCTTAAAGTTCAAAATTTGATCAGTTTGCAGATTTCTTTTAGAAAGATTTCATAACATGTCGTAATTCATGTTGTATTCTCGCAGACACATGTATTAGGTTTCTCTCGCAGTTGGAAGTGCTCAAAGTCATATCTAAACAACAGCAAGGTTTTTCGAAGTTTTTTCAAGATTAAAATTATTCTAAGCAGTAGTGTTTTGAGAAATGTGACAGAACTATAAAATTTTGTACAGAGAGCTGCAGGAGTAAAGTACATCTATAAACATCTCGGAAAAAGGTGTACTTCTCTAAAGTCAGTTTAACTGGGCACGGAATATATGCCTGAATTCTGTCCCATGCTAAAATCAGTACTTCTCTAAAGTCAACTTAACTGGGCACGGAATATATGCCTGAATTCTGTCCCATGCTAAAATCAGTCCACATAGCCTTGATGCACGGATAGGCCATAATCGAAGCCGATTTGTCAGCATTCTGAATGTGCGCAGGAAGCTCGGAATGCGGGTACCCGGCATTACCGAGAGGATTTTGTACGCAAATATTGACGTGAGAAAACGATGCATGTCGTACGCCATCTCCTTCAGGCGTCTTCACGTCCACTCATTTCGAGAGTCCAGAAAATGACAACTGAGGAAGCTAAACAGATGCCACGTGAGGTAAAAGATCTGCTTTTCGAAACTTCTCTCACATGACAAACCGACAGTAACCCTTCTGAAAACAAAAATAACAAAAGCGAAGAATGTAACCATCATTTCGAATGAAAAACATTTTAGTATGGAAATTTCGAATCCTAATTCGTAATCGGCGACCTCACAATACTTTATACCCGAAGTTTTGCTCGAATTTACAAAAATTTAAAATTTTTGATTGGCCAAACTGGATTCGCCATTTTGAATTCTGTAATTCATAGGATTCCTATTCAGCGGCCCAAAGGATGTAGAAAGAACACAGTTTTGCAGAATTTTATACCAATTTTTCTGTTATATTCTGGTTTAGAAGCGACCTGGCCCACTGTGCGCTGTACTAGTCGGAAGGAGGAATGTTAGTTTCACCGACCAAAGCTTGTTGTTCTTCAATTATTAACCCCTCCTTCTTCCATAGACACATGATCTTGTGCCGTAACAGCCAGGAATTTTCGTTTACGGGGACAGCTTATTCATAAATTGTATTTTTCAAGCAGGCATTTTAACTGTTACATTCACGGCTGCCTTATCCTGAATGTCCACATGCGTTGGTACCCAGCAGAATGACACCTTTTCATTCAACCTCTGAAAATGGAAAAAGGTGTCGTGAACCAGCTGAGCATTCTTTTCTGCTGGGTACATGCCATGGATAGCCTGAACGATGGTTAGGAAGTCGGTGCAGATGAGAAATTTGGTAGCTTTCTGAGGTGGGTTAGTTGTTGAAGCGGTGAATACCCCTGAGACGCAATATTTAAGTCCCTGTGATCAAAAACGGAGTGCAATCATGCGAATTTACTTTTAAAAGGTAATGAAACAAGTTGTGCAATGAATAACATCTTATTAAATCTGTATTTAAGTGGGGTGAAACACACAGACCAACCACAACACAATACTACATATCTTTTAAGGGAGGCGTATAACTACTGAATGAAATGCACTCTTATAAAGATGCTATTTACATTCCTTGATGTGCACAGAACTGGGAAAAACTTCAACAAGATGACAATGAATTCAAAGTTAAAGAAACAACAATATTGAACTCCCATCTCGGTACCGATTTTAAGATCGCTTGGTGAGTACTGCCAACGGTCAATCGAAGAGCATGTACGTAAGTGCTAATGAAAAGTGAACGTGGATGAGCAAACACAGTTCAAAGATGCAAACTGCGAACTACAAATCAAACAGCTAATTGCGATCACCATTACCGCTACAGCTAACTCCGTAACGTAAACAAATACCACCCGCCTGAAATATACCACAGGAAAGCATTTGCTGCGGCCGCGGTAGCCGAGCAGTTCTGGGCGCTTCAGTCCGGAACCGCGCGACTGCTACGGTCGCAGGTTCGAATCCTGCCTGGGGCATGGATGTGTGTGATGTCCTTAGGTTAGTTAGGTTTAAGTATTTCTAAAGTTCTAGGGGACTGATGACCTCACATGTTTAGTCCCATAGTGCTCATAGCCATTTGAACCATTTGAAAGCATTGCTGCCCAAATCTCGCCAAAAAAACTTTCAACAATCGTGGCTTCATGCGAGCCGGTGATATGTGGCGGTTTACAGCGTTTGGGACACATTTTCGCATGCCAGGGCCAAGAAGCTCCAGCCAGACCATCATTCTTGGAGACAGAAGGCAGTCAATGTGACCGTACTACAATTCTGGCTTCGTGCTAGTTATGGAAAAACTCCAAGTCATCCAACAATGACGGTAATGATTATGAGCGCCGTCCAGTCTCTAGCCAAGTTTTTCCGAGATTGGGACCACTGCCGCAATAAAATTTCAAGATTTCGACAGACTGTGTGCTAGAGGGAGATTTGCATTTTATTTTTAGATAGGGACAAGGGCAAAAGTTAATCGTCTTTCTAGCAACATCGCAAAGCCGTTGAGCTGCTGTGTCCCACAGTTCCAGTTCCACAGACAAGTTTTCAGCCACTGCTTTTTTTCTAATTTTTCAAAAAGGCCACGCGATTTTGCACGAGGGCTTGCTAGCCGTGGGTCCACGACAACTCATAGTGTCAAAATGACCAGCCCCGAGCGAGGAGGAACAACTAGGCTGGAGGTAGCTTCGGCCGTGCCGAAAATCGGTTCCTTGCTTCCATTTGCCGTCTCTCTCTGCTAGTGTGCTGTGCCACATAAACGGAAAAACACAACCTCTCACAAACAAAAGTGAAGAGCTAAATCAGTTCTTAGGCTGACCTTCGGCAATATGTGGCATACGCATTTTGCAAGTAGACAGTAGAAATGTTGGAACACGAGAGGCAATACTGACCCTACGACTTGTTTTACAAGATAGGTTCAGGAAAGGCAAACCTACGTTTATAGCATCTCTAGACTTAGAGAAAGCTTTTGGCGATGTGGACTGGATTACTCTCTTTCAAATTCTGATGGTGGCAGGGGTAAAATACAGGAAGCGGAAGGCTATTTACAATTTGTACAGAAACCTAATGGCAGTTATAAGAGTCGGTGGGCATGAAAGGGATGCAGTGATTAGGAACGGAGTTTGGTAGGATTGTAGCCTATCCCCGATGTTCTTCAAGCAAGTAGTAAAGGAAACAAAAAAAACAAAAAAACTGGAGCAGCAACTAAAATTCACGGAGAAAAAATAAAAACTTTTAGGTTTCCCAAAAACATTGTAATACTGTCAGAGACATCAAAGGACCTGGAAGAGCAGCTGAACGGAATGGACAGTGTCCTGAAAGGACGATATAAGATGAACATCAACAAAGGCAAAATGAGGATAATGGAATGTAGTCGAATTAAATCCGGTGATGCTGAGGGAATTAGATTAGGAAATGAGACACTTCAAGTAGTCGATGAGTTTTGCCATCTGGGAAGCAAAGTAACTGATGATGGTCGAAGTAGAGAGGATATAAAATGTATACTGGCTATGGCAAGGATAGTGTTTCTGAAGAAGAGAAATTTATTAACATCAAGTATACATTTCAGTGTCAGGAAAACCTTTCTGAAAGTATTTGGAGTATAACTATTATGGAAGTGAAACATGTACGATAAATAGTTTAGAAAAGAAGAGAATAGAAGCTTTCCAAACGTGGTGCCACAGAAAAATGCAGAAGGTTAAATGGGTACATCGCGTAACTAATGAAGAGGTACTGAATGGAATAGGGGAGAAGAGGAATTTGTGGCACAACTTGACTAGAAAAAGGGATCGGTTGGTAGCACACGTTCTGAGACATCAAGGGAAGCGTGGAGGGTAAAAATCGTAGAGGGAGACAAAGAGATGGATACACTCAGCAGATTCACAAGCATGTAAGTTGCAGTAGTCATTCGGAGATGAAGAGGTTCGCACAGGATGGAGTAGTACGGAGAGCTGCATCAAATCAGTCTCTGGACTGAAGACCACAACAACAAAAACGATATGAATTATGAAAAGAACATCTCCTTATGTTAACAGGCCGGAGGAGGACTGCAAGACCATAAAAATATGAATAAAGGTATGTAGGGTCGCGCTACATGAATTATTAAGCCAACTTGCAAGGATATTCCTCAAATAACCCAGCTCAGCCGATTCAATCACCCAGCTTAGACCCATCAGTGTAAACGTCGCACACAGTGCCCGGATAATTTCATGCCGGCCTGAATCCCTGATTCTCGTGTATGTACCTCAAGGTGAGCTCTTATGCCAGGCTCCATCACTGTAGGCAACAAGGAGACAGGCTTACAGTAATACACCGTTGTGGCGTATCAGAAGGGGCTTAGGGAAACTAAATGTGTGTGTATGTATTCATGTTTAAGGGCACAGCTTTTGTGGAAAAGAGTAAACATTCTAACGGCTTGATACGAAGACAGAACCGGGTACGACAGCCCTTCTCGGAATGTTTACACATAAGCCAATTCAGGAAGCTTTATTTTTCATTTTATGATGTTTCTCCGATAAGATTTACGAGCGTTATGTTACTTTACTCGTATTTTCTGGAGCTTTCAAATGACATCAGAAAAGTTCTATCGTTTCTTAAAAGACCTTACTTTCTGAAATGTCTTAGTTAAGATTAAAGTTAAGATAATAATCATGTAATAAAATTATCCTGTCCATCCACATTAAAGTGACCACCTGTCAAAGGCCTGAATAACCCTTTCCCTGCGTGGACCGTTACAACACATGCAGAAATATAGTCAATGAGATTCAGAATGAATGTGGAGCCATAACGAGTCACGTTCAGGGGCTAGCTGCCGTAGGTTCCTCAGTTCATGGCACGAACAGTCGAATAAATGTGGTCCCACACATACTTGATTGGGTTTATATCCGCGGAGTTTCTTCGCCAGTAAAGACAGTAAGTTCACTCTGGTGCAGTGTGACACATTGAATTGTTCTGCTGCTAAGTGCCAACGACCCAAGGAAAACTATACTGTATGTAGGGGTGGACACGGTCTTCCAGGAAAGGTGGATACTTGTTGAACCATTGTGCCTTTCAGAATGACGAGATAACCAAGCAAATGCCACGAAAACATTCACCAGGCTCTAATGATCCCTCCTCAGATTTGGAACCTTCCGTTGGTTGTTGCAGGGTGTTTGCTTTCTGCCCGATGGTGCGGGAAAACGTGATTCATCTGAAGAGGCAACCTGTCACCAATCAGCGGATTTCCAGTTGCGGTACTGGCGTGAAAACTCCAACCTTGATCACCTATGAACTGCAGTCAGGATGGGTGCATGAACCCGGCGCCTGCTGTGGAGGTCCATACTCAACAACGTTTGCTGATTGGTCGTTGATCAGACATCTCTCCTTTCCCACATTACTACAACGACTGCACTGTTTCCCGGGTGCCGCCCCCCCCCCCCCCCCCCCGCACTTTATGCACCCGCCACTGCAACTGTTGTCATCTCTCATCTGTGAGTGGTTATTACACATCGACGTGGAAGTGGAACTTAGGTGGTGGTCGCATTAATGTGAATCTCTCTGAATACTATAATTTGCCGATAACGTAGTTTTAATAACTTGAACCATTGACGGAATATCAGGGTTGCTACATCTTACACGACTCACTATACATGCGTTGTTAGCTGTAGATTGTGTGGGAATATATAGTGCTGGACCAAAACGTTGTGACCACTGCCCACAGCGAGAGTGAACACTGGCTGATACCGATTCGGGGATGTGAAGCGATTGGGTAGATGTGTAAGCGAAGCAGAGGGGAGTGGGGTATCATTATAATGCTGATATGAGTAGAAAATGATCCATACACACAAGTGAGTCAGGGAATTGACAGTTTGTTATGGCCCGGCGCCTGAGAACAGGTGCCTCGGAAACTGAGAAACGTCGTCTGCTGTGAACACATGTGGGAAATAATTGACGGACTATGAAACCACCAATAGGTGGCTTAATGTTTTCGGCTCCTCACTGAACATAGAGGACGGAGACCTACCTGCTCTATAAGGAACGATGAGTGGTTTGCTGTGAGCGATCTGACTGTATCAGACACTGCTAGTGCATGTACAGGTGTTCCGGAGCGCACCATTCAGCGCACGTTGTTGAACAACAGACGAACAGCAGACGAACCATATGTGTCAACATGTTGAGGCAATGATCTCTTCAATTGCAAATTTATCAGGTGAAGCGTAATTGGACCGCGAGTCTGAGGATACGTTTCCTTTGGTCTGATGGGTAACATTCCTTCTCACAAGAGGTCAACTCTCGTGTCCGTAGTATTCGCCGTCATCCAAGTGCGCGAACCAAGCACCGCGCCATGAATGCAGGCCAGTGGAGGTAGTATTGTGGTATGGCGCACAATCACCATGCCTGTGGCGTGTGATAGTAATCGAAGGCACCATGACAGCTCTGAAATACTCGTACATTATCGCGAAGGCAGTCTTTAGCGTGATTACTTACCTTGCCCCGGTAGTATCATTGCCACAAATACTACTACACCGCCGCGCCAGCACAAGCTTTGCAGCCCGTCGTCTGCCGAGCACAGCGCACTCTAGTGGGCTGTGGAGCTCGGCGGAACTGGAGTGTGCCTCGTTCACTTCTTAGCTAGATTTCAACCTAGGCTGATGCACTTTGATAATCGGCCCTCAGCCAGTTCTGTTCGCATTGATTCTCTGAGGAGGGCCCATCAGGCTTAGTCCCTGAGAATTTGTTGTGTTAGTTATAGCCGTAGCTGTAGTCCTAAAAACTACTGAAGATAAGTAATTTTCACTGTGTTACGTGTTTCTTGAATAATAATCCTTCTCTCTAACAGTGTGCCGTACCGCATATTATTGCAACCTGGACTCCCTCAGCTCCTATCAACTCGGCCTCCTATTTATTTGCATTTAGTAACGAGCTGTAAACACCCACGCGTTTTGTGCCTGTAAACAGTGAGACACAATAGCCGCAAGGCTAGAATCGTGCTACAGTGGTTTGAGGAACATGATACTGTACTGAACTCTGGTTGGTATCATCGCTAGCAAATTAGCCTGATCCGAAGGTTGCGGACTACATCTAGGGTACTGTATGGCAGCGGCACCACGACAACAAATTAGTGGCCCACAATTCTGGGAAGTGCATTACCTGTGGGTAAACATGTGGTGCCAGATACTTGCAAAAACCCACCAAGTACTTACCGAAACAGTGCTACACTGAATTGCTGCTGTTTTCTATTCCAAAGATGGACTAACACGCAAAGTTGGTGGTCATGACATTTTGGCTCATCAGTGTACCTCACTGACAGGTAAAGTACTGCCGCGTTGTCACAATCAGTGTATTACGTGACTTGCTGTTCAGCTTCAGACTCAGCACGTTCAGCGACTGAACAGCGAAGAATCTTTCCTTACTGTGAAGAAGAATATGATTAGGTGCGCTGACGGGCGGTGTGGCGGCAGCAGGTGGCGCCTTGTTATCGCCGTGACGGCTGCTGCGGTGTCCGTGCGGAGACGTGTGAGCGGCAGCGGCAGCGGCAGCGGCGACGCTGAGGGGCGGCGGACCGGCGTAGCCAGCGCAGCCAGCGGAGCAGGTGGCGGCGGTCCGCGGGGAAATCTCGGGTCGCGGTCTGCCCGCCGGCGCTTCTGCAGGCAGATTTTTCCTTCCCCCCTCCCCCCTCCCCCACCCCCTGCCTTTCCTCATATTCCCAGCCAGAGGATTTGCGCCTCTCTTTCGGCACTCGCGTCCGCTAGTTACGAGGGTCAGAGCTGTCCTGTCGCCAACTTCAGGTGTTCCCATCGAACGACGGGACGAGATCGGCAGATACAGAGGTAATTTATGCAATACCCAAATAGTGTGCTACAGAGTGTTTACTGTTTTCAGTGCATATTAACTGCTACTTCAGTCAAAGAGCGCCGTACACAGAGTCTGCGTGACTGTGTAACAATACAATGCACAGTACAAAAGTTATTTGCTTATACACTGTTACGCACAGCGTGCTAGCTTGTGTAATATGATCAAACCACAGCTGACAACTCTCACCATATAAACTTCGCTTGCCGCGCGGGATTAGCCGAGCGGTCTAGGGCGCTGCAGTCATGGACTGTGCGGCTGGTCCCGGCGGAGGTTCGAGTCCTCCCTCGGGCATGGGTGTTTGTCCTTAGGATACTTTAGGTTAAGTAGTGTGTAAGCTTGTGTAAAGATGACCTTAGCAGGTAACTTCCATAACATTTCACACACATTTTGGAAACTTCACTTAATCCTCACAATTTGCCAGTGTTTCCCACGCCTCCTCTTGCACTCTACCCTTCCGTTTTTCCGGCGTTTACTTATTTTGTTGTGATTATGTACATCCTCTATATATTCTCCTGTTACAATTACCAGTTCTATCTTTCAGTCAGATTCGTATCGACTTCCGTATGTTATACCTCTTCAAGCAATTCTTCAGTACACGAACTAATTATAATTTATTGGGACTGCTGATATAATCAAAATTTATGAAAACTAAACTTATTCGTTTTGGTGAAGTTACAACAATCGTCACTTACATAAAAAAATTTAAATTCTGTCTGCAGACCGCTTTCCTTGGTTTCCATATGACAGATTGCGGACCAGTTGCCCATCTTCATATCTATTACGAAAAATTTATTTTATAACTACAATTGATGCAAATTACAAGCGGTTGAAAAAATTAAGTTTAAAAAGCTGAAACGTCTCTGTCAAGTCTTTTCATAAGACGCTTGTCGAATTCGGTACAACTTATTCACTTTACTACCTGATTTTAGCTCAATTCATGAACTGTTCCAGAAAGACTGAGTACTAAAATAAGGCCTATTGAATATTATGTGTGTTTTAATGTGGGTTTTCGGTTTTGTTTTGTGGGAATCGCTGAGTTGGTCATCGTCTGCTGGGAGCAGACGATGTTGCTTCTCGTTCGAAGGAAAGCACAGGATGACCAACTTAGGTTTCCAATACCTGAACAGAGAGGTTTACCTATCTCAGTCGAAGGCTGTGTCGAAGGCTGTTTTCGTGTAAGAGGTTGGTAACAGAGGGCTACCCCTCTGATAGCTTCCGCTGCACGGGGAGCTAGGTAATCTGGAAAAAGAAAGGGGCACTCTTCGGTGAACGCATCGTGAGCACGGATCGTA
This sequence comes from Schistocerca serialis cubense, assembly GCF_023864345.2. Taxonomy (NCBI): domain Eukaryota; kingdom Metazoa; phylum Arthropoda; class Insecta; order Orthoptera; family Acrididae; genus Schistocerca; species Schistocerca serialis. The sequence goes on along the minus strand of NC_064644.1, from coordinate 466,124,471 downwards.
GCTCTTAAGGGGGGTTTCAGGTGATAGGAATCAGGTTGAATTAGGGCTTCGTTATGTTTAACTGGTGAAATACTTAAGAGCTTCAGCTTAACTGAAGAGTGTGAAGCGAGTTATTTTTTTAATGATTTTTAATCTTACATTTTGTGGAAATTGCTTTTGTCTTTGTGTGTCGATTTTGTGCCACGTGTTTGATAATCAATGACCCTTCTGGTCCACCACGGCATCGTAATAGGCTTTGTTTTAAGAGTTTGCTTGTTTAATGAGCTATAATTTCTGCAAGGATATCAGTTCTTTCGTGCGCTTTCTACAAAGCAACACAACAGTTTGAGTCAGAATGCACCACGTGCTCTAGTTCGGCCGTTACTATGCTAAATAATTATCGCACAGCCTCGTGTATTGGTTAAACCTCTGTCCAGACTAGTGCATGCATAGAATCGTAATGCAAATCTCTCTGAGATATTTTTCTGGTATTAATGCAAAGGAGATGATAGTATAATTTTCTCCAACCCCCGTCTTCTATGTTTCTTCTTGCTGTAGTTAAATTATGCTTTGTTTCATTCTCACATAATTCTTACTTAAATATTTCGAGTCAGGCACCAGTTATGTGTAGTTAGGATGTGCAACCAAATATTTAGTTACAATAAATAATTTACGTGAAAGATAAATTCTTTGGAGTCGATCTTACCCCCTTACTCCGATTTCCAATCCGCAATTAATCAAGTTGATTCATACACGACATGGAGCGCTATTTATCTGGCTGCTTAAAGAAATTTCCATACTTGTAATTAAATTATTACAGTAATTAAACTAATATTTTTGCAGCTCCGTTCTTTTCTAAATTGTTAGGAAGGGCTTGGGCTGGTGGCGACCCTGAATTTCTCAATTTTTATCATTATTTGTGTGGGAGAGCAGCTAAAAATGCGATGATGATGATGATTAGTGTTTTAGGTTATCAGCGCCCGTTCCCAAAAGAAATGTTGACAAATGCAGCCAAGATCTGTTAAACAAGGATCAATTCAGAGCCGATCTTTGCGAGAACTGTAAATGCTCAAATGTCAAGATTTGACACAGCGCATTAATACAGGTAGATAAAACTAAAAAGAAAATACCAGTACAAAACAGGTAAAAATAATCAACTGTGGCTGGGTGACCACTTACAAATAATGAGTGACCAAACCACTTTACAACACATTAAGATCTCAATCCCAATAGTTTGGGAAGAAGTCCAGACATTACACAAAAACAGAAAACTCTAGCCACACTTGCCTCATTATTAATTAAAATGGAGGGCAGGTCTGGTGGGAAACTTAAATCTTCCCTCAAACCCGCATATAAAACACACTCAGTTAAAATATGCCGTATCGACAGCAGTGTCCCACATGTCTGACACGTTGGTGGCTCCTCACGACGCAACAGAAAACCATGTGTCAAAGGACAATGTCCTCTTCGAAGGCCTACTTCCTCAGCTCGTCGTTGTCGGAAGGAGGTGAGCCACGGTCGGACAGAATCCTTCACCGCTCGCAACTTATTATTCCTCACTTCCAGCCGCTGAGCCTCCCACCAGCGTATGACCTTCCGAGTCACGAATGTTGTTAGTGCCTGCAGGGGGACGGAACAGCGAGCAGGAGGTGGAATGGAGCACGCCTCCTTGGCAGCCGCGTCTGCAAGTTCATTTCCAGGAATTCCTATGTGCCTTGGAACCCAGCAGAAAATTACATCCTTACCCTGCTTTTGCAGGAGCAGGAGTGCGTCCTGCACCTCTTGCACCATCAGATCTGCTGGGTACATCTGTTCAAGAGCGTGTAGAGCACTTTGGGAATCGGAGCAGATGATGAATTTCTTGCCGTGATGTCGTCGCATATGCTCTAATGCTTTCACAATGGCAAACAGTTCTGCATAGTAAACTGAGAACTGCTCTGGGACCCCTATCCTACGGACAGTATCGGGGTACACAGCAGAGCAGCCCATAAAATCCCCCTGTTTAGACCCATCCCTGTAAACAGTAATAAAATCTGAATGGCGGTCTAAAATCTCAGTAAATTTAATTTTAAAAAGGTGGTCCGGGGTACAATACTTCTTGAAAGCAGCCAGATTAAGAAGTAATCTCGGCCTTTGTAGTAGCCAGGGAGATCCCCTACTCCATCCCTGGTTGAGGACCTGAATGCCCTTCAAGTGTACTGACTCGAGACTCTCCTTTGCACGGATGTCAAACGGCTTTGTCGCCTTCGGACGGTGGCGGCAGAGACGTTCGAGTGCCGGCTGTGAAAAGGTGTTGGACGCCAACGAAATAGGAGTGGACTTGGCCCTGTATGCATGCCGTACCACGAGGAGAAGACGCCGAATGGACAGCGGAGGCTCTCCAGACTCCGCGCATAGACTAGCAACTGGACTCGTGCAATAAGCCCCCGTTGAAACCCTAATACTCTCATGGTGAATCACATCCAACATTTTGAGGAACGAAGGTCTTGCAGATCCATAAGCTTGACATCCGTATTCGAGTCGAGCTCGCACAAAGGCATTATAAAGTTGGAGCAGACGTGCCCTGTCAGCGCCCCAGGACCTATGGCTGACGCATTTAAGGACGTTTAAAGCCTTGAAACAGCGGACTTTTAGATCCTTTAGGTGTGGCAACCATGTGCACCTCTCATCAAAAATAACCACGAGATATTTTACTTTTTCCTTAAACGTGAGAACAGTGTCTCCCTGTTCTAAAACAGGGAGATTAAAAAGAGAACGGGAACGGTTAAAATCTACAGTCTTCTCCAAAGAGAATTTAAAGCCCGTGGTCTTAGACCCTTCCTCCAATCGCAGGATTGTCAGCTGTAATTGGCGTGTAGCAGTTGTAAGGGGGAAAGACGCACAGAAAATGGAGAAATCGTCCACAAACAAGGAGCACTGTACGGGCCGTCGTACTGTGGACGCAATACTATTGATTGCAATTGCGAAAGCTGTCACACCGAGGACACTTCCTTGAGGGACACCGTTCTCCTTCTTAAAACGGTCAGAATTGACATTCCCAACCTTATACCTAAAATACCAGTCCGACAGAAAGGATCTTATGACTGTGGGTAAACGCCCACGGAAACCCGACTCATAAAGCTGCTGCAAAATGTTACGCCTCCAGGTAGTATCGTACGCTTTTTCTAGGTCGAAGAAAACCCCGGTAAGGTGTCGCTTGCGTAGGAAAGCATCTTGTATGGCTGTTTCGAGTAGGATCAGGTTATCTAGGGTGGAATGATACCTCCTGAACCCACACTGGCAGCGCGTAAATAAGGATCTGGATTCGAGAATCCACACCAGGCGCCTATTGACGATACGCTCAAATGTTTTTCCTACGCAGCTCGTGAGACTAACGCTACGATAACTACTGGGGTCGGTCCGATTCTTCCCTGGTTTTAAAAATGGAATTAAAATCGATTCTTCCCACGAACTAGGAAAGTCGCCTGTCTTCCAAATTTCATTAAAAAGTTGAAGGAGGACCTCCTTTGACCGCAGATCCAACTGCTGCAGCATGCTATACAATATCAGGTCTTGACCAGGTGTACTATCACAAGATACTGACAGGGCAGACTCCAACTCCCACAAAGAGAAAGGCTGGTTGTATTCCTCAGTGTTGTTTGAACGGAAATCAAAACCAGCCCTCTCCTGTGTACCCCGATAGCGATGAAATTCTGGGTCCTGACTAGAATCAGCCGTACTATTTTGAAATGATTCTGCCATTGGTCGGGCGATGTCTCTTGGAGATGTTAGGAGACACCCCCGCTCACGTATAGCTGCCATTGGCGGTCGAGAGTATCGCCTTGAGATCCTCCTAATGGCTTCCCATGCTTTGATTGAAGATGTGGACCTATTGATGGAGTTCAGAAACTCTCGCCAAGACATCCGTTTACTCTAACGATTCTTCTCGCCCGCGCCCGTGCTATTCGGAAAGTTGCCAGATTCGCATCAGCAGGGCACCGATGGAATCTTCTCTAAGCCGCCCTTCTGTCTCTAATTGCGGTACGACAGTCGTCATTCCACCAAGGGACATGCTGCCTCACAGGTGTTCCTTTTGACTTTGAGATGGATACATCAGCGGCATGGTGCATCACTACCGTAATGTTATCCACCCAATCCTGGACGCCTTCACATTGTTCAAAAACAGCTAACTGCCTCTAGAGCGTCCAGTTTCCCTTCCTGAACAACCATTTCGGCGGCTTTTCGAGACGACCCGTCTCAACTGGCAGATGGAGCCAGATAGGAGAATGGTCGCTGCCATGAAGGTCCTCGTCTGCTACCCACTGAGCAATGTCCGCAAGCACAGGCGAACAAATAGAGAGGTCTATGGCGGAGGACGATCCGGAAGCGGTGCTAAAATACGTGGCCAGACCCGTGTTCAGCAGTATGATGTCGGAATTCCTGATCAACTCCTCAATCATCCGGCCTCTGGGACAGGTTTCGTTAGAACCCCATTATGCATTATGAGTATTAAAATCTCCTAAAATGAGAAAGGGACTGGGTAGCTAATCAATGAGCTGTGCCAGGGGTTCACTGTCAATGAGATCATCGGGTGGTAAATACAAGAGCACACTGTGACATTAACATGAGCCAGGATCTGAGCTGCAACCGCTTGTAGCGTTGTGGTTAAGGGCACAGGTCAGGAATGGAATGCGTCCTTAATGAACACTGCGACCCCACCCTGCGCTCAATTACCAGTCGTCGTCTTCCCTCTACATGAGATATCCTGTAAGTACAGGCGTGCCATTCTCTTTAAAATGTGTCTCTTGCAAAGAGAAGCAAAAGGGGTTTTCCTGTACTAACAGCCGCAATTCTTCAAAGCGAGTTCTGACCCCATTCAGAATCCACTGAAGTATGGGAGCCATATCAGCAGTTCGGTTTATATTTCCCCCTGTCTTTGCATTGCGCTGGTGAGACACTTGTGGAGCGAGTGGCAGCAGAGGGGCTGCCAGGTTCTGGTGAAGAGGTATCGAGCTCCATGATGATTTCCTCCTCATCAGTCAGGGATGCCATGACGACATCCAATGGTGCCTTTGGCAGGTTTGACGCCAAACGTCGTGCCCCTTTCCCTGGTCCCTTATTCTTGGAGGAAGTCGGGGTTGGGGAAGTGGAGAGGCACTCGGTTTCTGGGGTGCCTTCAAAATCATCACTATAGCTTTCTCTGCAAGAGCGTTTAGTTCAGTCGGAGCAGCCTGAATAGCTATATCTTTACGGGTTGTGCTCTGGCAGGTACAAACGCAGGTACAGGTATCGGTGGTGGATACTGCTACGCTGGACATGGTCTGCGTCGAAGCGTTTGCTTTTGACACACTTTTTTGCACCAAGGAGGCATAGGATGTGGCAAAGACAGGGGGTTTTGTCTCCTTATACTCTTTTTTGGCTTCCAAATAAGGTATCCTCTTTGTCATCTTTATCTCCTGAATTTTTCTTTCCTCTTCAAAGATGGGGCAGTCTCTGCTCCAGACTGGATGGCTCCCAGAGCAGTTGATACACAGTGCTGGAGATGGGTAGTTGGTCCCAGCTTCATGAGCTGCCTTGCCACATTTGCCGCAGGTCGGTTCACCCCCACAACTCATCGTTGTATGGCCAAGTCGTTGACATTTGAAACATCTCATCGGGTTAGGTGTATAAGGCCTAACCCTAAGTCGGAGGAAACCAGCCATAACGTATTCAGGCAAGACCGGCAAATTGAAAGTCACAATGAAGGTGGCAGATTTCTCAACAGCTCCATTATTCCTACGTGTCCGTTGTTCCACGTCTACAATCCCCTGTGTTGCCCATTCTTGCTTCAGCTCTTCTACCTCGATATCCATTAAATCACGGCAGGTGACAACGCCTTTACTGGAGTTGAGGGAATTGTGCAACTCGACAGTAATATTATACTCGCCTAACTTGGTTGACTTTCGAAGCAGCTCCACTTGCTTTGCCCTACTAGTCTCAACTAACAGGGTACCATTCCTCAGGCGTTTGATAGATTTCAGAGTACCTGCGAGTCCTTCTAAACCTTTATGCGTCCCACGAGCAGCTAGGGAACTAAACGTCCGCCCAGACAGAGCCCCGCATGCCTGGGTAAGCCTTATACAACTGAGGTGCGGCAGGTTCCTCAGAGGTCGCCCGCTAGCAACTGTTCCACGTCAACAGCCATGCATCTTATCGGCGCAAAGCACACCTTAAGATTGAAGGGTTTTTATAGAGGTATGTACGGTCCTCGCGATCCAGGTAATCAAGCCAAGATCCCCGGTCCCGTTGTGCCACACGGTGGTCGCTGAAGCATGCCCAGAGCTTACGGTGTCAGAGGACTGGCGACGCACAACAGTCCACAGCGCGGGGACCCCGGGTTCGCCAAGCCCGTACCCAGCAAATGAATGCTGAGTCACCTGAGGGGTAGAAATGCGAGATAACGTATGTGGCTCGATGAGCAACGTCGTAAACATAGTAATACGTTACAAAGCTTCAAGATTCCTACTAAATTGGTTATAATACATAACTGTGCAGCATCCAAAATTGTTACAGTCACAGAGTAACCTGTCGAATGTAGAACTGAGAGTTCACTGTCGTAACTAGCCACACAGTTTAAGAAACTTCATTGGTGCCATATCTGCAGCATGAAAAAACCGCCCCGTATTTGGACCGCCGTAATTTATGAGACATGCTGTTAAATATAGCGGAAAGCACCGGGGAGGAATTTGTTAGCATTGAAATAATTTAAAAGAACTTTATCAAATGTTTTAAAATTATTTAATAGGAATCGTAAATGGTACGAAGTTTGTAGTGCTTAAAGATGATATGTGTTGATTAATTTGACACAGAAAAATTCTTCCTAAATGTAACAGGTGAAACTTCAATGAAGACATTATTATTAAGAACTATAAAAGAGGCTTAAAGTATCCAAAATTGTTTTTTCCTCCTTCCATTTGGCAATCATAGAGCCAGTAGCGCCCAAGAGTAACCTTAAAGAACGGAAATAATTTGTATATACGCCCTACAAGGTTTGCTCCAGTTTGCATCCTTATAAAATAATTTAAAAGAATAATGATTGTTTTATAAAGTTCTTTTAAAATATTTTAATTCTATTATATTCAACATCAGTGCTTTACGCTACTTTTAGGAGCATTTCTTTTCAGTGCAGTAAATGTTGCATCAATGAGGTTTCACAAAAATTTTTTATAAAGTGGCATTACGCTAGTACATGCCTAGTTATTACAGTAAACTCACAAATCCACATTCGACAGGTTACACTGTAACTGTAACAGAGGGGCAGTTGCACAAATGTGTATCATGACTAATCTTTTAAGAATCTTGAAGCTTTCTAAACTTAAATTTTAAACCACTTGCAATTTGTAGTAATTGTAGTTATAAAAGAATATCTTCGTAATAGATGTGAACATTGGCAGCTGGCCCTGAACCGGTCATATGGAAATAAAGGGAAGTGATCTGGAGATTTAGTTTTACACATGTTTTCTTTAAATTTAAATTATTACATTGGCTCTGGTTTGTAGGGGTTAGTGTTAATGTTTTCTGATTTGTTTCTTTTGTTTATTTGCTGTTTAAGTTTAACCTCAGTCGTGACGTCTAACATCTTTCTCAATATTCTTCACTAACATTATATCCTCATTGACGATGACAGGCAGTTCAAGGCTCAAAGTTGACTTATAAGCGGAAAACCAGTTAACGAAATAAATTAATACGGCAGTACGTACATAATTCTTTGCTTTTATTTGATGTGTGGTATCAACGCTCGATACCACACTTGTTAGGGGTTGTAGATATCGACCGCGGACCGTAATAGGTATCGCTGGACCTGCGAGTCGCGACTAGCGCCTCTAGAGCCGCTCCGCGGCTTGTGACAAGTTTCTAGAGATGTCTCGTCCACTCTTGCTCGGTACGTCAACTAGAAAGGTAGCATAGCCTTCAGATTATAGGAAGCAACCTCTAAGAAGGCGCTTAGACAAGTATGGCAAAAGTAATGCCTCTCTAGATATATTTGTAATTATATGTATGCAGCATATGAAGAAGCCTGTAGCACAAGGTAAGTACAATACATATTATGTTTTACTAACGACTACTAGATATTTCAGTCGTTGAAGATACAAACTATGCAGCCAGCTCTTTACCGACTTCACTGCCAAACCTGCGATATATGGTTATATTTAGCTTTGGCCACCTGTCATCGTAACAACCGACGGCGAGAATCATAACATGATCACTACTATAAATACCTTGACGTAAAACCAGATAAAACTCTGTTTTCATGTAACACTACCGAGATGTTACAAAATCTTTAAGCGCAAGAAACGTCAACCGAAAATCAACCGTAACTATTGTGTCTACTGTTTAGAGGCCCAAAACGCGTGGGTGTATTCAGCTCGTTACTACATGCAAATAAGTTGGAGGCCGAGTTGATAGAAGCTGAAGGAGTCCAGGTTGCAATAATATGTGGCACGGCACACTGCTAGAGAGAAGGATCATTATTCAAACTACACATACTACAATGAAATTACTTATCTTCAGTAGTTTGTAGGACTGCAGCTGCGGCTATGTACAAACATCTCGAAACATGGATTACCTTGAACTAATGCAACATATTCTCAGGGACTAAGCCTGAGGGGCCCTCCTCAGAGAATCAATGCAAACAGAACTGGCTGAGGGCCGATTATGAAATTGCGTCTGCCTAGGTTGAAATCTAGCTAAGAAGTGATCGAGGCACACTCCAGTTCCGTCGAGCTGCACAGCCCGCTAGAGTGCGCTGTGCTCGGCCGACGACAGGCTGCGAACCTTGCGTTGGCGTGGCGTTGTAGTAGTATCTGTAGCAATGATACTACAGTAACTAGTTGAGTTTCGTAGCCTCACATCCTGCCCATGTCAGCCAATACGCTTCGCTGTCTGCTGTGTACCACGGGTCAGGAAAAAGTCCACCCATGCTAGACAAGTGTATGTCGCTGTCAGTGGGACTGCATATATATTTTGACAGCGTGTTTTAAACCTACAGTCACTGAGAAATGTAATCCACCTGGTACAAGGAGTACATTAAATTTATGCCCAGCTGCGAATATGGAAAAACATCAGCTGTAGAACGGAATGACAACAATGGAAATTTGTGCCGTACCGGAAGTCGAACCCGGATTTCCCGTTTATCGGCGAGGGGTAGCCTCACCATTTGGCTATCCGTGCAGAACTCACGACTTGACCCAAACTTCCATATGTCGTCTACCATGCGTTTGCAGCCTGTACTCGCACAACCATTATGTATATTCCCGTAGCGGTGAGACGTTTTAAATGAAAGTCTCTTGACCGGTGTGGGCATATAAATACTATATGGCAGTACATGCGTTACTTTGAATTGCGTTGCATCGTAATTAAGAATAACACAGGCATTGAAACACTGTATCGTCTCATAAAATGAAGTGCGTCCCATCAACAGTTCAGCAAGGAAAACAAATTGCTCATCTAAGCTGCATGACAATGAGGTGTCTCCGTCCAGACTTAGATCGAGGAACAGCTTTTTTAACGACAAATGAGTTCCTGGCAACGCAGAAACTCAGAAAATGTAAAATGTAACTCTGCAGTGAGCAAGAACTCGCTCTCCCCATGGAACTGGAGAAACATACATGTGAAGATTTTCACATTAGGAAATCTCTTAATTAAACGAGGAAGGGAGTTTCAGGAGATAAAACGAATCTTGCTCAAATATGTGGCTGTGGACTACCTCGAACTGAAGAATGTCTAGTTTGCCAGAATATGAATACAACCTTCACCAACCGGCACAACCCGCAACGCGGTCTTATAAGACGCAATGACAAAGCTATTTTTGAAGTTACACAACGACAAATTCAAATTTCAAACCCGTTTTTACCATTGTTATTGATGTATCGTTGCAATTACTGTTGACGTAATATCAGGATGCATATGCTGATCTGTCTTCATTTGTACATCGTTCTCCCAAAATGTTCCGAGTTTTTCTAGGCCTGTAAGCGACTTAATCACAATAACAACCGTGGCAGCTGGAACTAACAAATGTAAACAACAAAATGGTTCAAATGGCTCTGAGCACTATGGGACTTAACATCTGTGGTCATCAGTCCCCTAGAACTTAGAACTACTTAAACCTAACTAACCTAAGGACACCACACACATCCATGCCCGAGGCAGGATTCGAACCTGCGACCGCAGCAGTCGCGTGGTTCCGGACTGAGCACCTGGAACCGCTAGACCACCGCGGCCGGCGCCTGTAAACAAGAAACTTACATTCTACCATTCAGTTGTGAGCATGTGTTAAGTAACGGATGTTCGACCGCAGTGTGTCAACGCCGTCGTATCATCGATTGCAGCGGTGGAATACCTGTAAATCAAGTGTTTAAGACACTGTTGAAGAAGAGAAAGTGTTTGGAAAGTTTGCCTTGCACAGCTTGATTCCTCAATAAAAACAACGATTCGTTGATACCTGTCGCGACTTGAGTGAAATGAATATTATTTCCTGTAAAATATCATCACGGTGGACAAGACTTCATGTTATCAATCAGCACCACAAAATCAGAAAGTGCAGAAATTCTAATGAAGCTTCAGCACTTTTGGCAACATAACCGACGTTCAAAGGAACGGGACGCGCGAGCTGAACTACAGCTCAAAGAAGGGCTTTTCTCTATTGTAAGAACGTTCTCTGCATTTAACTCAAGTGTGGGAAAAATATGTAGAACTTTAAACTTTGTGTTCTGCCTTACGGCAGGTCTTGTCATGGGGGAAGCCTCGTCAGAGAGGTCCACCGGATGAGCGTCTAGGGAAGTGATTCCAGTGGTGGTTTCCCGTTGCCTTCCACTGGTGGTGATAAGTGATAATCAGGACAACACAACACCCAGTCCCTGAGCGGAGAGAATCTGAGACACAGCTGGGAATCGAACACGATCCCCTTGGTGAGACAGACCGCCGCGCTGACCACTCATCTATCGGAGTGGACTATATGTAGAACACATGTAGCATTAAAGCAAACTCTTAGAATATCTCTATATTTTACTAATCCAGTTTCGAAACCTTTTGACTGGCGGGGAAGGAGTGCCCTTATACAGGGTGTTACAAAAAGGTACGGCCAAACTTTCAGGAAACATTCCTCAAACACAACTAAAGAAAAGATGTTATGTGGACATGTGTCCGGAAACGCTTAATTTCCATGTTAGAGCTCATTTTAGTTTCGCCAGTATGTACTCCAACGTGATCAAATTGTAAATTTTCACAATCAACATGTGTGGGCTGACGAGAATCCGCACGCAATTGTGCAATCACGTCATCAACACAGATTTTCTGTGAACGTTTGGGCAGGCATTGTTGATGATGTCTTGATTGGGCCCCATGTTCTTCCACCTACGCTCAATGGAGCACGTTATCATGATTTTATATGTGATACTCTACCTGTGCTGCTAGAACATGTGCCTTTACAAGTACGACACAACATGTGGTTCATGCACGACGGAGCTCCTGCACATATCAGTCGAAGTTTTCGTACGCTTCTCAACAACAGATTCGGTGACCGATGGATTGGTAGAGGCGGACCAATTCCATGGCCTCCACGCTCTCCTGACCTCAACCCTCTCGACTTTCATTTATGGGGGCATTTGAAAGCTCTATTCTACGCAACCCCGGTACCAAATGTAGAGACTCTTCGTGCTCGTATTGTGGACGGCTGTGATACAATACGGCCGGCCGGGGTGGCCGAGCGGTTCTAGGCACTTCAATCTGAAACCGCGCAACCGCTACAGTCGCAGGTTCGAATCCTGCCTCGGGCATGGATGTGTGTGATGTTTTTAGGTTAGTTAGGTTTAAGTAGTTCTAAGTTCTAGGGGACTGATGACCTCAGATGTTAAGTCCCATAGTGCTCAGAGCCATTTTTTTGTAATACAATACGCCATTCTCTAGGGCGACATCAGCACATCAGGGATTCCATGCGACGGAGGGTGGATGCATGTATCCTCGTATACGGAGGACGTTTTGAACATTTCCTGTAACAAAGTGTTTGAAGTCCCGCTGGTACGTTCTGTTGCTGTGTGTTTCCATTCCATGATTAATGTGATTTGAAGAGAAGTAATAAAATGAGCTCTAACATGGAAAGTAAGCGTTTCCGGACACATGTCCACATAACATATTTTCTTTCTTTGTGTGTGGGAAATGTTTCCTGAAAGTTTGGCCGTACCTTTTTGTAACACCCTGTATAAAGAACAATATAAGTTAATAAAATACATAAAGATCAAAGCTGTATATGCCATGCTGATACGGTCTGAACACGGAAGATTCTTTTCTGTTCCAATCAGACTTTTAACGAGCGAATGCCTTATCCACGTGATTTTAATTCTTATTTCATGGCCTGTTGTGACAGTCAACAAATGAAATTTCATCTGCTTTTCTTTTACATAATTTCATGATGCCTGACAAAAGCGAACACGATATTGGTATGAATAAATACTATTTCGCGGCTGAGAATGCCTTCATTTAAAATAGTTGAAAGGATTAAATATTTGCTTACTTTGCTAGTATCTTTAAACGTGTAATATAAAACTCAAACAAGCTATTAATACGTACTTAATAACACAATTAAATAATCATTTTTATGTAATTTGCTGAAAGGGATGAGAAAATAGGAGCACGAGGACGGACTATGAGGAGGGGGAGGGGGAGGAGAAGGAGGGTTCGAAACATTGTGTAGACAGTAATCTTTCTTACACAGAGACTTTTTTGTTTATGTATTATACATAAGAGTTACAAAGTGTAATGGGGCTTAACATTCCAATAATGGATGTTACTGGTATACACCACTGTGGAAGTCGGTGCACTGAGACACGGACGATGATGGCCGTTCGAACAGTCTGCTACAATGACGCATTGAGCAGTAGTTCCCTCGTTGCTGTATTTGCCCTCAGCTCTTTGATAAAGACAGCCTCATTGGCTGTTGGTGTCGCATTCCTACCTACCATCAAAATCAATAAATGTAAGCGAAGATTAGTTGTATATACACTCCTGGAAATTGAAATAAGAACACCGTGAATTCATTGTCCCAGTAAGGGGAAACTTTATTGACACATTCCTGGGGTCAGATACATCACATGATCACACTGACAGAACCACAGGCACATAGACACAGGCAACAGAGCATGCACAATGTCGGCACTAGTACAGTGTATATCCACCTTTCGTAGCAATGCAGGCTGCTATTCTCCCATGGAGACGATCGTAGAAATGCTGGATGTAGTCCTGTGGAACGGCTTGCCATGCCATTTCCACCTGGCGCCTCAGTTGGACCAGCGTTCGTGCTGGACGTGCAGACCGCGTGAGACGACGCTTCATCCAGTCCCAAACATGCTCAATGGGGGACAGATCCGGAGATCTTGCTGGCCAGGGTAGTTGACTTACACCTTCTAGAGCACGTTGGGTGGCACGGGATACATGCGGACGTGCATTGTCCTGTTGGAACAGCAAGTTCCCTTGCCGGTCTAGGAATGGTAGAACGATGGGTTCGATGACGGTTTGGATGTACCGTGCACTATTCAGTGTCCCCTCGACGATCACCAGTGGTGTACGGCCAGTGTAGGAGATCGCTCCCCACACCATGATGCCGGGTGTTGGCCCTGTGTGCCTCGGTCGTATGCAGTCCTGATTGTGGCGCTCACATGCACGGCGCCAAACACGCATACGACCATCAATGGCACCAAGGCAGAAGCGACTCTTATCGCTGAAGACGACACGTCTCCATTCGTCCCTCCATTCACGCCTGTCGCGACACCACTGGAGGTGGGCTGCACGATGTTGGGGCGTGAGCGGAAGACGGCCTAACGGTGTGCGGGACCGTAGCCCAGCTTCATGGAGACGGTTGCGAATGGTCCTCGCCGATACCCCAGGAGCAACAGTGTCCCTAATTTGCTGGGATGTGGCGGTGCGGTCCCCTACGGCACTGCGTAGGATCCTACGGTCTTGGCGTGCATCCGTGCGTCGCTGCGGTCCGGTCCCAGGTCGACGGGCACGTGCACCTTCCGCCGACCACTGGCGACAACATCGATGTACTGTGGAGACCTCACGCCCCACGTGTTGAGCAATTCGGCGGTACGTCCACCCGGCCTCCCGCATGCCCACTATACGCTCTCGCTCAAAGTCCGTCAACTGCACATACGGTTCACGTCCACGCTGTCGCGGCATGCTACCAGTGTTAAAGACTGCGATGGAGCTCCGTATGCCACGGCAAACTGGCTGACACTGACGGCGGCGGTGCACAAATGCTGCGCAGCTAGCGCCATTCGACGGCCAACACTGCGGTTCCTGGTGTGTCCGCTGTGCCGTGCGTGTGATCATTGCTTGTACAGCGCTCTCGCAGTGTCCGGAGCAAGTATGGTGGGTCTGACACACCGGTGTCAATGTGTTCTTTTTTCCATTTCCAGGAGTGTATATTGATTGCGTTGAGGGGTTACCTTATTTTTGTTCTTTTATTTACTTTAAAGAATGTTATGAAAAAAGGTACAAAGTATTCATGGAGCCCTTCAATGAATTCCACGGAATTCCAGGGTCCCGTGGAAATCAGTTTAAGAAAGTCTGTCACAGAAGATTAACGAGCTTAATGATACCGCAGACCACTGCATTCTGTTGATTCCTGGCCACTAGAGGGTGGTGTTCACAATATGGGTGTGGTGTGATCGTCCATTATTATCATGAAGGACGAAAAAATCATAGGAACGTTATCGGACATATTGATCGCGTTGGTCCTGCTGCGTATTGTGTGAATCGCCTTAGCCTTCCCAGGCGCCTGCGCACTGTTCCATTGTTATTGCGGTACGAACAAGCCATAATCTGCACGTAGCGCTAATCAGCTAATGTTTACCGTGGGCTACAACTACAAGGAAGATCGTCAATATTTTACTCCTCGCAATTATAGTTGGATATTCGAAGGCGTGGTTGTGATGAGTGCCAAATCGATGGACAACAGCCCGTTCCCCACAGTTCTCCTCGCCGTATTGTGGCAATGCGAGCACGGTCTATAACTGACTGGACTATTCGAGGACTGTTGACAGACTCAAGAGTGTACACAAGCTGCATTGTACCATTCACGCTCTATTCAACTTCATGAGAGTTCCAGGTTTACTTTAACCTTCGTTACAAGTAGTGTTCTTCTGCCGTCAAGTGAGTATTGAGAAAGATGTCAGCGATTAAGTAAACGGGAAGTATGCTTGTCATCACAAAGGTTCAATACAATTCACCACCAACTTTTGTTAAGCACAATAATCTCATGGAAAATATTAATCGAGTTTTACATTACTGCCATTCAGTTGATGCAATAGTCTAGCGTGGAGTTATGACAAATGTCAAATAAAACAAGAGTTTCACAACGTCCGGAACCAATGAAAATAGGAGTGCAATCCTTACAAAGAATATATTTATAAGAATGAATACAAATATTTATACTTATCACCAACAGATAACACCTAGTCATTGATTGTACTACACATAATTCTAGGATACTAAGAGGATTCTAATATGACTTTTTACTGGAATAGTACAAGCGGAAAAGTAGTTGCTATATTCAGTCTGTCTTAAGTCTTTCAGCAGTGAATTTCCACAGAAGGCGATGAATGCAGTTTTTGTCGAGGCACATGTGTTTTTCAGGTGCAGTGGGTGCCTGGTCGGAGAATACAAAGTAAGGCCATCTTTAGCGAGCTTTCAGTTATGAAATTATGAAATTTAAATTTTAGTAATCATAAAGAAGTCTAATCCTGGTTGCTGTTATCGTTGTTTTTGTCGTGGTCTTCAGTGCGAAGACTTATTTGATGCACCTCTCCACACTTGTCTGTCCTCTGCAATCCTCTTCACCTCTGCGTAACCACTGCAATTTACAACCATTTCACTCGACAAATTGTATTCATCCCTTGGAATTCCTCTACAATTTTTGGGCACCAAACTTCTTTCCTCTATCAAAGCGACAATTTCGTGATGCCTCAGAACGTGTTTCATCAAAGAGTCAGGTCCTTTATTCAACTACACTAAATTTTCTTTTCTCTCCAGTTCGATTCAGATACTCCTCACTAGTTACGTGAACTACCTACATTTTTCTATAGCAGCAAATTTCAAAAGCTTCTGTTCTCTTCTTCTGTGATTTGCATATTGTTTACCTTTTACTTCGTTCAAGATTACACTCCAAACACATATGTTCAGAAAAAAATTTCCTCACATTTTAATATATATTTGATATAAACAAATTCTTCTTTTTTAGAAATGCTTTCCTTGTAACACCCAGATGCATTTTATATCCTCTGTGCTAAGGCCACCACTGTTATTTTGTTCACTAACAACAATACTGATTTAATTCGACGGCATTCCTATCCTACTGTTTAATTTTTTTATGCTTATCTTACAGCTTCGTTTCAAGACACTGTTCATTCCGTACAAACGCTCTTCCAAGTCCTTTGCGGTCTCTTACAGACTCACAATTCCATCGGCAAACTTCAAAGTTTTTATTTCTTTTCCCTGAACTTCAGTTCCTTCCCCAAATTTTTCTTTGGTTTCCTTTATTGTTTGCTAGTTTTACAGATTGAATAACATTGGAGATAGGCTACAGCCCTCCTCATATGCTGCTTCACATCCACTTTCTTCGACTCATATACCTGCCGTCCGGTTTCTGTACAGGTTATCTATAACTTTTCTCTCCCTCTATTTAATCCCTGCTAACTTCACAATTTCAAAGTCTGAATTCCTCTCCATAATGTCAAAACCCTCCCCTAACTGTATAAGTGCTATTTACAGAGTATTGCCTTTCTTTAAACTATCTTCTAAGGTTAGTCGTATGGTCAGTATTGCCTCCCATGTTCCTACATTTCTCTGAAACCCAAACAGATCTCCATCGAGGTTGGCTTCAAAGAGTAATTCATTCATGTCAGTATTTTGCAACCATAGTTTATTAAACGGACAGTCGTTAATATTCACTCCTGTCAGCAACCGATTTCTTTACAGTCGGAATTAATAAATTCCTTCTGAAGTCTGAAGACGTTTCGCCAGTCTCATATTTGTAGCACATCATGTGGAACAGTTTTTTCGTGGTTGCCTCAAGCGAGGATCTCAATTATTCTGAGGGAATACCGTCTACTGTAGGAGCTTTGTTTAGACATAGGCCTTTCAATACTCTGTCAAATTTTTCTCATAGTATCATGTCCCATATCTAATTTTCATCATCTTTCTCCTTGCTTTCAGCTATTGCAGTCACCCAGTCCTGGCTACAGCAAGAGGTTAGCACTCTAGGTTTGGAAAATTGCTAGTTTGAAGCTGTGTCTACAAAGAATATAGGAAGCAAACACCTCGAAGCTAAATGGATGCCGGTGCCTCTCACAGCTTGCGGCTCTGAAGCGACGTTCCTTGGCGGCAACCACCAGTGACCACATGATTCCTCCCCCTCGCTCCCTGTTGGCTACGCGCATCGAAAGCATGAGACGCTGTGTCGCCGACTGCTCTTTAGGGGAACGAATAACCTCTGTTTTCTCACTTGGCATGAAAGCCACAATGAATTTTAATGGCGTTAGACAAGCACGTAATTTCACATAAAAGTAATTAGATTGGCTAGCCAACGGTCTTGCCGTAGTGGTAAGACCGTCAGATCACCGAAGTTAAGCGGTATCGGGCTGGGTTAGCACTTGGATGGGTGACCATTCGGTCTGCAAAGCGCTATTGACAAGCGGGGTGCACTCAGCCCTACTTGATTGAGAAGTAGCGTCTCCGGTCTCGTAATTGATATACAGCCGGGAGAGCTGTGTGCTTACCACGTGCCCCTCCATATCCGGATCCAGTGCCGGCTGTGGGTTGAGGATGACACGGCTGCCTATCGGTACTAATGGTCCCTCCAAGGACTGTTCGGACGGAGTTCCGTTTAGCTTACTTAGATTGACTAGGGGATCTGCACAGAACAATGTTACGCTGCTGAAAACCCAAAAATGAATTTATTGTTTCTTATATACGAAAATCAAGATTCATACATGGGGATGTTTTAGGAAAGACCAGATGTTATCACAACAACAGTTTAACTCCGACTGGTATGTAACCTTCAACCGACGATAATAAACATTCTTTCAAACAGTGACCAGTGAAATATTCGAAATCAGCATTTGTTCGGTATATTACTCATTAAAATAAAGTAACCTTCCTCAGAGTCGGGTTTATCTTACTTCTACTGTAAGCTTCACATCGTATCAGGCAAATTTTTCACTAGTTAGATAGCATGACACTTCATCGTCATCTTAATGCGAAGTCTCGTTCGTATCATATCAAGAAATCGAATTCACACAGTTAGTTGTATTTTTGTAGTAATGTAAGGGATTATGAATGGCTTACACTTTAACCGTAGCCGGAAACTGATTAAAAATCACAGCAAGACTGACGGACGTATCACAGTACACGACCGTAAACCCGACGAGGGAGTTCGCTCATATTCTCTTGCCGTGAGCTAATACTCCTTACACCGTACGTGGGCGAAGAAGGAAGTAAAATTTACCTCCTTACAGCTACTCAAACAGGTAATTGTAAACAGTGAAGATATATTAGAAGCTTACATGCTTCTTCTTTTCCAGTTGGTGCCGTAGCTGAAAATCTAATTATCTTTTTGTTTGAGTTATACCGTGCAGGAGAGGAAAGAAGCCATGTACCAAATCAACAATGTTGCCTCCAGAAGAAACGGCGTTCCTGAAACAAACGCCGATAAATAGCAGAAGTCAACGAGTGGGTACGGAGATGGAGAATAAAAGGCTAAAGGAAAATGACTGCAATTGCTTCCCTTCCAGACCGGCACGCGATTCAAGTCAAAAGACGTCAGACGGAAGAAATCTGTAAGAATACTGGAAATTGCCCACCAAACTAGGCATCACAGTTGGAGAAACAATGTCACTAGTCTGTATATTTGGGATGCCTTGAAACAATGTCACATAGTCTGTATATTTGGGATGCCTTAGCCGGAGTGCGAGGGAAGATTAATACATAGCTTGGATCGATTACGAGATAGAAGTGCGTAGAATCATAGCCACAGCCGAGGGAACTCCCAACTTACTGCTGGACTACACAACGGGGAGACTGTGTACGAAATAATAAAAGGTAAATATGCAAGAGAGGTTCACTATTCATTTCTGGATCAAGGAAACCAGAGGAAGACGCTGTTGTATGGCAAAACCCCTAGTTATCACATACACAGTTACAAGAAACAACAACCTGTGGATAACGCAGCACTCTTAAAACAAACCCATTCACTGGTAGAAACATATATAGAGGAGGGGAAACTCAAAATTATTACTGAAATCGTAGCACAATAACCTAAAAGTAAAAGCCACAAATTCTTGTCGGTCTGAGGGTCTTTTGGACGTGTACCATGAGCAGCAAGGTGACTATCAGAACATAAATACCACTTCTAACCAAATGAACTGTCTATAACAAATTGAAATATATCAATCCCTCTTTGAAATAATTAATAAAAACATAAATTTTATTTAACTCTAAGCCTCCAAAATCTGTGAGAACATTGATGGAAATTTCGGTCTGACAGAGCTATACCGTAACAATGAAGCCAAGAAAAATTCGCACAGTGATTCGTTTCGCAATGCTGACGTTGTGTACGACAGATCTCGCTTATACGTCAATAACTATTAGTGCAGTAGCTTGCATTGAACTACGGCAGACCCTGAAGACTGACATCAGGAAGTTAAGAACACTGTTTTAAGAACCATTTTCTACTGCAGACGTTTGACCCTGACCTCTTAAGGTGAAACACAAGACGCAAGCAAGACATAACAGAAGTTCACCTGCTCGCACTGCAGTGGCGGTGCGAGTAATATTGTTAACAACACAATTCTCGAGAGGCGGTCATTATCAGACACTGTCCCCTCGATTATAAAGTGTGGTTCATTGATCGTGACCGGGCCAAATATCTCACGAAATAAGCGTCAAACAAAAATCTGCAAAGAACGAAACTTGTCTAGCTTGAAGGGGGAAACCAGATGGCGCTATGGGTGGCCCGCTAGATGGACATCAACTGCTATTTTTTAAATAGGAACACCCATTTTTACTACATATTCGTGTAGAAAGTAAAAAAATATGAAAGTTTTAGTTGGACCACTTTTTTCGCTTTCTGACAGATGGCGCTGAGATAGTCACAAACACAACGAAAAGTTGGTAGCAGGTATGCTTTTTAAATTAAAATACACAACGTAGGTACGTTTGAACATTTTATTTCGGTTGTTCCAATGTGATACATGTACCTTGATGAACTTATCATTCCTGAGGACGCGTGCTGTTACAGCGTGATTACCTGTAAATACCACATTATTGCAATAAATGCTCAAATTGATGTCCGTCAACCTTAATGCATTTGGCAATACCTGTAATGACATTCCTCTCAACAGCGAGTAGTTTGCCTTCCGTAATGTTCGCACATGCATTGACAATGCGCTGACGCATGTTCTCAGGCGGTGTCGATGGATCACGATAGCAAATATTCTACAACTTTCCCCACAGAAAGAAATCCGGGGACGTCAGATCCGGTGAACGTGCGGGCCATGGTGCTTCGACGACCAATCCACCTATCATGAAATATGCTATTCAATACCACTTCAACCGCTCGCGAGCTATGTGCCGGACATCCATCATGTCGGAAGTACATCGCCATTTTGTCATGCTGTGAAACATCTTGTAGTAACATCGGTAGAACACTGCGTAGAAAATCAGAATACATTGCACCATTTAGATTGACATCGATAAAATGGGGGCCAATTATCCTTCCTCCTATAATGCCGCACCATACATTAACCCGCCAAGGTCTTTGATGTTCCACTTGTCGCAGCCATCGTGGATTTTCCGTTGCCCAACAGTGTATATTATGCCGGTTTACGTTACCGCTGTTGGTGAATGACGCTTAGTCGCTAAATAGAAAATCTGTCATCGTAGCCGTAATTTCTCTTGTGTCCAGTGGCAGAACTGTACACGACGTTCAATCTCGTTGCCACGCAATTCCTGGTGCACAGAAATATGGTACGGGTGCAATTGATGATGATGTAGCATTCTCAACACCGACGTTTTTGAAATTCCCGATTCTCGAGCAATTTGTCTGCTACTGATGTGCGTATTAGCCGCGAAAGCAGCTAAAACACCTTCTTGGGCATCATCATTTGTTGCAGGTCGTGGTTGACGTTTCACATGTGGCTGAATACTTCCTGTTTCCTTAAATAACGTAACCATCAAGCAAACGGTCCGGACACTTGGATGATGTCGTCCAGGATACTGAGCAGCATACATAGCATACACCCGTTGGGCATTTTGATCACAGTAGCCGTACATCAACACGATATCGACCTTTACCGCAATTGGTAAACGGTCCATTTTAGCACGGGTAATGTATCACGAAGCAAATACCGTCCGCACTGGTGGAATGTTACGAGATGCCACGTACTTTCACGTTTGTGACTATTACAGCGTCATCTATCACATTTCTTTACGTACTAGACGAATATGTAATAAAAAATGTTTGTTCCTATTTTTAAAGAACCAGTTAATACCCGTTTGACCTATGGCAGCGGCATCAATCGGGCCAACCATAGTGCCATCTGGTTTCGTTCTTTGTAGTTTTTTCGGTTGACGCTTATTTACTGAGATATTTGACCCCGTCACTATCAATGGACCACCCTGTATATGGCATACCTCATTAAGATACACTGTCGTATCAAAAGTATCCAGACACCTGTTAGTAGACAGAAATATCGGAAGTGTCCGCCCTTCGCCTTTATGACGGCTTTAATTCTACTGCGTAGACCTTCATTGAGTTGTAGAAATACCTGTGAAAGAACACACCTCCTTCATCCTCAAGAGCCGAAACAAGAGAAGGTAGTGACTGAGGGCAGGCCAGTCTATTTCTGGAATGTTACTGTCCTAAACAATTGCGTAACAAATGCTCCTTCGTGAAATGGTGTAATGTTGTACAGATACAAACAACCACCGTCTGCGAATTGTACACAATGCTGTACCGTGTGTTGATATCGTTTCGCATTTAGCACCTTCTTACGTGCAACAAGTGACCCACACCCTAATCAAGGAAAGTAATACCACCTCTTCCATACTTCAACGTTAGAACTACACGTATTGGCAGGTAAGTGTCTCCAGACATTGCCAGACCCAAACGCTATCATCAGATTTCTACTCTGTGGATCGTGATTCATCACCCCAAATAGCTCGTTTCGAGTCATCAACTATTCAGTAGGGTGTTCTTTGAACCACCTCAAGCTTCGCTCATCATTAACTACAGAATTGTTTGGTGTGTGTGGTGCTGCTCGACCGTTGTATCTCATTATTTTTCACTCCTTAGACACAGTCATTGCGACAGCTGCACTGTTCGAAGCACTTCGGAACATAGGAGCCATTCATTCCGATGATTTCATGCTGTTTCTTACAACCATCATGAGCAACGTTCTACAGTCTCCGTTAATCAGTACAAGAGGTCTGCCAGGTTTAGGTTTAACTGTGGTTGTTCCCCCGGATTTCTGTTTCACAGACAAGTCGCCAACAGCCGACTTCGGCAGCTTTAGAAACGTAGAAATGTTCGTGATGGGACTTTTTCCTCAGATTATATGCAATTGCTAGTCCATATTTGAAGTCACTTTGTTCGTAGCGACCCACTTTGTTTCTTCACTGAGAACAGAATACTTCACCCCTCCTTTTATACTGAAGTGTCCACCATTGTTCCGTCTAGTGCCCTGTTCCACATTACATAGGGATGCATGGCTACTTGGAGCAGATAGTGTATATATGTGTCTGTTACAGAACAGAGGAATTTTACTGACGGCGAATATGAGTATGTGAATACTGGAGCAGTAATGTCGACTTACTTTGAAAGATTACTGAGTTATATTTGTTATGTAATTACTTCTGTAATAGATCGATACACAATTTGGAATGCCTGTCAAATTTGTACATTTATGATGCAGACAGGTTGCTAAATGGATGGTTGCTTACTGTGTTCCTATGCTAACTGGTAGGGCAGCATCATGATACCTGAGATAATATTTGAAAAAACACTCCAGTCATGGAGATCAGTGAAAACATTTTCAGGTTGTGAACTCTGGGCGTCAGTGGACATGGACATTGCAGGTTCATTCCCATCAGCTTCTCCTCTGCTACCGTCCAAACGACTTACAAGCTCTTCTGCATACCTCATTGGACTTGCAGTCTAGGAATGCACACCCACCACACCGACACCTGCCATATGGATGCGTCGTACACGTACGTACGCAACACCTGCAGAATGGCAGCGGTTAACTTAAGCAACGTTACATAGCTCCAAAGTTAATAAAAGAAACGGTTTATGTACTCTTACGTGTACGTTTCCCTACTTTTGACAAGAACAATGTGTAGTACCAAGGGAGGGCCCTTGGAGCCCAAAATATGCTGTTGCATAGATTATTTAAGTAATTGGCAACAAAATTATATGTGACTCATCACAAATGAATCACGTAACATACAACTAAGAAAGGCTTAGCCAGAGTTCTAATGTCTGTAGTGGCGTTTTTGACTTTTCTTCTTGTTTGTGGTATTAGCTACATACCATAAATAAAATAAAATACCTACATCCGCTGCCCCCGTACACCTTCCATATGTATGCGTCCCACACATGCCTTTTACGCAGCGTTCCAGCGCGCCGGTAGTAAAATTAAGCACGTTTACACAGTTCTAAGAATAATACACAGTCGGAATAAGTCAGCACCCTCAAGGATTGTGTTCACTGGCACTAGGGTATAATATGTGCATACTCAAGAGCTGGAGTGTTAGTGGCCGCGCAGAGTGGCCGCATGGTTTGAGGCGCCATGTCCCGGGCTGCGCGGCCCCTCCCGCCTTAGATAAGTTCGTACCGACTAAGGTCCAAAGCGAGGGGAAAGATCCACCGTGGTATAACAAACATGTACGAAAGGTACTACGGAAACAAAGAAAGCTTCATCATAGGTTTAAGAGTAGTCGAATCATAGCTGATAAGGAAAAGCTGAACGAAGCGAAAAAGAGCGTAAAGAGAGCAATGAGAGAAGCATTCAACGAATTCGAACATAAAACATTGGCAAACAATCTAAACAAGAACCCTAAAAAGTTTTGGTCATATGTAAAATCGGTAAGCGGATCTAAATCCCCTATTCAGTCACTCGTTGACCACGATGGCACCGAAACAGAGGACGACCGAAGAAAGGCAGAAATACTGAATTCAGTGTTCCGAAACTGTTTCACTGCGGAAAATCGTAACACGGTCCCTGACTTCAGCCGTCGCACGGACGCCAAAATGGAAAATATTGAAATAAACGATATCGGAATTGAAAAACAACTGCTATCACTTAGTAGCGGAAAAGCATCCGGACCAGACGAGATACCCTTAAGATTCTACAGTGATTATGCTAAAGAACTTGCCCCCTTTCTATCAGCAATTTATCGTAGATCGCTGGAAGAACGTAAAGTACCTAGCGACTGGAAGAAAGCGCAGGTCGTTCCCATTTTCAAGAAGGGTCATAAATCAGATGCGAATAATTATAGGCCTATTTCGCTTACCTCAATCTGTTGTAGAATAATGGAACATGTTTTGTGTTCTCGTATTATGACGTTCTTAGATAATACAAATCTCCTTCATCATAACCAACATGGATTCCGCAAACAGAGATCATGTGAAACTCAGCTCGCCCTATTTGCCCAAGAAATTCACAGTGCCGTAGACACTGGCGAGCAGATTGATGCCGTATTCCTGGACTTCAGGAAGGCATTTGATACGGTTCCGCACTTACGTTTAGTGAAAAAAATACGAGCTTACGGAATATCGGACCAGGTTTGTGATTGGATTCAGGATTTCCTAGAAGAAAGAACACAACATGTCATTCTTAACGGTTCAAAATCTGCAGATGTAGAGGTAATTTCGGGAGTACCGCAGGGAAGCGTGATAGGACCTTTATTGTTTACAATATACATAAATGACTTAGTTGACAACATCGGTAGCTCCGTGAGGCTATTTGCAGATGACACGGTTGTCTACAAGAAAGTAGCAACATCAGAAGACTCGTACGTACTCCAGGAGGACCTGCAGAGGATTAATGCATGGTGCGACAGCTGGCAGCTTTCCCTAAACGTAGATAAATGTAATACAATGCGCATACATAGGGGCAGAAATCCATTCCAGTACGATTATGCCATAGGTGGTAAATCATTGGAAGCGGTAACGACCGTAAAATACTTAGGAGTTACTATCCGGAGCGATCTGAAGTGGAATGATCACATAAAACAAATAGTGGGAAAAGCAGGCGCCAGGTTGAGATTCATAGGAAGAATTCTAAGAAAATGTGACTCATCGACGAAAGAAGTAGCTTACAAAACGCTTGTTCGTCCGATTCTTGAGTATTGCTCATCAGTATGGACCCTTACCAGGTTGGATTAATAGAAGAGATAGACATGATCCAGCGAAAAGCAGCGCGATTCGTCATGGGGACATTTAGTCAGCGCGAGAGCGTTACGGAGATGCTGAACAAGCTCCAGTGGCGGACACTTCAAGAAAGGCGTTACGCAATACGGAGAGGTTTATTATCGAAATTACGAGAGAGCACATTCCGGGAAGAGATGGGCAACATATTACTACCGCCCACATATATCTCGCGTAATGATCACAACGAAAAGATCCGAGACATTAGAGCAAATACGGAGACTTACAAGCAGTCGTTCTTCCCACGCACAATTCGTGAATGGAACAGGGAAGGGGGGATCAGATAGTGGTACAATAAGTACCCTCCGCCACACACCGTAAGGTGGCTCGCGGAGTATAGATGTAGATGTAGAGTACTCCCTAGGGCCATGGGTGTCTGTGTTGTTCTTAGCATAAGCTAGTTTAGCTTAGTTTAAGTATTGTGTAACTCTAGGGACCGACGACTTCAGCAGTTTGGTCTCATAGAGCTTCACACAGACTTGACTGATAGTGATTCATTTTTCACGGTTATCGCCAATCAGGTGGCGCTCTGGAAATATCTGTGCGCCCTCTGCTTTGACCCCGCAGAAAGTGACTGTGCTCGGTTTAGAGGGGAACACTGCGTGAAACATTCATTCTAGGGTGCAAAAATGTTATACCGACTCGATGGGTTGCTAAAACCATTGGACACAATGTATCGGCGGTACGTCGCTGCTTTCAACAGTGACTGTGGAACTTTCTCTCAACCGTAGACCAGGTTCTGGATATCTGCTTGCTACAGACGAACATCGAGATCGACACACAATGACAGCATCAGCAACTGACCAAACATCATTCAGGAAAGAAGTTAGGTCACATTTTGCACCCGAAATGTCTCACAGGATCACTGGTATACGTTTGCTTGCAGCCTCTGTCACTACGACAATGCCAAGCACATAGACTCTGGTATCGTGAAAGAGTCGACTGGAAAGTGGTGCTGTCTGATGTGACTGATGGACGTAAACGTCTTTCGCGTAGATGGGATGTACATGTACAGAAGAACAAATGTTTACAATTTCAGAAAAATTTGTCCATTTAACGCACTGCTCCACCTCCGGCCCTTATGCAAGCAGGTACTCGGTTTTGCACATATGGCGGAGTTGGTGGATGTTCTCCTGATAGATATCGTGCCAAATACTGTCCAATTGGCTCGTTAGATCCTCAGTACCCCGAGATGATTGAAGGGCCCTCCCAATAAAGCACCAAAGGCTTTCAATTGAGGTAGGATTTGGCAAGCACAAAGACAGGCAGTAGGAACTCTTGCCTTACTGGAATGTAAGCCCAAGGTGGCTTTCCATCAAGGGCAACAAAACGGGGCATAGAATATTGTCGATGTATCAGTGCCGTGACAAACAAATGAGTTCTTCTATGAAAAGAAATGACAATGCAGACCATCACTCCTGGTTGTCGGCCGTTATGGTTTGCGACACTCAAGTTCATGTCCCATTGCTCTACGGAGACCTTCTGGACTAACCTTCTTTGTTAAAGAGACACGTTCCATATCATTACGAAATGTAGTATTCATCATCTAAGGAACAAGGATTAATGTATGTATGTATGAATGTATGTATGGTCATCGGGGCTCAGCTCGAAGCATGACTCATTACCCAAGAAAGTTCAACTCCAGTCAATAAGATACCAAGCCGTTGACCTGTCCTTACTAGTAGGTCACTTATATATTTATTTGTTTATTTTGTCTTAGAGTCTATTCGCCTGCGATACATAAGTCCCATCCCACGTTACATGTGATTGTGTGTGTGTGTGTGTGTGTGTGTGTGTGTGTGTGTGTGTGTGTGTTTGTGTATGTATGTGTGTGTGGTCTGTGTGTGGATAGAGTGGGTCGGACGCCTATCTTCTTCACCGTATTCGGTAGCTTCACACATAGATACAAGAGAAATGCGGAGCTAGTCATTTATTTCTTTTTCCAGACACATATAAAAATACACTTTCACCTAGTTGACGATATCATTTTGTTTCTCTGAGAAAAAACTTTAAAACGGGGCCCATTCTTCCCTTCTGACCAAGCCTCTCGATATATTTGCCTTGGTTGTAAGGCAAAAGCCGAAACTGTAGTTCTCTCCTAAAATACACTACTTGATCAAATGTATCCAGACTCCCGTTAGTGGAGGAGAATGTAGAGTGTATCCACCCTTCGCCTTTAGGATGGCTCGAAATCTGCTGGAAAGATATGAAATTATCCTACTCTATTGTGTACGGCGTACACAATATAGTAGGATAATTTCATACCTTTCCGCGTTTGCCGTTTCCTCTAGAGCTAATAGTTGGTCACAGCTTAAACACGAAAAATACCCCAGTACCGTAGGTAACACCACCTCCATACTTCACTCTTGGCAGTACACGTTTTTTTTTTTTTTTTTTTTTTTTTTTTTTTTTTTTTTTTTTTTTTTTTTTTTTTTTTGTCATCAGTCTACTGACTGGTTTGATGCGGCCCGCCACCAATTCCTTTCCTGTGCTAACCTCTTCATCTCAGAGTAGCACTTGCAACCTACATCCTCAATTATTTGCTTGACGTATTCCAGTCTCTGTCTTCCTCTACAGTTTTTGCCCTCTACAGCTCCCTCTAGTACAATGGAAGTCATTCCCTCATGTCGTAGCAGATGTCCTATCATCCTGTCCCTTCTCCTTATCAGTGTTTTCCACGTATTCCTTCCCTCTCCGATTCTGCGTAGAACCTCCTCATTCCTAAGCTTATCAGTCCACCCAATTTTCAACATTCGTCTACAGCACCACATCTCAAATGCTTCGATTCTCTTCTGTTCCGGTTTTCCCACAACCCATGTTTCACTACCATACAATGCTGTACTCCAGACGTACATCCTCAGAAATTTCTTCCACAAATTAATGCCGGTATTTGATATTAGCAGATTTCTCTTGGCCAGAAATGCCTTTTTTGCCATAGCGAGTCTGCTTTTGATGTCCTCCTTGCTCCGTCCGTCATTGGTTATTTTACTGCCTAGGTAGCAGAATTCCTCAACTTCATTGACTTCGTGACCATCAATCCTGATGTTAAGTTTCTCGCTGTTCTCATTTCTGCTACTTCTTATTACCTTCGTCTTTCTCCTATTTACTCTCAAACCATACTGTGTACTCATTACACTGTTCATTCCGTTCAGCAGATCATTTAATTCTTCTTCACTTTCACTCAGGATAGCAATGTCATCAGCGAATCGTATCATTGATATCTTTTCACCTTGTATTTTAATTCCACTCCTGAACCTTCCTTTTATTTCCCTCATTGCTTCCTCGATGTACAGATTGAAGAGTAGGGGCGAAAGGCTACAGCCTTGTCTTACGCCCTTCTTAATACGAGCAATTCGTTCTTGATCGTCCACTCTTATTATTCCCTCTTGATTGTTGTACATATTGTATATGACCCGTCTCTCCCTATAACTTACCCCTACTTTTTTCAGAATCTCGAACAGCTTGCACCATTTTATATTGTCGAACGCTTTTTCGAGGTCGACAAATCCAACGAAAGTCTCTTGATTTTTCTTTAGCCTTGCTTCCATTATTAGCCGTAACGTCAGAATTGCCTCTCTCGTCCCTTTACTTTTCCTAAAACCAAACAGATGGTCACCTAGCGCATTCTCAATTTTCTTTTCCATTCTTCTGTATATTATTCTTGAAAGCAGCTTCGATGCATGAGCTGTTAAGCTGATTGTGCGATAATTCTCGCACTTGTCAGCTTTTGCCGTCTTCGGAATTTTGTGGATGATGCTTTTGCGAAAGTCGGATGGTATATCGCCAGACTCATATATTCTACACACCAACGTGAATAGTCGTTTTGTTGCCACTTCCCCCAATGATTTTAGAAATTCTGATGGAATGTTATCTATCCCTTCTGCCTTATTTGACCGTAAGTCCTCCAAAGCTCTTTCAAATTCCGATTCTAATACTGGATCCCCTTTCACTTCTAAATCGACTCCTGACTCTTCTTCTATCACATCAGACAAAACTTCATCCTCATAGAGGCTTTCAATGTATTCTTTCCACCTATCTGCTCTCTCCTCTGCATTTAACAGTGGAATTCCCGTTGCACTCCTAATGTTACCACCGTTGCTTTTAATGTGACCAAAGGTTGTTTTGACTTTCCTGTATGCTGAGTCTGTTCTTCCGACAATCATATCTCTTTCGATGTCTTCACATTTTTCCTGCAGCCATTTCGTCTTAGCTTCCCTGCACTTCCAATTTATTTCATTCCTCAGCGACTTGTATTTCTGTATTCCTGATTGTCCCGGAACATGTTTGTACTTCCTCCTTTCATCAATCAACTGAAGTATTTCTTCTGTTACCCATGGTTTCTTCGCAGCTACCTTCTTTGTACCTATGTTTTCCTTCCCAACTTCTGTGATGGCCCTTTTTAGAGATGTCCATTCCTCTTCAACTTTACTGCCTACTGCGCTATTCCTTATTGCTGTATCTATAGCGTTAGAGAACTTCAAACGTATCTCGTCATTCCTTAGTACTTCCGTATCCCACTTCTTTGCGTATTAATTCTTCCTGAGTAATGCCTTGAACTTCAGCCTACTCTTCATCACTACTATATTGTGATCTGAGTCTATATCTGCTCCTGGGTACGCCTTGCAATCCAGTATCTGATTTCGGAATCTCTGTCTGACCATGATGTAATCTAGTTGAAATCTTCCCGTATCTCCCTGCCTTTTCCAAGTACACCTCCTCCTCTTGTGAATCTTGAACAGGGTATTCGCTATTTCTAGCTGAAACTTGTTACAGAACTCAATTAGTCTTTCTACTCTTTCATTCCTTGTCCCAAGCCCATATTCTCCTGTAACCTTTTATTCTACTCCTTCCCCTACAACTGCATTCCAGTCGCCCATGACTGTTAGACTTTCGTCCCCCTTTACATACTGCATTACCCTTTCAATATCCTCGTACACTTTCTCTATCTGTTCATCTTCAGCTTGCGACGTCGGCATGTATACCTGAACTATTGTTGTCGGTGATGGTCTGCTGTCGATTCTGATTAGAACAACTCGGTCACTGAACTGTTCACAGTAACACACCCTCTGCCCTACCTTCCTGTACATAACGAATCCTACACCTGTTATACCATTTTCTGCTGCTGTTGATATTACCCGATACTCATCTGACCAGAAATCCTTGTCTTCCTTCCACTTCACTTCACTGACCCCTACTATATCCAGATTGAACCTTTGCATTTCCCTTTTCAGATTTTCTAGTTTCCCTACCACGTTCAAGCTTCTGACATTCCACGTCCCGGCTCGTAGAACGTTATCCTTTCGTAGATTATTCAGTCTTTTTCTCATGGTAACCTCCCCCTTGGCAGTCCCCTCCAGGAGATTCGAATGGGGGACTATTCCGGAATCTTTTGCCAATGGAGAGATCATCATGACACTTCATCAATTACAGGCCACATGTCCTGTGGATACACGTTACGTGTCTTTAATGCAGTGGTTTCCATTGCATTCTGCATTCTCATGTCGTTGATCATTGCTGATTCTTCCGCCTTTAGGGGCAATTTCCCACCCCTAGGACAAGAGAGTGCCCTGAACCTCTATCCGCTCCTCCGCCCTCTTTGACAAGGCCGTTGGCAGAATGAGGCTGACTTCTTATGCCGGAAGTCTTCGGCCGCCAATCCTGATTATTTATCAAAATTTAGGCAGTGGCGGGGATCGAACCCGAGAACAAAGACGTTTTGATTGTGAGTCAATGACACACCCCTTTTTTTAAAAAAAAAATATCTCAATTTGTTCTAGATTGTTCGTTGAATTTGTTCGTGGCGGACGTCCGATGACGCCTGTTCAGGTTGATCGTTGATTCGTTCACTCAGTTTTCTATTACAGAGGGTAGCTAAACCCTCTGACCGAACACGCTGAGCTACCGTGCCGGCGCCCCTAGACAACGGGTACACGTAACGGCACCTAACGACCTCAAGACATTCGCCACCGAGCGAGGTGGCGCAGTGGTTAGCACATTGGACTCGCTTCGGGAGGACGGCGGTTCAAATGCGCTTCCGGCCATCCTGATCTATGGTTTTCCGTGATTTCCCTAAATCGCTTCAGGCAAATGCCGGGATTGTTCCTTTGAAAAGTACGGCCGAAATCCGTAATCCAATGGGACCGATGGCCTTGCTCTTTGGTCCCCTGACCACAAATCAACCAACCACGACATTCGCCAAATCCAAACAATTTCATCAGATTGCCAGAGGATATAACCCGATTTATTACTTCAAATAGCTCGTTTCCAGTAGTCCACTGTTCAATGGTGACCCTCTTACCATCATCGTTGTTTAGCATTGACTACAGGATGCTGTGGCGTATGATGAGGTCGTTGACCATTCCGACCCATTCTTTTTAACTCCCTACGCACAGTCAATGTGCTTGCTGAACTGCGAGTAGCGATATAGAACCCAAGAGTGATTCTTTCCGCTGATATAATGGGATTTTATACAACAGCCGTGCGCAGTGCTCGACCATCCCTATCAGTCAGTACATGAAGTATGCCGTGTTGTTTCAACTTCATAATGACGTGAGCATCATTCAACATGGG
Source organism: Schistocerca serialis cubense (assembly GCF_023864345.2). NCBI lineage: Eukaryota > Metazoa > Arthropoda > Insecta > Orthoptera > Acrididae > Schistocerca > Schistocerca serialis. The sequence continues at coordinate 466,092,424 of NC_064644.1, read as the reverse complement.
CAACTTTAGAGCGGTTGAAACGTCCGTCTGAATTTGTTACCCAATAGACATCAAATGATTAGTCACGATTCGAAGTCATTGATGTCACATGACCCACCCATTCTGCTGTTTTTGCATCTCTGCTGACAACAAAAACTCCCCGCCGCTAGTTATACTGGTGGGGCCGCATCCCGTGACGTCTAGTGGTCAGTCCCATATTACATAGCAGTATCTGGATTGTTTACTACACTTACACACTTACACACTTACATCTAAATCAACGTACACAATCAGCAAGCCACAGTACGGTGCGTGGCGGAGGTTGCCCTGTACCACTACAAGTCAAATGGAGCGAGCGAAAAGCAACTGTCTATATGCATCCGTATGGGCCCTAATGTCTCGTATTTTATCTTCGTGGTCCTTATGCGAATTGTATGTTGCCGGCAGTAGAATCATTCTGCAGACAGCTTCATAATCCGGTTCTCTAGACTTTCTTAACAGCTTTCCTAAAAAAAGTCACCTTCTTTCCCGGGATTCCCATTTGAGTTCCCGAATACAAATCGGGAATGACGTCGATGTGGTTTGATGATTTACCTCCTGTTTTCAACTGTGGTGGAAACTTCCCATTTTCTTTTTATTTCTGGGAGGGCTTTGTAGGAGCTACCACACCAGCAGTGGAGGCAGTACTTGATGTTTTACCAGGTTATGCCTTTGTAGGTAACCGGAGGTCCGCAATGGTGGCAATTTTTACATCATGTGCCCTTCTGAAACAACTGCTACTTGACAAGTTCTCTGAAAAAACACAGGTACTAGTGCTGTCAGTAGCAACCTCCGTTTGCAAAGAAGCGTTCGTTGTCTACGTAAGCTTTTTAAGGGCAGAAGCGAAAGATGTGAGTGTCAGAGGCTGCACTGCCTCGTAGATATTCTTGGCTTTATCATATGGGATGGGTTTCAATGTTTTAATCTCCTATATCTTCCTTTCTTCAAGGAAAACACTACAGTCCCTACTCAAGACATGGTGATCTCCAGACCAGTTTACACACTTTGAAGGTGAGGAGCCACCAACTCCATCATGAGTGGCCTTGCCACATTTTCCACAAGTAGTTTCACCCTTACATTATCGGTGGTGTGGCCAGAGCGCTTGCGATGTGTAGCAATAAACGTAGATGCAGGAAACCTAGCCTGAAATGTTCTGGGAGTTTAGTGCTACTAAGGGTGAGGATGAAGGAGTCAGATGTTATGAGATCCCCACCCACCCCCTTCAATATATTGAACTTCCTGAGATGACTCGTCTTTCAATTTCTCCTTGGGAATGCCAACCAGATATCTACACGACACAACACCTTTGATATAGTAGAACGTGTCGTGGAGCTCAGTTTCTATGGCATATTTCTCAAGGTTTAAATTTCTCTGAGCACTACGGGACAACTTATGAGGTCATCACTCCCCTAGAACTTAGAACTACTTAAACGTAACTAACCTAAGGACATAACACACATCCATGCCCGAGGCAGGATTCGATCCTGCGACCGTAGCGGTCGCGCGGTTCCAGACTGTAGCACCTAGAACCGCTCTGCCACTACGGCCGGCTATTTCTCAAGGCATTTATTTTTCTGCATGATGGTAGCTTATTGGGAACTACACAATCGTTTCATAATCAAGAGCTGATTCTGACCAGTAACATGCGTTCTTGAAGGACGCCATCATTACGCCAGTGACAGAAGATTTTATTAGGCCATTGCAATTTCGCCCACAGGTCATTATCAAGTGCTGATATTATGGCCTAAGGCCGAAATTGCAATGGTGTTATAAAAACTTACAACAGTTGCTAGCGTTCCATTTCGGTCCCAAGATCAGCAGGGTAGATAAAAGTCCTTCTAGACAGACCCCCGAATGCCTAGGTAAGCCTAATACAACGGAGCTGCCGGAGGATCCCCAGACGTTGCCTGCTAACGACTGTTCCACTTCAACAGCCATGCACCTCATCGGCGCGCAGCATTTCTATAGGTCAGAACCCAGGGTCGCAGAGCCCACACCCAGTAAATGAATGCTGGGCCCCTGAGTGGAATTAGGATTCCATCAGGACCTGGCGTTATTTGCTTCCAGTTCTTTCATTTGTTTCTCTAAGCCAGGAATAGTTATTACAATTGTAACGCAGAAATATTTTGCCACCGTACACTCAACAGTCTACAATCTATTGTGGCGTAGCAAGACAGCCACGCCACGGAAGTAGCCGAAAGGCACGCGTTTAGCAGGCAAGTTATAGGTCTGTAACAGGATACGTAATGAATGTTATAAAGAAAAGTACGCAGCTTCTGGAATACTTAACTTTATTCCATCCTTGGTACATCGCTATTGACGATATATGTGAGACTCCATAGATACATGCAATGTTACTAATGGCGCCTTGCTAGGTCGTAGCCATTGACTTAGCTGAAGGCTATTCTAACTATTGGCTCGGCTAATGAGCAATGCTTCGTCGGTGTAGTCGCTAGCAAAGTCATCCGTACAACTGGGGCGAGTGCTAGTCCGTATCTCGAGACCTGCCTTGTGGTGGCGCTCGGTCTGCGATCACACAGTGGCGACACGCGGGTCCGACATGTACTAATGGACCGCGGCCGATTTAAAGCTACCACCTAGCAAGTGTAGTGTCTGGCGGTGACACCACACAATCCTTTTTCGATTTATATTTATATTGTCCACCTGCTCAACTGGGTGGTAACGTGCTCGCCCCCCTTCCCACCCCTCACCCCCCTCCCATGCAGGCGGGCCCGGTTTCGATTCCCGGCCGGGTTGGAGATTTTCTCTGCTCGGAGACTGGGTGTTGTGTTGTCATCTTAATTTCATTCTCATCACCGGCGCGCAAGTCCCCCAATGTGGCGTCGGATGAAGTAAGACTTGCACTTAGCAGCCGAACTTCCCCGAATGGGGGCCTCCCGGCCAACGATTCAATATGCTCATTTCATTTCCATATATTTATAATAGTTTACAATGTATAATTGAATTGTTGATGATTTCATTGGCTGATATGGCTCGCAGCATGTGTTAACAATTTCTGTAGTACTGCTTGTGTGGGAGTTAATTAGTGCTGAGAACTAATACAGAAGGGCGACATGGGCCATTCGTTCTTCAGAAGCTACTATCTGCTAAAGAGAAGCTGGGAGGAGACTTGTCATGTTTTGCTTTGGAGCACATTTTCTGCCCTGAGAGAGAGCACAGCGAGGTGGCGGCGATTTACAATTCCGGAGGCCACATAACCTCCTTAGCAAGGACTGTGAGGGCGGAAGAATGCACTCAAACGGAAAAATTTCAGAACAGGGAATCTGAAGAAAGAACGTTGGCGGTGTAACAAGGCGAAAAGACATCCGTTTAGTGCGAAGGAATGCAAAGGGTCACAAACGATGTGCACGACCTGATCTCCTAGAAAACTTCAAACGGGAAGCTCGACCGCTCCCCCCTGAAAAGCTGTGACACGTATTCGACTGGTGGAGTGCTAAGTATGTAGGAGGGGAAATGGAAACTTCGAGAAAACCTTCTGAATAGAGTATGAGCTTTAGACAATTGACGGGCAGACTCATGACCCATGTAGTTGTAGGTAACTTTCTTGAAACAGACGCTGGGATTTGCGGTTTGAGTGCAGACGTAGACGCTACATGTCCACAATGGAGTGCGTTATGGCTTGGAGGTGCACTCTCCTGCGGGGATTGAATGAAGGCACTTCCCTGCGCGTACTGATGGAAGATATGCCCCTCTGGGGATCGACGTAGAGACATCGCTGGCCACAGCCACAGAGAAGAAACTGGTGGTTAGAGTTCGAGAAGTGTTGCTCGCGACCCAAAGAGGGTGTGAAGTGTTTACTCAAGTAACGATACTGTAATTCTCTGTAGAGTCTGACAGATACTGAAGTGCTCCTTTACGGGACAACACTTGAGTCTAATCACTGTCCCTAGCCATTGAACAAACATAAATCTTTTCGTGATTTGTCTTGTACTGAGGTAATTTCAGCCCCACACAGATCACCTACACAGCGGCCAAAGATTTGCAGTACGACTGATGTACTTCAGTAAGTGATTCACATACTCTGGTAGAGAAACTCACTCACTCACTCTCTCTCTCTCTCTCTCTCTCTCTCTCTCTCTCTCTCTCGCCGTCCGAACCGGCCTCGGAAAGCCCAACGGTACCGACCGACCGCTGTTTCATCCTCAGCCGAAGGCTACACAAAATCACTCTCCCAGGCTTACCGACTTATTTATTAACTTTCAAATCTATAGTTTAATCACATTCCCAAGTGGGATTTCCCTTACCCGCTACCTGCTCGCCAGGTATTTGGCTGAAAAGTCTCTGACTCTTCAGTGCATCATTACTCGAACAACCCACTCCAACAAGAAAATAATTACTATGTATAAAAATATCTTATTCGTTAGAAATAATTTTTGATATGTTGAATACATGTGTTTGTAATCTCTTTTGACGTAGGGGAATAGTGACTAGGGACTCATGAACAAAAGACCCAGTCGCTTTCTCAAATTCATTATCCGCAGATATACAGGAATCAATTTTTGTAAAGTCAAACCACAGTATTTTTTGCGCCAGATCAGCAGAGTTCTATAAACTAAATTCAGTGATACAACTCTTTTGCGGGTCTGGTAAGAAATTACGGAATAAGAACACGTTCAGTATGGTGACTTTATGTTACGACTGCAGCAATCTGACTGGGGAAAAGCGCGGAAGTTAACGCTTCTGCCCACCGAGGATTTCGCCGTCGGGTCGACACGTGATGTCGTGATGAACGTTGTACTTTAGCATTGTCTAAACTTTTTTTCCTTTTGGAACAAAGGGAGTATTACATTGATGAAAAGTCTCACGTGGTCTGCATGAAACGGCGGATGAAAGGCATGATATTAGTATACAGGTATCGGCAGAAAGTCTGTTTACTACTGGCACGAACGAGTTTGGTACGGAACGGAAACTGTCTGTGACGTGGCATGTCAACCGTGTAACGTAGGCTTAGATGGAATGGGGTTCATGCTTAGGGTTGGGCAGTCTCAATTTCGCCCGAATTTTGTAAACATAAAATATTCTTCTCTACAATTCAGAAACGATAGCAAATTACACCTTAATTTGTAGCCCAAAACAGTTTTTGAAGGCAGGGCTCAGAAAAAAAATAACAACAGAAAATACATTGTACACTGTGGAAGCAAAATTCAAATTGACCGTGCCCCAGTGGATAAAATCAGGCGAATAATAGTTGGCAGTAACAGCCTACAATATCTGACGTCAAGCCACAAGCAGTGCAATGAAAATAAAATTATCTTCAGAAATTAACTGCAGGACAAAAAACTAGAAGACAACCCTATAATTTCATTAAGGCTACTTACATTATCACTCAAACAAACAGACATTTATAATCATACCAGCAACAAGTAGTCACTGAAGCAAAACTCGCTCTTACAGGATAAAATAAAAGAATAATTTTAGACTCAACGGCACAAATAGAAACGGTCACACTCACAGCGTAACAGTAACAAAGTCGCGTACTGTACAACAGCACGTACAAGATCAGTCACGCTCCAGCGCACAAGTAGAAATATTAACATGGCCCTCACCTTTAGAGAAAGCATCCACAGGCCAACACATACAACCATAACTGCTGCATTTTATAGGCAGACCTTCCATGTGTAACATCACTGATCACCAGATACCCCGAATGCACAACCCGCATTCTTCACTATACACTATGTTGCATCACTAGGCCAACCAACTTACTGATTCCGGCCGCTGGAGGACCTAGCTGGCGCTCCCCATTTAATCTGGGAGCCCCTCACTGCGTCTCCACTTTAATCGCGGTACTTTCATCCGGGAAAAGGTACCAACCTCCGGGCTGTTATGTCTGTACAGCCGGCACTTCCCATACTGACCGTTAGCGACGTCCTGTAGACTGCCCCAAAGAATATCAGCTTGGAGAGGGGTTTTCATTCTTGGCCTTCCACAAACAGAGTGCCTTCTACAGCTCTGCAGGCAATGGACGGCCCTCCTTGCGCTACGCACGATATCAGGAACAGCCCCCTGCTGCCTGCATGAGGACTGGGAGGGCGTCCTTCTTGCTGCCACCGGAGTGAAGTCAACCACACGACGCAACCCGTAGCTCAAATCCCAGATCTCTCTACGGTTACATTCTGGTCAGTCTAAAATTCTCAGCTTTAGTATTCGTCAACCCAAGGGTTTTGCTCCCGTCTCACATAGTCCCATGCAAGCTCGAAGCGCCGTCAGCAGCACCGTAAACGCAGTCACCGATTCCCCCAGAGTAGCGCTAACTTGGTAGGTTGGGCAGGAGAAGAAACATGAGCTGCCACGAATTACGAATTCACAACACAATAATCACAATGGTAAGCGAAAAAATATCTGATGTCTGCGAAACTCAAGAAAAGGGAAGGATGAGAGGGCTAATGCTTTGCCTTCCATGATTGTATCGATTCAAAGGGTCTCACTGTTGCGATCCATTCGAAATCCAGCAAGCACTTCCGCTGTGTGCAGTGTTGCACGGCGCTGTGGCCAGTGCGACTGTGGTGCCTCCAAAGTGAACATGATGGTTCCCTTGCTCCGTAATCGGCAGTGGCTATTATCGAGTAAACCAGTGTGTTAAGGTTGCCTGTTTTAGGTTGTGAATAAAGTATACTTGGTTGCTCGGGGCGCTGAAGTAGTGGATGGTTTTGGTTACTGTCCAGGAAGGCTCAGGTCGTGATTCAAAAAACAGTTTTCTTTTTTTTTCGTGGGTGATTTATCTTCTCTGGCTTAATGCGACCCGCCTCGAATTTCTCTCCTGTGCCAACCTCTTCATCTCCCAGTAAAACTTGTAACCTACCTTCTCAATTATTTACCTGTCTCTTGTACCGTGGAACTTATTCCCTCGTGTCATATCAGATGTCCTGTCATCTCGTCCCTTCTACTTGTCAGAGATTTCCATATACGTTTTTCCTCGTCGATTCTGCAGAGAACCTCCTCATTCCTTACAATATCAGACCACCTTATTTTCAACTTTCTTCTGCAGTACCACATCTCAAACGCTTCGATTCTCTCCTGCTCCGGGTTTCCCACAATCCATCTTCCACTACAATGCAGTGCTCCAACGGTACGTTACAAGAAATTACGTCGTCAAATTAAGGCCTATGGTTGATACTAGGAGAATTCCCTTGGTCAGGAATGCTCTTTTTGCCAGTGCTAGTCTCGTTCGATGTCCTCCTTGCTCCGTCCGTCGTGGGTTATTTTGCTGTCCATGTAGCAGAACTCCTTAACTTCGTCCGCTTTGTGATCATCAATGATGATTTTGAGTTTCTCGCTGCTCTCAGTTTTCATATTTCTCATTACTTTCGTCTTTCTTCGATTTAATCTCTTTAGACTATTCAATCCATTTCGCAGATTCAGTAATTCTCCCTCACTTTCACTGGGGATAGCAATGTCATCACATAATCTTATCACTGAATCTTATCATTGATATACTTTCAACTTGAATTTTAATTCCACTTTTGAACCTTCCTTTTATTTCTTTCATTGTTTCTTTGAAGTATATATTGAACAGTGTCTCGTTCTTGAACAATCACTCCTATTTTACCCGTCTTTCTCTACAGCTTACAACTATTATTCTCAGGATTTCGAATGTCTGGCACCATTTGATACTGCTGAATGCTTTTTCCAGCTCAATAAAGCCTATAAACGTGCTTCATTTGTCTTTTGTATTGCTTCCATTATCAACCGCAACAACAGAACTGCCTCTATGATACTTTACCTTTTCTAAAGCCAAACATAAAAACATAAAATCTTGTACATGGCTGCACGTTCGGAGACCGTGAATAGATACAATTAAAAGAAAATCAGCCCTCGGTCACTATTTTTAACAAATTAACCTGGTTTCGACACTGCTAGGAGTATCTTCCTCAAAATTTAAAACAAAGCGTGGTCTATATTCTATAACAAAGTCACAGAATTATGACTAAATATAGTCTATCATACATTTTTAGTCATAATTCTGTGACCATGTTATAGAATATAGACCATGCTTTGGTTTAAATTCTGAGGAAGACACTCCTAGCAGTGTCGAAACCAGGTTAATTTGTTAAAAATAGTGACCAAGGGCTGCTTTTCTTTTCATTGCATAAAAACGTAGTCGTTTTATTGCCACTTCCCTCACTGACTTTAGAAATTCTGTCTCTTCTGCTTATTTGATCTTAAGCCTTCTAAAGTTCTTTTATATTCTGATTCTAATACTGGATCCCCTATCTCTTCTATATCGACTCCTGTCTCTTCTTGTGTGACGTCGTCAGGCAAGTGTTCCCCCTCACAGACGCTTTAATTGTACCCTTTCCATCTTTCTGCTCTCTCTTCTGCATTGAAGAGTGAAATTTCCACTGCACTGTTAATTTTATCACTCTTGTTTTTTATTTCGTCGAAGGTTGTTTACATTTTTCTATATGCCAAGTCACTGCATGTGTAAGCCTATTGCAAAGTGCTAGTCTCAAGAGACTGCGAACACGTTGACGCCGGATTTGTTGGTCTGCTGTATTTGGTCACAGCTCAGTTATATGCCAAAACATCGTCATATTGCATGACTTTCTCTAATTACATTCATCCAAAAAAGTTTTGCATCACCTCGGTTCCGAGAATTTCGGAACCTGTACTCAAGATAGGAATAGAGATCAACATAAAAATCATTTCCGCCATTTGTATTGCTCATGAAAACCCCACATTGCATGTTATACCACGATATAGCGAGACCTTCAGAGGTGGTGGTCCAGACTGATGTACACACCGGTACCTCTAATACCCAGTAGCACGTTCTTTTGCATTGTTGCATGCCTGTATCCTTCTTGGAATACTACCCACAAGTTCATAACGGCACTGTTGGTTTACATTGTCCTACTCCTCAACTGCGATTCGGCGTAGATCCCTCAGAGTGGTTGGTGGGTCATGTCGTCGATAAACAGGCATTTCCAATCTATCACAGGCATGTTCGACAAGGTTTATGTCTGGAGAACATGCCGGCCACTCTAGTCGAGGGATGTCGTTATCCTGGAAGAAGTCTTTCACAAGATGTGCACTATAGGAGCGCGAATTGTCACCCATGAAGACGAATGTCTCACCAGTATGTTGGCAGTTTGGTTGCACTATCGGTCGGAGGAGGGTATTCACGTATCGTACAACCGGTAGGGCGCCATTCATCACCACCAGCTGCGTACGTCGGTCCCCAGTAAAGCCACCCCAAAACAGCAGGTATATGGAGTTCCCCTCCACTTTGCTGCGCTCACTTGACAGTGTACCTAAGACGTTCAGCCTGACCCGGTTACCTCGATACACGTCTCCGACGATTGTCTGGTTGAAGACATATGCAACACTCATCGGTGAAGAGATCGTGATGCCAAACCTGAGCGGTCCATTCGGCATGTTGTTGGGCCCATCCGTACCGCGCGACATGGAGTCATGGTTGCAAAGATGGACTTCACTGTGGACGTCGGCAGTGAAGTTGCGCATCAGGCAGCCTATTGCGCACAGTTTGAGTCGTAACACGACGTCCTGTGGCTGCACGAATAGCATTATTCAACATGGTGGCATTCCTGTCAGTGTTCCTCCCACCCATAATCCGTAGGTAGCGGTCATCCACTGCCCGTGGGCGGCCTGAGCGAGGAATGTCATCGACAGTTCCTGCCTCTCTGCACCTCCCCCATGTCAGTACAACATCGCTTTGGTTCACTCCGACTCACCTGGACACTTCCCTTGTTGAGCGACCTTCATGACGCAAAGTAACAAGGTGGGATTGACCGTCTAGGCATGGTTGAACTACAGACAACACGAGCTGTGTACCTCCTTCCTCACAGAGTGACTGGAACTGATCGGACCCCTTCCGTCTAATAGGCGCTGCTCATACATGGTTGTTTACATCTCTGGGAGGGTTTAGTGTTATCCCTGAACAATCAAAGGGCCTGTGTTTGTGGTACAATATTCACATTCAATGTCTATCTTCAGGAGTTCTGGGGACTGGGGTGATGCAAAACTTTTCTCAATTTGTGTATGTCGATGAATGTTCATGGTTGTTATTCTATATTTTTATCGAGTTTTAACGTAGTTCATGTCGAGGCCGTATTTTCCATGCTTGAATAATATGGTGTTATAAATTATGAGTTTTTGGGTTATTGCTTTATTACAGGGTTTTTATAAAATTGTTTTAAGATGATATCACACGTAATTCCGTGAAATACAGTAGAGGTTTGGTTCACTCTACGTTTCACGTAGTGGCAGGGGTAAAATACAGGAAGCGAAAGGCTATTTACAATTTGTACAGAAACCAAATGGCAGTTATAAGAGTTGAGGGGCATGAAAGGGAAGCAGTGGTTGGGAAGGGAGTGAGACAGGGTTGTAGCCTCTCCCCGATGTTATTCAATCTGTATATTGAGCAAGCAGTGAAGGAAACAAAAGAAAAATTCGGAGTAGGTATTAAAATCCATGGAGAAGAAATAAAAACTTTGAGGTTCGCCGATGACATTGTAATTCTGTCAGAGACAGCAAAGGACTTGAAAGAGCAGTTGAACAGAATGGATAGTGTCTTGAAGGGAGGATATAAGATGAACATCAACAAAAGCAAAACGAGGATAATGGAATGTAGACGAATTAAGTCGGGTGATGTTGAGGGAATTAGATTAGGAAATGAGACACTTAAAGTTGTGAAGGAGTTTTGCTATTTGGGGAGCAAAATAACTCATGATGGTAGAAGTAGAGAGGATATAAAATGTATAGTGGCAATGGGAAGGAAAGTGTTTCTGAAGAAGAGAAACTTGTTAACATCGAGTACAGATTTAAGTGTCAGGAAGTCGTTTCTGAAAGTATTTGTATGGAGTGTAGCCATGTATGGAAGTGAAACATGGACGATAAATAGTTTGGACAAGAAGAGAATAGAAGCTTTCGAAATGTGGTGCTACAGAAGAATGCTGAAGATTAGATGGGTATATCACATAACTAATGAGGAGGTGTTGAATAGGATTGGGGAGAAGAGAAGTTTGTGGCACAACTTGACTAGAAGAATGGATCGGTTGGTAGGACATGTTCTGAGGCATCAAGGGTTCACCAATTTAGTATTGTATGGCAGCGTGGAGGGTAAAAATCGTAGAGGGAGACCAAGAGATGAATACACCAAGCAGATTCAGAAGGATGTAGGTTGCAGTAGGTACTGGGAGATGAAGAAGCTTTCGCGGGATAGAGTAGCATGGAGAGCTGCATCAAACAAGTCTCAGGACTGAAGACCGCAACAACAACAACAACATCACATATTTGCTGAGAAGCTGTTAAGGTGTCTCCGTTTAATTGATTAAAATTATATGTCATATTGAATAGTAATATCCTTGTGTCTTGATGAGTTTCTTGTTGTGAATAATTTCAGTTTTTCTTGAGAGTCTTTAAGGTAATAAAATAGAAATGCATGTTTAAAGAAATATATGACACCGTCCTCAACACACATCTTCCATTAACTCTATATCTCGGAATAATATTTAACACATGGTCAGACATCCATGAGGACATTAGATGATCACATTTAAATGGTTGTTGTTGAAAAAGCAGGATCTATAAATTAAATTCATTACTGTCCATATCAATCAAATCTTCTTCTTTTTCTTGTGCCTTCATTTAGCATCAAAGCAGAGTCGGTACTGTTACTAACGGATTTGGCGTGGTTACTTTAAGGGGTAGCCGAATGCCCTTCCTGTCGCTACCCTGTTAGCCACCGGAAATGAATATGTGTCAAAGTAAATCAAAGTTCTTTAAATCTTTACAAGTCGTGAAACTGAGGCTGGGCGTGTGCCAGCCTGGTATTCACCAAGCGCAATGTTGGAAACCGCCTAAAATTCACATCCAGGCTGGGCGAAACCCGTTATTAATCTGCCGGGTTCAAATGGTTCCAATGGCTCTAAGCACAATGGGACTTAGCATCTGAGGTCATCAGTCCCCTAGATTTGGAACTACTTAAACCTAACTAACCTAAGGACATCACACACATCCATGCCCGAGGCAGGATTCGAACCTGCGACCGTAGCAGCAGCGCAGTTCCAGACTGAAGCTCCTAGAACCGCTCAGCCACAACATCTGGTGGCTAACCTCGATCCGTACTCGGCGCGTCTCCCCGTCCCTGAAAAGGTTCTAACACACATTGTTATGAGGGCAAGTGCACACAAAAATCAAATGATTGCTTAATTTTGATGTTTAAATACGATGTTATTTTAATTAGATAAAGGGAAATATCATAGATTAAATAAAACGTAAAATGAATGAAACGAAATGTTAAACTACCTCAAACCTGGAAACTACCATGGCACACTATCACAGATCTCTTCCTGAGTTTCTTGCAAAATATGTTTAAAGTTACAACCACTTGTCTCACTACATGCTCGTATGTCTTGTCCTGATGACGTAGAGTTCGACGAACGTAAACATCAGGTACCGCTCTCCTTCCTGTGGATATTGGAGTAACGCGTATCATTCAGACGGCCACAACTACAGTACATAAATACCCGCGCTCAATAACTTAACCTTATACACTGATTAGCCAAAAGTTTAACCAACTGCTTAATAGCTTGTCAGCCTTTGCAACCAAATACATCACTGATTCTGCGTATCGGTGATCCGACTATTTTTTGGTAGGTTTGTGGAGGTATGTGGAATTTGATGTCTACGAACTTGTCATGTAATTAACGGAAATTAGGGCCGCTGATTTGCGTGCGCTGTGATGGCGTCTGATAGTGACCCAGGTGCGTTGTATTTGATTTACATCAAGCAAACTTAGTCGCCGAGACATCAACGTGAGATCACTTTAATGTTCCTGAAACCACTGTAGCACGTTTCTGGATCTGAGACACGGACAATTATACTGCTGACAGATGACATCGCCGTCGGAATGCATGAAGGATTGCTGGTGGTCCGCAGCTGTCCGCGTGTCTTCGATTACAAGCACAGGTCCCATGCAAACGCACGAGTGTCTACCATAGTACAATACTGCTCTCACCAGCCTATGACCTTGACGCTCTACATATCCATTCACCTCGACGACGCCGTTTGTGGAGATGATCATCGACGTAGTGTAGCAAAAATATGATTCACCCGAAAAACCGACATGTTTCCGTTGTTCGACGGTCCATCCCGTGCCCACTGCAGTCGTATTTGACGATGTCGTTGGGTCAACATGGGATTACCTAGGAGTGGACTGTTGCGGAACTCCACGCTCAAACATGTACGATTAATAATATGCTCTGAAACACTTGCGTGTGCATCAGCACTGTGCTCTCTTGGCAGAGATGCCACAGGTCGCCATCTATCCTAGTTTGCAGAGCACACAAGCCTCCGAACCCTATCATCTGTGATGAGTGTAGTGGTAGTTTCACTGTCCGTCTATCTCTTTCATTAGATCCTCATGAGAGTTGCAATTGAACAGCTTCCCCATTTTCGAGACACTGTTTCAAATGCTCTGCGCAATAACAATCTGCCTTTTGTTAAAGTCGCTTATCTCAATGGATTTCCCCATTTGCAGGCCATATATTATCTAGGTTGATCCCTCCGTCGATGTCTGCTCCACTTGCATTTTTTGTCACCCGCAATGCCACCGAGCAGCATCCAACATCACCGTGGGCAGTGGTCATAACGTTTTGCCTTATCAGCATACATATAAAAGAGTTACATCACAGGATTTGTGCCACGCGTATGAGATATTCTGTTGCCGTATCTGAGTTAAAAATAAAGTTGATACCAGTATCTCAGTGACAAACGCAGTAGCGAATACGCAGTGACCTTTTTTTCAAGAGCCCCTGATCATTATTTGTCTAAGCGAAGATAGTTTAAACAAATATCTTTTGATGGGTCACAACGCACTTCAGTTGAAAAAGTAGCCCCTCGTACTGTATGAGTGACATTTTTCACTTAGCGCTTCAGTTACCGAGTAGAATAATATCCCTGAGCTTGAGAATGGGAGCAGAACTGCTTCAAGGTAGTATTTTGCATGTTGGCAGGCTTCGAACGGAATTAATCGCTCTAAACTCAACACCGCACACTCTGCCGTGCGTTCGCTGTGTGTTCTGCTGTGTTGAAAAAGTAGCCCCTTGCACTGTATGAATGACATTTTCCACTTAGCGCTTCAGTTGCCGAATAGTATTATATCCCTGAGCTCGAGAATGGGAGCAGATCTGCTTCAAGGTAGTATTTTGCATGTTGGCAGGCTTCGAACGGAATTAATCGCTCGAAACTCAACACCGCACACTCTCCTGTGTGATCGCTAGGGCCGGGAAGTAACACGAAAGCATACGGCACGCAACACGCAATCTCGTGTGTAATTGAGGCACAGATACCGTGGCCATTAGTCCACATATTTCTCTGCTCGTGTCGCGCCAGCGAATTACTCCAGTACTTATTGGCCGAAGTCAGTCAGCATCTGTCTTCCGCAGTGGGCCGTTAATTGTCTGGCAATAATTACAGTTCCATGTTAAATGACGCCACAACGCTACAGCATAAGCTATAATTCGGGGAACAGTTGATGGGAATTGTTAGAATTATTCGGACTGAATAACAATCTTCAAAGATATTGTCATGATCTTTGATGGTAAAGAAGAATAACTAAAGATTTTGAATGATATTAACGGACTACCGAATAGCGATTATGGACTGTAAAATAATACTGTTACCATGGATACAGAAATCGAACAAGGCGACTCAGTGGTTAGCACACTGCAGTAGCATTGAGGAAGTCAACGGTTCACAATCTCGTCCGGCCATCGAAACTTGGATTTTCAGTGATTTCCCTGTATGGTTACTAGTATTAGAGAATGCTGAGCTAAATTAAGCTGACCGATAAGATACAAAAGGTGGGTGTTTCGCATAGTACGTGTTCGGCAGATACCACAATCGGAACTGGAAAATTGAGTTTTCTCTCATATTTATTTCCGGGGCAATACGTATTGTCAGACAAGATTTTGAAATCTTAATGACTGATTTCGTACTATGTTGATTCATCTATTACCCTCCGATTGGCGAATAAAAATACGCAATGATTTTTACCTGAGTCAGATCTGTGTTGCATTCGTCTATGTGTAAGCTGCAAGCAATCGAAGTGGACGCTGTTGGCGTTTCACACCATTTTAGAAGTACCTTTTGTCATTCGGTTCCTGAAAGCAAGATGAGTGAGTACCCACCGAGATTTTTCGCCGTTATGAGGCTTCTATTGGGATAAGCTTATGTATGTTCGTATTGTGAGACATTGTACAGAACATCCAGTCTGCTCGCAGGGAAGTCCATGGTAAAAGTGGTCGAGAAATACATTCGGAAATGACTGATGAACTTGTGTGACATGTTGACAAAACCGTGCGTTCGAGACGTCTGTTCCAGTTTCTTTATTTACTTAAGATATGCATCAAATTTCAAGGAGAATCATCTTTCGCATTTCCACTGAAGTGTTAGTTTACCATACGTTTTGTGCACGGCGGGAAGTAAATTGTCAAAGCGATGTTGACAAAGTTGAAAGAATAATTTCGCCCTTGGTATTCCCCCAGCATCCGCAGCTCGTGGTCGTGCGGTAGCGTTCTCGCTTCCCACGCCCGGGTTCCCGGGTTCGATTCCCGGCGGGGTCAGGGATTTTCTCTGCCTCGTGATGACTGGGTGTTGTGTGATGTCCTTAGGTTAGTTAGGTTGAAGTAGTTCTAAGTTCTAGGGGACTGATGACCATAGATGTTAAGTCCCATAGTGCTCAGAGCCATTTGAACCATATTCCCCCAGCACTATCACAAAGATGTGAAGATTTCCGAAGACAATCGCTGCTGCAGTGCGACACGGGTGGTGAGCGTGAATGGTCCAAACAGTGGCTGCACACTCTTTCTTTCAGTGAGCCCAAAAAATTCAAACAGACGCTGTCAAAACAGCAAACTGATAGTTACCGGTTTCTGGGTTCGCAAATGAGTTTTGGCAACAGATTTCATTAGAGAAACACGTGAGAATACAGAGATACCGTTTGTATATAGTGAGATGATTATCGAAGGACCTCACGCTCTTTAATCTGAACGCGAACTTCATAGAGCGAATCGCACGAAGGAAATACTCAGATTATTTTGGTTGGGAGATTTTTCCACGTTCTACCAACTGTCCGTACTTGGCAGCAAGCGACTTTCATCTCTCCACCAAGATGGAGGCGGTAACCATACTCAGCACTTTACGACTGGCGATGAACTCAAGGATGCTGCCATCAACTGATTGAAACAATGCGTGCCACTATTCTTGGATGAAGGGATAAAGAAGCTGGCGTCATGTTACGACAAATGTTCGAAATTAGGTGGTCACTATGTGTACGAATTATGTCAAGATACAAGTACAGATTGTGTATTAAATAATTATTTTGTTCTATTTTAAGTAAATGTTAAATTGCAAAAAGCGGTTCTATATGCTTGAGCGTCTAACAGAATAACATTGATGACTAGCTTGACCCCTAATTCTGTATTTCAAAGAAAACTACAGGGATCCATGTAAAGAACCTTGAACATAAATCACTAACTTTCATATACATCGTCATTAGACATGATAATCAAGAATTTAACGAAAGAGTTCTCGTTGGTGCAGGCACTAGAGACGTGGAAAATAAATTTTTTAGACTCCTCAAAACAAATAACATCTCGTCCGGATGTGATGCGACGGAGTTTTGTGTCCAATTTTTGGATATGCTAGAGATAAATGACACCAAAATTTTCAGTGCACTAGCTCCAAACTATTTCAGTTCTATCTCTTTCACTAGCGGATGATTGTGTTAGTAGGAACTTATCCAATGGGCCAAGGTTTAAAGACTTCTGATCGATTTGGATGTTATATGTACATTTCAGAATGCTTGCTAGAACCATCAACTGTAACTTTAAAAAACTTGGGAAAATTATTGTGAGACATAATGAAGAAGGATGACGACTATTGGGCCAAGTGATCATTATTTGGAATGGTTTTGGCTACAACAAAACATGAACATAATCAATAGAGAATGACCCTAAAACTGAAACGATTATTAACGATAAAATATATCTGAAAGACTAAACTTAAAGCATGAAGAGCAACTCAAGTACACGATGTGCAAGCCTTCCACAAAATTTTAACAGTGTAGTGTGTAAATAAATTCGTTCTGACAGAAATATACGATATCGTGGATGGTCTCCTGATAACCCAACTACTTCTCCTAAAACTAAATTTATTCCTTCCATATAAACTCGCAGTTTCCTTTTCTGTTCTTCAATAAAGTAGTCGCGTGAATATTTTTGATGTTCGTAATAGCGGAATGATTTTGCGTTATTTTTCACATCTATTCACTCTTGTTTTCGTAGAAGGTGTAGTTACTATATTCTTCTCAAAATACGATGGAATATCCCCAATTCAATGAACTTAAAGACTTTTTTCAGTTAAGGTTCGCACTAATGCTTTTTAAATTCAAAATCAGGTGTTCAGTGTTCCATATCATCCACACGGCATGTGTTCTTACTTTCATTTGGCGTAATTACTTCTTTCTGTGGTTATAATGCATTACATTTTTCTCTTCTCCACAAAATAACTCTGGTAATGAACACTCCAAAACTAGCGTATTAACATAAGAAGAGGAAACAAGACATTCCAGCAACTCCTTTGCAAAATTTCACGTAGTCTCTAATTGTCTGTTAACTGGTTGCAAAGCAGCTATTGTACAATCTGTACAGTCGTCCAGAGTTAATTCGTGTCTGTTTAATGAAATATCCAGCAATATTGTGAAATTTCATTATACTGTTCGTTGTAACGATGATCTTTAAGGCTCCCAGATCGTGTTGCAAGAACGAAAGTGTACGATAGTGGGAAAGAAAATAATCAAAGTAGAGGGATAATCAAATTGCATATTCTGATTCTTCAAGACGGAAGAGAAACAGGAATTATGATCATTCGCAGCGTGATTCACTTAGGAAAAGGTATGTCAATTGCAGATAGAGGCCTTGGGAGGAGTTCTCGGATAGAAACAGGAGTAATTATTTCAGGAGAGTACGAAGTAACAGGAGTAATATGAAATTCGTACACAATCGTGGTAGCAGAGGTAATGGTAGCAACGGTTGATGTGAAGATTAAAGTCCGGTAATCGTTGACGTGCAATCAGCTGATCCACAGAAAAATGTGCACATTTGACAGCCTGCTGCCAAGGCTGTCAGCCACCAACACAGGTGCTGCTGAAAAGGTAAATGAGAGTGCTGAACGACTGAATAAGTGGGGTTTCAAGATGTATAGGAGTTGCTACGTAATGAAAAACAAGAGATGTGAAATCGATAGAGAGTCCGGTACTGAGGATAGATGTGAATGGAGTAGCTTTGTCATATATTCTGGATACGGGGAGTCAGATGTCTCTATTCAGTGATCAGCTCTTCTGAGATGTGAAATCGTAGGCTCATGGCCTATTCTTCCTTTAAAGCACACCAAGGCGATGAGGGCAGCCGTGAAAAATGTGCTGAGGTGAAGCGACAAGTGGGTGTAGAATTAATGTGTCAGGATTATAACTATTATGTGAATTTTGTATCATGCGAGGCTGGACATTGGTACAGTTTTCGAGGTAGGTTTTTTTGTCAATGAGCTCAGTAGTGTTGGATTTAGATTGCTACGAAGTGAATTTGAGTAATAATGAGTCTACATTGAAGTTATTTGATGAATATGCAACTAGGGGAAAGGGTTCAAGCCATTTTATTAACTTTCTCACAAAGACATGTTTGTAATTTCCAAAAGATGCGAAATCGGGATATCTGTGTTGAGGAGGCGGAAGCAGCGATCAATAGAGACTTGTTGTATACTGCTTCGTAATTATTTGTTTTTTGGGGGCACCCAAGGACGTTCGGATATTTTCTTGTTAGTTTAATGTCAAGGAGCACAGATGGCTTTATATCATGACATATCCTATACCGCTAGCTTCCAAAGAGTTAGAAGTGGCAGAGATAGAAAGAATGTTAGAACAAAGTGTCAATGAGCCCACTGTTAGTTCATCCATAGTGAATGTCGGCTGTTCCAAAGTAGATGGTGTTCAACTGCTTTTGGTTTCATGACAGATAAATACCGCAAATCTACATGAAACTAATAGGCTATTGCAGCTGGGTGTACTTCCACATGATTTTCATGGAATGAGAGTATTTTAATACATTGATTTAAGAGTGTATAAAGATTGTGAATGTCGGTTAATTTATAAATATCCTAGGTTGGTAGGAAAAAAGTGAAATTTCTTGAAAACTTTGTAACTGCATCAAGAATTCAATGAGATGTCGATGAAACTGAGATTATTTTTTAGTTTCCTATTCCTTCAACAAAGAGACAGATGCTTTCATTCCTTGTGTTATGAAATTTTTACAAACGTTTCATGAACTATAATATGTTGGCTACACAAAGTCTTTGTACATTCATGGGTAAACATACTCTACGGAACTGGGATTCCCAGTCTCAAACTGTACGTGATGGTGTGAAACAGGTTCATCTTGAACCTGCTACCTACCGTGAAATCCTAATTTGTTTGGGTTGGGCAACTGTAATATTGATTTCAGAGCAGAGCTCTTTCAGAGTTTGAAGTAAATGGTGTTGTCAGTCTTTGTCAGCTGGGTGCTAACGCAGTGTAAACGTAATTAGTCACCTAGCTGGAAAGTCTGGCAGTCTTGTCAAACTAAAATCAATACTGACCACTGAGCTTTAGAAATTTTGACGGGTGCCAAGTTGACCAGTGGATGTTTAGGCAGACAAATGGGATCTGTATTTTCAAGAATTTAGTTTCCCTGTTTTTTATGTTCCTCTAAAAGAGGAATATTTTCAGATTACCTCTAAGATTGAATAATGGGACCAGGCAGTATCATAATGAGAGTAATTTCAGAAACTTGTATGTGAAAAGAATTGAGTGACGAATATTAATTTGAATATCTAGCACATTTACATGTGAAATAATCTCATTTTTCTTGTCCAGGCATCAAGGAAGCGATAATGGTCGGAGATGATGTGTATGTAGGTAAAGATATCATAATGATTTTCACTTTTCAGATGAAATACAGCAAAATGATCTGTCACTAGAAAAACTTTGGCGTCATGAAATGTTTTGCGCTAATAATATTTTTCTTCTACGTGAGGCTCTTTCTATCCTGGTTTATTACAATAGAAGGTATATATTAATGATTTGTCTCATTAATAGAACGTGGCGTTACTTCATAGATTAAGAGTCTTGTCATTGGAATTAACAATGAGTATGTTATCTGCAGATATTGGAGTGCTCATGCTGTAGAGCTGTCGATGTTTAAGGTTTGTAATTGTGTACTTGGCAGTGAATGTGCGTTGCTTGTGAAAGGTAATGATGTAAACTTCCAAACATGCAATTTCTACGAACTTAGAACCATAAAAATACTTTATGCTTTTAGCACTCTACCAGGCTCCATCAATGTCTGCTCCGGCCAGTAACTTTCAAGAGTCGCACTGAAGGTGTATAAGGTTGTAACAAAATCTTTAATAATTTTCTTATACAAGAAATTGGTGAGAGAGTAACTAGTCCTTTCTCACTTGTCTAAGGTAGTATACGTAGAAATGGGTTAAAAAAGTGCTTGGTATGTAAAAGCAAGATGGTACTGTGGAGCGACCATAAGAAAAATTGGCCAGGTAGTAGTAGGACTCGCACAGCGAGGTTTCCATAGAAACTTAATTCATGTATTCTGGGAATCGAGAATCTCAACGATTTTTGCCTGTTATCAGTATCGATATTGGCGCGATATTGTTCCCAGAAATTTGAAGACTACGTCCAAATCTCTGCAGTAGTGCCTCAGGCTAGCCCAGACACCCAGACTTCAGTTTATATGCGTAGACAGAGAAGTTACTTAATAATAGATGACTAGAACTTACATTTTATGATTTCATGCAATAATGTTCATCTGTTAAGCACTGACTGTAATGTAAATTCAAGTGGCAAAATATATTTTTTGTGTGATGTAATTACACTTTAGTAATTTTCATAGTTTTTACGTTGCTGTTACGATAAATCTTGCTTCCTCCCGAATTTAATGTTCTGTGTAAACAAAGAGTACCCTGCAGGTTTTGATGTGTGATTTTTCTAGTATCAAAATAGGTGACATAAGTGACCGAATCTTTTGATGGCGGTGACTTAGAATCTTGAACGTTTACACCGCCAAGTGACATAGACTTTAGTGGGTGATGTCAATCTGGACTTGATACACAAATCTGCTTCAGCAAAAAAGGAGTCTAAACAGACTGACAGACGGATAAATGATCACAAAAAATAATTTTTTATCTGACATTGTTACAAATTAATAATTTTTGGATTTTTTCCTCTTAATTGTACTGTGAAACTTCGCTAGTTGCCAAATTTCAAGCTTCTATGTCAACGAGAAACACCCTATAGGATTTGACGAGCGAGTTTTCGGCTATTAAAATATGTAACACAAATGGTCGCATCTTTGACTGCGTTTACTTAAAGTTGGAAATTTCAAGTCTCCAAGGGACCATAGTCCTTAATACGTGACATAAACCTGAACCTGATACGTGTGCCCATTCCAGAGGAACAGGTTTCTTAACAGTCGGACAGACCAACAGACGGACAACAAAGCGATGCTATTTTGTTTCCATTTTTACAGATTAAGGCACAGAAGCCGGAAAATAGAACCACAGGTTTACGAACTGAAATGCTCTCAAATGAATTTAAACACGTATTTTTGTAAGGGCCCCAGCTCTTTTCTAGCTATGGTAAATTATATACAAGTACTTTACCTACTGACCTCTTGCATGATAGATAACTTGAAATCAGTTTATAATTATATCGCCTTGCAGAATGATCTATTACAATAACGTTTATGTTCCCCGAGAGGTTGTCACGAATCAGTCTCATTGCGTAAAGAGACTTTTACCAGTTGAGATGTTATTAGTATCTGCGATCCCTTTGCGATCAGTTTGTTGACCCATTGCTAGTTATTTATATTATTATACACTCCTGGAAAATGAAATAAGAACACCGTGAATTCATTGTCCCAGGAAGGGGAAACTTTATTGACACATTCCTGGGGTCAGATACATCACATGATCACACTGACAGAACCACAGGCACATAGACACAGGCAACAGAGCATGCACAATGTCGGCACTAGTACAGGGTATATCCACCTTTCGCAGCAATGCAGACTGCTATTCTCCCATAGAGACGATCGTAGAGATGCTGGATGTAGTCCTGTGGAACGGCTTGCCATGCCATTTCCACCTGGCGCCTCAGTTGGACCAGCGTTCGTGCTGGACGTGTAGACCGCGTGAGACGACGCTTCATCCAGTCCCAAACACGCTCAATGGGGGACAGATCCGGAGATCTTGCTGGCCAGGGTAGTTGACTTACACCTTCTAGAGCACGTTGGGTGGCACGGGATACATGCGCCCGTGCATTGTCCTGTTGGAACAGCAAGTTCCTTTGCCGGTCTAGGAATGGTAGAACGATGGGTTCGATGACGGTTTGGATGTACCGTGCACTATTCAGTGTCCCCTCGACGATCACCAGTGGTGTACGGCCAGTGTAGGAGATCGCTCCCCACACCATGATGCCGGGTGTTGGCCCTGTGTGCCTCGGTCGTATGCAGTCCTGATTGTGGCGCTCACCTGCACGGCGCCAAACACGCATACGACCATCATTGGCACCAAGGCAGAAGCGACTCTCATCGCTGAAGACGACACGTCTCCATTCGTCCCTCCATTCACGCCT
This sequence comes from Schistocerca serialis cubense, assembly GCF_023864345.2. Classification (NCBI taxonomy): domain Eukaryota; kingdom Metazoa; phylum Arthropoda; class Insecta; order Orthoptera; family Acrididae; genus Schistocerca; species Schistocerca serialis. The sequence goes on along the minus strand of NC_064644.1, from coordinate 466,069,680 downwards.
GTCGCGACACCAATGGAGGCGGGCCGCACGATGTTGGGGCGTGAGCGGAAGACGGCCTAACGGTGTGCGGGACCGTAGCCCAGCTTCATGGAAACGGTTGCGAATGGTCCTCGCCGATACCCCAGGAGCAACAGTGTCCCAAATTTGCTGGGAAGTGGCGGTGTGGTCCCCTACGGCACTGTGTAGGATCCTACGGTCTTGGCGTGCATCCGTGCGTCGCTGCGGTCCGGTCCCAGGTTGACGGGCACGTGCACCTTCCGCCGACCACTGGCGACAACATCGATGTATTGTGGAGACCTCACGCCCCACGTGTTGAGCAATTCGGCGGTACGTCCACCCGGCCTCCCGCATGCCCACTATACGCCCTCGCTCAAAGTCCGTCAACTGCACATACGGTTCACGTCCACGCTGTCGCGGCATGCTAACAGTGTTAAAGATTGCGATGGAGCTCCGTATGCCACGGCAAACTGGCTGACACTGACGGCGGCGGTGCACAAATGCTGCGCAGCTAGCGCCATTCGACGGCCAACACCGCGGTTCCTGGTGTGTCCGCTGTGCCGTGCGTGTGATCATTGCTTGTACAGCCCTCTCGCAGTGTCCGGAGCAAGTATGGTGGGTCTGACACACCGGTGTCAATGTGTTCTTTTTTCCATTTCCAGGAGTGTATGAAGTACCTGGCAGTAGGTGCCAGCACAATACACCTACTATGAAAATCGCATGTTTTGGGAGGTGTCCCGATACTTCTGATGACACAGTGTATGCAGACAATCTTTCTACGTCTTGCCCCTGGCTCACAAACGCGCTGTAACCATTGTTGCTTTCTAGTTTTTCTGGTAATTTCAAATGTTTACTGCGACTAATCAGATATATGTAAATCGATTATCTACACTACTAGCCATTAAAATAGCTACACCACGAAGACGACGTGCTACAGACGCGAAGTTTAACCAACAGGAAGAAGATGCTGTGACATGCAAATGGTTAGCTTCTCAGAGCATTCACACAAGGTTGGCACCGGTGACGACACCTACAACGTGCTGACATGAAGAAAATTTCCAACCGATTTCTCTTACAGAAACATCAGTTGACCGGCGTTGCCTGGTGAAACGTTGATGTGATGCCTCGTCTAAGGAGGGAAATGCGTACCATCACGTTTCCGACTTTGATCAAGATCAGATTGTTGCCTATCGCGATTGTGGTTTATCGTATCGCGACACTGCTGCTCGCGTTGGTCGAGATCCAATGACTGTTAGCAGAATACGGAATTGGTGGGTTCAGGAGGGTAATACGGAACGCCGTGCTGGATCCCAACGGCCTCGTATCACTAGCGGTCGAGATGGCAGCCAGATCGTGCAGCCCGGCCTCGATACCTGAGTCAACAGATGGGGGCGTTTGCAAGACAACAACTATCTGCACGAACTGTTCGACGACTATTGCAGCAGCATGGCCCATCAGCTCGGAGACCATGGCAGCGGCTACCCTTGACGCTGCATCACAGATGTGCGCCTGCGATGGTGTACTCAACCACGAACCTGGGCGCACGAATGGCAAAACGTCATCTTTTCGGATGAATCCAGGTTCTGTTTACAGCGTCATGATGGTCGCATCCGTGTTTGGCGACATCGTGGTGAACGCACATTGGAAGCGTGTATTCTTCATCAAAAAATGGCTCTGAGCACTTCTGAGGTCATCAGTCCTCTAGAAATTAGAACTACTTAAACCTAACTAACCTAAGGACATCACACACATCCATGCCCAAGGCAGGATTCGAACCTGCGACCGTAGCGGTCGCGCGGTCCCAGACTGTAGCGCCTGGAACTGCTCGTCCATTCTGGCCGGCTATTCGTCATCGCCATACTGGCGTATCACCCGGCGTGATCGTATGAGGTGCCATTGGTTACACGTCTCGGTCACCTCTTGTTCGCATTGATGGCACATTGAATAGTGGACGTTACATTTAAGATGTGTTACGACCTGTGGCTCTAGCCTTCATTCGATCCCTGCGAAACCCTACATTTCAGCAGGATAATGCACGACCGCATGTTGCAGGTACTGTACGGGCCTTTCTGGATGTAGAAAATGTTCGACTGCTGCCCTGGCCAGCACATTCTCCAGATCTCTCATCAACCGAAAACGTCTGGTCAATGGTGGCCGAGCAACTGGCTCGTCACAATACGCCAGTCACTACTCTTGGCAAGCTGTGGTATCGTGTTGAAGCTGCATGGGCAGCTGTACCTGTACATGCCATGCAAGCTCTGTTTGACTCAATGCACAGGCGTATTAAGGCCGTTATTACGACCAGATGTGGTTGTTCTGGGTACTGATTTTTCAGGATCTATGCACACAAATTGCGTGCAAATGTAATCACATGTCAGTTCTAGTATAGTATATTTGTGCAATGAATACCCGTTTATCATCTGTATTTATTCTTGGTGTAGCCATTTTAATGCCCAGTAGTGTATATAGCAACTCAACTTATGAGAACATGATGTCCCACAGTAAATTCCACATTATTTTACCAAAACTGGCCCAAAAAAAAGTGTGTTGTATCACTTATTGAACGCTCCTGGTACTTTCATTTTTCTTCGACTTATTCTCAGTCCATATTCTGTGCTCAGTAGATTTTTTGCTGCGTCCGTTATATCCTGTAATTGCTCCTCGATTTCAGTAAAGATAGCAGTGTCATCATTGACAGTTGCTCACCCTTAATATTAACCCCACTCCTGAAGCTAACCTTCCCTTATAAGATGCAAAAATGGTCTTGCGTCAAGTGTCTGCTATAGTGTATGCAGTTGCGAGCTGGGCACTAGTACACTAATACCCGCTCTGTTCCGCTACTCTGTTGCGGGAGTCGACGTGCCGCGCCACGCGCTAGATGCTGACGTGCCGCTCTGTGGACGGGGCGCGCAGGCTTTCAGCCGCCCGGGTCGCCGCCGCCCATCCCGCACTGTGTCCCCGGGAGGAGCGCGGCCGCGGCCGCCCCGGGGCTGCAGCTGGAGGACAGCGCAAATATTGCTCTCCTCTCCTCTGCAGAGAGCGGGCCGCCCCGCCATTCCACGGAAGTGGACCTCTGCCCGCCCCGCGCCGAGTGCCGGGAAAAAGCGAGCACTACCGGCGGCCCGGCCGCCTCCCTGCTCCGGTCAGTCCCGCTACACCCACTAATGCCCAGGGCCCGCATGCAACGCCGTCCCGGCCCTGCCGGCCAAGACAAACATTTTGCTGAAACGCTTTGCCTCGAGAACAAATAATGGCCTCCACCAGTGTACCCCTACTCAGTCATCTTCTACAGTATAGCAGTCCTCTCTGCTTGTAAATACAGCAATGTCCGGAACTGAGCCAGCAGGTAGTGTACAGAGTGGCTGCGAGGTCCCCCAGGTTAAAGAGTACGTTGTGTACTGGAGTACTCATTCAATGCGTCTGCATAAGGACCACACGAGGGATCTATGCGTCTCACTGTCCTACTTGACATTTTTAAGAACATCTCAGGATTTATGTCCCAAAACGCTTCCTCAACACTTCTGCACAATCGTCCACTAGTTTCGTACCGACGTCGAGCCACAACTCACTTCAATACTCCCCAGGTGGTGGATATTTTTAATCCTAGAAAAGATTCAAAGACGTGAGTGCTTCTCAGTATGTTTTATAAACAAATGAAGATTCTTACACATCACTTGTTCCCTCTCGCATTCAAGTTGTTGTACTAGACGAACGTATTTTTGTGTAGTAGTGATAGGGGACTTGTTATTATTGTGAAAAAGCTAATTTAGTACTTCATATAAGCCAGGTGATTGCATAAAGTTCTTTTGTTTGTCATTGCCTAACATGACGAATCACGAAATAAACGCAATTATGTAGTCCTGAAATTTAAGCGCCAGCAAAGAGCGAAGTCTGTCAGGATGTTTCCTGCCAAGAAGAAATCTAAGGCACCGAGGCGAGACGTAAAACTTTAATTAATCTCCAAGGAAGTCCGATTGCCATAATGCAGAATAGGAAACTAGAGCCCCCTGAAACGAGAAACATGAGACGTAGTACATCGTATATTGGAGGCCCCGGTTTCATGGCAGTATTTCAATGGGGTTGGTGATGTTTCTTAGCCATGTCCAATCCAATAGCCTCGAAACTGTAGAGTTGAATTACGTGATGCGGCTCCATTCTGGTGTAGCCACACATGACGCACGATTCTCTTATCCTTCACCTGAATATTCACTTCCTATGAAATACGTACTAATAATAACATACTTTCACCTATCCTTCAAAGAAATTTGATCTAAAAGGGTATCATGATAACATCTTGAGCGAAATACTGACTTTGTGCAAGTAAATAGACCAGCCTGCAATTGTTAACTGGTAGTGGACCTTCCCGGTAGTATAAACGTGGTCCATGGGACATTTTAGTTCCTGACGTGTCGACCAGAGCTGAGTGGGACATCTTCAGAGGTGCTCCTGGTTCCGCTGAGTCTATCTGATACGGGGGAGCGACATAAGTACTATGATAAAGGGATGCGGAAGAAGTTTACTACTGATCGACAGAGATAGTCCCTGTTAGAGATATAACCATCTTTCGATCGTGTACGGCTACTATCCATGTATCACTAAGTTTTGTAGCTTCTCTTCTGTTAAAATTATCCATATGTTTATGTATTTTGATGGCGATATATCCGTGGATAATAATTTGACGTAGGTAAAATTTCGCTTTCGGAAGACGTGAATTCATGATTTGCTGAGTGAATATTATGCTCTGTTTCAGTGCATATTTCTATTTCTTCCTAGTCGGCATAACCTTTTACGTTCCTTCAGCCTTGAATATATGCCTCTCCTGGATGATCCAGTGTACAGCTTCCTACAAGTGCATTACATTTTATATACTCCTCATCCATACAAACGATGGCGTTAATCCTTTACAGATCGGATGGCTCCACGTACATTCTTTGTTAGTCTAAAAACCGGTGTCTCGTTATGTTTCTGTAAAATCTTCCTGATATGATTAGTTACTATTTCTATAACAGGGAGAGAAACTGTTCGCCTTCTGTTTCTTCCTAATATGTACCAATTTTTGTAGGTCTTCATACCATTTAGGATGTCAGTTGGATTTGCTTTCTAATTATCATCATTATGTAATTCTTGAAGGTCTCCCTTTGTAATGCGTATTAAGTGACGTTTTGGGCTTGTAGTCGCATGATGTGAGGAAGAGATTCCACGACTTTTGCAGTATCTAAACTCTGTGTGCTTCTAGGTATCTTAGTCAGTCGGACAGTAGACGAGTTATTAGGACATTCTGTTTGCTATGAGCTTACACATATAGACCCATATTTGCAGGCGGATAGCAGTCACCACCCTTCACAAACTATGAGCGTTCTTCGAACGTTGGTACTCCGGAAACATACTGCGTGTTACAACAGCAGCCTTGCAAAAAGCTGGGACACTCAAAATTTGGGTCTAAAGCCAAGATATCACATCAGATCTGGACAACCTTTACGAGGAGTGAACGTGATCACTCACAAAATAAAGAGGAAAACGAACTCTGTTCCAGTCCAAGGTGTTGCTCCAATATGTGGACAACACTTCATGTAAATTATTCTAAACGAATACTATGTTTCAGTAAACTCTCGGCCACGTACAAAGACCACTGTTCATCTCGGCTCGATGAAGGATAACTTGGGTTTTCAGAATACTGGAGTCTAGAGAGTAACATGACACTACAGCAAAACCTAATTTTCTCAACCGAAGTCACACGATGGAAAGGTCGTTACACCTGCTTTTGCCCACATTTCGCCCTTTCTTTTGGCACCTCTGTGACGGACGTTAGATCCCCGATACCCACATTTCGCCCTTTCTTTTAGCACCTCTGTGACGGAGGTTAGATCCGTGACACCCACATTTCGCCCTTTCTTTTGTCACCTCTGTGATGGAGGTTAGATCAGTGACGCCACGCGTTGTAAAGAAGCGTTTTTCTTCTGTGTAGCCTGGGAATACATTTCAGATGCACTGCCGCTCACGACACGATTTAGGAGGTGGCAGTACCTGAAAACAGTGCCTGGATACACACCTTCCCTTGTTATCACACATTTCACTGTCTAAACCGACATTTTGCAATAGGATGAGCAACAGGATGTCGTTCTTGACATCGTTCGAAACTGCTTAAACCCTATGGACGATTCACTCTTCTATAAGGACAACGTGGGGCAGCAATGCCTGTGAACTTGATGTGAGGCCTTTGGAGTGTTGTGCGACCGCAGTTTCTGTTCTGGTACACAATGTGGCACCAGCAGGAATCTTTCAAAACCATTCAACGAAATTATAATGTGCTCTGAAGTAGCAAAGCGTACCTACGCTTCTTCATCCCTGGTTTTCGAGATTTACTGTGACGTCATCACGGGGTGGTTCAACATTGACACGTTGGTGAATGAAACGGGAAGGAGTCCTTCCGAGACCCTTAAAGATCGGCAAAATTCTTTGTGCAACACGCGCATTTTTGTTGAGTACTTTAAATATCTTCCTTTACAGAGACTTCTGCAAGTACTCAGCTGACAAAGGAAGCGTTAGACGGATTCCGATGGGTGTTAGGTGTGTTGCAGGGGAACTTATCCTGATTAACTACTTAGGGACTTTTCAGGCAATGGCCCCTAATTTCCAAGAAAATCGATGAAGTTTTATGTATATCGCCTATATCCGTAACATTAGTCACTCTTCAACCGAGCGAGCGTAGTGCAGGGGTTGAAGTTCACTGCTACCCCGCTGGCACGATATTATTCGGGCCTTACTTTGCCATTTCTGACTGCACAGAGACTCCTGAGGACGAACTTGAATGTTCCAAGTCAACTAATCAATACATTAAATTAAGTATTACCACTGTCGAGACAACATATGTAACTGGCGTACACATACAAGTAGAAGGTGTAAAGGGAAGAACTGTCACTTCATATTTAAGTCAAATCTCCCTCTGTTGTTTCTTCCATTAAATACACTTTTAATTTCAATATAAAATAGATCCACAACCAATTATGTATCTTATTTATTATGATTATCTAAATTAGCAACAAAATCATACTAAATTTTGTATATCCATTTGCAAAACTTTCAACAAAAAAATGTACTAGTACTGAAACTAAATTTGTATGACACAACACGTAAAATCACACAATGTGCGACCTGCAATATAATAACATGCAGCCGGTCTTTACTTGAGAAGGAAATAAATAAGAATAATGTTGCATGTCTGTTGCGAAATCACCGCTTTCCCAGTGCAACACACATGCGTCGAATAAAGGAACCGTTATTTATGGAAGTACACAGCTTATGCTCTGTGCAGAAATAACTTTACTCAGTCCAACACCAAAATTCAATCATAAATACTAGCAACCGTGCCAAACCGTTAAAAACTAATACATTAAATCACTTACAGGAACACTTAAAACCACGCCATTATATTATGACCAAATTTATACAGACAAGAGCCACGTCAAGTCACTAGTTAGCCTTTATAATGATTTAATACCTCACCAAAAAAAGAGCTAGTCTTTTCAGCTCTGAATGAATCAATAGCAATGCACGAATGTATTATTACAAAACAGCAGTTCCATTTGACACTTGTTGTTAATAATTTTCTGCGCCATGATTTATTGGTGGCTGCTTAACACCACCTGCTGTTACCGATCAGTCTCTGATCGTTTAGCTGCAGCGTCGCCCCAATAAATTATACTAATTCTTCTCTAACAGTTTACAGTTCTCATTAATACAAACACAGTCCCAATTTCTGACAATAATTACTCCTTCTCAGATGCCCTTATAATTTATCATTCCAAGATATCGATTCCGCGTGAACTATCCGCGTTAGAATTAAAGATGACCGATATTTAAACACCCGCTTTTACCGGAATAAAGCACAAGTTAATGACTGGGCTGTCTAGTTCAGAAATTACTCTCCCCGTCTAGTTCGTAGTGTCAATTAATAGCTCCCATGCCGAGTTACCCTTCCTGATGAATAACTCCAGAGCACTAAAGAATGCCAATAAATCAGAAAGGACGCTATAGGCGAACCAACAGTATACCTCTCCCACCTTGATAATGTAAAATAATACTGACAATATAATAATTAAATTCATTATATTGAGTAATCATAAATGCACCTCCTTCCCATACCTCACTAGACTGTAAATACAGGTTACCCCGGTAAGTATGGTGTTAATCAGTCACGCAGCATCTACTCAAAATTATTTTAATATCTCATACTAGTAGTAATTTCTTCAATTGATACACTCATTAATCCATCTTGTCTCTTACTGCTAAACAGTATTTTCTTATCATCCCACTAAATTACGCTTTGTTTCGTTTTGCATGACTATACATTCATAACAGAGAAAATCTTCGTTCATCGTATTGCTTCTGTACTTAGGTTACCTAATGTCTACAACAGCATTTATTACATCCTAATAATCTCTGAAAATAATCTTACATCCATAAGGTCATCGTTCTGTATCAAATAATCGTACAAAACTGTAGTTGAGCTATCATCACCCCAGCACGTTTTAGGTTGCATGTAAGATTTATACACTTAAAATCATCTTCCATACGGAGCTGTAAACATTTCTTCGTTTTATATTATACACTCCTGGAAATTGAAATAAGAACACCGTGAATTCATTGTCCCAGGAAGGGGAAACTTTATTGACACATTCCTGGGGTCAGATACATCACATGATCACACTGACAGAACCACAAGCACATAGACACAGGCAACAGAGCATGCACAATGTCGGCACTAGTACAGTGTATATCCACCTTTCGCAGCAATGCAGGCTGCTATTCTCCCATGGAGACGATCGTAGAGATGCTGGATGTAGTCCTGTGGAACGGCTTGCCATGCCATTTCCACCTGGCGCCTCAGTTGGACCAGCGTTCGTGCTGGACGTGCAGACCGCGTGAGACGACGCTTCATCCAGTCCCAAACATGCTCAATGGGGGACAGATCCGGAGATCTTGCTGGCCAGGGTAGTTGACTTACTCCTTCTAGAGCACGTTGGGTGGCACGGGATACATGCGGACGTGCATTGTCCTGTTGGAACAGCAAGTTCCCTTGCCGGTCTAGGAATGGTAGAACGATGGGTTCGATGACGGTTTGGATGTACCGTGCACTATTCAGTGTCCCCTCGACGATCACCAGTGGTGTACGGCCAGTGTAGGAGATCGCTCCCCACACCATGATGCCGGGTGTTGGCTCTGTGTGCCTCGGTCGTATGCAGTCCTGATTGTGGCGCTCACCTGCACGGCGCCAAACACGCATACGACCATCATTGGCACCAAGGCAGAAGCGACTCTCATCGCTGAAGACGACACGTCTCCATTCGTCCCTCCATTCACGCCTGTCGCGACACCACTGGAGGCGGGCTGCACGATGTTGGGCGTGAGCGGAAGACGGCCTAACGGTGTGCGGGACCGCAACCCAGCTTCATGGAGACGGTTGCGAATGGTCCTCGCCGATACCCCAGGAGCAACAGTGTCCCTAATTTGCTGGGAAGTGGCGGTGCGGTCCCCTACGGCACTGCGTAGGATCCTACGGTCTTGGCGTGCATCCGTGCGTCGCTGCGGTCTGGTCCCAGGTCGACGGGCACGTGCACCTTCCGCCGACCACTGGCGACAACATCGATGTACTGTGGAGACCTCACGCCCCACGTGTTGAGCAATTCGGCGGTACGTCCACCCGGCCTCCCGCATGCCCACTATACGCCCTCGCTCAAAGTCCGTCAACTGCACATACGGTTCACGTAAACGCTGTCGCGGCATGCTACCAGTGTTAAAGACTGCGATGGAGCTCCGTATGCCACGGCAAACTGGCTGACACTGACGGCGGCAGTGCACAAATGCTGCGCAGCTAGCGCCATTCGACGGCCAACACCGCGGTTCCTGGTGTGTCCGCTGTGCCGTGCGTGTGATCATTGCTTGTACAGCCCTCTCGCAGTGTCCGGAGCAAGTATGGTGGGTCTGACACACCGGTGTCAATGTGTTCTTTTTTCCATTTCCAGGAGTGTAGTTACTCATTGAACACCGCCCACACAAGTCTTAGGCTTTCAGTACTCTCCACACACCAGCACTACCAGTTACGTGCATGCATAGATAGTGTAGTACATTTAAATTCCTTTATATCCAATTAACTAATGCATCCACATGCTAACACCAAACCAAAGTTCATGGCATACGAACACGCCAGCCTCAGCTAACTGACAGTTCAAAATCTCTTATCATTTCCCCTCACTAAAAAAACAGTTAAGCTTCAATACAATATCACTCCATATAACGATAAATAATTAAGACACTTTACGCCTATAATATAAATGTAACCAATGTGGACATTCTTTACCATCAATTAAAATATGTAGCTATTCTCATTTCACCAGTATCCAACATCCATTTAGATTCATGTAAATAACGTAAAACAAATTCCAAGAAAAGACTCAAGACGAAAACACTCATTAAATGTTCTTTAGCAGACAGCATGCAGCATGATTCCCTTCGTTGTATCTTTTTTTTTTTTTTTTTTTTTTTTGTACTAAGATATGAACAGCAGTATGACTTTTTAAAATGGCACCCTGTATTTTTTATTCGGTAATTTATTTCTTCTCCTAAAGACCAATTCAAAAATGTATCACAGTGGACCATTCACTGAAACAGAACGTTATTAATTACATATCACAGCATTGACTTTGAGCCCGGGACCACAAACTCGTGAAAACCAAGTAAAAACATAAAACAAAAGTGACTTTGACGCTTTTGTACCACTGCCAAGGAGTATAACATTCAATGATGCTCAAAGTAGTGATCCTGGACGATAATACACCGGTGCAGTCATTGAATGAAAGAATCATAAACTGCTTCCAGTGTTGCCTGCTGAAGAGAATTACAAGCAAGCACGATACGTTCCTGCATGTCCTCTGGATTTGTTGGAATTTTGCGATAGACAACGTCTTTAATGCATCCCCAAAGAAAAAAGTCCAGAGGATTTAAATCAGGAAACCTAACAGGCCAAGTACCTGTTCCTCCTGGAGCAATCCATCTGGTAGGTTACCTTCCGCTGAGAACACGACGTGCACGCAAGGCATTATGTGCTGGACCTCCATCGTGTTGATACCACATAAGCTTTCTGGTTCTTAGCGGCACTTCATCCAGAGGAGGAGGAAGAGTAATTTGTCCGTGAAAGTTGGCATACGCTGTGCCGTTTAGCCTACCACTTATGAAGTAAGGGCCAATAATTGTAAGAGTACCAAGCATCCCACACCAGACGTTAAATCTTCGTTGACGCTGATGTTCCAGATGTCTAAGCCATCGTGCGTTGTCGCTGGACCAATAATGCATGTTCCTTGTATTTATCTGTCCCTCGTTTGAGAAGGAACATTCATCGGTAAATAGAACATTGGAGAAGAAGTAAACGAAATTAGGCAGGTATACAAGTTTCTTTGGTTCTCCAGGAACGTTTCAGTTTCTGTCAGAGATAAGGTATCATTAAATATATTCTGTCTGTGTTACAGTGATTATACTTAACCCTTATTTTCTGCAAACGCAGCTGAACACAAAACAACTGAACTCTCAATAACAATTTGAAATTAGAAAAATGAAACTCTTTCTTTTAACTCACTTCTTTTTTTAAGCAACAATTAAATTAACGCGCAACATGGCTTTGTTACATGATGTAGGGGTATACATTAATATAAATACAAAGAAAATCCATGATACCCTTATTAACAAAATAGAATTTCGTGCAATACCACACAAGGCCACGTGAGAGAGACACAGCATCAGTAATGCACCACGAGGTCCTCTAGACCAACTACAACAGCCGCCTCCCGGGTCAGGAGAGTGAATAAATCTCTACTAAATAACGTTCTCATCAGTTTTGGATACAATGCACCTACAGTGCAAGAGTGTAGTCCACTCTTCTGCCTGGCGTGGGTTATTCCATCGTTGTATTGGGCATCGGACGTTAGGTACATTTTGCAGAGTGTTGGTCCCGCGTTTGAACTTTGACTGGTTTGAGTTTCCATCCTTAAATGAGTATAACATTGGGCTGTCTGTCTCACCGCTTACGCAGCTGTAGGGACTTATCTCAGGTCCATCCTTGGAGCACTGTCTGTGGATCACTTCCTTCTTTATTAGGTCTGATTGTGTCAACTGTCTAAAAATAATATTCTGTTAAAATTATTCCTATTGCTTGGGGTCTTCAGCAGACTAATAATTTTGAATTCTTTCGTAATAAGGCCTTCAGCCGTCAGTGTAGCTGATGTTACAATCAATTTTTTAATCATTCTTTTATAAATTATTTTGGTATTTTTAAGGTGTAATTGTCTTCCTCAATTGTAATTCAGGCCTTCAGCCGTTAATTGTTCTGAAGTACTGCTTGTGACCTTCAGCCGACAAGCCATTTTGAATTTTTTCGTAATAATACCTTCAGCCGTCAGTGTGGCTTGTGTCACAGTCAGTTTTTTTTAAATGTTTAAAAAAAATTATTTCCTTAACTAAAGTGCACTTGTTTACTGTGCAGCCAACGGTAACTGATTAGGTCCCGTCCACACCTTTTCCTGCCTTCCCTAAGTACCACATTTCAGTTTGGGGTTGGGCGTGCAGTGTCTGCATGCCGCACTATTGACGCCATCTTCTTCCATCAGATGCAGACTTTTGCGACGCGTTACTTAGCCAACATTTTGAAACCATCTGCAGCAGCATTAACGGATCAGTAAAAGACCTACAATTACTTCGAACAGAATGAAGGAACTGGCCATATAGTCGGACGAATCTTGGAACACATTCACGCAATCTCCACGTGTGACGGAGCTGTTAGCAGCGGCCAGTCGGGTCACAGCCCTAGCTGGCCACCCTGATCTGTCAGTATGCGATTACTTTGTGTGGGGAGCCCTCAAGTCTAAAGTGTATCGCTACAACCCTCATAGTCTTCAATAACTGCAACTGGTTAGGTTGACAGGAACGGGATATTTTTGACGGTCAAAAACTGGTCGAACTGCTTTTCTTCGTACCTTAACGGTAGGCCATTAGTGCAATAGCATTCAATAGAGTTAACAAAACCACCATTTACCACTCTCTCTCTGTTGATGTTGATTTGTTCATCTTCACAATAATGCTTGTATCCAGAATAAGAGTTTCACTCTGCAGCGGAGTGTGCGCTGATATGAAACTTCCTGGCAGATTAAAACTGTGTGCCGGACCGAGACTCGAACTCGGGACCTTTACCCTTCGCGGGAAACTGCTCTACCAACTGAGCTACCCAAACACGACTCACGCCCCGTCCTCACAGATTTACATCCACCAGTACCTGTGTCCCTACTTTCCAAACTTCACAGAAGCTCTTCTGCTAGGTTCGCAGGAGAGCTTCTGCGTAGTTTGGAAAGTAGGAGACGAGATACTGGCAGAAGTAAAGCTGTGAGGACCGGACGTGAGTCGTGCTTCGGTAGCTCAGATGGTACAGCACTTGCCGGCGAAAGGCAAAGGTCCAGAGTTCGAGTCGCGGTCGGGCACACAGTTTTAATCTGCCAGGAAGTTTCATATCAGCGCACACTCCGCTGCAGAGTGAAACTCTCATTCTGGAAACATCCCCCAGGCTGTGGCTAAGCCACAGCTTCTGATGTTACGTTAGATATTTCCTCGTAAGCTAATGTTTCCGTTTCGCTAACGTAAGCATCATCTGCGGGGACATGGTGACCGACGGCAATTAATGCACAGCCACAGTTCGCGTGTTATATCTTTATTGCTAGTTTCACTCAACAGTCGAAAACATCTTTAGATATTCGCTACTCTGATGCAGACTCAGATTCAACGAAGTATTAGAAGTCAGCACACTTTCAAACATTTTCATGTCATATGACTCGATTCATATGAAATTTTCCACTGGGAAAGGTGCTCTCAGAGTGTGACCTGTAAGATGCATATTTCGGATTTTACGCAGACAGTGTTATCTCAAGCATTAGTTTCAATGTATTTCAAGCAGCTGCTCCTTATTCGTCAATCGAGTATATGCTCACACGCCATCAGGGTGACTGATTACAGACCAGTTGTATATCGATCGTCCGATAATGTGGGTGACACGACGTGGCATCCATGTCCAACCGTGCTAGTCTAGAACCTGAGGCATACCGTTTCCCAGTGCCCTGAACGGTTGTTCCACCAACTCTTCTTCGTATGCGTATGCGCAGATGTATAACTGTTTCTTGTTTTGCACCCCTGCTTCATGCTTCCATAAAAGAACTACCTTCTTCTTACTAAAGGAATTACATCTTACTAAGGACAGATAACTTACTAAAGGTATATGTTTTCCGAGTAGAATTTATGCACAACATTAATGTGACATTACCGGCCCACTCGCGGCGGTTCTGCGAGGGTTATTAGGAAAGTAAGGTCCGACCTGTAGCGAAATGGAAACCACTGTGCAAATTAAAAATGTTTTATTTTCAACAGCTTCCAGATACCTCTCTACATAGTCACCGCTCATTCTTGGACATTTGTCGTAACGTTGTATCAGCTTTTCAATTCCCCTCGTCATACATACATCAAAAAAAGTTTTGCATCGCCGCAGTTTCCAGAACTCTTGAAGGTGAGTATGGATATTGTATCACAGACACAGTTCCTTTGACTGTTCAGATATGTCACTAAACCCGCCCAAAGATGCCAACAACCATCCATGAGCGGCGCCTGTTGGAGGGACGGGGGCCGACAGCCGATCAGTTCCATCCATTCCTCCAGGAAGGAGATACACGGTTCATGTTGTCTGCAGTTAAACCATGCCTAGACGATCAATACCGCGGTTCAGTCGTGTCTGCATTGTTACTTTGTGCCAAGAAGGGCCCTGAGCAAGTGAAGTGTCCAGGCGTCTCGGAGTGAACCAAAGCAACGTTGTTAGGACATGATGGAGATACAGAGAGACAAGAACTGTCGATGACATGCCTCGCTCGGTCCGCCCGAGACCTACTACTGCAGTGGATGACCGCTACCTACAGATTATGGCTTGGAAGAACCCAGACAGCAACGCCACCAAGTTAAATAATGCTTTTCGTACAGCCACAGGACGTCGTGTTAGGACTCAAACTGTGCGCAATAGGCTGCATGATGCGCAACTTCACTCCCGCCGTCCATGGCGAGGTCGAGCTTTGCATCCACGACGCCATTCAGCGTGGTACAGATGGCCCCAACATGATGCCGTATGGACCGCTCAGGAATGACATGACGTTCTCTTTACCGATGAGTGTCGCATATGACTTCAACAAGACAATCGTCGAGGACGTGTTTCGAGGCAAACCGGTCAGGCTGAACGCCTTAGACACACTGTCCAGCTAGTGCAGCGAGGTGGAGCTCTCCTGATGTTTTGGGGTGGCATTATGTGGGGCCGACGTACGGCACTGGTGGTCATGGAAGGTGCCGTAGCGAATGTACGATACGTGAATGCCATCCTCCGACGGATAGCGCAACCATATCGGCAGCATATCGACGAGTCATTCGTCTTCATGGTGGACAATTCACGCCCCCATCGTGCACATCTTGTGATTGACTTCCTTCAGGATAACGACATCGCTCGACTACAGTGGTCAGCATGTTGTCCAGACATGAACCCTACCGAACATGCCTGGGATAGACTGAAAAGGGCTGTTTATGAATGAATGACGTGACACACGATCCACTCTGAGGGATCTACGCTGTATCGCCGTTGAGGAGTGGAACAATCTGTACCAACAGTGCCTTTGATGAGCTTGTGGATAGTATGCCACGACGAATACAGGCATGCAGCAGTGCAAGAAGACGTGCTATTGGGTAACAGAGGTAGGGGTGTGTACAGAAGTCTGGACCACAACCTCTGAAGGGCTCGCTATATGGTGGTACAACATGCTATGTGTGTTTTTTAATGAGCAATGAGAAGGATGGAAATGATGTTTATGTTGATCTGTATTCCAAATTTCTTTACAGGTTTGGGAACTGCCGGAACGAGGTGACGCCAAACTTTTGTTTGATGCATGTAAAAGGCAGCCACCGGCACTTTCCGCCACTTCTCTAAACTGGTCTGCAGTTCGTTGTCTGCGCCAAAACGCCGTCTTCATAGCCACCGGTTCACGTGAGCACAGCCATTGCCCCTGCAGTCTGCGGCCGAAAACTATCATGAGGAAGGAAATTCATGACAGATACGTTATGTGGGTTTGCATGAAATCAGGCGAAACGACGCAGCGGGCACCCACACTTGGAGGGAGACTCTGTTGTTCTTTGTGTGCTCACTGTGTGCTGAGAACTAAAAAGAGCGACGTGACGCGATCGACAGGCTTACTGTCTGTGCCTGGTTTCAACAGATTGCCATTCCATTTTGTGGAATGCCTATCCGGCAGTAGTGTATGTATGTGTGTAAGTATGTGTGTAGGTGTCGATATGCAATTAAGTGACTATGAAATATCCCTGGGACAGCTTTATACATCGATGAGCCAAAACATTATGACCACCTGCTTAAAATGCGCCTCCTTAATAGTTTGTTTGTCCATTTTTGGAATGAAATAAATGACTGATTCTAGGTAACAGGGATCCGACGGTTTGGTGGTAGATTTGTGGGGGTATGTAGCATTAGATGTCTACGCAGAGGTCATTTAATTCGTGCAAATAACAGTCCGCCGATTTGGGTAGACGATGACCTCGCCCGATAGCGACCCAAATGGGTCCCATAGCACCTACATCAAGCGAATTTGGCTTCCGATACGTCAAAGTGAGTTGACTGTAATGCTCCTCAGACCACTGCAGCACGGTTCTGGCTCCGAGATACGAACAATAATAGTGCTAAAAGATGTAGTCCCCTGGGGGATGACATCAAGCATTAAGCGACGCAGTTGGTCCGCTGCTTTCAGCGCGTCTTCAATTACTACCACAGGTCCCATGCAAGTGCAAGAGATTGTTTCCCATAGAAATGCTCCCAGCAGCCTGAGTCCGAGTCGAGCTGCGCGTTTCGCACACGTTCACCCCGATGACGGAGTTTATGGAGACGACCATCGACCTAATGTAGTAAAAATGTAGTTCACCCAGAGAGCCGAAACGTTTCCATTGATCGACGATCGAATGACGAATGTTCCGTACCCTCTGCAACTGTTAATGACTACAAGTGAACAAGTGAGATGGTCTGCTGCGGAGCTCCATGTTCAACAATGAACGATGAATAGTGTGCTCCGAAACACTTGTGTGTGCACCTGTATTGTACTCTTTCGGCAGAGATGCCACAGACCACAATCAGTCCTATTATACAGAGCAGACGAGCTTCCGAATCCACGTTCTGTGACGAGTCGTGGACGTCTAACCATTTAGCGTCTAGTGGTAGTTTCACTGTTCTTCTATCTCTTTCATTAGATGCTCACGACAGTAGGAAGTGAACATTCGAAGAGTTTCGCCGTTTTCGACATCCTCGTTCACAGGTTCTGCGTAATAATAATCTGTCCTTTGTCAAAGTCGCTTATCTCAATGTATTTCCCCATTTGCAGCCAACATTTATAGGCTAGGGTGTTCCCCCGTCCATGTCTGACCCGCTTACATACTTTTTGTACTGTGTCACGAGCCCGCAACGTCGCCAGGCGGCATCCATCGTTGCGGTAGGCAGTGGTCATAATGTTTTGGCGGTTCAGTATACATACCGCCACCTCAAGGTACGCAAAATGCAGTAAATCCTTTACCACACCTTCATTTGTTTGTATATTTAATGATCATTCCGGGAATCCCTACACCTTATACGTCATCGTCCGTAGTGTCCGATAATCTCACTGCCATCTCTATACATAAACATTGAAACACGTATGTAACGTAGCAGCGATGGCGAGGCATTGCAGCGTCTCTGACCAGAGAGTATGCGCTTGACCGCGCGAGTGTTGCGAGCAGTTCGCTAGTTGTCGCTATGCAGAGCAGTACTCTGTCAGTAGTTGTTGCGAGCGGTTCGCAGTCAGTAGCTCAGTTCAGTTGCGTCGAGTACGGTAGTAGTCGTCTTGCAGAGCGGTCGGTCAGTAGTAGCAGCCCAGTGCGGTTGTGTGATGTAGTCTGTCGGCATTCTGGTCAAGAGGCTGAATGAGGTATATTATTAATTAAGGTAATGATCAGATAATGTAAAGTTTATTTATTGTAATTAATCTCCAACAAGTGCCCCAATAATAATTTTTATTTTTTCAAAAGCATTTTTCAAAAAATTTTATTTTTTATTGAACTAACGATTTCGTTGCACTTCCCATTTCATTCCACTTCTTTTAAAGAAAAATTTCAGTAAAATCACAGAAAAAAGGAATATTATTATTTGCAATGCAGTTCCTCCAAGCCGTGCGCAAGAATAAGAGCAGAAATTTGACTAGCAGTTACAATGAGGTAAGACTTTAATTCTGATTTGCACAGGGCCAAAGACCGATATTTCGGTTTAATTGAATTTTCTTATCACTGAATAGACCTTAATTTTTTTTTTGTGAAGATCTTATATTTGAGTCAGATTGCTAATTTTTGTTTAATTGTCATTGTCAGTAGATTTCATTGTGGGGAGGTTACACTTAGCGCAATGTCCATTAGCATTTCTAATTAAATATTGTCCATCTTCTAAAATTTTTGTGGGGAGGTTACACTTGGCGACACCCAGTCCAGGATCGTATTTCGTTGAGAATCTTTTGAACAACAGTCAGATATCTGCTCTTATTTGCTTAAATATAATTAGGATTTGGCGCAATGCTTTTATTAACTTGTGACTTTCTTTCTACAGGTCAACGGCAATTCTTTGCTCTATTGTATTTGTGTGTTGCTTTTGCATTGTGCTTATTTGTTTTGTGAATAATTGTGACTATTGTAAAAATGCCGCGAAAGACTGTGAATAGTGTATCGCGAAGTATTGTGAATGAAATTACCGACTTAAACAACGTGACCGATAGTAATTGTGATACGCAGCGTAATGATGACAATCCTGCGTTCACTAACAATCAGTGCATTACAACCACTAATGATGACTTTTGTCTTAATGATGAACAAACGAACTCGGTTATGTCCTCTGTTGATTTGACGACAATCGATGACGCGGGACGCTCTATTGTAATGAGCGCTGCCCAGCTTAATACACGCGATTTGGAAAATTCAAGTAACGTACAGACAAATTTGTCTAATGAAAATGAACAGATCACACAAAGTAGGACGGATTTATTTAATTCCGGAACAGTGTCTGACAATGTACATCCGACTGATAAACGTTTTTGTAAATTACATAATGACCAAATGGTCACGGAAAGCGAGACAATTCCAGATCCACCACTAAACAGTACAGATAGTATATACGTTAGTTCTGACTTGGTACGAATTGTGACAAGATTGCTACAACAGCAAAGTGAGAAATTAGACAATATTTTCAGACGACATAGGGAAGATAACAAACACTTAAATGAAAAACTTGACAATAATGACGAAAAACTCAAACAACAACTTGATGAAAGTTTCGACAACCATTTCAAACAACTTAGAGAAACAATTGATAAAAGTTTCGAACTCACAAGCGAAAAACAAGACGACCTTAAAGAACAGAACAAACAAGTTAGTGAGCAGATTACAGCTGTTACCGGGCAATGTCAGGACATTAAAGAACCATTACGTGTGAATACTAAGACTTGTGCTAATAACAGTAATGAAGAAGTTGGCACTGTTGCACAAGAATTAAGTAGCACACGTGTAGACACAACAGAATCACATAAAGGCGGGATTATTGCAGTCACCGAACAATGTTCAGCAAACGAAACACAGATACACGAAATTAATGCAATCACTGAACAATGCCCTAAAAACGCAGTACAGATTCGCGACGAAGGTAATTTAGAGTCAGTGGAAGTTTCACACACTCCGAATACGGAAGTCAATAATAAAAGTGAACGACAGAACAACCAAAATGTCCAAAGTTTTCAAGTAACAGAATTAAAAACTATTTCAGTCACCAATACGTCACAGAATCCGCCACGTTATGAGCATTTGTCAGAGTCACGCAGCGTGTATAATGTGAACAATTTACAGAGACTACGCGAATTAAAATCTGAAAAGCTACGCGACTTAAAATCTGAAAAGTTACGTAACTTGAAGTACGAAATGACACAAACAAACAGATTCACACACAAACCCGAACGTGTTTTTAAATTCAATGACGAGTACGTAGATTACGAGCAATTTTTATCCGCAAGAAAATGTAAAGAATTTAATAATGACAGAACACAGGTACACGCTTTGAGCGATATACGACAATTTGTTCTTGTACTTTCACCGCTATTGCCTGTAATGCAGAAACTAGCTTTGAACCAGAGGCGACAATTTGCTATTGTATTTTCATCAGCGTTACGTATTATGCAGAAACTAGAATTAGCAAGAATACAGCGATTTATTTTTGGATTTTTACCGCTATTGCGTGCAACGCAAAAGCTAAAATTTATTTGCAGTGCGTAATAGACCTCAGGGGATTCATTACGCTTTAATGAATATGTGCCGTAGCGAGCATAGGGCCCCGAGCTGTAGTAGTGCTGTTTCATCTTTAGTTTTCTGCACTGCTGCCTTCTCTTCTACTATCCTTTATATCTATCCAAACTGCTCTTTAACTATTGCTCTACCTAGTATTAAGAAACGAGTAATGAAAACCCGATGTGACAAACTTTTACCGACTGTGACAATTTTCAGTAGGCACTCCCATAATGACAACTACCGCCGTAATTTTAATTACAGATAGAATCGTAATCATCAGTATGTGTAAAATTAAAATTAACAGCAAACGCATTTTTTGGTAACAATAGACCTTTTTCACCACAATAGTATGAAAGTCAGCCGCTTAGCATACCTAACCAACAATGCAGTCTACAAGGTCAACCAAACTTTTAATGTTTCGCCGCGTGCACGTATAGTCCCAGCCCCAACAAATAGTAACGTATGGCAGCAAAGAAATAACTACGTACAGACAACACACCATTTCAATTCCTATCGCAATGCGCCGTATAGAAATTACTATCATGACAGACGTAAAAAAAACGATGAGCACAATTATCAGCGTACGTTTAATAACAGTCGGTCCTACCAGCAACAAAATGATCAGCAACAGCATATTCTTATGAATGAAACAGACAATAGGTGTGATCCATAGCGTAACACGTCAGTAAGAAATAACAGAACAGTTCATATAGCGGATATGCCACAACATTCTCCCGTAAATAATAACACGTACGATAGATTTTAACCAGATACAGCACAGATTGCATATTACAGTAACGCAAACATTACTTTTGACACGCAGAATTTTGTTCACGAGAATGTTATTTGAAACATGCTTTGTTGAATGCTCCACTTTTATCGCACCCAGATCTTACCAGAAATTTTTCCATTGCTACCGACAGTTCCAACACCGCTTTAGGCGTACATATTTTCCAGGAAATTGAAGAAGATGGTTCAATAGTAATTAAAAACATCGCATTTGCAAGTCGCATTCTGTCACCTGCTGAGCGAAATTATTCCGTTACAGAATTGGAAACATTATGTGTTGCATGGGCTTTTACGAGATTTCGGCACTTTCTTTATGGCAGACATACCACCGTTTACACAGACCACAGAGCAATACAATTTTTACTTTCGGCTAAATTCACTCACGACAGATTAAGCAGATGGAAACTTTATTTGCAGGAATTTAATTTTACAATTGTTCACATTCCCGGCACACAAAATGTTATAGCAGATGCACTATCGCGTTCTCTGAGCAACAATCAGCAAGACGTAGCAACCAACTTCTGCAAAACAAATTTCAGTGTCATGTACATTCAGCAAGTTGCATTTGAAAATTTTATTTCATCGTCGTTACAGGACATAGCACAAGAGCAAAATAAAGACAATGTGTGGAAAGAAATTAAACAGCTTTGGCAAGATAAGAATAATGTTACGATTAGAAACTATTACACTGTACGCAATGACATTCTGTTTCGCCGCTCTCATCCTGACAGCAACAATTGGTTATTATGCATTCCTGACGAACTGGTCAACAAATTAATCTGGTACACTCATCTAAGTTACGCACATTACGGAGCACGAAAATGTTTTCTTATACTGAGACAGAACTGTTATTTTGCCAACATGGAGAAACGTATACGACGAGTTTTAGCGTCTTGTAAAATTTGCCAGAAAGCTAAGTCAGACACCACTTCACATATTCCTCCTTTATATCCCATTATACCTGTTAAATTAAGACATATGGCCGCTGTAGACATTTTTGGTCCGATTCCGAGAACTAACAGAGGTTTTTGCTACATCTTTGTCGCTGTTGAGCTCACTTCAAAATTTGTTACTTTCACTCCGCTACGCAAAGCTACTGCTAAAACTGTTTCGAAAGCATTTGTAAAACATTTTCTATTTCATGTAGGGCATGTGATGAAAGTAATTTCTGACAATGGGTCTCAATTTCGTAGTAGCGTATGGACACGCATGTTACGAGCCAGAAACATTTCTCCGATCTATGAATCCAAGTACCATGCTTCTTCGAACCCCTGTGAAAGATTAATGAAAGAAATTGGTAAGCTGTGTAGAATATACTGCCACAAAAGACATATTGATTGGGATACATACATACTCTCATTCCAAGATGTAATTAATTCCATTCCAAATGAATCCACTATGCTATCTCCGTCTGTTATACTGAAAAACGTTGAACCACCAAACAAAATTAAAGAATTAGTAAACTTCCCTACCTGTCGTCGACTAAGACACCACGAAATAATTGACATTGCGCTGAACAACATCAAACGTGCCGCAGAGCGCCGGAGAAGACAGCAAAAACAGGTTTGTAGACGCCGAGACTTTCTCTTTGGACAGAAGATATTAGTACGTACACACTATTTATCCAGCAAATTAAAAGGTAAGTGCAGTAAATTTGAACTTCTATACGCAGGTCCATATCGGATTCGCAGCATCCCTCACCCCAATGTTGTACACGTCGAAACTTTGAGAACTAGAAAATCGAAAGGCAATCACCATATCTCAAATATTAAACCGTTTATTGAGTGAAGACACTTTATGATTCAACACACTATGATGCCATTTACTAATGCAATTATTTCACCTGACTAATTACTGATGATTATCGTATTTTTTCTTGGCAAGTGCCCGGCAAGGTAAGGTTAGGAGGTCGCTTTTCTTGTCGTTACACATCAGACCGTGCACATTTTCCATTTTTTGTGTGTATGATTGTATTCCAGTTTTGTTTGTATGCACTGTGAAATAGTAACACGCACCAGTTGACTTTGACATTTGTTGCCCTATGACACCTCAAGCTCGTGACTGTTTTACATTTTGCTGCTGCATTGTGATATTCTCTGTACATTTTGGCTTTGAACACTGTCAATGTCTTTGACATATTACGTTTTCTGTCATGTTAGGCTGTATGGTTAATTGTGTCACCATAAACCAGTCATTATTTAGTGGGTATATGATTTAAATGCAAGACATTAATCTCTGTCATCAATTTCAGAAAGAAATGATGCGTGTAAGAAATAAATTAAACAGAAATGGGAATTTCACCTACGGAATAAACGAAAGGAGATGCAATAACTTTATGAGGAAGAGTAAATGGATCAGGATTAACAAGCATTAACAAGAATATACTATACTCATCGTAGAATAGCAGTCTTAACTAATTTTTTTCTTTCAGAATACAAGGTGATTGATGCAGGCTGTCAGACAGAACTACACATCTTAGTTTTAGTGATGAAATATGCTAGAGATAAGGAATAGTGGTATAATGAGTAATGAAGTGATATTTTTGCAGATGATAATGAATACTGATGAGTAATGATGAAGGATATGGTATTATGAATAATGAAGTTTTTCTTTACAGGTGATGATAATAATGAAGTTATGATAATATGGATAATGAATAATGAAGTTTTTTCTTTACAGATGAGGATAATGGTGAAGTTATATTTAGGCTATGTAGTTATTTAAGTATTTGTTGCAGTTTGTTTTGACAGCAGGTGTTATATTGCATAGTAGGATGACGGAAAGTTTTTGGAAATGACAGCTATGGAACACATTTTTATACACATTTCACTACCTGTTAATTCGAAGTTCACTACTTTTCAGCATAGTGTGCGTTTCTTCTTTCAGGTCAATAACCCATTTTGTATTTTTTTCAGGAGAAGCATTTCATGATACTTACTAAACTGTTACTTATTATACCTGTTCTAGTACTTGCATTTTATTTTTTACCCATTTGTGTTTATCATTTATAAATGTGATCACATACACTGCCTTCTTACATAACCTTGCTACAGCTGACTCATGACGAGTGACGTTACCTATCCTCATTTGCAGCAATAGATCAAAAGCAAATAGTGTTATGCCTGAGCAATTAATTATCGATCCCAATGCAATGCATTGCTAACAAAAAAAATGTATTACCAGTCCCAAATAGTGATACCAGTTTGAGAAAGTTCTGAGTAATGCTGATTAGCTCTGAATAGTATGTCACTTCAGGAATGACTTCTTAATGAGCCAAAAAAGAAGTATATATTTAAAATAATGCTTTGTCACTAGCTAATAACTGCCACTGTTTATTGTAATGAGACTACTTATAATGCCTGTGATTATTAATGCTTTGATTGTAATTAGCTGATTTTTAATAATGACTTCATAATGATCTGAATAATACTGAATGATGAACTATGTTTTCATTCTATTCAATACTTGCTGGCCACTGAGTGCCAATAATTAATGTCACTCAACGAATTGTTATTAATTATGCCATTAATTAGCTCTTGTTTTCAATGTTGATACTTTGTAACTGGAAAAGAATGTGATTGTTTAATAATGCTTTGTAATTAGGAGAAGGCTAATGATTCTTACTATATTGGAATGACAAATGATTAATTAACTGTAATTAGAAGAAGGCTAATGATTCTTAATTATGCTTTGTAACTGGAAAAGAATGTGATTCTTACTATATTGAAATGACAAATGATGCTATGCTTTGTAATTAGAAGAAGGATAATGATTCTTAATTACTGTTTAATAATGCTTTGTAATTAGGAAAAGGCTAATGATTATTACTGTTGGAACGACAAATAATTAATTAACTATGCCATACTTCGTAACTGGAAAAGAATGCGATTGTTTCATAACGCTTTGTAATTAGGAGAAGGCTAATGATTCTTAATTATGCTTTGTAACTGGGAAAGAATGCGACTGTTTAATAATGCTTTGTAATTAGGAGAAGGCTAATGATTAATACTATATTGAAATGACAAATGATTAATTAACTATGCCATACTTTGTAACTGGAAAAGAATGCGATTGTTTCATAATGCTTTGTAATTAGGAGAAGGCTAATGATTCTTACTATATTGGAATGACAAATGATTAATTAACCATGCTATACTTTGTAACTAAGTAAAAGAAGGCTACTGATTCTATGTAAAACAATTAATGAACATTTTTCTGTAATACTACATACTTGGTACAGAAATGTTCAATAACTGGGCTATGAATGCCACAAACTACTAACGAAGACTGTAATTGTGAATATTATGTGACTTAATGTCCTTCACCTCATGAGCTAACTACCCTGAATTACTGCAATGTCCATTTGTCCTGTCTATCCTAGTGATCATGGAGCACTATCTTTGGTTTTGCACCAATTCTACGTTGGTGTGCCTTGTAAGAGCGTGGTGTTGACACGACATGCTGTCCACCACCGTGAGCGATGAAGACGTTATTATGGTCCCACTGTTTGGTGTACCTAATGTACTGCCAAAGTGAAAACATGGAACATTACTACGACAGTTCAGTGTCTTGGCTACACTGATAAATTCTGATGGGAAAAGAACTTCAAGTTGTGTCACTTGGTGTTGTACTTCTGTGGAAAGATATGGACTTTCAGAACAGCTGTGTGCAATCTAAAGTGCTGCAACCATGATGCAATCCTTCCCTTTCCTATCCTAATTCTTGTCACATAAGGAAAATAATTTTTTGGTAACATCATTTATGTTCGTGGGTTATACATTTTTTTCGATTCGATGAACTCCAGTGCGAGTACACTTATGTCACTGGTCGACATGATGTTTTGCCATTATGTTTATTTGTTGTGAAAATGCTAAAGACATTTTTTCAGTGCGTGTGCACTTTGGACATGATTTTTTTTGCCATTATGTTTATTTATTGCGAAAATGCTAAAGACATTTTTTTTTTCGATTTGTTCTGAAGTACAGTATATGTACACTCTTGTCTTTTATATTGTATATACATTTTTTATTTTTTGATGATATGTTCTGAACTACAGTGCATGTGCACTTCTGTTAGGTGTTAATATATTTTCTACTGAACTTCAGTGCCTGTGCACTTTTCTCATTTTTCAATATGATTTGTACTATTCTGTATATTCAATACTTCAATGCGTATGCACTTATGTCATTTGTTACTAATTGTATATACATTTCATCATTTACTGATATGTTCTCAACTGCAGTGCATGTGCAATCATGTCACTTGTCAACATAATATTTTTTTGCCAGTCTCTTTATTTGTTATGAATATGCTAAAGAATTTTTTCAGTGCCTGTGCACTTTGTTATCTGTAAAATAATTTGTATATACATTTTTCTGATTTGTTACTATGTTTTGTACTCACATTTTGTCTTTGTCTGATATATTTTGTACTTAGTGCGTGTGCACAACACTTAATTCATGTACTACATCTAAATATTCTGTAAATTGTAGAAGTTTATTAATTAAAGAAAAATTTTGCCGCGCTTGGCAAGTCCAAATGACTCACCATCGCTGCCAAATTTTTGCCCGCCCCCCCCCAGTGGAGGGTTATGAAACACGTATGTAACGTAGCAGCGATGGCGAGGCATTGCAGCGTCTCTGACCAGAGAGTATGCGCTTGACCGCGCGAGTGTTGCGAGCAGTTCGCTAGTTGTAGCTATGCAGAGCAGTACTCTGTCAGTAGTTGTTGCGAGCGGTTCGCAGTCAGTAGCTCAGTTCAGTTGCGTCGAGTACGGTAGTAGTCGTCTTGCAGAGCGGTCGGTCAGTAGTAGCAGCCCAGTGCGGTTGTGTGATGTAGTCTGTCGGCATTCTGGTCAAGAGGCTGAATGAGGTATAATATTAATTAAGGTAATGATCAGATAATGTAAAGTTTATTTATTGTAATTAATCTCCAACAAGTGCCCCAATAATAATTTTTATTTTTTCAAAAGCATTTTTCAAAAAATTTTATTTTTTATTGAACTAACGATTTTGTTGCACTTCCCATTTCATTCCACTTCTTTTAAAGAAAAATTTCAGTAAAATCACAGAAAAAAGGAATATTATTATTTGCAATGCAGTTCCTCCAAGCCGTGCGCAAGAATAAGAGCAGAAATTTGACTAGCAGTTACAATGAGGTAAGACTTTAATTCTGATTTGCACAGGGCCAAAGACCGATATTTCGGTTTAATTGAATTTTCTTATCACTGAATAGACCTTTTTTTTGTGAAGATCTTACATTTGAGTCAGATTGCTAATTTTTGTTTAATTGTCATTGTCAGTAGATTTCATTGTGGGGAGGTTACACTTAGCACAATGTCCATTAGCACTTCTAATTAAATATTGTCCATCTTCTAAAATTTTTGTGGGGAGGTTACAACATCAATTTGTACATTAGACAAAGAAGTGTAGATAAATTTAAGTAGGGGAAGCATCAAATGTTTATTTTGGAGCATTTTCTTACAAAGTTAATTACGGTAACCCAATATGACGTAACGTAATCAGAAGAAACTGATTACAAATGAGTATAGCGTACTCAAGACACATAAATGAAAAATAACTGTCGCGTTAATCACAACGCCTTATACTTTGGAAGAAATCGGTGGGAGAAGTAACTGTATTCCCCCATTTATTCTGACGTATTCTTATCTTATGCTTCTCCACCAGCAAGGGTATTACAACACAGATACCAGACTGTACGTCATGGGAAAAGAGGTATTCATTGTCACTTAAAATAGTTTTTAGGATAAATAGTTAATAGAAACGCGTTTGAAACGTTAGGGATTTCTTTCCTTTGAAAATTATTTTTTGAGTTTGTTGCGTGGGCACTGCGCAGTTGTTTAGCGTGTACTTTACCGTGTTGTGATTAATAGAACAAGAAACACAGAAATATATAATTAATAGAAACTGTATGGTTCCAGGGACCTCTTGAACTCTCAAAAGTCTGTGGTGTGTGTATGTAGACTGAAACTACGATTTAAGATTTATACCTTGGCCGGTATTCCAACCGAGGTTCGATTCCTGGCCTTGGTACAAATCTCAGTTCGTCGCTTCAGTTTACATATATACATCAAAGATGTCTGGGACTAGGAAAGATCTCAGGGACCATATAATTTCGTTTGATAAAAACAACTATGCGTGGGTTTCAGGCAAGAACCCCATTTCGTTCGATGCTGAACCTCTGCAATGCTGTTCGAGCTTACGGGGTATAGCAAGTAGGCTGATACGTGAATAGGAATTTCCATTAAGTATGGCGGCGTGCTAGGGTAGTCCGTGCAGTTGTCCAAAGCCACTACGCCAGGGTAGAACAGTGAGTAGCGCGCCTGTCTAGTGAGCAGGAAATCCGGATTCGAATCATGGCTTCGACTTAAATTTTCATTCGTCACTACAGTCTGCATATACTGTATGTGTAACACATAGTTCTTTCTTGACTTGAAAGAACCCTAACAGAATGCGAACATAATTTTTTTGAGAATGGAACTGCGTAAGATTCTCTGATGCTACGTGACTCGTGCGGACGCAACATCATCTGAAGACAAGCACATACCAAGGGGGAAGGGGTGTGTGTGAAATATCACAGGTTCATTCGCAACCCCCTCACCCTCATTCCTCCCAGTATGCCACTATGTGCTGTCACCCTCACGTTTAATGTGTTACACGTGCCTGAAAGTTTACTAATAATAAAATATATAAAATAATGTAATGCAATCATAGCAGCTTGTCCCAGTGTTCATACTTTCACTGTGTTAGGGGGCTGGTCATGACCATCTCGACTGAGCCCGTTGGATCCTCACCTACTGAAGACGTTTTGTTGATCAACACAACATAGTATTTTTTTAATGACATATAATCAATTGGAAGTATGTGATCTTTGTAAACCTCTGTACAGTAATTTATAATGTAGCAATCGCTTAGTTATGTAAAAGGTACTCACATTACAATGTTCGTTAAGTAGTTGCCATTTTCTGATGTGTTTGGTACAATAAAAAGCTTCGTAAATACGTATAAACACGAATAGTTAGGCACAATGATTATCAAGAAGTGGATATACTTTAAATATCCAAGCGATCGTGAGGTTACGAATTGTCATACAAAGGACATAGTTTCTTCTGGAAATCAGCGAAGGATTGTATTCAAATGCTAGAAGAAAGTTGGTCATAGCTAAGACTTCGCCAATGCCCTAGCCCAGTTTGTTCGCAAACAGAAGAAGTACCACAGAGCCGAGCTTCTTGCTTTACCCGTTATATTCCCCCTCCAACAACGAATCCGGCGTATACAGCGTGTCAGAGAACTGAGAACTGAACATCTGCACAATGCTGAAAGGCCAGCTTTGGTTGTGTGGAAGGCTGCAGGGGATGGAGTAGTTGTTGGGGGCTGGTGCTGTAGTTTGCGGGCCGGCGCGGTTCCCGCGGCGGGCGTGATATATTGGCACGCTCCCGGGACCAATCAATAGCTGCCAATGGGAATTATTAATGCGCCATCAGTGCTGAACAGTACCACGCTGGGGAACGCCAGTCGTGACCATATAATTCGTCCTCCCACCACCCCAGCACGCTGCGAAAGCGTTGTCCCGGAAAATGGGCAGAGCTGCAAGGGAGGAAGTCACCGGCTAAATAGCTTTACTCCTTCTGCGCTGTCGTGTTTCAGTAGCTGATTTATCAATTTCTAAATAAGCTATAAATGTTGGAGTAACTTCACAGATTCCTCAAAGACTGAAAGTTCACGTGAGATATTGCGATTTTCGCAGAATACAGGCTGCTGAAACTTCCTTAACTCATTGATTTTTCATTCCTTCGCTGCCTGGCTGCTTACGCTAAAAAATTTCAGATTCCCCGGACGTTATTATTCATGTAATATTACTTCTTAAACAAGAATTAATCTCATTCTCATAAAGAAAAGAAAATATAGTACAATAAAGTTATTGTGTTCAAACATCATGTAATCCTCTCAAACAAACGCTGCCCAGGAGAACTACTCCAATTTCATTTGCAGATTCAACAAAGGCTCAGAGGTACTGCCATCAATTGCACGCAGGGCACTAGGCGACTTGTGATTGTCAACAAACTACCTTGTAATGGTGTGCTGCGCTTCCGTGCTAATAAATTTCAATTTATAATCTGAATCTGTGGTGAAAACGCTCGAAAACGTAAAATTTGTTTACTTCGAAATATAATCAACAGTGGGAATCAGTAGAAAAATTTAGTAGTTCGCTCGGAAGAGGCAAAAGGTGCCCTTAAGTTGCGGAATGTTGAGTATCTCACTGCCGTCTAAGAAACACGTCCGAAGAAAGTGATAAATTCGAGCTCTTTAGTAGAGTGAAACAGATGACAAAACGATGAGCCCACAAATAGGGATGGACGCTGTGGCTGAAACAATCCGTTTTCGATAATATTGTCTTTTTTTTTACCACGCCACGTTAACATGACTGTCAATACGTAGAAAATAACCGGTTTCTGAAATAACTGATTTTCGGTTTTTCATTCCTATTATTTCATGTAATAAACTTACAACGCGAACAAAGACAAACATTTTGCCCCCCCCCCCCCCCCCCTGGTTTGAAGATACGTAGAATCGCAATATAAAAGTAAAACGTCAAATAAAAAAACTTAGTCTGTCCACGATCGCTGCTATTAAATCATTACTATTCTCCTATTGCTTCTAATGGTCTGAAATTCTGATCACAAATCATCTTATAATCATATACCACTATTTGCTCATTAAAAATAGTGCTAAAGGGTGAAAACTAAAGTTGAACAAATCTGTTTTCGTGTTGATTCGTCCGTTTTCAAGAGCTACAGGCAGATACAGCATTTTACGTATTCACAGGCAGCACATCAGTTTTTTCTACGTTTATTGTATACTACGAATGAATTGTTGTTATGTTTCTAATTTGCCATAAATTCCTTCCTCCTTCATTACTTCGTATAAACGGCAGACAAATCTTTAATCTTTCAAAGCAAATGAAGCATTGTACTTCATTGCTACGTAACTTTACAAAAATATTTCCAGTCTAGGGTTGGTGCCATTCTGCGGTGTAACGGAAGTCCGGTGACGTCAGAGACAAACCACCGTGCAGACCACGTGGGAACATGTGTTCCACATCGCACCTACACGTTTACCATAAGGTACAACACCCAGCAACAGGGACATTATTGTCTTGGAAATGCTGTACCAGTTCTTATGCCGTTTGATCTTACTCGTTTCTGTGGGCATTGTTATTAGAATACCACTGACCGCTTTTTCCATTTTCTATTGTAATGCAACATGTGAAATAATGCAAATTTTACGGATAAAAATTGCTCCTTTTTTTTTTAAAAGAATGGTTCATTTAGAAAGTTTTGCACTGCTGCTATGGAAATTGATACTTCGATTTTTTATCCAGTTATTAGTGAAACATAATAAACACCTGTCATAACCGACACCAAATAAATACCAAAAAATGCCAATTATTCAGAACCAAAATACCGGTATCGGTTTTAACCGGCCGGTCTTACCAATCCCTACCCAGCATAGGCGACGTAAACCTATTGATACACCATCTGTTAGAGGTGACAGGACAACGATAAGGTCAGCGAAACTCGCATGATTTTCCTCTTCGGGTTATTGAACATATACTTAAGCTCATCCACACAGGGTGCCCTGGTTCAAAGTTAATCACGATCACACGTTTATTGCGTGAGAACAACGGCAGCTTGGATCGTAATGTGAAACATAGTGCACATTTAGTGAAGATAATTGAAAAGCTTATGACAAATTTAGTCTCGTTGTTGATGAATTAATCAGTAACGGTATTCATAAAATATTCAAATGCAGCAGTACGTGTCCTGCATCTAGAAAAGGGAGTACCTGAACACTTACCACGCGTCATACTGCTCACTCAGACAAAAATACTCCGTAAAAACAGAATATTACTGGATTTGAAAGTGCAGGGAGCGCCACTCCTGTCCATTTTGTTTAGTAGAAATAATCTACAACTGTTCTTGAGTAACTGCAGTTCCTTTGTGCTAGGCAGTTTATTACATACGATAAACTGCGAGGGATAAGAGGCTCAGCAACAGATAATTACTTCCATTGTGCCTCTGTACGTGTTACTGGAATGGGAGAGGGACGAGTTACAGAACTTTGTAAAGGTGAACCCACACAAATTACTTCATCTTAACCATACACTCTGGTTCCTGAG
Source organism: Schistocerca serialis cubense (assembly GCF_023864345.2). Taxonomy (NCBI): domain Eukaryota; kingdom Metazoa; phylum Arthropoda; class Insecta; order Orthoptera; family Acrididae; genus Schistocerca; species Schistocerca serialis. Next base: position 466,037,229 of record NC_064644.1, on the reverse strand, counting down.
CAGTATTATGTCCTGAAGGCGCTTTGTATTGATGGCTCTAGCAAGTTACACAATCCTGTCGGAACTAATTCTGATACTACACCACCCGTTCTCAGTTTTCTGCATTGTGTTTCCTACCTCTAAGATACTTAATCCCAACGTACAATTACACCTTCCTCGAAACCATAACATGTAAGGATATCAAAAATTGTATTGTAATGGTACATGTGGGAAATTTATCAGGAATCAACCTGTATGGAAAATGTCAGGAGTCGATATCTTCGTCATTCGAATTCACTTTAAGTGCATTTTGTTATAAGAATATCGTTGAACATTGACAAAAATATAGACATGAATTCCGATCAATTTTAGAAAACATCAGACATTGTAGCGTAAACATTTTATTGAAAAGTACTTAACAGGTACTGAAATAGCTTGCTTTCAGTGCAGACGTCATATAAAACATGAAGCCACTTGATCAGATTTGCGTTTGAGATAAGATAATTCTATCTTTCTCCCGATTCACATCAAGGTTTCAAGGTTTAATTTAGAATGGTTTTTAAGCAGTTGCCACTGAGTGGAGGTTATCGATAAATAACGAGGAAATACAGAATAGCAGAGATCCTTCGTAATTTAGAAATGCTCTTCCCAGGCTGCAACTGAAAAATGAGACACCTGTCTCCTGCGAGTTACCATCCATGGTGATGTCCCGCATGTTCCAATCGTTGGTTAGCGTGGAATGAATATTTCCGACAGTATCCAGAATAAGCACCATAATAAGAAATAAACTCAGCAGTAGAACACTGACTAGACGTTTTCATTCCAAAAGAAGTACTGAATTTACGACCTGCAACGGATTTAACACTGTAATGGAATACATACAAAGATGGTGGGGAAGGGAAAAACTCCAAGGTAGGTAAGTGAAAGCATACTGCTTTCCCTTAACGAACACTGTTAGATATACTAATATAAAAGTGCCAGTTTTTATGAAAAAATTTCCGACATTTTTCGTACACGTTCAGCGATCTTTAAATATTATCTAGTTAAAACAAGTTTGGTTCTGAGAAACTAGATAAATTATGTTTTTATTTTTTTTTAAATATTGACCAAGTCCTAGTTACGAATGAAGTCGGAACTGATATCTACCAGCCAGCAGGACTACGGACTACTTAGTAGTGGTAGGACAAAATGCACCCTTAATAGCAATACGCTTTTTCATATACTGAAAGTACTTTTTAAGTCGATAAAGGTCAGTACCATGATATAAAAATAACACATTTACGACGAAATTATCTTGAATTCTCCAGTCGTATCATTCAAAGGCCAATAACAGTCATTTTATCTGCTTCAGTTGAAACTCTTCTGGCCGGATCATTTTTGGTCCTGTAACCGAAAATTTTACTTTACAAGTTCGTTGTGATGTAACATACCATACATCTTAGACAAAAACATAAAATCACTTGAACATCCTTGTTTGTCCTCATACCAATCACGTTACGCATACTTACTCTGTCAGCTGTCGCCCATCAGCATTAAGTTCATGCCTGTAAGCTCCAAATACATACTCACTCACACTTACACACACACACACACAGACACGCACACGCACGCAGAGTGGTCAACCAGTAATTCCAGTTTTCACTTTTTTTTAACTATGCCTAATGTTGCTAGTATTTATTGACAGCTTGAGCCTCCTTTTAATCAGAGCGATATACGTAATAGGTTTCCTGGAATACAAAATCCCAGAGCTCTGAGTAAATACTGGATGTTTCATAAAGAAATCACGTATTACAAAATATTATGTTGTCAAAACTATCGATCGCTTCGCCACGGCTGGTTTGTTAGAGGAACGAATACATTGTCTAGTTTATATTAATCGCCGCTAGATGTCTGTTGTCTGCTGTTTGCTTTGTTACCATCACCTGTTGCAAAATTGCTAATCTGGAGCAAAAACCGTTTTGCGATCTCTGGTTGGTGAAGAGCAATTCCGTGGCAACAGTGAACAGACGTCTCAGGCTGAGGTACCAAACTGATCCTCCGAATGGATAGAACATTTGCAGTTAGTATCTACAGTTTGTAGACACGGGATGTCTATGTAAAGGAAAGTGTCTTAGCCTCCTTCGTGTTGCCAACGAAACTGTCGCACGAAGTCGAACTGCTTCAAAGCGTAACCCTACAAAATCAACTCTTCATGCCAGATGGGAGTCACAACTGCGTATAACAACAATTTGGCGTGTTTTGAGACGTCAGTTGCTTGTGAAACAGCAGAAGTTGCAGCTGTTACATACGTTAAATTTGACGTGACGACAAATGCAACGTGTCGCATTTTATTATGAGCCTCATAATTGATATAACAATTCCACACAGCGCAACGTGTTCAGTGATGAATCGACTTTCCCCTTGTTTGGGAAACCAATTAAACACAATGCTAGAATTTGGGGTCTACGAAAGCCATATGCACACATTTAACATGTGCTAGATGTTGACCTGAAGTCAAATGTGTTTTGTGGAATATCCAGCTTATCTACCTATGCTCCATTCGTCTTCGACGGAATCGCTGTTAATGGTCAGTAGTTACAATCCTGGTTGCTTCTGTGGCTGGATGAGGATAACTTCATTTTCCAGCAAGAGGGGGAAGCCCCTCACTGCAGGCTCCAAGTGTGTGAACAACTGAATGTAACTCCTCTGAGCAGTTGGAGTGATCGTCAAGCAGCCAGCTACTCAGCACTTCTCATCCTGCCTCAACGGTCACCAGATTCACGTACTGTGACTTCTTTGTGGTGTTTCATTAAGGTCAACGTATATGAACCAACACCATCACAGAATCTAGAAGAGTTGAAGAACCGATTCCGTACAGCCATTACGTCACTGACGATGGTCCGAGTATTGTAGGCATTCGAGTATCAATGTGATATTGTTCGTCTCACTGGCGGAAGAGGCATTAACCACTTGTAATCGAAGCTTGAGGGATTTGTAAAATATCTGTTCGAAGTTTCATAGCTGTATTGTTACAGTGTAACAAACGTATCGGTTCGAAATACGTATATTCACTTTTAAATAAGCTGTCCAACTTTAATCGGAAAATACTGGTTACTTTAAGTATAGATTGATATTCGTGAGCATAAAACTCCGTTTTGATTTGGGTAATATTATCTCCATTTCAGTTATAAATGCAGTATATTAAAATCCACTTTTGCCGCAAGTTCATTGTAATGCTTCCAGTTTCAGGAGACTGATCAATAGTTCTAGGACTATTTATATGCACTGCCGAACCCACATGATAAAGCATATTTGAATGTGGAAACTTAGCGTTTGTGGTGGTACTAAAATTATCCAAATTAAAGTGTCTGAGCTTACAAAATTTATCTCTGAAAATAGGTACGCTATTAACAAAGGAGATCGTGGCTGAGGTACATTTTATTTACTGCTGCGGATGACATGCTCTCGAAGACATTGATTATGTAACAAACATCTCTGTACTTTAAAATAAATTAACAAACTCATTTGTCTCTCGGAGTGGTTTCACGTTTGACATTGTTGATTACAGCACCATATTTGAAAGTCAGAAGGTTTCAGGGATATAATAAAGGAGCAAAGCTATAAATAACTTTGCAAAAACCAGACTCTAGCAGAGGCGATTCTAGAACTGGGGGGAAATGATGGTGGGACTGGGTTTGGGGGACGGAATATCGCTTAACAAAAGGAGAGTCCTTCACCATAAAATACGTAAAATTTGGTGTTGCTTAAAGTAGTTTTTGGTAATTATTTGGATTTCAGGGTAGAAAAAAATGATTCAAATGGCTCTGAACACTATGCGACTTAACATCTGTGGTCTTCAGTCCCCTAGAACTTAGAACTACTTAAACCTAACTAACCTAAGGAAATCACACACATCCATGTCCAAGGCAGGATTCGAACCTGCGACCGTAGTGGTCACGCGGTTCCAGACTGAAGCGCCTAGAACCGCACGGCCACATAGGCCGGCCAGGAAAAAAAACTTATTTTAATGGAGGAGATTTTATAAATTACATAAATCATAAAAATGTCAACTTACAACAAATAAGTTTTCATTAATTTTCTGGATACGGAAGATGACATAAATGTAAAACGTGAACCTGACATGAAAATAAAAAAATCAGTAACAAATTTCACTAGTTATTTCCGTCTTCTGCCCAATTTGTCATGCTCATTCGTCTCTGTTTCTTTTTATTGAATATGTCAATGATATTTTCAATGTCTATATCTCTCTCTCTTTATGGTTATTTGCAAGAGCCAATCCATTTAGTCTCCCTGCCACATTGTGTTACGCAAATTAGTCTTTACTCGTCTCAAGGTAGAGAAGCTTCGTTCAGTAGTACTTGCGGTGACAGGAATACTCTAAAATATTTGAAGTAAGCATTTGGGAAAAACTACGTGTCATAATTCTTTAAATCTTCAGTCGCTGTTTCAGATGTTTTACTTACATCGAACCACTATTTCTTCCGTAGTTTCAGCTCTCCTTCTGAATCTGTTCAAGTAGTATATTCGCTGATTTCTGGTCATGTTATCCAGTGTAATACGATACTCCATTGGTAGGGGAGCGGGGGTCTATAGCCTCCACAGCCCTCACCCGCCCCCCCCCCCCCTTTGCCACCGCCCCTGAACTTAAGCCGTAAGAGACGAAGAATATGAAAAGAAAGGAAATTCCAGTCCAAACATCATCATTTACGTTTCCCGTGTTTTTCCTAAATAGCCCCAGGCCGATGTCGGGATGGTTCCTTCGGAAAATAGGGCTATTGATTTCCCTCTCCATCCTTTCATAACCGAGATTGTATCCCTTCCCTAATAACCTAGCTGTCGACGGGATGTTAACCCAAATTCTTCTTCCTTCCTTCTTCAAACACGCAAAAACTGGGAAAAGAAACTTAAATGAACATAATTCCTTGGCATTAAATATAACGGCCACAGTTATATAGTACTACTGTTGCTGCATTATGCATGGACCAAGGAATACATGTACAAGGAAACATTACCAACCTGACTTCATATTTTTGGGAGAAGAAAGCACACTAAGAAGATATCAGCCCCAGCAATCACCCCCGCCCTAAAATTTGGGTCGTAATTACGCTAGTACGCAGTTATGACATTCTGAAAGTACAGCTTTTAAACCATCGTGCCCACCGGATTTTTGTCACTCGCTCGACCCCAGTGTAACAGGTTAATGCCCGAGCGCGAAGTACTACACAGAGGAGTGAGGAAGAGGTTTGTGAAATTCTATTTTGACATAGGTAACACGCTTTGTTCACTGTGTCAAAGTGTGCAGTTTGTAACCCGTAGCTGGAGCCAAAGAATTTGATTTTAACAGTTTTATGTTGCGATTCGTGACTGCACTGTAAACGAATAAAAGGAATTTGTGGGTAATTAAAGACGCAGTGTAGAACTACTTATTTATGAACAAACTATTATGTCTTATTTTCTTTGGATTCTGAAGCAAGCCCTGTTAAACTGATGTAGATTTGCAGTTTGATGCGCTGCTCTTCGACATGATTAGCTTGATTAAATTGTAAAACAGATTGTATTAACTTCTTTTCGTAGTAATTCGTTAGCTTCTAAGGTATACTCGTTTTGATTTTGAGGTATACGTGCATCTACAGTAGATCAATACGAGAATATTGGTAAAATAGTATCTTCCTATGACTCTGTGTGTGTGTGTGTGTGTGTGTGTGTGTGTGTGTGTGTGTCAGGCTGACATTTTATGCACTCGTACTACATATATTTTTTTAGCGTAAAATAGCATGTTTCTTCAAACCTGATTTAAAAACAGTTGAGCAGATGCGTCCACCTCCCCCAGTCTTTACCCTCGCCTTCAACATTCCACTGATTGTCACTCCACTCTGCAGTATTTCACATTCGGGCATTGGAGGTGTTGCTGTGATGCGAAGTGACTGACAGGCAACCGGTGCCCTCGGAACTTTAGAAGCTGTGCCCTCGGTAGGTAATTACTGCGTACCATCAAAATTATGGCCCAAAGTTTCACTCGGTATTGATTACTGGGACTGATATCCAGATAGTGTGTCTTTTTTCTCCCTCAGATATTAGACCAAGTTGGTTGTGTATGCTATATAGTCACTCGAAATACGAGTATAATTCCGTGTCCGAACCATGTATCTTTCGTAATACTGTAAAACAAACCAACCCCATACAAGTGTACACCAGCTGTCGATTTCAAAATACTGCACATGTTGTGGTTCTCGACTAATCAACAAACCACAGACACTGATGAGCCAAAACATTATGACCACCTGCTTAATAGGTTGTTTGTTCGTCTTTGGACCGAATTACGTAACTGATTCTGGGTATCAGGAGTCCCACAGTTTGTTGGTAGGTTTGTGGAGGTATGCTACATTAGATGTATGCGCGCAGGTCATGTAATTCGCGAAGATAACGGGCCGCTAATTTATGTACATGGTGACGGCGCCCGATAGCGACCCATTCGAGTTCCATGTGATTTACATCAGGCAAATTTGATCGCCATGACATCAAAGTGACTTCACCATAATGCTCCTCAAACCACTGCAGCACAGTTCTGGTTCCGAGACACGGACAGTTATACTGCTGAAAGATGATATCGCCTTCTGGGACGACATCAAGCATAAAAGGGCGCACATGGTTTGCAGCTGTCAGTGTGTCTTCGATTACTACCGTAGGTCCCTACTATAAAGACCTTGTCCTGTTCCAGACCTCACGCCATCCTGCGTGAGCTTAAACGCGTGTCCTTCGGCCTCCCGTCCTAGTGGATTGGCTGTCTTGCCAGTCCACAAAAAAATCAAAACCTTGTAAACATGGTAAACGCACCGAATCAATGAGTGCTTGTGTGACTACTACTTTACAAGTTCACAGAAAAATGTGGACCAAACATATTTATAGCGGGTGGTTACAATTAAATTGCAGCTGCTCCCAGACGTCCACTGTGGGTTGTAATTATCATAAAACAGCAGATATTCTAATGCGTTAATGTGGAAACGATATTCGCTGGAAAAGAAAGCTTATTTGCAATTTCGGCCACGTTGTCCAAATCCGACGCTATGAGTACCGATAAGGCGTACAAAAATATTTGCATATTTAATGGATTATGAACGGGTTTTGGCCACTTACACAATTCGTTCAGTATGAGCGCCGAAGGCTTCGCCGAGACGCTGCATCCGTACGACGTGATCAACAGTTGCTCGCAACAGTGCCGATTGAATCTGAGCAACGTGTTCCAGTGTATTGACCTTCAGATCAGTAGGTAGTGTCCCTAGTAAACGCGTTCTTTTAGAGATCTCCAGAATCAAAAGTCGCATGGATTCATATCAGGTCATCTTGCAGGCCATATATCAGAAAAATCTTAGGAGATTACACGTTCGTACAAGAGTGCATTAAGCAGATATTTTGCTGGGCGAGCGACATGAGGTCTTGCCCTATATTGCATCAAAACAGTCGTTTCCGAACAGTTACGTTTTTTGAAAGCAGGAATCAAATGCTGTCCAAGGTTGTCTCGATAACACGTAGACGCCACGGTAGAACTGAGAGGCTCTCTAGATTTATTCCTTCAAAGAAAAACGGAACAACACCAAATGTGCTTTTCAACCACACCACACAATCACATACCGCGAGTGCTACTGCTCTTCATGCGCAACACACGGTTTATCAACTCAAATTCGCAGTCCTGTGTATTTACTGCACCTGGTAGTGTAAAATGTGCCCAGTCACTATAAAATATTGTCTGGCCATATGTCATCAACTTCGATTCGTGGCACAATAATAATAGTAAATTCAGAACGTTGCTTCGGATCACGAGGTTTCAGATGCTGCACCGTCCGGATCTTTCATGGGCAGCAGTGCAAACTAGATCGTGGGATGGAAAATTATCGTGACACTACACGAGCACTAGCAATACTCGGGAACCTGCTTCATTGTCAATTACAGCAACGAAAACCTTATGAATAACTTCTACCGGAACAGGACGCCTCCCTCTTCCACGTATCACACCAAGCTCTCCTGTATTTTACAATTTCATTATAATCTTCTGTCGACCATTTAATGACATCGGGCTTCACAACAGATCTTTCAGTCGGCGATACTCTCAATACAACACTAAGTGCTGCCATTCACATAAAACAGCTTCACTAACAGCGTTCGGTTTCTCTTCTCGATAGCCTTATTGCTTCACATTACAGCTTGTCAAATGACGGCGTAGATGTCATATCGTCATAAAATTAGAGTACAGCGCTAGAGTACAATTGGCACTCATTTGTTTCCCATTGTAAGTCAAAATGGTTCAAATGGCTCTGAGCACTATGGGACTCAACTGCTGAGGTCATAAGTCCCCCAGAACTTAGAACTAATTAAACCTCACTAACCTAAGGACAACACACACATCCATGCCCGAGGCAGGATTCGAACCTGCGACCGTAGCGGTCGCGCGGTTCCGGACTGTAGCGCCAGAACCGCTCGGCCACCAGCGGCCGGCCATTGTAAGTCGACTCGGCATTAACGCATTAACAATCTACTAAGTATTGCTGCCACATGATAATGACGGGCCACACTGGATCTCCGGCATTAGCTGCGCTTTCATTGTAACCATCCGGTATTTTAGTACTGTTGCAATGATCTAAGACTACATTTCAAGTTGATAGCGGGTAATTCTTAAAGAGAAAATACGTAATACGTTACTCTAGCAGTGAAGAGGCTGGTCCTATTTAGTAGACTGTTTCAAACTTCTTCCCTTTGTCTGCATTTCGTGTAGTTCCAAGATTCCAGCTTTGAGACCCGGTCTGGAAAACAGTTTCAATCTGCCAGGTCTGTCCAATCCGGAAGACACTTCTCTGCGCCGTGGAAATTTATTCCGGAATCAATTTCCAACGCTTTGTTTGAGCCATTTCTCCGCAAATCCCTCTCTTCGAGGATTTCTAGTGTCACAAGGTACGCAGAAATTAGAAGTTTGGTGGGTAGGATAGGAGGTACTGCTGGAAGTTTAGCTGTCGATATAGGTTGTGACGCGTGTCTGGGTAACTCAGCACTTAAGCAGACTCGTTCGTGAACTCAAAGGAAAACCTTAAAAAAATTCGTCAGTTATCTCAGTTTTGTAGCTCTAAGAATAAGGGTTATAAATCCATGTAATACCTATTATCTTTTACAGATCTTTTGGGAACATTTTGATGGCCGTCCGGAGTGGCCGAGAGGTTCTAGGCGCTACAGTCTGGAACCGTGCGCCTGCTATGGTCGCAGGTTCGAATCCTGCCTCGGGCATGGATGTGTGTGATGTCCTTAAGTTAGTTAGGTTTAAGTAGTTTCGAAGTTCTAGGGGACTGATGACCTCAGAAGTTAAGTCCCATAGTGCTCAGAACCATTTGAACCATTTTTGAACATTTTGATCCATGAAACATAGCCCTTGGTACCATAATTTTGTGTTGCAAGTGAAAGAAAGCTAGTTTAATATTTATGTGCACCGTAAGCATATTTATTAGGAAATAAAACAAAAGTAGAAGCTTGACTTTTTTGTGGAAGTACTTCACGCTATTGGCTTTAAAGCAGACGCCTAAAAAGATGCTGCTGCCATAAATTATGGTTCAAAAAATCTTAAGAAACGATTATCAAAAATATCAGCAAATAATTCATTGTTTTCTTTTAAAAAGCCTTTAATTTTCAAATTTAAGCTATAAGAATAGTCCACTTTCCTGTTACGTATGTTTTAAGAGAGTGTACAAAATTTCAGCTATCTGTCTTTGACACCTTTACAGCAACGTGTACCAGATCATCAGAAAGTGTAGTTTCGGGAAATTCAACCTGTTTAATACAAATGCATCTCAGGTACATGTTCATCTCATTTCTGTTGTTGTTCTTCCTCCATTTCTTTTTCAGACTTCTTTTCATTAATGCTGCTTCTTTGGTGAGCTACAACACAGATTTCTCTGATTCGAAGAGTCTGCTGTGGTCAATTGCATAGAAAGCTCTTTGAATATTTAGTGGATAGCGCACTCACAAAAGTCCTATAACTTCAAATCGTGGCAGTGCACCACCATTGAAACGTAGCAGAACATCCCGGATAACCATTTGGAAGGTATTTAGTCCTACCAGAAGAGTTCTTTGCATCCATTTCCACATACAGCGGCAAAACAATGACTAAACTGTCCGTATAAATACGTGCGAAGCACTCTTGACGCTTTCACCTGTTAGCCAACATTATAGAGCAAAAAGTCATAAAAACAAACAAGTGAGCCGCGCGGGATTAGCCGAGCGGTCTAAGGCGCTGCAGTCACTGACTGTGCGGCTGGTCCCGGCGGAGGTTCGAGTCCTCGCTCTGGCATGTGTGTGTGTTTGTCCTTAGGATAATTAGGTCGAGTACTGTGTATAAGCTTAGGGACTGATGACCTTAGCAGTTAAGTCCCATAAGATTTCACACAGCCGGCCGCTGGTGGCCGAGCGGTTCTTGGCGCTTCAGTCTGGAACCGCGCGACCGCTACGGTCGCAGGTTCGAATCCTGCCTCGAGCATAGATGTGTGTGATGTCCTTAGGTTAGTTAGGTTTAAGCGGTTCTAAGTTCTAGGGGAGTGATGACCTGAGATGTTAAGTCCCATAGTGCTCAGAGCCATTTGAACTATTTTGCCAAGATTTCACACACAAACAAGCGAGAACAAAATTCTGCGTCTAACAGAGCTGTCTGCACGACATGGAGGCGTTGTCCTGTGTGCAACCACTCTTAAATTGCTTTGATCGTAGAGCTTTCTTTCGTACAATTTCGTCGAAGTAAACTTTTTCTTGTTCAAAAGACCGGAGAGAACTTTTTAAGAAAAATATTGAACAATCGATTTTTGTCACTTATTCACTTACTAGTCCCCTTGAGAGCATTGCTAGCATCAGAGAAGATTCCAGGTTGAAGTCCTTATCGCCACAAAATTTTAATCTGCTACGAACTTTTCAATGTAGGAAGTATCTAAAGTTAATGAGGAATTCTTCAGGTCCTCTCGAATAATTTGAACATTTTGAAAGGCATAAGTAACGAAAATTAAGCCTATTCGTGTCATGCGTAGTGAACTGATAGTGACGCAATGAGCAACATATTTCGTTGATTGGTTATTCGGGCTGTCTGTGAGAGTGACAAGCTTAGCAACCTTCAGCGAATTTCGCTTTGGTGGTGTGTGTCACGTTGTCCCACTCGTGTTCCGGAGGTGGTCATCGACCTGCCTTCTGCGAGACACGCTGGCTAACGCACTGTGTAGTCAGATAATTGGGACATAACGTGCTCACTACGCGTTGTCCGGTTCCAGGATGTTGCATCACGGCAGATAACGGAGTGGAGGGCCGGCACGTGAAACGCGATTACCTTACACTACGGTGCGAACCAAATGCACTGCGCAATTGCGATAGCACGCGAGCGTTTCAATAAACATCGCGCGTCTCCTTAACTGCGCGCGATATTGGCGCTGATCACGGAATCTCATGAATGCAGCAACAGCTACTCGGTAGCAACTGGCATCGTTTACACGCGCTTGAGGGTGTCGGAGTGGGAGTGCTCAAACCCCTGTGTGTGTGTGTGTGTGTGTGTGTGTGTGTGTGTGTGTGTGTGTGTGCGTGTGTGTTTTGTGTGCGCATGTGTATACGTGTGTGTATATCTTCTGCACACGTGGCGAACGCTCAGTAATTCACTAACTGATAACTCGCACTTCGGCATTTAACAGAGAGTTCCGTTTATCCATTGCCAGTTTTTATCGCACCAGTCTAAGTTGTCGCACTTTTTCAACACATTGTGTGCGCAACAGAATTTTACAACGTGATGCTATTCTTTTACATTGTGTGATATTTAACTGCTACAAGCTGAATACCCACGTTTAGCAAAGGATTTTGAGAGAACGTCTACGAGTACTGCCCAATACAGTTCACAGAATTCACTTTTAGCATCACCCAGTTACGTCTCCGTTTACACGATTACTCTGCACTCTCTATTATCACGTGAAAGAACATCTAAATCTTTCCATGTGAGATCTAGTTTCTCTTATTTTACCATGGTGGGCATATAGGTGTGATACAACAAAATATAGCCGGCCGGTGTGGCCGTGCGGTTCTAGGCGCTTCAGTTTGGAACTGCGTGACCGCTACGGTCGCAGGTTCGAATCCTGCCTCGGGCATGGATGTGTGTAATGTCATTAGGTTAGTTAGGTTTAAGCAGTTCTAAGTTCTAGGGGACTGATGACCACAGATGTTAAGTCCCATAGTGCTTAGAGCCAACAAAATATAATGGTATTCGGAGGAAAAATTTTGTGTTTCTAATTTCGCGAAAAATTTTCGCAGTAATGAAAGACGCCTTAGTTTCAGTCACTGCGGTAACAGTTCCCTTATAAGATCCCTGATTCTCTCTTCACTGCCATTTGAAGTTTTTCAACGGCCTTCTAATTCCCATCTCTAAGGTTCCCATACCGCGCAGCATTAGGTTCTCTGGTAAATTTCTTGTACCTTATAAGTGTTCGTCCAATGAAACGATGTCTTTCGTTCCCTTTCCAAACTAAATTTTCTACGTGATGTTTCTAGTTATTTGCAATTTTAATCCCTAGGTAGTCAATTAATCGGATATTAAATTTGGTGATTTATCATGTTACCGAAATTTTACTGATTGTTTTGGTACCCATATCGAGGACTTCCCTTATTTATTGTTAAGTGTCGACTCCCCCGTTTTGGATCCTGCAAATGTCTTCTCTACATAATTTTGTAATTCGTTTCAACCTTCTGGTGACTTCAATAGACGGAGTCGACAATATCATATGCAGCCAGTCTAATTATGAAGATTGTTTCCTAAATCAAATATATTATGAATAGCGCAGGATATATAACACACCCTCGGGAAATTCCAGATAGCATTTCGGTTGCAGTAGTTGACTTCCCGGCGGTGTAATATGACCTGTGACTTTTCTGACAGGAACATGTGGTGGGCTCATTTTCCCAACCAGTTCTATACGGTTTAGTTGCTGGAGTAGTATCGTTAGAACACAGGATTTAGATTGATGACTTACTATAAGGGAATTAAACTATCATTTGATGACGACGTTGTAAGCGGTAGAAACCAGTTACGATACTAATTGTGTTATACGAGACAAAAAACTAAAAAAAATCATAATTTATAAAATAAAATTTCATCTTAAATCATACAGGCCATGTTAACCCGTGGTCATGAATTTTTGTGGAAAACATATATATTACACCTCTACATCATAAAAGATAAAGTATTTTCGTTTTATCTTAAATTATGAAAATAGTATTGCTTATTTAAAAATGTATGTTTTGTAAATGACTCTTAAAACATTAGAGAACCAAAAAATATAGCTAATCAGCCAAAAATATTGTAGACGTGGCAGATGTTTTGCCTTAAAGCTCCCTCTCTGTGTGCTGAAATTAAGTTAACACCTGCACACTAATGATATTCCTTTAATTTACAAATTTAAGACGAAAATATGAAATTTAATTTTTCCATTCAAAATTTTTTTCTAATTATCTGCCATATTATCAGATACTACTGATGTAATTACAAGAAGTACATTCTCAGCTCCAGCTATCTGTATTATATAAATATTTATAACTTAAAATGTAAAAAGTCGCATTCTCAGGAACTTTTACGAATTAGAATGACATTTTCACTCTGCAGCGGAGCGTGCGCTGATATGAAACCTCCTGGCAGATTAAAACAGTGTGCCGCACCGAGACTCGAACTCGGGATCTTTGCCTCTTGTGGGCAAGTGCTCTACCATCTGAGCTCCCCAGGCACGACTCACGCTCTGTCTTCGCAGCTTTACTTCCGCCAGTACCTCGTCTCCTACACTCCAAACTTCACAGAAGCTCTCCTGCGAACCTTGCAGAACTAGCACTCTTGGAAGAAAGGATATTGCGGAGACATGGCTTAGCCACAGCCTGGGTGATGTTTCCAGAATGAGGTAATGGCAGAAATAAAGCTGTGAGGACGGGGCGTGAGTCGTGCTTGGGTTGCTCAGTTGGTAGAGCACTTGCCCGCGAAAGGCAAAGGTCCCGAGCTCGAGTCTCGGTCCGGCACACAGGTTTAATCTGCAGGAAGTTTTACGAATTACTTACCCGAAAACTCCCTTCCGAGAACTTTTGAGAAAAACACAAATATTGTTTGGTAATTAAATTAGTAGTCAGTGCAAACAAAGTGGCAGCATTTAGCTGTGTAAAGTGTCCGGAATTTTTCAACGTTCTGCATCACTGAATTACTAATGTAAAATATGCATCTTATCAACACTGTTTCCAGCGCTCTTCTGTTTATAACAAACGACTGAGAATTTGCACATAAACCAATCTGTTTGGGTTAACCTTACTGTTAGATACAATGTCAATGAGAAAATACGGTAGTGAAAGAGTGAGGTGTGAGGACTATGAAGAAGGATACAGGAAGGTGGTGTTTAAGAAAAGTGGAAAACGCTTCACAATTGTTGGAAATCTGTCAGAGGTATTGCAGTAACTTTGTTACCATCACATCTATTGTGCAGTAATTGATACACTCACTACGTGAAGAAATTTAGTGGCAACCCACCTGAATGATCATTGACACCCGAAAGTGAATCTGAGGAAGACAGTGCAGATGTTTATATTCCTGGGTGTGAAGTTGTTGATGCATTGCATGTTAGGGTTCCTGCTGTACCTCTTGCTATAGCCCCTCCCCCCCCCCCCCCCTTAAACGTAGAAGGTAAGAAGCACAAGAGCAAAACAGTATGGAGAAAGAAAAATTGAAGAAATAGAAACAAGTTTTATATGAGCAACATCTTCTCAACTTTGTGAAGTGTATAATGCCGATACAGTTGGTGCAGAATCTGAAGGTAGTGTTTTGTGCACGAAATGTTATGCGTGGTTTCAAAACCTACTCCTTACTATCAAAATGGGTAAAATGCTAGCCAGTGAAGGACGTATGCACATTTATTTACTGCTCTAACTTGAAACTTGATGAGCAGTGTCACAGGAAAGAAGTACACAGAGGTGGACCTGAGGCATTTGTGGATACGTCAAGAGCCGCAAGATAAACGTCAGTTGGAGGAGTGAGCAATGTGTCCTGGTGCTGAAGTGATGACTGCTGAAGCATTACCCCTTTCAGGGTACAGACAATGACGTAACACATGCGTTGTGGGAGGGAGAAGAGTTGGTGAAGAAGACTGTAAGAGAAATTTCTTACAGAGGTTAGGCATCCAGTCAGGAAAGGAACAGCTCACCATCTTATAAGGAGAGTTCTGAGACAGGCCATAGTACAAGCGAAATCAGTCACATCCCAGAATACTGACATATTAGTTCTTCATTTCGACTTTGCTGAGAAAAGGTCTGTTGCTTTGCAGAAGCAGATTCAACATTACCACTGGAACACATAGCAGGTATCAATATTCACATGTGTTGCTCAGTTCCTTGATATATCACATTTTTTTCTATTGTCAGTGATGATCTGATTCATAACAGTATACTGTCTGCATGATAATTGATGACATAGCGTCTAGTGGCAATGCAGTTCCTAAACATTTGTATGTCACTGATGGTGCAGCATTTAGTTTCAATAACTGATTTCAGCTTTATGCGTTTGCTCAACACTGTAATACAGGAATTAAGACAAAAATGGATATTTTCAGCAACAAGTCATGGAAAAGGGCAAGCGAATGGGTAGGAGGTGTCTGTAAACATCTTGCAAGAAAATTTAATCTCCAGCGTAAAGCTTTTGATGCTGTAGGAGATGCTATTGGATTTGTAGACACCATATCAACATTAATAACAAACATGAAACTCTTAATTCTAAATGAAAGCACATTAAGGGAATTCTATTTAAAAATTAAAGAAGAGTTGTCTGCTATGAAGATTATGTAGGGAATTCAATCAAGTCGCCAGGGGGTTGCATTCTGGAGTGGCACATACATTGCAAGAATAGTTCTCCACGAAATGCAGCCTGTTGCTGTGTGTGAAATGCAGAGACCACAGTATACATTAGAAGACTTTGTAGTGAGCCACTTCCTTTCTTGCGTTTATGACAACCAGTGGTGTGTGGGACAGATAATAAGTGTCTCTCATGAGCTGCACGATATAACCGTCTACATTATGACACTTCATGGTCCTGCTAACGATTTCAAATGGCCATCATCAAATCATCAGTGTGCAGTTCCCATTTCTCAAATACTTCTCTTGTTGGACCATCCTTGTCCATGTGCAAATTCAGCAAGTTCAATGAGAAGCAGATGAAGATAACAAAGGATCTCTTTTCTATAGTGTAGTCTTGATTGTTACATTGTAAGCAATTTTAATTCATGGAAAATCATGAAGAAGTAAAATTATTACAGAAGACAATAATAATTAGTGAATAATATCAATAAAAGAAAAATGGCTATAAATATTCTATATGTCATTCCTGTTATAAAACGCTTTCGAACAAAATTATGAAATGTTTTCCCATTCACTCATAATGTTTTAAAGCAATTATTTTGGTTCAGAAGTTCCATTTTTACATCACATATGCTTAAAATCAGCAATCAATTTAAATATTTAAGTGTCCATGATTTTTTGACATTGAGAGTACAGCTAGGTCTATCTAAAAAAGACTCTCACATTTTATACAGACAATTGTTGCCCACCCTGATTGTATGTTTCCTAAGTACAATAGCCAACTAATGTACCATGATATTTTTATAACATTTAAGTCTGGGGTTTTAGAGAAAATAATTTCTAAATAACCAAAAAATTTCAGATTCTTTCATCTTTATGTACAAATACTTTGACAGCTTAAGGATTTCATGCATTAATATCATAGCTGAAAGATAGCAGTCCCTCAGCTTTATCATTTCTCAGAACAGTTAACATCCTGTGACTATTCATATTTCCAAAACATTATTTCAAAATTCGCAAAAAGTTACAAATTTTGAGTTTCTTTTTTGGAAAAAAATTAAGAAAAGCTAGGGAGTGTGTATTTATTAATCATGTCTCTTAGTATTTGGAACGAAGTATTTACCGAAAATCAATTCAGATCTCTATCGCTTTTGGTTTCTTTATTACAATTTTCCAATATTCCCTTTCGTTATGACATATTCATAAATACTCTCATTTAGAGAGATCTGTAGTGTTTTATCAAGTCAAAAGAAAATCAAAATATTGTGGTCTTGGAGAGATATCATGTGGAGTTTCAACACATTTTTTTTTTTTTTTTCAGCGAACTTTGAGATGGTTATGTGACCCATTCACTCTCGATCTCTAAGATCTGTAGCATTTTAACAAATCAAAAGAAAATCAAAATATTGTAGTCTTGGAGAGATACCATGTGGAACTTAAACACATATTTTTTTCAGCAAACTTTGAGGTGGTTATGTGACACGTTCACTCTCGACCTCTATGATTTGATATGAAATCGCCCTGTTAAAGCATTTACTAGAAGTACAGATTTTATTACGAAAATGTAAATGAGCTAACATATCCACCAAGTATTGAAAGGGATTTAAATTATTTTCTTTATTAACATACACAGTAGTAATGGACACGATTTTATATTATATGTCACTGTCTACCATAGAATATTCACATAATTGATACCTGGATAATTAAATTTCTCTTTTCTTATTCGGACTTATAGCATACAAGGCTATCTTGAAGGATAGGCAGTAACTTTCAGATTTATTCAGCTGCATCATGTTCCTGTTTGTACTTCCCCTTCAACATTCGCAGTTTGAAACCCACTGGTGGAATGAGATAGGACATACTGGAATACCTTATGTTAAGAGGGTGATATTTTCAAATCTTACGTGAACTGTCCACATTCCATAAAAAAATCATTTCTGTGAAATTCGCTGACAATGGCAAGTATTTAACAGCTACGAAATTCAGACAAAATGTAAGGGACATGTACCACACAAAACAAACAGATCATCATCAATGTGCAAAAACACAGACACATGGAAGATAAACAAACAGAAGTAAAACACACAGAACATTCGCACAAACACACATGAACCAGAAACACCCTGAACAAGAAACAAATGGTACCCTCTCAATTAGAACAACAAAACATGCGACAGAATAGGCAACATACTCAAAAACCAAAGAGCAACAGTACGGTACGAACACATAACTAAGTACAGAGGAATCTAAGGACAAGCAATACAAACACATCATCTATGATAAATACCACCTGACCTGTCAGGATGGCAAATCAATTTGTATAGAACAGACAAGCAGAATTAACAATATTAGATAGACAAACCACAGAGAAGCGGTGAAAAGTAACAGCTGTCATTTTATTTTGCTGAACTCCTTAGCGACATGAAACATAGATCAACAGACATCAACACTGATATAAAAATTCTGAAGTGCATCAACAACCCCTTACGAAAACTAGTAACTGAAGAAAAGTACCATAAACAGAAAGTCATAGTAGAAGAAAAACAAATAATAAACGAGTACATGGCTCTCTGCGACGTAACACTATTCTCTTCTCTGAAAGAAATGCCAGACAACAGTTACTCATAAACACAGACTCACATACAGGAATCAATAAATAAAAAAATGTAAATCAATAAATAAATATCCCCCCTTGCCACATATGTACACACTCTGACACCTCACAAATATTAAAAACTCGCGCCTTCAGCACATGCAACTGTCTACCATCTTGTTCTCATAGTTTGTAAAGAGTTACAGTGAAAGTTACACACACACACGCACACACACGCAAATACATAATCCTCTACATGGAATTAATTAATGATTGGCGCAGCGATAACGTTTCCAGTCATCGATTTTCGATGCAAATAACTTTCTTACGTTAAGTTCAGCGTGAATGCAGATGACAGACTGTGAATGGAAAACAACTTGGTGCAAAACACAAAAAACCACAGCATATGGTAACAAAGCATATATAGAAAAATGTTTGTTTGTTTCCATATTTGTGAATATTTTCTTGAAAACTTCAATTTATATATGTATAAGTAGTAAAGAGCATTTTATCTGCTGTTTAACAGAAAAGAAAGAAAAGTCCACTGATGATGCTGTAACTTCAATAAAAGTTTCAGCAGTGTTTAACTCAAGGCGGATCCTATCCCGAAACAAAAATGTATTTAACATACTTCAAACCTTTGCCGTTAACTTGGAGAAAACTAGTAGCGAGAAAAACAAAATTGATTGAATCCGCACTATCGCAGCAACAACGTCATTAGTGATTGTAATTTGAAGTGAAGTTCGCTACATGTAACAAAACCCGGTAGAATAAGTGTTTCCTGCCATCACACTTTCCTCGACAGTGAATGTCACCATCGGACCCCAGGAGTCAGCTTTCCCAATCCGGCACCGTAACTTGGTGATCATGTACCGACCCTATTTCCTTCATGCTACGGACAGAAACGCTGAATTTTGAATTAGGACGTATATAGGAACCTTAAATCCTGTGGGCTACACATTGACTCCATGCCAGTAGTACCCCTTCACGCTCCTCCAACCGTCGCCCCCGCAGCGACTGTCGGTACAAGTGGTACTGTGCCCCTGGGCTAATTAAATGAAGCAATTAACTTTTGCTTCGAGGCAATGCCTCCCACCGCGGTGTTCGAGTTGAATTAAAATCGATTCTTTGTCGACCAGGCGGCGCAGCGTCCACGAAGACAAGCGGCCTAATTCCAGTGCAGTACTGGGTCCCACCCCAAACCCTACCCCTATAATCTCCTCCCAGTGCCACCCCTCGCGCCCGGCTGCTCCGCCTTTCTTTTCAGCGCTCCCCTTCTTTGCTCGCCTCCACTTTTTTCTTTCCCTCCTGCTCTTCCCCTCGTCCGTCTTCGCGTCCGGCCGTTTCCGAACGCTCTCCCGCGCCGTGACGCTGGAGGACACGCCAATTGGCATATTCACAGGAGCGGAGGGGCGGCGCGGCGGCCACAGCCCGCAGGAATCCGCGCCACAAATGGCATCATTAGGCTGGCCGCGCAGATTGTTGCCAACTTTTGGCGAAGAAGTCCCCGCCAAATAGCTCCCCGCACGGTAACCGGAGCCAGGTGTGCCACTCTGCAAGCGCTGCTCTCCAAAACGACGTATTACCGCAGGATTGGTATGAAAACCTACGAAATTTCGAGAACTGTCGAGCAGACTGAAGTAAGGAACTCGTAAAATCTGGTGATTTGTGTGGTGTGCGTACTGTAAGACCTTCGGTACACACACCATCAGATTATTTGACTTGTCGCTCTAACGAAGTAGGCGAGTGTCAGCAATATGTCTCGTGGTCTTATCGTGGCGTGTTTATCTTCTGCCGTTAGGTCAGACGATAGAAATGCCACTTGCACGCTTAGAGTAGCATATTGACGGCGACCAACTTTAAACAGAACATGATTAATTTTCACACACATTTATTAAAATAATAACAAGTATAAAAATAACTTGGTTCTGGATGCTATTTACAATTGACAATCTGAAGTTCCTTTGGTCTTGGTACGTTAATCTTATTCTCACATATCTCTGATACTTGACAAAGTGTCTATACATTTATCTTCATGGCTATGTACAGGAATATGATAATCTTATTAGGTGCAGACTGAAACTTGACTATAGACTAATGCAGACTGATGCAGACAAGTGCAGACTAATGCAGACTAATGCAGACTGACAAATCGGAGGTCTGTACACTCGTTATAATACCTCGAGCGTTCAGGTATCACTGCGCGAGTGTGATCCGCGAGGAGAAAAGGTTCTACATTAGCAGCAATCTCATTGGCTGCGTTACATATTACTGCGCGGATCGGCGGAAGCAGAATTTGGTCCGTCTCTAAGACAGCACCATCTCGTAGTGCGGAGACGGACGAGCGCTGCGCCTGCGCTGTTGTGCTCAGCGGGCCGCGCTCTATTGGGAAAGTTGTGTACGTGCTGACTACGCGGAACTATGTACACAACAATTTGACAACTACTGATCGATTAATGATTTATCCCTGTTAATAGTGGTTGATCTCTGTGACTGTGGATTGAGTAACTTGACGAAATAAACCAACCAACCACTTTTGTGTACCTTTATCTACGTTAAGACGAATTTCAGGCTTTTACCCATATTTAATTGGCCTAATGCTTCTATAAAGACTGGAACAAATGAAACTTGTCCTGAAAATGTTTCATATACTTTATGATAGGGATCATAAATTACATCAGCGGCTTCTAGGGTATACGATTTAACTTGGGCTGCGTACCGTAAGTTACGTTAAATACACAGTATAAAAAAGGAATTTATTGACTGCATTTCTAAACGCGATGTCCCAGCTGATGACAGGTGAAAATCTGAAATGTGTTATACGTCTTTTAAATGAATGATGAAAATAAGTGGCTCTTTCCAACATTTCTGAGCACAAGGTAACATAGGTTGGTAACGTTTGAGCGCCACAATTTGGCAGTGGCTGTATACTTGGTCCTAGTTTGGAATATAATGGACTGTTCCCGTCTGTAGATAGGTGATTACTAGAGCTCATTACATGGGAGAAGACGTTGGTGTACACAGTGTAAGATAGCTTTCACCACTGTATTTGGAACAGTGTGGTTTACTCCGACATTGTGCCCTCGCGTGATAAAACCGGAGGTAGTGATAAAACTGGCTAACTGGTGGTCTATAGGGTTGAACCTCCCACCTCAAGTCGTAAAGAGGGGCATATTCTGGAAGCCGCTGAGAAGAGGTTTCCCATATAGTCAGCAGGTGGCTTCGAGATCGATCACACGTTTCTTAAAGCATTTTTTTATTTAAATTAGTGAAAACGGGATCTGTATATCAATTACTACATCGTTATCGCTGATATCCATATCGATGTTGTGGATAATTCCCTGTTTGCATATCATGTGTGTTGGTACACAGCATTTAGGTTTCTCTCTCTTAATAATGATGGTGACATAAGTGAGTAACCGCACTGGCGGACGTGGGTTGACCTCTGATCGTATTCCTTCCCGCTCTCTTGATATCAGCAATTTTGTTCTTCCAGTCAACAGTTTCTTTACATCCCGCATTCCACTCAAGTGGACGGCCTTGTGGTTGAAATAACCAAAGATAATTTGGTTATTTCAGCTACAAGGCCGTCCTCTTGAATGAAATGTTCTGCCGCTAGCATTTCTCAAAGCACGTCTGCGAGTCCTGCCCGTGAAGTTGATCCTCGACATAAAAATCGCAGTACTGCTGAGTGAAAGTACGTGCAATATCCTGTAATGTGGCTCACAATCCATATGCAATTTCTACATCCATATAAGTGCCTACTTTCTCTCACTACGGAGTCTAATGACAGCCGTTCGTTGTGTAATCCATCGAGCATGCTGTCCTAAAGGGTGGTGCGTTCAATAAACCTCCCGGACCAGATGGGCTCCCTTTTGAGCTTCACCGCACGTTTGCTCCTCTGATAGGATCGACGTGGATACAGATGTACAACGAACGCTTAACACCTACCCCATCGAGTTCACAGAGCGTACAATGATACGCGTTCCAAAATCAAGTGGTGGTCGTAGACCACAAGACTACCGCCCTTTGTCATTATTGAACGAAGAGTACTAAATATTTGCACATACTTTTCGTGCCTGTCCCAAGCAACATTAAAGGAAAAATACATTTAGATCAAACGAATCTAGGTGGGAACACCAATACACACCCGGTGCCAGGGAAACACAGAGATAGCACTGATATCGGCATGTAGCTTACGAAAAACCCCGGGGGCGTGGATTTGGATCACCCTTTCGACCGAGTGTACCATGTGTTTGTATGTGCAGTCATGGCACTGATGGGAATCTCCCTTAAGTATGTGGAAACGATCTATCAGCAGCATTTAGTTTCAATAACTGCTTTCAGCTATATGCGTTTGCTCAACACTGTAATACAAGAATTAAGACAAAAATGGATATTTTCAGCAAGAAGTCATGGAAAAGGGCATGCGAATGGGTAGGAGGTGTCTGTAAACATCTTGCAACAATTTAATCTCCAGCGTAAGGCTTTTGATGCTGTAAGAGATGCTATTTGATTTGTAGACACCATATCAACATTAATAACAAACATGAAACTCTTAATTCTAATACTTCCTGCCAGGAAGTTTCATATCAGCGCACACTCCGCTGCAGAGTGAAAATTTCATTCTGGAAACATCCCCCAGGCTGTGGCTAAGCCATGTCTCCGCAGTATCCTTTCTTTCAGGAGTGCTAGTTCTGCATGGTTCGTCGGAGAGCTTCTGTAGGGTTTGGAAGGTAGGAGACGAGATACTGGCAGAAGTAAAGCTGTGAGTACGGGCGTGAGTCGTGCTTCGGTAGCTCAGATGGTAGAGCACTTGCCCGCGAAAGGCAAAGGTCCCGACTTCGAGTCTCGGTCGGGCACACAGTTTTAATCTGCCAGGAAGTTTCAAATAACCTTTTATTGTGACTGGTAGCGGATATTTTTCTAGAAGTTCCTGTAAGTTTATTTGCAAGCCTAAATTTTTCTTTGCCTTCATTTTCATGGCCTTTATGGAAATATTAGTAAATACAACATTGAGCCGTATTTTGCGTTACTTTCCGTGTAAGTGACGTAAAAATAGAAAATAAAAGGAGAAAAACCATCGCATAGTGGCTCGTCCCCACGACACTCCAAAGCTTTGCATGACCCACACGAAGAATGCAATTCTTTTCCAAGCGCTTGGGGTTCTGGATCTCATACTTATGTCACTTTCAGTTCTGGCCAAGCACTGCATATACGACAAATCAGAATGAAATCGGTGTGACGAGTAGGTGGGTCGCCTTGTTAGGACTCTAGTGCCAACGTAATACGCTAACGTGATCCACCACTATCTTTCACGCCGATACTCACATGTCCAGGTTGAGTAGTAGAGCGTGAAACCTTCAACACTTTAAACGAAATCTACTTTTGCAATTCACATAATGCTTTTGAATCTATTTATGAAAGAAACAGTTACTTTCCTGTTTAGTACTACTGACATTTGTCATCTTGAAGGCACTACTGTAACAAACTTACGTACACACAACCGAAAATTCTTCGATGTTCATTAGCATGCATCTGTCGAGTTGCTTTCTTGTGGTTTCCGTGATTCCGGTATAATAAGGACATCCCATCCTTAAAGCAATGCAAACTAAAATCAGTTCTGATCTAAATATGATAACAAAATTTCATACTTAAGCACTCCAGTGTCTTTCTTCCCAGAAACAAGCTTACGGTGGCAGAAACAGAGCTGAAAATAACGTCTGGTGAAGGCGAGTGGGTTAATTATGAGTTAATATCTGCGAATATCGGTCCAGTGAAAGCGCAACCGGCAGGAATAGCTCTGTACTTGTCACAGGCACGCACGGTCGACCGAACTCGGCCCTCTATCAGGCCGTCATCTTCAGTACATGCAACGTGGTAGTCTGCAACTCTTCAGCTATACATTCACATTACCGCACTGGCTGCAGAAAACAACCCAAACTGAAGTGTCAATTGCAGTAGGGGACACATAAATAAGCTGGCCAACTGGAAAACGGCTGAACCTGCTTGAGTCGCTCCTGGACGACGATGCGTTTCCATGAAAAGTATTCGGACACAAATAAAAGGTTGTGAACAGAGTGAGGTAACATCAGATGGAACCAGTGTAGACTGCGAGATATCCCTTCATTCATAAGATCCAGAGACTATGTGCTAGCGTAATATCATGGATGTCGTGCTTCTGAACTTGCGGAAAATTTCATAGACATCCGCATATGCTGTGAATAATTAAAGTAAGCAACTATAGAGTGTGACATGCGACCACATCGAGGACATTCCATTGGCTATAATATAGAGTATATTCACAATCAAAATACTGCCTTTACAGAATATTAACCGCTGAGCTAAAAACTATAGTTACAATAGACCCTACCTAACTTCGTAATGTCATAAAATACGATAAAACATCAAACGTTTTTCAGCCTCTGTGTATTAAAGTCAAATAAGATACGTAGAAATTCAATTGTTTTCTACATTGCTAGAGTGTCATACACCACCAATTTTTATTCAATTAAACTAAAAAATCACTACAGTGATGACTGTGACTTTAATCAGAATGTAAGAGTCAATACAGGTAAGTATAAAACAGATAGTCGGCGTTGGAGAGTACCTATCACACAAAAGAAATTATACAATGCAGTAACAGTTATAACTTAACCAAGGGAGGTATTGCTACCGGATAATGGAATGACGTGCAGGTGGAATATGAGAAAAGTACACGGCTTGAAACAAGTTTCTGCATAGTGTTTAATAATTTTTGTCATAACTTAATTGTAGTTTAAAAAACAGCAAACGCACGACGTGAGAAGGCGTGATGATGAGATTCAATAAAATATGTGCCATTCACAGCAACTACCGAAATGGAATCCATGACTGAAAGACAAATAATGTCACGTGGGGTTCATGTTATTGTTTATAGGCGTCTATTCACAATTCCGAAACTAATCTTCTTACAGTTACTGTATTGGTAAAGCCGATATTGGTAAAGCCGATATACAGCCATGATGTTTTCACGTTATCTTTTACTAAGTAGACCATCAGTAAGACTATAAAAATGTCTTACTAGCGGCACATAATTATTAACTACCGTATAATCATTTCCACAATTAATGATTGCAATTAGAAAGTTTCCAACTTCTGTGCCGTTCAGCTTCGTAACTGATTTGTATCTATCGAACACATTGTTGAGTTAATTCCTTAATTTTCTGGAAACATGCTTTGTGTGTTGTACAATGTGGGTCGAATCAGGCGCGTTACAATTTGAATAGATGCTTCGACAATGTCTCTTCCCTCTCTCTGAATGCTATAAAAGGTGTTTCGCTTGTCATTCTAACTTGTATTCTAATTCTTCCGATTCGCTATACTTTCTGTACGTGATGTACTACGTAGGTTGTGATTCACTTAGGCGTACTACAGGTCTAGTGAATGCGTTCACAGTGTCTTTTCTTCTCTCTGAACTCTAAAGAAGAGATTTCATCTGCTATTATTGTGCCGATTATGGGGTTAACTGATCGGTTTCTGAGTGCTTTTTTGTTTTAAAATCCATGTGGACTGGATCACCTGACAACGTGGTTTGGCACATTTTAAACTCGGACATAACTGATACGCTTATGCTGAATCAGTGTTTCTCTTGTGTGCGTAATAAATTTTTGCAAGGTGTCCTACCCATGTATTACTGTAACGAGTAATTTCTCCAATCGACCCAGCGTAATTGAGATCTCCCTCAGTTTCTAGCACCTCAACCTTTCCTAGACAATCTGGGACGCGTTCATGTCCTTACTGCTTCTATGTCGTATGCCTTAGTGCTTAAGAATTTCTTTGCTGTTTTTTGTTTTCTCTAAATATCAGATATGGGTTGTTAGTTTCCCACACAATAAATGTCACCACAACTTGTATTGTTCTACTTCTTTCATACTTCCCGCCACACCTCCCGAAAACAGATGCTGATCATTGTTTCTGCAACTCTTGAGGGCACAAACGTCACATTAGTCAACTTATCACTCGTTTATTTATGACTAAGGCAAATACCAGATTGTCGAAGTAAATATATATATATGCCACTAGTTACATATATCATTGATTTAACCCACAATTTGTACAATAGTTCCACTTCTCGACTTTTTGTTCAGTTAAACTGGTACTTAACTTGAGTATCATTTCCCTTTGGCAGGACTTGTTGTGATCAAAACTACAACAAGCTATTTACAATCCCTTGTAGTATCATAAAGTCATCAGAGCAACTTCTATAATTTTGTTAGTGTGTTGCTTGTAGTTACCATTAACTATTTGCTTTTACAAAAATTTTCGGAACTATATTTCTTTTGTCACAAGAAAGTTTCATGAAAGTCACCGTCACTTCTGAGGAAACACTTCTTCAGATACATACAAGAGATGACAAGTATCCACATTTGTTTTCTTAATTACAATAGTTACACACTTAAGCGCCTTGCAAATCTTTTCGTATTGCTGATGTAATGGTAAGTCTTCCCAGTCACTGATGCTGTTTAGAAGATTCTTTCTAATTAGGTACCAGACATCAATATATAGCAACTTAGTAAGTTTGACAGCCATTCATGGATTCAACGAGGACTATCACTATTTTTAAAAATATCGCGAATCCAATATATCTAAGTTTAAAAGAATATCATTATCGGGCCTTGATATATAGAAAACATTATCGATATCTCGAAGGAAAAAATATCAACATACAAGCCAAAAAAATATCGGCTGCAGACACTGCCACTTTTTGAGCTTGTAATCTCCCACCTCCTTCCTCCTTCCATCTATTGTCCACATTAAATAATGTCCACTCCAAGTAATTAATAAGTAAAGTCTTTCATGAAGATTTGAGAGGAACAGAGATTACAAGGAACTTTCTAGTTTACTTAACTTTTCGTGTTGAGATGGCTCCAGTTCTTCTTGTCTAGGGGTCTGATTCTGAATCTCTACTCACATCAGGTCCTCACGATTGGTTTGAACAAAATAAATTTGAAGATTGTTAATACAACATTTTTTACGCAAACATATTTTCTCACATTTTATTATATCATACAGTATTTTAATTTTCACATTAAAAAGGCCGAAATTACATTGTCCGCACAAAAATACGTCTGATGACATCAGAGGCATGCTTAGGACTCCCACACACTGCGGAAGTATCGATATTCCAGAGGGTTTACAATTTTTCTTAACAAATGAATTTCGCTATCTTCCATTACATTATTAATTTCGATTACTATTTCATAAATTAATCCCGAAATAAATATAGTAAACAATACAGGATTGCGTAACTAATAATAGAAATTTTAAGTGTGCTAATAATTCGTAATTTCTAATGTTTCTAAAAAAATTATATGAACTGCACATTCAGAACCTTCGTTATCGATTATAATATCGAAACTAAAATATCTTGTAAAGTAATTTCTTTTCTTCTTTTGGGGAGAATACTCGAGATTAACCTCTGTTGAGCAAGTATTCTCCCAAAAATGAGCACTACGGTATCTGTCAGACTCCACAGAGAACTCCTGAATCGTCACTTGAGTAAACAAAACGCCAATTCCGTTCACAGAAAAATGACCTCAGACGCTCCTTGCGTCACAAGCAACACTTCTCAAACTCTAACCACCATGTTCTCCAATGTGGCTGTCACCAGCGAAGTCTCTGCATCGATTCCCAGAGGGCTGTGTCTTTTATCGATCCGCACAGCGAAGTGCCCTCAATCAATCCCCGCAGGACAGTGCGTCTCCAAGCCATACCTCTCCCTCCTGGACATGTGGCGTTTATGTCTGCACTCAAGCGATGAATCTCATTTCAAGAAAGTTATCTCCCACTACAAGGGTCATGAATCTACCCGTCAATTAGCTAAAGCCCATACTCCATTCAAAAGAGTTTCTCGAAGTTTCCATTTCCCATCCTACATCATTAGCACTCCACC
The DNA here is from genome assembly GCF_023864345.2 of Schistocerca serialis cubense. NCBI lineage: Eukaryota > Metazoa > Arthropoda > Insecta > Orthoptera > Acrididae > Schistocerca > Schistocerca serialis. The sequence goes on along the minus strand of NC_064644.1, from coordinate 466,008,850 downwards.
AATCAAATACGTGTCTCTGCTTTTCAGGGGGGAGCGGCCGCGCTTACCGTGAGAAGATTTCACGTAAGTTACCTCGAAACCATCGTTTGTGACCCCATGCATTCCTTCGCACTAAACGGATATCTTTTCGCCTTGTTCCACCGCCAACGTCCTTTCTTCAGATTCGCTGTTCTGAAAATTTTCCGTCTGGGTGGAACCGTTCGCCCGCAGAGTCCGTGCTAAGGAGGTTATGCGGACTCCAGCATCGTAAATCGCCGCCATCTCGCTATGCTCTCTCTTGTGGCAGTAATTGTCCGCACTGTAGAACATGACAAGTCTCCTCCCAGTCTCTGTTTAGCAGATAGTAGCTTCTGACGAACGTATGGCCCATGTCGCCCTTCTGTATTAGTACTCAGCACTAGTTAACTCCCACACGTGCAGTACTACAGAAATTGTTAGTACATGGTGCTAGCCAGTATCAGCCAAAGAAATGATCAACAGTCCAATTATACGTCGTAAACAGAGATCTAATATAAATATGGTGTAGGCTTCGGGGCCCCGGGGTTCTGACCAAAAGGTGTGCTGCGCGCCGATGAGGTGCATGGCTGTTGAAGTGGAACAGTCGCTAGAAGGCAACGTCTGGGGATCCTCCGGCATCTCAGTTGTATAAGGCTTACCTAGGCATGCGGGGCGCTGTCTAGATGGACGTTTATCTACCCAGCTGCTCGTGGGACCGAAATGGAGCCCTAGCAATTATTTCCTTCTCCTCCCAGCGGAAATGTGTGGGCCGCTGGTATATACTACTACCTAATCCAATAAGAGAACTCATGTAGTCGGTCCTCCAGGCTTAGAGGTTAGTCAGAATTTCTCACCGAATAGTAACAGAAGGCATGCTGCTGGTCAAAATCTGTTTTTGATTATGAAGCGATTGTATAGTGGTACACTATTGGTTGAAACTGCTAGTTCCCAACAAGCTACCATCATCCAGAAAACTAAATGCCTTGGGAAGTATGCCATAGAAACTGAGCTCCACGACACGTTCAACTATATCAAAGGTATTGTGTCATGCAGAGATCTGGTTTACATTCCCAAGGAGAAACTGAAAGTCGAGGAAGTTATGCTTGATGCGCAAAATATATTGAAAGGGATGGATGGGTATCTCATAACATCTGACTCCTTCATCCTTATCCTCAACAGCACTAAACTCCCAGAGCATTTCAAGCTAGGTTTCCTGCATCTAAGTATATGGCCATATGTCCCAGACCCAATGCACTATTTTAAGTGACAGCGGTTTGGGCACACCACAGATGATGTAAGAACAAAGCCACTTGTGGCAAATATGCCAGATCCACTCATGATTGAGTTGGTTGCTCCTCACCTCCAAAGTGTGTGAACTGCTCTGGGGGTCACCCTGTCTTGAGCAGGGACTGCAGCACACTGAAATAACTAACGATCTCTACACGCCTCCTTGGCTGCAACATCCGACCTTTCGTTTGCCACGTGCCCTGGTATCCAGAAGAAAGACACGTACTTCCCCAGCAGCTGTAGTTGGAGAAGAGCGTCCTGGATATTCTCGTCTACTTTATGTGCCGGGTGCAAACGTGTAGAGAGTGAAGGTCAATCAGGGAATCAGAAAGGACGAGGAATTTAACATTCGAAGCACGCCTCATCTGCTCCTGTGACCTCAAGATCGCATAGAGTTCTGTGACGAATACTGTAAAGTCTCCAGGAGTCACACCTAGAGGACACGATCAGGGCAACAACAGAGCGACCAGCATAGATCCCTGTTTCAACACAACCGTAAAGAGAGCTGTAGAATAATGGCGCTCGGTTAAAATGGCAGAAAATAAGGCGATAAAACTTGTGTAGGAGTGGAATCTCTCCTTTACTGCAATAAATCTAAAATTATTCTCGACCTCCACAATAACCATGGTTGTAGGCAATTAAAACCCTGGATTTGGAGTTGTACACGCCCCGCACCAAGTGACTCCAGTACATACTGCACTCGGATCTCAAACAGCATTGTTTATCATGGACGATTGGAGAAAATGCATTCCACAGGTGTACGAGCAATAATGTGGTATTCAGGTGAAGTCGCTGCTGCGTGAAAGTTACACGAGTGATACAACATGAGGAGATGCCACCGGATCGTGAGTGGCCGTTCTCCAGCCTCGGCATAGAGACTGCGAGTGGCGCTGGTCCTCTAAGCGCCTGTGACTAGCTGAATCCGCTCATGGTGGATAGCGTCAAGTAATACAGCTTCCAGGGCCTGTATACTGTGCACCCATAGTCTAGCTGTGAACGCCCAAAAGAGCTAAGAGTCTGGAATGGACACGCCCTGTCTGCTGGCCAAGACTGTGGCTAAGGCGCTTTATGATTTTCAATGTCGTCTGGGTTCAAGCCGTTTTTCAGGTCTCTCAGATGCAGTAACCACGACGGTTTGGAGTCAAAAACGAGGCCCTGAAACGTCACTGAGTCTTCACAATGCATAATGATGTCGCTCATATGCAAGGCAGGTGAATTAATAATATGACGAAACCGATTAAAATTAACACACACACACACTTAACTACAGAAAACCGGAAACCCGTCATTACTGCCCACTCTTCTAACCTCTGCACTTTAAATTGCAACTGACAAGTCGCTGTCGGCAACACTGGAGGAGAAACAGCAAACAGTAGAATTGTCCATAAATAAGGAGCACTACACGGTACTCTTTACCGAAGACGAGATATGTTTATGGTACTGGCAGAGAGCGTTAACACTTGAAACACTGGCCTAAGGAACACTATACTCCTGCTCAAAATTATCTGACAACGTGTCACCAACTCAGGTCCTAAAAGACCACTAACACAGGAAAGACTGTATGACGATGGGGAGGTGGCCACGATAGCCTCAATGACGTGATTGTGTGAGAGAACATTGCCTCCAGGTAGAATCATACGTCCTACTGATATCGAAGAACATACCGATACAGTGATATTTACATAGGGAAGTTTGCTTTAGAGCCGCCTCTAGAGTTAGGTTGTCGACAGTGGACCGATATCTCCGGAATCCACACTGAGAGCTGCTAAGGAGTTTCCTGGTCCCCCAAGGTGGAACGAGTATATAGAGGGTTTAAACAAGGGCGATGTACTAGAGGACAATATTATGGAAATGGAAGAGGATGTAGATGAAGACGAAATGGGAGATAAGATACTGCGTGAACTGTTTGACAGAGCACTGGAAGATCTGAGTCGAAACAAGGCCCTGGGAGTAGACAACATTCCATTAGAACTACTGATGGCTTCGGGAGAGCCATTCATGGCAAAACTCTACCATCTGGTGAGCACGATGTATGAGACAGGCGAAATACCCTCAGACTTCAAGAAGAATATAATAATTCCAATCCCAAAGAAAGCAGGTGATGACACATGTGAAAATTACCGAACTATCAGTTTAATAAGCCACAGCTGCAAAATACTAACGCGAATTCTTTACAGACGAATGGAAAAACTGGTAGAAGCCGACCTCGAGGAAGATCAGTTTGGATTCCGTAGAAATGTTGGAACACGTGAGGCAATACTGACCTTACGACTTATCTTAGAAGAAAGATTAAGAAAAGGCAAACCTACGTTTCTAGCATTTGTAGACTTAGAGAAAGCTTTTGACAATGTTAACTGGAATACTCTCTTTCAAATTCTGAAGGTGGCAGGGGTAAAATACAGGGAGCGAAAGGCTACTTACAATTTGTACAGAAACCAGATGGCAGTTATAAGAGTCGAGGGGCATGAAAGGGAAGCAGTGGTTGGGAAAGGAGTGAGACAGGGTTGTAGCCTTTCCCCGATGTTAATCAATCTGTATATTGAGCAAGCAGTAAAGGAAACAAAAGAAAAATTCGGAGTAGGTATTAAAATTCATGGAGAAGATGTAAAAACTTTGAGGTTCGCCGATGACATTGTAATTCTGTTAGAGACAGCAAAGGACTTGGAAGAGCAGTTGAACGGAATGGACAGTGTCTTGAAAGGAGGAAATAAGATGAACATCAACAAAAGCAAAACGAGGATAATGGAATGTAGTCAAATTAAGTCGGGTGATGCTGAGGGAATTAGATTAGGAAACGAGACACTTAAAGTAGTAAAGGAGTTTTGCTATTTAGGGAGTAAAATAACCGATGATGGTCGAAGCAGAGAGGATATAAAATGTAGACTGGCAATGGCAAGGAAAGCGTTTCTCAAGAAGAGAAACTTGTTAACATCGAGTGTACATTTAAGTGTGAGGAAGTCGTTTCTGAAAGTATTTGTATGGAGTGTAGCCATGTATGGAAGTGAAACATGGACGATAACTAGTTTGGGCAAGAAGAGAATTGAAGCTTACGAAAAGTGGTGCTACAGAAGAATGCTGAAGATAAGGTGGGTAGATCACGTAACTAATGAGGAGGTATTGAGTAGGATTGGGGAGAAGAGGAGTTTGTGGCACAACTTGACTAGAAGAAGGGATCGGTTGGTAGGACATGTTTTGAGGCATCTAGATATCACAAATTTAGCATTGGAGGGCACCGTGGAGGGTAAAAATCGTAGAGGGAGACTAAGAGATGAATACACTAAGCAGATTCAGAAGGATGTAGGTTGCAGTAGGTACTGGGAGATGAAGAAGCTTGCACAGGATAGAGTAGCATGGAGAGCTGCATCAAACCAGTCTCAGGACTGAAGACCACAACAACAACAACAACGACCAGACCGTAAGACAGTTAAATATTCGCTCCATGGTCTTTCCTACACAGCTCGTTAACGCGACGTTCCGGTAACTTCTGGGACATGTACAGCCCTTATCTGGTTTGAGGCGAAATATCAGAATTACCTCTCTCCACGAGTTGGGAAAGTTGCCTGTCTACGTCGTAAGATTAAAACATTCGAGGAGGATTTCATTTGACGCTGCGACCTCTCTGCAGTCGCACGGTAGCTGCGAAACACCAAATCCTGGCTGCCATTGGCAGTAGTTGCTGCAAAATGCTCTGCCAACCTCTGAGCAATTTCTCTGGGCATTGTTTGGATACACCCGTGTTTCAGCACTTCTGGTGTTGATAAACGACTGTGTTTACTGGGAATCCACAAGGTGGCTTCTCATACTGACATCATGAGGCTCCCCAAGACTCGACCCATGGTACAGGTACAGGTGGAACCCCATAATACGTTACAGGCAATGAAATCACGCAGTAGGAGAAATGGGCGGTATAGTTGTGCGATAAGGCCTGTGAGAGCCTATTGCATCCTGTGGAGGTAAATAAAGGGAGCAGATAGCGACCTTCTGACCCACATGAACAGCAATGGCCGCTGCTTGTAGGTCAGTAATCAAGGAGAGAGGGGAGGAATGGTGGATGTTATTGACAAACACAGCAATCCCTTCCTTGGTTCTTGCTCCAGTCAGGTCACCTTCTCAGTGGAGAGTACAGTCCCATAGGGTAGGGGCGTCATTTGCATTGAAATGTGTTTCCTGTAAACTCAATCGTAGGTTATGTGCATGTGCCAATAGTTTCAGCTTCTCCAGATGACTTATGAACCAATTTATATTCAACTGTATGCGGGAGCCACATATTAAGGGGGTTGCACTATCACCCTGTCTTTCCGTCGGGTTGGGGAGTATGCAAAAGATGGAGTTTCAGACTTGGAGCCAGATGGAAGTCAGACTTGGCAGTCCATTGACTCTGAAGCAGATGTAGCAGTGCCATCGGGTCGAATGACATCGACGGGGTCTGGGAGGGCTACCACAGCAGCAGTGGAGGCAGTGCCTGATGTTTTACCAGGTTATGCCTTTGGAGGTACCCGAAGGTCCGCAATGGTGGCAAGCGACACATCATGTGACGCTCTGAAACAACTGCTACTTGACAAGTGCAGCGAAAAAACACAGCTACTAGAGCTGACAGTAGCAACCTCCGTTTGCTAAGAAGCGTTCGCTGTGTACATAAGGTTTTTAAGGGGGGAAGCAAAAGATGTAGTCAGTGTCAGAGGCTGCATGGCTTTATAGATCTTCTTGGCCTCATCATATTGGATGGGTTTCAATGTTTCAATGTCCAGTACCTTCCTTCAGCCCAATACGCGGCTGTGGCGTACTTCCTATCAACCACGAAGACGGGATGAGGTCCTCCTTACCCTTCTTTACTAAGGCCGTAGCCCAGTGACACTTGGCTTCTTGCTGCTGCGAGAGGACCCTTCCGCGTGTTGTGCTTGTAGCGTACAGATCACTGGGCGCCACATTTTACTAGAGTGTGTTTCATTTTTAGACCAGAAGGCAGCCATTGATTTTCCAGCATATCTGCCCTCTATTTTAGGTGACATTTAAACGAATATGGTTCGATTTTTATTGTTTTGCGATCTGTCCAACTAGTTTCCTAAAATTTTAGGATAATGCAGTTATTGTGTTAACAGGGTGGCTGGCTCACCCATGATTGTTTCGTCAGTGGCCAGCCAGTCCCATTTCCCCATGTTTTTCTTTTAGGTCATTTTACTCCTGTTTTACTCCGATGTACAACACCTTTCACTCTTCTCAGTTGCATTAAGGCCTGTGAGATAGGGTGAGGTGGGAGTGAGTGAATGACTTCATATAACAGATTTCCTACTCATTGCATGACAACAAATTTCGTGATTCTATCCTCATTCGTTTCTTTTAATACGTGTAAGGTTGCCCATAACCTCGACGTGGAGCGCCCGTGAGCTCCAACGCTCTCTCTCTCTCTCTCTCTCTCTCTCTCTCTCTCTCTCACACACACACACATACACACACACGGAATCCCAATTTGCTATTATGAAGAGTGCTACACTGTGCTGGTCTCGTATTAACTTGCATTTGTCGCGAATCAGTCGCTCAGCTCTCAGTCCCAAGCGACTGGAAAAAGTGCGCGTGAGTCCTGTATGTAAGAAGGGTAAATGAGCGGGCTCACAAAATTACAGACCAATATCTTTAGCACCAATCTGTTGCAGAATTCTTGAATTTATTCTGAGTTCAAATATAATACATTTTCTTAGAGACTGAGAAGCTAATGTCCATCAATCGTCACGGTTTTAGAAACTCGGTTGCCCTTTTCTCTTCTTATATAGTGCGAAAAATGGATGAATGGCAATGGGCAATTTCTGTATTCATAGATTTCCGTAAAGCATCTGACACAGTGTCCCACTGCAAACCGTAAAATGGCTCTAAGCACAATGGGACTTAACTTCTGAGGTCATCAGTTCCCTAGAACATAGCACTGCCTAAACCTAACTAACCTAACGACATCACATACACACACATGCCCGAGGCAGGATTCGAACCTACGACCGTAGCGGTCGCGCGGTTCCAGACTGTAGCACCTAGAACCGCTCTGCCACCCCGGACGGCTGGAAACTGTAAACGAAGGTACGAGCGTACGGTATGGATTCCGTGATATTTGAGTGGCTGGAAGACTTCTTAAGTGGTAGAACCCAGTACGTTCTCCTCGGCGTCGAATGTTCATAAGACACCAGAGTGCTCCAGGGAAGTGTGACAGGACGGATATTGTTTTCTATGTACACAAATCATATGACAAACAGGATGAGCATCAATTTGCAGCTCTTTGTTGATGATGCTATGTTGTACTGGAATACGACTGTTGATATTTTTAAAGATATCGAGAATCCGATATATCGATATTAAAATATGTATTGTAATTGGGCATCTAAATCTCTAAAAATATAATCGATATATCGGCGGAAAAATATCGACATACCAGCCAAAAAGATATCGGGTACACATTGAAAATATATTGCCAGTTTTGGAGCTGTATATTTAAGTACTGATTTATTATTAGATATTCTGCATATCAGATAGCTTACAGCACGTTCGCTCTTGACGGTCACCCCTTTGCTAGCAATGGTAACCGCAGGTAAGTGACACAATGAAAGGTCCCGATGGGTCCGTCGTTCTGTTTCGTCACATATCGGATGCGTTTGGAACACTTCATTTCGACTTTTCTGCTTTTTCGCTGCTGCAAAAGCGAGTTACCTAGCTGTTGTAGTGTCAAAATTGCGTCTTGAATTGAAACATTACAGTTTCTGTTGGTAGCGCCGAGCGCCGGTTACGTCAGCATTTTCCCTCACACGTCTCCGCCCATCGCAAAGACCAATCTTGACATTTAGATTTTTTTCATCAGTTGCAGAAACTGTTTTTGAAGAATGCCGATGTGAAAAAATAGCATACTAGTTGCGTTATAATTCTTTTTCAACCGCAGCTGGTATGCTGTTTCTTCACATTAGATATCTTCTTATTCCATTCACACGCCTCCAGCTCGCCAACCCCTCCACTCCCCCCCCCCCCCCCCCCCTGCTGCCACCCTTCCGGACTGCGATCAGACTTTTTCCTTGTGCCGTCTGTACTTGCTTCACACAGTCTACGAGAAAGACTGTACATGATAGAAACTCGAAAACTAGTAAGACTTCTATATCCAGTGAAAGTAAAACTACGTTCTACTACAATTTCGAAAAAACTGTTTCAAATAATTATAGAAAATTGTGAAAAGAATGTAATATAGGCTTTCGATATTGCCAAACCGATATTTATATATCGGTCAGAATGTGTCGCCAGTTTGTATCTATATTTTGTTGATGATTGTCGATATATCGATAGTTTGTCGAAAACCTAATTTGAACAAGAACTGATTCCTTCAGTAGCACTGTTACTATTTAGATATCTGAGTACAATAACTGTAGTTACGGTAAGTAGGCTATAATACGTCCATAAATACGAGCCCATATGTGTTACATGATTGGAGCTTAATTTCCGAGATTAATGGCAAACGATATACATATATACTGCGCGCTGTTGTCTTGGCGCCAGATATCGATTAGTAATTGCTTTTGTTTACAGCGTTGATTACAGAACATCATGTAATACCGAACCGTGTCAGCATTGCTCTACAGATGGGTGATCTGAAGCCGGTGCAGTGTCGACTACTTTTAGCTGGCTGGAGTTAGCTCGGAGACATTGTTCTGTGGAAAGTGGTTAGACTTCGTTTGGGAATATCATTTATTTCCGAATCACGGTTTTAGGAGTTGCATGGATTATCGTGCGGACACGTGTGTGAACTTTGGTAAAACAGAAGACCGATGTTGATATACCGTTTCATTTATATTGTAAGAAATGTTGCAAAATATCTATGACAAGGAAAACTACATGGTACACTGGATGCTAAGTGACGATAGAACGGAGTATGATCATAGTCTAATGCGTAGCCTACAGTCGCCACATTCTCTGGTGGGAAAGTTGTTACCGTCCGACAGCTGGAATGACTTTAGCGCTCACTTGCGTTTTAGGCATAACGTTTGTTTTTAGTTATTTTTGTTGTATTTTGCTGTTCCTCGCGTTATTCCATGAAGTACCGTCAAATATGTATAAAATTGCCTAATCACACTGATTCATTGGTCACTGCTGTTATTATCGTAGCCACTTTCTGACTGAGTTCTCTCATTTTGAGAGAACTGAAGCGCGAGTTGTGTAATTGTCAAAAACCATCAACAGCCAAGATTGCATGAAGTATTTTTTTTTATGTAAGACAACCGGTTCCAACTAATACGCTGTCACGCTAACGTCTTAAAATCTTTTGTTGTAAAACTACATTATTCAGTAAGCGTCTATACATTAGAAGAGAATCGTAAATAAATTGTCCTGGAATGTACCGTTTCGTATTTTCCAGGGTCCTAAGGAAACTATTTAATGACAAATGCGGGGTCATTTTCTTGTTATTGTCGATCTTTATGGAACTACATACACTCCCTATTCTCAAAACTGTGTTATAAATCAATATAAACGTCAGCATTAGCACTCATCCGATATCGCATTCAGAAGTGTCGCTTGCTGGCCAGTTAGGGCGCTACTATCGCTGTGGGTAACAAAAACGAGACGGAGCGTCGCGACTGATGTTAGACAGCGGTATTATTTTAGTCTCTTGCTGGGTTACTGAATATACGTTAGAAGTCACCGCTTCAGAAACTGCCTTATCCACCAATACTGTTTTCGATTACTATGGTTTTTGTCGTCAAGTGTATTACGTGATTAGTTGAACCGTACATATTTCAGAACCTGTAGTGGCTATGGCAAAAAAGGATTGCTCTCAGCTGTATACACAAGACGCGGAATTGTCGATAATGAAATTGTAGGTGGCGAGTAAGGTAAGTTAAATTACTGTCATGTTTTGTCGCTGTTGACGTGGTCAACGGTGTAAACGAAATCGAAATCTGGCATCATGACAATCGCGCGATTGATGTACGAGGCGCATTCAAGTTCTAAGGCCTCCGATTTTTTTTCTCCGGACTGGAAAGAGATAGAAACATGCGCATTGTTTTAAAATGAGGCCGCGTTCATTGCCAATACGTCCCAGAGATGGCAGCACCGTACGGCAGATGGAATTTTACCGCCAGCGGCGAGAATGAGAACTGTTTTAAATACTTAAAATGGCGACTTTTTCCTTACTTGAACAGCGTGCAGTCATTCGTTTTCTGAATTTGCGTGGTGTGAAACCAATTGAAATTCATTGACAGTTGAAGGAGACATGTGGTGATGGAGTTACGGATGTGTCGAAAGTGCGTTCGTGGGTGCGACAGTTTAATGAAGGCAGAACATTGTGTGACAACAAACCGAAACAACCTTGGGCTCGCACAAGCCGGTCTGACGACATGATCGAGAAAGGGGAGAGAATTGTTTTGGGGGATCACCGAATGACTGTTGAACAGATCGCCTCCAGAGTTGGCATTTCTGTGGGTTCTGTGCACACAATCCTGCATGACGACCTGAAAATGCGAAAAGTGTCATCCAGGTGGGTGCCACGAATGCTGACGGACGACCACATGGCTGCCCGTGTGGCATGTTGCCAAGCTATGTTGACGCGCAACGACAGCATGAATGGGACTTTCTTTTCGTCGGTTGTGACAATGGATGAGACGTGCATGCCATTTTTAAATCCAGAAACAAAGCGCCAGTCAGCTCAATGGAAGCACACAGATTCACCGCCACCAAAAAAATTTCGGGTAACCGCCAGTGCTGAAAAAATGATGGTGTCCATGTTCTGGGACAGCGAGGGCGTAATCCTTACAAATTGCGTTCCAAAGGGCACTACGGTAACAGGTGCATCCTACGAAAATGTTTTGAAGAACAAATTCCTTCCTGCACTGCAACAAAAACGTCCGGGAAGGGCTGCGCGTGTGCTGTTTCACCAAAACAACGCACCCGCACATCGAGCTAACGTTACGCAACAGTTTCTTCGTGATAACAACTTTGAAGTGATTCCTCATGCTCCTTACTCACCTGACCTGGCTCCTAGTGACTTTTGGCTTTTTCCAACACTGAAAGACACTCTCCGTGGCCGCACATTCACCAGCCGTGCTGCTATTGCCTCAGCGATTTTCCAGTGCTCAAAACAGACTCCTAAACAAGCCTTCGCCGCTGCCATGGAATCATTGTGTCAGCGTTGTGAAAAATGTGTGCGTCTGCAGGGTGATTACGTCGAGAAGTAAGGCCAGTTTCATTGATTTCGGGTGAGTAGTTAATTAGAAAAAAAAACGGAAGCCTTAGAACTTGAATGCACCTCGTATATCGCTTGCCAGTGATACTGGAAATTAGCGTTTCCTGATATATCGTAAATAGGTATCTAAGCATTTATCCTGGTAATACACCATTACCACAGACTTAAAATACGTACGATTTTATATAAATATAATTACAGTAGAGTAGCCGGCCGGTGTGGCCGAGCGGTTCTAGGCTCTTCAGTCCGGACCCGGGCTGCTGCTATGGTCGCAGGTTCGAGTCCTGCCTCGGGCATGGATGTGTGGTATGTCCTTAGGTTAGTTAGGTTTAAGTATTTCTAAGTCTACGGGACTGATGACCTCAGATCCCAAGTCCCATAGTGCTTAGAGCCATTTGGACCATTTTTTAAACAGTAGAGTAGCACCACACATTTGAATTAGGTCAAATTGCGATGTAGGAAAGAAGACCATTATGAGCCATTCACCAAAATCTTCTTTCGCTAATAATAAAACTTGTTCATGTGACGCTAGGCTCCCTTGGTACCAGAAGGTAAAATATCAACTGTTTCTTTAATCTTGTGTGTCATCAATCTTTTGAATGGTTTCATGTGGTGTCTCCTGTGCCAACCTCCTCATCTCTGAGTGTGAAATACGCTCAACATCCACAATTACTCGTAGGATACATCCCAATCTCTAGTTTCCACTGCAATTGAAAGTTAGCTCTCTCTTTGGCACCTTCGTATTTCAGCATTTCACTTACTTTGACTTTGCGTACTATCCGCTGCAGACTTACTGTAAAGTTGCTGTTCTGTATCTAGTGTCGATGAACAATTATTTACTTGAATGAGATTTTCACTCTGCAGCGGAGTGTGCGCTGATATGAAACTTCCTGGCAGATTAAAACTGTGTGCCCGACCGAGACTCGAACTCGGGACCTTTGCCTTTCGCGGGCTAGTGCTCTACCAACTGAGCTACCGAAGCACGACTCACGCCCGGTGCTCACACTTCAGATACTGGCAGAAGTAAAGTTGTGAGTACCGGGCGTGAGTCGTGCTTCGGTAGCTCAGTTGGTAGAGCACTTGCCCGCGAAAGGCAAAGGTCCCGAGTTCGAGTCTCGGTCGGGCACACAGTTTTAATCTGCCAGGAAGTTTCAATTATTTACTTATTTTATTGCTTCCATTAGACTATTCTGTTTATTCAAATGTATTGGCTAAAGGTACATAAAATGAAAGTTTAAAAAGAAGATCGAGTACTGGACACGATATTTAATAATGAGAAACATTTCACAGTAGTTATAAATAAGGTTATGAGCAGAGATGAACAGAATTTAGTACTATGCTCATATAAAACTTTGAGGCCATTTATAAATATATGTGCTTGTGTCTGGAATGTCGTCAGAGCACGCTCTCGTTCTATTTCTTCTGTAGCTATCACTTTTTGTTTTCTTTTTGGATTTGAAAGCAAACTCCGAAGAGCATGGTTGCAGTTTACTGCACTATACTATACTTCATGCTATGTGAACCTCCCTCCTCTGCGACCTTGGGTGCACGGCACATTTTGTAATGTTACACACATATTCACGTCTTCCACAACACTAGATGCACTCGTTAGCACTTCGTTATTCACACTCACGTATCTCTGGTAATGCTGTGCGGTGTGGGAGAGAGTATGAAATTGTCGTTCCTTGGCAAATTTGTCTTTTTTACGCCGGGAGATCTTCTAGACACAATTTCCATTATTGCCCGTGATTCCTCCTTTCTTAAAAGTTCTTATTGTGAATGGTTAGTCTCTCCTGGGTCCCTAATTCCACGCGTTTCAGTTAAAGATTACGTGGTCAGGTGTTCCCGCATGACCACACTGACAAATTTCGTTGTCTACCCTACTCAACCTGTACAGTAAACTGGATGTGGGCAGTATCCCGTTACATAGTGTACGTGCCCTAACTGTCGTTTACATGGCCGACATCTAGGCGTTCTTGAGTGCACGGGAAAAGTTGGTGGACTCTTCGATCCGTTTTACTTTTATCCCTGCCTTTCTTTCATGCAGTAACTTCCCAGTTCATGAGTTTAACCTTACTTACACTCAAAATTTGACGGTATCGAAGATTATTGAACGTGAGAATTTTTCTATATCTTATGTGTGTGCCGCAAACTCGTATTTTTCTGGAAATCGAGGAAACAAGCTGTTAAGACTGCGGCTTACGTAATCTTAAGCTACGCGTAAAAAAAAACGGACTTGGTTTAAATTAACTTTTTATTTTTAGTTTTTCGGGAATCAGTGTTAATGCAAACCATACATATGATAACATCCCCTGAAAAGTTTGTGCTGAAAGTTGAACGTTAATTATGCCATGATTCTTCGTGGAATTCCCGCTAGAAACTGCAATTTTGAAACCTCAAAAACAAGTTCAGTACGGCACCTCCCTGTAAACAAGCATTACGCAGTCGATTTTGTGTGATCGCTCATGACGAATCTGCAGTTATATTAGTCGGAATTTTTTTCATATGAGATTTAGAATTTTAATTCTTCACTAAACCAAGACTTTTAAGAATTTTTTTGTCTGCCTTTATATTATTCTTTATTGGTTATCTCATTAACGCTCCTATTCCTGTCAATTTCGATACGGAAAATACTGAAATAAAAAGACTTCAGATCCCTGTTGAGAATCAAACACTGGTTCTCCACCGAGCGAGGTGGCGCAGTGGTTAGGACACTGAACTCGCCTTCAGAAGGTCGACGGTTCAGTCCCGCGTCCGGCCATCCTGTTTTAGGTTTTCTGCGATTTCCCTAAATCGCTCTAGGCAAATGCAAGGATGGTTCCTTTGAAAGGGCATTGTGACTTCCTTCCCCGTCCTCCCCTAATCCTATGAGACCGATGACCTCGCTGTCTGGTCTTGTTCTCCAAACAACCCAACCCCAACTGGTTCTCTCCTCCCCAGCCAAAGGCGTAGGTCGTTACGCCAGCAGTGCTTTCTGTGGACAACATTTATCTTAGAGTACATCGATGGCAGTCGTACCGGTTTTTTTCCTCTATTTCTATGAACATGTGTGTTTGTGGACCCCACGTACGAAGATGAAAAATGCTCAGCTTTCATTTATCTACCAGTTACAAATCAGTTGCACGTAAGAACTTTAGGGATCGTATTCTCATAGCCGGAAGGGTGTGCGCTTGGTTTTAGGTTGTACACAAGCTACCTGCCAACTGTGAGCCGAATTGGTTTCCTGTGTCTGATGCCTTTTACCTTGTGAGGAACGTACCCCTCTGTACATGTAGGATTTGCCTGCCTGATATGCGAGCATTGAACTTCAGAAGCCCAGGCACAAGGCTATTTGAAAATGCATCGTGATAGGTTCCCACTGCATCCAATGGTCACTTGCTATTAGCTTTTGAGGCGCCGGAAATTTTGTGCACAATACATTTTGTTTTATTTGTGACCGTCTTAATGTGTTGTGCGACGTGATGAGTTTCGTACAGTTAGAGTCCATTGTATGTCGGCAGGCACTGTTACCCCAAAGACTTATTATCTTCTTCCCAAAGGCAGAAGAGACTTTCGGCTGCAGAACCACAAAATACCGGCTCACAAATTGACCCCTGTAGTTACACTTTGATAGCTCTCTTTGTTACATTTTGTGTGCCGGCCTACCATTCGAAAACTCTATCGATGAAAGTTAAGTATAGACACTAGTGAATCTTCAGTTTACGCCTCCGTGCAAACTACGGAGGTCACAATAAACTATCACATGCTCCCGCGATGTCAGTTAATGTTGCAACTGCGTATTTTTTTTTTCATTTTTACCTTGTTAAATGCGTCTTTAATACATTTCCCTTTCCTAAAACCAAATCGGCACTGATTTAGTTCGTGAAGCTCCCTGACCGAGCGTAGCCTATCACAGAGAAACCAACAGCTTGATTATTGCCAGACTGTTTTTAAAGAATACGAGAAGTACGCTTTTGGTTTTCGAGCGAACGAGCCAGTCAGGTCGCTAAATGACGCTGTAGGAACAGTGGGGCTTGAATTTGCTTACGAACATTTTTGTCTTCCGTCATGTTACAAATTGAATTGCGCAGGCTAATGATCGCTGGTTGGTGATATGTTGTTGAGCTGTGTTCAGGGAGTGGATACTTGCTACACGATTTTTTAAAAGTTTTATGACGAGCGTGTGGTTTATGCTGAAACTATCTCTTACTTCACATTGCAGAGTAGCTGCTAATTTAATGTACTGGAGACTCCTCTTCGTTGTTTCAATGTGAAATGTGTTGCATTTGAGGCTCGGTACATAATCGGATTTCCGTCGGGTCGTTTTGATCGTAGTGCAGCCACTCAAGTTGCTCTATCTGCCAGTGAATTATTGTAAATGACATACGAATTTATACAGGAACTTGTTCGTGGAGTTACTCAGGTATTGGAACTCTGCGTGTCACGTGCTCCTTGTGCACCAACAGTTGCTTTATTACTATGATTCTGAAGTCGTTTGTATGTTACAGTCAAATGTTACATTTTCCCAATCATTTTTCTATTCGAGAGAAGTAGTCTCACTTGCGTTCTACCGATGGCGTACGATCGCTCCATGCAATGCGAAAAAGCTCATGAGCAATTAGCTACTGATTATATTTTGAACAGTTCCTTCCTGCAGTCCACACTGAAGCTAATATCAGTCACCTTGAATGTTAGACATACATTTCTTTGCATGAATTTCAACAGATAAAGTAGGTCTTGACGCAATTCAGGTTGCATAGGCGCTGTGCTTTTTCCTAGATAAACATGTAAATGTTCGATTCGTTGTATTTCAATGTCATTATCATAACCTGGGACTCACATCTTTTGTGCATAACAACTGGCTATAGGCCACGTTGTCTATAAACATTGTACCTGATGAGATAATCGGTCCGAGTACTCATGTTCGCTGGCCGCTGTGGCCGAGCAGCTCTACGTGCTTCAGTCCGGAGCCGCGCTACTGCTACGGTCGCAGGTTCGAATCCTGCCTCGGGCATGGATGTTTGTGATGGCCTTAGGTTAGTTAGGTTTAAGTAGTTCTAAGTCTAAGGGACTAATGACCTCAGATGTTAAGTCCCATTGCGCTTCGAGCCATTTTGCTCATGTTCACGCAAATTTATTATCCTTTTTGCCCCTCATAAACCTTTGCGGTCCTAATGTGCTATCCGTCAGAAAAAAATTTCTATACCCCTTTATAGAGTCCGATGGTGTTAGTAAAGATGATTCATGGGTCTAAACTTTGTATATGGAAGGGCATAATTTTCGAAGCATGGCATATTCGAATCTACTTTCACAAGTAATCCTACTTCTATACATGAAAGGAAACACACAGTTTTTATCCTCTGCAAGTATCTCAAGTACCACAGTGGTCCCTATCTCTTCTCATTGTCAACGTTTCCCCCAAGGAAATAAAATGTAACACCAAAACAAGAACTACAGCTGTGACCTCTAATATTGCAAAATGACCATTTGGCCCTTCTCTATGTTAAATTCTCGCTCCTAGTGTGGGGTGCCCGGCGGTATAATTTCGGTGTGTGTTGGGGCATGTGGGGGGCCGGGGCTCTTTTAATTGTTTGGTCTGTGAATAACACATGGCGCATTTTTTGTAAATTTATTGAAGAGAACTGTAGCGTTTAAATTAGTAGGTCAGCCGTTGCCCATTTGGCCCTTCTATACATGAAAGGAAACACACAGTTTTTATCCTCTGCAAGTATCTCAAGTACCACAGTGGTCCCTATCTCTTCTCATTGTCAACGTTTTCCCCAAGGAAATAAAATGTAACACCAAAAAAAGAACTACAGCTGTGACCTCTAATATTGCAAAATGACCATTTGGCCCTTATCTATGTTAAATTCTCGCTCCTAGTGTGGGGTGCCCAGCGGTATAATTTCGGTGTGTGTTGGGGGCATGTGGGGGGCCAGGGCTGTTTTAATTGTTTGGTCTGTGAATAACACATGGCGCATTTTTTGTAAATTTATTGAAGAGAACTGTAGCGTTTAAATTAGTAGGTCAGCCGTTGCCCATTTGGCCCTTCTCTATGTTAAATTCTCGCTCCTAGTGTGGGGTGCCCGGCGGTATGATTTCGGTGTGTGTTGGGGGCATGTGGGGGGCCGGGACTCTTTTAATTGTTTGGTCTGTGAATAACGCATGGCGCATTTTTTGTAAATTTATTGAAGGGAACTGTAGCGTTTAAATTAGTAGGTCCGCCGTTGCCCATTTGGCCCTTATCTATGTTAAATTCTCGCTCCTAGTGTGGGGTGCCCGGCGGTATGATTTCGGTGTGTGTTGGGGGCATGTGGGGGGCCGGGGCTCTTTTAATTGTTTGGTCTGTGAATAACAAATGGCGCATATTTTGTAAATTTATTGAAGGGTAGACTTGGCCACTGTTTCTATGTTTCGATACAGTGTATCGATACGTGGTACTGTTTCAGTGTTTCGGAACGGCTACGGTTCACTGTTTCGAAACAGTGCTGTTTCATTCCACCCCTGTCTCGGATAACTGGACCAGATTCGGTCTCGAGCCAGACACAGAAACTGTATCATTGTTTCAGAATAAGGCTGTTTCAGTCCACCAGTGCTTGGAACGGATTAATTGTATCGAAACAGTGATGTTTCATTCCCCTCTGTGTCGGACGAGATTCGGGCTCGGCACAGGTACTGAAACACATTTAACATACCACTTCATGAAACACTTTCAAGAGTGTCAAAATCTTTTTGACAAGCAATAGCATAAAGCTTAAGATATCCGAAAATACAGCTTCGTTTCTAGCTGACCGTCATATTTCGAAATGGCGCAACATCTGCTGTATAAACACTAACCAAGCAATAAAACAACGCATACTAGTCACATTCAAAATAATAAATATGTGAAAATCATTCAGTTAAATTACACTTCTTGATAACATACGCTTCTCTGTTCATGTACAGCAATCATATTAAGAAACGTAAGTAAGCCTACAACATATCGAATAAAAAAAGGCGTAGAGTGACAGTTATTAGACATATACATAAATTTGATGTAGGTATAATTGCAAGCAATCTGTTTCACATCACTGATAGTGTAATGGTGAACGGGAAGGACTAGGAAGCATGGTGAATTTATAGTAACGGTTCGAAACACCTTGAAAGACATAATTTTTTCTGTTATATTTTGTTATTTATTCGAATTATTTGGCGTTATTTGTGAATCTATAGTCACTGTGCCTATTATCCTCAATGATTCCCTTTGTGTGCATGGAAATTAGCAGGATGGGTATATTACCCATACTAACGAAATGTGGGAATCCCAGTTGCATATCGGTTGTTTCTGCAGTTCGCTCCCACCTCCAGTTCCGTTCGTGATGGCTCTTCTGTCTTCAGCTATGGCTGTCCTCAGCGAATTGAAGAATATGAAAGTCACACGACACGAAAGCAGCGCATTTGCTGCAGAAAATACGAAACTGCCAAGACGCCTGAGTGATAATTTCATACTTTCTGCGATACGATTAGCGCTCTCGCACCTCATTTGTGTTTATGTGGACATACTTATACAGTGGACAGTCAAGATGATAAAATGTCTAAGTTCATTAGATTACAAAACAAACTTTCACTGTTTCGAAGCAGCGTATCGAAACATTACATTGTACTGTTTCATTTGTTTCGAAACAGTTACGTGTTTCAGTTTGCCCGCGTTGTTTCTGCAGTTCGCTCCCACCTCCAGTTCCGTTCGTGATGGCTCTTCTGTCTTCAGCTATGGCTGTCCTCAGCGAATTGAAAAATATGAAAGTCACACGACACGAAAGCAGCGCATTTGCTGCAGCAAATACGAAACTGCCAAGACGATTACAAAACAAACTTTCACTGTTTCGAAGCAGCGTATCGAAACATTACTTTGTACTGTTTCATTTGTTTTTCAATTCATTTATTTTTCAATTCGCTGAGGACAGCCATAGCTGAAGACAGAAGAGCCATCACGAACGGAACTGGAGGTGGGAGCGAACTGCAGAAACAACGCGGGCAAACTGAAAAAACACGTAGCTGTTTCGAAACAAACTTTCACTGTTTCGAAGCAGCGTATCGAAACATTATTTTGTACTGTTTCATTTGTTTTTCAGTTTGCCCATCTCTATTGAAGGGTACTGTAGCATTTAAATTAGTAGGTTAGCCGTTGCCACTGGAATACATTATAGAGGAAATTACTTTATAATGTGGTTTTTGATATCCTTACTGCGAGAGAGGAATAATTTTTTACTGTTTTTATGAAGAAAATAACAAATTTTCTTTTCCTGCATTGCGCGCGAGCTGCTGCTTCCATTCCATTATAACAACTTAGTATCAAAAACAGAACATCCCCTTGTTCTTAATTAGGCAACATTAGCGACACTGCACGAAATATTAACTCAGTTAATGCAATCTTTTTTAATGTACAATGAACGTATGTTTTTTACACAAGTTCATTGAACGTGACAATGTTGAACGAAGAACTTCAAAGGATCAGGTTTCATTCAAATGAAACCTGGTCAGTGCGTCTACCTTTGTCTTACACGAAAGGTGGCACCACGGAACTGCGGGTATTGTGGCGCCATCTATTGGTAGAGGGACTGACGCCTGTGCACCGTTCGATGTTACATTGCGCCAGTGCGGTTTCACGCCGAAGAGAAGGTGGTGACACAAGTTATCGTCCGCTACCGAACATGGCAGGCCAGTAAACAGGAACAACGAGGAGTGATTCGATTTCATGCCCAGCGTTATCAAGCCACATTACAGAACCTTAAGACGATCCATCAAGTCGAAACGCCGAGGCATGTTGTCCAATGGCGTTATACTCCTGCATGATAATGCCCGCCCGCACACGGCCAATGCGGTGAAGACGACATTGCAGCAGTTTCGGTGGGAAACGCTGGAACATTCACCGTACAGTCTCGACCTTTCAACGTGTGACTTTCATGTGTTTGGAGCTCTGTAACAAGCTATTCGCGGACATTGATTCGCAACGGACGACCAAATGTGTGACTGGGTCCAGGCCTAGATCTGACAGCAGCCCACTAGTTTCTTCAAGGATGGAATCGACCGGCTAGTGTCGCAATGGGATAAATGTTACAAGAGTTTTGGCGACTATTTTTGAGCATGTGTACTTTGTATAACTACATTTCTGTATTAATAAAATCGTTACAGTCACTTTACACTAGTGACCGGGTTTCATTTGAACGCCCCTTGTACACTCCTGGAAATTGAAATAAGAACACCGTGAATTCATTGTCCCAGGAAGGGGAAACTTTATTGACACATTCCTGGGGTCAGATACATCACATGATCACACTGACAGAACCACAGGCACATAGACACAGGCAACAGAGCATGCACAATGTCTGCACTAGTACATTGTATATCCACCTTTCGCAGCAATGCAGGCTGCTATTCTCCCATGGAGACGATCGTAGAGATGCTGGATGTAGTCCTGTGGAACGGCTTGCCATGCCATTTCCACCTGGCGCCTCAGTTGGACCAGCGTTCGTGCTGGACGTGCAGACCGCGTGAGACGACGCTTCATCCAGTCCCAAACATGCTCAATGGGGGACAGATCCGGAGATCTTGCTGGCCAGGGTAGTTTACTTACACCTTCTAGAGCACGTTGGGTGGCACGGGATACATGCGGACGTGCATTGTCCTGTTGGAACAGCAAGTTCCTTTGCCGGTCTAGGAACGGTAGAACGATGGGTTCGATGACGGTTTGGATGTACCGTGCACTATTCAGTGTCCCCTCGACGATCACCAGTGGTGTACGGCCAATGTAGGAGATCGCTCCCCACATCATGATGCCGGGTGTTGGCCCTGTGTGCCTCGGTCGTATGCAGTCCTGATTGTGGCGCTCACCTGCACGGCGCCAAACACGCATACGACCATCATTGGCACCAAGGCAGAAGCGACTCTCATCGCTGAAGACGACACGTCTCCATTCGTCCCTCCATTCACGCCTGTCGCGACACCACTGGAGGCGGGCTGCACGATGTTGGGGCGTGAGCGGAAGACGGCCTAACGGTGTGCGGGACCGTAGCCCAGCTTCATGGAGACGGTTGCGAATGGTCCTCGCCGATACCCCAGGAGCAACAGTGTCCCTTCCCAGTGCTGGGAAGTGGCGGTGCGGTCCCCTACGGCACTGCGTAGGATCCTACGGTCTTGGCGTGCATCCGTGCGTCGCTGCGGTCCGGTCCCAGGTCGACGGGCACGTGCACCTTCCGCCGACCACTGGCGACAACATCGATGTACCGTGGAGACCTCACGCCCCACGTGTTGAGCAATTCGGCGGTACGTCCACCCGGCCTCCCGCATGCTCACTATACGCTCTCGCTCAAAGTCCGTCAACTGCACATACGGTTCACGTCCACGCTGTCGCGGCATGCTACCAGTGTTAAAGACTGCGATGGAGCTCCGTATGCCACGGCAAACTGGCTGACACTGACGGCGGCGGTGCACAAATGCTGCGCAGCTAGCGCCATTCGACGGCCAATACCGCGGTTCCTGGTGTGTCCGCTGTGCCGTGCGTGTGATCATTGCTTGTACAGCCCTCTCGCAGTGTCCGGAGCAAGTATGGTGGGTCTGACACACCGGTGTCAATGTGTTCTTTTTTCCATTTCCAGGAGTGTATATTCAGAGTTTTTCGTTCTTTGTATTGTTTCATTAAAATAAAGGATAATTTCGTAAAGTGCATTTTCGAAATTTTCCAGTACATCTTTTAAAGGAATCAGCATTAACGTATGTTATCACTTCATTATCGATTTCCCAAACTTAGTCATTCATTAGATAAAGTTTCACAATTGTAGTTTAAAATGCAAGCATACTACGTGACTCACCTCAAGCAGAGTTCACGTATAGTTAATTTGCCGCCCAGTAAATGAGACGAGCCTTTATAGTAGCTTTCAATAAGAGGAGCAGAGTTTTCAGGGAGCTCTTGCCTGAGCGTTATTCATTGCCACAGGTAAATCAAAACAGAAAAAAAAAGAATTACATTTCAGATTTAAAGGGACTGCCTTTCATACGACCAGGAAGCAGTTAATGTTTTGTCAAATTTCGTGTCAGAGAAGTAAAGAAGTATGAAGCAGTATGTTCCGATTTTTAAAGGGAACTTAGATAGTTTTTCGTTTTGTTTATTGGGCGATTCAGTATACTTTCTTGGAAATAACGCAGTCGGATTAACCACCGTTTCAATTTTTTTTTTTTTGCACTATCCGCAACTTCTCAGAAAATCTTTAAGACTGTAAGCAAGGCAACTACCAATGCAAAATCAATAAATGGAGACCACCAGTAAACCTATTAATAATTTTTAAAGAAATTTTCAACATGAAAGACTATGAAATTTAATTTCCCAGTAATGTTACTGGTTTTGCAGTTTTCAAATTGTGCTATGAGCTACAATAATGTATTCCTTTGATTAGCGTTCGGATTTTAATTGTTTAGTTATCAAGGCCACAGCGTCGTAAAGTTTTTACTACATTCAGATGCTAATCTGCGGCACCAGCTATGTCTTTTGTACTGGTAACAAAATTATTCCAGGAGATCTTTCCTCAGACTTTTTAATAACACGGTTTACACAAGCTATACGATAAAATTAAATTACGTTGCGGCTGAACTGTAGCGGTTGGTATTTGAGGTTAGCGTGGATATGACCATCGACAGTGGCACAGAAAATATCCTTGTAGCAATGAATGAACAAATTTATTTACTAAATATTAAAAGCACGTCTACTACGACGTGGTTTGAAACAGAATATAAACCTAAGTCATTTCCCGAAATAGAACAATAATACTTTTGGCGACTTAAAGCCGGTTAGGTTGTCACTGGGTCGAAGTTCATTAATCACTCACTTTATAAAAGCAAAACCCGTAGGGGGCATAACTGTGTAAGTTCTGCTTCAGCCGCTTGAAAGTTAAACAGGAATAATTTTGCAAGTCCACAAAACTTGCCACAACGAAACAGTTCGGGTATTCTTCGCCGAGGATGGCACGAACACTCTGAAGGTCAGAGCTGGAAATGTCCAGGGTCGCGAAATCAGTGCTGCATGGCAGCCATATTGTGGAGGCAGCTCTCGAGGGAGAATCCTGATTGACGGAATCCATACCGAATCGGTGCCTGGCCGAGGAAAACTCACTCAGAGTGAACTGGTATGGTCTGGCGCGAACGCTGTCCTAAATAGCACTTGGCGCTAGCACACAGCAGGACCTAATTTCGATCACTTGGCCTGCGTAAACTATAGGTCCGTGCAGCCAGCGGCCTCTTAGTGGCGCTAGGCTCGCGTCCTGGTGGACGGTCGGAGTATGGGGGTCTCCATTTCAGAAATTTGTCCCTTGTATATTAGCCTCTTTGTAGCACTGATGTGATGTTGGTTGCTGACACGACAGGCATTAAGCCTCAAAAAAATGGTTCAAATGGCTCAGAGCACTATGCGACGTAACTTCTGAGGTCATCAGTCGCCTAGAACTTGGAACTAATTAAACCTAACTAACCTAAGGACATCACACACATCCATGCACGAGGCAGGATTCGAACCTGCGACCGTAGCGGTCGCGCGGTTCCAGACTGTAGCGCCTAGTATCGAACGGCCACTCCGTCCGGCGCATTAAGCCTCGGTACAGCAATCATGTCTACCAACGGTTAAATAAAATCGTCTTCCATTTGAGAAAGGGAACAGCCACAAATTTGAAATGAAAATTTTGGCAAACCATCTTACTAAAAATTCTAAGAGGCTTTGGTGTTAGATGAAGTCAGTAAGCAGATCGAAGTGATCTTTTCAGTCTTTCAGCAGCCATACGGGCATCGAAACAGAAGACGAAAGAAAATAGTTCAAAATACCGAATTCAGTCAGGCGAAATTGTTTCTCCAAAGAAGATCGTAATACAGTGCCTCCTTTCAACCACCACAGGAATGCCGAAATATCAGATACTGAGATAAACGATCATGAAATAAAAAAGCAAGTAAGTGCTCAGCAGTGGATCAGATGAAGAAAACCTCTTATTTTATACAACCATCAATAATATTTACATGTGTCAACTACAGTAAATGAAAACAGCTTTCATAAAGTTATCTCTTCAATGTTTACTAGTATTCGAGTGAAGATCCAGTAGGGTTCACGTTATTTTCTGAAAGCAAAGATTTGCTGGTGTGTAACTCAAGAACCTCATATCGGATTTTAGTGAACTACTATTCATTTTTAGGCTAAATGTCTGTTGTTGATGGAGCTTTATTACATATACAATTTTAAAAGAGTTTTGTTCATGTATAAAACGTAATTACAGCTTTCATTAAGATTAAACATACATAGCCCTAAACCCCTTTTTATTACGCACTGATTTCGGTTTTAATTTTTTGGGAGCCCCTTTCCTGAAACGTGGAAAAAATGGTTAAGTAATAAATATTGAAGGTCACGACGTACTTAGGCTACGATGGGCTGCTGTGAAACGTAAACACCAGGCGGTCGACACTGGCTTCATCATAGTACATGGTTGGTAAGGCGGGTGCCAGGTTGAGATTCATTGGGAGAGTCCTTAGAAAATGTAGTCCATCAACAAAGGAGGTGGCTTACAAAACACTCGTTCGACCAATACTTGAGAATTGCTCATCAGTGTGGGATCCGTACCAGGTCGGATTGACAGAGGAGATAGAGAAGACCCAAAGAAGAGCGGCGCGTTTCGTCACAGGGTTATTTGTAAAGCCTGATAGCGTTACAGAGATGTTTAACAAACTCAAGTGGCAGACTCTGCAAGAGAGGCGCTCTGCATCGCGGTGTAGCTTGCTGTCCACGTTTCGAGAGGGTGCGTTTCTGGATGAGGTATCGAATATATTGCTTCCCCCTAATTATACCTCCAGAGGAGATCACGAATGTAAAATTCGAGAGATTCGAGTGCGCACGGAGGCTTTCCGGCAGTCGTTCTTCCCGCGAACCATACGCGACTGGAACAGGAAAGGGAGGTAATGACAGTGGCACGTAAAGTGCCCTCAGGCACACACCGTTGGGTGGCTTGCGGAGTATAAATGTAGATGTAGATGTTGCTAGTCTCTCCTTACTTTTTTAATTTTTTTTCAGCTTTGCATTTAAGATACGATAATACCGTTTACTATTTGATTTTAAACCAAATGCTGAACAGAATGAGATTTTCACTCTGCAGCGGAGTGTGCGCTGATATGAATTTTCCTGGCAGATTAAAACTGTGTGCCCGACTGAGACTCGAACTCGGGAGATTTGCCTTTCGCGGGCAAGTGCTCTACCATCTGAGCTACCGAAGCACGACTCACGCCCGGTACTCACAGCTTTACTTCTCCCAGTATCTCGTCTCCTACCTTCCAAACTTTACAGAAGGTCTCCTGCGAACCTTGCAGAACTAGCACGCCTGAAAGAAAGGATATAGCGGAGACATGGCTTAGCCACAGCCTGGGGGATGTTTCCAGAATGAGATTTTCACTCTGCAGCGGAGTGTGCACTGATATGAAACTTCCTGGCAGGAGAGCTTCTGTAAAGTTTGGAAGATAGGAGACGAGATACTGGCAGAAGTAAAGCTGTGAGTACCGGGCGTGAATCGTGCTTCGGTAGCTCAGATGGTAGAGCACTTGCCCGCGAAAGGCAAAGGTCCCGAGTTCGAGTCTCGGTCGGGCACACGGTTTTAATCTGCCAGGAAGTTTCAAATGCTGAACAGTATGGCCTAAGTTTTATTCCACTTAAAACTGTGTTTTTCAGAAAAAAACACGAAACATGATGGAAGTTAAATTTCTACAAATACCTCATGAATACCACTTGGAAATATATAATACTGATCTCGAATTTTGATTGAGACTTTACTTTGAACAATTTCTGAGCTACTAGTATCAGAATCGCGTGATTTTATTACCTTACGATGTACACTACTGTTATCGTCATCGTGTGGGCGACCTGCAATTTTGTGAACACTGAATAAATTTTCTACTGCCATGGTCACTAAAATCTTTTATTCTATAGATTAACAGTTTTGGGAATTCTCTGATTCAAAGACGCAAACATTAATGAGTATTCATTAAATTACGGTAATTTTGATCCTTAAAAATATCCGGCAGCACTCCTTTTATACAGCTGCAAGTTTGCAAAAGATATTAACTCAACATCTACTTTAGATGACAGAAAACTGAACCCACGCAAAAGGCCTATGAGTCCATTTTAATGTGTATTACAAACTTAGCTACGAATCTGGAACCCAATTGATTCCATCTGGATCTCATTGCTATTATGTTCTCCATGCCAGTAAACTAAGTAAATAGTTTTTACGGAATTGTTATTGTGTGTGTCATTCTCCGCTTTCTACTTTTAGAACATACGCATCATACAGGACAGAACAGTTACTACAAGGAATAGATATAGTTTATATGAGTGATCTAGTGGGTCACGTTGAAGGTAACGTCAGGCTATTTGCTGACATAGCTGTTAGGGAAATGCAGAAAAACCAGCAGAGGATTCACATTGGTGCAGGGACTGGCATTTTAACGTAAATACATGTAACACGTATTGCGCTCAAGTGGGTGATAATGCCCTCTTGCATTTGATTACACTGTCGACAACACATCACAGGAAACAGAAACTGCCCGCATCTCGTGGTCGTGCGGTAGCGTGCTCGCTTCCCACGCTCGGGTTCGCTTCCCGGCGGGGTCAGGGATTTTCTCTGCCTCGTGATTGCTGGGTGTTGTGTGATGTCCTTAGGTTAGTTAGGTTTAAGTAGTTCTAAGTTCTAGGGGACTGAGGACCATAGATGTTAAGTCCCATAGCGCTCAGAGCCATTTGAACCATTTTGAAACAGAAACTACCATCAAATATATATAAATAACCATCCGGAGCGACCTAAAGTGGAATGACCACATAAAACGAACACACTTGTAAAAGCTGATGCAAGGCTGAGATTTATTGAAAAAGCTTAACGGAATATCACTTATCAACGAGATAAGTGGGTTTCAAGCAGACGTTGAAAGGTGGCTACACTGAGCCACAGCGCCAGAGATTGCGCCAAAGAGTATTATTCAGCCGCCTCCACTGGCAGTGGTTGTCGAGAACTCGTAGTAGTCAGTGCTTGCTGAGATGTCGTAGTGAAAAGTTCTTGTCGAGAAGTCGTAGTGGAGAGTGCTTGTTCCATGTCATATGCAGTTGTTTGATGGGATAGACAGCAGATGTTGTTCTAATGGAGATATTGTAATGATTAGAGTGCTTTTCATCAATATATATGAAGGTAACAAAACTCGCTTTATTTTTCATTATTTTAATGTCGTAAATAATGCGTCATTACAGGTTCAGTCAACAAAGCATCTGGCTTGTGTTCTTGTATTAGAGTGTAATTCTGGTTTTCTTGCGCAATTATAGTATTTCTAATTTTTTTTTATCACTTCAGTATAAATGGTATTTGAAATTTCTTGTCTTATTGAAGAAGAACCGTGCCAGATGTGTACGTCGAGTCATACTTCCACACACAGAACAGTTATACTTGTGCTTTGGTTTCGTAGGTTTTATAGTTGTTGGGGACTTAATTAATTAATTGTGTTGACGAAAATTTTCATTTCATTCTTTGTTGTTGTTCTATGCAGTCAGATTGCGTACAAAAACTAGTCAGGGCCAACCGTTTACGACACTTCGTAATCGGACAGACAGCTACTAAAAATTTACAAAGTATTTTCATAAATATTAAATTAAGCCCCAATGCAACGTTCGATCGAATTTTGAGTATTTTTCATCAAATTGACAGAAGAGGCAGGGAATATCCAGCGAAGAGGCGCATGTTTCATCATGGGATATTGATGACTACACTCTACACGTTCCCTTCTGTGAAGACGTGTTACAGGTGCACGTACAGAAGGTCTCCGACATTAAAGGCCATTCTGCGGAAGCCTTTTTATACCATTTGCCTCAATACAACACGTCCATAGGATGCTGCGGTCAGATGCCAGCTGCCCTGGTTTTCGGAATACAGTTTCGACTTTTATGAAACGTCGGCACATCCGGGATACAACAGAACGATTCACATTAACCCATCGGGCTTCATCAGTTTGCGACTGTCCTGTTTCCAGTCTTCCTATGGCTTTCCACCGCAAAGACTCTGCACAGCCTGTGACTTTATAGACAGCGACTGCGGACGTGGGGCTACCCGGTAAACGCTACCCTATTTGATAGGTGCCCTGAGGTCGTCGCTGGCATGGATGTCTGTTGACCGGAATGCCATCTTCCGTGCGGAACACGGTCGTACTGACGTCTGTTGACAGTGGGTATGATTATATCGTGAATTGGACAAATTACGGGGAATCAATGGTTTGTTGCTTTAATTTTAGACACCGATGTATATACCTGCAGTAAAACGTGATCCAAGTGGAATGTGTAAAATTTGCCGAAACTGTATAAGTATTTCAGTCGCGACGCATTCAATACACTTTCATATGGAAATTTTTTGTATAAAGCGAAACATTCCTAACGCGCAAACGGAACGCAAATTTTAAGACTTAATTATTAATTAATTGTACAATGCGAAACTGAGCTCATACACTACTACTGTATTACAGAATACATCAGTTATTCACGACACTACAAGGACGCTACTCCTAGCACAAAGACTGTATATCGCTGACAATGCTCTGTTAAGTAGCGCAAAACCAAGAGAAGAGGTACCGTCCCTGAGCGGCGTTGTGGGTGTGGACATCAAACCGCGACGACGA
Organism: Schistocerca serialis cubense; assembly: GCF_023864345.2. Taxonomy (NCBI): domain Eukaryota; kingdom Metazoa; phylum Arthropoda; class Insecta; order Orthoptera; family Acrididae; genus Schistocerca; species Schistocerca serialis. The sequence continues at coordinate 465,979,683 of NC_064644.1, read as the reverse complement.
ACATATTACACACAGTGTTGGTTTTTCATGATTCCTGATGCTCGCGGGTGCACACTGAAACATCGTAGCACGCCTACAAACGCTATGCAAGTCATCTGCGCAGTGAAAGAGGTGGGTGTTGTTCTGTTAACAATGGTTTCACCCGCAAATGCAAGCATTCCAAAAAAATCTACTACGTGCTTTATTTCCGGCCACTATTAACCGACTTGAAACACTATAAGTGATAACATGATATTGAACGAAAAGTTTGTGTCGCTAACATTTAATGAAAAGATTAAGTTAATAGAGAAAGAGACTTTGCGTGAAATATTGTGCTGTTGACTTTCAAGTGCGGTAAAACACGAATTCATGATACTTTAAAAATACAAGGATAAGATAGGGGACGAATGGATGAAAGGAACGGGCAAATGAAAGGAAAGATGAGGTAGACGGGAAATGAAGAAATTTACGAGATAGTGTAGGAATGGTTTGCAGGCACGCGGGCAAAAAAGGTTGCAGTATGAGGCTCTGAAAGTCGTTCAAGAGCTTGGAAATACGGTGTTTAAGGCTTCCATAGGATAGTTGGGCAGTTGCAAAGTTAGGTACAACATCGTGTGGAATGCAGCGTGTAGTGAAGCTAAGGATGTGCAGGAAACGTACTACTGTACAACCTAATTGCAAACTATGACGCGAAAGATGTGTTCACTGCCGATGAAAGGGTACCGATTCATCGAGCGCTGCCTTTAAGAGTCTAGGAATACGAGGTGAAAAACACACAGGCGGAAGGAAAGACTGACTGTAGCACTGTGTGGAAACATTTTAGGTGCAATGGAAAAGACACAGGTGACTGGAAAGTCGGCTAAACGGCGTCTTTTTTTATTCAAAAACATACAGGTACACGTCAGTAAGCTTGCGCTTATACGACAAGGCAATAAAAAGGACTGAATGTTGAGTGATCTTATGGGAGAATGGTTGCATTCTTTTAACGCCCAAATGAAAAAAAATCTACAAGTTCTCCTTTCCCTACACAGTTCAACCTGCCATCCGAAAGTCAAATTCTCAAACTGTAAATTGGCTTGGTTCCCTTCAGGTTCCACCAGTCTCTTACAACCTATGGGCGAGGGGATTATTTACACATCGACGTCCCATTATAAACTCATTATTGATGCACTTTCTTACTATTAGTGTTGAAGAAGACGAAAGTGCCTTAGCTCTTGCACTGTCTGTTACTGTGCTGGATGCAGTGAACTGGATTGGCTTGGCAGTAAAGGAAATAAAGCACGAAACTGTTACCAAGAGTTTTAACAAAGCAGGATTTTGAGGTCAAGAGCAGGACGCTTCTGTGTCCACTGAGGGAAGTCCAGCAACAGTCGATGAATTAATTAAAACGCGAAACATTTCATGTAGTGCAGATGATTATATTCGAACTGACGACTTTCTAATAGCTCACTTCATTTTTACTTCAGCCAGGCTCGGATCTATTGGGGGATGGTGGGGGACGGGAAGGGGGAGGGGAGGGGGAGAGGTGGCGAACCAGAGTATCTGTCGCGGTTGCCAGTTTCGCGGGAGAGGGGGCAACCTCATAGATTCACACTACCAGAATGTAAATAAAGACTAACAGCAAAAACAGGCAAGGAAGATATCTTTTTATCTTCTGGGTATATTCAAAAAAATTAAATTTTGACAGAAAACGTTTGCCAGATCGCTACACAACTAAGGACCGATTGTACAGTCCACGATTGGCAGCCGCTTAGTTTTTATTCTCAGAATAGCGTAGTAAACGTATTGTAGGAACACATAATAGCACCTAACCGGAGCATAAACGAGGGATAACTGATCCGGTGATCCTAGCAGGTTTAGCGAAGCTAACCGAGAGTAAGTCTTGACAGTGGCAGAAATAGTAACAGAATTAGTGATGACAACATTGTCAGGACGAGCATGGGAAGGAACGGGGACAGCATACAAATTATATGGAAGAATATGGCAATTCCACATTGATATAAAAAATTCGTACTACTGTTACTACTTTTCGACCTCATGCTTCAGAAACTGGATCATATGAATGACATGTGAAACTATTTCCTAACATAACACGTTTTGTTTATAGCAGACCTGTTGAGCATTTGATATTGATACTTTGTGAATTATATTCTGTCATATTATTTCTTTAAATTAGGTAGATAAACATGACAATTTGTGCCAAAACAGTCTTGCTTATTTGGCGCGCATTATAATTGCTGCAAAATTCGAAAGACCTGTTTCGTTATATCTAGCAGATAGTGACAATACAGACGTAATCAAACCGAAAAATCTCACCAGTCTTTGGTACTATTCGTGTAAACAGCACTTTCAGTATTAGACAACATTTTGATTTTCATGTAGCAAAACGTTTGACTAGCTTTGATGAGCAGATTCTTTCACAGAAAGGAAAGGACGCCGTGTAAAGCTGTAGCAAGATTACAAAGAAATAAAAGCGCTGGGGTTTAAGGACTAAACAAATGTGAACTGTCTTGCTTGTCTCTTGTCTTTACTGCTTTAATGTTTCCTTTATTTAATTTTATTTCACACAGAAGAAAAGGGTATTAGTTAATAAGCAATAAAGAGTGTAAATTTTCTGAAAAGTTCTTACTCTCCCTGTCACAAATAATCCCATCCAATACTAATTGTTTTTTAAAGGGGCGGTAGAACATCAAACTTGCCGACTGGGAGCAGGAGAGGCGCCACCGGAAAATTTAATTTCCACTGTCGTGAATAAAAGTTTGATGGCTTCCACAGAGTGAAATACAGTGACGTGTGACAGGAGAATGCTGTATGAAGAGACGTGACAATGTAGTTTGGCACACTTTAGACCAAATAACGTCTTACATTTCCTCGGACATTTATATTTCATATATCAAACCCTTCAGAAAGATTTGCGCTACAGAATGGATATATTTTTGAAAAATCGGTTTATTTAAAAATTTTTGACGTCCTATCTTAAACGCTCGAGTGGGATGGAGGAGGGAGGGGGCGCCACTATTAGATTTTTGCCCCGGTTCAGAAATATAAATCGGGAGCTCACTTCAGCACCAGATCTGACAGAAAGCCGCAACGCAGAAGACGATCAGGAAAAAACAAAGCTACATGAAGAAGAGGAAAATGATGTTCCTAGAAAAACTAACATGCCTGAAGAAGCTACTACATGCATATAAGATGTTATGCAAATTTAAGCACACATGAGTTCTCCAAAGCTGTTGGAGCTGTGGTATAGTGCTAGAAACTTCATAGTTAAATAATTCTGAACAGGAAATTCAAATAGGTTTCCCTCTTTGATACGTGACGAAAAAGGTGAAATGTAAAGCTAATAAAGACGGGAATAATACTATGAACATACAACAATAAACGAATATAAAGTTAGAGTAACAATACAGGAATGTAATTAGTGTAACAGTGCGGCGTTCTCTTGTATAATATACAGTAAACGAACAGTTGCTGTGCAGGAGCAAACGTACGTGAACACGTGCATAATTACAAATTTATTCTTTTGCGCATAATATTTGACAAATTTTATGTAGCATAGTGTGTTCTGTGTTATCCGAAAACCTCTCCAATTTGGAAAATTATTTTAGTCCCATGCGATTCTGTTTTGAGCAATTTTTGCGTATAGTCTTTTTTTTTTCTCAGCCACACTCATGATCTGCCCTATTCCTATTTTCCCTGTGAAATCATTAACTGAAACATTTTGCAATGGTGTAGCAAACATGTAACGAGACGCTCTACCTGTGTCATCATGTCGAAATCCATGTGTTATTTCTGTTGCACGTTTCACTAATTTACAGCGTTATGAAATTAATTTCACTCGGAGTTCGCATGAAATTGCATACAGTGGAGCTGAAGAGCTAGCATGCAATTTTTCCTAATCTTAAAGAGTCATAAAGCTCTTCGGAAGTCCATGGTATATGGCGAAAGAGAATAAGAATTAGGTGTACAAATAGTAGAACAACAAGCTTAGGTATCTCTTTTACAATGGTGTTTGTCATTTATCATTATTCCTTGTAGTTTGTACCGTATCACTTTACTTCCCCTGTATAGGTTTTGTTCCTTTAAATTTGTTTGTGAAAATAAAATCCTGTCGAAGGAAGGATACATTATATTTGGCGAATAAAACAAAGCATGTTATCGAGGCATAAAATTACTTTCGCTCAGTTTTATTCTCGTGCAAGAATTTCCCTCAGGCCAAGCAGTTGTTGTTGGAAAGCAGCGAGATTGGTGGCGAGAAACAGTGTTATCGTTAATCTTCAGTCCAAAAACTCGGTTTTGCATACTAATAATAATCACAGTCCGTCTTTCTTTAAAACTTTCGCTGCAGGTTCGACGTACAAATACTGGAATGGGAAAGAGGTAGCGAGAATATGACGCTCGAACATCGGTTCACCAAAGTGACTACTTCCAACTAATTTACAGGCCAAAATTTATGTAAAACAAATGTCCTTTCTACGACAACCCAGGGTTTCGAACTGTTGTTGTTGTTGTTGTTGTTGTGGTCTTCAGTCCTGAGACTGGTTTGAAGCAGCTCTCCATGCTAATCTAACCTGTGCAAGCTCCTTCATCTCTCAGTACCTACTGCAACCTACAACCTTCTGAATCTGCTTAGTGTATTCATCTCTCGGTCACCCTCTACGATTTTTACCCTCCATGCTGCCCTCCAATGCTACATTTGTTATCCGTTGATGCCTCAGGACATGTCCTACCAACCGATCCCTTATTCTAGTCAAGTTGTGCCACAAACTTCTCTTCTCCCCAATCCTATTCAATACCTCCTCATTAGTTACGTGATATACCCATCTAATCTTCAGCATTCTTCTGTAGCACCACATTTCGAAAGCTTCTATTCTCTTCTTGTCCAAACTATTTATTGTCCATGTTTCACTTCCATACATCGCTACACTCCATACAAATACTTTCAGAAATGACTTCCTGACACTTAAATCTATACTCGATGTTAACAAATTTCTCTTCTTCAGAAACGCTTTCCTTGCCATTGCCAGTCTACATTTTATATCCTCTCTACTTCCACCATCATCAGTTATTTTGCTCCTCAAATAGCAAAACTCCTTTACTACTCTCAGTGTCTCATTTCCTAATCTAATTCCCTCAGCATCACCCGACTTAATTCGACTACATTCCATTATCCTCGTTTTGATTTTGTTGATGTTTCGAACTATGCTACCAAAATAAAGAAGAAATAACTCAAATATCATTATTATTTAACGTACAATGCATATAATAGAGTGACTCAACTGTATATCACCGATGATCGAAGAAGAATATCAGTTCTATTACTTTAGAAAGAGGAATTGAAAATACCTTTCACAGATAATTCTTATGCAGACGTGAAGTTAATTTTCTGAGACGTAATATTATCTTGAACACCGAAACGTCAAGATCAGTGAGGGTGGCTGCTTGAAATGAAGTGTGTTGTCACAGCACGTCGTCGCCTCCAGGTAATTATGAAAAATACTATACAGACCTAGGTTAACTTGACGAATTTCAGAACCAAAGATGCAACTGAATAGACTGTAGTGGCTCTTATCACCAACTGGAAACAACAAAATAACAAAAGAAACTTAGTAAATTGGCTTTGTACGTGGTTGTCACATCTCCACTCCAATGTGCAGCTCCTCACGTCAGATGATTTGGATTCTACCAGAACCCGGAAAACGTATGACATACGTTAGCTATCCATTCAGCCACGGTCGCAAACCTAGAGTCAAATAAAATATTAGTGCTGCTTGCTGCTGAAAGAAGGTAGTATTGCCGAATGAACAACTGTATTATCACGACATCGCTCAGCGAGGAGGAAATCGCTGAAACGTCCATACCCTCTGCTTTCAGGAGGTGCGAGAAGAAGAAACGAGGGAACACTGGAACAGACCGCTTCCCTTTCAACAAAATGACACTTCTTTTGTAAGAACAGAACTGAATTTATGTCATTTGGCCACATACGTTTCCCTACAGATTGATAAATTGAGAAGCTAACAAGCCTTATCGGGGAGAGTTCTTTTCGCAGAGGGTAGGAACACATTAGGTTTTTTATTTGCTACTTCAGTCTAGTCACTGATATTCAGTCACATGAAGGAAAGCACCCTGGAGCCCACCATAAGAAGCTATCCACCGTTTTCTACAGTTATTGTTAGTCGTGAGGATGTGTTTTGTGCGCTGTTTGTAAATTTTTTGCGTTCCACACATTTAACTCATGTACAATATATTAAAGCTATTTGGAATTCACTGGTAATTCTTCAGTTACAGAATTCTATTATGATTAATGTAGTACATAGTTTTACCACTTTTTATACAACATATGAACAGTTAAGCCATACTTCGTCTTTCATGCACCATGTTGTGCCTTGAAATAGGAGCATGTCTTTTACCGTGGAACACCTGATACTTGCAAACGAACTGAGTTTCTTTAATGGCTTAACAGTTCTACCTGTCTTGAAAATGGAAATTTCTGTTTGTTTCCAGTAGCTTCTATTCCAAAATGTACTTGTAACTGGCAGATTAAAACTGTGTGCCAGACCGAGACTCTAACTCGTGATCTCTGCCTTTCGCGGGCAAGTGCTCTACCAGCTGAGATGCCTGAGCATGACCCATGTCCCTTCTTCACACTTCACTTTTGCCTGTACCGTGCTTCCTACCTTTCACACTCCACAGAAGCTCTCCGGCGAACCACTTCTGGAAGAAAGGTGGGATTAGCCGAGCGGTCTAGGACGCGGCAGTCGTAGACTGTGCTGCTCGTCCCGGCGGAGGTTCGAGTTCTTCCTCGGGCATGGGTGTGTGTGTTTGTCCTTAGGATAATTTAGGTTAAGTAGTGTGTAAGATTATGGGCTGATGACCTTAGCAGTTAAGACCCATACGTTTTCACACATTTTTGAAGAAAGGATATAGATTTTCACTCTCCAACGGAGTGTGTCCTGAATGAAATTTCCAGCAGATTAAAACTGTGAGCTGGACCGAGACTGGAACTAGGGACCTTTGCCTTTCTCGGGCAAGTGCACACTCCGCTGCAGGGTGAGAATCTCATTCTGGAAACATCCCCCCAGTCTGTGGCAGCCATGTCTCCGCTATATCATTTCTTCCATGACTGCTAGTTCTGTAACGTTCCCAGGAGAGCTTCTGTGAAGTTTGGAAGGTAGGAGATGAGGTACTGGTAGAAGTGAAGCTGTGAAGAAGGGGCCCTGCGTCGTGCTTGGGTAGTCCAGTTAGTAGAGGACTTAGCGCGAAAACAGAGGGCCCCGAGTTCGAGTCTCCGTCCGGCATACATTTTTTATCTGCCGGGATGTTACATATCAGCGCCCACTTTGCTGCAGAGTGAAAGTTGCATTATAAAGACTTGTAACTGGTTTTTGATAGTACTTCTTCCTGATTTGGTTTCATTTACTGATTATTGATGTGAAGCAGGGTAATAATGTAACAGCACATGTTTACATACAGTTCTGCCAAGATGTTCCCTACTGCAACGCTTGTAAATTTCAAGTGAATATTTGTTCACAGCTACATGAACATGTTTTACCTTGGAATATTCTTTCACATTCAAAAGATCTTAAAATTCCGGAATATTTTTGTATTTCAGAAAAAGACTGCAGCACATAAAAAGTAAATACCATAATTTAAAAATGGAATAAGCAAATATATTAATCGGGTATTACACGACTGGTTATCGGCGAAAGCCTGAAATGTGTACGAAGTTACACCACTCTCCACTACCAGTCTTACTTTATGTTTACACTGAGAAGTATCGGTCAAAATCTGAACGTTCCCTTGCTCATAGGACACTTAACATCAGAAAAGATCCTTTCCGCCCGTATGCTCGCGGGTAAATTAATGATACACATACCTCTTTTCTCCTTACGACTCTTTTATTTATTTATGAAACCCAACAGCCCATCACAATTGCTAAACATCTTTGGGAAGTGGATGAACATCCCAGTGTGTAAGAATACTCTAAACATAACCCGATAACCCTCAGATCCAATAACCCTAATTAATGCTAATATCAAATAACATAATTATCAATTCGTATAAAGTAAACCAAATAAAATGCTACCGTACTTAAAACTGACTGCGAGAAAAAATGCAAACCGCACATTTTCACAGTAGAGCACAGAACAGCAATTTCTTTCTCACAGTCGGTTTTAACAGAAAACTTGTTCATTACTGTATAAGTTTGTCTGAATGTTCTTGCAAGTGTAAAGTATATGACAAGAATAGCAGTGGGGGCCCAAATGGCCTGCGCAGATCGGCGAATATTTCGTCGTTCTGCGCATGACGTCTTCATAGGACCATGTTGTGTCGAGGCGCCAAGAGAGCTGTTTTACCGGTGTTGTTGTTTTGCTTTGGTTTGTGGTGTTGTTTCGGTGCTTTGTAAAAGTGTTGCGTTAAAATGCCTGCGAGTGCTGTAACAGGGTGTCTGTCGTACAGCCGAAAGACAAAAGGCACGGATATAATTTATCATTCGTTCCCAAAAGACGTTAAAGTGCAGAAGGCCTGGATTATGAAGTGCCACCGAAAAGATCGCTTCAATGTTGCGACGTCAACTGTTTGTTCGTTGCATTTCACATCCGATGATTATCTACGTGACTTGCGAGCACAACTTCTCAATCTACCGCCGAAGAAAACACTTAAACCAGACGCAGTGCCGAGTGTGAATATACCAGGAAGTGTTCCCAGTGTTAATGGAAATTCAGGCCCTGATGACACAGTTTCTCCGAATAGGGCCGACAGGTTGCAGGCAAGAAAGACAATGAAAAATGCAACTGAGCACCTGGTTAGTGGGTACGGTCGCAGGTTCGAATCCTGCCTCGGGCATGGATGTGTGTGATGTCCTTAGGTTAGTTAGGTTTAAATAGTTCTAAGTTCTAGGGGACTAATGACCTCAGCAGTTGAGTCCCGTAGTGCTCAGAGCCATTTGAACCATTTGAACCTGGTTAGTGTGTCTCCGAAAAAAAGAAAAATAGACCAGTCAACAGCGACAGATGACTGTGACACTGATAGTAAACAGATCAGCGAACTCTGTAAACGTGTAGAAGAATTAGAATACAGGAACCGCAGACTGACAGCTATGTGTGCAAATCTCAGGTGTAGTGAGAAGCGTTTGAAACTCAAAGTGAAAGCTTGTGGTGAGAAAATAAAATATCAACAGAAGTGTCAAAAGAAGCAAGTGCAGGAGAAAGTGACTCTAATATTAGGCAAATTGTTTTCAAAAACACAGATAAACTGCTTGTTGAGTGGAAAGAAACGAGCAAAATGGCAAAGGGAAGATATTTGTAAAGTGGTTACACTTGGTGCTGTGTCTAGGAAGTGTTGTTTGTTTTTAAGAAATCAGGTCGGTTTCCCACTTCCAGGACTGTCAACACTTAAGAGTTAGACGTCACGCTCTTTCAGATGCTTTCCTGGTGTGCTGACAGACGTTTTGCAACTAATGAAAGCCCACTCATCTGTATTGACAAAAACTGAACGTGTGTGTGTGCTACCATTCGACGAAATGAATGTAGACAGCAATATAATTTATGATCCTGTTGAAGTTCGTGTTGTAGGGCCACACAGTAACGTGCTATTTGTTATGGTACGTGGTTTGTTTTCTCGATGGAAGCAACCAATTTACTATGATTTTGACACACAAATAACATCTGATCGGTGAAACAGTATTATCTGTTCTGTACAAGATGTTGGTTACGGTGTTGTTGCGGTAGTGTGCGACCTTGGAACAAAAAATCGATCTGTGTGGAAAGATTTTAATGTGACAGAAACAAATTCTTGCTTTTCCAATTCGCAGTTTGAAAATACACGAATCTGGGTGTTTTCAGATGTTCCGCATTTGTTTAAATTAATGAGGAACCGCTTTCTGGATGCCGGACTAAAGCTTCCAAGTGGGAAAATTGTTAATAAATCTGTTGTAGAAAGACTGCTCGCATTAGATAGGAGTGAAATGAAGTTGTGTCCTAAACTGTCACAGCTTCATCTCAGTGTCAAGGGGAGAGAGCGTCAAAGGGTTAATTTGGCAATGCACCTTTTTTCGAGTACCACAGCTGAAGCCATAAATTACTTAATGCCTGAAGAAGAGGACGCAGCAATTTTTTTTTTTTCAGTTAGAAAACGACGCATTTTACATTGTGAATGTTCGGAGGTACGATAAGAATGTGTTATCATGTGGTTATGGGATACATAAGGATGTTCAAGAAAGAATAATGAGAGAACTGTATACGTGCGCCGAAAAAATGCGCGTAGGCAATGCAAATCACTTGCTCCCATTCCAGAAAGGCATTATGACAACTGTTCGGTCATTATTTGGACTGTTTTCAGATCTTCAGCCACTACAAATAACATATATTTTAACTGCAAGATTGAACCAGGATGCACTGGAAAAAATTTTCTCACAGATCAGAGGGATAGGTCATTTCCATTTGAACCCTTCTCCAACAGAAGTAAAATATCGATTACGGCTGTTGCTGCTGGGACACAATGCTCATGACATTCCTCTGTCAAATGACACATCAGTAGCTGCAGATGAGTGTGGTGGATTTTTGACGTCACATATGTTCACAGGAATTTTGCCTGACATGAGCGATGCACTGCAAATGATAGATGGTGAAAAAAAGCTACGAGATATTAACTTTCCTGTTCAACCTGCACCAGAAGAATCTGCTGTCAAAGAGGGATGGGACTGCTCTGCAGAAAGATTCCGTTACCTGGCTGGCTACATTGCATATCGTGCAAAGAACTGTGACAAGACACTGGGAACGCCGTCTACTGATATTTTAAGTCCTCCAACAAATGAAAATTATGGTTGGATTGAATTTCTATCTCACGGTGGGCTTACAGTTCCAACAGGTGAGTGGCTACATAAGGTGTCTCAGTTTGAACTAATTTTTAATGAATTTAATGGATTGGATAGTATTTCCAAGAAAAAAATATGGTGAAAGCAATATGCACTGCTGTCCAAACTAAAGATCCGGAATTTTCGTCACACGTTATAAAACTGTATGTCAGAACACGACTTTTCATTCGTATGCGGTTCCTCAATACGAAGCATAAAATGCAGAAAGCAGCAGCAGCACAGAAGCGGAAATCAAGACAGTGGCACTCTTCTTCCACTGCAAACATCTAAACAGCTAAATCAACTGTTTTAAATAATTTCCTGAGAACTTATTGGTGTTGTAAGTAGTTGCTTGTCCTTAGTAAGAGTCGCTTGCTGCGCTAGCCGCTGCCTCGCTTTGCTCCTACAGTGACGTCACTGCGCCAGCCAATCACAGCCGATTTAGCTTCGGGTCCAACCTCCCTTTAAAATAACCTTGATGGGGGCCATAATGCGTGCGGGCCATAATGCAGAACAGAGATTTTTCGCCCTACTATGCATTACGTCAGCGGCGAGAAACTCCGCTCAGTTCGCGGGCGCTTTCTTATGTGTTGAGGCAAGTAAGTTCTGTGTTGTTGCTGTTTGTTATTATGTTGAATCGAGTTTATTCTTTCTGCGACACTTTAACAACGCCGAATTGTGCCGTGGCTGTGTGTGAAAACTATAATCAGAAGACAAAATGGAGTAGTATTTCCTATCATAAGTTTCCGAAAGATCCTGAAACATGTGCTCGGTGGGTTCAGCTCTGTAGAAGAAGTGATAGTATTAACATTAAAAATGCTACTATCTGTAGCGTACATTTTAAAGAAGACGATTATTTACGGGATCTCCAAGCTGAATTAATGAAACTTCCACCAAAGAAGATCTTAAAGCCGACTGCAGTTCCTTCATTGCACCTCATTAAAGCCACATCTGCAGCTGCTGCTGCTTCATCTTCTGTCCAAGAAAGAAATGACAGAAGGAAAGATCGTGAAACACGTAAACGTGAACTTAACAGACTAGATTCGCTGTCACCGAAGAAAAAAAAAGTGGATCAAAGCACAGCAACTGAAAAAGGCCGCATCGAGGATGAAATGAAGAGGCTTCATAAGGAATTATCGCTACAGGCAGAAAAAATAAGCGTTTGGTAGCTGAAAACAACACGCTGAGAACGAGAAACAAATTACTGGTTCATTCATTAAGCAGACAGAGAAAGCTATGCCAAAGCCTTCAGTATCAACGAAGTACTAAAGTGACAACTAAAGTACACCAAGTTGTAAAAAAAGTGTTTACGAACGCACAAATTGAATGTCTTCTGAAATCAAAGAAGAGCACCCATTGGACCCAGGAAGATATAAGCAAAGCCTTGCTTCTGCGCTCTCTGTCCAGAAAAACTTATATTTATTTAAGAAATATAATGGGAATGGCATTACCTGGATTTTCTACGTTAAAACGATGGACATTCAATTCTTTTCGTTGTGTTCCGGAATTTTGACTGATTTATTGTACTTAATGAATAAGCAAGCAACAAACTTATGTCAAGCAGAGAAGCTATATGTGTTAAGCTTTGACGAAATGAATGTGGACAGTCGCATATGCTACGACCAAGAAACTGACACCATATACGGACCACATAGCCGGGTACAGGTTGTTATGGCACTTGGTTTGTGTGGAACCTGGGAGCAGCCCGTATATTATAACTTTGATACCACGATGAATCGGGATTTACTGATCAGTATCGTCAGAGAGACGCAGAAAGTGGGATTTGTCGTAGTTGCTATAGTGTCTGATTTGGGGGGGTTAAAATGGGAAAGTGTGGAAGGAATTCCACATCGACTATACAAACACGTGCTTCACCAACCCAGATGATGAAACGAAACGTGTTTGGGTATTTGCTGATGTACCACATATGGTGAAACTTTTCAGAAACCTCCTTTTAGCTGATGGTTTCTCATTAAGTGACGGAAGAACGATAACAAAGAGCGTAATCGAGCAGCTATTGACGAAGATAATGGAGAACTGAAACTGTGCCCTAAGCTTACTGCTCATCATCTGACAGTTTGTGGAAGAGATCGACAGCGCATTCATCTTGCTTGCCAACACTTTTCCAACACTGTGTCAGAAGCAGTTTCTTTTGCAATGCCTGAAGAAATACACACGGCAGAATTGTTCAAATTGGTGAACGACACTTTTGATGTTATGATTTCGAGGGTACCTGTCGGCAAACGACAATTTTCAAGTGCTTTTGGATTGTGTAAGGAGAAGCATCAGGAAATTCTTCGCAGATTCTACTCCGTCTGTGAAAAAATGAGAGTGGGAAATCATAAAACTTTACTTCCTTTCCAAAAGGGATTACTCACCTCGATTCGGTCACTGCTGGTTTTTTTTTCGGATTAAAAACATGGCTACGGTTTCAAGTATGTATTGACCTCAAGGTTCAACCAAGACTGCCTTGGAAACTTATTTTGCCAGATAAGAGCAATTGGCAGAGCCTATGATCATCCCTTACCAGTAGAATTTAAAAGCCGTTTGCGTGTTTTAGTTATGAACAAAAGTATTGCTGACATTCAGTTACGCAGTTCTTGTCCAGTCTCAGCGGAAACTGATACAAATAATTAGACTTCCAACCTGTTTACAGGACTTGTGCTGGGCATTGAGGAAGCGTTGTCAATGATAGAAGGTGATCAACAAATGAGGGACATTACACTACATGACTGAATTGTTCCACCTTTGATGGAAGATTCAGAGTGTTCTCTAGAAGGTCTCCGCTACATCGCTGGATATATTTCCTCCATGTGCGTCTCCATTGACAAATCATTTGGTCATCCTAGCGGTAAGACACTCGAAGTGTCGAAAGACCATGGAAGTTCTGGGTGGATTGAGAAACTGTCTCGTGGTGGCTTAATCATCCCTTCAGATGAGTGGTTTGATGTTGTTAAGCAGTTAGAGGTGCTTTTTTTAAATTTTCATGGCAGCAGTCTGTGTAATGACGGCAATGTGATCAGAAACCTGACGAGACTTTTAATTGAGAAGTTTCCAACTATTCCTCAAGCGGTCATCACAGTGTACGCTAAAACCAGAACCATCATCCGGATAAGGCACTTCAACACATCTGCAAGGGCACAGAGGGCCAAACAGCAGCAGCAGAAAGCAGCACACAGGTGGAGAGCTTCTGCAGTCCCCTCCAGGTCTGATTAAGGTATTTAAATTCTTTTTAAAATTTTTGAATGTGTGTTCATTGAACCGGGCTTCGGTATCATTATGTGTAGTAACGTCTCAACTAACTAGACGTACGGTTGCTGCTTAATACCTGCATGAAAAAGATGGTACACACTATTACCGACTGTGATGCACATAATGTGTTTAGTAAACTGAAAGCTCTTGTAATTGTTGCGTTTCCAATACTATTAAAAATTGTAAAATATATAAAAAGGGACTGAAGCATACCAGATTGTTGTTATCTAACAAAAAATATTGAGTAATAGAATATAAATTGAGGGGGAGCCACAAATCTGTAGTTTTACTTTTGCCATTACCAGAGAGACAATATAAGAGTTTCACAGTCGTAGCAGGCATTAACATTCAGTCCCTGTATTGGTAGGCTTCGATCGAATCCATAATCCATTATATTGCCCTTCACTTTTCGTAAATTAAAGTTAGTTTAAGCGCAATAGTGTCGTATGCGAACGTCTCGCGCTGCTGACGCTTCTCGACAGCGACGTCACACGGAAGCGCCCGATCGCTGCCGAACACATTGGCCCAACCTTCTATGTAGCAACCTTGCAAGAATAGTATGTGTAGCAAACATTCCCATTTGTGTGCTACATATATACTGATATGTTATATTTATCAAAAATATAGTGCCGTGTAAACATTTAGAGTAAAGCGGTAAAGTACTTTTCCTGATATTTGATAACAACGTTAAACAATGTCTTAGTCTTCATGTAGTAGTAACTGTTACCCGCTCTTCGCTCACTTACCAGTCGCTTTTTATGATGAGTGATGGTGAGTAAATAAGGTATATCTCTGTTATATAGTGTTGTAGGGATGTATGTGTAGAAAATATATGCAGTGCCGATATGTAGGTACATAATGAACACGTCTATTATTTTGCTGTATGTCGAATCTCAATGCCTGCATTACCGCTTCTAATTATATTTAAAAAATGTCTCGTTTCATTACATTCGTACAGAAGTATAGTTTCACTGGCTCATCTGGTACTTGTGAGATTTTGCCACCAGAGCAACACATACTAACCGTTCATTATTTTCGTGCATTTTAATACATTGTAGTGCCTACATTTTTGATTAAGCCCTCTATAATGACAAATTTATGATTAACATAGTTAATAGAACATAATCAAACGCAGCCTCACCAAAATCCTTCCACTTCCACATGTAAAGGTCCGACTCTCTGTTTTTAATAAAGTCTTTATCTAAATGATGCCTTCATAGTAAATCCTGAAGCGTCTTCGAAGCTGTAAGAAACGCTTGATAGCCAATGTCTGAAATGCGACTGGCTTGTTACTGTTCAAATATCTCTGTAGCTCTTAAGGCTACCATATATTCTGCATCCAAGTTTCGGCGATCATGAGACTGCTCTGACGTTCGTTGGATTCGAGTAGTTTTCGCAACTTTAACTCTCTTAGAAGTATACGCCAAATTAGACTTTATGTATAGGAGACCTACAGTAATAGTATTAAATATGGTTCTCGGTCTTACCGACCGATTTTAGTGTTGTATCTCCACCAAATTTCTCCGGCTTTTGTAGACGGTGTAGCAACTCAATATCAAAAACGACACGCACGGTCAGGGAATAATCTGTGGACACTGGGGCGTCGCTGACCATCGCGCCAGCGTCATCTGCATAGCACTCATGTATAGCGTATTTAAAAATGTTAATAGTACTCAAAAAGATGCAATTTTCTAAATTAGCCTATTGGTCCAGTATCGAGGTTCTCTTTGCTTGCAAAAAATGAAGAAGAAAATTTTATTTTTTTATCTTCTTTATACAGTTGAGAGTATGTAGAATCCAAGATTTCTACCTCCAGAACCCTCGGAACAACTTTTTGTGCCCAAGAAACCAAGAAATTTTGGTACTTTTTTCACGTTTTTGCCTGTTATTAGGAAACCATGCATCCTACTGAAAATATTACTCTTACCTAAATGTTACAATTGGTGAAGTCATTTGACCTTAATCGGTTGTCGAAGTTAGTTTATTTTTACTAACTTGGCTAAAACGTAGGCCCCAACATCTTTAACTCGAAAACGGCTGCTCCAAAGATTAAAGTCAAGTTATCAATGTTATGTAGCGTGAAATTTCATATTACAAAATCATGTAGTTCCGCTTTACGCACTATTAAGCGTTCATGTGCTCGAAAGCTAATGTAGTTTCATTTTGTTGTTTTTCTTGTAAGTCAAAGTTATAGAATGAAATGAAATTTCCAGTGCAAAGTCTGCTCTATAATGAGTGTTCTCTGCGTATATCTTTTCAGTTTTCTTCATTCATGCGTATTTCAATTCGTTTTTATCCACGCCAAGAGTGGGTTGCTAAAATGGAAACCAAGTATGTAGTAATGGTCAATACGTATTTACACATAAGTATTATAAAACTAGTACAAATGAACAAATAAAAGGGCATGAAAACATTAAAAAACAATGTAAATATCAGAAACTAACATTTTATCTAATTTCAATTCCATCCAGAACGTTTGGGAGACTGCGGCAGGTCCCGGTCCAGCAGCCGGTCGTCAGGAGCCATTGCGGCGCCTTGCCAAACTTCCTCGTCCTGGAAGATATCTTCTGTCTGTTCCTTATCCTTGTCAAGCCCAATTTCTGGGGCGTTATCGCAAGATATTCCACAACAGTATTAGCACATAGAGGAGCCGTTCAGCCCAGGTTTGCGACGTCCACATACTGCGGTGCATCCTGTTTTGCACGTGTAGAAAAACATCTTCAGTATCGTGTGCGGTGCCGCATCTTTGCCATAATCACGGGAGACAAGCCGAATAAGAGTTTTTTCCAAGCCCAGTGGCATGAATCAGTTTTCTTCCCCAGGAAAGATTGCGCTTTGCTGCGTCCGATGTTGGCAGCAGCCTTTATGTTTGGAAGATTTTCTCTGGGCGGAGTTTACAAAGAGTTCGGACCTGAGCTCATCCTAAGTCACGCAGATGGAATTCCCATATAGTGCTAACACCAGCTTTTCTCCTGCCCGTGCTATTACGTTTTGAGAGACTTGAAGTTTAACAAATCCAGCAGCTTGCACTGTGAGGTGTGGCTATTTCTCCTTAAAGTTTAGTAATTTCCCATTTCCTTGGCCAAAAAAAGAGGATGTGGTATCATACCTTGTGAAGGCATGATTGAAAAGGGAAAATGCTTGATCGAAATTTAAAGAATTACTGGAGTATGACATTCCTGCGTATATCCCTCTTCCCGGTTCGTGGAACTACATGTTGTTGTGGTTATTTCCTCGACCCTTGAGGAGAACAAGCAAGTCAGAGCCGTCGCTTACTACTGCCACACTGTCAGACTCTGCAGACTTGGGAAATGACTATTTCCACAATTAATGAATCCGCAATTTCTTCTGCCTAGAGCACTTGAATACCTACATTCTCAAATTTCCTCGTAAGCATCAATAACAAGCGGTTCTTATTGCTCTTATTTGCGAGAAACTTCTTCTGTGCGACTCAGAAATTGTATCTTCATCGAAAATGATATCTGATGAAGAACATAGCGTTTTGAAACGACGAAATCTTTCAGCAGACTTTGCTTCCCTTTGTGAAGTATCACTTCGGAAGACAAAAATTCAGAAGTTGAAGGTCTTGTTTCCTGATCAGTGTGCTTGTCAGACTCCGTAGGTGTACAGGGAGTGACTGTCATGATTCCTCCCATAGAATGGAAATTCTTCAACCCGTCAATCGTGCAGATGTTAAAATGGCGATACCAGGGATGAGCTAGATGAAACCTCCACTGGTTATGTTAGGATGCTCAAGTCAAACAGTTGAGGTCATCTCAAGTAGAAAAGGTTCGATGTATGGAGCTACGAATCCAGTTTACTAAGAGTGTTGACAAAACGTCTAGATGCGAATCTTCTGTACATGAATGTACTGAGTCCAGTCAATAGTGAAGATAGAAATGACACTGGCCTTACCTCAGAAATCACTGCATGTGCCATAATGACACACTTTTTTCCATTTATCTAGAGTTCGTCGTTTGTTTCACAAAATCAACAACTCAAAGACATGTAGCAGAGATTCAGGGCACTGATTGGACATCTGCCAAGAAAAAATCAGTTGGGGGTTATTGCGGATTCTCATAGACGTGCGTCCGGGTGTCCTCACGAAGTACATCGGCAGCAGCGCGTACAGTTCCTCAGACGCTCTTCTTGTGGACCTGATAGTTTGTTGTGATAGGAAATAAACAGATAGTATCTTATAGCCTGTACTTTTGAAAGACATTACTGTGATCTTTTTATCTCTGTCAGCAACCACTATATTTTAGCATACTTCCGGAAGAGTCGGATTCTTATGTTTCTTACATGTGCCTCCCAGTCATTCGTGATTTGGTCCTTTAACTGTTCATCGACTTTTCCTAAAGACGATCTAATCAATTCTGGTTTGCTGTACTCCTTCCGACAAGCACTGTTCACTTCACCTTCAGCCACACCAGTTAATAAATCACGATCTGCTGCGGTTTTCCTATCCTTACTGAATTGCAGTAGTGTTTCCAATCCTTTCTGTTTCGCTTTAACCACATCACCATCTGCCAAAATATCGTCGCATACAAAAGATCCTCCGTATAATCTTGACCATTCATTTCACCTGCACTACCGCACAACAAAAGTAACCTGAAACGAAGAACGAGAAATATGCAAGACACAAGGAATTTTGTACGAATCTCTCGCACAACACAGGAAAACTGGGAGCGGATAACAGTGGAAACAATAACGAAGGAATGGAGGGGATCGCAGCCTCTGCTGTTTCAGACATGTCAAGAGCGGGAGAAATAGAGGTACATCTACACCCGAAGGTGAGGGAAATTTATGCCATCCTACTGGAAGTTTCATTTCATTGAATAACTGTGACTTAGAAAAGACGTAAAATGGAATTACTTTAGGTTTCACGTTTATGAACGCTTAATAGTGCCTAAAACTGAAAAAAAACTATATGTTTTTATAACATCAGCTTTCATTCTCTACAACTTTGATAACTTGACATTTTTCATTTGGAGTAGTCGTTTTTGAGTTACAGGCATTGGAGCCGACTTTTAATATAAGCTCACAAAAATGAACAACTGACTGCGTCCAAATGACTGCACAGATCCTGACCTTTAAGTGGGTTATGCGAGGTTATTTCATTTTGGCGACGGCTACATTTTCAGTAGGATGCAGTTTCCGAGTAATAGGCGAAAACCTGAAGAAACTGCCAAAATTTTTAGGTTTTTTTGGGCATAAAAAGTAGTTCCGAGGAATTTGGAGGCCGAAAACTAGGATTCAACGTACTCTCAACTATATGCACAAGATAAAAAAAATAAGATCTTATACGTCCTTTTTTCAAGCAAATTGCTTTTTTGGTGACCCCGTTAGTGTACATTATGGTCTTCCTCAGGGTTCAAGCTTACTCCATATCAAATACCATCGGAATCGGTTCAGGGTTAGAGCCGTAGAAAAGTAATACTTTTTCAGTTCATAACGTTGGTGTTAGAATGGAAGTATGGATTAAAAACGTTGAGAATTGAACAAGCAGTGTCATATGACGCAGAATATATCAACCAATAAAGGCATTTTGACAAATAATAAATATGTTGAAAAGAGAAAGAGTAAATAGCTTTATCAGAGAGTAAAAATTTTTGCTTAACTTGCGTAATGTTCTGCAAATCAATACGTATGTTGTATTACACACTTCCTAAAGTAGCCTCTCTTCTTCATCATGGTTCAAGCTATCTCACGCCAAGTTTCATGGATGTGAAAACGTAAGAGACAGAGTTACTTTCGCAGTCATAACATCAGTATGGAATTATGTATTGGCTTCGGTTAAAGACATTGAGGACTGCGTAAGCATTGTATTCTGTTACACACAGCTGCGCTCGTGTATCAGTAAAATAAAATGAGATATGCGTATGGCTTTAACGGCTGGGAAACCACGATAGGGATGTTCGGGAACTTTTGTTTTACTCCACTTCGGTGACCTGCACGTCAATATGATAAAATGATAATAGGGAGAACACACATCCAGACGCGAACAGGAAAAAAAACCAACCAATGCGGATCTGAATGCAACGTCGGGAATCTAATACAGTAACTGCACGACTACAGCGTATAGCGCAAATCATAGTGCTAAAAAAAGTTGTACGTGACTCAAGACACTCATAGGCTAACAGGTGACGAGCTCGTCACTAATATTAGTATGCTGAAACACGTATGTAACGCAGCAGCGATGGCGAGGCATTGTAGCATCTGTGACCAGAGAGTATGCGCTTGACCGCGCGAGTGTTGCGAGCGGTTCTCAGTCAGTAGTAGTCTTTGCGAGTTAGTTGTCCCTATGCAGAGTAGCAGTCAGTCAGTCGTTGCGAGTCTGTAGCTCTGTCTAGTTGAAAGCAGTACTCAGTCTGTAGTCGTCATGCAGAGCGGTCGGTCAGTAGCAGCAGCCCAGTGCGGTTGTGTGATGTAGGCGGTCGGCAACAATGGTCAAGATGAGGAATAAGGTATACTGTTAATTAATATAATCATTAGATAATGAAAAATTTTATTTATTGTAATTATTCTCCAACAAGTCTCCCAATAATAATTTTTTTATTTCAAAAGCATTTTCTCAAAAATTTAATTTTTTATTGAACTCAAGATTTCGTTGCACTTCCCATTTCATTCCACTTTTTTTTGAAGAAAAATTCCACTAAAATCACAAAAAAAGAGAATATTATTATTTGCAATGCAGTTCCTCCAAGCGGTGCGCAACAACAAGAGCAGATATGTGACATCCATTTATTCTGAGGTAAGACTTTAATTCTGATTGTTTTACACAGGGCCAAAGACCGATATTTCGGTTTAATTAAATTTTCTTATCACTGAATGGACTTTAATTTTTTTGAAGGATTTATAATTGAGTCAGATTGCGAATTTCACATTTGTTGCCATTGTCAGTACATTTGATTGTAGGCAGGTTATGCATAGAGCAATGTCCATTAGCATTTCTAATTAGTATCGTCTTTTCTTTTAAAATTTTTGTGGGGAGGTTACACTTGGCCCCCCATTTCTATTAAGTATTGTCACTTACATTTCTTTTAAAAATAACGGTGGGGAGGTTACACTTGGCGACACCCAGTCCAGGATCGTATTTCGTTGAGAGTCTTTTGAGCGACAGTCAGATATCTGCTCTTATTTGCTTAAGTATAATTAGGATTTGGCGCTACGCTTTTATTAATCTTGTGACTTTCTCTCTACAGGTCAACGGCAATTTGTTGCTTTGTTGTATTTGTGTGTTGCTTTTGCATTGTGTTGGTTTGTTTTGTGAAAAATTTTGACTATTGTAAAAATGCCGCGAAAGACTGTGAATAGTGTATCGCGAAGTATTGTGAATGAAATTACCGACTTAAACAACGTGACCGATAGTAATTATGACACGCAGTGTGATGATGACAATCCTGCGTTCACTAACAATCAGTGCATTCCAACCACTAAAGATGACTTTCACCTTAATGATGAACAAACGAACTCAATTGTCTCGTCTGTTAACTTGACGACAATTGATGACGCAGAATGCTCTATGGTAATGAGCGCTGCCGAGTTTAACACACCCGATTTAGAAAATCCAAGTAATGTACAGACAAATTTTTCGAATGAAAATGACCAGTGTAGTGAGAGTATGACGGATCCATTTAATTCCGAAATAATGTCTGACAGTGTACATCCGACTGATAATCCTTTTTGTAAGTTGCAAAATGACCAAATGGTCACACAAAGCGCGACAACTGCAGGTACACCATCAAACAGTACTGAGAATAAAGTAGGTAATGTTACTTTGGATCAATTTAGGGCAATAATGCTACAGTTTAGGAACGAACTTATTGAAGATTTCAAACAGCAGAAGGAAATGATGATTAATTATTTCAAACAACGAAATGAAAGTGTCGACAACCATTACAAACAACTTAGCGAAACAATTAATGAAAGTTTCAAACTGACGAACGAGAAACAAGACAACCTTAACGAACGGAGCAGACAAGTTAGTGAAGAGAATACAGCTATTACCGTGCAATGCCAGGACGTTAAAGAACAATTACGTGAGGATACTGAGGCTTGTGCTAAAAACAGTAATAAAGAAGTTGGCACTGTTGCACAAGAATTAAATAGCACACGTGTAGGCACAACAGAATCACATAAAGACAACATTAATGCAGTCACTGAACAATGTTCAGCAAACGCAACACTGATACACGAAATTAATGCAGTCAATAAACGATGCCCTAAAAACGAAGTACAGATTCGCGACGAGATTAATTTAGAGTCAGTGGAGGTTTCACACACTCCGAATACGGAAGCTGATGAGAAATTTGCACGACAGATCAACCAAATTGACGAAAGTGTTACAGTAACAGAGTTGAAAACTATTTCAGTCACCAATACGTCACAGAATCCGCCACGTTGCGAGCATTTGTCTGACTCACGCAGCGTGTATAATGTGAACAATTTACAGAGACTACGCGACTTAAAATCCGAAAAGCCACGCGAATTAAAATCTGAAAAGCTACGCAACTTGAAAACCGAAATGACAGAGACGAACAGATTCACACACAAACCCGAACGTGTTATCAAGTTCAGTGACGAGAGCGTTGATTATAAGGAATTTGCATTTGTGAGAAAATGTAAAGAAAGTAATAATGACAGCGTACAGGCACACGCTTTGCACGGTATACGACAATTTATCTTTGTACATTCACCACCTTTGCCTGTAATGCAGAAGCTAGCTTTGAACCTGATGCGACAATTTGGTATTGTATTTTCATCAGCATTGCCTATAATGATGAAACTAGAATTAGCAAGAATACAGCGATTTGCTTTTGGAATTTTACCGCTATTGCGTGCAACGCAAAAGCTAAAATTTATTTGCAGTGCGTAATTGACCTCAGGGGATTCATTACGCTTTAATGAATATGTGCCGTAGCGAGCATAGGGCCCCGAGCTGTAGTAGTGCTGTTTCATCTTTAGTTTTCTGCACTGCTGCCTTCTCTTCTACTATCCTTTATATCTATCCAAACTGCTCTTTAACTATTGCTCTACGTAGTATTAAGAAACGTATGTAATGAAAACCGGATATGACAAACTTTTACCGAATGTGACAATTTTCAGTAGGCACTCCCGTAATGACGACTACCGCCGTAATTTTAATTACAGATAAAATCGTAATCATCAGTATGTGTAAAATTATCAGCAATAGGAACCATATTTTTTGTAACAATAGATGTTTTTCACCACAACAGCATGAAAGTAAGCCGCTTAGCATACCTAACTAACAATGCAGTCTGCAAGGTCAACCAAACTTTAATGTTTCGCCGCGTGCACGTATAGTCCCAGCTCCAACAAATAGTAACGCATGGCAGCAAAGAAATAACTACGTACAGACAACACACCATTTCAACTCATATCGCAATGCGCCGTATAGAAATTACTATCATGACAGACGTAAAAATAAATGACGAGCACAATTTTCAGCGTACATTTAATAACAGTCGATCTTTTCAGCAGCAAGAACATTAGCAACAACACATTATCATGAATGATCCAGACAATAGGTGTCATCCATAGCGTAACACGTCAGTATGAAATAACAGAACAGTTCATACAGTGGATATGCCACAACATTCTCCCGTAAATAATAACACGTACGATAGAATTTAACCAGATACAGCACAGATTGCATACTACAGTAACGCAAACATTACTTTTGACAAGCAGAATTTTGCTCACGAGAATGTTATTTGAAGCATGCTTTGTTGAATGCTCCACTATTATCGCACCCAGATCTTACTAGAAATTTTTCCATTGCTACCGACAGTTCCAACACCGCCTTAGGCGTACACATTTTCCAGGAAATTGAAGAAGATGGTTCAATTGTAATCAAAAACATCGCATTTGCAAGTCGCATTTTGTCACCTGCTGAACGAAATTATTCCGTCACAGAACTTGAAACATTATGTGTTGTATGGGCTTTCACGAGATTTAGGCACTTTCTTTACGGCAGACATACCACCGTCTACACAGACCATAGAGCGATACAATTTTTACTTTCAGCTAAATTCACTCACGACAGGTTAAGTAGATGGAAACTTTATTTACAGGAATTTAATTTTACAATTGTTCACATTCCCGGCACGCAAAATGTTATAGCAGACGCACTATCGCGTTCTCTCGGCAACAATCAGCAAGACGTAGCAACCAACTTCTGCAAAGCAAATTTCAGTGTCATGTACATTCAGCAGGTTGCATTTGAAAATTTTATTTCATCGTCATTACAGGACATAGCACAAGAACAAAATAAGGACAATGTGTGGAAAGAAATTAAACACCTTTGGCAAGATAGGAAAAGTGTTACGATTAGGAACCACTACACTGTACGCAATGACATTCTGTTTCGCCGCTCTCATCCTGACAGCAACATTTGGTTATTATGCATTCCTGACGAACTGGTTAACAAACTAATTTGGTACACTCATTTAAGTTACGCACATTACGGAGCACGAAAATGTTTTCTTATACTGAGACAGAACTGTTATTTTACCAACATGGAAAAACGTATACGACGAGTTTTAGCGTCTTGTAAAATTTGCCAGAAAGCTAAATCAGACACCACTTCACATATTCCTCCTTTATATCCCATTATACCTGTGAAATTAAGACACATGGCCGCAGTAGATATTTTTGGTCCGATTCCGAGAACTAACAGAGGTTTTTGCTACATTTTTGTCGCTGTTGAGCTCACTTCAAAATTTGTTACTTTCACTCCGTTACGCAAAGCTACTGCTAAAACTGTTTCGAAGGCATTTGTAAAATATTTTCTATTTCATGTAGGGCATGTAATGAAAGTAATTTCTGATAATGGATCTCAATTTCGTAGTAGCGTATGGACACGCATGTTACGAGCTAGAAACATTTCTCCGATTTATATATCCAAGTACCATGCCTCTTCGAACCCCTGTGAAAGATTAATGAAGGAAATTGGTAAACTGTGTAGAATATACTGCCACAAAAGACATATTGATTGGGATACACACATACTCTCATTCCAAGATGTAATTAATTCCATTCCAAATGAATCCACTATGCTATCTCCGACTGTTATACTGAAAAACGTTGAACCACCGAACAAAATTAAAGAATTAATAGAATTCCCCAAAAATCGTCGCCTACGACACCACGAAATAATTGACATTGCGCTGAACAACATCAAACGTGCCGCAGAGCGCCGGAGAAGACAGCAAAAACAGGTTTGTACACGCCGCGACTTTCACGTTGGACAGAAGATATTAGTACGTACACACTATTTATCCAGCAAATTAAAAGGTAAGTGCAGTAAATTTGAACTTCTATACGCAGGTCCGTATCGGATTCGCAGCATCCCTCACCCCAATGTTGCACACGTCGAAACTTTGAGAACCAGAAAATCGAAAGGCAATCACCATATCTCAAACATTAAACCGTTTATTGAGTGAAACCACTGTATGATTCAACACACTATGATGCCATTTACTAATGCAATTAATTCACCTGACTAATTATTGATGATTATCGTATTTTTTTTCTTGGCAAGTGCCCGGCAAGGTAAGGTTAGCAGGTCGCTTTTCTTGTCGTCACACATCAGACCATGCATATTTTTCCAGATGAATTTACACATTTACGACTATTTCTGCAATTATATTTATGTGACTACTTATTGATGATTATCGTATTTTTTTTCTTGGCAAGTGCCCGGCAAGGTAAGGTTAGCAGGTCGCTTTTCTTGTCGTTACACATCAGACCGTGCACATTTTCCATTTTTTTGTGTATATGACTGTACTCCAGTTTTGTTTGTATGCACTATGAAATAGTTAAGATATAACACACACCAGTCGACTTTGACATTTTTTTTTTGCCTTATGACATCTCAACATCGTGACTGTTCCACATTTTTTTTGCTACTGCATTGTATTATTCTGTGTACATTTTTTCGCATCCGAACACTGTCAATGTCTTAGACATATTACGTTTTCTGTCATGTTATGCTGTATGGTTAATTGTGTCACCATAAACCAGTCATTATTTAGTGGGTATAGGATTTAAATGCAAGACATTAATCTTTGTTCATCAATTTCAGAAAGGAATGATGATTCTAAGAAATAAATTTAACATAAATGGGAATTTCACCTACGGAATAAACGAAAGGAGATGCAATAACTTTATGAGGAAGAGTAAAGGGATCAGGATTAACAAGCATTAACAAGACTATACTATACTCATCACAGAATAGCAGTCTTAACTAATTTTTCTTTCAGAATACAAGGTGATTGATGCAGGCTGTCAGACTGAACTACACATCTTAGTTTTAGTGATGAAATATGCTAGAGATAAGGAATAGTTGTATAATGAGTAACGAAGTGATTTTTTTGCAGATGATAGTGAATACTGATGAATAATGATGAAGGAAATGGTATTATGAATAATGAAGTTTTTCTTTACAGGTGATGATAATGGTGAAGTTATGATGATATGGATAATGAAGTTTTTTTCTTTATGCTACGTAGTTATTTAAGTATTTGTTGCGGTTTGCTTTGACAGCAGGTGTTACATTGCATAGTAGGATGACGGAAAGTTTTGGAAAGGACAGCTATGGAACACATTTTATACACATTTCACTACTTGTTAATTCGAAGTTCACTACTTTTCAGCATAGTGTGCGTTTCTTCTTTCAGGTCAATAATCCGTTTTTGTATTTTTTCCAGGAGAAGTTTTTCATGTTGTTGTTGTTGTGGTCTTCAGTCCTGAGACTGGTTTGATGCAGCTCTCCATGCTACTCTATCCTGTGCAAGCTTTTTCATCTCCCAGTACCTACTGCAACCTACATCCTTCTGAATCTGCTTAGTGTATTCATCTCTTGGTCTCCCTCTACGATTTTTACCCTCCACGCTGCCCTCCAATACTAAATTGGTGATCCCTTGATGCCTCAGAACATGTCCTACCAACCGATCCCTTCTTCTGGTCAAGTTGTGCCACAAACTTCTCTTCTCCCCAATCCTATTCAATACTTCCTCATTAGTTATGTGATCTACCCATCTAATCTTCAGCATTCTTCTGTAGCACCACATTTCGAAAGCTTCTATTCTCTTCTTGTCCAAACTATTTATCGTCCATGTTTCACTTCCATACATGGCTACACTCCATACGAATACTTTCAGAAATGACTTCCTGACACTTAAATCAATACTGGATGTTAACAAATTTCTCTTCTTCAGAAACGCTTTCCTTGCCATTGCCAGCCTACATTTTATATCCTCTCTACTTCGACCATCATCAGTTATTTTGCTCCCCAAATAGCAAAACTCCTTTACTACTTTAAGTGCCTCATTTCCTAATCTAATTCCCTCAGCATCACCCGACTTAATTAGACTACATTCCATTATCCTTGTTTTGCTTTTGTTGATGTTCATCTTATATCCTCCTTTCAAGACACTGTCCATTCCATTCAACTGCTCTTCCAAGTCCTTTGCTGTCTCTGACAGAATTACAATGTCATCGGCGAACCTCAAAGTTTTTATTTCTTCTCCATGAATTTTAATACCTACTCCGAATTTTTCTTTTGTTTCCTTTACTGCTTCCTCAATATACAGATTGAACAACATCGGGGAGAGGCTACAACCCTGTCTTACTCCCTTCCCAACCACTGCTTCCCTTTCATGTCCCTCGACTCTTATAACTGCCATCTGGTTTCTGTACAAATTTTCATGACACTTACTAAACCTGTTACTTATTATACCTGTTCTAGTACTTGCATTTTTATATTTTTTACCCATTTGTGTTTATCATTTATACATGTGATCACATGTACTGCCTTGTTACATAATCTTGCTACAGCTGACTCATGACGAATGACGTTACCTATCCTCATTTGCAGCAATAGGTCAAAAGCAAAAAGTATTATGCCTCAGCAATTAATTATCGATCCCAACGCAATGCATTGCTACCAAAAAAATGTATTACCAGTCCCACATAATGTCACTAGTTTATGATAATTCTGAATAATACTGATCAACTCTGAATAGCATGTCACTCGAGTAATGACCTCTTAATGAGACTATATTCAAAATAATGCTTTGTCACTAGCTAATAACTGCCACTGTTTATTGTAATGCCTGTGATTACTAATGATTTGACTGTAATTAACTGATTTTTAATAATGACTTCGTAATAATCTGAATAATACTGAATGATGATTCTATTCAATACTTGCTGGCCACTGAGTGCCAATAATTGTCACTTGAAGAATTGTGATTAATTATGCCATTGATTAGCTCTTGTTTCCAATGTTGATACTTTGTTGTTGGAAATGAATGTGACTGTTTCATAATGCTCTGTAATTAGGAAAAGACTAATGATTCTTAATGGATTGGAATGACACATAATTAATTAACTATGGTACTGTTTAATAATGCTTTGTAATTAATTAAGGCTAATAATTCTTAGTATATTGAAATGACAAATGATTAATTAATTAACTGTAATTAGACAAATGATTAATTAACGACAAATGATTAATTAACTGTAATTATACAAATGATTAATTAACTGTAATTAGACAAATGATTAATTAAAGACAAATGATTAATTAACTGTAATTAGGAGAAGGTTAATGATTCTTAATTATACTCTGTAACTGAAAAGAATGCGATTATTTCATAATATTTTGTAACCAGGAAAAGAAGGCTACTGATTCTATGTAAAACAATTAATGAACATTTTTCTGTAATACTACATACTTGGTACAGAAATGTTCAATAACTGGGCTATGAATGCCACGAACTATCAATGAAGACTGTAATTGTCAATATTATGTGACTTGATGTCCTTCACCTCATAAGCTGACTACCCTGAATTACTGCAATGTCCATTTGTCCTGTTTATCCCAGTGATCATGGAGCACTATATTTGGTTTTGCACTAATTCTACGTTGGTGTGCCTTGTAAGAGTGTGGTGTTGAGACGACATGCTGTCCACCACCATGAGCGATGAAGACATTATTATGGTCCCACTGTTTGGTGTACCTAATGTACTGCCAAAATGAAAACATGGAACATTACTACGACAGTTCAGTGTCTTGGCTACACTGATAAATTCTGATGGGAAAAGAACTTCAAGTTGTGTCACTTGGTGTTGTACTACTGTGGAAAGATATGGACTTTCAGAGCAGCTGTGTGCAATCTAAAGTGCTACAACCATGATGCAATCCTTCCCTTTCCTATCCTGATTCTTGTCACATAAAAAAAAAAAAATTTTTTTTGGTAACATCATTTATGTTCATAGGTTATACATTTTTCGATTCACTAAACTCCAGTGTGAGTACACTTATGTCACTGGTCGACATGATGTTTGCCATTATGTTTATTTGTTGTGAAAATACTAAAGACATTTTTCAGTGCATGTGCACTTTGGACATGAATTTTTTTTTGCCATTATGTTTATTTGTTGTGAAAATGCTAAAGACATTTTTCAGTGCATGTACACTTGTCAACATAATATTTTTTGCCAGTCTGTTTATTTGTTCTGAATATGCTAAAGAATTTTTTCAGTGCCTGTGCACTTTATCTGTCAAAAAGTTTGTATATACTTTTCTGATTTGCTACTATGTTTTGTACTCACATTTTGTCTTTGTCTGATATATTTTGTACTTAGTGCGTGTGCACAACATTTACTTTATGTACTACATCTAATTATTCTTGCCAGTCTGTTTATTTGTTCTGCATATGCTAAAGAATTTTTTCAGTGCCTGTGCACTTTATCTGTCAAAAAGTTTGTATATACTTTTTTCTGATTTGCTACTATGTTTAGTATTCACATTTTGTCCTTGTCTGATATATTTTGTACTTAGTGCGTGTGCACAACATTTAAATATTCTGTAAGTTGTAGGATTTTGTTAATTAAAGAAAAATTTTGCCGCGCTTGGCAAGTCCAAATGACTCACCATCGCTGCCAAATTTTTGCCCCCCGAGTGGAGGGTTATGAAACACGTATGTAACGCAGCAGCGATGGCGAGGCATTGTAGCATCTGTGACCAGAGAGTATGCGCTTGACCGCGCGAGTGTTGCGAGCGGTTCTCAGTCAGTAGTAGTCTTTGCGAGTTAGTTGTCGCTATGCAGAGTAGCAGTCAGTCAGTCGTTGCGAGTCTGTAGCTCTGTCTAGTTGAGAGCAGTACTCAGTCTGTAGTCGTCATGCAGAGCGGTCGGTCAGTAGCAGCAGCCCAGTGCGGTTGTGTGATGTAGGCGGTCGGCAACAATGGTCAAGATGAGGAATAAGGTATACTGTTAATTAATATAATCATTAGATAATGAAAAATTTTATTTATTGTAATTATTCTCCAACAAGTCTCCCAATAATAATTTTTTTATTTCAAAAGCATTTTCTCAAAAATTTAATTTTTTATTGAACTCAAGATTTCGTTGCACTTCCCATTTCATTCCACTTTTTTTTGAAGAAAAATTCCACTAAAATCACAAAAAAAGAGAATTTTATTATTTGCAATGCAGTTCCTCCAAGCGGTGCGCAACAACAAGAGCAGATATGTGACATCCATTTATTCTGAGGTAAGACTTTAATTCTGATTGTTTTACACAGGGCCAAAGACCGATATTTCGGTTTAATTAAATTTTCTTATCACTGAATGGACTTTAATTTTTTTGAAGGATTTATAATTGAGTCAGATTGCGAATTTCACATTTGTTGCCATTGTCAGTACATTTGATTGTAGGCAGGTTATGCATAGAGCAATGTCCATTAGCATTTCTAATTAGTATCGTCTTTTCTTTTAAAATTTTTGTAGGGAGGTTACAGTTGGCTCCCATTTGTATTGAGTATTGTCACTTAAATTTCTTAAAAAAATTACGGTGGGGAGGTTACAATGCAAGTAAGGATTAAACACGTAGAGTGCTATATAAGCACTTTATTCATTACGTTTAATCGTGTTATGTAAAATACACCAAATAATAAAAGCATTTTCACGAGTATGACAGCCGGCCATGGTGGCCGAGCGGCTCTAGGCACTACAGTCTGGAACCGCGCGACCGCTATGGTCGCAGGTTCGATTCCTGCCTTGGGCATGGATGTGTGTGATGCCTTAGGTTAGTTAGGTTTAAGTAGTTCTAAGTTCTAGGAGATTGATGACCTTAGAAGTTAAGTCCCATAGTGCTCAGAGCCATTTGAACCATTTTGAACGAATATGACAAGGTTCAAAAGTCAAAGAGTAAATACGTTTCCCAGGAGTAATTATTGTTGCTTATTTCGCGTTATATTCTCCAAATCAGTAAGTATGTTGTACTACCCACTTTCTAAAGTAGCTTAGGTACCCCCTCAACGTTCAGGCTATCTCTGTACCAAATTGTACCCAAATCTGTTGGTCCGTTTAGTCGTGAAAGCGTAATAGAGTTGATATCGAATTTGTAATATTAGTATGGATTATGGATTGTCATTATTTTATAAGATATATACCTTGAAGTTGCAGGTACGCAGTGTAATATAACAATGCAGCGTCGCCAGAGAGTGCTCGGCATCACCGTTAATCGCTTCTTGAGCGCTCTTTGATATTGCAAATCTTTTTTCCATTTGCCGCCGCAGTGCTGCGACCGCTAGCGTGCGAGGAACACGTCGCCGCATCGGCGGCACGGCTCCAACGGGTCGCAAGCGGCTGGCGGGACGCGAGATAAACCAATAAACTAGGCAGAATACTTTTCCCCGATATTACGGCCGCTCCCAGCCAATGGCGGCGCGCGATATTACGAGATGTGAGCCGCGACACGCATGCGCGTGGCGGGCGAGCGATGGATGCATCCGGCCCTCGTTCCTTACTGTGTGTGTCGTGTGTAACAACGAAATGAAAACAGCAGGCACGCACTCACAACGGCCGGAGGGAGCAGGTTTAATATACGGCCGCCTGCAGAGATAAACCGGCCCAATACGTGAAGGAGAATGTAAAACAATACAGCAGATATGTAAATTCCAAGAAGGACAACATCATTTCCGCAAAAAGATAGAAGTATTTTTATGGTGTTCCTCACTAACAACCTGTTTCGGCTTTTGCGCCATTTTCAAGATCACACTATACTTGCTTTAAGTGCGCTCCAGACACATACCCTTAACGCTGTCGTATGATAAGTGGACATAAGGAAGTACACTACTGGCCATTAAAATTGCTACACCCAGAAGAAATGCAGACGATGAACGGGTATTCATTGGACAAATATACTAGAACTGATATGTGATTACATTTTCACACTATTTGGGTGCATAGATGCTGAGAAATCAGTACCCAGAACAAGCACCTCTGGCCATAATAGCCGCCTTCACACGCCTGGGCTTTGAGTCAAACAGAGCTTGGATGGCGTGTACAGGTACACCTGCCCATGCAGCTTCAACACGATACCACAGTTCACCAAGAGTAGTGAATGGCGTATTGTGACGAGCCAGTTGCTCGGCCACCATTGACCAGGCGTTTTCAACTGGTGACAGATCATGAGAATGACCTGGCCAGGGCAGCAGTCGAACGTTTCCTGTATCCAGAAAGGCCCGTACAGGACCTGCAACACGCGGTCGTGCATTATCCTGCTGAAAAGTAGGGTTTCACATGGATCGAATGAAGGGTAGAGTCACGGGTCGTAACACATCTGAAATGTAACGTCCACTGTTCAAAGTGCCGTCAGTGCGAACAAGAGGTGACCGAGGCATGTAACCAATGGCACCCAATGCCATCATGCCGGGTGATACGCCAGTATGGCGATGACGAATACACGCTTCCAATGTGCGTTCACCGCGATGTTGAAAAACACGGATACGACCATCATGATGCTGTAAACAGAACGTGGATTCATTCGAAAAATTACGTTTCGCCATTCGTGCACCCAAGTTTGTCGCTGAGTACACCATCGCAGGCGCTCCTGTCTGTGATGCAGCGTGAAGGGTAACCACAGCCATGCTCTCCGAGCTGATAGTCCATGCTGCTGCAAACGTCGTCGAACTGTTCGTGCAGATGGTTGTTGTCTTGCAAACGTCCCCATCTGTTGACTCAGGGATCGAGACGTGGCTGCACGATCCGTTACAGCCATGCGGATAACATGCCTGTCATCTCGACTGCTAGTGATACGAGGCCGTTGGGATCCAGTACGGCGTTCCACATTACCCTTCTGAACCCACCGATTCCATATTCTGCTAACAGGCATTGGATCTCGACCAACACGAGCAGCAATGTCGCGATACGATAAACCGCAATCGTGATAGTCTACAATCCGACCTTTATCAAAGTCGGAAACGTGTTGGTACGCGTTTCTCCTCCCTACACGAGGCATCACAGCAACGTTTCACCAGGCAACACCGGTCAACTGCTGTTTATGTATGAAAAGTCGGTTGGAAAATATCCTCATGTCAGCACGTCGTATGTGTCGCCACCGGCTCCAACCTTGTGTGAATGCTCTGAAGAGCTAATCAATTGCGTGTCACAGCATCTTCTTCCAGTCAGTTAAATTTCTCGTCTGTAGCACGTCATCATCGTGGTGTAGCATTTTAATGGCCAGTTGTGTAGAATTACTTTATGATCACATAAGGTAGCAGACGGCCAGTAATTACTGTTTATAACTGCTTTGGATAATGCCAATTCACTAACATATACTCCTTCTACTGATAATCTACAACTCTCATATGCCGGAAAGGGAGAGGGGCCGGCATTTGTGACCGAGCGGTTCTAGGCGCTTCAGTCTGGAACCGCGCGACCGCTACGGTCCTGCCTCGGGCATGGATGTGTGTGATGTCCTTAGGTTAGTTAGGTTTAAGTAGTTCTAAGTTCTAGGGGAGTGATGACCTCAGATGTTAAGTCCCATAGTGCTCAGAGCCATTTGAACCATTTTGAAAGGGAAATGATCTTCAGCACTCACATATCGTTATGTCTCAATTCACTATTATGTCATCTGGTACATATGTCTTGAAGACAGAAACTTTGTGTCAGACAGCCTTAGGGTGGGAGGCGAAGTGCACAATACAGTAGGTACTTGTGTTCAGTGTTTACCACATGAAATCCCTCTGTTTTTGGAAGCCCGGTGTGTCAGTCATTGATGAATCTGTGATAGCTCTCTGATGGCATTTCATCTTCTTTACGTTACCGTACCTTTCTGACTTGCGTTTCTATATCGAAAGTCCATGGTAAAATGCAACGCATTAGGTTATACAGTGATGACTGTAATATCTGTTGTTCATCTTGTGATGGCCAGACAGGTGAACAACATACGTATCTTTACTTCAAGGCCATCCAGCCCATGTAGCAGGGAACAGTATCTTATCATCTTTCGGCACCATTTAGAATCTTTTAGAATAAAATGTCATACTGGTTTATAATAAGATTTTCACTTTATACTTGGCGCCGAGAATTCACGACGATAGGGGAATGTGGCATACATCCTCTCCTTGTAAATGTTTCTTAATTCTAGTTATAAACTGATGTGAACGTTATTAAACGATAACATGTGTTAGTTGGATAAAATCACTGTATAAATGTTTTTGCCGACTGTTATGTGAAACTGTAAGTGCAGTTTAACTTAAGTGTGAGGGCATTAACTGATCTCTCGACTGGAAGGGGTCAAGTAATTTGTAACACAGTCAATAAGTAATACTGTTGTACTGTGTATGCTCTAGTGAAATGTCATTTTTCTAATATTTTTATTATTGTGTACAATTGCGTCTGATGATGCGTCTGATAGTCCTGAAATCAATCATAACACAATAAAGTAACTGAAGATATTTCTGCAACAGGGGCAATCCTAATGTAAACTCTGAACCTGTTTGTGCATTAGTGTGAAACAACAGTAAAACGTCTTTATACACGTGTCGCTTGAGAATGAGACTTGTGTTTACATATTTTGTTATCTTGGACATCTATGCACAAGATTTTTTGATTTTATTTTTGACGCACATCTATTGTTAGTATGTTCTGTCTGACCCAGGAGCGTTTGAGAACGTTGCAAATTCACAAAATAATTCGAGCTGAACAGCCATTGCTGAAATGATGTTGATCTTCTTGCAATTTGTTCATGCCATAGTGCTCGTCTGCAAAAAGTAATTCAAAATGTCTAAATGTGTTGTTGTAGGGTACTACATTATAACCATCCTTTATGTTCACACGTGCACTATCTATGACTTGAGGACAATGGAAAAAATACGCTTCATGTGGAGAGTTCCAATAGATTACTGCAAACTATTTGCCCTGGTTTCACCATTTTCATTTCTTGTGAATTCGATTCTTGGCATGAAGCGGCACTGCAGATCCATTCCGTAACAATTCGTCTTCTTATAGATCTTTACGACCTGTTGGGGCTTCAGTTATCACCTCTAAGGATGATGTAATGCAGTTCTCTTGCCCTATTGCTTGCCAGCTTTACTCTACTTATCAGCTCTAGCATGAAGGGAATGCAGACTGGATTAGTTACCAGCGACGTGGCGCAGTAGTTGCTTCACTGGATTCGCGCTCGAGAGGACGACGGTTTAAACCGGCATCCGACAATCCTGATTTAAGTTTTCCGTGATTTCCCTAAATCATTTTAGGCAAAGCCCAGGACGATTCCTTTGAAA
This sequence comes from Schistocerca serialis cubense, assembly GCF_023864345.2. NCBI lineage: Eukaryota > Metazoa > Arthropoda > Insecta > Orthoptera > Acrididae > Schistocerca > Schistocerca serialis. The sequence goes on along the minus strand of NC_064644.1, from coordinate 465,943,991 downwards.
GGCCACGGCCGACTTCCTTCTCCATCCTTCCCCAATCCGATGGGACCTATGACCTCGCTGTTTGGTCCCCTCCCCCAAGTCAACCAACTAGCCAACCGACTAATGGATTACTCTTGCAACCCCGTAATGGATACCACATTTCCTCAGAATGAAAAATATTTTATTTTACCTTATCAGAGACCTTCTCCAAATATACGAGTGGGATATATGTTTCAATATTTTATCTAAATCTGCCCTTTATTATTAGCCAAAGTGCTAAAATGGGACTCGGATGCATACACTTCTCCAAAATCAGTTTTGACTCCTGCCGAACTACCATCAATTTTTGCTTACTCTCCTCTATAAAAATTCTGGTGTGAGTATTTTTAACAGAAAAAAATTTTACTGTATTTGGTTGTATTTTTCATACCTACATGCGAACGGCCTTGCCGTAGTGGTAACGCAAGTTCCCGTCAGGTCACCGAAGTTCAGAGCTGTCGGGATTGGGTAATACCTGGATTGCTCACGTCTGGGTCTGCCAAATGCTTGTTCCTAAGCGGGGTGCACTCACAACTAGTGTAGCCAATTGAGGAGCTGCTTGACTGAGAAATAGCGGCCCCGGTCACGAAAACTGACAGCGGATAAGAGAACGGTGTGTTGACCACATGCCCTTCTCTACATCCAGTGACGCCAATCGGCCGAGGATAACTGAGGATAACAGGACGGTTGATCAGCACAGTTGCGTCTTCTTAGGGCTTTTCAGACGGAGATTCGTTTTAATTTCATACCTACCCCCTGTTGATGTAGCCGGCCGGAGTGGCCGTGCGGTTCTAGGCGCTACAGTCTGGAGCCGAGCGACCGCTACGGTCGCAGGTTCGAATCCTGCCTTGGGCATGGATGTATGTGATGTCCTTAGGTTAGTTAGGTTGAAGCAGTTCTAAGTTCTAGGCGACTGATGACCTCAGAAGTTAAGTCGCATAGTGCTCAGAGCCATTTGAACCATTTTGAACCTGTTGATGTGCTCGTTTCCTAATCAGGAGAAGCCTCCCTACTTTTATAATTTCTTCCCACGAGCTTCTACTAATTCCTGCTCTTCTCTTCGACCAAAATCAATAAGAGATCATCCCTTCCTCATTAGTGTAAAATTGTTAGAACAGATATGCAAGGAATGAATCTCCTCTTTCATCTCGATTATCTTCTTGGACTGTGTGCCCATATTATTTTTGTCCTTTGGACAACAACAAAAAGTCTCCAAGTTTCGTATGCATTTTCTGACCTTATTTTCTGATTCCATTTACCAGTTGCCTGTTGCATCCTTAAGCTCTGTGCCTTTTCTTCTGTGCTCCAGAAGTGTTTGTTAATGTTGAAATGGGGTTATCCTATTTTCCATGACGATTTTCAAGAAGTTTTGGCCATTAATGTGAATAAAGTTGAGAATCTCTGTAATATCGTTATAGTCATACTCTTTGTAAGACTGTGAGGCCAGAAAGTCAGAGAGCAGTCAGTGTGTGTATTGAGCAGACTGGAAATGTAGTTGGCTTGAAAAAGATGGAAGCTGTAGTGGAAGCAGAATTATTTGAAAGGAATTTTGTAATAATACGTTTTGTGGGAAGACATTGAGCAAATAATGGAAAATTGTAAAAGCCAGCTTGGAAGGTAATCCCATTTTTTTATGGTTGTAACTGCGTAGTTTGTTATTGTCAGAACAATGACATATGTATCAGGGACTTCGAGGGCACACTCTGAGACAGGGGCGCAGAAATGAAATAAAAAAATATTTAATATGATTACCTATTAATTTGAGTACAATCACATGGAAATTTTTGATGCGTAAGTGTTAGGTAGACCGTATTTTTCGGAATAATTCGCGTTTTTCAGCAAGTCTTTTTTCCATTTTAAGTATTTATAAAACTCCAAGCAAGTCAGCTTGTAGCTAAACTGGGAATGTAAGGTTGATCCCAGTCCCTGGCAGCAGTCGAATTCTTTCATCAGTCCACTGAGCAGAGATCAGCGAAAATAGTTTTTCTGTGCGAGAAGAGAAAACAAATAATCGCATAATTTCAGCAATTGGCACTTGCGTTCAGGATTTATTATTTCCTTCAGAAAATAGATACACTTTTCTTCCACAGAGTGTTTAGACCTCCGTTCTTAAGAATCACGTTTAGTTTCTAAAATGCTCCTGAAATTTTCACACCATTTTTACTCATATATATATAGTAGAGTTTTCAATCATCACCCAATCTGTGGTTTCAGACAGCGTCATCTACTCAAATACAAGTACTTGATCCAAGCTTGTAACAGTATTTAGTAAAATTGGGCCAAATCTGGTCTTGTGGTGATGGGACGATGACTGTCCCGATACATCGGGGTGAATAGCAATCCTACGTACGGCTGAACCTTGCAATAGAAATTTTACAAGGCAACATATGGTCTTGTCTTATAGTTGAAAGATGTATCAAGGAAGGCAACTTTATCCAGGGGAGCTATTGAGAAATATTTTGGGTAACTTTTCCTCGTATGAGAACTTTATGAAAAGGGGTATTGTTGTCATGGCTCAATGAAGCATGATTAAACTTGGAGTATTTGTTCTCATTTATCAGCGGTTAATACTAGTTCCCCATCTTGACTCGGCACTCTCGCATTCCACATCGCGAGCTGCGTACTGAGAGCCGCTTTACATCGCAAATACGGGAATTGTGTGGTGTCACCGCCAGACACCACACTTGCTAGGTGGTAGCTTTTAAATCGGCCGCGGTCCGGTAGTATACGTCGGACCCGCGTGTCGCCACTGTCAGTGATCGCAGACCCAGCGCCACCACACGGCAGGTCTAGAGAGACGTGCTAGCACTCGCCCCAGTTGTACAGCCGACTTTGCAAGGAACGGTTCACTGACAAATACGCTCTCATTTGCCGAGACGATAGTTAGCATAGCCTTCAGCTACATTTGCTACGACCTACCAAGGCGCCATAGCTTTGATAAGTAATATTGTGAAGCCGGTATCATCAAGAGCGATGTTCTACAAATGTGGATTAAAGTTAAGTATTCCAGAAGCTACGTACTTTTCTTTATAGCATTCATTACGTATCCTGTTTCAGACTTCACGCCAGCCTGCGTGAGTTTAAGCGCGTGTCTTTCGGCTTCCTCTCACTGTGTCTAGGCTATCTTGTCTAGACACAACAAATTGAAATTTGATTTTTGACATTTACAGAATTATTCTTTATAGCAATAAGTTACAGACGACACGAGCGTTCCACGTCCACACTTAAGCGAATAAATTTAATTACCATCAAAGTTGGTGTCCACTATAAGGCACAGTGATTACCAGAGTGTATTTGTGAAAATAATATCAGTTTAGAGGCTTAATACAAGTAAAAGTAATTAGTAAAGTGATACCTGGTGAATTTTGAAGCATTTTTATCAGGAAGTCGGATGCGTTAATTTTCATGCTCACATCCTGTGTAATTGCAATAGCAAATATGATACGGCGATTGTTGCAAGATTAAAGATAAAGATTAGCAATATTCAGACCCAACATTTTAATCTGGATCATTTTGTTTTGCAGTCAGATAGCATATGTAAATTTCATTGAAAACGGATTGCTTTCTCGCAGACGAATTGTTTGATATACCGACTGGCCTGCATTTCGCTTCGTATAGCGTGAGAACCACATATTTCCTTTCAGAATTAATTGTCCACATAGTTCTGTTGTGCACCTAAATTTTCTTAATTCCGTATCAAAATAAGTTTTACACACTTCTCATGATACCAATAGTGAGAAACTTCCATTGTGTGTGTGGCATTTGCGTTACCGTATGTATGATTTATATCCTTTTACGTAATTTTTTTTCACCTATGGAAGTTCAGTGCAACCTCTCTGTTGCTGTTCACGTTTATTATTTTACATCAGTACCGTTTCTGTGTCAAGTATCTCATTAGTTATCCATGGTTGCCAGTTTCCTTCCTTTTTCCGTACTAGCTCCTTACCTCCACATTTTACATAATTCAGTGTAATGCAGTTGTAACGGATTTTTACAAAAGTAACACCTCGAAAAATTAATCTTTCCTTTATCACTTCTTACGTCGCCCTCAGTAGGCGCGCTTTTAGCACGTCTGAGGGCCATGCAGATGCCCGGCTCTGATTTCCATTACTGCCAGGTCTTTTTGATAGGAGGGCAGTATCGAATCGTCCTGAGGTCACGTGAGGAAGAGCTTAAAAGAGAAGAAGAAGCTACAACGTTCCTAAAGTTGAAAATGGCTGAAAAACAGGTACCCTCATACCGAATGCAAACTGTGTCTTAAAGCGGAGAATCGCTTAGAGCACTGGATTTTATCTCAGAGTTACTTTTTTGTCACTCCTCCCCATGTAATCTACACATATGATACAAATATGAAACAGTGGTTTCTTCAGCTGCCTGTGGTGCAGTTTTCTGATTGTACGAGGCGTATTTTTTTAAGTAAGTACCGGTTTGAAATTTAAAAAAGACGTGCTAAGAAATCTCAACAGTTTTATTTTTACATGAAAGCCTGTACCTTAATCTACTTTTCTACACAATTTCCGTCAATATTGAGGCACTTGTCATAACGTTGTACCAGTGTTTAAATATCCTCCTCATAGAAGTCTGCCGCCTGACTTGTTAACCACTACATCAACACCGTTTTGGCTTCGTCATCGTCTTGAAGACGCTGACCGCCCAGGTGTTCCTTCAAGTGCAGGAACAGATGGTAGTCACTGGGCGCAAGATTGGGGCTGTACGGAGGATGATCCAGAGTTTCCCATCGATGTGATGAGATCTTAGGTCTGATTCGCCACATGCGGACGGGCATTGTCTTGCAACAAAACGACGCCGTTGCTCAACTTGCCATGTGTTTTGTTCTGAATTGAACGGTGCAGATTGTGCAATGTCTTACAGTAAGCTGCTGCATTGATTGTCTCATTACGAGGCAGAAGTTCCACAAGCAATATTCCTTTCGTGTCCAAAATAACTGTGCACATGATTTTCCCAGAAGATATTGTTTTCTTAAACTTCACTTTTCTGGGTGAATCTGAATGCCGCCATTCCATGGACTGTTGCTTTGATTCTGGTGTGTCGTAGGCCACCCATGTTTCATCGCCCATAACAATTTGGCTTCAGAAATCATCACCGTTGTTGTACCGCTCAAGGAAAGTCAATGCACTGCCTAAACGTTTAGTTTTGTGCACATCAGTCAACATTTTCGCTACCCAACGTGCGCACAATTTTCGGTAATTCAACTGCTCGGTCACAATGTCATACAAAGCACTACAAGAAACATTAGGAAAGTCATCCCACAAGGAGGAAATCGTAAAGCGTATGTTTTCTCTCACCTTAGTGTCCACTTCCTGCATCAAACTCACATTAACGACCGAAGGACGCCCAGTCCGTTGTTCATCATGCACATTTGTGCGGCCATCTTTAAATGCTCTCACCCAATTTCTTACCATTCCATCACTCATAATGTTTTCTCCGTAAATTGCGCAGATCTCACGATGAATGTCGATCGCTTTTAGGCCTTTAGCAATAAGAAATTTTATAACAGCTCGTACTTCACAGTCGGCAGGACTCACGAATATCGGAGGCATCTTAAACACTCACAATACAACGTAAACAAGGAAGAATCAGACTGTAATGGCGTCAGTGCGTAGACAACAGATGTAGGTACCCAGTGCGCATGCGCAGAACGCCGATGCGGCGCTGCGGCAGCGGTGTGGCAAAATGGTACTTAAAAAGCACGCCTCGTACTTCAAAAGTGGAGCTGCCATCAATCCCAGGGTGAAGATTGTCCACTGCGCGTGCTTTTGAACACAGATATGCAAAACTAAATTAATGAATTATTTCTTGTTTTTCACACGCACTACGCAACAAAATTAAAGGAACATTTTTCGATATACCGTAATAGTGTCCCATACCGACCTGAAATTTGACTCAGAGGGAACTACAACCTTCCTCTGTAGTGATTCAAAAGTGTGGTGCCCTGCGACGTAACAGCAAGGCGTCAAAAACATGTGACAAAAAGGTCATAGCTCACAAGTTCTGTTGAGGCATAAGGTGGGTTAGCGATGTCGTATTAGCACCACATTTCATCACAGTTCTGCCCATCGCCACCGTGGACGTGTCAATCGATGGAAACTTCGTCACATTCCTTCTTAGACAGTTCACAGTGCAACGAGCAGTAGGAAGACTTTCTTAAGAACATGTACCATTGTTGACAATGCCCAGACGATTAAATACATTTCTCAGGTCATCGTAGGCCTAGAACTTCATTGAATGTCGTCATAGCACTTTCTAGTGTATCGCGACTGCAATATTTCCTCTGGTGTCTAAGCTGAAAACGCTAGAGACCTTTCAAAACCATTCAAGGAAGTTTGAACGTTATCTGAAGCAGCAAAGGTTGTTTATTCTTTTTCAGCCCTGCTGTTTCGGCCCTCTTCTGGTGTCATCACGGGGGAGTGCGACACTGACACATTCATGAATAATGCGGCAAAGTGGTCGTCCTTTAAGATCCCTCTGTTCGGTAATACCCTCGGTGCCACCTGTGCATCTTTGCTGAATACTTTAAAATTGTATCTCTACAGAGATATCCAGTCATTGATTCCTAGGTGCTGGTGTGAAAGGCAACCATTTGGACAGCTTTGAGCTGAGAGGCGCTCCGCCGCTGAACTAACGCCTGTTGGCCCCCTGCGAAGCCAAAGCTTGCCGAAAGAGGTGCCGATGACGCTGCCGCTTGGGAATCAATTACTGCCTGTCTCTATACTGGAACATTTTTAAAGTGCCCAACAATGATATTAGGGTGGCACCAAGGGTGTTGCCGAACGGAGTGTTACAGGGCTCCATGGCTGCTTTATTTACGCATACCTCTGTCATCACGGCTCAGGAGGGCGCGGAACTTGAGGGATGAAAAAGAATAAACGCCGTTTGCTGTTTCGAATAATGTCGAATGGTTCTGAACAGTTCCTAGTCGTTCCACCATGTACACGCGAGCAGAAATAGCGGTCACACTGTGCTCCTAATGGGCGCGATGGCATTCAGTGCGGTTGCAAGCCCACGGTGTTCTCAGTGGTGGGTTGAATCGTCCCGGGTCGTGACAGCAGTAGGAGGGGGGGGGGGGGGGGGGGAGCGCGTGGCGTTGTCAGCAGTGGCAGTGTCAAAGATTATCAAGAGCATCGAGCTGTTGCTCATCACACTGCGACTGAGAAATATATGTGTATTAACGCCCCAAGAGAAGGAGTCATTACGTTGGCGCCCTTTATGCTACACTTTGATTTCTTTACATGTTAATACTAAGCGGGATCTGTCTTAAATATTTTATTCGGCCATGCACAAGAAAACTGCGTGTTTTTTATCCTGGTCTTCGCGGTAGAGACCACCATCGCAGAGCCATAAAAATGGATAAAATTGGGTCAAAAAAGTGTGGTGACATTTCCATCGTGTGACGGGTCCCCGGTGGCGTTGTGTAGAATTGTGGTGAAATTCGATGACAATGCGGTATCATAAATCTACTTTACACTCCCAAGCGCTGGCCTTTTTTATGTACTTGTCGACATCTTGCTGCCTGAAGTGTTACTGAGCCCAAAGGTGACGTCACAAGGCGTCACGGTCTTGCACACTTATAAAGGAAGGATGTAGTCACCTTTGAGGCAAATTTACAACATCTGCGTCACAATGTGAGACAGTTACGGGGCTTGGAAAAAGTCATCCTTTAATTGTGATGCGTAGTGTAGACAAGGGCTAGTATAAATCCTTGGGTAACGGAAGATACAGTGAATTTAATTGATGAAAGGAAAAGATATAAATATTGCAGTATAGGTAGCAGGCAAAAAGGAATACAAGTGACTCAAAAATGAGACCAACAGGAAGTTGCAAACGGCTAAGCAAGGATGGCTACAGGACAAATATAAGGATGTAGAGGCTTATACCACTCAGGGTAAGATAAACACTCCCTACAGGAAAATTTGGAGAGAAGAGAACCACTTGTATGAATATTAAGAACTCAGGTGGAAAACCAGTTCTAAACAAAGAAGGGAAGGCAGAAACGTGGAAGGAGTATATAGAGGGTCTATACAAAGGCGATATACTTGAGGACAATTTTAAGGAAATGGAAGAGGACGTACATGAAGATGAAATGGGAGATACAATGCTGCGTGAAGATTTTCATAGAGCACTGGAAGACCTAAGTCGAAACAAGGCCCTAGGAGTAGACAGCATTCCACTAGAACTACTGATAGCCCCGGGAGAGCCAGCCCTGACAAAACTCTACCATCTGGTGAGCAAGGTGTATGAGACAAGCGAAATACCCTCAAACTTCAGTAAGAATATGATAATTCCAATCCCAAAGAAAGCAAGTGATGACATGTGTGAAAATTACCGAACTATCAGTTTAATAGGTCACAGCTGCTAAATACTAACACGAATTCCTTACAGACGAATGGAAAAACTGGTAGAAGCCGACCTTGGGGAAGTTCAGTCTGGATTCCGTAGAAGTGCTGGAACACGTGAGGCAATACTGATCCTCCGACTTATCCTAGAAGTTATATTAAGGAAAGACAAATGTACTTTTCTAGCATATGTAGACTTAGAGAAAGGTTATTACGGTGTTGACTGGAATACACTCTTTCAAATTCTGAAGGGGGTAGGGGTCAAATACAGGGAACGAAAGACTATTTACAATTTGTACAGAAACCAGATGGCAGTTATAAGAGTCAAGGGGTACGACAGGGAAACAGTGGTTGAGAAGGGAGTGAGACATTGCTGTAGCCTATCTCCGATGTTAGTCGATCTGTATATTGAGTAAGCATTAAAGGAAAGAAAAGAACAATTTTGAGTAGTAATTAAAATACATGGAGAAGAAAGAAAAACTTTGAGGTTGGCCGATGACATTGTAATTCTGCCAGACACAGCAAAGGACCTGGAAGAGCAGCTGAATGGAATGGACAGTGTCTTGAAAGGCGAATTTAAGAACATTAACAAATGTAAAACGAGGATAATGGAATGTAGTCGAATTAAATCAGGTGATGCTGAGAGAATTAGATTAGGAAATGAGACACTTAAAGTAGCAGATGTGTTCTGTTATTTGGACAGCAAAATAACTGATGATGGTCGAAGTAGAGAGGATATATAATGTAGAGGCAATGGCTAGGAAAGATTTTGTGAAGAAGAGAAACTTGTTAACGTCGAGTATAGATTTAAGTGTCAGAAAGTCTTTTCTGAAAGTATTTGTATGGAGTCTAGCCATGTACATGCATGAAACATGCAAGATAAATAGTTTAGACAAGAAGAGAATAGAAGCTTTCGAAATGTGGTGCTACAGAAGAATGCTGCAGATCAGATAGGTAGATCACGCAACGAATGAACAGGTACTGAATAGAAATGGGGAGAAAATGCATTTGTGGCACAATTTGACTAGAAGGAGGGATCGGTTGGTAGGACACGTTCTGAGGCACCAAGGGATCATCAGTTTAGTATTGGAGGGAAGCGCGGAGGGTAAAAATCGTAGAGGGAGACCAAGGCATGAATACACAAAAGAGACTCAGAAGGATGTAGCTTGCAGGAATTACTCGGAGATGAAGAAGCTTGCACAGATAGAGTAGCGTGGAAAGCTGCATCAAACCAGGCTCTGGGCTGAAGACCGCAACAACAACAGTGTAGTTTCAATGTAGCACTCTCCTCTTCAGCTTAGGGGTTTCGAAAGCCTACTAATTTTCTGGTAAACCTTCCGGTCGTGGTCCATGAAACTCTTCAGCTCCTAATGTTTCGTCCAGAGCTGCGCTGGACATCTTTGGAGGGGGGTTTCTCCTCCGGTGAGTCTTGCCGACTGACGGGTCGGACGTCTGACAGCGGCTTATATATCGTAGAAAGTGGGCGTGACCAGAGTTACACGTGATATGCAGAGATTATCTTTGTCAGAGATAAAACTTAACTATCGATCGTAATCTCGTCACGGATAAAACTGTCTAGCAATTCTGTAGGGCTACTGTCGAAATATCACTAAGTTTCATGGTCTCTTCTTTCCGATTAAAATTATCCCTATGTTTATATATTTCAATTGCTTCTATACAAAGCCGTGGGTAATAGTTCGTCGTCGTAGATAAAATTTTTGTTTCGGAAAACTTCACTTGATGATTTCCTGGCTGAAAAGCGTGTTCTGCTACAGCTGATTTATCTGTTTTTCCTAATCCCGGAAGGTTTACCAGAAGATATGTCATCCGGTCGTGAAAGCTTTCAGTCTACTAACTGTTCTGAAAACTTCGTGCTAAGTACTGGATGTGTTTTCTCTGTGATAAAAATGAGGGAGACGTTTAATGTAACATGTATAGCGTTAGATGTTCAGCAAACTATCGTAAATACAGAAATCATTTACTTATTTATGACTCAGTTGCATACTTATTTATTTATGTGGATTGTAACGTGGAAGCTCACTCATAGTGGATGGTATAAACTGTTTTCTAACGGTCGTAATAAATACATCAACATACAGTATGTGTGTGTGTGTGTGTGTGTTTGCAGCTTTCTTGCGAGCATAGCACCTAAAAACCCTTCAAACAATGGAGCAAGAGAGAGTGTTGGAAAAAATATGCCTGACAGCTGCTCATACGTTTATGGTTCTCGTTTCACGGTGGACAATAATGAATTCTGTTGTACCCTGCGTAAAACATTCAGTTTGTGTTACTTCGTTCCACTCAGTTCTGTAAGGATGGTTAAGGTTTCAGTCAGCGCGTCAGTATGCGACAAAATCACCTCGGCGTCTCTTCTCCTGCAATAAAGGGCAGATTTTTTTTCCATCCCGGATTAATATTTGAATGATAAGCGAGTGCGTTGCCAGCAGCGGAGTTAATAAACATTACAATAGATCTCGCCGCCTCGCACCGACGCTCAGGAGTTAATAAAGCCGGCCTTAATACCGAATCGCCTTTTGTGACGACGGAATGCGATAAACCTTGATTCACTGAACTTAATTAGTGTCACAGGGCGGAGCTCTCATTGAGACAAATGTTCGTTTGCTGGTCCGGGAGTGCGGCCGCTCTTGCAACCTCGTCCGTCATAACCGCAAGCCACTTAACCAACTAATCCGAAATTCGGAGAAGCTCAGCAACGCTACGTTGTAAGGTTTCAGACATTTTCATTCTCCAGAGTTATCACGTCCAGGGAGTCCCGTGAGAAATCCTAAGGGATTCAGAAAGTTCATTTCAAGCCTCAGAGTTTCCGCTCAATAATTTTGTTTCACCAGAGTGCAGAAGAGTGTGGGTAGATGAACAGCATTCATTTGGATAGATAAATATACTCTCTTTATTCGTGAAATATGATATTTATACCTGTCATATGTTTTTTAAGGTCCGAAAATACTATATGTTTTAAATCTATAACAATTAATTGAGAAAAGCTTAATTATATTAACAAATGTTATTTCAGAATTATTGCTCTCTGAATCGTTTTCTCCTTTCTTATGAACGTGACTACTACTCATTTCTTTATATTCTCCAAGGAAACTGGAACGGTAGAATTAATTGTGGTAGTAGAATTAACTAAAATGGCTTTGACTGAAATAGTAGTAATTTAATATCTTAATCCAGACTGATGTCAGCCCTTGTGTAATGCAGAAAAATATTGTTCAATGAGATTAAATTTTGTTTCCGACAGACACATAGCACAAATGCCGATCAATAAAATGATTTCATTGATCCGAAAGTGCATAGGCTTACGAGACAACACTGACTACGTAAACATAAACCACTCACGTAAAACGTAAACAGTAGCTGGAAAACACGTATCCGAGCAGCGGGTGTTACAGCTCTCAGCAAACCGTAACAAGTCACAGATTGGGTCAGGATAGCATTCACGCCGTTTATTGATCACAGAGCACTTCCAATTACTTACGCATAAAATGTCACGAATTTAATATATATATATAATTTTCATAAGAGCACAAAATTTTTTGTTCCTTATTTTGCGATATTGTGGACTTTACGCTGGGCTTCGTTGGTGCAATTCGTAATGAAAATGATTAATGACAGTGGCTCAATTTATCAGTGGCAGTTTGGCACATACTTCCAACACAAAATGGTTATTAAACAATGTTTTGACGCTTCTTGAAGCTGATTAGAAGCAGTTGGCAATTTGTTTGGAATGCCATGAAGATGTCTGTGATAGAGATGTTAAGGTTAGAGTCTGGTGATTCGACTATCTCTTTCTTCCGTGCTTATGTAAATATGTACATTGATGTTTGTAGTTAGTAAGTAAACAACAACACATTAGAATAGCTGTTAGACTATCACCTAATATGTGAGTGAGTTAAAGAATGAAATTTAAAATGTCAACTGGATATAACCATACGGAATTAATCTATACTAGCGTTCGATACTCATCATGATAGACAAATTAATAAATGAGAGGTACTACGAAATACCATGTACAAGTCCCAAATAACAAATTTTATTTCGGTCTTTTTTTTGGTAAGCTTCGCGGCTAGAATTTTCGTTCTTTGCCTCCTTGGTCGAGACCAATTTTTGTTCACATCGGTGCGTGTAATAATTTCGTTCGCGTACCTTCTGTTTACTGCCTTCAGTTCTTAATGAATGAGTGATGCATCGTCTTCCTAAGTACAATTGACAGGGACGCTATATGTACTAAACTCTGTTCCCGTCTCAGCGGAATTGAAGCTCGATATATTAATACTCCGATCACCCAGATGATCTCTCCGCACAGGAAAAGGAAGTTATGAAAGTGTAAAATTTTGTAACATAGTGTGAAAACATCAGATGAACTCTCGGCGAAATAGTAATCAGCTACTGGTGAGCGATTTATACAAGTAACGCGAAGAGGAGACAATAAATTGGAGTCAATCAATTTTTTTATTTACATCTAAGACCTAATAATAGATAAAAAGTGAAACGGTGGTAGATGGCTGTGCAAAGTAACTGTGTCGCACTCTCAATAAGCTATGTAAATATGAAAGTACATATCACTTTGAAACGTCCCCTTTGAACAATTATACATGACTGTGCTTAAACTGACACACAATATTTTTAGCGCAACGCAATCTGACTTTCAAAAATCCCTACAAAAAAATGGCCCTCGCTAACATTAACCTATACGTTTCACAAATCGCTTACCTCACAAAAATCTTCGTTACTCGAACTACAGCAATATAGCGAGCGCCACTACTGCCAGCTAAATAAATGATTCTAACTACTGAAGGCACTAACTACTGAGAGGCATAGTTAGCAAATGAAAGATTTTGATAGAGAACAAATGATGTATTTACCTTAATAGTCATAAAATATATATCAGTTCATAACATCCAGTCTTACAAATTTCAAAACTCCGCCATCTCTCTCCCCACATCCACCACTGCTGGCGGCTCACCTCCAACTGCGCAACGCTGTTCACATCCAGCTGCCGCTGCCCAACACTACAATGGCAGATATTCCAACAACAATGCAAACCAGCACAGACTGCACACAGCACATACAGAGCGCTACGTGGCGTTACCAATATAAAAACTTAAACAGCCTACTTACAACTTAACCAGTGATAGGACACTGCAGAAGCGAGCGGCAGTTGCATTCTCAAAAGGATTCTTCGCTTCGTCCTGCTAAGAATGCCAAATACCGTGAACTGCTGGTGATACACACGATCTTGAGGTCTCACACGTCAACGGCATGCGCGTACCGATACGCGCCAGTCTCTGTGGCAACGTGGCGCAGTTCAAACAGTCGACTGCACGCTATGGTGACGTAAGACTAAATTGTTGTTGGTGTTCTCATTCAGACGCTTATGTTCTTGACGTTCAACGAAAAACTAAAAGGTATTTCAAAATGACAGAACGGTGCAGAAAGCCACTGTATTCTACACCTATAATTAATTACCTCTAGACTGAACATTCTCTAATGAAAATGACAGGACTGTCTACAGAATTCCTAAATAAACTGTGCTAAAGTAAGACTGGGATAGCCATGCAAGACTACAATGGCCTCAAACGTAGACTCATGAGAAGTCCTTGTGGATAAATGCTGGTGCAAGTCACAACGACCATTATCGGGTAAGGAGAAAAATTAATTGTATTCTAAACTAAACATATCTCGTCGTACTCATAATTGTGTGTGCAGCAATTCTAGTACAAATCTGTCTATTTTTTATGTAATCCACTGAATGTGGATGTCGTCATGATCTCCTATACTCCTGTCCTGAACAATTTTAAGGTTACTTGTCAATTACTCCCGAATAAATCTTCTGGGATAGCCCTGGCTTGCGATGGTGAGCCCTGAGGCATCATGCTATCGTCCCCTGATCCATCGCCTAGAGCGTCACTCGCTCCAATTTATAATTCGCTTACTGAATAATCAATATCCATCACAACCTTTTCAAGAAAAGACCAAAACTGTAACCAAGCCACTTGTGATTTGGTGTTACACCTTGAGTAATCAAAAGAGTTAAGCTTATTATAGAAGTATTACTTGTGATAATCATGTAATGGATGTCATTCTCGGAGATTTAAAACTATTGAACCAGCTGACAACATCATGAAGAGCAGTATAATTTTTCAATATGTATTTCAACAATGCGTGGATCTGGTAAAGACAATAGTGAAAGAGTTTATTTCTGTCCATAGATAATCACATATTTCAACCTTTGGTCTATTAGAGATACGAAATATTCAACATTCTGGACATTTGGAATTAGTGAATGACCTTGGAGTTTTATTTCGTCAAGTAAGTATCGTTATTTCCTTGCCCCAATCAAAGGGGCCTGTGTAATAGAATATTAGTAGTTTTCTCTTTTTTCCTTGTTTTACTAAAAATAATTAATTAAAATTTAATATAAATGTTTTTCTTAGAGAAGATATAATAGCTATTCGTGGTGAAGAAAAGACTCAATGAAAATGCATAAAGTCTGGAGTAATCAGTTTAGTAAATAAGTTATCTTTGTAAAGCAAAATCTGTCTTTTGTCTGACATACTTTACTTATTACTTCTCTCTTCACCTTTTCTCCTCCTAGCTGTGATCACTTAAACACGTATGTGTCAATGTATGTTTCTATAGGCAGAATGATTAATCAATTTTGTTCAATCATTGTGTCATATTTTTTTTTATTTTGTACCACTAATATCCCTAGTATGCTTTTGAGCGGGTTTACAGTGAAAGTGCGAGCCAGTCTGATTGTATGAAGACGAATAACCGACTAGAGCAATGTCTGTTTAGCCATCACTACGACTGTGTCCCCGAGATCGCTAAGAATTGTAGTAATCATTCAGGATCTGCTTGCTGTTTAATTTTACGAAGTTCGATTTGCTAGTGCGAACAATATTGGCGCAGCTGAGATATTCGAAGCTGACACGGTCGCGAAAATAAGAAACCAAGCCAGTTATTTCCGAAACGTATAATTTTTCGTACAAATTGAAATTTTCTATTGTCTTCAATTTGACTCTCCGGTTGAGTTCCGCTCCAGCTACTGCCGGGTGTGGGTGCTGACGAGTCCTCTCCATTTGGCTCGCTCCCCCCACCACTTTTCTTCCTCCACTTGCTGCCAGGTCAACCCTTTCCTTTCCAAAGATATTTTCACTCCCATTATCCACCGTGTTCTTTGGCGCCCTCTAGGTCTTTTTCCACCCATCTTTAGTTCTTCCGCAATTTTGGGAAGTGTCTGCCCACGCATCCTCTTAACATGCCCGTACCATCTTAATCTCATTTTTTCCAATTTCTTCTCTCATACTTTCTTGTTTAAGGTCCTTTCTAAAATCTACATTCCTTACTCTGCCATTCTTGTTTTCCTCTTAACTGCTGTTAGAAATTTCATTTCCCCTGTTTGCAGGCTGCTCCAGTCCCTTTCTGTCATTGTCCGTGTTTCTGCTCCGTAGATGACAACAGGGAAGTCATAATTCTTATAAATAAAGAGTATTGATTTTTCTGAAATTTCCTTATTCTAAATCAGGTTTTTATTGTTAGGTATATATTGCCTCCTTTCTGTAACCTCGTTGGAAATTCTTCCATTACTAGATATTTCACTCCCCAAATAAGTGAAACTATCTACCACTTTGAGGGGTTCTCCATTCAAACTAAAATTCCCATTGATCCCTTTGTCTCTTCCAAATACCATTACTTCACCTTTAACTTTATTTATTTTTAATTCATACATTTTCATTATTTCCTTCTACGCATCAAGCTGTAACTGTACATCTACCTCTTTATTGCCCCATATTACCATATCATCTGCAAAAATCATGTTTTTGTCTTTTTCTTTTACTATAACATTAACGGCCCTATTCATTCCCTCCATCGTAACATCAAAATTAACACAGCGGGATAACTAGCAGCAGAATAGTTTACAAATGCAATGTCCTGCAAATGCGTGCTCTTGGGCGACTTATGGTCTAAGAGCACGCAACCATGGTATACAGGTAAACGTATTAACATACGAGGGTAATCCCAAAAGTAAGGTCTCCAAATTTTTTATAAGTTCATAGACCTGTTTATTTCTACAATGGTGTACATCAGTTTACAGCTTGAACATTTAGCTTTTTTTCGATATAATCACCATATCTGCCGATGCATTTTTGTAGTCGCAGTGGCAGTTTTTTCATGCCCATGCCATACCATCTCGTCGCCGTGCTGTTCAGAAAGTTATGAGCCTCTTCTTTCACATCGTCGTCCGAGCTGAACCGCTTTCCGGACAAAGGTTTCGTCACCCGTGACAATTTAGTCCAGAAAGTAGTCCTGTTCGGCTGCAAGGCGGTGAAGAAATGCGCGGGAAGCATCCACTCGTTGCCGCATGTGGTCTTCAGTCAGCATGCGTGGCAGCCATCTTGCGCACACCTTCCGGTAGTTCAATGTTTCCGTTAAAATTCTGTGAGCGGTGCTTCGGGGAACCTCAGCAACCAACGTCCAGAGATCATCCAGGGTGATCCACCGATCTTCACGCGTGCTTTGCACAACCTTCAACACGGTCTCCTCAGAAATTGACGGTCTCCAACTCCTTTGTTCGTCGTGAATTTCGGTCCAACCAGCTGCAAACTCTCTACACCACCTGACGAACATCTTTGACATCCATGCACGAGTCAACAAACACTTGCGTCAATTGGCGATGGATTTCAATCGGCGCAGTGCTCTTTGCGTTAAAAAACCGAATAACTGCGCGCAATTCGCACTTGGCGGTAACGTCCAACGGGAGCTCCATTCTCAACGGCTGCCAAGCCAAGGATGAGGGCCTCAGCGCGGGGCGCGCATGATTACACACAGCGCGGGAAGCACTCTTCATAACAGTGTGACCAACTGCCACACAAACAGCGTTCTGTACTTATAAAATAGGAGAACTTACTTTTGGGATTGCCCTCGTAAATTTTCCTATATAAATAAATCTCCTTGTCCCAATCACAAATGATCATTTTTTATGGATCCTTGATAGTTCTGAAACGAGCATAGCTGGAGCGTAGGGGACGACTCGGGAGACCCGCACCGCTGTACTAGGCAAGGTCCTAGTGGAGATGGTTTGCCATTGTCTTCCGTCGATCGTAATGGGGATGGAGGATGATGATGAAGACAACACAACAACACCCAGTCATTTCGAGGCAGGAAAAATCTCTGACTCCGCCCGGAAACGAGCCCGGGATCCCGCGCACGGGAAGCGAGAATGCTACCGCAAGACCACGAGCTGCGGGCTAAGCCAAAAGAAGAAATGTGTAATTTAGAATCAATCATCACAAGCAAACAAACCACGACCCCGTAAGAGGTTCAGTGTTCTTTCTACCAACTATTACACTATTTACACATAATGCCGTACGCTTCTGGAGCATCCTAATATTTACCTCTACAAAGTGGGCAAACAATTATTGTCTTCTCAGCTGACGCCGTTAGTAGCTTCTTCCCCTTCAGAGTCTTCCCTTCGCAAACCTTCTTTTTCAATGATTGTTCCTCTGTTAGAGATTTCTTAAACGGCGAACTGGTTAATATTTGAGATTGTTTTCTTTTGCGTTTCCTCTTATCTCCTGTTTGTTGATGCTTCGGGGAAGTATGAATGTCCATTGGCGACAGATGAGAAGATCCTGGTTCCTGGTTTGGAATAACTAGCTTCTGGTTTGGTATGGAAGGAGTTAGCTGTAGTGACACAGACACCTGACTGTCTTCATTTTCTCCACTGATTGCAGTTGAAATTTTCGGCACAAGAAGTTCCGTGACTGCCGCAGGAACGAAATCCTCATCACTGAAAACATAGTTTTATGGCCATACTCCCTAACTTTTGAAAGTTTTCTCAATGAAAGCCACACTACTTTAGGCATTCGCAGTGTGTTTTCCCACTGATTTGTGTGATGACCCTCCTCGAATGTGAAACATGCAGTTTGTCACCCTCTTGATAAATTGGCGATTTTAATGTAGAAACCCCGTGTCGAGTGGTTGCATTTTATGGGTGCTGCGAGGGTAAGATTCAGGAGACACAGTCCCGATTG
This sequence comes from Schistocerca serialis cubense, assembly GCF_023864345.2. Classification (NCBI taxonomy): domain Eukaryota; kingdom Metazoa; phylum Arthropoda; class Insecta; order Orthoptera; family Acrididae; genus Schistocerca; species Schistocerca serialis. Next base: position 465,925,561 of record NC_064644.1, on the reverse strand, counting down.
TCTATATTTGTTGATGACTGTAATATTGACGTGCGTGGAATGGTTATCTAAAATCAATAAAGCTTTATTTTCTTTAGTTCTACTCTCTTGTTCCTTTAATTCTCCTGCCACTGATCAAAAAGTTCGCCGTTTATAAAATCCGAATGAGTAGTGTGCAGAAGACTTTCTGACGGAACTCCATAAATCAGCTCACCCTTTCGTTTCCCTGCTGCACTCATACAACTGTCATTATGCACCCTCTTTCAGCTGGTACTATTTACCCGATTAATTTCTTTTCTTTCTGATCAACTTATTTCGGTAATTTATTTCGTACCGTTAACAAACTTGCTCCATCCTTATCGTCAATCCAGTTAATGGTCAAATTGTTGTGTTCGTTAATTTTCTCCAGGTTGTTGAAAAATCTTCCAACTTCAATATTAATGACTCCTGCTGATATTACAGTGCTTGTTTTTTTCTAGTTGGGCCAGCGAAAGGCTTGTGCCCTTACAGAATGCCCTGGTTCCGTTGTTCCCAGCCATTGGTAGGTCCTTACAAAACCTATGTTCAACACTGTTTCTTTCTGCGTGGTTGTATGCAAGCTTACACGGGACATTGAGTGTTAATCCCTACAGTAGTGACTGAAGTTTAACAGAGTATTTAGCTAATTCCTGTTCCATTCCCTCTAAAAATTCTGGTTTGTACCTGCGTAGTAATACAGGAATTGTGTCAGTATTCAACCTCTTCCCGGGTGCAGCCTCATTCACACCAGACCGGCGGGTTTCACACTGTAGCAGCTTCTCCTTAATTTCTTTCATCATATCCTCTGTAAATGTCACGTTCCTATCACACTTTACTTTTGTAATTTGGAAATTTGTGATAAGGTCTTAAGGGACCAAACTACTTAGGTCATCGGTCCCTGAGCTTACACACTACTTAATCTGACTTAAACTACCTTACGCAATGGACAATACACACTCACCCATGCCCGAGGGAGGACATGAACCTCCGATGGAGGGAGCCGCACGGACCCTGACAAGGAGCCTCAGCCCGCACGGTTACATTTGTACCTTCCCACAATGAACAGTGTACTTAAATACAGCATACACGGAAAAATATCCATGTTAAACATTGAATCATCCATAATTATATAATAGATTTTGTAAATATCTAGCAAACGTGTCTGCAGTGATCCCCTTATGTATAAAGAACCGAGCTTCTGCAACAACATCTGGTTCATTACGTATCTTCCAAAGCTCTGTCTCTCTTCTTCGCCATTCTACTTCTTCACAAACTGGCCGAAATATCTTCCGTGAGATTTTATTTTCATAAACCTTTATCTTTCTCTGTGATTTCTTGTGTATTCCCTGTATCATAGTAACACTGGTTTTTTAAAAAACATGTCAGCATTAATAATTATATTAATAACTCCGTCTGGCTCGTCGTCCTCGTGCAAATCGTTCATTTGGGGGCCATAAGGTCTCCAGTTTAACGTAAATTCGAATCACTTGCGGTTTCTGGGGAATCTTCACATCACTGAGAGATGAAGGTTACGTTGGAGGTAGACTGAAATATTCTCCAGCTGAGTGAAATTCGATCCAGCGCCCTTTCGGTTTCCGGACGCTCCTTATGAGTAGACCATATGGTCCAACAGTACTTAAGTAATCCTTGACCTCACTTGTTATTTGCAAAATGGTTTTCTCATTTTATTATCATATCTTGACATTTAATTTTAATGATTTAATAATATTTACTTCAAATCTTTTAATTTCTTTTGTTTTCCATGTGCAGCTCTGAAGCACTAATTCCAACGTTTGGTTAGAAATTTTACGCCGTTTGCAGTAAATATATTTGATTACAGGAAACATTCCCCGGAGCCAGTCTGTTTTGTACACAGTGAAATCTGTCACTGTTGTAGTTAGTTTCACCCCCATATTTCTAAGTAGTCACCTTCACGGTACGAATTATTTAGTAAGTTTTGTAAACAATGGAAATGACAGCGGAATGATGACTGAACAAATCTCAAGCGAAATATTCCGATTAACTGTGTGAAACTAGGGCTTCCGAAGGAATACTCGAATATGTTTATCCATAGTGTTACCCTGTACCATTCTCCGGAACATGATATTCAACCTCTCTCTGGGGTCTAGCTTAACCACACAATGATTGCTTAGTATTTTCAGTTTCACTCCTTTTACCGAACGTCTACTCCATGCTTGTGAATAAAGTGAGCATCCAGAAAAGGAAGGGCACACATAATGAAACTTCACGTGTTGGAAGGATATGTAATGTTACTTGAATAATTACAATATTGAGTCAAATTTTCGAAGTATTATGAGTCCACTCATCAGTGGACCTCCTCTGGCCCAGATGCATGTACAGATTCGATTGGAGAGGGTGTCATAAGCCCTTTGTATCTTACCCTGACGCAAGACAGGTAACAACTGTTGTAACTTGATACTCTAGGTACTGGCAATAGGTAGGAGCTGATGTCCGTGCTGGTCCGACACGCATTTTATCGGGGACAGATAAGGGGATCATGTTGGCCCCAATAGTACCTCAACATAAAGCAAAGAGTTCCTACAGACACATCCCGCATGTGGACGACCTTTCTCCCGTCGTGAAGTAACACCACGACACTGACACATGAGAGGTAAAACATGAGAACGCAATACGTCAGAGACGTAACGTTGTGCCTTCAGAGATCCCTCAATCACTACCATCCATTATCTGAATCTGTACACAATCGCCCCCACACCCTGACAAAGAAAGTAACACTGCCGTGGCTCTTCAAAACATTATAAGAATGGGACCACTCCCCAGGAAGCAATTGTTCTCACCAAAGACACTCATCCGGGAGAGAACCGCGTTTCACCACTGAACGCCAAGCGACACCATTCATTTATTAGCTGTCCATGCCTCCCAGTCACGACACCGCTCAAAACGCAGCTCTTTTGCGTTGTTGGGTTAACGGCAGCCTACGCTTGGGGCGGTTATTCCCCACGCTGGTAGTGGCCGTTTCCGACCAACGCTGAGAGAAAAAAAAAAAAATGGTTCAAATGGCTCTGAGCATTATGGGACTTAACTTCTGAGGTCATCAGTCCCCTAGAACTTAGAATTACTTAAACCTAACAAACCTAAGGACGTCACACACATCTAAGCCCGAGGCAGGATTCGAAACTGCGACCGTAGCGGTCGCGCGGATCCAGACTGTAGCCCCTAGAGCCGGCCAGAGTAGCCGAGCTGTTCTAGGCGCTACAGTCTGGAACCGCGCGACCGCTATGGTCGCAGGTTCGAATCCTGCCTCGGGCATGGATGCGTGTGATGTCCTTAGGTTAGTTAGGTTTAAGTAGTTCTGAGTTATAGGGGACTGATGACCTCAGCGGTTAAGTCCCATAGTGCTAGAGCCATTTGAACCTAATGAGTATGCGGCATCTCCGTGTCATCCACAGTGATTACTCAGTATCAGGTGCTGTTCGCACCCCGAATAAACCCTACCAGGCCTAGTAGCCCCACTAAATATGTACATTAATAATGGACTCTGTTGGTCGTTCTACTCTCAAACAGAAATGCAACTCTAATTTTCACATTGACATCCTATCATGTCCTCTGGGTGCTTCACTTCTTTGTCAGGCAGTGTATTTAGTCAGCAACTTTCTTTTACACTATCTTCTTTGTGGCTCACTAAAACTTCCATAATTCTCCCAAGAAACTGAAGACGTCTGTTCGTCGTTCCTAAACCATATATTTTGTGGTGTGCCCACTTTATAACACTACCTAACGTGTTGTCTAATCTCTTAGAAGTCTTACGTGTAATGCTGTACAAAATATAGATGAATCGTTTATCCCTCAACTTATGCCCCGTCTACGTTCGTTAATTGCCCTGTTAAGAAACATTGGTGAATATGTAAAATGTGTGAAACTCCAACTTTTGCTACGGTTTACTCAATGCATTGCTGAGCTACTGAAGTTTTGTAACCTCCCCACCGTAATTTTTAAAAGGAAAAAAGACAATACTTAATAGAAATGGGAGCCGAGTGTAACCTCCCCACAAAAATTTGAAAGAAAGAAATATGACAATATTTAATTATGAATCCTAATGGACATTGCGCTAAGCGTAACCTGCCCACAATGAAATGTACTGACAATGGCAACAAAAATGTGAAATTCGCAATCTGACTCAAATATAAATTCTTCACCAAAAAATTAAAGTCCATTCAGTGATAAGAAAATTCAATTAAACCGAAATATCGGTCTTTGGCCCTGTGCAAAAATCAAAATTAAATTCTTACCTCATTGCAACACCTAGTCAAATTTCTGCTCTTGTTGTTGCGCACCGCTTGGAGGAACTGCATTGCAAATAATAATATTCTTTTTTTCTGTAATTTTACTGAAAATTTTCTTTGTTTTTGAAATTAAAAATTATTATTGGGGCACTTGTTGGAGAATAATTACAATAAATAAATTTTTACATTATCTAATGATTATATTAATTAACAGTATACCTCATTCAGCATCTTGACCAGTGTTGCCGACCGCCTACATCACACAACCGCACTGGGCTGCTACTACTGACCGACCGCTCTGCATGACGACTATTAGCGTACTGCACTGCACGACTACTACTGACCGACTGCTCGCAACTAAACCGAGCTACCGACTTCCACGACTACAGACAGAGTACTGCCCTCCACTAGACACAGCTACAGACTCGCAACGACTGACTGACAGACTGAGAACCGCTCGCAACACTCGCGCGGTCAAGCGCATACTCTCTGGTCACAGATGCTACAATGCCTCGCCATCGCTGCTATGTTACATACGTGTTTCATAACCCTCCACTGGGGGGGCAAAAATTTGGCAGCGATGGTGAGTCATTTGGACTTGCCAAGCGCGGCAAAATTTTTCTGTAATTAACAAAATTCTACAACTTACAGATTATTTAAATGTTATGCACACGCACTAAGTACAAAATATATCAGACAAAGACAAAATGTGAGTACAAAACATAGTAACAAATCAGAAAAATGTATATACAAAGTATTTGACAGATAACAAAGTGCACAGGCACTGAAAAAATTCTTTAGCATATTCAGAACAAATAAACAGACTGGCAAAATATTATGTTGACAAGTGACATAAGTGTACTCGCACTGGAGTTCAGCAAATAAAAAAATGTATATACAATATAAAAGACAAGAGTGTACATATACTGTACTTCAGAACAAATCGAAAAATGTCTTTAGCATTTTCGCAATAAATAAACATAATGGCAATAAAATCATGTCCAAAGTGCACATGCACGACCAGTGACATAAGTGTACTCGCACTGGAGTTCAGGAATCGAAAAAAAATGTATAACCTACGAACAGAAATGATGTTACCAAAAAAAATGATTTTCATTATGTGACAAGAATTAGGATAGGAAAGGGAAGGATTGCATCATGGTTGTAGCACTTTAGATTGCACACAGCTGTTCTGAAAGTCCATATCTTTCCACAGAAGTACAACACCAAGTGACACAACTTGAAGATCTTTTCCCATCAGAATTTATCAGTGTAGCCAAGACACTGAACTGTCGTAGTATTGTTCCATGTTTTCATTTGGGCAGTACATTAGGTACACCAAACAGTGGGACCATAATAATGTCTTCATCGCTCACGGTGGTGGACAGCATGTCGTGTCAACACCACGCTCTTACAAGGCACACCAACGTAGAATTAGTGCAAAAACCAAATATAGTGCTCCATGATCACTAGGATAAACAGGACAAATGGACATTGCAGTAATTCAGGGTAGTCAGCTTATGAGGTGAAGGACATCAAGTCACATAATATTGACAATTACAGACTTAATTAGCAGTTTGTGGCATTCATAGCCCAGTTATTGAACATTTCTGTACCAAGTATGTAGTATTACAAAAAAATGTTCATTAATTGTTTTACATAGGATCAGTAGTCTTCTTTTCCTAGTTACAAAATGTAGCATGAAATAATCGCATTCTTTTCAGTTACAGAGTATAATTAAGAATCATTAACCTTCTCCTAATTACAGTTAATTAATCATTTGTCATTCCAATAATAATCATTAGCCTTTTCCTAATTACAGTTAATTAATCATTTGTCGATAATTAATAATTTGTCTAATTATAGTTAATTAATCATTTGTCGTTAATTAATCATTTGTCTAATTACAGTTAATTAATCATTTGTCGTTAATTAATCATTTGTCATTCCAAAAGTAAGAATCATTAGTCTTCTCCTAATTACAAAGCATTATTAAACAGTCACATTCCTTTCTGGTTACAAAGTATCAACATTGGAAACAAGAGCTAATCAATGGCATAATTAATAACAATTCGTGGAGTGACATTAATTATTGGCACTCAGTGGCCAGCAAGTATTGAATAGAATAAAACATAGTTCATCATTCAGTATTATTCAGATCATTACAAAGTCATTATTAGAAATCAGTTAATTACAGTCATAGCATTAATAATCGTGGGCATTATAAGTAGTCTCATTACAATAAACAGTGGCATTTATTAGCTAGTGACAAAGCACTATTTTAAATATAAACGTTTTTTTTTTGTCTCATTAGGAAGTCATTACTGAAGCGACATACTATTCAGAGCTAATCAGTATTATTCAGAATTATCATAAACTAGTGACATTATGTGGGACTGGTAATACATTATTATTATTTTTTTATTTTTTATTTTTGCAATGCATTGCGTTAAGATCGATAATTAATTGCTGAGGCATAACACTATTTGCTTTTGACCTATTGCTGCAAATGAGGATAGGTAACGTCATTCGTCATGAGTCAGCTGTACCAAGGTTATGTAACAAGGCAGTATATGTGATCACATTTATAAATGATAGACACAAATGGGTAATAAAAAAAAATGCAAGTACTAGAACAGGTATAATAAGTAACAGTTTTAGTAAGTATCATGACAAGCATCTCCTGGAAAAAATACAAAATGGATTATTGACCTGAAAGAAGAAACGCACACTATGCTGAAAAGTAGTGAACTTCGAATTAACAGGTAGTGAAATGTGTATAAAAATGTGTTCCATAGCTGTCCTTTCCAAAACTTTCCGTCATCCTACTATGCAATATAACACCTGCTGTCAAAGCAAACTGCAACAAATACTTAAATAACTACATAGCCTAAATATAACTTCAACATTATCCTCATCTGAAAAAAAAACTTCATTATCCATATCATCATAACTTCACTATTATCATCATCTGTAAAGAAAAACTTCATTATTCATAACATCATATCCTTCATCATTATTCATCAGTATTCATTATCATCTGCAAAAAAAATCACTTCATTACTCATTACATAACTATTCCTTATCTCTAGCATATTTCATCACTAAAACTAAGATGTGTAGTTCTCTCTGACAGCCTGCATCAATCACCTTGTATTCTGAAAGAAAAAATTAGTTAAGACTGCTATTCTGTGATGAGTATAGTATATTCTTGTTAATGTTTGTTAATCCTGATCCATTTACTTTTCCTCATAAAGTTATTGCATCTTCTTTCGTTTATTCCGTAGGTGAAATTCCCATTTCTGTTGAATTTATTTCTTACACGCACCATTTCTTACTGAAATTGATGAACAGAGATTAATGTCTTGCATTTAAATCATATACCCACTAAATAATGACTAGTTTATGGTAACATAATTAACCATACAGCATAACATGACAGAAAACGTAATATGTCAAAGGCATTGACAGTGTTCAGAGGCAAAATGTACAGATAATATCACAATGCAGCAGCAAAAATGTAAAACAGTCACGATGTTGAGATGTCATAAGGCAAAAAAAAAAAAAATGTCAAAGTCGACTGGTGTGTATCATATCTTAACTATTTCACAGTGCATACAAACAAAACTGGAATACAATCGTATACACAAAATAAGTGGAAAATGTGCACGGTCTGATGTGTAACGACAAGAAAAGCGACCTGCTAACCTTACCTTGCCGGGCACTTGCCAAGAAAAAATACGATAATCATCAGTAATTAGTCATGTGAATATAATTGCATTAGTAAATGGCATCATAGTGTGTTGAATCATAAAGTGTCTTCACTCAATAAACGGTTTAATGTTTGAGATATGGTGGTTGCCTTTCGATTTTCTAGTTCTCAAAGTTACGACGTGTACAACATTGGGGTGAGGAATGCTGCGAATCCGATATGCACCTTCGTATAGAAGTTCAAATTTACTGCACTTACCTTTTACTTTGCTGGATAAATAGTGTGTACGTACTAATATCTTCTGTCCAACGTGAAAGTCTCGGCGTCTACAAACCTGTTTTTGCTGTCTTCTCCGGCGCTCTGCGGCACGTTTGATGTTGTTCAGCCCAATGTCAATTATTTCATGGTGTCGTAGGCGACGACATTTAGGGAAGTTTACTAATTCTTTAATTTTGTTTGGTGGTTCAACGTTTTTGAGTATAACAGACGGAGATAGCATAGTGGATTCATTTGGAATGGAATTAATTACATCTTGGAATGAGAGTATGTGTGTATCCCAATCAATATGTCTTTTGTGGCAGTATATTCTACACAGTTTACCAATTTCTTTCATTAATCTTTCACAGGGGTTCGAAGAAGCGTGGTACTTGGATATATAGATCGGAGAAATGTTTCTGGCTCGTAACATGCGTGTCCATATGGTACTACGAAATTGAGATCCATTGTCAGAAATTACTCTCATCACATGCCCTACATGAAATAGAAAATGTTTTACAAACGCTTTCGAAACAGTTTTGGCAGTAGCTTTGCGTAATGGAGTGAAAGTAACAAATTTTGAAGTGAGCTCAACAGCGACAAAGATGTAGCAAAAACCTCTGTTAGTTCTCGGAATCGGACCAAAAATATCTACTGCGGCCATGTGTCTTAATTTAACAGGTATAATGGGATATAAAGGAGGAATATGTGAAGTGGTGTCTGATTTAGCTTTCTGGCAAATTTTACAAGACGCTAAAACTCGTTGTATACGTTTCTCCATGTTGGTAAAATAACAGTTCTGTCTCAGTATAAGAAAACATTTTCGTGCTCCGTAATGTGCGTAACTTAAATGAGTGTACCAAATTAGTTTGTTAACCAGTTCGTCAGGAATGCATAATAATCAATTGTTGCTGTCAGGATGAGAGCGGCGAAACAGAATGTCATTGCGTATAGTGTAATGGTTCCTAATCGTAACATTTTTTCTATCTTGCCAAAGGTGTTTAATTTCTTTCCACAGATTGTCTTTATTTTGCTCCTTTGCTATGTCCTGTAATGACGATGAAATAAAGTTTTCAAATGCAACTTGCTGAATGTACATGACACTGAAATTTGTTTTGCAGAAGTTGGTTGCTACGTCTTGCTGATTGTTGCCGAGAGAACGCGATAGTGCGTCTGCTATAACATTTTGTGTGCCGGGAATGTGAACAATCGTAAAATTAAATTCTTGTAAATATAGTTTCCATCTACTTAACCTGTCGTGAGTAAATTTAGCTGAAAGCAAAAATTGTATTGCTCTGTGGTCTGTGTAGACGGTGGTATGTCTGCCATAAAGAAAGTGCCGAAATCTCGTAAAAGCCCATACAACACATAATGTTTCAAGTTCTGTAACGGAGTAATTTCGTTCAGCAGGTGACAAAATGCGACTTGCAAATGCGATGTTTTTAATTACTGTTGAGCCTTCTTCTTCAATTTCCTGGAAAATGTGTACGCCTAAAGCGGTATTGGAACTGTCGGTGGCAATGGAAAAATTTCTGGTAAGATCTGGGTGCGATAAAAGTGGAGCATTCAACAAAGCATGTTTCAGGTTCACAAATTCAGAATGTGCTTGCTTATCCCAAGACCAAATAGTGTTTTTACCTGTTAATTGGCATAGTCTAGGCGTGTCTAAAGCGGAGTGATGAATAAATTTACGAAAAAAGTTAATTAAGCCCAAAAAACTGCGTAATTGCTTCTTCGTCGTAGGAACAGTAATGTCACGTAGAGCTTGAAGTTTTTCCGGATCAGGTGCAATGCCTTCTGCTGAAATTACGTGTCCAAGAAATTTTATGGAAGTTTTGCCAAAGTGCGATTTACTAAGATTAACTGTAAGTCCTTGTGCATGAAAAGTTTGTAACAGTTGTTCAAGAATCAGATTGTGTTCAGACCAGTTAGCTTCTGCGATAAGAATATCGTCTACGTACGTCGTAATTCTGTCTTTAAGTTCTGTCGGAAGTATAGTGTTCAAACCGCGAATAAAAGCTGCAGAAGAAATAGTTAAGCCGAACGGTAGTTTGCAAAATTGATAACAGTCGCCGAAACAGAGAAAAGCTGTATATTTTCTACAATTCGGATGAAGTTGAATTTGCCAAAATCCCGATTTCAAATCTAGTGTAGAATAAATAGCTGTACCATGAAATTTCTGTAAAAGTTCCTCTAGTGTCTGTGGTCGATCTGTTTCATTAATAATAATGTCATTAATGTGACGTGAATCAAGTACAAGGCGAAGTGAGCCATCTTTTTTCTTAACAATATGTAGCGGGTTTATGTACGGACTAACTGCTGGTTCAATAATTCCTTGATCAAGCATATCCTGCAATTCTTTTTTAACTGGTTCTCAATGAATATACGGAATAGGATAATGCTTAGCTTTAAATGTGTCGTGCTGTTTCACTTGAAATTCATACATAAAGCCGGACATAGTACCAGGAATGTTGTCAAAAACTGGAGCTTGCTGTAAAAGAATTTTGTGTAATTGCGTTCGTTCGTCGTCTGTAGTTGCACTGCTTTGTCTAACTTTATCGGAAATCATTTGTATTACGTCGTAGTCCATTTCGTCTGGAGTATTATAGTTGTGTACGTACGTATCCGTTAACAATGTGGGATTACAGTCTATGTCACGTGTTGCGGAAATGACCTCTGTGCGGTTGATTGTTTGTTCTTCCGCAGATAATGAGTGCTGAAATTCTAAAGCAAGTTGTACATTTTCATCCTTTAACATTAAATAAGAATTCTGAAAATCAATGACTGCGTCGTGTTGTACCAGAAAATTCGTACCTAAAATAACGTCTGTTGTCAATAAAGGCACAATCCAAAAATTAGAGTGAAAAGTATGACCTCCAATACAAAATGATAAATGCGTCTGTAATTTAACGTCTACACCTTTACTCGATACTGCTCCTTTCACTTTTGTTTTGCCTAAAGGTAACGTCGGATAAGTATTCTCTTTGTTGCACTCGTTGAAAGTCTCCTCATTAATTACTGATATAGGTGATCCGGAATCGATTACTGCTGAAAATTTCGATGAACCAATTTTAATTTCGATAACAGGATGTGAAATGGTTTTCTGAATAACTGGTCTTTCCTGTAAAAGAGTGTCTCTGATGTCGTCAAAAGTAATTACATTTTCGTGAACAACATTTTGCGTGTCTAAGGTAGTGCTTGTATTATTGCAAGATGCGTCCTGTACATTATCTAGTCAGATTCTATCTGACGTGTTATTATTATTAGGAGGATTCTGTGGCATTTCGAATATTTGAACTGTTCTATTACTTCTTCCAGACGTGTTACGCTCTGGATGGTACCTACTGTCGGGTTCATTCATGAGAATATGTTCTTGCGTATGATTTTGCTGTTGGTGAGACCGACTGTTATTATATGTACGCTGGTAATTGTGCTCATCGTTTTTACGTCTGTCGTAATAGTAATTTCTATACGGCGCATTGCGATACGAGTTGAAATAGTGTGTTGTCTGTACGTAGTTATTTCTTTGCTGCCATGCGTTACTATTTGTTGGGGCTGGGACTATACGTGCACGCGGCGAAACATTAAAGTTTGGTTGACCTTGTAGACTGCATTGTTGGTTAGGTATGCTAAGCGGTTGACTTTCATGCTATTGTGGTGAAAAACATCTATTGTTACAAAAATGTGGTTCCGATTGCTCAAAATTTTACACATTCTGATGATTACGATTTTATCTGTTATTAAAATTACGGCGGTAGTTGTCATTACGGGAGTGCCTACTGAATTGTCACATTCGGTAAAGATTTGTCACATCCGGTTTTCATTACTCGTTTCTTAATACTACGTAGAGCAATAGTTAATGAGCAGTTTTGATAGATATAAAGGATAGTAGAAGAGAAGGCAGCAGTGCAGAAAACTAAAGATGAAACAGCACTACTACAGCTCGGGGCCCTATGCTCGCTACGGCACATATTCATTAAAGCGTAATGAATCCCCTGAGGTCAATTACGCACTGAGAATAAATTTTAGTTTTTGCGTTGCAAGCAATAGCGGTAAAAATTCAAAGGCAAATTGTTGTATCCGTGCTAATTCAAATTTCTTCATTACAGGCAATGCTGTTGTAAATACAAAAATAAATTGTCGCATCTGGTTCAAAGCTAGTTTCTGCCTTACACGCAATAGCGGTGAAAGCATAAAAACAAATTGTCGTATACAGCGCAAATCGTGTATCTGTGTTCTGCCATTATTAAATTCCTTACATTTTCTTACAAATGCAAATTGCTCATAATCAACGTTCTCGTCACTGACTCTGATAACACGCTCAGGCTTGTGTGTGAATCTGTTCGTCTGTGTCATTTCGGATTTCAAGTTGCATAGCTTTTCAGATTTTAAGTCGCGTGGCTTTTCGGATTTTAATTCGCGTATTCTCTGTAAATTGTTCACATTACACACGCTGCGTGAGTCAGACAATTGTTCGCAAAGTGGCGGATTCTGTGACGTATTGATGACTGAAATAGTTTTCAACTCTGTTACTGTAATACTTTCGTCAATTTGGTTGATCTGTCGTGCAAATTTCTCGTCAGCCTCCGTATTCGGAGTGTGTGAAACTTCCACTGACTCCAAATCAACTTCGTCGCGAATCTGTACTACGTTTTTAGGGCATTCTTCAGTGACTGCATTAATTTCGTGTATCAATGTTGCGTTTGCCGAACATTGTTCGGTGACTACAATAATCTCGTCTTTATGTAATTCTGTTGTGCTTACACGTGTGCTACTTAATTCTTGTGCAACAGTGCCAACTTCTTTATTACTGTCATTAGCACAAGCCTTAGTATCCTCACGTAATTGTACTTTATTGTCCCGACATTGCACGGTAACAGCTGTAATCTGCTCACTAACTTGTTTGTTCTGTTCTTTAAGATCGTCTTGTTTTTCGTTTGTGAGTTCGAAACTTTTACCAATTGTTTCGCTAAGTTGTTTGTAATGGTTGTCGAAACTTTCACTCTGTTGTCTGATCTGTTCAATAAGTTTGTCTAGTTTTTTGTCATTATTGTCAAGTTTTTCATTTAAGTGTTTGTTATCTTCCCTAAGTTGTTTGAAATCTTCACTCTGTTTTTCATTCATTTGTCGTAAAAATGCCATAACTTGATCCCACCCAAAAGTAGCTGTTGTATTCTCAGTACTGTGTGGTGGTATATGTGCAATTGTCACGTTCTGTGCGACCATTTGGTCATTCTGCATTTTAGAAAAAGGTTTGCCAGTCAAATGTACACTGTCAGACACTATTTCGGAATTAAATAAATCCGTCGTACTTTCAGTACACTGTCCATTTTCATTAGAAAAATTTGTCTGTACATTACTTGGATTTTCTAAATCGGGTGTGTTAAGCTCGGCAGCGCTCATTACTATAGACCGCTCCGCGTCATCAATTGTCGTCAAATTAACAGACGAGACAATTGAGTTCGTTTGTTCATCATTAGGGTAAAAGTCATCATTAATGGTTGTAATGCACTGATTGTTAGTGAACGCAGGATTGTCATCATCACACTGCGTGTCACATGTCCTATCGGTAAAGTCGTTTGAGCCGGTAATTTCGTTCGTAATACCTCGCGATACACTATTCACAGTCTTTCGCGGCATTTTTACAATAGTCACAATTATTCACGAAACAAATAAGCACAATGCAAAAGTAACACACAAATACAACAGAGCAAAGAATTGCCGTTGACCTGTAGAAAGAAAGTCACAAGTTAATAAAAGCGTTGCGCCAAATTCTAATTATATCTAAGCAAATAAGAGCAGATATCTGACTGTCGCTCAAAAGACTCTCAACGAAATACGATCCTGGACTGGGTGTCGCCAAGTGTAACCTCCCCACCGTAATTTTTAAAAGGAAAAAAGACAATACTTAATAGAAATGGGAGCCGAGTGTAACCTCCCCACAAAAATTTGAAAGAAAGAAATATGACAATATTTAATTATGAATCCTAATGGACATTGCGCTAAGCGTAACCTGCCCACAATGAAATGTACTGACAATGGCAACAAAAATGTGAAATTCGCAATCTGACTCAAATATAAATTCTTCACCAAAAAATTAAAGTCCATTCAGTGATAAGAAAATTCAATTAAACCGAAATATCGGTCTTTGGCCCTGTGCAAAAATCAAAATTAAATTCTTACCTCATTGCAACACCTAGTCAAATTTCTGCTCTTGTTGTTGCGCACCGCTTGGAGGAACTGCATTGCAAATAATAATATTCTTTTTTTCTGTAATTTTACTGAAAATTTTCTTTGTTTTTGAAATTAAAAATTATTATTGGGGCACTTGTTGGAGAATAATTACAATAAATAAATTTTTACATTATCTAATGATTATATTAATTAACAGTATACCTCATTCAGCATCTTGACCAGTGTTGCCGACCGCCTACATCACACAACCGCACTGGGCTGCTACTACTGACCGACCGCTCTGCATGACGACTATTAGCGTACTGCACTGCACGACTACTACTGACCGACTGCTCGCAACTAAACCGTGCACTACGATACCCCAGAGACAAAACAAGTCAAAGCAGTGGAAACATGCTGATTCTCCGCCACCCAAGGAAGCAAACGGGAAATGCCATCGCATCAGTGTTCTGCGATGCGTAGGGGATTCTGTTTGTAGATTATCTCCCCGCTGGGCAAACTATTACTGGAGAATTCTTTGCTAACCTTCTGGACAAACTGCAACAAAAAATACGCGAAAAAAGGCCAGGTTTAGCAACGAGAAGACTCATCTTCCATCACGACAATGCGCGCCGGCAAACACGTGCCGTCGCCATGGCAAAATTACACAAAATAAGGTATGAATTGTAGCCACAACCACCTAGTTCACCTGATATGGCTCCGCTAGGCTTTCATCTCTTCCCAAAACTGCAAATTTTTCTTGGTGGACAAAGATTCGCTTCAAACGAAGAACTGATAGCCGGAGTTGACTATTTTGCAGGCCTGGAGGGAACTAATTTTTTAGATGGGATCAAGGTACTGAAACATTGTTGGACCAAGTGCATTAATCTACAAGGAGACTGCATTGAAAAATAAAAACAATTTCCGTGATGTAAGTACTTTTTTTCTATTCCGTTCCAAGACCTTTAAAACCACTCTCCTATGTTATGGAAGACATTCTTCTGCGCTGGCATGGCACATGTGGTAATAATAGAAGACACGCTGACAGCGTCCCTTCATGGTCCATCTCTTCCTCGAAGGCGGTGTCATCTTTCAGCAGTATAAGTGTCCGTGTCTCGGAGCCAAAACCGTGCTACAGTGGTTTAGCAACGCTATAATGAACTCAAGTCGATGTCTCGGCGACCATATTCGCCTAATGTAAATCGTGTGGAACACGAATGGGTCGTAATCGGGTACCAACGCACGTCAGAGGACAGTTACTTAAGCAAATTTCATGACCTATGCATAGACATCTAAAGCCACATATCCTAACAAACCTACTAACAAACTGTCGGATCCTTGCTACGTAGAATCGGTGATGTATTTCGTTCTAAGACGGACAAACAAGCTACTAAGCATGTGGTCATGATGCTTTGGTTCATCAGTTTATATTAATTGCTCTAAAAGGCAACAGAAATTCAATGTGGAGCTTACATTCTTCAGTTGCTCAGATAGTGATAAAAATGCACAGACGTTAATTGCACTTCTAATCTATGAAGTAAACAGCAAGATTCTATGCTCAGTAGCTGAATTTGCTCTGTACATCTGATATATTCTGTTATTCAGAACATTGCTGTAGTTTCTATTACGTAGTGTGAACTAATCGTTCTGATTTTCTTGTGCAGTCTTCATTCTTCCATGTCACAGAAAACAGTTTTCTCATGGTTCACCCAGGCTACGAACATCCAGTACTAATTCCCTTGAATTCAATGCAAACTTTTTTCCGGTATACTTTTTATTATAAAATTAGATAGTACTATTGGGTTAATGGTCCCTTCCTGGGTCGAGAGATTTTTCAGCCACCAAGCAGGCTAGTTGACCGTAGTGCAAAGCGAGTTGCAATAGGACTTCATAGGATACAACGAGTTATCCAGTTTCGCATTCAGCCTTACGACCAAGCAAAGCCTCGGCCAGAGCCAGCATTAATTCCCTTGGCTGACCCTTCGCTCAATATAGTTTTTATTCTTAAGGTACGGCATTCAGCTTTACGACAAAGCAAGGCCTCGGCTAGAGCCGAGAGTGGTATTTAACTGGGATATAAGCTCAATAACTTGACCGAGAAGCGCAGTTATCTGTCTACTACAGACTCTCCAGAGAATTTATTTCTTTAGTACCCCCATCAAATCTGACTGTGAAAGAGCATAATATTGCTACGTGTCATCTGATATGGAACTCAATTGCTGAATATTTCGAAGTGAAGACACCTGTAATTGATATGAGTTGTTAATTCAGTTTCATCTCACTGTGAATATTTAATTCCAACAGCGTAATTTCATGTGCCATCTTGCTATATCTCAGACTTGAAATTCTCGTACTCAATCTTTAGTTAGCAAAAATAACAGCTTCTAACTAGTTGAGGAATGCGCTAGAATCTATTAAATGATCTCAGTACAAAATATTTCACGTATCGTCGAAATACTGTGACCTAACTAAAAAAAATCATCTGTTTTACATCCAAGTATTACTGTTTACTGCCGGTAAAGCGAAAGCAGTAGGCTTCACCTCACACCACAAACAGGTGTTGTATTGCTACCCATGGTACACCGTCACGACAGGTAAAAACCCGGGCCTTGTCGGGCTTTTAAATGCTGAAACTCTATACCCTGAATTCCTATCTGTCCAATGCATTATTCCTAGCATCTAAATAATTCCAGTATCCACGTGTTACGCAGGTGGGGCTAAAAATTATGATCTATATTCACTCAAATCATAAAACTCACAGTTTACTGACATGGGTATCATTAGGCTACGTTCTAGGCCGATATTTCCAATTACTGGAACGAATTAAGCAATTTCTGCAAGAAACAGGAGGATCTTTCCCTCCGTTTGATGCGCTGTTAAACATGGCCTTCTGTCACTGGTGTTGTTCAGCATCATTACAAGGAAGAGATGAACTTATTATTGATTTAGAGCATTTTATGTTCAGATTTCAAAACAAATTAAGACTCTTTCGGGAAGACCTTGGCACTGAAATTCATGTGCCTGAAGAAAATTATTGAAATCCTTCCATTGGTTGAGGTTGTAAGTAGGCTGTTTAGGTTTTTTATTGGTAACGCCACCTCTGTATGAAAATCACTGGCTGTGCTGTGTGCAGTCTGTGGCTGCTTTGCATTGTTGTAATACTCGCCATTGTAGTGTTAGGCAGCTGGCTGTGAACAGCACGTAGCGTTGCGCAGTTGGAGGTGAGCCGCCAGCAGTGGTGGATGTGGGGAGAGAGATGGCGGAGTTTTGTAATTTGTCATGAACTGCTATACATATTATGACTATTAAGGTAAATACATTGTTTGTTCTCTATTAATATCTTTCATTTGCTAACTATCCCTATCAGTAGTTAGTGCCTTCTGTAGTTTGAATCTTTTATTTAGCTGGCAGTAGTGGCGTTCGCTTTATTGCAGTAGTTCGAGTAACCAAGATTTTTGTGCGGTAAGCGATTTGTGAAATGCATAGGTTAATGTTAGTCAGGGCCATTCTTTTGTAGGGATTATTGAGTCAGATTGCGTTGCGCTAAAAATATTGTGTCAGTTTAAGCACAGTCTTGTATAATTTTTCAAAAAGGGGACGTTTCATATGTCGACCCTTAGCCGAGGATACTTCATTGGAATCTTCTGATTTTTTTCCTTGTAGTTTGTGTAATTAGTGTAGCTATTGCTTATTGCTAGCGCGTAATTGTAGAGAGAATCTCCTTTGTAGTTGCAGTCTTTCATTGTTGTACAGTAAAACAGTTGTGGCATGCATGTAGATTTGCACCAAGTATTTCGCAGCTGCGCTTGCAAGTAACTACATATTATTTTCAGTGCTATGTTAATGTGGTCTCTTATTTTTGCTCTTCAAATTGTGCTTTTCTGTGTTATCGTGTGAAATATTGTGACAATAATGGCGTGTGAAAAACGTAACACTAGGCTCCAAAGTAAACTGAGAAATAATAGTGACGACGAGCGTAGCTTGCCAGCACCACTGTGTAATGATATAACAGACGTTCAAAGTAGTAATTTGGTAACTGTGCATAGGGAAATGGAGCGGGCTGCAAACAATGGCGTAGACAGTGAAACAGGTAGTGAACAGGGAAGCATTATCGATCGATCGCTCGGCAACAGCTCGCCTCAGGAATCCGAAATGACAGGACACAATTTTGCAAATACTGTAGATTCAGATTTTGCGTCCTCACCGTTTTCTCAAATGAGTCAAGACACATTTTCCGCTTGTCAAAATGTGAATGTTGCCGGTGCAAATTCACTGCCGAAAAGCACTGAGGAACATGTTTCAGACACCAGTACATTGTTTTTACAATTAATGCAACAAATGGAACAAAATCAGAGACAAACACAGCAAAAGTTAGACATAATGGAACAAAATCTTCAAATGTTAGACACGATGGAACAGAATCAGAGACAAACACAGCATAAGCTTCAAAAGTTAGACATAGTGGAACAAAATCTTAAAAAGTTAGACACAGTGGAACAAAATCTCAAAAAATTAGACGCAATGGAACAAAATCTTCACACCACGCTTGAACAAACACGTGAAGATTTGACTACTGAGTTACATAAAATCGAATCGAAATGTCAAAAAGTCTGTAACGACGTAAAAACACAAATTTGTGAGCAGTTTCAACCTATTTTTTCGCGGCATGAAAATGCGTTACAGAATCACGAAGCAGCCATAAAAGAACTGCAAATTATTGTTCATGAAAATCATGAGACCTTGCAAGCTAAAATTGACTCAGTTGCATCAACCGATTCGATTACGCAACTTGCAAAAACTCAGGAAAACTTAAAGGACACAGTAGAAAGACACATGGAGAAAATTAGTACATTATCAGAGAAAGTAGTTGAACTTTCGGATCAGCTAAATAATTTATCTACGAAGGTAGATGATAATCTGAATGACACAAAACCGGTAGTCTTTAGTGACACAGAAGAGTGCGAACAAATTAGGAAATTCAAACAAAATCATAATCAAATTAATACGCAACACCAAAGAGAAATCCTCGAAGTACAAGATCAGCTGACACAGGTAATACAAGAATTACGTATTTCAGAGGACACTCGCGCCCCAATACAGGAAGAGGGACATAGAAATACGGAACAGTCACAAAATAATAACACAGCGCATTTCGGAAATTATGAAAGAAATTGGTAAGGTGCACCGAATTTTGAAATGGAATCGCCGAAACGACGTAACAATGACCGATATGCGACTCGCCAACATGATGACTTTGACTATAAGCTGTTCATTACTACACGTAAATTCAAAATATTTAAGAATTCTGGCAACGACATTCATCCACAAGCGTGGCTCCAGCAATTCTCTCATTGTTTTCCTCCCAACTGGTCATTAGAGCACAGATTAGAACTTATGTGTGGCTACTTAGAGAATGAACCACCTGTAAGAATGCGATCGGTCATTCACGATTGCCACAGTGAAGGAGAATTTTACCATGCCTTCCTCTCAGCATATTGGTCTCAAGCGACACAAGACCGAGTAAAACATAGCATCATGATGATGAAACACTTTGAACAATCTGAATTTTCCAGTCTTGTCAAATATTTTGAAGACATGTTGCATAAGAATCAGTATCTTTCAAACCCATACAGCCCCTCAGAACTCATCCGCATTTGCTTACTCAAATTGCCTGAACATTTACGACATATTATTTTAGCAGGACGTTGCAAAGATGACATTGAAGCTTTTCAGGGACTGTTACAAGAACTGGAAATTGACACTGTCAATCGGGGAACGTGGAAACAGGAGCACAACAATTACAGGTCACATCTGTCACAATTCCGCGATGAAAGAAATAATAACTGGACACAACAAGGCTATTCTCACAACACATATCGTGACCAAAACAGACACCACCGGTATGACAACCGCTGGCAGAGTAGTAATAATTACAGGGAAAGATCACCTCTCCGTGGTAGTGACTATCACAGAGACAATCAGAGAAACAGACACTTTGGGAGCCAAAATAATTATTATCAAGGGAGACAGAATAACTTTAGACGCAACGGTCCAGCGCGCAGTTACGATTCAGGGAGAAATTCTCCACCACTTAACAGACAAGAAAGAAACTACAGGAACTACCGACATGACGACAGATGATGTGATCGTAACGACAGACCTGAATTGCATCAGAACTGGCGGGATTTAAACAGGGCAGGGCCCTCTCGTCACGGTGAATTTGTAGAAGTTAGGTCTCCAAATCCCAATAACGACGCGCGTCAACAAAGAGACAATAGGCAATGACTCACACCGCTGGCAGCCACAAAACGTACTTATGAAACTGACGACGCAGCTGCCATAGCTAGTAATTACGTAAAAATGGAAGACATTAGGGACATCTTACTCCAGGAACACGTCGTAAAACATAACAACATTGCATATCCTGTGATTCACATTACTGTAAATGACGTAAAATTTACGGCAGTACATGATACTGGCAGTCCCATTTCAGTAATTAGTGAAACAGCTTTTAGCAAATGCAACAAATGGAACGATTGTCCCACACTTCCGTTACGTAAGATTATATTACAAGGTGCAAACTTTGGAAAAAGTGTAGATGTACGCCAACAAACCAACTTAGAATTCTTTTGTCAAAGCCACAGATTCTCTATGAACTTTCTTATTGTTCCATTATTCTCGACGGAAATTATATTGGGAGTAGACTTTTTGAATGAATACAAAGCAATCTTAAACTTTCACGATGCTGAAATATGTTTAGAGAAGGAAGGTAAGTCAATAGCTTTGAAATTTGAAGATTGGCTCTCAAACCATGACGAAGAAATTAATCGGCTTTACCTTCTGTTGGACAACAGTTCGGAATTTTCTACGGAACCAGACACTAACAATCACTCTGCAAGTACTGACAGGGATGATATCGACGGCATATTTGAAATTAATGACTTAATTCAGAATAAAATTCAAACAATTGAGAATTGTAATGACACTGATAGGCAGGACCTTTTTGAGATTTTACAAGAACATTCCACAGTTTTTACTCACAAAACAGGAACAATCAAGGGATTTCAATACCAATTTCGTGGTCGTGAGCATACTAAATTTTGTGTTAGACCATACGTAATTCCAGCACATTATAGGGACCGTGTTAGAACAGAAATACAATCTATGCTTGACGAGGGCATTATTGAGCCTGCAGTAAGCTCACACAACAATCCATTACATGTTGTTGAGAAGAAAAATGGATCGATCAGGCTTGTCTTAGATTCGAGACAAATCAATACTATCATTATTCCTGAAACAGACAGGCCGCAAACGTTGGAAGAACTTCTTCAAAATTTTAATGGTGTAAAAGTGTTGTCTTCCATTGATCTCAGATCCAGCTTTTATCAGATCGAACTTCATCCAGAATGTAGAAAATAAACAGCTTTCCTTTGTTTCGTCGTTTGTTATCAGTTTCGGGAACTTCTTTTGGTTTGAACATTTCTTCGGCAGCATTCATTCGCGGGCTAAATTCCATATTACCTGAGTTCTTAAAACGTCACATCACCTTATATGTGGACGATATTCTAATAGCGGAAGCTTCATGGGAACAACATAATCGCATCCTCAACAGTTTGTTACGTATTTTTGCAGAATCTGGAATTACAGTTAACTTGGAAAAGTCTGAATTCGGTAGGTCAAAGGTGAGGTTTTTGGGACATATTATTTCTTCTGAAGGTATTCAGCCGGATCCTGAAAAGTTAGAAGCAATCAGAGCCATTCCAGTTCCATCCACAAAAAAACAAGTCCGCAGTTTTCTAGGTCTCGTAAATTTTTACCGTCGTTTTCTGAATATGCAAATTCTTGTTACACCAAAACTTTGTTCTCTCACTGGAAAAAATACTATTTGGAACTGGGACGAACAAGCACAGTTAGAATTCAATTCTTTGAAAGAAGCGTTACTTCATGCGCCAATATTAGCTCATCCAGATCTGTCACAAGATTTCTGCCTTAGCACGGATTCTTCTAAAGTCGGTCTTGGTGCCCATTTATTTCAGGAAGCCACAGAAAATGACACTACTGTTCAGAAAACCATTGCTTTTGCTAGCCGAGTGCTAACAAAATCTGAAAAAAATTATTCCGTTACTGAATTAGAAGCTTTAGCTAACGTTTGGTCATTTAACAAATTCCGTTTCTTTCTTTCTGGTAAGCACGTAAAAGTATACAGTGATCATCGTGCATTACAATTTCTTATGTCTTCAAAATTAAATCATGACAGGTTAAAACGTTGGGCATTGTTTCTGCAAGAATTCCGCTTCACAATAGTCTACATTCCCGGCAAGGAGAACATTGTTGCGGACGCGCTGTCACGCGCACCGGCTGGGCTTGAGAAAAGTAACACAGAAGGCAACATTGAGAAAAATTTCAGTATTCTTTACATTCAGAAAGTCGCCTTCGAAAACTTCATCACCACATCTTTAAAGGACATCGCTCATGAACAGGATAAAGATCCGATTTGGAAAGACATCAAAAGTAAATGGCATGAAAAGACACACACTCAGATTCAGCATTATTACCTGGTTAGAAACAACATACTCTTCAAACGCTGCATTGTTGATGACAAGCTATGGGTACTTTGCATTCCAGACGATTTTGTTAATAAGCTCATTTGGTACATTCATTTCAGCTACGCACACTTTGGCCCACGAAAATGTTATCATATTCTTCGAACGACTTGTCATTTTAACAATACGGAAAAGCGAATTCGAAGAGTCTTGTCTATTTGTAAACTTTGTCAAAAGGCGAAACCATCTACTATCTCACATCGTGCTCCGCTGTTTCCTATCATTCCTTCTAAATTAAAAGAATATGCTGCTGTTGATCTCTTGGGACCGCTTGTCAGAACATCTAATGGATTTTCGTACGTTCTAGTCGCTGTTGAACTTACTTCAAAATTTGTTTCTTTCACACCGTTACGTAAAGCCACTGGACGGTCTGTATCCAACGCCTTTGTTAAAAATTTCTTACGTGAAGTTGGACACGTTAGCAAAGTCATTTCAGATAACAGACCTCAATTCGGATCTGCTGTTTGGTCACTCATGCTTCGGAATCATAATATCAAACCTGTTTTTATTTCATTGTACTCACCACATTGTAACCCGTCTGAACGGATTATGAAAGAAATCAATAAGCTGTGCAGACTTTATTGTCACAGAAAGCATCAGCACTGGGACAGATATTTACACTTATTTCAAAACGTGCTGAATGAAATGCCTCATGACTCCACTGCTTTACCACCTACTCTTGTACTGAAGAATGAAGAACCACCGAACAGAATCAGAGAGCTTGTACCTTTCCCGAATACACGTAAACTTCGACACAAAGACATAATTGATTTGGCTCTTAAAAATATAAAATCTGTAGCAGACAAAAGGAGAAAACTACACGGTAAAGCAAATGCAAAGAAATTGTATATTGGTCAGAAAGTTCTCATTAAAGGTCATTCATTGTCACATAAGAAGAAACACTAGAGTCACAAATTCTTTCTAGTTTACAATGGACCTTACAGAATCCGACGTATACCACATGATAATTGCGTTGAAATTGAAACTCTGCGTACTAGGAAGAGTAAAGGTTTACACCACATTTCACATGTAAACCGTTTATTGAGAGATAATCTGCTTTTTAACTTTGTCTTTGCCATAAAACTTTTCACTTTACATTGCTAATATGCTTTGTCAGACTTAGAATCTGTTGACATGCAACAATGATTGAAGTTAAATATCCAGTCAAGAACCAAGAGAACTCATTTAGACAGAAATTACGAATGCATTGTTATTGCGAACAGACGACACAGTGTTATTGTGTGTGTACATTCTTGCTTGTTAGTTGCACAATTACGTAACGACTATAAGGCTCACATACTTAGAACATTCATTTACCAGTACTGCTAATGAGATTTTAATGCAACATTTTGGTTTACCTGAAAATACATTCTGGACTTAAAGTACTTTCTGTGAGATACCAGATGACACAGTGGTTAGTTTATGTGACAGCTACACGATTTTATCACGACGCTACTAATGAGTGACAATTTACAATGTTGCTTTTGCGGTGTTTCTGTTTTATATCTGCACAGTTTTTCTGAATTATTCTGGAAAGTAAAACATGTTTTAGTAGTAACTTTTGTGGTATAGCTACAATGAGATAGCCTTTTCCGTAGCACAACAATACGTTACAGCGCAGTACTTTCTTCATCACGGTAATAAGCGTAATAACTAAGATATCTATACGCAAAGCATTTCACTTTTCTTTATCATGAGGTAAGTACATTGACTTTTGCGGAACTTAGCTTTCGGAGGACGATAACTACGACACTTCCACAGAATTATCTTAAAGCAAGACCACATTTAGTGCTAAAGGACACGTATTTGAGTGATTAATTTTATACTTAAAACATTTACTTTTAAAAATTTTTGAATTACAAAGAAAGTTTTCCGTGATAGATTTCATTCCATTGCTGTAATCTGTAACACCTGAGGGTATAATTACATTAATCCTCAGGGGGGTACACGCCTTGTTTGTGTACCATGTGTTTGGCAAGCACAAGGAGCCCTAGCTAATATGGTATTTGCTTATACAACTTTACACATCAGTACCATATTTCTCTAACAGAGAATTACACAGCTATCTGATCATTTAACAGAGAAAGAAACTTTTTTTACTACATCAGTGGCAGATGTTTACGTAATTACACAGTTGGATAACTTCACACTTATGAAATTGTATGTTGTCTGTACTTTGTGAAATGCTCATATTTTTCGGAACCATTGTGATACTATGAGAGCTTTGAATGATGTATTCGGTATGGGATTATGATTTTTAAAGTACATTTGAGGTAGATGACACTATTGAAATGAGCAGAGAATATTTTTTAGGGTTTGAAATTATTGCAGAAAGCTACGACATTTTTGAGATTTGACTGAGGTGTTATGATGTTATTATTACGACGACGATGTGTATTATGTTGTTGAGGAATGTTTATTATGCTTTGTATTTCTCATAATGAAATATTGAAGAAGTGTCGATGAATATGTATATGTATAATGAGGTAAGGAATAATGAGTAGTGGAACAGGTTGTTGGAAACCAAGAATCGTACTTTAAGAGTTATGAAATGTGTGTATATGTGTGAATGTATCACAATGCTGGCGAAAATTTTGTGGACGCTGTTATATTTATAGGATTTTGTTTCTACAGATTTGTAACCCAAATTCTTGATCTGTGAAATATTTTTATATGAGACTGTCACTGTAGCGGAAACTGGTGACATAAATATTTCGGTAAGAAAGTTAAGTGACAATCTGCACCTAATGCGTCGTGGGCACCCAGGTGGGCGACAGTCGCCTTGAAAAAAAGCCATTAGCGTGTGCCTTCCAGAGGCACAGGTGAAAAAAAAAAGGGAGGCCATCATCCTCACTATTGACGTTCCTTTGTAGAAAGCATCGGAAAAACGACACGGTCGAACTTGATAACATATGATTACACTGTGGAGCTCTTAATTTATGATTTACTGAAATGCCTAATGAAATGGCGAAAAATATTTTTATGTCTATAGACCTGATTATGACTACTGTCTCTCTTGTTGATAGATTTTTCTACTAACTTATGAAATGCCTAATGAGTACTGAATGATGTTCTTGTGCTTTACTTTGTACATAGTTGCTTATTTCTTTTGATATCTAGTTTCTAGCTGCACTGCAGCATTGGTTAAAATAAAATTTTATAGATGTACTAATATAAATATTTTCTGTCTACAGATCGAGTAAATAATAATTTTTTTCAAAAAAATAAGGGAGCACAAAACGACATTTACCTTCACAGGAACTGCATTCATAATTTGCTTTTCAAGTACTTGGTAACTTTTTGGTAGAATAACTTCTTGTGGTGCATCACTTTAATTACATAGACATTAAGATGTGAATATACAATTCCCTTGTCTGCATTGTTGTCTTTAGTGTATTATTTTTTCTGCTTGAGCTATGTCATGTTTAGGTATAATTTATTTCATTTTCTGTTGTTGGTTGCGAGGCATAGTGCTACTGAATTTCAATTTGTGTTACTCTGCTAAGCCAGATTTATTTTTCTTGTTTGCTGCGCATTGCCTCATATTAGTTGTAATGTTGAATTGCTTGGTAATTTAGATTTACTGTAGCTTGCTTTGCAAATTTCCATTTTTTTTCACTGCTGTTTGCGTTAATTGTTTTGTGCTGCTGCATTGCCTCGTCCCTTAGTTTAGCATCTGAGCTCAGTAGATTTAAGTTAGCTTAAGAGGGGTAGACTATATAAGAAATTGACTATGGAAAATAGGTAAAGAATGCGTTGCGAAGTTATATGAAAAATATTTGGGCCAAAATGAGTATTGTTCACTGAGAAATAATTATATTGAAAGAAATATGAATAGAATACAGAAAGCAGGTATAGATAGGACTTTTTGGGAATAATGATGAATGAAGGGAGATCTCCAAGAAGTAAAGAAAGTTTTGTTTGCAAAATACTGCAGTAAAACAAACCCTTTCCTTTCCTTTTGTATTATTATGCTATGTGTTTGTGTACCCTTGTGTATTTGTGTACTTCCTGTCTTTATGTGTTTATCTGATAAGACTTATGTTGTAGAATTTTTCAAGTACTAAGCTACATTCACTATGATGAGGAATACTGTTATCCTCAAATATAATTTGCATTTATAATATGTTATTTACTTTGTAAAGATGTTTAGACATTATTTATTCTGTTCTGTTTTAATGCTCATGTGTAAAGTTGATGTTTCGAAAGTTATTCGATCTTTTATGTATGTACTTATGTCATAATTCCTGTAACACTGATGTATATGTTATTTCGACACAAATGTTATCTGTACTGTTATGTTCTTTAATGATGTATTTTGTACCTTTGTAATTGTATTCTTATGTTATACAATTGTAATTGACACCAGTTCATCATATTATTAACTTGTAAGTACCATTTCACTGCACACGTTTCTGTTGGTCATAGTATATGGACAATATGTGAGAAGTAGGGACTGTTAGTGTTTGCACGTGTGTTAATAATTCAGCAAGGGACTGGATAACAGCATTGCTGGTTCTAAGGACAATTCCAAAAACTTTGTGAGTGCACAAGTGGTGGTTATGGACTTGCTGTATTATCAGCAAGACTCTTCAATGGTGACTGTGCACCCGCACAGTCACAACAGATGGCTGCTGGCCATCTCTACATGGACTACAGTGGGCCTGCATCTTTGATGACCCACCAATACCATTATCTCTACAAGGACTGCAGTAGGTCTGCACCTCTGGTGGCCCACAAATACCGTAGTCTCTACCAGGACTACAGTGGGTCTACTCTGTGATGACCTGCCTACCAATATTCTTCAAAACGTCGAATGACTCTGCTGTGGGTTTGTTCTGCTGTGGCCCATTATCTGTCAGCATGTCAAGAGTCAGCACTGTCTTTCTGTTGGAAGGACAACACTACTTCTTCAAGACTGCATGGAAATCCATTACTTCCGTGTGCATTTTCTTTTACTGCTCAGACTTTGAGAAAAACACTGGAGGTTTACTGTGATGAATGATCAGGAATGTCTTTATGGACTGTGAAAAAATTTTAGCTTTTGACCAACATTGTATCTATAAGTGTGTGCATTTGATATCTGTGTTATTGTAATTATGAAAAATTTTAACAAATCATTATTGGCCACTGTCCAAAACAATTTGTAAAATTTTTTGTGGGCAGCATGGGGGCTATGTAAGTAGGCTGTTTAGGTTTTTTATTGGTAACGCCACCTCTGTATGAAAATCACTGGCTGTGCTGTGTGCAGTCTGTGGCTGCTTTGCATTGTTGTAATACTCGCCACTGTAGTGTTAGGCAGCTGGCTGTGAACAGCACGTAGCGTTGCGCAGTTGGAGGTGAGCCGCCAGCAGTGGTGGATGTGGGGAGAGAGATGGCGGAGTTTTGTAATTTGTCATGAACTGCTATATGTATTATGACTATTAAGGTAAATACATTGTTTGTTCTCTATTAATATCTTTCATTTGCTAACTATCCCTATCAGTAGTTAGTACCTTCTGTAGTTTGAATCTTTTATTTAGCTGGCAGTAGTGGCGTTTGCTTTATTGCAGTAGTGCGAGTAACCAAGATTTTTGTGAGGTAAGCGATTTGTGAAATGCATAGGTTAATGTTAGTCAGGGCCATTCTTTTGTAGGGATTATTGAGTCAGATTGCGTTGCGCTAAAAATATTGTGTCAGTTTAAGCACAGTCTTGTATAATTTTTCAAAAAGGGGACGTTTCAAGGTGCTAATACAAAATTAATTAAGTAGAGTGTCTGTCCTTGCTGAAGAAATAAATGACAGGTTTTGTGATTTAAAGGCACTTAAACCTTCAGTTTTGTTCTTGGAAAATCCTCTCCTTGGTGATGTTGTGGAAGTGGCTGTCTTATTTCACCGACAATTATTATGCATTCAGCAGCTGTACAGTAGGAGCTAATAGAGATTCAAGAGGACGAAGGAAGAAAGGCTCTGAGATGAAGCGCTTGTTCAAATGTTCAGTTTTGGAACAAACTTCCGGAACAAAAATATACACTAACATTAGAGTGTGTCAAGACACTGATCTTTATATTTGGGACTACTTATATGTCTGAATTACAGTACTCAACACTCAGGTATATCATATCTATATATCGATCTGTTGTATTTGAAGAACATTTAAGTGATCTTGTGCTAACTACAATGACCAATTATCAGCCAGATTTCAAACAGCTCACAGCAAAAGTAAATATTCGGAAAAGTATATCAGAAATATAACTCCCAATTTCTTGTAGTGTGATAAGGTAGTTCAATAAATATTGTTTCTTCATTGATGTTGTGGCCAAGATAGACACGAAGCCAATGCCTACTAGCTCTGCAGATGATGAAGAAATTGATGAAATGTGTGATGAGATAAAAGAAATTATTCAGGTAGTGAAGGGAGACGAAAATTTAATAGTCACGGGGGACTGGAATTCGAGAGTAGGAAGAGGGAGAGAAGGAAACATAGTGGGTGAATATGGATTGGGGGGAGAGAAATGAAAGAGGAAGCTGTTTGGAAGAAATTTACACAGAGCATAACTTAATCATAGCTAACACTTGGTTCAAGAACCATAAAAGAAGGTTGTATACATGGAAGAATAGTGGAGATAGTAGAAGGTATCAGATAGATTATATAATGGTAAGACAGAGATTTAGGAACCAGATATTAAATTGTAAGACATTTCCAGGGGCAGATGTGGACTCTGACCACAATATATTGGTTATGAACTGTAGATTAAAACTGAAGGAACTGCAAAAAGGTGGGAATTTAAGGAGATGGGATCTGGATAAACTAACTAAACCAGAGGTTGTACAGAGTTTCAGGGAGAGCATAAGGGAACAATTGACCGGAATGGGGGAATGAAATACAGTAGAAGAGGAATGGGTAGCTCTGTGGGATGAAGTAGTGAAGGCAGCAGTAAGTAGGTAAAAAGACGAGGGCTGGTAGAAATCCTTGGGTAACAGAAGAAATACTGAATTTAATTGATGAAAGGAGAAAATATAAAAACCCAGTAAATGAAGCAGGCAAAAAGGAATACAAACGTCTCAAAAATGAGATCGACAGGAAGTGCAAAATGGCTAAACAGGGATGGCTAGAGGACAAATGTAAGGATGTAGAGGCTTATCTCACTAGGGGTAAGATAGATACTGCCGACAGGAAAATTAAAGAGACCTTTGGAGAAAAGAGAACCACTTGCATGAATATCAAGAGCTCAGATGGAAACCCAGTTCTAAGCAAGGAAGGGAAAGCAGAATGGTGGAAGGAGTATATAGAGGGTCTATGCAAGGGCGATGCACTTGAGGACAATATTATGGAAATGGAAGAGTATGTAGATGAAAATGAATTGGGATATACGATACTGCGCGAAGAGTTTGACAGAGCACTGAAAGACCTGAGTCGAAACAAGGCCCCAGGAGTAGACAACATTCCATAGGAACAACTGACGGCCTTGGGATAACCAGTCCTGAGAAAACTCTACCATCTGGCGAGCAAGATGTATGAGACAGGCGAAATACCCTCAGACTTCAAGAAGAATATAATAATTCCAATCCCAAAGAAAGCAGGTGTTGGCAGATGTGAAAATTACCGAACTATCAGTTTAATAAGTCACAGCTGCAAAATACTAAGGCGAATTCTTTACAGACGAATGGAAAAACTGGTAGAAGCCGACCTCGGCGAAGATCAGTTTGGATTCCGCAGAAATATTGGAACACGTGAGGCAATACTGACCCTACGACTTATCTTAGAAAATAGATTAATGAAAGGCAAACCTACGTTTCTAACATTTGTGGACTTAGAGAAAGCTTTTGACAATGTTGACTAGAATAATCTCTTTCAAATTCTAAAGGTGGCTGGGGTAAAGTACAGGGAGCGAAAGGCCATTTACAATTTGTACAGAAACCAGATGGCAGTTATAAGAGTCGAGGGGCATGAAAGGGAAGCAGCGGTTGGGAAGGGAGTGAGACAGGGTTGTAGCCTCTCCCCGATGTTATTCAATCTGTATATTGAGGAAGCAGTAAAGGAAACGAAAGAAAAATTCGGAGTAGGTATTAAAATCCATGGAGAAGAAATAGAAACTTTGAGGTTGGCCGATGACATTGTAATTCTGTCAGAGACAGTAAAGGAGTTGGAAGAGCAGTTGCACGGAATGGGCAGTGTCTTGAAAGGAGGATATAAGATGAACATCAACAAAAGCAAATCGAGGTTAATGGAATGTAGTCGAATTAAGTCGGGTGATGCTGAGGGAATTAGGTTAGGAAATGAGACACTTAAAGTAGTAAAGGAGTTTTGCTATTTGGGGAGCAAAATAACTGATTATGGTCGAAGTAGAGAGGATATAAAATGTAGACTGGCAATGGCAAGGAAAGCGTGTATGAAGAAGAGAAATTTGTTAACATCGAGTATAGATTTAAGTGTCAGGAAGTATTTGTATGGAGTGTAGCCATGAATGGAAGTGAAACATGGACGATAAATAGTTTGGACAAGAAGAGAATAGAAGCTTTCGAAATGTGGTGCTACAGAAGAATGCTGAACATTAGATGGGTAGATCACATAACTAAAGCGGAGGTATTGAATAGAAATGGGGAGAAGAGGAGTTTGTGGCACAACTTGACAAGAAGAAGGGACCGGTTGGTAGGACATGTTCTGAGGCATCAAGGGATCACAAATTTAGCATTGGAGGACAGCGTGGAGGGTAAAAATCGTAGAGGGAGACCAAGAGATGAATACAGTAAGCAGATTCAGAATGGTGTAGGTTGCAGTAAGTACTGGGAGATGAAGAAGCTTGCACAGGAGAGCGGCATCAAACCAGTCTCAGGACTGAAGACAACAACAACATTGATATTAATTATTAGTTGCTAAATAACGCAGCTCGCTTCGGAGCAATTCTTTAAGTTTGCAGCACCGAAAGGTGAGGTCAGTGGTAACCGTTAATATAGTACTTTTAAAATAAGGTGCGACTTTTGGCAGTTCAGTTCGGAGCGAGTAGAAGGAAGCGTAGTTGCCAGAGTGTGTTGCGCGCGTCAGCAGGTGACAGCAGTACAATGTCAGTCCTATTCGGCGCTGAAACTGGCAGGGTCGTTTGACTGCTTGAATAGCAGTCCGTCCGATCTGTGATCTTCCTTAAACGATTTTCAAGAAAGTATTCGGTAGTAAACTCTTAGTCTCTCACATTTTATAGTTTCATTCGTCAGGTTCGTGATGAACCGCCTATTACTCCGTTAATGGTCATAGTCGTTGAGATGTTTCAATAATACATAAACTAATGCAAGAAGTTCTTAGTTTGCAGTGAGAAACAGCTGTCGCTATGATTTTGTGTGT
Organism: Schistocerca serialis cubense; assembly: GCF_023864345.2. Lineage (NCBI taxonomy): Eukaryota > Metazoa > Arthropoda > Insecta > Orthoptera > Acrididae > Schistocerca > Schistocerca serialis. The sequence goes on along the minus strand of NC_064644.1, from coordinate 465,893,236 downwards.
GATGGGTGTTAGGTTAGATGTTCCTTGGATTAAATTAGGTAATATATTGAATTATCTTTTAAATTTGGAAGGACCTAGCTGACTGTTTGCAATGTCGAGAAAATGGAATGTATGTAAAGGTATCCGTCACGAAATCGTGCGTCAATGAACAAGCTAAAATGAAATATTCATTAATTCCTCGTGTCTCATAAATGATTTGAGACATCGCAACAAGATCTTGGCAAATGATAGCAAGCAAGGACGAGAGTGTTTTGCCATGTAATTAATACGCGCAGCTTACATATCTACCGCGATTTTCAGGAGACCATTGACTTTTTTCAATCAAGTAATGCAATGAATGAGGGTCATCGGTGGCTGGTGAAACGAGAACTGCTGTGGGTTTTGTAACAGTATAAGATATAAAGTTACACGTTTATTTTTATACTGAGAATGGTATGTTTTGTAAACTATTGACCTGACTTGCAGGCAGTTGTTAGTTTAACAGTACACTATTTCAGTATTCTGTCGCAATTTCAACTACATTACAATGTTAGTGAGATGAATATTTCTAAACTCTGCCGTGTTCTGACGAAAGAAGTAGATCTTAACATAGCAACAAGAGAAGTTACGTGTTCCTCAGAACTCGTCACAGTCCTTCATGAATGTCTCCACAACTACCTTCCTGGTATGGCTGACAGCTCCTGTCGTGTAACATTTGCAGTAGCTTCTTTAGTCAGGATTTCAACTTCAATGACCGTAAACTTCTTGCTGTTTTTTGCCACAGTACTTTTCACCTAGGCCCATATATTGTCAGTCGGATTGAAACTACAAGTTCCATTAACTCCGCCTTATACATGCTACATTAACCTTTATCTCATGGAACATTTCTTTGTACCCCGAGCAAAATATCAGCTTTCGTCCACCGCACTGTTGAAGCTTTGTGCATCGCAACAGCGTGGTATGGGTTTTGCCCAGAACTATTGTCGAATCCCGAGGAATGTTTAGGAGCAGAACGTTGTCTTGTCAGCCGATGAACGTGTTCTTGGACGACACTTTTATTGCAAATCACCTATTCAGATGTACTGCACTGTTGTTATTAATGCAACGCCAACACGAAACACTTGTTCACAATAACTGATGACTTTACAACGAGAGCTGACAAACGTTGATGCGTGTCATTATGTGATAATGTTTACTCATTGTGTGGCAACAGGAGCGCTTTACCAGCCGAACCGCTGGCGGCGTGGTGGGGAAACCGAGTTCGCCATTTGTGCTACCTGGGCAACAGCGTCTCGTCGCCCCCTCAGGTCAGCCAAACGTCAAAAGTCGCAACTAATTCTAAACGCACTATAGATAGTTCCAAGGATGTTCACAAGATGGGTGGTAGCAACTTGAGTAGAATCTTACTTTTCTTCATATTTAGTGAACTTGTGGTAGATCCACATTATGTCAAAATCGTTCGGAATTTTTCTACGGGATGACAATTTCCTATACAGGGTGAACAGTCATAAAACCAACAAACCCGAGCGACGAATTCGTGACTGGAAATGGAGGAATAAAAGGTCTGGTGAACAAGTGTCTGGAAATGGACGGTATGTCTGCAACGACAGCAAATCGTCCCAACGAACATTACAGAGCTGCATAGCATCGGCTTCACCACCGATGTTCAAACTGGCCTCCACAGGATGCAATGCATGTTTTCACACATCGCATCATGGATTTCCGCACTCTTTCGCACGTTCCGGCCTCTTTCGGAATACCGTCACATGCGTCGTGAACACGGTGTTGAATGGTCTGCACGTCAGAAACTAGTTCAGTACACACAACGCTGGTAAGGTGCTCCCAAAGGTAAAAATACAGTCTCCACGGGGAACATGTTGTTGAGGTGTCGGCAAATTGTAATGCGGAAGTGCGGTGCTGCTCCATCATACAGCAACCGCGTAACCTGCCAAAGGCACGCCCCGCAGAAAATCTAGGTACTTTCCTCCATCTAGCGTTGTGGAATAAAAATGGTCCTGGTATTTGACGCCAAGAATCGCTACGCTCATGCTGATGCTGAACCGATGTTGATGAGACGCCTCAACCATTTCCCGAGCGTTGTCTGTAACCCACAGATGACAATTATGCAGACTGATGATACCAGTTGTGGTAAGTTTGGTTAGTCCGTAAAGGAATTCATGACAGAAATCCCAGAATTGTGGTAGTCTGGTGCAAAAACCATCGATAAAATCCTACCCGTAGAGGGAACTCAGCAGATGATAATACTTGCACTCGTTGCATGTCATAGGGAAAGTACCGGTTGTCATACAGGATACACATAATCCTATTTTGGCTAACACCATGTTGATGGACCACTTACCAGGAGCTTGTACTAGGGTTCGTCTCAATATCCTGTAGAAGCCAGTCTTCCGAATTCGGTACAAGCCCAGTCCACCGTTTCTCTGCACGTTCGTCTCTCTGAAAGGAACTGTGATCGCACAATCGGCCAAAAAAGATCTTGCAACGTAATGAGATGTGGTTGGTGCCTGTGAGAGTATTTGGTACCGCCGTGCCGCCTCTCGCCCGTTTGCATCTGCTTGGCCGTACACAAACACCATCTCGGCTTGTTACCAACTTGAGTACCGGACCATTCTGCTGCTTACAGTACACTACGTCACACAGCCTGCAACTTACAAGGCACAAGGAACACACGGTACGAGGAACTTAGGTTAGGTTAGCTTAATGTTTAACGTCCCGTCGACAACGAGGTCATTAGACACGGAGCGCAAGCTCGGGTTAGGGAAGGATTGGGAAGGAAATCGGCCGTGCCCTTTCAAAGGAACCATCCCGACATTTGCCTGAAACGATTTAGGGAAATCACGGAAAACCTAAATCAGGATGGCTGGAGACGGGATTGAACCGTCGTCCTCCCGAATGCGAGCCCAGTGTGCTACCACTGCGCCACCTCGCTCGGTACGAGGAACTGGTCAGAGGAACTTTCATTCGTCAGCACCGCCTACCGTAGCAACGATGCATTTCCACACACGTGTTCACAGGACCTTTTTTCCTGCAGTTTTATTAATGTCATCCCTTTATACAACTGCGCAATTTGTACACAGTGCGCACCTGCTTCTTCCGCTGTACAATAGAACGGTAGACACGGTTATTCAAAAATGATAGTGAGACAGGAAAGCTAAGTTATTCTTCCGTTGGATTACATACGAGAGCCACAGTTAAATTCAGTAATACGATATTTTTGCATTTTCAGCGCACAAGCTATCAGTCTCTGAGCGTCGCAATCGAGGTGTTTTCATTCTGTTACTGTATCTTAGGTCATACTCTACAGTCTTTCGTCCCGTTTAAGCCTAATGCACAATTGGTCTTGCACTATGGCGTCTTGTACATTTATATGAAACTAATTACCAGGCTTCTTTGTCGCTCCACACAGAATGGTCACATCAGACAGTTTAGGTTCAGTCTCCTTTCGTCTGGAAACATTAGAATGGTTATAGCTTTACAATAACATCGAATTTAACTTTAATAAAATGAAAAAAAATTGCTATGCGACGTTTTAGTCACTATGTTTTCATTTTACATATTTATTTGCCTATTCCGTCCAGTGTATGAGATATTTTCTTCCAAATCGAGTCCAGTATTTACTCTGTTTCAGTCGCGAGTAATTTTATCGTGGTATTGAGGTCATTTTTACGGGTCAAGGATGCTCTCTTTGCGCGTTTAAATCGCTGCTGCTGAAGTTTTGTTCACTTGTCACTAACGAGATAAAGCACGAACTGTATACCGTTAATTCACTTAGTTTCACGACCGGAATGAAAGCAATAAATTCGCAAATTGGCGAAGACACACATTTTTTTAGTGATCTTTACAGTTCAAATAACGAAAAGGTGAGGAAAAATTATCCAACAGTGTGGCCAAGGTCTTTTATTTCTTCAATTAAACTTTTCTGTAGACTAAAAAGTCCGCTAAAGAGAAAAAGGGTGCAAGGAAACTAGACCGAGATGGAGGAAATTTTATAAGCTTTGAGCTAGAGAGGTTTTCTGGTGCTAATGATCTTAAATGAGAAGAGTTGAATCTTGTTCAAAGGTAAACTTAAGAAAAATTTTCACGTAATGGAGGGACAGGCCATTTATTAAAATATGAAGATCGTAATTAGTCTCCTCTGATCCACTAAAAGGGTTATATTTCGGTCAAATGGTCTCATATTCCACAATGGCGTGAGGTTTCTCTGTACATCAGGTTCTAGCAGATTATGTTATCTATTCTCGGTCATGGGATAATTAGTAATAACAGTCCTCCCGTAAGAGATTGTGCAATTTAACTTCATAAATTGGCGCGTTATGGCTTGGAAACTGGTTTCAGCTTCTGGGCAAACTACAGTACGCTTCGCTTACAGAAGATACTTCAGTCGAACACACTGTACAGTAGCATACTGCAGGCACATTTAATTCGCAATTAGATCTCCTAAGGTTACTTACAAGTTTGGGTATTTCCCCCAAAGCCTGCGATCAGTACAGGTAGGGACCAATGACCCTGCAGTCTGGTCCCTTTCCCCCCTTTTAAACCAAACAACCAGTACAGATCTAGTGGACACCAAATCATGCACCAATCGTCGCATGCAGTTCATATTCTGTCATCTCTTTGCAAAATGGGTTGTGAAGTGTTTCTGGAATGCTAACAACGGCCGCTCTTGGTTTACATGGTATCACTCAGAACGACTTCTTTCACAGTATAATCACTGTTCCGTAAAAATCTCCAAATGCGTTTCTAATGACGAGTATGGGAGTTGTATGGGCAGACTAGAATGTCACCTGTGGTGAAACGGATTGACGTCGTCTAACACGGCACAGCACTGCGAACTCATATACCAACAAAAAATAAATCGACTTTACTTTTTCGTCACCCTTTTTTTAAACAAACCACAAATTCAGAGTAAACAAGATCATATCTCTTTAATGTATTCATAATGCTCCATACTTGTTTTGAGGTCAGCGTCCAGGGAATGGATCGAACATTCTGTTGCCACGCTACCTTCCTTGTGAAATGCATTTGGTATGCCGGATGGTCGGTAGTGTTTCTGAGATCATCAGGCAAACTATTAGTCTCGCCTTGTAAAGTTGTCTCTCTGTAGCATGGTAGAACGTGTAGCTGGTGCCGGCCAGAGTGGCCGAGTGGTTCTAGGCGCTACAGTCTGGAACCGCGCGATCGCTACGGTCGCAGGTTCAAATCCTTCCTCGGGCATGGCTGTGTATGATGTCCTTAGGTTAGTTAGGTTTAAGTAGTTCTAAGTTCTAGGGGACTGATGACCTCAGAAGTTAAGTCCTATAGTGTTCAGAGCCATTTGAACCATTTGCAGCTGGTACTACCCGGAGCTGTGACCCGTGACGCAACAACTCACGAACGCGTCGCCACATACTTCAAAGTTGAAGCTTCTTAGATTTTCTCCGCTCAGTGACTGGGTGTTGCGTTGTCCTTGTCATCATAATTTCATCCCCATCGTCACGCAAGTCGCCGAAGCGTCGTCAACTCGGAAGACTTGCACCAGGCGAACGGTCCACCCGATCGGAGGCCCTAGCCACGTGGGATTTACATTTATTACCTTGACGCGTGTAGGAGACTGGGTTACTAGTCTAGGCAGGACTAAGCCACCGTCTTCAGATCAACAGTCTACTGATTATGGAATCAGGCTGAGCGATAAACCGTACTTTTGTTTACGTACCATCGTAATGGACTCACAATAAAAAGTGAGTAGAACATTAAAAATATAGCTGTGTCCTAATAGCAAGACAGAGACACACAAGTATGGAACATCAGAAGTGCCACATTGGTCTGGGATGGCCACCAGGATGGCTACAAGGATTATGTAGTTGTGGCAGCTTAGTCCTGTTGAAACTAGTAATCCAATATCCCACACGCGATCAAGGCAGTAAGAAACATCAGATCTGAAGCTTTCCTACTCTAAAGTCATTGATCGGTCTCCAGCCCACAATTCAACTCCGTCGTGATCTGTTGGAGTAGCGCACGTTTTCACATGTAAAGTTTTACGGGTTCACACACAACACACACGCACACTGCCGTTCTTATCATACAGCTGAATAAAAAACTATATTTACAAAATGTTAAAGACTCAATCTCCAGCCTACAATTCAACTCCGTCGTGATCTGTTGCAGTAGCGCACGTTTTCACATGTAAAGTTTTACGGGTTCACACACACACACACACACACACACACACACACACACACACACACACACACACACTGCCGTTCTTATCATACAGCTGAATAAAAACCATATTTACAAAATGTTAAAGACTCAATTAAGTGGAAGGGCTGCTTTTCAATAGAGAGGTATTAAATATCTGTGTTGCTAAGGCAAATCTTCCTAACATTAATTTGCAAACGCTTCGTGTGCCATAATCTGTACTTGATGTAACTAGAGAAAGACACCACCTTTTACGGTTTACCACAAAATGTGTTCATAACACTTCTAATAACAACTTTAGTGAAAGAGGAATCAACAGGAAAAATGGTATTGCAGTACCATAACGATTAGTTCTTCTACCTGTAAATATTTATAAAAAGATATACTATAAATAGCTGCGAGTCGTAGTCTGTTTTTTGCTGTAATTCCAAAATACTTCTTTTCACTGCTGCCACATGGTTACCGGTTTTAAAGCCTTATTTCTCGGAAGTTTTAATCAATCGAGCTGAATAATAGCCTTTGTAGAATTGTAGCGTTGTGTGATTGTGAATCAGATGTTAATTTCTGATAGTTAAATCCAATGAAGTTTCGTACGTTGCGGAGCCGATGGTTTGCTCTCGCTGTTCGCTGAGAAAAAGTTGTCTGAACATAAGAACTGCAGATTAGTGCTTTCCGCCAATATGGCAATGAGCTGTCTCATATATTAAATGACTTCAACTGGAAATTCGAATAATTACAACTACGGCTTTGTCTCACTGTCCGGACTAAAAAATAACTGCTAAAAAC